>NC_139018.1:15600406-16970479 GCF_964374135.1 Grampus griseus | reverse complement strand
CTGGTATGCCTTCCTCCAACATTTTATTACAACTTTTTTGATTGTTGAACACTTTTCTCTTATTTATTATAAGGTCTCTGAAATCCAATTTGTGATATTTAAACTTAATGGAACATTGAGATAGCGATACATTGGAAATGAACTAAGTATCCATTAGAAGGACAATAACTATACAATTTTATGTAATACAGTACTACAAAAGGACTAGATGAAATAACATGACAAGAGCTAAAAGAATAGTTTAAGTAAAAGAGTAGCACAGCCTATGTATAAGGTAAAATATGTTTTATGTAAATTTCTAAAAGTTCTTTTTAATTTAATATAGTGAGCATGTAAGCTTTCCATTGCTCGAGGTCCAAAAAGTACTTAATTTTTATGTACAAGTAATTATTTTTTAAAAACTATCTTAAAATCAAAATGATAAAACATAAGCATGATTTTAACTTTACATGGTGGTAATGTGAATGTTTATTATAGATATTGTGTATCTATGTATTTTCAAAATTTTCCAAAAAATAAGAAAGTCCACAAAATTTAAGTGTTAAAAACACTGAATAGAGTGAGTCCATATAGGAAATCCTATATTAGTATACACAATAATTTAAATAACTGACTGAAAAGTAGGATTTAAGTTGGTAATAATGAATCCCAATGTGTATTCATTTAAAGTTTGACAAAACTTATTACATAATAACTTTATTCACATTGTTTGAACATCAAGGGTTTCTGAATGTAAAATAGAAGTTCTCTGACTCTAAACATTCTTATTAATTTATTTAGTTCTTGCTAACTAGTTCTAAATACCATGAGGGATCTTTCCAATCAATTTAGATTTTTATCAGAAATAATATCTAAGTATAAAGGCATTTTCTTTGGTTTGAAATAAAAAGTAACATTCTCAGGGAATTGTTTGTCATAGTACTGCTAAAAACACATCCTCCCCCCCAAAATAAATATTTAGATATCTTAGAGATTTTCCTCCTATGTGTCATTAAGCAAATAGGAAATAACCCATGTTTAACAATGCACTACTTCCTGAAGTAGTAAACCCAACCAGGTTTGGAATTTGAATCCATCACCCACTAAAGACCAGGTTCTTCAATGAATTAGTTTTATGCAAGAAATTTATCATTCGTCCAACAATGACGTTTAAAAAAAAAGATTACCAGGCAAATTTTAACAATAATAATTTTTTTTTACAATAACATAATTTTTAAAATTACTTTTTAAATTCAAAATCCAGTGTCAACTTCATATTGATGGTTGTATCAGTCAGAAACTGTGAAAAGAAAATTTTGTGCAACTGAAGTTAAGGCTACAATGAAGACTTCAAATTGACCATTGGGTTTGGCAACATGGAAGATGAAGTTCATCTTGACATGGGTGGTTTTAGTGGAGAGAAAGGCTTGATGTGGTTAAGAACCAAATGGAAAGAAAGAAAGTGGAAATAATGGCTACAGACAACTCTTACAGTAACTTTTACTCTAAAGAAGAAAAGGGAGATGGAGAAGCACTAGAGTAAGCATGGAGACAATAGACAGATTTTGTTTCTTTGTTTAGGATATTTTAGGCTGAAGAGAATGACATTTTAGCAAGAAGAAAGCTTAAGATCCAGTAGAGAAAAGAGATCCTTTGAATAACCAGTTCCCAGAGTTGGCACGAAAGAATGGGATACCAATCTCAAACATAGAATGGATTTAATAGGAGTAAGAATGGTTTATTTATTGGGATGAAAGAAAAATCCATCTGTGCTAACACAGATGATTATCCACTGGTAGATTTAGTGGTGGTGCTATGAAATATTTTTCTTCTACTGCTTCTACTTTGTCAATAATGAAATAAGTTGTTGACATTTTGAGACAATGATATTAAAGAAAATGTAAAATAGTTTTCTCACTGATGTGGAGAAGCCCTTAATCACAAAATTTTAGTAGTATTGCTTGATACTGTTTAAGGCCCACTTGAGATTTGTAGATATAATTTTAAAATGAAGTTTATAAATTGTTATCCAAATACCTTGAGTTATTGTGCACTTGGGTGCACACACAAACTAAACAAAGACTTAGTTTAATCTAGGTTGTCATGTTGGCTGAAAAACATGATTAAGGGGGAAAGGGATAATAAAATTAATTGTGCATGTAAAGAATGTTTAAAGGGCTGGAGAACAGAATACGAACTAGTCATTCATGCTATAGAATGCTCTGTTTTTCAAAATTTCACTGAAGTGTCAGATTTACTACAAGATCCAAGTTTAAGAGTGTACTCTGTGTCAGATCAGGAATTGTAGAATAGGAAGAAAAGAAGGGTCAGAATGAAAGTATGGTGATTGACTGCAATCAGAATATAGTTCAAAAAATGTATGAACAACTAAATCAGAAAGTTTGGAAATTAATAAAGTAGGAAAAATTCTTGGTAAAAATATTTAGAAAAAAACACGATAATAAAAAAGTATCATTAACATTTTGCAGTTCTAGATAAACTCATAGTTGACCTATGGTCAACTAATCTATGACAAAAGGGGAAAGGATATACAATGGAGAAAAGACAGTCTCTTCATTAAGTGGTGATGGACAGCTACATGTAAAAGAATAAAATTAGAACACTCCCTAACATCATAGACAAAAATAAATTCAAAATGGATTAAAGACCTAAATGTAAGGCCAGACACTATAAAACTCTTAGAGGAAAACATAGGCAGAACACTCTATGATATAAATCACAGCAAGATCTTTTTTGACCCACCTCCTAGAGTAATGAAAATAAAAACAAAAATAAACAAATGGGACCTAATGAAACTTAAAGCTTTTGCACAGCAGAGGAAACTATAAACAAGACGAAAAGACAACCCTCAGAATGGGAGAAAATATTTGCAAACAAATCAATGGACAAAGGATTAATCTCCAAAATATATAAACAGCTCATGCAGCTCAATATTAAGAAAAACAAACAACCCAATCAAAAAATGGGTAGAAGACCTAAATAGACATTTCTCCAAAGAAGACATACAGATGACCAAGAGGCACATGAAAAGCTGCTCAACATCACGGATTTTTAGAGAAATGCAAATGAAAGCTACAATGAGGTATCACCTCACACTGGTCAGAATAGGCATCATCAGAAAATCTACAAACAACAAATGCTGGAGAGGGTGAGGAAAAAAGGAACCTTCTTTCACCATTGGTGGGAATGTAAATTGATACAGCCACTATAGAGAATAGTATGGAGGCTCCTTAAAAAACTAAAAATAGAACTACCATATGACCCAGCAATTCCACTCCTGGACATATACCCTGAGAAAACAATAATTCAAAAAGACACATGAATTCCAATATTCATTGCAGCACTATTTACAATAGTAAGGTCAGGAAGCAACTTAAATGCCCATTGACAGACGAATGGATAAAGAAGATGTGGTACATATATACAATGGAATATTACTCAGCCATAAAAAGGAATGAAACTGAGTCATTTGTGGAGACATGGATGGACCTAGAGACTGTCATACAGAGTGAAGTCAGAAAGAGAAAAACAAATACTGTGTATTAATGCATGTATGTGGAATCTAGAAAAATGGTACAGATGAACCAGTTTGCAAGGCAGAAATAGAGACACAGATGTAGACAACAAACGTATGGACACAAAGGGGAAAAAGCGGGGTGGGGGGGATGAATTGGGGGATTGGCATATATACACTAATATGTATAAAACAGATAGCTAATAAGAACCTGCTGTTAAAAAAATAATAATAAAAGAAAACTAAAAAGTAAAAAAAAGATTTTGCAGTTCTGAGAATACCACATTGGTCTGTTTTTCTGTCCATGCCTTTGGCAAAATGCATTTTTCACTGTGTACCTTCCTAGGCTGAATAAAATATTGAACTTAATGAAACTGAAATCATCGTCTTGAGGAAGACCATTAATCAACTATCTCCCACTATTACATGTGGTGATTTATGTATTATATTTGCACAAATTATCACTTAATGATGACTGTGCTCCATAGTTTAGGCCACTGAGAGTACATAAAATTCAAAGGGATATTGTTTTAGAACAGAATACTATAGATTATGTGGCTTAAACAACAAACATTTATTTCTCACATTTCTGGAGGCTGGGAAGTCTAAGATCAAGGCTCCAGCAGATTAGATATCTGGTGAGAGATTTCCTCCTGATTTACATGTTGGCCACCTTCTTGTTGTACAGTATCTTCACATGGAGGAGAGAGATGATTTCCCTCATATCTCTTCCTATAAGTGCACTAATTCCATTCATGAGGCTTCACCCCATGACCTAATTATCTCTCAAAGGTCCCACTTCCTAATGTCATCACCTTGGTCATTAGGGCTTCAATGTATGAATTTGGGGGACACAAACATTCAAATCTATTGCAGATATTTTAACAGAAATGATATATCTGGGGAAGAAAGAAGATATTACAAACATCTCTTCTTTTAAAGTTGGCATCTCCTACTAGTCCTAGAAATCCTGTGTGACAGTTTGTTAAGGAAGTTTTTCACAAAAAATGTTTTCTTGAAAAGCAATTAATCAACATATTCAAAGTTTGAAAACAATGTTTCCTCTGGTAGCTGAACTTATTTTCTGTGCCTTATAGTCAAACTGGGAGATGTGTCTAAAAGGTCTCAGAAATTACTTGGAAAGATGTGGCCATACCTAATAACTAAAGGATTTTTCTCCTGAAAATCTGTAGCAAATCTCCAAATAGTTTTTATGGAAGTGTTTGGATAAATTTACTGCACCATTAGTGGTATTTCTTAGTAATAACACAGAAAAGGAAAAAATACAGAAATCCCCAAACGCATAACTAGTCAGAAATAGCTATGGACACAATGATTTTTGTCCTCACACCAACTCAGTGGAAAAATGTTCTTCAAAAGAGTTCTGTCAGCGTAAAATTAATGTAATTTTAAGAGTCTGTCTTTCTTTACGACAAATTTGAGTTGAATGAATCCATCTGGCTGGGCCGCTGCTGATGAAAAGATATGTTGCATGAGAAAAAATGAGTGTGCATGTATGTTTGTGTGTGTATTTGGTTGGATCATATGAAATTACCATTTTTATAGGTAAAAAACAGTCAAATATAATTAATTTTATATAGTTCATACTAAAAAAATACATGCATCTACTTGAATATATGTGAAATATAACATATTTGTTATTATTTATAACTGTGTTATGACAAAGAATATTTTGCATATATGCAAAATATGGTATCTGACACATGTACACCATTTGATAATTTAACCTTCTTAATCTTGCAAATTTCTTTGTACTTTTACCCCATCGCCATGATAGCTTTATGATAACTTGCTTGAAAAGGAAAACTAAAACCAGCACTCAAACTATTTGATTTAACCAGAATAAAAAATATTGTATTTTTGAAGATAGAAAGATATGAAGTTGGCAAAATTCCAAGATATTTTCAAACAGAACTATCTCCTTTCAAAGCATTTTTTATGCTATGAAAACTAAATTGTGCCAGTTTTTGTAGGACTACATTGTCATAAAGTATTGATCATACAGGAAATTCTCTGGTGGTCCATTTGTTAGGATTCCATGCTCTCATTGCTGAGGGCCTGGGTTCAATCCCTGTTTGGGGCACTAAGATCCCACAAGCCATGTGGTGCAGCCTGCCCCCCTGCAAAAAAAAAAAAAAAAAAGTATTGATCATATAGAGAGAAAAACTGAAAGACAGAAGAGAAGCACCAAGGTCAATCTTATGGAAAATGTGAGTAGCTGAATTTGTCACTTTCTTCCTTCCTCTTCTCAGATAATATTGTTTTGTGACTGGTAGGTACAAAGCAATTAACCCAAAAGGACACCATGTGAAGTAAACTTAATTAAATCTCTGTTGACTTTGCTATGTTCTGTCCATACACTTTCCAACCTAGAGTAGTCTACAATCAAATTAGAAAGACTGAGCATATTTTTACAGTTATGTGCAATTAAATAAAACTTACAGTATGTTAATTTGTGAAGTATGTAATCAAACCCTTCATCTTTTTTGTCTATATAGTAATTAGACATAAATGTAAGTAATACGCATAAATGTCATATAATATTACTATGTTATAGCCAGTCTGTGTAGGGTTTTATTTTAATTTTGTTAGCTCCACAGTGTACATAAATTCATTTAACAACTTTCTGTGAGCCCCTCCTGTGTGCCGGAATAGTCACAGAAATGGGGGAAACAGTTCTAAACAAGGCAGCTTATCCATGTAAATGTCATGAATAACAAGTCTCATTTCCTCTTTAATTTCATTACTATCATAATCAGTAACACATATAGCATAAGTATCCTCTTGTTCTGAATCAAAAGCCCCAATATGCAGTCTTCATTTGCTTCCACCTCTGTTTTTCCTTCCAGCCTTACCTAAGCACACCAATACATAAACCTCTGAAGCAGAGATTACAAACCCATTTCTCTTTTTTCTAGGCACACAGACAAATTATTTTCTGATCTTTCTTTTCTGGATAAGTGAAGTTGTTTTACTGAGTTCTTGTCAATGGAATATGGATAAAAATGATGAATGCTACTCAGAAAACTGATTTCCCATCTAGATACAGAAAAAATCATGAAGAATTCTAAAGCACTAGAAGATGACAGAGCAAAATTATGAAAAATTCCAGACCTCTGAACAACCAACTAGAATCTTATACCCCCAACCAACCATACTGGATGGTGACTTGAATTAGAAACCAACGTTTTTTCTTAAAACTTAGAGTTTTTTTTTTCTTAAGCTATTAAAATTCTAAGTTTTTTGTTTTAACTGTTAGCCTACTATGACTAGCACAACCTTTGTGACAAGGATTTCTGGTTTTGGAATGCACAATCTCAGCCTATGATGATATTCAACCCCTGGAGATAATGTTAAATTCACAAAATGGAATGAACAATTTAGAGTTTCTCACTGTGTTGACTCCTAAAGTGACATAAAGCTGGGGTTTGAAGAAGATGGGACATAAGTTGACATTCTCTTAAAGTTCTTATTCAACTGCAACTGAGTTTTGTTGCAAAAGTAATTGATAAAGTCAAATCCTTTTATGGAGGAGAGAAGACAAATTTGGAAATTCGTTGAAGAACTTCTTTGATATCAGGATTGAAACACATGGTGATGGCTATTACAAATATTTGGAGAGGACATATATTTATTCATTATAACTACAGAGAGCATAGCAAAGATTCATGGTTATATTTAGTGGAAGGAGAGTCCTGCTTAATATCAGAAGAAATTATTGCTAATTAGAGATATCCCAATTACTGGAAATAACTAGTGACTGAATGACTAACTCTCAAGTAGAGCGCCCTTGATCATCTCTTGGCTTTGTTGCTGTACTTCCATTTCCACTGCTATGATCGCTATTTTGGTACCCTTATTAAAGCCCCCAAATCTCCTTCCTTAGGAGGGTCTGTGCTGTGCTCAAATGCCTTATACGTTGTAGACATCTGATTCATATGCCATGATCCCCATGCCTCATTCTAGAATCTTACTCTATATTAAATATCTTAATGTTTCAAGGCATTTGCCACGTTCTTTGTGTAAATATAGTTACCTTAAGAAATAAACAACAAAGACATATTTTTATTTTAGAATCCCTTCTACCTATGCTCACAAAACAATTTGAATAAATCAATTAATTTCTGTCCTTGAATTTAGGGCAGACTGGATGCCTCTGAGACACTTACCAGTTCTAAAGTTTCTTCCTTGCTAAGGTGGAAAATAAAAATTTAATCAAGTGTCTTTTATTGGATGGTTTATAGACTTCAGAAAATTTTCAGAGGCATCATGTGCTTCTAGGAGGCTGGAACACTCAATAGCCCATTTTAATTTCTCACTTCCTCCCCTAGTTTGAAACTTTTCTTCTCCTTCACTGTCATACCATGCTTATTTTATTCTTTCCTCTACCCAATTTTATCTGAACTGTTCTCTGAATATTAATAATTTCTCCTTTATGTTATACTTTTCATGTCTGTCCCAGTTTTATACTTCTAAAAGTTATTATTTTGCTTCCATAAATGAACTTTTTTCTTTCTCTCTTTCCATATATATAAAATGCATATGTGTATAAACAAATAATATACATGTAATATATATAGTACATATACATGTGTATGTATATATATGAATATGTATACATTTCTGTCTTTATCACATATGATATGTATGCTATTCTATTATTCTATTTGATATATATTAATAAATATGTTATATATATTATTCAAGATGTATATAAACAAAATATATGCATCATTATATATATACCATATGTGACATATATTGCACACTATATAATATATATCATATCACCATAATAT
Organism: Grampus griseus; assembly: GCF_964374135.1. Taxonomy (NCBI): domain Eukaryota; kingdom Metazoa; phylum Chordata; class Mammalia; order Artiodactyla; family Delphinidae; genus Grampus; species Grampus griseus. Next base: position 16,962,145 of record NC_139018.1, on the reverse strand, counting down.
ATCATATATAATATATATTTTTGGAGTATAGTTGATTTAAAATGTTGTGTTAGTTTCATATATCTTTTTCATGTATTGACAGTACATATTTGTCAGAGGCTTGTTATCTGCTAACCATCATGTATTAGCTGTATGATGAAAAATATATATATAAATTAAACTCTCTATGTCTCAGTTCCCTTATCTGTGAAAGAGGAAACACTATTTATCTCATAAAATTGGCAAGAGTATTAAAAGAGACCATACTGGCTACATACTGAAAAAAGTCTCCTTCCCCATAGCAGGTACCAAATAAATTGTGGTTGCTTACTAATATCAAAATCACTTCTAGGGTTCAGGTATTGGAGAGCCAGACAGCTAATGGTGCTTGAGAATACTTGTTGAATTGAGAGAGACCACACCCTTAACTATTTATAATCTTAGTGAAAACAAACTATATCTCAGGTCTTATGTACCAAATTGGTTAAGAAGATCTCAGCTTCCAGGTAATTCTATCGCAGTAGGCATAACCTTTTATGCCTTTAGCTGAAGTCTCATTCTAAAGCTACATAATGTTTATTCCCACTATCTGAGTAAGTGCAGGATGAATCAAAATAGAGGTCTTCTTTTAAAAAGTGACTTTAGGTCCTATAAGTTCGACACCTACTAAAGCAGCTTACATATTATAACAATTAATTCTCTCTCACAGTGAGTAATGAACCATACACAGCTCACTCATTACCTGCTCAAATGATGCTGCCAGTTGTAATTCCTGGTCTCTCACCTTGTAGCTCATACTGGCATATAGCACTATGAGTCTCCTGGGCAAAAAACATTGTTGAATTCATTAATCCCCCTCCCCAAGCATCCTCATTCATCCTCCTACTAAACTGTGAGAAAATGACCTGGGGCTGAAAGACCTTCCACAGACCTTCTCTGCTCTTTCTTAGCCTGGCACATACAACAAAGTTTACGGTACACATATGAGCCTGTTGACTGAGTATTATAGGGAGAACATTTTTAATGCAACCTGATAGGGAAACTAATGTGGTAGATATGTTTTAGCTTGTGGTTACCATTCATGTGTGTTGTTAGGAAAAGAATTCTATAATTTGCTTGTAAAGAATGAAAAGATACATAAATTCTTTAGTTCATACTTAGTGAGTTTGTAAATTAGTATGTGAAAATCCACATAACTTGACAGTGTGTAGGCTAACGTAGCTTGGGAACTGGTCTATAATACACACTGGACTCTTTAAATCATTTAAAACATTGTTTGGCAAATGGTTACATGGACTTGACAAATTGGGAATCATTATTAGTCTCAGTGTTGCTTTTGGCTCCAGTCTCCTCCACCCTGCCCTCCACTCCTAATTTCAAGCTGCATAATAGCAGTCTTGGACATATTGCAAATGTTGTGGGTGGTGGAAATAGGGGGTTGGGTAAGATAAGCAAATTGTAATGTATTAAAAGTTTTAAAGTGTATTAAATGAACTCTCTTTGAATAGTGTAGAATATGCCTGATCAGAACCTTTTTTTTTAACTTTCTGGAATCCTTCAAACACAGAATCAGCTTACATATCAAGAGAAGAGAAAGTTGCTGACAGTGAAGTCCTGCCTACCCCAAGAGATGGGATAGTCACTTATGAGCAAGTCATACTGAAAACTTCCAAATATGTCCAGCTCCTGAGGGCACTCAACCAGAGGGATGGGACTTGGCAGTGACAACCGTTCCACTATCAACTAAGCCAGGTTCTGACATCAGCAGGTCAATTACAGTCAACCATAATTGATGATTAGAAGAGTACAGAAAGGAGAGTATTTTAACACAGAAGAGGCCTTCAGAAATCATTGTTCCCGATATTTTTATTTTGTAGATGTGGTAATATAGGCTCAAAGACATTAACTGACTTGCTCAAAGTGAAAAAACTAAGGACAATGCATGTATGAGTCTTCCATAAAATGTTGTTAATTTAAGTTTTAAATAAACTTTTCTAAGACTAGATTCAGATCTCGTAAAAACAGTATACAAATTTCCTTTTATATAATGGAGTTTCCAAAGATTAGAAGCCAAACTACTTCTGAGAAATAGCACAGCATAATTTTCTAATATTTTCCCAGTGTGCCTTACTTAGATATTCTACTAAAATTAAACTATCAACTTAATGTATATCATAGTACTGCTAATTGTACATTAGACACAAGAAAGCATAGATATAATCATACTCCTGGAATGTTAAAAGTCTTAAGGAAAGAAATAGATTTTTTAAATTACAGCACAGAAGTTAGAGAGTAAATATATTAAACATATTCAGCCTCTCACAGAGATATGAACATACATTGAAACAAGCTGTTGAAAGGAATATAGCCAAGTGGGGATGTACCTGGAGAAATTCATGAAGAGAGTGAGTATGTAATGATACTTTGAAGAGAAAAATATGCTAATAACTTCCTAATAGCTGACAGAAGAGAGGGAAAAATATGGGAAAGTTTTGTTTTAAGTAAGCAGTTGTGAGTTCAGTGACAGATTAAACTTGAGAGGGAAGCCAATGGATAGAGGAACTTGAAGGTTTTGAATAGTCATTCCTCTTTTGTAGGTCAGAGAGTTTGGAAAATGTGGTAGACTTGTATAAAGAGTCATAAGATCTGAATCTTTAATGCAATGATTTTCACTATTATTCCTAAATCAAAAGGTAATCAAGAAAATAGTGGAGGCTGTGCAGTCCACATAACTATGGTTGGACTCGTTGAAACATACAGCCATTAAGACAAGGAGAAGACACATTTTTCTGGATTATAAGTGATGGACTTTGATGAGAGACTAAATGCTGTGTGTGTAGTAAAGATTCAGCTTAGCAAAGTGGCCTAGGGGAGAATAATGCCTAGCTGAATGCAGTGAAATGGCAGTGTTGATGTATATGAGGGAATGCATTTGGAAGAGCAATGGAGAAAACTGAAATGGGTGTACCATAAATCTCTTTATCAACACTGTTTAAAAAAAAAGACCTTCAAGGGCTTCCCTGGTGGCGCAGTGGTTGAAAGTCCGCCTGCCAATGCAGGTTCAAAAATAAAATTACAGAAATTTTTTTTTTTTTAACTTTCTGGAGTTCTGGAAGACTGTATGCATGCCCGAGGCTATAGCCTCTCTGGAGATATCAGAGAGGAAACACCCAATCTAAACGTCCCTAACTAAACATGGAGCATAAATAAACACATAAACTCACTGAAACTTGAGAGTAGCCTATAAGCCGCATATATGTCTTATGCTAATAGGTAAATATCTGACTGACTAAGAGGCTTAAGCACAACCTTTGATCACTAAGTGGACTATGTTGACACAGGGGCAATCCTTAAGTAGTTAAATTAAAAGGTAAAAGCAAGGGGGGGCAGAAATCTGAGCAGAGACATTGAAGAGTGCACATTTTGGGGGGAAAAGATTTCACAGAATTAGTTCAGCCAAGTTCTAAAGAAATAAACAAATGATTAAGCAAACAGCAACATCCTCTGGTGGGGGAGCAGTCTGCAGTTTCTTAATGTGCTATCTAAAATGATCAATTTTCAACTTAAAATTTTATCATACAAAGAAACAGGAAAGTGTGGTCCATACACAGGGCAGGGGGTGGGGGAGACAAGAAGTAAAAACTGCTTTGAAGGGGATGAGATGATAGACTTAGCAAAGACTTCAAAGCATTATAATACATATGTGAAAGGAACTAAAGGAAACCATGCTTAAAGGATTAAAAGACAGTGTGAAGATAATGATATTGATAAAGGGTCACTCCATGCAGAAGACCTAACATTTATAAAAGTATATTCATCTAAAAAACAGCCTCCAGATACATGAAGCAAACACTGAATTGACAGGAGAAATATACAAATTCAATAATAATAGTTAGAGGCGTCTATACACTACTTTTAGAAATGGGTAGAACAATTAGGGATAAGATCAACAAAAAAGAGACCTGAGCAATGTTGTAAGCCAACTAGAATTAGCAGAAATCTGTAGAACACTCTACCCAGCTGCATCAGAATACATATAGTTTTCAAGCACACATGAAATATTCTTTAAAATAGAACATATTCTATGCCATTGGTAATTTGATAGGGATTGCATTGAATCTGTAGATTGCCTTTGGTAGTATAGTCATTTTCACAGTATTGATTCTTCCAATCCAAGAACATGGTATACCTCTCCATCTGTTTTTATCATCTTTAATTTCTTTCATCAGTGTCTTATAGTTTTCTACATACAGGTCTTTTGTCTCCCTAAGTAGGTTTATTCCTAGGTATTTTATTCTTTTTGTTTCAATGGTAAATGGGAGTGTTTCCATAATTTCTCTTTCAGATTTTTCATCATTAGTGTATAGGAATGCAAGAGATTTCTGTGCATTAATTTTGTATCCTGCAACTTTACCAAATTCATTGATTAGCTCTAGTTGTTTTCTGGTGGCATTTTTAGGATTCTGTATGTATAGTATCATGTCATCTGCAAACAGTGATAGTTTTACTTCTTCTTTTCCAATTTGTATTCCTTTCATCTCTTTTTCTTCTCTGGTTGCCATGGCTAGGTCTTCCAAAACTGTGTTGAATAATAGTGGTGAGAGTGGACATCCTTGTCTCATTCCTGATCTTAGAGGAAATGCTTTCAGTTTTTCACCATTCAGAATGATGTTTGCTGTGGGTTTGTCATATATGGCCTTTATTATGTTGAGGTAAGTTCCCTCTATGCCCACTTTCTGGAGAGTTTTTATCATAACTGCGTGGTTGAATTTTGTCAAAAGCTTTTTCTGCATCTATTGAGATGATCATATGGTTTTTATTCTTCAATTTGTTAATATCACATTGATTGATTTCCATATATTGAAGAATCCTTGCATCCCTGGTAATCAGACTCCCTGACTTCAGACTATACTACAAAGCTATATTAATCAAGACAATATGGTACTGGCACAAAAAACAGAAACATAGATCAATGGAACAAGATAGAAAGCCCAGAGATAAACCCACACACCTATGATCAATGAATCTATGACAAAGGAGGCAAAGATATATAATGGAGAAAAGACAGTCTCTTCAGTAAGTGGTGCTGGGAAAACTGGACAGCTACATGTAAAATAATGAAATTAGAACACTCCCTAACACCATACACAAAAATAAACTCAAAATGGATTCGAGACCTAAATGTAAGACCGGACACTATAAAACTCTTAGAGGAAAACATAGGAAGAACACTCTTTGACATAAATCACAGCAAGTTTTTTTTGATCCACCTCCTAGAGAAATGGGAATGAAAACAAAAATAAACAAATGGGACCTAATGAAACTTCAAAGCTTTTGCACAGCAAAGGAAACCATAAACAAGATGAAAAGACAACACTCAGAATCCGAGAAGATATTTGCAAATTAATCAACGGACAAAGGATTAACCTCCAAAATATATAAACAGCTCATGCAGCTCAATATTAAGGAAACAAACAACCCAATCCAAAAATGGGCAGAAGACCTAAATAGACCTTGCTCCAAAGAAGACATACAGATGGCCAAGAAGACATGAAAATCTGCTCAACATCACTAATTATTAGAGAAATGCAAATCAAAACAATGAGGTATCACTTCACACCAGTTAGAATGGGCAACATCAGAAAATCTACAAACAATAAATTCTGGAGAGGGTGTGGAGAAAAGAGAACCCTCTTGCACTGTTGGTGGGAATGTAAATTGATACAGCCACTATGGAGAACAGTATGGCGGTTCCTTAGAAAACTAAAAATATATTTACCATATGATCCAGCAATCCCACTACTGGGTATATACCCAGAGAAGACCATAATTCAAAAAGACACGTGCACCCCAATGTTCATTGCAACACTATTTACAATAGCCAGGTCATGGAAGCTTCCTAAATGCCCATCAACAGACGAATGGATAAAGAAGATGTGGTACATATATACAATGGAATATTACTCAGCCATAAAAAGGAACGAAATTGAGTCATTTGTTGAGATGTGGTTGGATCTAGAGACTGTCATACAGAGTGAAGTAAGTCAAAAAGAGAAAAACAAATATCATATGTTAACACATGTATGTGGAACCTAGAAAAATGGTACAGATGAGCCAGTTTGCAAGGCAGAAGTTGAGACACAGATGTAGAGAACAGACATATGGACACCAAGGGGGAAAAACTGTGGTGGGGTGGGGGTGGGGGTGTGCTGAACTGGGCGATTGGCATTGACATGTATACACTGATGTGTATAAAATTGATGACTAATAAGTACCTACAGTATAGAAAAACAAACAAACAAACAAAACAACTAATACTAAACTTTCATTGGGTTATTTGTATGGAAATATGTTAATATAAATGTTTCAGACATTACATGTAATTTCTAAAAATCTTATGTGTTCTGGTATAATGTTATAAGTCATAATTCTAGTTATTACTTTAAAATGTATATCTCAGAAATAACTAAATTTCCTTGTCAATTACATTATCATGAACTTTCATCAAATCTTTAACCATGGTCATTTTTAAGTCTTTTGTCATTTACGGACAGTTCTGGGTATACTCTGATGCTTTTGCAAATATGTTCCTATAAGAGGGTTTCACCTTCAAGGAATTCATGGAAAAGACTCTTGCAAGTACAGGTTTCTTGTAACTGTACTGCTGAACTGAATGAATAAGCATTTTCAGAACTCTAATGAAAAACTGATGAACTCATAAAAGTGCTAACAAAAGATCAAGATAAAAAAAAATTAATTACATGGGACTGAGTGCACTGATGAGGATGATTATATTTTTTGTGACTTTCTGCTTGATTTAAAAAAAAAATCCCACAAGGACTCAGAGGCAAAGAATATACAAATCAATTTTCACTGCAAAGTAAATGAGCTGTTACAGTGGAGGATTACTGGACTGAATGTCAATACTATGACATAGTGTGAGTGTGTTTCGTGTTTGGTAATTGCAATCATTATTGCTTTTGTTGTGGTCATCCATTTGCAATGCTTGGTGTCAGTCTATTTATCTCTTGTAAAAATAAAATACAGTGTGTGTGTGTGGAAAAAAAAAGATAGAACATATTCTAGGCCATAAAACAAGCGTCAACAAACTTAAAAGCATTTCAGTGTTACAAAGTATGTTCTCCTACCACAGTGGAATCAAATTAGAAAGCTATACAGGAAAAAGTGTTGGAAATTCAAATTACCTGGAAGTTAAATGACTCACTCCTAAATGATCAATGGGTGGAAGAGGAACTCACAAAAGAAATTAGAAAATAATTTGCCATGAAAGGAAATTAAAACACCACTAATGAAGACTTATAGAATGCAGGGATATTAGTGCTCAGAGGGAAAATTTTATCTTCAAACACCTACAGTTTAAAAGAAGACATTTCACAAAAAAGTAATCTAAACTTCCACCTAAATAAGCTAGAAAAATAAGATTAAGCCAAATCCAAAAGCAAGCAAAAATAGGAAACAGTAAAGTTTAAAGATAAGTAAAATAGGGAATGGGAAAAAATAAAGAAAATATAGAGAAAAATCAATGAAACACATTTTCCTTTGCAGTTTGAGATGGCATCAAAATCCTTAATTTATGCTTTGTAAATTCACAATAAATGTAGGGCATGATTTTCATATTAGAAAGGCAGAGAAGAAGCAAAGCTTGGGTTAGGTGTGTCCTCTGTTTAGGATATCACCAGGCTGAAATCAAGGTATCAGCTGGGAATGCGATATTGCCTGAGGCTTGGGCATTTCTTCCAAGATCACTGTTTCTGCTCAGAATTCATTTCCTTGTAGTTTTGCGACTAAAGTTCTTATTTTTTTGTTGGTTCTTGGCTGGGGATGCTCTTGGCTCCTAGAAGCCTCCTTCCACTGCTTGCCACCTGGCCCCCTACTCTTACAACATGGCTCTTTACTTTCTTCCAAGCCAGTAGGAGACCAATAAAGTCCTCAACTGACTAGGTCGACCCATTCAGGCTAACTTCCCTTTGGATGAACGCAAATTCAACTGATCAGGTATTTAACTGCATATGTGAAATTCATTTTGCCATATAACCTAACATAATTGTATAAGTAATAACCTCTCATATTCATAGATTTTATACATATATAAAAGAGATTATATATATATGTATATATATATATATATATATATATATGAATGTATGTATAATAGCTGTTGCCAAGTCCAACTAATAGGTTCATTTTTCTTCATGAACTCACAAAACAGCACAAATGGAATCATCAGCCTTATGAGTGATCAAATAATTTCTGGCAACCAAAAACTTCATACATTCAGTTGGGAGAGAAATACTAAAATGATCTTCAGTGTATTTATATACCAGTTGAAGGATGAATTAGCTGACATTCTCTTGTTAGCCTGTCTTAATTATGGGTAAAGAATAATGAAAATTTTTAGTTGTATATTAGAGATGTAGAGCCTTTTCATATGTATTTTATCATTTCATATTAGTTAAAATAAGGAATGTTTCCAAGCCATGGGAATTACTTATTTAACATTTAGATTACAAATTTTATCTATTTCTATGACTCACATTTCCTCAACATGGTCCTCGAAGTATTAACAATAAATCACATGCTTGTTTTAAAAGCATGGAGTACCCTTTCAACTTTATAATTCATTATATTATAAGGAGTAATACAGGGGGAAAATGGAGGGAAAATGGGAAAAAGAAGAAAAATAAAGAAGGGAAGCAAGAGACAAGAAAGAAGGTAAAATAAGGAGAAAAAGATAAAACTCAGTTCATAACTATTTAGAAATAGGTTCAAGTTTCAAGTCCCAAAGCACTCAGGATTCTTTGCTCTCAGATATGTGTCTCTACTCTGAAAAAGAAGCCCTAAATTCTTTCATATTTATTTTAAATTGCCTCACTTATAAGAACCATTCGTTAAGGTATTGCTGACTTTTCATAATTTGCTACTACTGATGATGATCCTAGCCAGAATATTTGAGTCACTTAAAGCTTGTTTTCATGCCTATTTATCTTCCACATTCATTATCCTTCTCTTGACCTTTCCTGCTTCTGGCCTCAGATTTCCACAACACTCTAGCTACCTATCTATCTTCATTTTTAGACAGCACTGAACAACTAGACTTTTTTCTAGTCTCAGCTTTTCTCTTCTCAATCAAAATGTGCCTGTTCTGTGGAGCTGCAGCTGAGAGCATTTTATTGTATTTCCTATTGCTCTTTGGTTGATTGGTAGATCAACGAAGTAGATCAGATCAACGAAGTACAGAACATTCCGGTCTTCAGATCCTTATTGATGTAGCTCTAGCATTTCATTTTATGTTTTTAATACATTCCAGAAGATACAAACTGAGAAAATCCTTTGTACCCCACCCCACCCACTTAAGAAGGTGGTCTTCTATGAGATAACTGGGTGGGTTCTAGACATTTTGTGTTTATTAAAATGTAAAGAAGAAATATATATACATATACACACATGTATATATGCACATATATGAAATATATATAAACCCATACATGAAACATACAGCTGGATTTAATGTGACAACTTTTAAAGCTATAGATGAGAATATTTACAAAACTTAGGTATTATTTAGCCAAGGGGTTATAAGATATACAAGCCTTAAAATTTCCATTTTGCTCAAGTGAGGTATTTTCACTTTCTCAGGGGTAAAGAATAACTTCATAAAAGAAAAGAGAAATTGTAGCAGGCTATGTGTGTATAGACAGGTACTCTACTTCCTTCTTGAGGTTCCAGGTTTCCTATCCTCAGGACAGATGTTGACCTAGTTATTGACATTTTTTAAATTAACATAACAGGGGTGGAACAAACCGTAGGCTTGTCCTACTTCAGAACCAGGAGGGCAAGCCCTTCAGAATACAAGGCTGTGGACATCTACAAGGTGAGTAGATGCCCTTGGATTGCTAACAGGGAGGCTCAAAGTGAGGAAGTAAATTTACAACATGGTGTTCTCCTCTTAACACTCTTTGCTTGTTGCATATAAGACCATGTTTTATCTCTGCACTTATTTCTTGGCATACAGAATGTTGAATATGTTCTAGGCAAATTCATTTTTTTTTTCATTTTGAAATAATGTCAACCTTAAGGAACAGCTGAAAGAGCAGTACAAAAAATTCCCTTCACCTGGATTCCCCATAGCTGAGAATTTATTATACTTCATCCATTTAGAGAGATGCACAAAAGAGAGAGTGTAATGGGTCAACAGATCAAGCATCTATATCTATATATCAGAATAGATACTTGTGGGCCTCCCTGGTGACACAGTGGTTGAGAGTCCACCTGCCGATGCAGGGGACACAGGTTCGTGCCCTGGTCTGGGAAGATCCCACTTGTCGTGGAGCGGCTGGGCCTGTGAGCCATGGCCACTGAACCTGCACATCTGGAGCCTGTGCTCTGCAATGGGAGAGGCCACAACAGTGAGAGACCCACGTACCACAAAAAATATATATATAAAAAGTAAAAAATAAATAGATACTTGTTTTTATGAAGATATACATTTATATGTCTTCAACAAATATTAGCAAACTGAATCCAGCAACATGTAAAGAAAAATATATCATAAATAAGTGAGATTTATCCAAGTAATATAGGGTTGGATTAATATGCAAAAATCAGTTAATGTAATATATATTATAAATAGAATGAAAGACAAAAAACATGTGAGGATCTCCAGAGCCACAGAAAAAAGTATTTGACAAAATCCTACACTCATTAATTGAAACAACAATGACAACTCTCAAAAAGATAAGAATAAATGAAAAATCCTTCCACCTGATAAGGGACACTTAATACAGATAACAACATCCTTAATGGTGAATGTAAATGTTTCCCTCCTAAGATCAGGAACAAGGCCAAGTTGTCTACTCTCATCAATGTCATTCAATATTTTACTGAGGATTCTAACTAGTGTAATCAAGGAAGAAAAAGAAGTAAAGTTATCCAAATTGGAAAGAAAGAAGTAAAATTGTTTTAATTCACAGATGATATGACCCTGTATGGAGAAAATCCTAGGATCCACAAAAACACTATTAAAAGTAATAAACAAGTCAGAAACGTTGCAAGATGAAAAATCAATGCACAACATATTGATGTTTGACAGGATGAAAAAACCTAACAAGAAGCAAGGTGGACAAAAATGGAAGGGAGAGGAAGGTTAAAAGAGTGAAGAAAGACCCCCAAAATGGCAGCAACACTTAAGAAAGGGAGTGTTCTTCCCTCAAAATATGACCTGCAAACATCCCAGGTAGGAGGAGAGTTTTGTGGCTTTTTGAGGGGAAGTCTTGGAAAGACGTGGAAAATTTTTTTTAAAAGTTTTATTTTTCAAATTAGAAGAATCAGAAGAGCATTTTTGCACCTTATTTTAAATTAATATCAGCATAAAAATAGGACAGGCTCCACTGGTGATAAAATTGAATGTCAAGGTCAATAATATAATGTCTGTTTTAAAGTAACCAAATAAAGAGGCATTAGACTGGGGTGGCTCTAAAGCCTTGGCTGCTTATGTAAGCAAAGCAAAACCTAAGCCAGAGTCAATTCCTGTAAATGACTCAAGGTCAAGAAGAAAACCAATCATAGCCAACTAGCCTTTCCTAAATAATGAAACCGCTTAAGCTATAGCCATTCAAGTAATTCCCTTGCTTTATTTCATGGTCTTCTCTATAAAAACCTTCCCCCAATTTCCTTTCAGTGGAGCACTCCTAATCACCTCCGTTTTGGGACTGCCAAGGTGAATCCATGATAGCTCAAATAAACTCTTCAAAAGGAAAAGTCAATACTGTGAAAATGACTACACTACCCAAAGCAATCTACAGATTCAATGCAATCCCTATCAACTTACCAATGGCATTTTTCACAGAATTTGTATATAGTTCCAAAAAAAAAATTAAAATTTGTATGGAAGCACAAAAGACCCTGAATAGCCAAAGCAATATTGAGAACGAAAAACAGAGCTGGAAGAATCAGGCTCCCTGACTTCAGATTATACTACAAAGCTACAGTAATCAAGACAGTATGGTACAGGCACAAAAACAGAAATATAGATCAATGGAACAGGATAGAAAACCCAGAGATAAACCCACGCACATGGTCAACTAATCTATGACAAAGGAGGCAAGGATATACAATGGAGAAAAGACAGTCTCTTCAATAAGTGGTGCTGGGAAAACTGGACAGCTACATGTAAAAGAATGAAATTAGAACACTCCCCAACACCATGCACAAAAATAAACTCAAAATAAATTAAAGACCTAAAGGTAAGACTGGACACTATAAAATTCTTAGAGGAAAACATAGGAAGAACACTCTTTGACATAAATCATGGCAAGATCTTTTTTGACCCACCTCCTACAGAAATGGAAATAAAAACAAAAATAAACAAATGGGACCTAATGAAATTTAAAAGCTTTTACACAGCAAAGGAAACCATAAACAAGATGAAAAGACAACCCTCAGAATGGGAGAAAATATTTGCAAACAAATCAACTGACAAGGGAACAATCTCCAAAATATACAAACAGTTCATGCAGCTCAATATTAAAAAAGCAAACAACTCAATCAAAAAATTGGCAGACGACCTAAATATACATTTCTCCAAAGAAGACATACAGATGGCCAAGAAGCACATGAAAAGCTGCTCAACATCACTAATTATTAGAGAAATGCAAATCAAAACCACAATGAGGTATCACTTCACACTGGTCAGAATGGCCATCATCACAAAATCTACAAACAATAAATGCTGGAGAGGGTATGGAGAAAAGGGAACCCTCTTGCACTGTTGGTGGGAATATAAATTGCTGCAGCCACTATGGAGAACAGTATGGAGGTTCCTTAAAACACTAAAAATAGAACTACCATATGACCCAGCAATCCCACTCCTGGGAATATACTCCAAGAAAACCATTATTCAAAAAGACACATGCACCCCAATGTTCATTGCAGCACAATTTACAGTAGCCAGGTAATGGAAGCAACCTAAATGCCCATTGACAGACGAATGGATAAAGATGTGGTACATATATGCAATGGAATATTATTCAGTCATAAAAAGGAACGAAACTGGTTCATTTGTAGAGATGTAGATGGACCTAGAGACTGGCACACAGAGTGAAGTAAGTCAGAAAGAGAAAAACAAATTTTGTATATTAATGCATATATATGTGGAATCTAGAAAAATCTTACAGATGAAGCTAGTTACAAAGCAGAAATAGAGACATAGATGTAGAGAACAAATGTATGGACATCAAGGGGGGAAACAGGGAGTGGGATGAATTGGGAGATTGGGATTGACATATATACAGTACTATGTATAAAATAGATAACTAATGAGAAACTGCTGTACAGCACAGGAAACTCTACTCAAAGCTCTGTGGTGACCTAAATCCAGAAAAGAGGGGATTTATATACACATATAGCTGATTCACTTTGCTGTATAGCAGGAATTAACACAATATTGTAAAGCAACTATATCCCAATAAAGAGAAATTTAATGTGCCTCACTTTATCTTTTAACATCTGTTTGTGAGAACTTATGTGTCTTAACTATTAAAAAAAATGTATTTCTTTGGCAAATCTCCTAATTCAGGGTACAATTCTCTGATATCTCCCTTGAGGCTAGTAATGATTTTAACTCATTTCATAATCAACAAACCTAGGGAAATAGAGCAATGAAAAAAAAAAAAGGAGCAGCAGTAGATTTAATATCTTTAACTTGTAACAGTCCATGAAATGAAAAGGAAAACACTCCTCCCATTTTGTCCTCTTCTCTAAATATTCTACTGTGGCACTGCTACACTACTGATGTCAGATGTGTGGGTTTTTCACACATTAAGCAATTCTGTGACAGCAGCTAGGGGTCCTACAAATTTAACACTATCTACCTGGAGATAGATAGCATCAGATTAAGGGCTCAGTCTCAAAGTCTGCCTCTTCTGTCCACTTCAGACTCCAACAAGAAGTCCAGGTTATCACCTGTGCCTCTGACTGACTCCCTGTAAACCAGAGTTCCTACAAGCCCTATCATGTTCATTTAATTTGCTAGAGAGGTTCGCAGAATTCAGGAAAGCAATTTACTCACTAAAATACAGGTTTATTACAAAGGATATTAAAGGATAAAAATCAACGGCCAAAGAGTGACATAGGGTAAGGTCCAGAGGGGACTGATGCTTGTGTTGTTAGATTGAACTGGCTTTATTAATACCTGAAAATGATCAGAAAAGCAATGCAATCTTCCTGAGAATGAATCTAAGGGAAGAGAAGAAAAATTGAATAGAGAAGGTTTTAAAAGTCAACTTCGAACTAATTCAATAAATATGTTTTTTCCATGTTCAGATAATAAACAGAACATATATGAGTATGATTAATACATTAAATATAGGCACTTAAATAAATCAAATGAGCCATATTCAAACCACTATAGTAAAACCAGAATTCAGCCACATTTTGGTCAGTTTCTCTTTCATTCATCTTTCTATGAACTTGTAATTATATTGTAAATCTAGTTTTGCATCCTACTCTTTTGCTTAATACTACATTATAAGACATTCCTATATGATTAGATCATATTTATAATATTATTTTTAGTAGTGGATCACTACACAATGCTAAATTAATGTGCTATATGTTAGCAAATCATACTTCTACCTTAGAATATCTTAAGTAATTTTGTATATTTCCAAAAAATACTGCATTAAGCATATTTTTATTTAGAATTTGTTTAAAATTTATTTTCATTTATTAATTTAGATATATTCCCAGAATATTGTTAAAATTTTTAACAAATATGAAAATTCTCTGATTACTTTCCATAAAGATTATATCAATTTACACTGTCATAATCAGTGTATGCATGTCCATATTGCTGTATTATTGATAACATATTTTTCAGAAAATTTGAAGGTCTAGTTAGATTTCACTCTGAGAAGAAATTAAAGGGATGTCAGTTAATTAGTAATCAAGTATTGGATGGGATTATGACATAGACTAAATATTTAGATTTCCCCCTATGTACAGATATATAAACTTCTGTACAAGGGTAGAAACCTTCACTTTTCAAAGAATGTATTTTCTGATACTGGCCTACATAGCGTCTGTTTTTGAATTTATATCATATATAACTGATATGTACCATTGGGTCTCAAACTTCTCTGGGTAACTAGTTATCTGTAGCAAAACGAAGTTATCTTTCATAGAGTAGGAAGAAAATGGAATAATTGTGTTCCCATTTAGCTTTGTGGTTTTAAAAGACTGTGCTAAAATAAAGCCCTAAGCTACATATCAACCACTTGTAAATATCAGTATAACTAGAACCAGCATTTTTTCCCCTCTCTTTCTAATGAGTAGCTGTCCTTCAAATATTACTCATAAAGACATTTTACAGGATGGTGTAAAATCAGTTCCAGTTTTAGGGTATCTAATTTCATGGTTTAAAAAATTAGAGTATGCATTGCAGTTTTCTCTTTAATCTGATACACAATGCCTGCAAATCAAAGTGAATTCTTCCTAATTTCAACTTGGAATTGGTGAAAACGTAAAATAATAAACTGAAAAATAAAAGAGGAAAAATAGGCAAAAAACAAAATTGAAGGAATCTTATTAGATTCTTTTTTAAAATCGTTTACCTAGAAATTTTATTCCCTAGCATCAATCTTACAACTGTAGGTTCCTTGTCATGAAATTAGTTCTCCTTTACCCCCTCAAGTTTAAAGAATAGAAAATGAAGTGCATCATGTGGATTTCAAGCTGTAATTTCCTTTGAAGTTGTTGAAGTCATAAATTGTAAGTGGGAACCGAAAGATGAAATTACAACCCTTCTGATATCCCAAGCAGGCACTCTTTATTTTTATATAATGGGTGTTTCCACCAACACCAAATTTGCACACAATTGCCATTAAAAATAACTTTTTTTCCTTTTATACAAAGAAAAAGATGAGAGCACCACTGAGTTTAAAACTGTTGCCGCTTTCAATAAACTGTTTCAGGCATACATTATTTTTTTAATAACTAAAATCAATAGCAAAGAAAAGATGACCATTTAAAGAAATAGCTCTACATTTACCACACTTGAGATGATATAAGTAGATGTTTATTAATTCTTTTTGCTTCAGGAGAATCCTTGATAAATGACAGTGTGCAATGAAATAAGGAGAGAGCAAATATAAAGAGTTTGAAGGTATTTTTTAACTAATTTTTAAATAAATAAATATATAATTTCATTATAGATCTAATATGAGTATTATTTACTTCCTAAAGATGACAATACTTTTAACATCATTATTGTACAAAACCTTTTTGTGTGTGTGTGTGTGGTATGCGGGCCTCTCACTGTCGTGGCCTCTACCCGTTGCGGAGCACAGGCTCCGGACGCGCAGGCCCAGCGGCCATGGCTCATGGGCCCAGCCGCTCCGCGGCACGTGGGATCCTCCCGTACTGGGCACGAACCCATGTCCCCTGCATCGGCAGGCGGACTCTCAACCACTGCGCCACCAGGGAAGCCCTGTACAAAACCTTTTTAAAACACAATACCAATATTCTGTCACCCAAAATGTTATGCTTTACTTAATATTCTGACAAGTATTCCCCAAAACTGGACTATATAGGGTAGCATACAAAAGGGAGGTTGAAGATGAAGATATTTAAGTCACTCAAGTACACATTACAGCTGCACTTTGCGAATGGATAAGTCAATTAAAGCACACGTATTATTTTTTAAATGATGAAAAAAGACATTGGAAAATATCCATATTTAAGGGTCTGGCAAAAGTAAAAAGCAGACCCCAAAATAATCATACCAATATAGAATATAATACATGGCACAGGAAAGGGTTATGCAAATGTTGGGATTCATAGATATCCACCCAAGAGAAATGAAAATATATATCGCAAAGATTTATATATGGAAGTTCATAGCAGAATTCACTTTAGCAAAAATGTGGAATGTCCATCAATCTGTGAATGGATAAACACAATGGTGTGTCCATACAATGGGATATTGTTCAGTAATAAAAAGAAGAGAGCTCAGGTACATGCTCCTACTTGAATAAACCTCCCCTCAAAATAAATAACTGAAAAAACTCAGCTGTAAAAGACCACTTACTGTATGAATCAATTTATATAAAATGTACAGAAAGGTAAATGCATATAAAGAGAAAGTAGACTGGTTGTTGCCTAGGACCGGGGTGGGAACAAAGAGGGGGTGCTAATGATTTCTTTCTGGAGTGATAGAAATGCTCTAGAACTGGATTGCAGTGTTGCCTGGCAACACTCTGAACTTCTCAAAAATCACTGAATTGCGTACATAGAATAAGTCAATAATGTGATATGTATGTTATAATCAATAAAGTGGAAATACATTTGGTTAGGATTTGAAAGACAGAATTGTAGTTGTAGTTATAGGAAGACCTCATAGAAGAGGAGCTATTTCAGAAATATTTTAAAGCTTTAGTGTGATTTCATTTTATTTATTTATTTATCATACTTGTCTACTTACAAAAATGAATAAAGGTAGCATAAATAAAAGTTGTATTTGAATTTGAGTTAAACATTAATACAATATGAAAGATGAACATCTAAGCATAAGGGATGAGGCAAATAAAAAGTACTCAAAAATATCTAAGTTTAAGTTATAAACCTTTGCCTTTCAGTACAGCATGTAATGCCACGAGGTTATATGGTTCTAATTATCTAAGCCAGGAAGAACTTGGTGATGTGAAGTTCACCTATACAAGTGGAGGAGAGGGTGGGTGGGGACATCTGAGCAAAGAGCAGAGAAGCTAGAATTTATGAGCATGAGTAAGAATAGTTCATTAACAGCAGTCAGAGTTTACTAAGCTCTTTATTATGTTTTATCCCCCAAGCTAAATGCTTTCTGTGCTGTAACTCTTTTAATCCCCATAACAACTCTATTAGCTATATACTATTATCACATTCATTCTACAAATGAAAGAACTGATGCAACACCTTTTTATGTCGATTCAAAATTCACAAAAGCTGGTGTGTGTGAGAGCTGAGATTTAATCCAGGCAGACACTCCAATACTACTCACCTAACTATTCAACAATACTGCTCCTTGCATTTCATTAATCAGGATGTTCTTTCAAGTGTGAGGTCATGATCACCCTCCAACATGATTTCTGATGCCTTACATCGGCAGATTTTATTGTTCACTTCTACATTGTCTTCATGGGTCTACCATGATTTTCAACATTTTTCTACATTGACCCCCTCATTCAGAATCTCCACTCTTTACCGTCAGCCTTTTCTCAACTCAGCTTGTGATCCAGACCACTGGTGTCTGTTTACCTAGACTCATGGAAAATAGTTCATGGTATAAACAATCCCCATCATATACAACTGGTTTAGATGCTTTCTTTTACATTTTAACCCAGATATTAAGAAGCTCAGAATTGTAATTTGATTTTGGTGAACAGCTTAATTAGCACGCTTTCTACCCTTAGTATGCCACTTCCAAAAAGCAGTACTATAGGTCTTGAAGGGTAGCCATTTTTATTAGGATCATTCACCCTGAAGCCCAAATCAGCACAAGAATCTGTTCTTCCTGGTGCAGGAGCATTACAGGAGATGTGATTAGAATTTCTATGGATGTTTTCTAACTTCATGGAGAACAGAATTTTAAAACAGGAAAATTAGACAGATTAAACATAGTTGATTATCTTAGCTCTTCTGAGAAACTCCCCTCAAAGAAAAAAAAAAGAGGAAATTTTAAATGCCTAAACATACAAACCAAACGGGAATAGAAAATGTGACAACAGTAAATGAGAGATATCAACAGTTTTCTGAGGATGGAAATCAAACATAGGAATCATGTTATTTGACTTAATAGAGAAGAGGAAATTCACATAAGTGTGTGCAGAAGCATGATAACTCACAGAATCACAGAAAGTTTATGGACTCTGAATATCCAGTAGAAGCAACTATAAAAGGGATTCATAGAACAGAAAACATAGGAAGGAGTTAAAAGATGTGCAACGATCTATTTCTCAATTCTCCCCAACACACAAAAACTCCAGAAGTTAGGTGGATACTTCTTGCCCACCCTAGAAAGATGCTAGATTTTTTTGGGGGGGGTGTGGAGAAACAAAACCTAAGAGGATAGGTACTTGGACATACTGAACATAAGAGAGCAGAGAGGTCAGAGCCAGAGAAAGGAAAGAGGGGATTGAATAAGTCGGCATCCTGAATGGGGAGTTATGCTCCCAACGTCGTCAGTCATTCAGAGAACTCCAAGCAGATGAGAGAAGCATTTTCCTCTGAAGAAAATGGAAAGGCCTCCAAGAAAGAACAAAGCAAAATGCCAAACTTTTGAGAGATCTGCAAAGCACAGAAGACTTTATATGTGTATCATCTTGCAGTGAAGCAAAAATGCTTTCATATAAATATCAAGTAAGAAGATTTTTAGTGATTCCCTCTTAAATATTGTGGAAGGGTAAACATCACTACTCATTTGAAGAAAACCTCCAAACTGACAGAGATAAAAATAAATAGAAAAAAATCACAGACACCACAGGAAGCAGAAGAAAGCTTTTTAAAAAATGTCATCAGGGCTTCCCTGGTGGCACAGTGATTGCGAGTCCGCCTGCTGATGCAGGGGACAAGGGTTCGTGCCCCAGTCTGGGAGGATCCCACATGCCGCGGAGCAGCTGGGCCCGTGAGCCATGGCCGCTGAGCCTGCGCGTCCGGAGCCTGTGCTCCGCAATGGGAGAGGCCACAACAGTGAGAGGCCCGTGTACCGA
The DNA here is from genome assembly GCF_964374135.1 of Grampus griseus. Lineage (NCBI taxonomy): Eukaryota > Metazoa > Chordata > Mammalia > Artiodactyla > Delphinidae > Grampus > Grampus griseus. The sequence goes on along the minus strand of NC_139018.1, from coordinate 16,942,406 downwards.
AAAAAAAAAAAAAATGTCATCAATACTATCAAAAAAAAGTGCTTTTAAAAGAACACAAAAACAATCCTTATAAATCATATCATTATAAATGAAAAAAAAATCCCCTATAAGCTAATACCAAAAGCAGACACAATAGGAGGCAAAAGTTTAATAATTGGAAGAACCATACAGAAAGTTTAATGTGTAAGTAACAGGAATTTTAATGTCATCTCAGTAATTTCTAAGGATTGAAGGACACAAATCTCTAAATGGTAAAAACACAAGTGCCTAGCACAATGAATAAAATCTCTCACAAAGGCACTATACTGTGAAATGTAAGAACATAAAAAATATATATATTAAAAAATGACGCCAAGATCTTCAAGGGTAAGAGAGAGATAAGGCATATCTCATAAAAATTGACATAATTCAGAATGGCATCCAGCTTCTTAGGAACAAGACTGGAAGCCAGAAATCAATAGATTGAATTCCTTTACAGTTCAGGGGGGAGGTAATATACCTAGCTAAACATGAATAAAGCAGGTTAGAACCAAAACATTTTCAGACAGAAAACATTTCTTTAAAACTTTAACCCAATGTGTTTTCTTAGGGAGCTACTAGAGGATCTGGTTCTGAAAAGTGAGTCAAACCAATAAACAAGAAATTATGCTGTCCAGGGAACAAAACATTACACAGGAGATTGCTGATTGAAATACCCAGATGAGCAATTGTGTACTTCAACCAGTAAGCACCCAATCTAGATTGGAGCGGGAGAATAAGGTGCTAAGGAGGGAGATCTCCCAATAAAAGGGATGAATGAAGGGAGGAAGAGAGGGTGGTTTGTTTTTTTTGTTTGTTTGGTGGTTTGTTTTTGTGTGTGTGTGTGTGTGAGAGAGAGTGAGAGAGAGAGAGAGAGAAAGCTTGGAGATGGAGATGTTTGGAGTTGTGTTTGTGATTTAGAGGTACATATCTCCAGTTATAAAATAAATAACCCACGGAGATGGAATATATAACAAAGGAGATATCATTAGCAATATTTAATAACTTTTGTATGGGGACAGCTACTAGACTTATCATGATGATAATTTCACAATGTATGAAAATGTCAAATCACTATGTAGAACACATGAAACTAATATATTTGGATTTTGACATCAAATCCACTGATCTTACACCTTAACCTCAAATGGAAGAAATGAATTTTATCAAAATTTTAAAAGAGAAAATGGTTAAACTATAAAGGATGTAGCATAATTTGCTCTGAACTTTATTATATTTTCTAGTATTATTATATTTTTAAATTATATAATAGTGTAATAGAAAGCTGGTCTATAGGAAGAGAGAATTTCAGGCTTTTATTATGTTGATGCTATAAATTTAGGTACAAATACAGATATTTTATATTACCAACTTTACATTGCTTATTATTACTAAGAAACATTGTTTTACATTTCGTGTCATATAGTCACATTCAATAAATGTTGAAGATACATAGAGAGAATGTTTTCTGTGATGTGTAGGATTGTTTTTATGTTTGCTTTGTTGGAAAAACTAGTAAGTGTTTATAATTTTAAAAAACTGTAGAAGAGCAGTTTATCCCTTTCCATATTTCTTTTCTGAAACCTTAAACTACCAGTCATCAACACACACACACACACACACACACACACACACACACACACACACACCTCCCCATGTCAGTGATAGATTAAGGCAAGGAGAAAAGACAAAAACCTCACTCCTTTTCTATTCTTGGTAGTACAACAACCCAGTGATATTCTTCATAGTTTTATGTGTGCTTGTCTGTGTCAAGAGGCTTAGCTAACACATTTGTTATATGAACTTGTTTCTTCCAAATTAAACAGTCTAAATAAATATGGGGAATGATAAATAATAAATTTATTTAAGGGGAAATAGCTGATAATTATGCATAACATAAAAAAGGAGAATGTATCACTGTTCTCTAAGGCACATCTATATCTGTGGCATATCTATCTATATAGCAGATAGATGGAGGATAGATAACAAATAACTCATTTCATAAATAAGAACCACAATATCAGAGTAAATTCCAGAGCTGGAATTGGGATCTGATACATAAACCGTTCCAGTATCTAATCAACATATGCATATACTAAGAGTATTTTTGTTCTGAATACTAAGATTAAACATAGCAAATAGTCATATTTCTAAGGTGTATATTTCTCACCAAATCTAAACTTTCAAAGACTTGTCAGGAGTCATACTGACAATCCTTTTCCTCCTGAAAAAAAAATCCTTTCTCTGTTTCATATCAACAACTTTAATCATATTAACACAAACAAAATAAAATTAATCTTTTATTAAAGGTAAATCCATGCACCTGGACAGGAGATATTTTAATTCAAATGGGAAATTGTTATTTTATACTATTTGTATTTTTTCTGAAAGCAAACACAAATATTGCTACCATAACAACATCCATGTTTCTGATTTATTTATTATTTGCTTCTTAGTAAAAACTGCAAAATGAGTGCAGTGGTTGGATTTATATCTCCAAAGAGTAATAAAGAGGAGACATTAACTGGTAATTATTTCCACCTGCTGAACTCTATTTTGAGGAGATTTGATTAATTAACAACAAAGATCTGTCATCATTAGTTCCTGAGTCTTTGATTTTTTCTTTTTCAAAACATGAAAATACTATTAACATTAGTTTGGAACAGAGTCTCCTGTCCATTTTCTGGGTCATTGCTCCTGAACTCATTACCCAAATAATTGTAAAATATGGCTACTGTTAATCAATGTGAAAATGTGATTTCCCATTTAAAAGTTAATAGTAATTTTGAAAAATGGAAAACTATATTTGAAATAAAAGAGGGAAATTGCATTCTTGGTGATTATACCAAATGGTTGACTTGTTATCATTCAAGGACAGGAATATTTTTTATTAAAATCAAATATATTTTTAAATTTTTTTGGAAAGAAACTTAGTAACCAACTGATGTATTTACTTACCTGTGTCCTGAAAGGACTTTTAATCTTGTTTCTTTTATTATATGAATGGTACTGGCAGTCTTTTAGGTCAATCAGATCTGGAATTCTTCCGGATTTGTGATAGTCTAGAAATGAACAGCTCTGGTCTCTTGGTTGTCTTTCTTTCCTCTCAGATTAATTCATTGCAAAACTGTATGAATTTTCTAATCAGAGCATACAACTGGGACATTTCTCATTTTTAATCTTCATTATGTATGTTAGGCAATAAACGAAGGCCAGCATGAGCATTGAAGCAAAAATGCAAAAGATTGTTTTTTCTTAAAAAAATCATGAACTTGCTGTCATGGTAGTCCAACTGTGAGTGTTAGCAAATTTCATAAATTTCATAAATCCGAAGTGACAAGTTCAATCTCACAAACGCTGTATGCATCAAGCTGAAGAAATTCATTGCACTTTGTATTTGGTTTGAAGAAAAAAAAATCACATCCTGAAAAAGTATATAAAGTAATGAACATTTATACTTCTGAAAGGTTAATTTCCTCACTTTTGGATTCAGAGCATAAAATTTGCCTTTATCACTCTTAGTGTTGGTTGGAGGAGAGGAGACAGATTTCTCCAATCCTTCTTATGGTTTATTCTCTATATTTTATCAGAAGTCTTGCTCTGCTTGTCCTAAGTATGCCATTATGTTATGTATTTAGCTAACCTCTGCAAGAGCAGTTTGGGAGTTTGAGAAGTAACCCATAGTTCAGGTTTGTTTCTAATGCAATCTTGAACAAGCATGAGACCATATTTCAAAAAAATTAAAAATATAATAAGCTCAGTTCATATGCAGATGACTATCCTCCTCATTAATCTCTTTCCAGGGGAAGATTCTTATTTACCCCACCTCTGTTTTTTTTTGTTTTTTCTATCATCTTAACCATTTTTAAGTGTACAGTTCAGTAGTGTTAAGTATATTCAAATTATTGTGAAAGAGAGCTCTAGATGTTCTCACCTTATATATCTAAAATTATACCCAATAAACATTCCCTTCTCCCCACTCCTCTCAGCCTCCAGTAACCACCATTCTACTTTCTGCTTCTATGAATTTGACTACTTTAAAAAGCTCACATAAGTGGAATCATACAGTATTTGTCTTTTTGTGACTCGTTTCTTCAGTTAAAATAATGTCTCAAGGTTCATCCATGTTGTAGCTTGTGGCAGGATTTCTCTCCTTTTTAAGGCCGAAAAAATGCCATTGCATGCATATACCACATTTGCTTTATTCATTCATCCATCAACGGACATTTGGGTTGCATCCACCCCTTAGCATTTGTGAATAATGCTGCTATGAACATGGGAGTACAAATGCCACTCCCCCATTTTTTATTTAAAAGTGACAATTTATGCCATTTCCAGGTAATATCATACCTTTATTTTTCATTTTCTCCTAAACAAGTTCCTAATGATCAGAACTGAATAAATATTTGGATTTAATGTGATTATCTCTCCATAATAGGGGTTATAATATTGTTATCCATATTTGTAACACACACACATAAACATTTAAAGTCATAGCTTAAACTGAAGTGGAAAAGTGATTAGCTTAGATGTTCCTAGATTTCACAGGTCTACAGTTGAAAACCTTACCTGAAGCTTCCAACAAATTCCTGAACCAAGTTTTAATTAAAAAATATTTATTTATTTATTTATTTATTTATTTTAGTCATTGAATTTCTAAGAGAGATCTGGGCCTATCTAAAATTATAGTTCCTCCCCTCTCCTTTCAATTGCTTGTCTCAGTTATTATCCTAATGCCAAAATAAAGCATGTTTATTTTTCTCAGTGATGTCATATTCAAGATTCCAATGGTATCATATTCATCATATCAATGATAGCACACTTAAGAGATTTTAAGTTTTCAGTCGATTTTATGTGAAGAAATAGAAAGAGAAGAAGAATGAGGAGGAAGAAAGAGAGAGAGGGAAAGAAGAACATGGGTTCACTATAAGCAATATGGTTTTTAATGTTTAAAAATGGGGGATTTGGGGTCTGACCACCTGGGTTTGCATCCAGTAGCTGCTGGTTTATAGGTGCCTGAGCTTGGGAAAATTACTTATTTCAGTTTGTGGCTCAGTTTCCTCATATGAAAAAGAAGTTAATTACCTACTTTTTGAGATTTCTATGAAAATTATATGGATTATTTCCATGAAAATTTCTTAGCCCAGAGTCTGGCATATAACAAATCTCAGTACATAGTCTCTTAGCTCTTAAATAATAACTCCATGGTCCTTATAAATAACCTTGGTCAGATTTAAATCTAAACCAAACCTAATTCAAGACTTTGCTTATTCCATAAGAAAACAAACCATCCAACATTAGTGCACTTTGTTCCTCTGGAATTTGGGCTCAAGATGAATCAATTTTAACTTAGGGAGTCACATTTTAAACACATAATTTAAATTCAGTTTCAAGGTGCCTTGATGACACATCTGGAAAAAATGTAATTCTTTGGCACAGAAATCTTTTCACATACAGTAATGTCTGATTTGTGATACTGTTGTTTAGCCTCACAGTTGATCGTGTGCTAGAACAATCCAGATGTGCAGCAAGCTCTATGTCCAACAGGGTCTTGCTAATGCATACACTGATGGAGCAAGTCCTGGTGATGTTATTGATAACCAGGCTGAAGAGTGATGCAAGGCAGATGGTGGATCATATTGTATGTTTACAGTGTAAAAATGACCACAGAACACGTGTGCTTCACAATTGTGTTCTATGGCCTTTTGATAATATTTTAACAAGGTCTGCGTGAATAATTTAAGCAGAAGTAATCCATATCTACCAGGTACACCTACATCTCAGATTGAAAATTGAATCTGAACAGGGAAACATTTACAATGGGAAAATGCCAATGGGGTTTTGGCAGCAGGTTAAACATCACGTATCATTGGATCTGCCTAATTAAGTTCTAAAAGTCCTAATTAAGAGCTTTTGATTTCTTACTTCAAAGTCCAGCCTTGCTACTTACAGAGTGTGTGAACTTGGGAAAGTTACTTATATTCTCCATGTTTCAGTTTTCACATCTGTAAAAAAGAGATGATATTAATAATCCGTTTTTTAGAAATATTGTGAGAATTTAATGAGTCCATGTATATACATCACTTAGAATAATTCCTGGTATATGATAAGCCCCCAGGTGATAGCCAGAGCAGTTACAAATTACATACAAAGTGTATGGAGATTAGGAAGGAAGGAGAACTGAGACCCACCCTCTAGTGTGTACCAAGTAGCTGGCATCTTCTAAGATAGGGTCTTATCTGACCCAGTTTCCCTCTCACAAATTCAGGGTTATCTTATAACTTCCATGGGCCCCTTTCATCCTAAAACTTATTTTAAAGTATATTTTATAATTGTATTGGTATAAAGGCAAATATATTAATATATATTTAAATATTTTTGACCTGAAAGTTCAATGTTTTTTCCCCCAGTTTTAAAAGAAATTATAACATGTTCATTGGCCCCCAAAAACACCATGAGCCATAGGCACTATGCCTAGTGGATGTTGGTCTTGCACCAAAAACTATCTCTTCCATTCTACTGTTGAAAATCCGAAAGGTTAAGAAACCTAATGCAGACTTACATACTTAGTACATGGCAAGACAGGGATTTTAAATTCAAGTTTAACACCACAGTTTGTATTATTCTTCCCTTCTCACCTGGTGCTTCTCAAGAGGTACATCGGAAATGGTCCAAGTTTTCCTTTGCCACTGTCCCTCCTCCCTCAGCCAGGGCCGCCTTCTCCCTGTTGACTTTCTCTCCCTAGCATCCCTCTTCCCATTCCTGATCTCATCCTTTAACATCCCCCAGGAATTTCCTCTTTTTTGTAGTATCAAAATATTCATTCCCTTCTAGCTACTAATCATATTAAAAACAATCCAATAGACTACCTATCACAAAGATATTAATGACTGATAATGACACATGTTCCCCATTGAAGAATATTCTCATTTTAACAAAAGAATCCTGAAGTTGAAAGTTTTTTATGTAAAAGATTGCCTTGATAAGTTTATTACTCTGTTTGGGCTGCCTTAACAAGATACCACAAACTGGGTGGCTTAAACAACAGAAATGTATTATCTCACAGATCTGGAGGCTAGAAGTTCAAAATCAAAATGTCAGCAGGGCTTATTCCTTCTGAGGGAAGAATCTGTTATAAGCCTCTCTACTTAGCTTGTAGAGGGCTGTCTTTTCTGTGTCTCTTCGCATCGTTTTCCCTCTATGTGTGTCTGTGAGTCCAAATTTCCTCTTTTTATAAAAGGAAGTCATATTGGGTTGGAACCCACCCTAATGACCACATTTTAACTGGATTACATCTGTAAAGACCCTGCCTCCTAAGAAGGGCATATTCTGATATATTCGTGGTTAGGACTTCAACGTAGGAATTTTGAAGGGACACGGCTCCACCCATTATAATAATATTGTAGATCGAAGTATAATGAAAGTCCAATTGTGAAGAAAGTTTTTTGATTGAAAGATATTTCTAACCTCCCTATCACTCTATTAAAAAATAAAGGTCCCTCATTCCATCATTTCCTGAGGAATGCATTCATTCAGACCAATATGTTCTTTTCCAGTCTGTTCTAAAATCTGCTTTCTTTTCTTTATGTTTCGATTTATCATCACTTCTTAAAAATAAATCAAAATATATTAATATTATTAGGCAAAGGATAATAATGCATGAAACTAGAATTTCACAACTTTGGCACTATTGACATTTGGGAGAGACTGTCCTGTGCATTGTAGGATACTTAACCACACCTCTGGTCTCTGCTCACTAGATACTAGCAGCATCCCCTTCCCCCAAGTTCTGACAACCAAAAGTGTCTCCAGACATTACAAATGTCCCCTGAAGGAGAGGGAGGCAAAATCACCTCTAGGTGAGAACCACTGCTCTAAACAAATGTACCTGAAATGCTTATGCTAACAAGGTATTAAGTTACTTTAAGGAAAAAAAGTCTATTAATGAATAGTGATTGATAGTCTTAAAAGAACTTAACAACTTTTAAAACAAAGCTATGATCTTTTTCTTGTAAGAAAAAGTAGGAGCTAAAAAGTTTGATCAGCAACACCTAGTGATAAATACCAGGGCAGAAACTCAAGGTAATTAAACAAAAAACTGACATATTAATGATTGATAAAATGAGAATTCTCTTGGCCCTACTTCTGACACTGGGAGCTGAATTATTTGCCCTTTTGCATCTCAGTTATCTTTCAGACACTGTGCATGCTTATAACATTGATAAACAATTCATTATAACATGTTTATTTGTGGAAAGTGTCAAGGAAATAGTGCCATTTTGGAATCCAAAAGAACTTAGGTCTCTTACATCTAGTCCTAGTCTGTCATTATTTAAGGCACACGTTTATTTTTGCTTGCATTCATTCACGTGTTAATTCATTAATTCACTCATTCATTCATTTGTCAAATTTTGGTTCATACCTACTGAGTACCAGATGCTATGCTAGACATCGTGGAAGGAAGATAATAGATTACACAGATTACAAATACATTTGATAAGTGCTATTATTGAGGAAAACAAAGGATGTAGAGAGATCTAAGAATTTGGAAACTAAAATCAATACCCCAGTAACTGGTTCAGAGGAGGAAATGTAACTCAGACTTATCTAATCTGTGTGTAAGTCAAGATTGTTTGATTGATGATTAGGAAAAGAAATCTTGTTTCTGTTAGACCTGAATGAAGATGACAATAGCCTTGGTTGCTACTGCAGCTGACTTACAACTACAGAGAGAATCTGTCATAGACTGAAAAACAGAATTTCAGAAAAGGGAGATGAAAGGAAGTTTGGTACTTGATGGCATCATTAGGTAACCAGATAAACTTTTGTCTGGTGCTTGAAATGCTGCAGCTATTTTCTGAAACTATGTCAATTATTCCTCTTTTCTCAAAAACTTTGTGTAGACTGTTTATAATCTGCTACTAAAAGCATTCTGTCCAATTCAATTCTCCATGGACAAATATAGCAAACATGGAGGGGGCAATGTCTCTTTTTCTTCCTTGAGCCTCTTTATTTTAAGCAAATGAAACATCTCTTCTTGGTTTATGTAAAGAAGAGAAAGTTTTTATATGCCCTTTGATATTGATGAGCTGTGGATAGAGATTCTCCCTTTCTTATCTCCCATCAAAGCAGAAGTCTATGAGATCTACCCAGTTGTGATTTATTTGTGCAAAACAAAGGAACAGCTTGGAGCTTGCCTGAGAGCCCCTAACAGAACCATATTGATGGTCCACACCTTGTAATTTCCATAACTCTTACACTTATACCTCAACGCTTACACCTCAACTCTTACACCAAAGATGCCTTAAGAATGGCATTGATTGTTGGTCTTTGTGAGCTGATGAATAGAAATATTTAAAAAATATAAAATACAAATTATTTTGGTCAGGAAAATATTGTTTCTTACAGATGAAAATGCAGAGACTTCAAGCCTTTGAGGATATGATAATGAAAAAGGATTCCTGCTCTTCCTGGATGTATGGCCTGTCCTAGGATAGCCATAGAATTGACCCCAGTTCAAGCAGACCCCAGTGGGTCCTGTGTGCTGCTCATATGCTCCCCATTCATCTGTGTTCTTGTCTTCTTTCAATTCATCTTGGGAGCCTGTGAAACTTTACTCCTGCAGTCTTCAGTCAGCTTGATGAATGACTTTCCAGATATTTCCATAACACCCCCTCTACATCAGTTTTCAGATCAGCAACCTCTGCAGATGGTTTATTTTAATCAAATATATCAATGTGTAAGACTGTATTTGATAGAGGAAAGTATGAATTTTAAATTCCTAAAAAATTGTCATGCTTTTCACTGGTGGTATTCATTGACAAAATGCAAATGTAAAAGAATTAATTCTTTGGGTTTGTCTTGACAGGATCTATCTATCCATCCATCCAAATTTCTGGAAGGAACTTCAGCCCTCAATCATTTCGCTAGACCAATATTGACTAAGTTCTGCTTGCTATGTGCATGGTGGCACTGTCTTTGATGTGTTGACAAGCAAACTAAAGACATAAGGCATATTTATACTCAAAGGAGCTTTGAGTCCGACTGAGGAAATAATAATTGCAAATAAAATCATTTGTATTAAACATGAGTTCGTGCCCCCGTCCGGGAGGATCCCACATGCCACAGAGCGGCTGGGCCCGTGAGCCATGGCCGCTGAGCATGCGCGTGCGGAGCCTGTGCTCTGCAACAGGAGAGGCCACAACAGTGAGAGGCCCATGTACTGCAAACAAACAAACAAACAAAAAACATGATTCTGACTCAACAACCTGTATATACTGAGGGATGGGACAATCAGAAAAAGCTTCATGAAGGAGGAAGGATTAGAGTAGAGGCAGATGAAATGACAAATTAAAATGGATAGAAAGGATTGAAGGAGAGTATTACAAATCAGTGTGGGGTAGTAGGAACCAGACCAAAGACACAGACATGAGAGTAGGCACATAATAAGTATGTAGTAATACAAGTAATAATAATAATAATAGAGACTTTTACAGGTCCCTACCTTGTGCTAAACAGTCTACAAGGCATTTCACATATATTGTGTATCAGCCAGATAGGTTTTTATTATCCATTTATTTTCCACAATAAAATAGCTAGATTTTTCTTAAATGTAAATGATGATTTTTTATCATAAAAGGTTTGACTATGTATAAACATATAATATGTATGTACATATGTAAAGATACATATATTATATTGTCTTATATTTTGACTGTATATAAACATATATGTATGTACATATGTAAATATACATATATTATATTGTATTATATTATATTGTATGTATATAGATAAGCATATAAAATCATCTGAAGTCTTGCCCTTGAGATAATTACTTAGCTTTTCACAGTCATTTTTTCATATATCTCTTTTATGTATTTATATACAAATTATAAAAGAGATTCTACCAAATACTCTAGTAGAATCTGTGTGTGTGTGTGTCTGTGTCTGTGTGTATCTTTTGCATAAAGCAATTTTTTTAGGGAAACTTTCCCAAAGCTATTTTCATCAGTTTGTAGTTGTTTTTTTCATTGCTTGTATTGTTATTGTAAGGGAGATGAGTGTTGGATGCCCTAGTCTGTCATCTTACTGATGTCACCAGCAGTTCTCAAAACAATCTTTCTCTCTCATAGACGGATATTACTATTTATACAAAATATGATATGCTTTTAGTTTTATCTTACTTATATTTGTTCACACTTTTTTTTACCTGAATTTTTCTTTTTTTCCTTTTGCTCATTTTTGGTGATTTGAACAAGTTATTCTTCAATCCAATTTTTCCCTTGTAAACGTAGATATTCTATTGTCTTTCAAACTACTAATATGTACAGTCGCTTTAACATTCACAGTCATGCCTGATCAAACATATTTATGTATTATTATATGAAAAAGATACCAACTCACTAAATTTCCTAACTGATCGTATATTTAACTCAATAGGATAAAACCTTTAGAATTATTTTATCGCTGTGTTAAAATCAGATGTGACTTTTAGAATATTATAATTATTCATTAATGAACGTAATGAATTAATGAATTATTATTAATTATAATTTTCATTAATGAAAAAATTTCATCACTTAGTGAGCAGGGACCCAGTTATAAACCTGAAAATACCTTATTTAAGCAAATGAGAAATGATTCATGGAAGCCTAAAGGAGGAGGTAAAAGAACCAAAAGTGGTTATGGTCAAATGTTTAATCTTATTTTTACAATCAGAAAATTTGTTTGGGAATGTAGAGTTAAAAAATAATTCATTTACGTTATCAAGATCTGAATGACACAGATAAAACAGGCAACTGTTATTTGTAATAATAAAAATGTGGCTATAGGTACACAAAGCCATCTATATCAAGTTGAACCCTTTAACTGCATATTCAATTGTTCTGTTTCACCTACTAGAAGTACAAATAAATCACAATCATTTCATAATTCTAACTAGAATCCTAGTTCTAACCACATAATCTATTACATAATTCAATATCTCCTGCTGAGACTGTTTCACAACCCATCTTGAGCCCATCTCATCATCCACATTTCTTAAGAACTCTAAAAACTTTCTCAGGCCTGCCTCCAATTTGCAGGGTGAGGTGTGATAAATGGAAAGTCTGATAATTTCACTATTGGCTTCCTCTCTTACCCCTCCAGCTTTATTGTTGAGAAATTGTCACATCCTGAATGAAGGGCACTGGTGGAAGGGGGATTTGCTGATTCTGATACTGAATAGGCTATAATGAGAATCAATCTTTCCATCATGTTTATGCATCTTTTACTTCACACTGATGTGGTCAATCATTGTTTTGAAAGCACCACCGCTATTCCAAAGTGGTTAAACTGAAGGAAATTCTACTTTTAGCCACATGGACAGAAAAGTGTTCTCTAATGGGCTGTACCTTTGCATGCATACACACACACACACACACACACACACACACACACACACAATTTCTCACTGTACACAAATACCTTACCTGTTGCTGTTCTTCCCTCTAACTTTCCCTTCTCAGAGTCCCTCAACTCCAAACTTTCCACAAACAAACATTTTCAGTTCCTATCTCAAATTCAGACAGCATTTCCAGAGCAAAATTTCTCCACTGTGTTTTTTTCCCTTTAATTCTTCCCCATCAGAAAACATCAGGGGGGCTTCCCTGGTGGCGCAGTGGTTGAGAATCTGCCTGCTACTGCAGGGCACACAGGTTCGAGCCCTGGTCTGGGAGGATCCCACATGCCGCGGAGCAACTGGGCCCGTGAGCCACAACTGAGCCTGCACGTCTGGAGCCTGTGCTCCGCAATGAGAGGCCGTGATAGAGGCCCGCGCACCGCGATGAAGAGTGGCCCCCGCTTACCACAGCTAGAGAAGGCCCTCGCACAGAAACGAGGACACAACACAGCAAAAATGAATTAATAAACTCCTACAAAAAAAAAAAAAAGAAAAGAAAACATCAGGAAGTATTATCCCATTTCATAAAAAAGGTTCTAATAAGACTGAACCTCAAGAGGAAAATGACCAGAGGCATCATCTTTTGCCTCTCAAGAGGTTAATTGAACTTAATGCAAATATACCCATGTCCTCCCCAGGGCTCAGCTTTACTACGAAGGATTTTTTTAGAATGATCTTCATTAGATCACAAAGTGTCTGCAACAGAATGCCTACTTACCTGACATTTGTGTAATCTTAAAGAGCCATTTAAATGTTCTAGAAAGAAGAAAGAGAATCCCAGCTAGGAAACTTCTGAATTCTTAGCTAAAGTATTTGCTTTCTTCTCAAGGTATCACATTTTAAATTCCACCCCATCAGGTAAAGGGGCAGCTGCTTAAGATAAGTAATCTTCAGAATTCTTACAAGGATCCACATGCAAATATACCACTCATAAGAAACAGATAGGAATAACTTTTAGATGGCATATGATTTCAGGCATGCAGTCCACAAAAACCAGAAATAAATTAAAAGCCCTATTATGTGGGCTTTAGCTATCTAATCTTAATTTGTGATACTTGATGATATAGGTATTTTATAAAAGAAAAAATTATAAATCTTTTTTTCTCCAAATTAGTTCTGAATAAGTGGCTGAATGAAGTCAAAAACATAACTAATTTGGGAATACATTCCCAGAGTAATTTGGAGTTATATTTATGGCTCAGAAGAGAACTGGTTTCTAGAAGCCATTTAGACACCAGGCTTTGAAACTAATGATAGTAATCATAAATAGAACTTATCTATGTATGTCTTTCATGGCTCTCAGGAAAAATAAACTCTTGGGATTTTGGGGGGGACCATGCACCTCCAATTCTTAGAGGAAAATAATTAGATATTTAGGGGAAAAATGAATGCTCAACTGGTACCTATAATCATATAAGCCATTCTTTAAGGATATATAAAATAAAAGCAATAACCTTACCTTATTGATGACCTACAGCATCATCAGTTCTTGGAAATAAGGCATAATGCCTTGACCCCCAGTCTGCATGGATCTGTTTTTCATGTATTAACATGAGACATATCTTTCTTAATGTTATAAGGTGCTTTAGAGAAGAGCATTGGTTTCTAGTTAGACAATTCTAGATTCAAAAGCTGTGAAAGCCACCTAACGTCTCTAAGCCTGAGTTTTCTCTTTTGAAAAACATAAAGATGATAATCCTATTTGCTGTGTGATTGTGAAGGTTAAATTATATTGATTATGTGCAAATATCCAACATAATCCCTGTCTCAAAGCTATTTGTAAAAGTATTTCCTTGACATCCTTTCTTGCCATGTAATTACCTGATTTCAAAAATCCAAAAGTCTGAGCTGTCTCATATTTTTTACTTTAAATACAAACAGATTCCCCTGAAAAGGTTAAAAAAAAAACACCAAAATATGGTTTGCTTAGCTACTATCTTATCCAAGAATTAGAGATTAGAAGGTGAATAAACCGATTTAAAAATAGATTAAGACAAAAATGGGAGTTTGTTGAAAGGTCACAGAGATTTCACAAGGCCAGAGAATGTGATCAGGCCTGGCAGGAGCTAGTCACAGCAACTGGCATGTCATTGGCTATGAAGGTGTTGTTGTTTATTCTCAATGTCTCCAGATCAGCTTGCTCTGCTCATGTATGACTTAACCTGGCTGCCCCAGTTAGCTTCATTTCCCAGTGCCCCAAATCATGTAGACGGGCTCATCCAGAGACAACAGCTACTTAACTAGTTGCTTCTGGTTCAAATTGTCAGCCTGATCCTGACTCTCTGGGTTGAGAATCCATGTCTAGTTCCATTTTTCCTGGGCAAACTGGGCAGGTGAGGGAAGGGGAGAGGAAGTAGGTAGTACAGGGTCATAAGACTCCCATCTCCGAGACTGTGAGTCAGACAGGTTCTCCATGAAGAGAGTTTGGAACCAGGAGAAAATGTTTACCACTTCATATACATTTGCCTTCTGTTAGGGTGAGACACACACAAGAGGGCTGCCAACCACTGACTTAACTTTTCCGGGAGAAATAACATGGTTGCCACTTACATGACAAATCACTAAGCTCGTGATCTCAGGGTATAGTGCTCACAAGATGATCAGAGATCGTTGAAGGTTGCTGTCTTAGTCATATTTCATCTTTCTCTCACCGTTTCTTTTTATCCAGCTCCTTTAAGCTCAAAGGCAATTTATCTAATTCTTTTGTTTGTAATTAGTATGTGCAAAATACAAATGCCGTGGTTAGTAAAAGTATTCACCTAAGCCCAGCTATCTGTCTGGAGAATGATTAATGCAATAGAAATTCACACCTATAATAGTAAACCCTATTTCTCCCCCAAAAAAGTCATTTTAAGTATCTTATCTCTATATTTAAATCAGGGTATATTAAAATGAATATTTTGAGGTGGGATAACCAGGACATTCTGGATTGTACAAATCAGACATTTTTGACATTATTTCAAGTATATTAATTCAAAATTGAACAAAAGAATATTTTTCCTCTTGCACCTCAATGACAAGTTCATCTATTAAAAAAAAAAAAAGCAACATCTGCTAGAGCTATAAAACAAATGAAAAATTAATTAGGTATTTGAAGGTCTCCTTTTAAGGCATTGCAGTTTAGTCATGTCTTAAATCCTCTTACAGCTTAAATTGTGTGTTCAGCCTGGAAAAGACCTTTCCTTGTTTCCTGATCATTATGTTTGCAGATCATCTTCTTCCTCTTGGCTGGCCTGGGAGTTCTGGTTGGAGGAGCTGCAATGTCCTTCATTAAGTTCCAAATGCTTCCTCAGCATCCAGAAAGCGAGCTAAGAACATCTTCACACGTTTAAAAACTTTCTTATTCTTAAGTCCTGCAGTACTAAAACAGCTTGTGAAAAATACTTTTAAAATATATTTAATAAGTGTTTGGTGAGTATCTATTTTGCACCCTACTTATGTCTATTTTTTAAACGTCCTCTTGCCTACCTGTTGGTTCTCTTAATTCTGAAGTATCACACTTCAAGATACTTCCTAATGAGGGAGTATTTTTCAAAATACATATACTAAATAGTTTTTAGGCACCAGATAACATGATAGGTGCCAGAATTACACAAATTAAAAACAAACAAACACAAACAACACAGTTTCTTCCTTCTAGGAAGTTTGCACTATAAAATGAAATGTAAAACTGTAGTATTGAACTTTTTTTTATACATCTTTATTGGAGTATAATTGCTTCACAATGCTGTGTTAGTTTCTGTTGTACAACAAAGTGAATCAGCCATATGCATACATATATCTCCATATCCCCTCCCTTTTGAGCTTCCCTCCCACCCTCCCTATTCCACCCCTCTAGGTCATCGCAAAGCACCGAGGTGATCTCCCTGTGCTATGATAGACGTTTGTTACAGAGTCTGGAGGATTTTATCTCCAGGGTTATTTAACTCATTTGTGGGATTTAGGGATGGTTTCTAGGAGGAGGAGACTCCTGATATGTGTTTGGAAAGTTGAGGAGAAGTTAACTTATCAGAATGGGTGGGAGGTGTTCCAGGTAAGTAAAAGAACACAGACAAACAACTGTGCTTTGAATGTTGAATTATTTTAAATATTTGGAGTATAAGAGTTACTGTCATACAGTGAATTCACACGCAGACACATACAAAGCAACAGCAGTAGAGAAAAAGAATCATCTAAACTTTATACTAACAGAATTTGTCAAAATATAGTTAAGTGCTGGGAGAGGGGAGTTTAGTTTCCTTGACAAACTCCTAAGAAGAAAAGCCTTTTTCCATTCAGAAGTTTGAAGACAATAAAACAATAAAAAACCCTTTTTTACCGCCACAATTATAACGACAATGAGACTCACCTCAGTGGCAGCTGTCAAAAGTACCACTGGCTCTTCCAAGGCCTGGAATGTTCAAACCAAGAATCCCATGAGCCTTAATCCTGGGCAAATAATAAGAGAAATGGCATGTAGTGGAGAAGCCACTCTGCAGTTTTCAGGTCATAATTAAAAGCAAGCAAACAAAAAATATCCTGATTTAATTACATTCCTTGAGCTCATGTCCTGTGGCTGGTCCTCATGAAAGTGTATCTGGTCAAAGCACCAGAAGGCTATCACAGAATTCACTTTTGTTTCTTGTTCTTCCTATATCTACCAACCCCAAAACGGTTATCTTCAGGTTAGTTTTATAATCCCTCTCTCCCTATATTTTATCAGAAAGGGAACAATGGAAATAACTAAGTTGGCAGTTATTTTCAATGGGCTGCACACATGAGATTTAAAGATTCTATGTCTTAAGCATCCATTCCTGAATGGAATGCCTTGCCTCATGTCTAGTTTTTCTCTCCAAGCCCAGAATATTTTCAAGATTTAGGTTTGTACATTTGATATTTGAAAAATATTCTTTCATGAAATCATACGTTCTCATAATAGAAAATGTAGGAATATAGAAAAAGTACATAGAAGCAAACACAAATTAGGCATAATCATACAACTACATGGTGTCTGACTACTCTGATACTTTTGCTCTATTTTTTCAAATATTTTATCTATGTTTTAGTTTGCTCAAACTGTCTTAACAAAGTATAGGGATACCATACCCTGGAGATACTGTGGGTTTGGTTCCAGACAAGTGCAACAAGGCAAATATTGCAATAAAGTGAGTCACATGAATATTTTTTGTTTCCTAGTGCAGATAAAAGTTATGTTTACACTCTACTATAGTGTATTAAGTGTGAAATAGTATTCTGTCTAAATAAAACCCAATGTACATACCTTAATTAAAACATACTTATTGCTAAAACATGCGAACCATCATCTGAGCCTTCAGTGGGTCATAATCTTTTATCGGGTGGAGGGTCTTACCTCAATTGATGTGGATGCCTGCTCACTGATCAGGGTGGTGTCTGTGGAAAGTTGCGGTAGCTGTGGCGATTTCTTAAAATAAGACCGCAGTGACGTTTGCTGCACCGATTAACTCTTCCTTTCAGTTGAACACTAAGAGGCCACCTTAAGGTTATTAAGGACCCAATTTCAAATTTTGTTGTGTCTCAGGGAATAGGGAGGTTTGAGGAGAGGGAAAGAGACAGAGGAACAACTGGTCAGTGAAATAATCAGAACACACACAACATTTTTTGATTTTCACCATCTTTATATGGTTACCGTTTATGTTGTCTTAAAACAATTACAGTAGTAACATTATAGATCACTGATCACAGATCACCATAACAAATATAATAACAATGAAGAAATTTGAAATATTTAAAGAGTTACCAAAATGTGACACAGAAACATGAAGTGAGAAAATACTGTTGGAAAATGGAGCCCACAGACTCGCTCATGGGAGGGTTGCCATAAGTCTTCAATTTGCATAAAATGCAGTATCTTCAAAGAAGAATAAAGTGAAGCACAATAAAAGGAAGTATGCCTGTGCTACAAATAGGTGATTTAAACAACAGAAATTTATTGTTTCATAGTTATAAAGATTGAAAGACAGAGATCAAATGTTGGCAGCATTGTTTCCTTCTGAGGGCTGAGAAGGAGAGATCTGTTTCTGCCCTCCTTCCTTGGTTGATAGATGGTCATCTTCTCCCAGTGTCTTATCTTCCTTCTGTACATATCTCTGTGTCCAAATTTCCCATTTCTGTAAGGACACCAGTCATATTGGATTAGGGCCCACCATAACAATCTCACTTTAACTTGACTACCTCTGTATAGACCATGCCTCCAAATAAGGTTACATTCTGAAATAATGTAGCTTAGGACTTCAACATATAAATTTGAAAGGACACAATTCAACCCAAAACAACCTAATTGAGGTCAAAATGTGGTTTGAAATATGTGGTTTTTATTGAGCATTATATTGAGAGTATTTTTTCATATTAACAGATCTCTAAAAGGTGAGATTTAAAAATGTGTTAAAAATAGTCTGTGATGAATTAAATGAAAGAAGTTTTGTAATAATATTATGCCAACTGAAAACAAGCTTATAAATATATTTATGTATGCATATGCTTTTTATAAATGTGTGTATGTGTGAATGTATGTGTGTAGAACTGTGGTGGAATACGCAGCTTGGGTAGAACAAGGCATGCGTGTGTATGATTCTAGCACTAGATGGTTTAGGTTCCATAAAGTTGGGAGATGGAATTATATTTTTCTGGTTTGTTTATTTCCCATATCCAATAAGAAAACCCAGTGGGGTGGAAGGGGACAAGACAAGTTAAAGGGTCTTCCTTGTACTCTCTCTGAGATTGCCTGTGCTGTTTTATTTTGGGAGGCTGAAAGACTAATGTTAACAGTTTGTTCTCAGTCCATCTTCAATGCTGATGAACTGTGTTTTTGACACAGTGTTTTTGTTTGTTTGTTTGTTTGTTTGTTTTTGGTATTTTTTGCGGTACGCGGGCCTCTTACCACTGTGGCCTCTCCCGCTGTGGAGCACAGGCTCCGGACGCACAGGCCCAGCGGCCACGGCTCATGGGCCCAGCCACTCCGTGGCATGCGGGATCCTCCCGGACCGGGGCACGAACCCAAGTCCCCTGCATCGGCAGGCAGACCCTCAACCACTGTGCCACCAGGGAAGCCCTGACACAGTGTTTTTAACCAAAGTTTAATTTATAGGCCTTTTCTCACTTTTGCTTCATTTTACATTTAATAGGTATACTATTCAACTTTCTTTAGGTTATGTGGCAGTGGAAAGCAACCCCAAATTTTAGTGATTTACAATATAAAGTTTTATGTACCACAGCTGTTATATGCTCTTCATGTTCCTGTGATTTGAATCTATATTATCTTCATTTAGACATCTAGGCTAAAGAAGCAGTCCTATCTGAACATGTCATGATTGCATAGAAGGTAGAGACAGAGAACACAAGCAGAACCTTGTGATCTTAAAGCTCAAAGTTGTGCTCAGTCACCTGTCACCTACACTGACCAAAGTTTATGGCCAATGTTGTTATCAGTGGTGTGGAAATATAACATCTCACAGGAGATACTTCAATTCCCATAGTCTTGGGTAAAGATATATTAATTATCCTCTCACAAGAATGACAGAAAGTAATTGGAAATGATAATAGTAATGAGACATACCTTTTTTTGTCACAAAGTTCCTTCTCTTCTGGACATAAAATGGGCTCATTTATGCTTGAAGTAAAGCATTCCAAAGATCTCACCCAGTCGTAGCATTAGGCTCAAAGTTTAGAATCTTGTGGCGTATTCTATATGACATGCAGGTAAGGCTCCTGTTGATGCAGAAATTGATGAGCCCTAAAGGTAAATTATCTGTTCTCTCTCCCAAAACACACACAATGGTGGATAAAAAGCAGAATAAACACAATTAACATTTCTATTCAGAAAGCTGGATAATGGGAGGCATACTGCAGCCCCTGGTCCAAAGGAATTCTGAAATCTTGTGCAGATGATATGGGTTTTCAACCCTGAGAGTGGAGAATGCTCCTTAGTTAGGTTCAGGTTCTCCTCCCTAGAAGTAGCAACTTAGCCCCTTGTACTCCATAATTCTTGTGTCAAAGGGAAAGAAAAATGGCAGAACCACAAGATTGCTCTGCATATGTCACTTTGTGCTCATTACATTGTTCAATGCAACTCACATGGACAGGCCTGATGTTAATGGGACAGAGAAGTGTGCTCCTTCACAGGGAAGTTCTGCAAGTCACACAGCAAAAGTTTGAATGCAAGATCCTCTGGAAGGGCGTGGGGAAGGGGAGGAAATAAAATACTTGTAAACAATCATGGAATCCATGCCAGTGGATATTTTAATACAGTGTTAGTTAGAATTTGGTCTCTTGCTCAATGAGACAAAAATAAGAAATTGTTAATTTCTAAACCTCAGAGTGGAATAATAACCTATAGGGTAGGGAAATAGAGAATGTCTCTTATTGCTGAGCCGATAATTCTGTACTCTGAATCTGTACTTTTTCCTCACATAGACCAAAAATATTAGTAAAAATATATGGTAGAAGGAATGACCATTAAAAACTAAGCCAGATCTACTTTCATTTTTACTGTTGGTGTCAGTTAGCAATTGCAAGTTTGATGGTGCTGAGCGAAAATTCACTCAACTACATTTTATATGATTTAAATAGTAGCTAATAATAAAAAGATTTTAAAGAAAAAGAGAAAAGGTGTTTCCAAACATTGCAGATCCACCATGTTTCTCAAGGGTCAGCTCCTGTGCTCCTCTAATAAGAAGTTATTTTATTAGTTGAGTCTCCAGTAGGTAATGGTGATTTCTCCCTATTCCAATTTTGTTTCCAAAACCTAAGAATAAAATTCAGAAAGTTTCTGTGTCTGTGTCTTCAAAACCTATGACCCTGCACTCAATTTTATTTTATTGTTATTCTGAAAGATAGAGCTGGGTCAATAAAGAACTAGAGAAAAATGAATATCCTGGAAGACTCTGTAGCAAGGACATGAAGCTGTGCTGACTCACAGTATACTAGTTTTAAAACTATAGAGACTGCCATTGGTCAGCAATAAAGCTCAGAGGAAGTTGGGGTCAGAAGGAAAGAAACAGAAAAGAAACTCTATTATCTGATTGTAGTAAAATACAATCCCTCAAAAGATAGCATTAGTATAAGCCAATGGATAAAATCTGTCATGTTCTGAATGAAAAGAAATAGCCTTTAGCCCAGAGTTTGCTAACACTTGAACAGATGTTTGTTATGTGGTAAAAGTACTAGAAAATACAGAACCACTTTCTGATATGTGTTCCTGCTTCTCTAAAATGAATTATTTCTGAAATTTAATGATGGGGACTTTTGAAAGAAGCAGTGACAGAGTCAAACAATGCCTCACTAAGGTGAATCTCACAGTTAATTAGAAACATGGGATAAATACATCCATTCTTAGATTCATTTAGTGTGAATCTTATCTGAGAAAAACAGATACAACCAAAGAAGCATTTGCTGCTACAAATGTCCTTATTGATGTTTGAATTGTGCTATCCACATTTTAAAATTTTTAAAAGTTGAGATTCACACACCATAAAATTTACCTTTTTTGTTGTTGTTGTTAAAGAAGATGTTGGGGGTAGGAGTTTATTAATTAATTAATTTATTTTTGCTGTGTTGGGTCTTTGTTTCTGTGCGAGGGCTTTCTCTAGTTGAGGCAAGTGGGGGCCACTCTTCATTGCAGTACGCGGGCCTCTCACTATCGCGGCCTCTCTTGTTGCAGAGCACAGGCTCCAGACGTGCAGGCGCAGTAGCTGTGGCTCACGGACCTAGTTGCTCCGCGGCATGTGGGATTCTCCCAGACCAGGGCTCGAACCCGTGCCCCCTGCATTAGCAGGCAGATTCTCAACCACTGCGCCACCAGGGAAGCCCCAAAATTTACACATTTAATGTGCACAATTTTTTAATATATTTAGGAGCTGTGCAAACATTATAACAATCTAATTTTAGAATATTTTTATCACCTCTAAAAGGAAATTCTGTACCCATTAGCAGACAAGCCCCTAGCCCCAGCCACAGACAACCATAACTCTATTTTTGGTCTCTATATAATTGCCTACTCTGGACATTTCGTATAAATGGAATAATACAATATGCATCTTTTTATGACTGGCATCTTTTACTTAGCATTATGTTTTCAAGGTCCATCCACATTGTAGCATGTATCAATACTTTATTCCTTTTTATTGCTCAATAACAATCCATAGAATGAACATGCCACATTTCTTTATCCTTTCCTCAGTTGATGGGTATTTGAATTGCTTCCACTTTTTGACTGTTATGAATATTTCTGCTATGCATCTCCATTTTTGTGTGGATATGTTTTTCTTTACCCTGTGTGAATGTCTAGCAGTGGAACTGCTGAGTTATATAGAAACTCTGTGTTAAATCTTTCGAGGAACTACCACATTGTTTTCTAAAGTGGCAGCACCATTCCTGCTAACCACATTTTGCATCTACATTTCAAACTCTTCATTTTTATAATCCTAACTTATAGCAGATGTGCTGGAATACCAATAAACTATCTACAGATAAGGGTCAAAACATGGTTGATGCTGTAATAACGTGAAGGTCAAATTAAATTAGCCCTGAAATCCCATAAGCCTCTTTTGAAAGTGTCAGTAAATAGTCTTCACAATTGCCATCATAACAATAAGCTGTGTAATTATATGTTGATGTCCAAAGAGATCCTGGCTCTCATTAATATTTACAAACCCGCTGGGATTCAGGGAGGGATCCTTCGTACTTTTAATTACAGCAGAACAAAGTAGTTGCTGTGAGTGGCTGTGGCTCTGAGTCTATCACTGGGAAAGAAAAAAGGGGATTCCCAGAGCATGAACAAACCTGCTTGGGGAAGGAAGTCACTCTGAGTGGCTGAAAGTGCCTTATTTGTCACACTTAAAGGGAGAAACTTTTATTTTAAGAATTTGATAGCATAATGATAAGAAGGAAATCTCTTGTTGCAGGGTTTACTTAGGATCCAGTAAAACACTAGTTGTCCATTCACTTCTTTTTTTGCGGTACGCGGGCCTCTCCCGCTGCGGAGCACAGGCTCCAGACACGCAGGCTCAGCGGCCACGGCTCACGGGCCCAGCCACCCCGTGGCACGTGGTATCCTCGCGGACCGGGGCCCGAACCTGCGTCCCCTGCATCGGCAGGCAGACTCCCAACCACTGCACCACAAGGGAAGCCCCTGTCCATTACACTTTTAAAGGTGTATCTAAAATTTAGGGACATTGATTTATCCAGCTGAAACTTTAAAAGGAATACCTCAAGGGGAAATTAATTGGCATAATTAAATGAATGAAATAAACACTAGAAAGATTAGTCTTTTAAATATCACAATTGCCTTTATGAATCAAATAACATTAGAGAGGGTCTCATTTAGTTGTATAAATTCTTTGCCCAGATGCTCTTTAGTAACTGAAAGTGTAAGAAAATGAAGGTCTGGAGTTTGGAGGATCCATGCTACCATGTGCCTTTTCAATAGCTCTTTTTAAAACTACAAACTACTGACCTTCCCATTCTGCCCTGTAAGGACTGTATACATTCTGTTTGTCACATGAAAATTTTGAAACTGAACCTAATGATTTATAACAACAAATTTTATAAAAACTTTTTTGAGGGTGTCCTACATTATTAATTTAATGTTTTTCCTTCTTATTATTTGATTGATCTGCATTTTTATCTCATCCTCTCACCATTTATCATCCCATCCCATTGGATTTCTTCCTTGTGTTTACATAAATTTAATGCAAAATGTACTTACCACTACTTTCTGTGTTGCACCCCTAAAATGAAATGGCTACAGTTAGTACAGGTAACCCAAAGACTGGCTGCTTGCTTATGCCGTCTTGCCTACACATCTTTATTCAAGCTCTTTCTACCCTTCTATTTTTCTCTATATGTCACATTCCTTAATGTATAAATCTCATCCTGCCCATCCTTAAAACACCCAGTAAGAGCAAGAATTGTTCTTTATAAATAATCATTAAAATGTATCAGTTGTATTCTCCTGGAAGTTATCAATTTCTCTCATATCTTAACAGAAATTGAAGTACATGTTTTCTCTATTGAAAGGCCAGAGCCAGTGTTTTATTAAGAGAGTATCCCTTTCCATGCATTATACCCTGCAGGTTATAGTAGAAACTCAAACGTGTTGCATAAACGACTGAATTTCACTTGCATTTATTTTATCTATAAAATAACCATAATTATTTTATCTATAACCACACCATAATCCAGAAAAAAATTAGAGGTAGTAATACAATATTTAATGCTGTATGAAAATGGAATATAATAGACATTGGCTCCTACTTTAACCATATGAACCCACCTGGTGGATAATGTTCTGTATTTTGTATCCAAACCTGCCAATATCATTTTAGGCCTCCTAACCTAAGAGCTGTGCAGAGCTGTGGACCTTGGATTTGTGGTCAGGGGAGGTGCATTTTATTCCAGCTCTTCCACGAATTAATAAAGGAAACCGAGGCATCTAACATAATGGTAGACCTCAGTTTTTGAATTTTCAAATGGACATTGTAATTAAAGACTGCCTTGCCAATAGTGCAAGATCATTATGAGCTTTCAGTTCACTAACTGGCCCAGTTATGAGTGGGAGTTCCAGATTGCCAGGGGTACCAGAGCATTTCAGTTCTTATGGTGGGATTCCACAGCAAGCTTCTTGTTCTTCTTTGCCTGTGAAATTGATGGAAAGATAAAGTCACATCTCTTTATGTGGATATTATTTAAATAATATTTTAAATATTATTAGATAATTAGATAATGTGAAATATAACATATGTAGAAAATAATATATTAATCATATGTGTATATTTTTGAATATATTAAGATACGTAAATCAATATGCATACCACCCAGCTTAACAAATAGATAATTACCAGGGACTCAGAAGCACTCTGTGTGACCTCTCTGAATTTTTTTGTTAATAATTTTCTTGTTTATATTTATTTACTTATTTATTTAGTTTGAATTTCTGGGATACAGTATGAAATCTGAAATTTATTTGAAATATCTGTTTCTAATAGCAACTATAATGTCAAACTTTCATAATTTGCTAAAGAACAGTAATTCTTTTTTTGTTTGTTTGTTTGTTTGCGGTACGTGGGCCTTTCACTGCTGTGGCCTCTCCCGTTGCAGAACACAGACTCCAGATGCGCAAGCTCAGAGGCCATGGCTCACGGGCCCAGCCGCTCCGCAGCATGTGGGATCTTCCCGTACCGGGGCACGAACCCGTGTCCCCTGCATCAGCTGGCGGACTCTCAACCACTGCGCCACCAGGGAAGCCCAAGAACAGTAATTCTTTTCAGGGTCAGTTGCTGTATTTCTCCCATAGCCATGCTATTGTACAGTTGTGATACCAAATATGTTCTTTTTCAACTGGCATATTTAATAATATAACAACTTTCTTATGGCTGGTTGAATATAATAGAGGAAAAAGGTTTTCATAAAATATTTTCTCATAGTAAATTCATATGTGGAATCCAAAAATTGAAAAATCTTTTATTTTCACATATTATTTATTTTTATGAAATATGCAGAATAGATAAATTAGCAGAAACAGAAAGCCAGTGGTGGTTGCTGGGACCAAGGGAGGGGAAGTGAGAAGCACTGCTCAATGGTTCAGGGTTTTTTTTTTTACTAATTTTTATTGGAGTATGGTTGCTTTACAATGTTGCATTAGCCTCCACTTCACAACAGAATGAATCAGCCATACACATACAGACATCCCTTCCCTTTTGGACTTCCCTCGCATTTAGGTTACCACAGTGCATCAGGTAGAGTTCTCTATGCTATACAGTATGTTCCCATCTGTTGTCTATTTTATACATAGTATCAGTAATGTGTATGTGTCAATCCCAGCATAACTACATTCATAGTGTTACCATCCATGTATATGTCATTTGACTTTAATGATTTATTCCATTTAATGAGCTGTCCCATTTGTATTATTCTATGACTTGTTTCTTTTGAACAATATTTTGAGTTTATCCAAGTTGATGTGTATACCTACAGCTCATTCACATCTGCTACCTTGAATATACCACATATGTTCATTGTTTCTGTCATTCATGGGCAATTGGATCATTTCCAGGTTCTGCTAAGCCAAAAATTTCAATGACTATCTTAACATACGTTATCAAATGCACACATACAAAAGTTGCCCTAGGGTATTTATAGCATATTTCATCAAGTTTAAAATGCTATGCGTAGTAAGATACACACCATTATTTTGCACAACCAAGAAATAAATATTTTCAATTAAACAATATCATAAGGCTTTCTTATTGACTCAGTGCATTTCAATTTCAGAACTATTAAACTTAAAAAAAATTGTGCTTTAGAATCAATGAAATAGAATACCTTGGAGTGGGAGTGCTGGGCCAAAGAAAATGTATAACTTCAAATTTACTAGGAGTCAATCCAGTGGCCCACAAAAATTATTGTAGGGATTTACAGATCCATCTGCAGAGTACCAGGGTCCTCGTTGCTTTACATCTCTGGGCTTTCAGTATTTTTCTGTCCATTGCCTCTTTAGCCAGGACAGTAATGCATTTTAATATTTATTTTAAACTTTACCAGTATTTTAGTGCTTCATTGAAGTATCTAATCTTCAATATTGTCAGAAATAGAAACTTCCACCAGTAACCTTCATTGAGCAATGTATCCTTTTGAGCATCTGAGGAAACCTTGTTATTTATTTTTGCTCCTCAAATTTTCTCTATTTTCACCCCATGGCCAAATCTTTGGCATGTTTTTTAATTTGGCTCAAATTTCATCTCCTCTATGCTTCCTTTCCAGCTGCTCCCTGGAAGGATCAACCACTAACTCCTCTGGTTTCAGGAAACCTCCTTAGTCCATTGAATAGTATTTATATGTTTACACATTTATTGTGCCCATAGAGTGCAGCCTTTATTTGTGTGATAACTACCTGACTTTCCTGTTTATTTTCTGGCTCCAGGACTTGCTTAGATTGCAGTTTCTTCTTTCCAGCCACTTCCAGGTGCAAGAAACTGCAACCTTTGTACTCTCATCCCAAATTTGGGAGCAACAATATATATACTATTTTCCCTTTTTCTCTTTTGTGAGTGTGTATGTGTATGCTTCTGTGTGTGATTTTGTCTGTATAGCTTTGCTTTTACCGTTTCTCCTAGGATTCTCTCTGTCTTTTTTAAAAATTATTATTACTTAATTTTTTTAATAATAATTATTTTTTATTTTAATAACTTTATGTTATTTTACTTTAATTTATTTTATCTTCTTTCTTTCTTTCTTTCTTTTTCTTTCTCTCTTTCTTTCTTTCTCTCTTTCTCTCTCTCTCTCTTTCTTTCTTTCTTTCTTTCTTTCTTTCTTTCTTTCTTTCTTTCTTTCTTTCTTTCTTTCTTTCTTTCTTTCTTTCTTTCTTTCTTTCTTTTTCTCCCTTTTATTCTGAGCCATGTGGAGGACAGGCTCTTGGTGCTACAGCCAGGCATCAGGGCTGTGCCACTGAGGTGGGAGAGCCAAGTTCAGGAAACTGGTCCACAAGAGACCTCCCAGCTCCACATAATATCAAACAGTGAAAATCTCCCAGAGATCTCCATCTCAAAGCCAAGACGCAGCTCCACTCAATGACCAGCAAGCTACAGGGCTGGACACCCTATGACAAACAACTAGGAAGACAGGAACACAATGCCACCCATTAGCAGAGAGGCTGCCTAAAATCATAATAAGGCCACAGACACCCCAAAACATATCACCAGACGTGGGCCTGCCCACCAGAAAGAGAAGATACAGCCTCATCCACCAGAACACAGGCACTAGTCCCCTCCACCAGGAAGCCTACAAAACCCACTAAACCAACCTTAGTCACTGGGGACAGACAGCAAAAACAATGGAAACTATGACCCTGAAGCCTGCAAAAAGGAGACCCTAAACACAGTAAGTTAAGCAAAATGAGAAGACAGAGAAGCACACAGCAGAGGAAGGAGCAAGGTAAAAACCCACCAAACTTAACAAATGAAGAGGAAATAGGCAGTCGTCCTGAAAAAGATTTCAGAATAATGATAGTAAATATGAACCAAAATCTTGGAAATTGAGTAGACAAAATGCAAGAAACATTTAACAAGGACCTATGAACTAAAGAGCAAACAAACAGTGATGAACAACACACTAAATGAAATGAAAAATTCTCTAGAAGGGATCAATAGCAGAATAACTGAGGCATAAAAATGGATAAGTGACCTGGAAGCTAAAATAGTGGAAATAACTACTGTAGAGCAGAATAAAGGAAAAAAAAATGAAAAGAATTGAGGACAGTCTCAGACACCTCTGGGACAACATTAAACACACCAACATTCGAATTATAGGGGTCCAGGAAGAAGAAGAGAAAAAGAAAGGGACTGAGAAAATATTTGAAGAGATTATAGTTGAAAACTTCCCTAATATGGGAAAGTAGATAGTTAATCAAGTCCGGGAAGCACAGAGTCCCATACAGGATAAATCCAAGGAGAAACATATTAAGACACATATTAATCAAACTATCAAAAATTAAATACAAAGAAAAAATATTAAAAGCAGCAAGGGAAAAACAACAAATAACACATAAGGGAATCACTAACAGCTGATCATTCAGCAGAAACTCTGCAAGCCAGAAGGGAGTGACAGGACATATTTAAAGTGAAGAAGGAGAAAAACCTACAACCAATATTACTCTACCGAGCAAGGATCTCATTCAGATTTGATGGAGAAATAAAAAGCTTTACAGGCAAGCAAAAACTAAGAGAATTCAGCACCAACAAACCAGCATTACAACAAATGTTAAAGGAACTTGTCTAGGCAGGAAACACAAGAGGAGGAAAATACCTACAATAATAAACCCAAAACAATTAAGAAAATGGTAATAGGAACATACATATCGTTAATTACCTTAAATGTAAATGGATTAAATACTCCAACCAAAAGACATAGACTGGCTGAATGGATACAAAAACAAGACCCGTACATACACTGTCTAAAAAAGACCTACTTCAGACCTAGGGACACAAACAGACTGAAAGTGAGGGGAGGGAAAAAGATATTCCATGCAAATGGAAATCAAAAGAAAACTGGAGTAACAATTTTCATATCAGACAAAATAGACTTTAAAACAAACATTATTACAAGAGACAAAGAAGGACACTGCATAATGATCAAGGGATCAATCCAAGGAAAAGATATAACAGTTGTAAATATTTATGCACCCAACATAGGAGCACCTCAATACCTAAGGCAAATACTAACAGCCATAAAAGGGGAAATCAACAGTAACAGAATCATAGTAGGGGATTTTAACACCCCACTTTCACCAATGGACAGATCATCCAAAATGAAAATAAATAAGGAAACACAAGCATTAAATAATACATAAAAAAGCAGGACTTAATTGATATTATAGGACATTCCATCCAAAAACAACAGAACATATATTCTTCACAAGTGTTCATGTCCAGGATAGATCATATTTTGGGTCAAAAATCAAGCCTTGGTAAATTTAAGAAAATTGAAATTGTATCAAGTATCTTTTCTGACCACAACGCTATGAGACTAGATATCAATTACAGGAAAACATCTGTAAGAAATACAAACACATGGATGCTAAACCACACACTACTTAATAACCAAGAGATCACTGAAGAAATCAAAGAGGAAATCAACAAATACCTAGAAAAAAGTGACAATGAAAACACAATGACCCAAAACCTATGAGATGCACCAAAAGCAGTTCTAAGAGGGAAGTTTATAGCAATACATTCCTACCTTAAGAAACAAGAAACATCTCAAATAAACAGCCTAACCTTACACCTAAAGCAATTAGAGAAAGAAGAACAACAACAAAAAAACAAATTTAGTAGAAGGAAAGAAATCATAAGGATCAAATCAGAAATAAACGAAAAATAACTGAAGGAAATGATAACAAAGATCAATAAAACTAAAAGCTGGCTCTTTGAGAAGATAAAAAAAATTGATAAACCATTACCCAGACTTATCAAGAAAAAAAGGGAGAAGACTCAAATCAATAGAATTACAAATGAAAAAGGAGAAGTAACAACTGACACTGCAGAAATACAAAAGATCATGAGAGATTACTACAAGCATCTACAGGCCAATCAAATGGACAACCTGGAAGAAATGGAAAAATTCTTAGAAATACATAAACTTCCCAAACGGAACCAGGAAGAAACAGAAAATATGAACAGACCAATCACAAACACTGAAATTGAAACTGTGATTAAAAATCTTCCAACAAACCAAAGTCCAGGATCAGATGGCTTCACAGGTGAATACTATCAAACATTTAGAGAAGAGCTAACACTTATCCTTCTCAAACTTTTCCAAAATATAGCAAAGGAGGAACACTCCCAAACTCATTCTATGAGGCCACCATCACCCTGATACCAAAACCAGACAAAGATGTCACAAAGAAAGAAAACTACAGGCCAATATCACTGATGAACATAGATGCAAAAATGCTCAACAAAATACTAGCAAACAGAATCCAACAGCATATTAAAAGGATCATACACAGTGATCAATTGGGGTTTATCCCAGGAATGCAAGGATTCTTCAATATACACAAATCAATCAACGTGTTACAAAGTGATATAAACAAATTGAAGGAGAAAAACCATATCATCATCTCAACAGATGCAGAGAAAGCTTTTGACAAAATTCAACACCAATTTATGATAAAAATGCTCCAGAAACTAGGCATAAAGGGAACTTTCCTCAACATAATAAAGGTCGTATATGACAAACCCACAGCCAACATCGTCCTCAATGGAGAAAGACTGAAACCATTTCCACTAAGATCAGGAACAAGACAAGGTTATCCA
This sequence comes from Grampus griseus, assembly GCF_964374135.1. Taxonomy (NCBI): domain Eukaryota; kingdom Metazoa; phylum Chordata; class Mammalia; order Artiodactyla; family Delphinidae; genus Grampus; species Grampus griseus. The sequence goes on along the minus strand of NC_139018.1, from coordinate 16,911,122 downwards.
CTCTCACCACTATTATTCAACACAGTTTTGGAAGTTTTAGCCACAGAAATCAGAGAAGAAAAGGAAGTAAAAGGAATCCAAATTGGAAAAGAAGAAGTAAAGCTGTCACTGTTTGCAGATGACATGATTCTATACATAGAGAATCCTAAAGATGCTACCAGAAAACTACTAGAGCTAATCAATGAATTTGGTAAAGTAGCAGGATACAAAATTAATGCACAGAAATATCTTGCATTCCTATACACTACAGATGAAAAATCTGAAAGTGAAAATAAGAAAACACTCCCATTTACCACTGAAACAAAAAGAATAAAATATCTAGGAATAAACCTACCTAAGGAGACAAAAGACCTGTATGCAGAAAATTATAAGACACTGATGAAAGAAATGAAACATGATACAAATATATGGAGAGATATACAATGTTCTTGGACTGAAAGAATCAACATTGTGAAAATGACTATACCATCCGAAGTAATTTACATATTCAATGCAATCCCCATCAAACTACCACTGACATTTTTCACAGAATTAGAACAAAAAATTTCACGATTTGTATGGAAACACAAAAGACCTTAAAGAGCCAAAAGCAATCTTGAGAAAGAAAAACGGAGCTGGAGGAATCAGGTTCCCTGACTTCAGACTATACTACAAAGCTACAGTAATCAAAACAGTATGGTACTGGTACTAAAACAGAAATACAGATCCATGGAACAGGATAGAAAGCCCAGAGATAAACCCATGCACATATGGTCCCCTTATCTTTGACAAAGGAGGCACGAATATTCAGTGGAGAAAAGACAGGCTCTTCAATAAGTTGTGATGGGAAAACTGGACAGCTACATGTAAAATAATGAAATTAGAACACTCTCTAACACCATACACCAAAATAAACTCAAAATGAATTAAATACCTAAATGTAAGGCCAGACACCATCAAACTCTTAGAAGAAAACATAGGCAGAACACTCTATGACATAATTCACAGCAAGATCCTTTTTGACCCACCTCCTAGAGAAGTGGAAATAAAAACAAAAATAAAGAAATGGGACCTAATGAAACTTAGAAGCTGTTGCACAGTGAAGAAAACCATAAACAAGACGAAAAGACAGCTCTCACAATGGGTGAAAATATTTGCAAATGAATCAACTGACAAAGGATTAATCTCCAAAATGTTCAAGCAAATCATGGAACTCAATATCAAAGAAACAAACAACCCAATCCAATAATGTGCAGAAGACCTAAATAGACATTTTTCCAAAGAAGATATACAGATTGTCAACAAACACATGAAAGAATGCTCAACATTATTAATCATTAGAGAAATGCAAGTCAAAACTACAATGAGGGGTTTCCCTGGTGGTGCAGTGGTTGGGAGTCCGCCTGCCGGTGCAGGGGACATGGGTTCGTGTCCCTGTCCAGGAAGATCCCACATGCTGCAGAGCGGCTGGGTTCATGAGCCATGGCCGCTGAGCCTGCGCGTCCGGAGCCTGTGCTCTGCAGTGGGAGAGGCCACAGCAGTGAGAGGCCCGTGTACCGAAAAAAAAAAAAAAAAACTACAATGAGATATCATCTCACACCAGTCAGAATGGCCATCATCAAAAAATCCACAAACAATAAATGCTGGCTAGGGTGTGGAGAAAAGGACACCCTCTTGCACTGTTGGTGGCAATGTAAATTGATACAGCCACTATGGAGAACAATATGGAGGTTCCTTAAAAAGCTAAAAATAGAACTACCGGAGGACCCAGCAATCCCACTACTGGGCATATACCCTGAGAAAACCATAATTCAAAAAGAGTCATGTACCAAAATGTTCATTGCAGCTCTATTTACAATAGCCAGGACATGGAAGCTACCTAAGTGTGCATCAACAGATGAATGGATAAAGAAGATGTGGCACATATATACAATGGAATATTCCTCAGCTATAAAAGGAATGAAACTGAGTTATTTGTAATGAGGTGGATGGACGTAGAGACTGTCATACAGAGTGAAGTAAGTCAGAAAGAGAAAAACAAATACCATATGGTAACATATATATGGAATGTTAAAAAAAAAAAAAAAAGGTCAGAACAACCTAGGGGCAAGGTGGGAATAAAGATGCTGACCTACTAGAGAATGGACTTGAGGATACGGGGAGGGGGAAGGGTAAGCTGGGATAAAGTGAGAGAGTGGCATGGACATATATACACTACCAAACGTAAAATAGATAGCTAGTGGGAAGAAGCTGCATAGCATAGCGATATCAGCTTGATGCTTTGTGACCACCTAGAGGGGTGGGATAGGGAGGGTGGGTGGGAGGAATATGCAAGAGGGAACAGATATGGGGACATATGTATATGTATAACTGATTCACTTTGTTGTAATGCAGAAAGTGACACCATTGTAAAGCAATTATATTCCAATAAAGATGTTAATTTTTTTAATTTTAGAAAAATAAATTAAAAAAATAATAAACTTTTTAAAATTTGTAATTTGTTGTGATTGTGATTTCTTAGTTGAAAGAAATATTTATTCATAGACTTAATTTTACATTTTTTTCTAAGAAATCTCTCCCCCTCACTTATATAAGCTCCTGTCCCAGACAAGTTGGAGGTAACCTTGGTACACTTGGCCTTCTAACTGATTTCTCTCTCCATATTCTCAGTGCTTTCAATGTGTTCTCTGTGTACTCCATTGGCAATCTCTGTAAAACTCAGTACTCTCCCGATACGTATATGTGATGTATATTGCAAGAAATTCAGGAAATATTTTTCAAATGAAGGAATGGATGATTTAATTAATCAAACTATATTTTATTCTTCAAATATTGACTTTTTACCCTCCCTTATTATACTTATTGCCTATTAATGGATTTTTCAGCAAAATAATAATATACCTTAAATATAGCAGATGCTCAAGAAGTATTTGATAAATTAATGAATCAATCAATGGATCAATGTTCATGTCATAGATAAATCTATAGTCGTATCTCTGTGTCCTGGTTTCTTCATTTGTAATTTCCCCTCCCATAGTACAATTTTTCAGTCTAGGATTATTGAAGAAAATTTTTCTCACTATTACTCTTTTTAATCTTAATAATGTTAAAAATCTTATGTGACAACCCTAAACAGCAACTTGCTTCTGATCAAACTAGATCTAAAAGGAAAACTAAAACAAAAGACAAAAGTAAAATGAAGTGCTAGTTCCCTTGTATCTTTTTACAAAGAACAAAAGGACAGTGTATTCATCTCTCTTTCCTTTTACTAATAAAAATTTCTTTCACATGAAAGAAATAATAAAATTATGTAAGAGCTGAAAGTTATCAATCTTCCTGAGTAAAGAAAAGTAAAAAATCAGTTCAAAACTATTGCTCAGACTGTTCCTTGCTACAAGAGAATAACGTGAGGAATGGCAAGTAATGATGAGACAGCTGATTCCAGGGTGTAGAAAGGTTCTGATGTCAGTAGGTGGATTTAATAGCTATTGTATATTGAGTGTCAGAATAAAAAGAAATTGAATTCTGTTTTTAGAAAATTTTGTTTCTCAGGAAGGTTTTTCTTCCAAGAAGTCACTAAATAGGCACAGTGTGGTGCCTAAATTTACAGAGGGAAAAGAATGATAGTAATAATAAAAATGAGGAACTCTATGCTCACATCAATTTCCTTGGCCTTGGGTGGACTTTCTCTTCCCAAATCATCTAACAAAAGATCAAGGCAACAGGTAGAATTAAGAGAATAGAAATTTGCTGGAGAAAAGCTCATTTCAGAATATTTTCTTGGGTACATTCACATGGTTAAACTCAACTCTGTATTTCTCTTATAAAAAAATTTGTATTGTAAAATGTTTTAGTAATTAGCGCCCTGAATAAATTTACTTATAAGGTTTTACTCCATTGAATTATAGCTCTAACTCATGTTAATATACATCATGAGCACATTACAGTGTCAAGTTGTTGATATAACAAAAAGAGTGATAATGCTGATCAAATAGCACAGAATGGAAATGTCACTAGCATAACCTATTAAACAAATCATGGAGGAGTCTGAAGGATAGAAGAGAGTCCACTTCTTCCTTTTGGATATATGAATTAATACCTTGAGGAGTCCTTCCCCTCTCTCTTCTTTTCTACTCCTTACTTCTCATACACTAGCCCCCTTATGCCTTTGAGAAATCTAGAGAGTAATTTTAGAAAGGTTCCTGCCATTTTTATAACTAAAAATATTAGGCTTCAAGATGATGCTAAATGTATCACTTTTCATAAGTGCTTTTGATATTAGACAATGGGCAGCTAACTTTAACAGAAAGATAAGAAATTAGGACCCACCAAGATTATTAGTCTTCTCCAATCAGTTCGTTTGAATGGAAAAGCCTGTTATCTTTAATGGTTTGACAACTGATATATGTAAAGATAAGCTAATTAAACTCTAGAGGTTTGCAAACAGTTATTATTACTATCATCCTGTTTAATTCTTATAAAAATGATGTGAGAAACCATTATCATTATCCCCATTTTACTTGTGAAAAAGAAATTACCAGTTCACTCTTCCTAAGGTATTACATTATAAAACTAGAGGCTTTATAAAACTAAAGCCTCTTTTTAATATGTCAACCCTTATTAAAATATTGGTTGGCAACAAATTCAAAGAAAAGATCATTTTTCCCTGATAAGGACATCAATATATTAAAACAGCACCTCACATATTTTCTTCTAAGATGATCTTTCCAATTATGTTACCATTACACTTTTTGCTGTTTTCCCATGGCAATGTATAGATTTTGTTTGTTTTATTTTTATTTTTTATACAATTTTAAAGGTTACTTTCCACTTACAGTTATTACAAAATATTGGCTATATTCCCCGTGCTGTAAAAGACATCCTTGAGTCTTACATCCAATAGTTTGTACTTCCCATTCCCCAACCCCTATATTGCCCCTCCTCCCCACTCCATTGGTAACCACGAGTTTGTTCTTTATATCTGTGAGTCTGATTATTATTTGTTATATTCACTAGTTTGTTGTATTCTTTAGATTCCACATATAACTGATATCATACAGTATATGTCTTTCTCTGTCTGACTCATTTCACTTAGCATGATGTCCTCCAAGTCCATCCGTGTTGCTTAAATGGCAAAATTCTGTCCCTTTTTGTGGACAAGTAGTATTCCATCATATATATATATATATATATATATATATATATATATATATATATATATATATATATATATACCACATCTTTTGTACTCATCTGTTGATGGACACTTATGTTGCTTCCATATCTTGGCAATTGTAAATAATGCTGCTATGAACATTGGGGTGAATGTATCCTTTTAAATTAGTGTTGGTTTTTTTTTGGGGGGGTATATACCCAGGATTGGAATTGCTGGGTCAAATTGTAGTTCTATTTTTAGTTTTCTGAGAAGCCTCCATACTGTTTTCCACAGTGGCTGCACCAAATCACATTCCCACCAGCAGTGTATAAAGGTTCCCTTTTCCCCACATCCTCGCCAATATTCATTTGTGTTCTTTTTGATGATAGCCATTCTGACAGGTGTGAGATGATATCTCATTGTGGTTTTAATTTGCATTTCCCTGGTGATTAGGGATGTTTAGCATCTTTTCATGTGCCTGTTGGCCATCTGCATTTTCTCTTTGGAAAAATGTCTATTCAGGTCTTCTGCCTAGTTTTTAATCGAGTTGTTTCTTTTTTTGATGTTGAGTTATACTAGTTATTTATATATGTTGGATATTAATTCTTTATCAGTCGTATCATTTGCAAGTATTTTCCCCCATTCAGTTGGTTGTCTTTTTGTTTTGTCGATGGTTTCCTTTGCTGTACAAAAGCTTGCTTTTAAACTTAATTAGGTTCCATTTCTTTTATTTTCTTTGCTTTAGGAGATGGATCCAAAATATATTGCCGCAATTTATGTCAAAGAGTGTTCTGCCTATGTTTTCCTCTAGGAGTTTTATAGTATCTGGTCTTACGTTTAGGCCTTTAATCTATTTTGAGCTTATTTTTGTACATGGTGTTAGAGAATGTTTTAACTTCATTCTTCCCCATGTAGCTGTTCAGTTTTCCTAGTACCACTTGCAATGTATATATTTTTAATTCACCCTAGTTGGGAATATTTCTTTAAGGAGAAGGTGCCATTGATTGTTTTTTTCTCCGCTTTGGAGGTAATACACTTTCATTTGTCATCTTTTCTCATTTTAACAGAAGCTGAGAAGTTGATAAAACGTGAAACAAATTCTCACTTTTTTTTTCCTTGTATTCAATCTTTGTAATGCACACTTAATGAATGTCTGCCTATGGTTTATTTTAAAAAAATAAAATAAAAGGGAAAACTTGAGCACGTTGTTCACCTTTAGCTTGCCAATTGACAATGGAGGCTATCAAACTGGTGTTAGTTTCTTTGAGAGTGTCTTTCTGCTGTGAGATCATTGTGACAGTATGTTTCATACAGTGGCCCAAAAAGCCCATGGGAGTTTGGGAAGGTAGAGCAAGAGACAATTTGAGTTTCTGAAAGACAAAATTGTCTTTCCACTCTTCTCCTTCTCTTACAGATGCTATTTTGTACATGAGATAGTCACAAACCCCTTTGGCATCAAATATAACCCTATCCAGCAAGAGAGTCTTCACACTCATTCTCAGATAGATATAACTCTGATGAAGCCAACCATGGGACAAGAATGATCCCATAGCACAATCTTGTAAACTGAAAGAAAGTGTAGCAGATACAGAAAAATAAAATTACAAAGTACATGAAAATTTCGACTCCCTAATTCTGTATGTTTGTGTGGAAGTGTGGTAGTGAAGGTTGACTGAGAAATTAAATGCATTTGAGTCAGCTCAATTTATACAGGAAAATAAAAAAAGTATGTTTTGAGGATAAGACACTTTCAAATCTTTTCATCTGTCCTTGTGTGCTAGCATAGTATTGGTGATAAAAGTAGTATAACTACTTATCCTCATGAAACATTTTCTGATTTATATAGATAGTTCATACTCCTTTGTGCACAACAGTTATTAAAAATAGACAATAATAAAAATATGCCTAAGATTTTCCTATGTTTATATGAAAAACAATTCTCAGGAAGAATTAAGTTAATTAGTGTACATTATGTCATTTTGATTTATTCTATGCAATACCATAATACAATGCCATAACAAAGAGTGGGGATCATTTTTTTACACAAATAAAATAGCAAAAGGAAGGAAAATATATTAAATATTTTTTACCAAATAATCAAACTTCTACTTCATTTTTTCTCAAATTGTAGCTATTACAATTCAGTGACTTTGGAAAAATATAAAATGAGTGGCAGGTGGCAATGAGAAATGGGTTTTCTATTTTCTTGAGCCATAAATCAGAATAAGAAATTTCTAAGGGAAGAACATTTTAGCTGTTTCATCTCCTCCATCCTGTACACACTCTTTTGTCTTAAGTAAGATAATAGATTAAAAAAAAATGAAAATGGTGCTTCTATGGAGGAATATTATTTACATTATGGACTGAGTGATAAATATTTTAGGCTGGTTGACCCTTGAAAATATTGAGAAAGTTACCTTTCAATGATTTTTAACCAATTCAATCTTTTACAATTTTTCATACAATATTAGACTACAATTCTAAAATTTTCCCAGACTGTTTCATAAAAGAACAGGTAACTGATATCAATAGGCATAGGTTCCTTGCCTGGAACCTGAAAGTTGTAAAATGCATGGATGGAATAATTGAGATCTTCTTTTTCCTTTCAAGCACAGACATTAAATGAGTGCCTACTATGTGCCAAGCATTAGTACTGAACATGCAATGGCACTGACAGTATAAGGTTTCCACTCTAGTTCTTTATTCTGCGACTATCCTATTTCTGCTTTATATTTCCACTCTTTTACTGTTGTTTTGAGAGTATAGCTGTCAAGAAAAATTAATTCAAAAAGCCAGTGAGTTGTTATCAGATGATGCAGAAATTACCTAGGTTGCTAGAAAAATAGTTTGACATTAGAGTAAACAATGTAGCTGCCTCTAAAATGAAACCCCACAATCTTAATGATATAACACAAAATTGTGTATTTTTTGCTCACACCATAGTCAGATGTAGGTGTTGGGGCTTTCTTCATCTTGTAGTTCTACGATCTGGAACATATCGCTTCTAAGATTGTCTCAGAAGGACAGGAGAGGACTGTTAAGATCATACTTAATGTTTTTTTTGTTTGTTTATTTGTTTTTAATATCCTACAGCTTGGCTTGGGTTGTTATTCTTTTTAAATTTATTTATTTATTTACTTATTTATTTATTTTTGACTGTGTTGGGTCTTTGTTTCTGTGCGAGGGCTTTCTCTAGTTGTGACAAGTGGGGGCCACTCTTCATCGTGGTGCATGGGCCTCTCACCATCGCGGCCTCTCTTGTTGTGGAACACAGGCTCCAGATGCGCAGGCTCAACAGTTGCGGCTCACGGGCCCAATTGCTCTGCGGCACGTGGGATCTTCCCAGACCAGGGCTTGAACCTGTGTCCCCTGCATTGGCAGGCGGATTCTCAACCACTGCGCCACCAGGGAAGCCCCAAGATCATACCTAATGTTTTTAATGGCCAGTTCTGAAAGTGTTTCGCACTATCTCCATGCAAGTTCCATTGGCTAAAATTTGTGAACTGATCCCCACCTAACTGCAAAGGAGGCTGGGAAACACAGATTTTTAGTGAATAGTAAAAGGCTCTGTAATAGTATATCCTTCTGCTCATCAAGTTTTCTTTTACTCCTTGCTTTTTCTGCCCAAAGTTCCATCCACTGACTGCTTTTAGCTCAAGATCAAGTCTCTTTGGGTGAAAGGTAGTCTTCTCTATCAGATTTGCCTGTGGTTCTTCTTGGTGAAATGATTTACTGGCTAATAAAATTGATAGGTTATCCGTACTTTTCTTATACACACACATACACACATACATACTGAGTGGTGGAGTAAGGACTGAATAACCACAACAAAATCTCATCATTAGATATAGAAAGGAAAGCAGGCACATAATAGGCATTGCATAATGGTTATGTGAAAGTCATATAGTGCAGAAATAGAATGATTTTCTTCCATAGCAGTGGAGGAGGCTTGATGGTTTGATTCTTTGGGTAATAGCCCCTTTGAATTTGCTCCCATGTGCCCCCATGTGACATTTGTCGTTGTTTCTGTTGCAGGTGTCTTTTTGCTCAGGGAAGATATTTCTCACTAACTAGTTACATTACATATTTTGAATGACCAAATTTCACAGTTAGTGCAAATAAAGATAGCTTCCAAACAGTAGGGTATGTCTTCCATTCCTACAACTCCTTATTTTAATAATGGGGGAAAGCAATTATTCTGTGTTCAAAGATTTGAGGAATCGCTCTTGGAAACACCTGACTGCCTTTTGAATAAAGGATCACAGAAGCATCCCATTCATAACACATTCACCTCTGGGCAAGATGTCTACCAGACACTCTCCAACACAGCTGTGACTTCTTGCCTTCATTTTTTGCAGCTTTATTCCCAGTGACCTATCCACCAGTTCCTAAATCTTTTCTCAGTGTGATCCAAGGCAATGGAGAACTTGAAACAAAGGGTTGTAGTAACCACCAAGGTCACAGAGATTTTGGACTAGGTAAACTGCAGTCACACTCTACTGGAGAGGAGGCATCTAAAGTCAGTGCCAAGGCAATCATCATATATTGGTGAAATTACCCTTGGGATATCCCTTAGAAAACCTTGTTGGAGGCTGACAATTTAGTGAGTCCAATGAAGCAATTTTTCTTCAGTTTTGAATTAGATCATTGTTTCATTGGTCTAACATCAGGTATAGTAGCTGGATTAAGATTAGGGTATATGAAAAACTATATGTATCTTTAAACACTAGAAGCCTATTAAGGCAGTTTAAGATTCTATCCCTGTAAATGGTGAAAAAAAACAAGGTGTATTAAAGGAAGGCAAATTGGCATCCTCAACCCAGCCTCACTCAGGCAGAGAGAACAGCCGACAGAATGGCTTGCATGATTTAAATTTTTATTTATTTTTCTCTCTGTCTCACTTTGCAAAGCATATATAGTTGACTTTATGGGAGTTAAGTGAACATAGAATGGGACTTCATACAGATTAGGCTGCCTGCTTCAGAATGATTGCTCATTTAGAGACCATTTTGAAATATACAATATTCCTGTGATGCAACTACCATTCCATACCCCAAGTCATCTCGCAGTTGCTTTCTGAGTCTCTGCAAAATTTCAGGAAATATATATAATTTCTTGTTATAAAAAGAATCAAGAAAAACACATAACCTTATATATATATAGATATAGATATAGATAGATATAGATATATAATGCACACACATATATAGCTTGCTGTATTTAACCATAAGCACAATTGAATTGGAAAATGAGGATATAATGGCTCTATGGAAGAAAAGTGCTATATAAATCAGAGGCTATAAATGCACTACATGTAAAATGTCCTAGTGCAACTTTAAAATTTAATAACCTTGGATTAACCTATGGCAGGAGCAAATGGCAAGCATCATGTGAAATCATATTTCATAGACTCTAATGTGAATATTTAATACCCTTTTATTCGGTGCTTACTTGCTCTCAGAAAGCAATGCATTATTGACCCATTACTTTTCATAAAAGCAGTGGTCAATGTTAAATTTACCTTCTTGTAGTTTTGTAGCATTGCATTTTTCCTGATCTTTGATGATGCCAATTTCTATTAGTGCTTTCTTCCAGTATAATGCTGCTTTTGCTACTTTGTTTGGAATACTTGACAATTGTGGACAATTTCGTTTTCAGATCAATTTTCATGTTGACCAGTTTCTTACCATCTCATGCACCTATTCCCATGGACATTTTTTTGTTTGTTTGGTTTTTGTTTTTGTTTTTGTTTTTTTTTGCGGGACACGGGCCTCTCACTGTTGTGGTCTCTCCCGTTGCAGAGCACAGGCTCCGGACGTGCAAGCTCAGCAGCCATGGCTCACGGGACTAGCCGATCCGCGGCATGTGGGATCTTCCTGGACCGGGGCATGAACCCGTGTGCCCTGCATCGGCAGGTGGACTCTCAACCACTGCGCCACCAGGGAAGCCCCCATGGAAATGTTTTTGGCCTTTAGTAGAACTTTACTTTGCTCATCAGACTGTATTATTTAGCATGTGTTGAGTATACCCCAGAACTAGAAACCACACTGATGACAAATCTGATCTTCATTTGTCCTATCCCATTATAAATTTTCATGAAGTTATTCCTTTTCTTGAAATTTAAGTGGAAATGTGTATCTTCTTAATCAATACTCAACTTTCTGGTAATTCATCTAGGGTTTTGTTTTGGTTTTGTGCATTGTAATTTGTTTCACACTAATCAATCTAATTCCTGTGGCCAAAACAGATGCTCATTGTACACATCTTTTAGCCTAACATACGAGGGGTAAAAAATAAAATATATTGGTAATAGAAAGCAAAAGAAAGATTTGTCTTTTGTGTTTCCATGTGAACAATAGAAACATTAATAAAAGTCTACTTTACAGAGGTGTGGGTAGCATTAAGAGAAAAAACAAAAATTGGTGAGGAATCAAGGAATTAGCAACAGAGGGAAGTAATCACCACCTCATAGCTGAAGAGACAATGGAAGGAAATAGAATTACCAGAGTCTGGTGAGAACAGGACATTTGGAAGATGGAGCTGTAGCCATGTGGGAATGTAGCTACTGCTAAATATGTAACTTTGATGTAGCAAGGGAACAAGGAAGAAATGGTCCTTCTCTGTCTTTCCTCACCTTCCTGTGTCATACTGGTGCTTTTCAGTGTCCACTGTCCACTCTACCTTCAGAATATGCCCAAGATCTGGTTAATAATCCCCATCACCTCTACATTTACCTCTCTGGTTCAAGCCATTATCACCATTTCTTTGTATTATTGCAGTAGCCTCTGTGTGTGCACCAAATAGAAACCAGCCAGCAAGGGTATCTGAGGGCTGCAATCTGCAGGGCTCATCCCCCTATATACTGAACAAGACAGAGAATTGTGGAGAAGACTCTAGAGGGACAAGATAGAGACTTACCTGGCAGTAACAGGGACTCCAGTGGTTATCTTTTCATCAGGGAAGTGTTACAATAATTATATGAGTTTATAATGTTCATATGAGACTACTTATGTACCTCACAAAGATTCATGACTAATGGATGGATTTTAGCCAATGGCTGAAACCACACACAGCTATTAATTGGAAGAATAATTTAGGTCAACAAAGTATATATTCTGTTGTCATTTACTTATGATTATTATTTTATGTCAGTCAGTAATGATGTAGTTGAATTGCAACACTATGCATATTTTACAGTTGTATTCAATATTTCTATAAAATTTCTGTCACTCAAAAGGATAGCATCTTATAAGAAATTACCCTTCATAATAGAATTATAGATATGACTTGAGAGTATGGAGCTAATAATAATTGTTACCCGTTTTGGGATTCCTCTTAAATGGCAGGTGGTAGTCATTGTGTACTTTTCCTTCATATCATCTGATGTGGTTATATCCATTCATTGCAGGATGATTGTTCCATCCACAAAACTTTAGGTTAAATACCCTACAGTTTTCGGATTTAGGTAGAGTACACACTCATAACTCTGTTCTCATTCTTTCATTCAACAAATATTTACTGAGATGGTGTCAACTACTGTGTCAATTTGCCTGGACCACAGAGGTTTTCTGTGACAGGTAATTTTCAGTACTAAAATTGGACAAGTTTCAGGCAACCTGGAATGAGTTCATTACCCTAAGCACCTATTATATGCCTGTTATAAGAAAAGTCCTATTCTTGAAGAGCCATGTGCTAGTAGGAGACAATAGTATGTTGGATTGTGCTAGGTGCTAAGTAAAAATATAATAGTTATGGAACATGTTTCTAATTTGAGTTAGGGTGGCTAGAAAGATTCATTGAGAAGGAGGAATTTAAGTAAAAGTATTAAAGAGGTGAGTTAACAAATATGGTAATACCTGGAGGAAGAGATAAGAGGTCAAAGAAACAGCAAGCCAGAGTCCCTGAGGTGAAGGTGTGCCTGGTGTGTTCTAGGAATAGCAAAGAAGGTAACCTGGTGTGACTCAAGTGACTGAGGAGATGAAGTCAGAGATGAGGTCAGAAAAGTAATGAAACCAGAAATTATTTGAGAAAATGGATCACTGTAAGTGCTTGGGGTTTGGAAACTTTTGAGGAGAGAAATAATACGCTTTCACTTATGTTTAAGAATTACTGTGCTGCATTATTGAGAATAAACTATGGAAAAGGGGCAAGAATTAAGAATAGAAATCTGTTAGGAGGCTACTGCAATAATACAAAGAAATGGTGATAACGGCTTGAACCAGAGAGGTAAATGTAGAGGTGATGGGGATTATTAGTCAGATCTTGGACATATTCTGAAGGTAGGGTGGACAGTGTTTCCTAATGAATCGAACATGATCTGTGTAGGAAATAGAAGAATCAAATAGGAATCTAATATTTTGACCTAAGCAACTGAAATAATTGAGTTGCTTGTTACTGAGATGGGGAAAATGGAGAGGAATTAGGGCTACAGGGAGTGAGGGAGATCAGAAGTTCAATTTGGGGCACATTATATTTGAAATAATTATTAGACCTCCAAGTGGGTATATTGAATAAGCAGATGGTTATGCACATTTGGAGCTCAAGGGAGAAGGATGAGCTTGTTAGTGTTTAAGGCCATGAGGTCAGGTGAGTGTAGACATGAAAGAAAAGAGACAAATATTGAGTCCTGGAGCACTCCATGTTTTAGAGGTTCAGGGGGAAAAAAGCAAAAGAGAGAAATAGAAAAGTAGGAGGAAATCTAGGAGCACATGCTGTCCTGGAAGCTAAGGAAGTATTTCAAGGAGGAAAGAGTGATCAATTTTATTGCATGCTGCTTACAGGTGGAGCAAGGGAAGAACTTAAGATAGCTTCATAACGGGCAGGTCACCTCTGTGATGTGGACGTCGTTGGGGACTTTGAAAAGAGTAGTTTCAATGGAAAAGCCTGATTGAAGTGAACTCAAGAGAGAATGGGAGGAGATATATTGAAGAGAGTGAGGATATATAAAACCCCTAGGAGTTTTGCTGAAACAGGAAAGAGATAATGGAATAAGAAGCTTGATGTGGAAGTGTGGTTAAGACAGAAGAGTTTTTAAGATGGATTAACAATAGAATATATGTGTGCTGCTTAGAAAGATTCAGAAAAGAGGAGAAAAGTTGATGGAGAGGCAAAGAAAAGGGAGAATTTCTAGGCAAAGTCTTTATGTAGGACAGAGAACAGAAGTGTTGAGGTAGTACACCGATGTTCTTAGAAGCCAATGGTAGTACCTACTCTAGTTTGAGACAAAAGGGATTTACGTGAGATATAAGGACAGTCATAGAATCTCTAGGCAGTACAGTAGAAACAACATCCAAATGATAACGCAGGACTCCCCCACAAGAAACCCCACAGGACCCTGTTCCCACCACTGTGCTGGACCTGGATGTGATGGCTGGAACTTTTGCCACTGTGGCCCACAAACTGTCTACTTCTGCCACCACCTTTGTGAGAGGGGAATCTGCCTCACTGTTTGAAGCACAGTCTGTTTGGGTGACTTTGTGTCACATATAGGTCCAAACAGCTGGAGAGGACATGAGAGAAATGCTTTTGGCTTCTAAGTTGGAGAGGTATGGACTACTTAAATGTGGAGAATTCCCCACACATAGGAAGGATGCTGAAATATATCAAGTGGTCAAAAAACATGACAAATATTTGTTCTCGTGTTGTTCTAATATTTCAAGGCTTAAAAATTCCTTGCATTTTTGAACAGGATAAAAAGAGTTTAAAATATGTTTCTCCAAAACATACATATTCATATAAATAGACTGGCCAATGTTAGAGATCATTTTTTGAAAGCCAATGATTTGTCCCTCCTTCCCCTCATTTTACATGTATTACAGATATAAATTGTATGTATACATAGATTTTATATCTCTCTATATATGTGTATATAGACACACATGCACACATATATATATATGTTCTTATCTTCATAAGGCAGGAAATAGAATCCGCACTCACACATGGATGAATAACAAAGACCTTAGTAAGTTATATCCTGTTAGTCTACATTAATGGACTTAGGCAATTTTGGTTCAAAGTAAGCACACTATGTTAAACATATTTTCAGATTCAATGTTTGTGCTTGTTTGGTTACTTTATCTCTGAATCATGATTCTAGAACAGTTGGAAGAATCTGCAGCCCTGAGAGATGGCTTGCAAAAGCAAATATATATTAAATATTATATATATATATATATTTTAATTATATAAGTGTATACTTTTAAAAACCTACATGCAACTTAATCAATACTAAATAGCTCATTATTTTACTCAGTAATACCTCAACATGAAATTCCTTATTTCTATTTAAAGTCTCCACACCAGCAACTGAATTAATATATTTGAATAATAGAATGTCTCTTTTTGGGATAATAAAATCTTATATTTTATGTATTCAAACTTTTAAAGAGTCACCTCTTATTTTTTTCCCTCCTAACCTAAAATAAAACTCTAATTAGAATAACAGTGTACTTTTTGATAGAATATTTAACATGATTTGAGCAGGAGATTTAACAGATCCTCAAATAAAATTTTGAAGAATCAATACAGTATACTATTCTGGGTTCTGACTTCATTGTTAATAACTTTTTTTGTGGACAAATTCACTCAGTAGCTTTGGTTAACTCAGACATTTCTACACAGAAGCAGCTGGGCGTTGTATGATTGAAAGAGTCATGTTAGCTCTGTAACCCCAGGTCTTGTTCCATAGACACATTATGAGAGTAAATTTGAGCAGGGTTTAGCTACTCTCATAACCAGTCTTCACTGAGGAAATTTCTGTTCTCAAAGACAAACCAACATCCACTGTCCCCCTTTCTCTTAGGGTTTTTGGAGTTTATGTTGTAGTTATGGTTACACCCTAAGCAGGATTAGTGACTTACTCTGGGAAAAAGCCTAGAGTAACAAAGAACAAAAATTAACTATGGGAGATAAATCCCAGCAGAACAGGCACTGAAGTGAGAATTGACCTAGGATGGATACATGAATAATAAAATATGGCATTTGGAATATGAGAAGCTTCATAGTGTCAGTGGTGGAAAAGGGAAATTAAGAAAGGTGCTTTGTGATCACCTAGAGGGGTAGGGTGGGATAGGGAGGGTGGGAGGGAGACGTAAGAGGGAGGAGATATGGGGATATATGTATAGCTTATTCACTTTGTTATAAAGCAGAAACTAACACACAATTCTAAAGCAATTATATTCCAATAAAGATGTTTAAAAAATAAAATAAAATAAAACTGATATACCACACACAAAAAAAGAAAGACTAGGACAGCCAGTGACCACTCAGAACTCTGAAAATTCCAGAGTCTGAAAAACTACAGAGATACGTTTGTTCACCAGATATTTCTGTTTCTGTATCAATGATAGAAAAGCCCCTACTACCCTCAATTTTTTCTAATACTAACTTACACACATGTACACACACACATTCCACAGATTTATCCATTGATATTTGTTTTTGGTAACCTATATATGTAAAATTGGTTATATATATATAACCAATTATATGTATATAGATGTATATATGTATATAGATGGTTGGCTACTATTTGGTGTAAGAAGTAAATGATTTCTATCAGATTGCTTTTGTTTGTTCATTTTTGCCATATTTATTTATTAAATATAAGGTCCCTATTAGGGACTTTGCAGGATCTTAGGAATGCAAAAAGTGGCCTTTAGAGGCAGAAGTTTCATGTATGAATCATGAGTCTACCAGTTCTTATTTGAGCAAGAGACAATCTCTTTGTGTCTGAAATTCTTTCTCTGAAACATTATGGATAATTACAACTTACCTAGAAAGTGGGCAGAAGATGGAATTAGGTTGTGTATGTAAACAAGGTGACTGGGATATAGTGGCACCAAATAAAAAATCAATTATCTTTCATTCAGTCTGTTCTCTGGATGTGCAAATTGTAGGTATGGGACATGTAATGAAAATGTTTAATTACAGCATGATAATGTCTAATAGAGAAGTATGATATGGAAGAGGGGAGAAGTGTACAAAAGTTAGAATGACCATTTTCCCTGGGGAGAACAAAAGTTCATCAGGAGGATGAAGCTTGTTGAGATTTTTCATGATTTAGGATTGGAAGCAATGTTTGCTTTAATGAGGGATCTAAAGTGCAGAAGGGAAAAATAGTGACCTGAAACATTTTCTAAGTTTCGCGAAGAGGCTGGAGTTGGGAGGAGGCGTTCTATAAATGGATATCAAGGCTAAGAACATCTTTGCTTGTTCACTCATTCAGTATTTATCTGGCATCTCTCATGGTCAAGGATGTGTTAGAAGCTGGGGTTCTAGGAGAATGAAGCACATTAATGACTCTTGTTTAAGGCAATCAGGTCTGCCTAATGGCCATACATTTGCCCCTTAGAGCTTGGAATCTTGCAGGCGAGCACTGGTTTATGTATATGACTTGTATATACACCCATACAACTCACCCCCACATAACAGACTATTTTTGAATAAAGAAGGGAATCAAGGTATCAATTATAGAATATCAAGTATAGAGCTTTCATTATCTTTGTCTTTATAGGTCTAAGAACCTCAGGAGGTATCAACAGTTAAGAGAAAGTATATATATATATATATATATATATATATATATATATATATATATATATATATATATATATATATATATATATATATATATATACTATATAGTCTAGAGTTGGTAGTGAGTCCAAAATAATGTGTTCAATTGAATAGAACAATGGGAAGGGGTAGATTCTGAGTCCCAGGATGCTTACTCACTCCACACAGAGCATAATAAATATACAGGTGAATAGCTAGAATCTCTTGTTAGCTTTTGAGTAACTGTGTTCTACATTCAGGAAAGGACCCCAAAACTGCTTTTAGATATATTTGAAGGATGCTATCTTGGCTTAGTCAGAAAGCTCCCAAATAAGATGCTGAAATAAAATGAGGAAAATCTAGTAGTTTAAGGACATAAATAACTTGATTTTGCATGACAATCTGGACCAATAGTTCACTTTGCTAGCTATGAAATCATGTTTTCTTCTAACCTATCTCATAGTGAGAAAGTGGCAGTGTTATTTGCAGTAGCATCTTATTCTCTGTGATGGCAGTAATGTAGAGGTACGTAAGGGCTATAGGGTACATACGTGAGTCCATAGTGGCAGTGTAAACTCTTCAATAAAGGAAATCATACAAAGAATAAAAGATTATTGACAGGAAAAAAGTGTTAGACAAAGTTAATCTTATATAGACTAACTATCCAGTCTTTTTGTAGTGAGAGTAAAAGAAAATTAGAATGTTCACAGCAAATAAATATTGCCTTACTGAATACACCAATTTGTCCCCAAAACCAACATTATCCAATAGAACCTTCTGCAATGGTGGCTATGTTCTATATCTATGCTACCTAATACAGTAAGACACTAGCCACATATAACTACTGAACCCTTTAAATATGGTTAGTATGATGGTGGAACTGATTTTTAATTTTATTTAACTTTAATTTAAATATAAATAACTACATGTGGCGAATGGCTACCATTGAACAGCACCAACCTAAACCTTACAAAGAGCTGATCAAAGTTTGAGCATGGGATCATTTTGAACACAAACATAGGGCAGCAATGCAGCTGCCTCATAAGTGCTCATAGGACCCAGACCTCAATATCATTTGGTCAAATAGAGAAACCATTATCCTTTGGCTCTAAATGAAAGCTAATCACCTGAATCTATATTTTTAGTTTCTTTTATGGAGAAAGTTTAGATACAGAGCTTGCTGTAGTCAAAAATAAGACAGGGCGAAGAGTGGTAGGTAAGTATAATAGAAGTTTTAAGTTTTATGTAATGATGATATTTGTTAGAACACTGTTTATCTAGAGTTTCATTTCTTTTACCCTTATTTCTGGATTCCTACTGAATCTCATAACTTGCATTTTTAACAAACAGCATATGACCATTTTCTTTGCCTCTTTAGGCAGATAATACCCACATGGAGATTCCAAGGGTTTTTTCTCCATGCTGTTTAATTTGTGGCTTTATTGATATTTTCATTATTACAAATAAGAAACCTGCACATCTCATTTTTATTTTTCTGTACAAAATGATGGTTGGCAACATTCATCCTTTGCTGCCTTTTTAAAATATTTTTTGTGTTTAAGTCAACCGTCATATGAATGGAGCTTGAATTAAATTAGGAAGCATTGGTAAATATTAAAGTAAAAGAAATACACACCGCTGAAATGCAAGCTCTTAACTAATACATAATTAACACTTTACCCGTTGTGTATTTTTTGAATGAAGATGACATATGCTTCAAAGGCTTTGGAAGGAAGTTATTCCTATCCATTCAGTAGCCTAGGAAGTGTAGTGGAGAGAAGCATGCTGATATTCAATAAAAAATTTTCTTAATAGACCCAGAGGACACCTGTACACTTTCAGATGGGTCTAGCACCTGAAATTTCATTAAGCTCAGATCCATTCATCCTTAAACTCCTCTTGATCATTACCTGTTCAAAGTGTTCTGCTCTTCTTTTCAATTACTTCCGATCAGATCAGGAATGACTTCCTATGTATGCTCTGAAGAAAAGTTGCTGGGGAAACATATGAGCCAATATACCATATGTACCAATGTACCACACAGACCCACAATGAACTCCTGTTTGATTCATGGAAGAGCATTGTCTATGTAATGCCCAGTGGAGTCTGGGCTACTCAGCCATGATGGCAGGTTATCATAAACTGCTCCTCTGAGAGGCTGTAAACCAGCCTGGGACAATAATCACCAACAAATGAGCATTCTGCAAAGGTGTCTAGATCTGAGGAGTGCAGTTCCTTTGAGTAAATGGACTAGCAGTCATGCCTAGGATATGGTTCTAGCAGTGGCAGCAAATTTCAACACAGTATACTATCCTTGAAGGATAGATTAGTAGCATAGCAGGGCATTTAATGGCAACAATGGGCTCATTTGCAAATGGAAGCTTCTCCCAGTTCTTCAGATTTGTGATATAAATACAATCATTTTTCCCTTCGTAGATGTACTGCTCCATTGGGAAATCATGACCGATGCCATCAAGTGGGTTCTTGCAGGAGGAATTTGAAGATATTCTCCTATATTGCACAGGATCCGAAGTTAGAGAAGGTTCTCCTCCAAGTTAAAATAGGAACTGAAGCAATGCCATATAGACTCCTCTGTTGGAATTTTGGGAAAGCCTGATGCATTTGTTTTAAAAAGTCAGTGGAGTCTGATATTGAAAGATAAGGATCACAATGATGAAGTTAAAGTCTCAAAATTCTAGCAATAACTAGATTTAGAAAATTAGATATCTTGGCATCCAGTCTTCAAGTTTCCAGATGAAATTAATAAGGAAAATGAAGTTGGGAATTAAACCTTTATATAGCATCCCCTATTATATTACAGGATGGCAGTGAAGTGTTATGTTAATAGAATTCTAGAGCCAGTTTCCACCTTCAGGTTTAACTAGTACTAACTCTATGGGGCCCTGGGCATGACTTAATTTATAGAACTCTGCCAAAAAGGGTCTGATAAGAGAAATATCTACTTCAGAAGATAAATGAAATTATTAAATAAGTTAATACATGAAAATGCTTTAAAAATTCCCAGCACACAGAATAACATTCAATAAAATATTTGTTATTAATATTGGAAACATATAGCTATACAAAGTCAAAACTGATCTTACTTGGTACTGATTCCAGAAAGTAATAAAGATGTGTAGAAAAAAAACATGATTTACCAATTCCCTGATCGCCTCTGAATGCTTTTGGGTTCTTCATTTAAATGTTGTTTATACCTACTTGAAACATTCTAGAAGATAGCATATTCCTTTTTTTCTTAAATCCCCCATTTGATTCTCTGAAGATCTTGAAACTGATGGAGGTTTCATTAAGTCTTTTCGCAGCTATGGAGCCTCAGTCAACACCCTAGATTTTACATTATCTTTCTGTACAGTAAAGACTTTTGTGTCAGAAGGCTATGAGTTGAATTCACATGATTTTCCTTGTTGAATTTGCTTTTCTCTCCACTGATTATACAAGAATAGACATATGTTCCCTATATTGAGTTATTAAAGAATATTTTTTGAAAGGAGGCTCTCAACATAAGATAAACACAGGCATGAAAATAACAAGGATTTTTTTAAATCTTCTTTTCATTGCATTCAGAAAGCAGCAGACTAAGGAAGTGCTGGTGGTGAGGCAGAAGGCTGTCATCGAAGGCAATGAATGCATCATATGGTTTTCAGCTTAAAAAAGCTGTTTTAAAAGATTTTGCAGAAGGAACCCTCATTTGCAGAAAATCAAGAAAACTTCATAGCTTTTATTCTGTGTTCTGTCATTTGAATACAAATGAAATCAATGGAAATATTCTTGCCCAACTAGAAAACTTTGGATCAACCACAGCAACATTCTGCAGCCCTGGAGTGACAATTTTTAAGAAGGGTTACTGTCTAGGTAACTGTCCTGGGAAGAGTAGTGTGGGAAAGAGAGAAGAGTCAACATGTTCCTGTGGCTTTAAGATATTAAATAAGTACTCTGTCATTACTGAGACCTGGCATTATTTTACAAATGGAGAAAGTGAAGACAAGAAATATGAATGATTTGCCTCATGTCTCAATGCTATTTTATCAGTAGAACTAAAACTAAATTGTTTTGACCCATTAACTTAAAAATTATCTTTCATGAAATTTGCATTGAATTATTTTCAAAATCATTGCCAGCTCTTTATTCCAAGAATTTTTCATTCTTAATTTTTTGATGCATACCGCAGCTACCAGGAAACTATTTTCTAGTAACATATTCAGGTATGGTATTATGGTAGGTATTATGTGTTACTAACCAATGCTTGAAAAATTATTTTTTTCTTTTCCCTTAAAAAAAAGAAAAACCTTCAGGCTGTAGATTGATGTTGTTACCGTTGCAGTCATATTTAATGATAGTCTAGGATTTTTAAAAATCTGGACACCGTCTTTTCATGAGCTCAGGAAAAAATATGGTTCAATTATAGTTTTGAATAATGCTTCTCTTCCAATTGTCTTTCTTAACTGATGTTTTATTATATTTCCACTTACTTAACCCCTGTTTTGCTTCACACTCTAGAAGAGTCTAAGTTTTCATTTACTTTTTGAAAAGTTTTTCTTCTCTTCTACTTCTATCTTTTGCTGTTGTGGGTAAAGATAATAAAAGGTTACTGTATTTTAATTTCCACTTAATTTTTTCTTAATTCCTTCAAAACAGATTTTGTAATGTCAACTCTTTGCTCTCTCCTCATAGTTTCTCCAAGTTACTTGATCATATTCTACTGCAACATTTTTCAGGATATCAGGCATATAGCCTCTCAGATTTTCATCACTATCATTTCAAAGACCTAGTGCAGCCTTGTCTTCTGTTTATTCATCCTTGAATGGCAGGAGGTCTGTTCAGCATTTGGCTGAGTGTCCATAGTTCTCCTCAATGTTTATGTGAAAATCGGGTACTTTATCACCTTCATATTCTAATACTCATCTATTCAGGTTAGTTATCTGATGAATTTTCTCCAGTTTGATTTTTCCAGTCTTCTGAAGTTTCCTTTTAGGTAGGTGTAGGTGTTCATTATCTAATATGAACTTTTGCTATGCCTATCTCCACTCCTGATTATAACACTTTCATGAGCCCCTAAGCATCAGAGAATAGTGTGCCTACATCCATTCTTTTCTAATTTTTAGTCTGTGTTGCATATTAAGTGCTATACTCTGGGGAAAGAAGGGAGGGGGTAACTTCAGTTTTGCCTCCTTCTCCCCCACTGATTTAGTTATTCAGTCATTTATATAATATGGTCTCATTATGTTTCTTTTATGCTTGGGTATTACAATACTATGTTATTTATTTTGTTGCTCAAATTGTTCTAGCTTTACCCATTGGGACCTCTTTCTGACAGGCTCTTTTGTCCCTTTAATATGTTCCCAACATTTTGTTTCTTTGAGCAATTTTTTACTTTCTGGCTGAAAATTTTCATCAGTTTCCTTTAGTAAATCATTTTTAGTGATAAGCTCTTCAGAGGGACATTCTTTGGTGGAAATATCAGGACACTATTTGTTAGTCTTTTTAGCTCACTATCATTTCAAAGACCTTTTCAAAGACCATTCCCAAGACTCTTTTTGTATATTTCTAGCATCAGCCCTAGAATCAGCCATTTCTCCAAGGAGGCCTGGCTCCTTTTATTGGCAAATGCTCTTTAGAAACCAAGATACAAGTGCTAGATATAATCTTTCTTTAAATAATTAAAAAAAAACTATGATGATGAACTGATGCTTATTTTCATGAATATCTGAAATTCAAGTCAGTGCATACACACAGTTCAATTTGCTTTTATGCTAAGCTAGTTAATATTATGTCCTCACAAAGCAAAAATTATGAAAGATATAGCTTTTATTTTATCTTATTTTCCACCAGAATTTGATATTTCACTATTTTATCTAATTCAATTTTTAACATTTCATATTGTGAGAACTTTTTGAACAAAATAACACCTTTAAAATATTTATGCAAACTGAAATGAAAAAGAGCCTAAATTTCACTTTAAAAATTTAAACCAGCAGATGATATAATTTTATTTATGAGATATGTCTCTAAAATATCTTTCTTCCTTAGTTTTGAATAAAAGATCAAAAACAGAATCTTTAAACTGGTAAGAGGTTACTGTTTGTTTGCTTTTTTTTTTTTTTTTTTTTTTTTGTTAATTTGACATCTATAGCCTGACAATTATAACAAAAATAAAATAGCACAGCATTTTGGGTATCTCATAAATCCAATAACAAAATAACTACTGTAACGGAATTAGACAATAAACCTCTGAATAAAAGAATTAAAAGGGAATCAGTAGAGAAAAAGCTACTTCCATATAAACTTTAGAAAAATATATGAAGTTCTAAGGAAAACCATTTTGTGTTTGGAATATGAATATATGGGCTCAATTCTAAATCCATAGACAGCTGTCTGTAACCTTGGCCCAGTGACTTAACAGATTTGACCTGCAGTTTTCTTATTGAAAACTGAAGAGAATTTCCCAACTCTGCTTACTTTCCAGCGTTCTTGTGAGATCAAATAACATAACGCGCATGAGGGCTATTTTTAAATTGCAAAATGCTATGCAATGTAAATTGCTTTTGTTAGTCTTAATGAATATGCATCATGACATTGTAAATAAGAACTGGAATTCTTGGACTGAAAGGGAAAACATAGATAATGAAGTGATTTTAATGGTATGTCCATGAAACTCACAGCTCATTTTTGTAATCCTAACAGCTACCACAGTACAGCATCTATCCCAGTTAGTAAGTACCTGAATATAAGTGAAGAACATCAAAAAAACATGGTATTTCTCTTTCTGTTTCTACTGCTGATGCCCCCTTTCAGCATGACCTATTTTGATGGCCTTCAAACCAACCAGCTTCTCTTTGTATTCTAGCCAATTAACCTAAAGTACTGCAGAAGTTATCTTTCTAAAGCCCAGTATTACCATGTCATTCCAGATCTGCAATAATGTCTCCTCATTACTATAAAAAAATTCTAAATTTTTCAACATAATATCAAAATATCCAACTTAGCTTTCTATATCTATTTCCACTATTCCGTCACACAAATTTATGCCTCAACTAAAATCGATTACTGCTTGTTTTTAATGAACATATACTACTTTTTCCTTCTTTTACTTAAGAATGATAGGTAGTGTTTATTGAAAGCGATGACAAGTGGATATTTGTCTCTTGCTAAATAGCATTGCATTGACAATCTCACATGAAAGAAAAGGAAAGGAAGTTCAAATAAGTATTTTCAAATGACTAACTCTTGGGTTCAGCAGATGACAACTACTCAGAAGGAACAAAAGACTATGGTAATCACTGATAAATTATTGGTTTAGATTGTCAGAGTTATTGGGAATTTAAAGAAAAAGATTGCTGAGTATTGAGAGGAAGTTTTAGAGAATAAACAGGGTTTGAAATGACTCTTGATTGATGACAGGAATATACCTGTATGTCATGTGCATACATTCTCATTCAGAAGAAAAATTGGAACCTGATGGGTAAAATTATTGTGTGATAAATACCCCAAGGTATTTTATTTATTCATCCTTTTATTTATTCATTAATTCAACAAATATTGATTGAGCACCTACTACGTGCTTGACACTTTCCCACCCCTTAGGAATAAAGCAGTAAACAAACAAGTTCCAGCTCTCAAAGAACTTCTATTTTAGTGGGGGAAGACTCACCAAAACAAAGAAACAAAAAGACATGATATGCCAGGTTATAGTAAGCGCTATGAAGAAAAATAAAGCTGAGGATGGTGTTGAAGAGTGATGGGGACAGAAGCATAGCTCTTTTATTCAGGGAGTTTAGGAAGGAACTCTCTGATGTGCGTGTATCTGAGAGAGACCCGTGTACTTGAGGGAATGAGCCATGTGCATACCTGGGAGAAGGCCTGTCTGGAGGACAAGAAGTACAAAAGCCCTGAGGCAAGGGCACTCTTGAAAAGATCTGAAACAGTCACAGGACTCTGTAGCTGTAGCAGAGAGAGCCAGGGAAAAGAGGGTTAGGCGACAAGGCTGGAGAGGAAGCTATGAACATAGCCATCGAAAACGTTAAGGTCAGCAGGTGGACTCTGGATGATATTCTGAGAAAGACAGGATGTTGGTAATTTACTGCGAGCAGACAAGTAACACGATCTGACCTGAGTTTAAATCGATCCCTCTGGCTGCTGCTGAAATAGACCTTGAGAGGGACAAGGAGGGATCAGGGAGCAGTGAGGAGAACAGAGTCATATTCAGGCGAGAGAAGATGGGGATGGCTTAGGGCAGTAGCTGCAGAGATGGTGAGGCTCGCCCATCCATGATTTCCTGCTGTCTTTGGGATAAAGCAAACCTCTTTCATTTGGCGTAAAGGTGTGTTCCCATCTTGTGTCGAAAACCCATTTCCCTGATCTTTTTGTCCCCATCACTGTCCACATTACATTTCTCTGTCCAAACCGTCTTTCAGTGCATGACCTTTGGAGGTTACTTTCTCTACCATAAATATTCTTCTGATCACCTAGTTGACTATTCTCACCTTTCAAATTTCAGTTCTTCAAAAAAGTCCTCTCCAATCTAATACACTGGGTCAAATTCTCTTAGCATAGTCTCTCATCACATATGGTATTTACACTTCAAAGCAGTGGCCATAATTATAAGTTTACATCTATTTATGTGACTTTTAATTTTTTTTTCTGTCTGACTGACTGTGAGTACAATTAGGGAAGGAACCACGTGGTTTCTTTGCTCTCCATTAACCAGTCCAATACCTAATATATTTAGTGCTTTTACTTGTTGAGAAAGAGGGAGTAAACATCAAGTAGGTAGTTGAACCAAAGTTTCATGCAAAGAGAACTGTGTTTGACATGTGAATACATGGTTTAATATCAGTTTTTCATGTTAAAACCAAAGTGCTTTGGTTTCTCCATGTATAAAATTCAGAATTTGGGGATGACTAGGATAACAGACTCTAAGTTTTCCTGAGGCTCTAAGATTTAAGACAAATAAGTAGTATTACTGACAACATTAATTTCCTCTTTTGATTACAGCATGGTATTTGCATAACTCTAAGAAATTGGACAAATGCAGTTACATCTTTGTTTTGTATTTTTTGTTTTTATGTTTTTACATCTTTGTTTTTAAGTTAAGGAGAATTAGTCTAAAAATATAAGTTTACACAGTAGAAGTAGAAGAGGTTACCAATTAAAAATGACATGAACTATATAGAGCAAATTAAGTAGGAAAACCTGAGAGAAGATGAATCTCGTGAAAATGTAGCTGGCTCTACATACAGGCAGAGGGGACTGGGGCCTCTGGGTGGTGACTTGAGAGATGTGCACTCAGGAACCCGGAACCCCAAACAGTTGTTATTAGATACAGCCTGAAGAATACACATGAGTTAAACATGTTTCTCATAGCTGTCCCATATTGGAGACTAGAACACTCTTATTTATGGCATATTTGGTACCTAGGCAAGAAGTCAGTTTAGGAGCTTAATATCAACCCACTTCTTGAGCAGAAATGTCCACCTAGTTGTCATTGAACATATAGGATATCACCCTCAAAGTATTTGATCAGAGGGGCTTCCCTGGTGGCGCAGTGGCAGAGAGTCTGCCTGCCGATGCAGGGGACACGGTTTCGTGCCCCTGTCCGAGAAGATCCCACATGCTGCGGAGCAGCTGGGCCCGTGAGCCATGGCCGCTGAACCTGCACGTCTGGAGCCTGTGCTCCGCAACGGGAGAGGCCACGACAGTGAGAGGCCTGCACACACACACACACAAAAAAATTTGATCAGAATAAAAACAAGAAGAGGAAAATATAAACTGCAGATATTTATCAGATTAACATGCTTGAATAGGTAGTAAGTATTTGCTCTGGAGAGCTAGTAAATATTTGCTCTGAACAAAATTTTGACAAGTGCCAGGGCAATGAGGGCAATGAGAAGAAAAGTACTTGAGAATGCACACAAGCTGATTTTTTTCCTTCTTTCGTATTTAGAAAATAAAATTTTAATTCACGCACACTAATTTATACTCTAACACCATTGGGTAGAAAGAAAACATTTCTTCTCTGGTATAGACATGAGAGAAATTCCCATCTTATTATTATCTGTCACTCCCAGTACTACCAGAACTTATTGGAAACACATGTAATATGATACTACGTTCCCTCATTTTAAGAAACGATCTGTGAATATGTCTGAGGAAACAAAGACAGGAAATGGGAGCAGAATAATTAAAGATGCATATACATGTATCATGTGTCACATTTGAGGACTAATCTATATATAGGATATAGGAGAATAATATACATACATGTTACATTTAAAATGTGATAGTTTTGTGAGAAGCATCAAAGTTTAGTCTGAGAGTAGGGAAATCTGTGTATGTATGAATGGTGGTAACCAATCTATTTAAATAAAAGCATGTGAAATGAAACAAATAACCACCTATTCTGTTCAGTTAGCAATCTTGAGGAGACAGATCACGGTCTTAGCTTGGAATCTGTCATTAGTTGCATCAGGTTTCAAATAAGCCCACCCAGCTTATCTGAAAGGAGTTCTTTTCTCTATTTGCTCCAATACCCAGCCTTCCTGACAAGTTACTGTTGGAAATTCAGCAGCATAAACCTTAGGAAAAATGTCAGTGATGTTATTTAAATCCGGAGAAAAATAATAGTCTTTGAATAATGCACACGCTCTTTGACATGCTCTCCATTTCCTTTTTTCTTTCTCTTTCATCACATGAAATTTTTTCAATTCTACTGAATTTCCTGGGAAACAAAAACTCAATGAACTTCTCCATTTGACAGGATAACATTTTAAACTATTAGGAAACAAATCATTTTTAGTTTCCAAGCACATATCTTGTCATTGATGCTTTGCTATTGATAATGATAGTATTAACCACATGAAACAATATTATCCAGTACAATAAGGCAGAGTGAAGGAAGGAAATGTCTTTAGCTAGGGACCAAGGAGGGTTTCCTGTGTTTCTTTATAACCTAGAATCAAGCACATGGCATGCATATTATTGATTCTAGCCAAGGAGACATTTGCCTAGAGTTTTTTGTTTGTTTGTTTGTTTGTTTTGTCACAAGACTTTATTTTTACAGAGCAGTGGTGCAGTCTTGGATTCACAGCATATTGAAGGGAAGGTCTAGTGACTCCCCATATACATTTTCTCCGACACATGCATAGCCTCTCCCAATATCAATATC
This sequence comes from Grampus griseus, assembly GCF_964374135.1. Classification (NCBI taxonomy): domain Eukaryota; kingdom Metazoa; phylum Chordata; class Mammalia; order Artiodactyla; family Delphinidae; genus Grampus; species Grampus griseus. The sequence continues at coordinate 16,882,248 of NC_139018.1, read as the reverse complement.
TCCTACCAAGTGGTATATTTGTTAACCATATATGAACCTACATTGACATAGCATAATCACCCAAAGTCTATAATTTACTTTAAGGATCACTCTTGTTGTTATACATTCTATGGGTTTGGACAAATGGATAATGACATGTATTCATCACTGTCAGATACAGAGTATTTTCACTGCTTTAAAAATCTTCTGTTTTCTACCTATTTATCCCTCCCCATACCCAACCCCTGGAAATCACCGATCTTTTTTCTGTCTCCATGGATTTGCCTTTTCCAAGAAAGTTAAGTTGAAATCCTACAATAGGTCATCTTTTCAGATTGGCTTGTTTCACTTAGTAATAAACATTTAAATTTTCTCCATGTATTTTTATGGCTTAAGATCTCATTTCTCCTTAGTGCTGAATAACATTCCATTGTCTAGATATAAAGAGTTCATTTACCCATTCATCTATTGAAGGACATCTTGGTGGCTTCTATGTTTTGGCATATGAACAAAACTGCTATAACCATCCATGTGCATGTTTTTGTGTGGACATAAGTTTTCACCTCTCTAGGGTAAATACCAAGGAGTGTGATTACTGGATCATATGTTAAGAGCTGCTTCCTTTATAAGAAACTGCCAAACTCTCTTCCAAAGAGGCTTGTAGTATTTTGCATTTCCACCAGCAATGTCTGAGTTTCTGTTGCTCCTTATCTGTACAAGCACTGGATATTGGCAATGTTCCAGATTTTGGTCATTCTGAGAGGTGTGTGGTGCTATCTTGTTTTAATTTGCATTTCTCTAATGAGATATTATGTTGAACATCTTTTAATATGCTTATTTGCCATCTGTATATCCTCCATGCTACAGTGTCTGTTAGGGTTTTGGCCAATATTTTGATGAGGTTGTTTATTTTCTACTGTTGAATTTTGAGAGTTCTTTGTACATTTTGCATCAGTTCTTTATCAGATATGTCTTTTGCAAGTATTTTCTCCTAGTCTGTGGCTTGTCTTCTCATTCTCTTGACATTGTAATGGGAAAGTATTTTTATTTTGGAGAGTGCTAGCGTATATAGTATTGTGTTTTTAATTTCAAATTTCTCTCGTTTATTTCTATTATATAGGAAAGCAATTGACTTTTGTATATTAATCTTGTATCTTACAATTTTGATATAAACACTTAATAGTTCCAGGAGGGTTTTTTTCTGTTGTTCATTCTTTTGGATTTTCTACATAGACAATCATATCATCTCTGAACAAAGACACTTTTATTTCTTCCTTCCCAATCTGTATGCTTTTTATTTACTTTTCTTGCCTTGTTGCATTAACTAAAACTTCCAGTACAATGTTGAAAAGGAGTGGTGAGAAGGGACATTCTTACCTTATACCTGATCTTAGAGAGAAAGCTTCAAGTACCTCACCATTGAGTATAATGTTAACTATAGAATTTTTTAGACTTCTTTTTTTACCTAGTTGAGGAAGTTCCCTTCTATCCCTATTTTACTGAGAGATTTTATCATGAGTGTTGGATTTGGCCAAATGCTTTTTCTGCATCTATTGATAAGATCATGTGATTTTTCTTTAGTTGATTGATATGGTGAATCACATTAATTGATTTTTGAATGTTGAAGCAGCCTTACATACATGGAATAAATTCCACTTGGTCATGGTATATAATTATTTTCATACAATGTTGAAATTGATATGCTAATGTTTTGTTGAGGATTTTTTTTTTTTTTTTTTTTTTTGTGGTATGCAGGCCTCTCACTACTGTGGCCTCTCCCATTGCGGAGCACAGGCTCCGGACGCGCAGGCTCAGCGGCCATGGCTCACGGGCCCAGCCGCTCCACGGCATGTGGGATCCTCCCAGACCGGGGCATGAACCCGTGTCCCCTGCATCGGCAGGTGGACTCTCAACCACTGCGCCACCAGGGAAGCCCGTGTTGAGGACTTTTGCATCTATGCTTATGTGAGATAATTGGTCTGTAGTTTTCTTCTCTTGTAATTTTTGTCTCATTTTGGCATTTGGGTAATTCTAGACTCATATAACTAGTTAGGAAGTATTCCCTCTACTTCTATTCTCTGAAAAGATTGTTAGGGAGTTGGTATAACTTCTTCCTTAACTGTTTGGTAAAATTCAAGATTGAACCCATCTGGGCCTGGTGCTTTCTTCTTAGAAGGTTATTAATTATTGATGCAGTTCTTTAACAAATATAGGCCTAGTCAGATTGTCTAGTTCTTCCTGTGGGAGTTTTGGAAAATTGGGTCTTTTAAGGAATTTGTCAATTTCATTTAGGTTATCAAATTTGTGGGCACAATTGTTCATAGTATTTCTTTATTATCCTTTAATGTCCATAAGACTTGTAATGATATCCCCTCTTTCATTTCTGATATTAGCAATTTGTGTCCTCTCTCTTTTTTTTTTCCTAGAGGCTTATCAATGTTATTGATCTTTTCAAAGAACCAGATTTTATTTTCAATATTTTCTCTTTTGATACCCTATTTCCATTTTCATTTCTTTCTGTTTTAATAATTATTATTTATTTTCTTTTGCTTACTTTGGATTTAATTTGCTGTTCTTTTTCTGGTTTCCAACATAAGAACTTGGATTATTGATTTTAGATCTTCCCTCTTTTCTAATATATCATCCACTCATATAAATTTCCCACTAAGTACTGCTTTTAGCTGCATCCCCCAAATTTTGGTATGCTGTGTTTTCATTTTTATTTAGTTCAAAATATTTTGAGATTTTTTTCTTTGACCCATGTGTTATCTAGATGTGTGTTTTTTAATCTCCATATATCTTGGAATTTTCTAGGTATCTGTCTGACATTGATTTCTTGTTTAATTCCCTGTAGTCTGAGAACAGATATTGTATGATTTTTTTCCTCTTTTTTTTTTTTAATTTGTAAAGGTGTGTTTTATGGTCCATAATGTGATCTATCTTGATGAATGTTCCTTGTGAGCTTGAGAAGAATGTGTGTTCTGCTCTTGTTGGATGAAATATTCTATAGGTGTCCATTATATCCAGTTGATTGATGATGTTGTTAAGTTCAACTATGTCCTTACTGATTTTCTGCTCTCTGGATGTGTCCATTCCCTGATAGAGCAATGTTGAAGTCGTCAACTATGATAGTGGATTCATCTATTTCTCCTTGATGTTGTATTAAATTTTTCCTCACATGGTTTGTTGTTATGTGCACACACATTTAAGGATTGTTATGTCTTCTTGAACAATAACCCCTTTATCATTATGCAGTGTCCTTCTTTATCCCTGATAACTTTCTTTGTTTCGAAGTTCTCTGTATCTAAAATTATTATAGCTTCTCATGCTTTCTTTTGATTTTTGGTCGTGTGGAATATTTTTATCCATTCATTTACTTTTAATCTTCATGTGTCTTTATACTTAAAGTAGTTTTTTGTAGACAACATATAGTTGGGTCTTGTTTTTTTGATCCAATCTGACAATTTCTGTCTTTTAATTGGTGCATTTAGACCATTAATATTCAAAGTGATTATTGTTTATAGTTGGATTAATATCTATCATAGTCATTACTGTTTCCTATTTGTTACCCTTGTTCTTTGTTCCTATTTTTGTCTTCCACTTTTCTTCTGCCTCTTGCGGTTTTAATTGAGCATTTTATATGATTCCACTTTCTCTCCTTTCTTAGCATATTGGTTATACTTCTTCTTTTACTTTTCTTTAGTGTTTGCTCTAGTGTTTGCCATGTACATTTGTGAAAATCTAAGTCCACTTTCAAATAACACTATACTACTTTATGGCAGGTGTGAATACCTTATAATAACAAAATGAATTTAATTCCCCTCTCTTGCCCTTTGTATCATTGTTGTCATTCATCTTACTTATATTTAAGCATACATAAACATATATAAAATAAACATGTATAATAAAAATATGCATATAATAAAATACATTGTTGGTGTTATTATTTTGAAAAAATTATGTTTATTCAATAACAGTAAGAAAAATACATTTTGTTATTTTACCTCCACTTATTCCTTCTTTGATTCACTTCTTTACTTTATACTTCCAAGTTTCTGACCTACATTATTTTCCTTCTCTCTAAAGATTTTTTAACATTTCTTGCAAGGCAGGTCATTTGCCTTGATATTCTCTGTAATTTCAGATTACTAGTTGTGAAAAACCTATGGCTTGGAAACAGGGCATCATAGAATGCCAAAGTTCAGGAATTGATGTAGCAAAAACTATGGATAGCGATCCAAATGGAAATTAATCCCAGGGTGGTGAATAGAATTTTTTTTTTTTTTAATCAGAGGTAGTGGCCAACGACATATGGATCAGATTAGCATAGTGCATGAATGTTGAATTATGGCTAGTAGTAGGCTGTGTAGGGTAGGCAATTCCATTAATTTATTAGCATTGCTCTTATATAAAATCCCTGTGCTTTGGACAGTTAAAAGTTAAATTGAAAACACTAGAGAGTCGTGATCTCTAAGGTCCTAAGAAGTAGCTTATGTTCTAGCAAATGAACGGGTTATTTCCCCCAGGATGAAATCCAAAGGGTATTCAGGAGACCCAGGTCTCACTAACATTTGGTGTTGTCAGAGTTTGGGATTTTTCCATTCTAATAGGTATGCAGTGGTATCCCACTGCAGCATTAATTTGTAATTTCCTTAATGAAATATGATATGAAGCATCTTTTTATATGCTTATTTACCATCTGGATATCTTCTTTGGCAAGGTGTATGTACAGATTTTTGGTTGATTTTTTAATCAGGTTGTTCATTATCTTATTGTTGAGTTTTGAAAATTCTTTGTATATTTTGCATAACAGACCTTCCTCAGATATGTTTTTTTGCAAATATTTTCTCCCAGTCTGTGGCTTGTCTTCCACCTCTTGATAATGTCTTTTAAGAGCAGAAGTTTTAATTTTAATGAAGTCCAGCTTATCAGTTATTTCTTTTATAGATGGTTCCTTTGTTGTTATATCTAAAAAGTCATCATCTTATGTAAGGTCATCTAGATTTTCTCCCATGTTATCTTTTAAGAGTGTTATAGTTTGGTATTTTATATTTAAGTCTGTGATCCACTTTTAATTGATCTTTGTGCAGCCTGTTAGGTCTCTAACTTCACTTTTCTGCATATGGATGTCCATTTGTTCCAGAGCAATTTGTTGAAAAGACAGTCTTTGCTCTAACGTATTGCCTTTGCTTCTTTGTCAAAGATCAGTTGACTATATTTGTGTGAATCTATTTCTGGGCTCCCTATTTTGTTCCATTGATCTATTTGTTTATTCTTTTGCCAATATTACCTTGTCTTGATTACTTTAGCTTTATAGTAAGTCTTGAAGTCAGGCAGTGTCGGTCCTCCAACTGTGTTCTTCTCTTTCAATATTGTGTTGATTATACTGAATCCTTTACCTCTCCACTGCAACTTTAGAATCAGTTTGCCAATATCCACAAAACAACTTGCTGGGGTTTTGACTGGGATTGCATTGAATCTATAGATCATGTTGAGAAGAATTAAAATTTTGAGAATATTGGCTCTTACTATCTGTGAATTTTGACCATCTCTACAAACTGTAGTTTGTCTTATATAGATTTTATATATATTTTGTTAGATTTAAACCTAAATATTTTATTTGGGGGGCTGCTAATGTAAAAAGTATTATATTTTAAAATTTCTAATTCCATTTGCTCATTACTGTTATATATTTTAAAAAGATTGACTTTAATTTAGACACAAAGTGTTCCTTTATTCTCTGTTTTCTTGAATAGTTTACATAATATAGAAGCTATTTATTTAAGGAAGAAATAAGACTGAATTTTTTACTTGGATCTTGTGTGTAAATTGTTGACTACTGATACAGTCTCTTAAAACCATCAGGTGTATCTAGGTGAGTTCTTAGTAATTTTTAGAACTTTATATATGATAATACTATGTATGATGATAATGTTTCCTTTTTTTGCTTTAATCTTTCTCTTTCATCATGTTTAGATGAAACTTTTGTTATTATTAAAGCTGATTTTTTAAAAAAAAATTCTTTAATTTTCTTTGAAATGGCATGGTAATGTATCAGTTTTTATTATTCTTATTGACAAATTTTAATATTTTCCTCCATGTCAATTTGTTTTATATTTTCCATGTTTTTTCTTTAATTTATACTTATAAGCATATATACTCATATATATATATATATACACACACACACTCACACACACACACACATTCAAGAATGAATTGATATACTCAAGATTTTTTTATACCTCCATTAGATATATGTATTATAGTTCATGTTTTGTTACTCATGTTTAAATGTTTAATAAAGACAAATTTTATTCAATATCTCTTCTCCTTACCTGAACAATAATGTGAGATTTGTACATTGGTTTAATCAATTTATCTTCCTTAATTGTTGATTTGTTTAGAGTTTTGCTTACAACTTATTTTGACATTTTCCAATTTATATATTATTATTTGGGTTATCATCAATGCTTACTTAGAGTTACCTAAATATTTGCTGATCTTTTCCTTAACATTGCTGTTTTACACCATCCTTCCATCCTTTAGCAATTATTTTAATAAAATTATGAGTTGAAAATTCAGACTTTTTTCTAATTTTTTTTTTTTTTTTTTTTTTTTTGCGGTACGCGGGCCTCTCACTGTTGTGGCCTCTCCCGTCATGGAGCACAGGCTCCGGACGCGCAGGCTCAGCAGCCATGGCTCACGGGCCCAGCCGCTCCGCAGCATGTGGGATCCTCCCGGACCGGGGCACGAACCCGCGTCCCCTGCATCGGCAGGCGGACTCTCAACCACTGCGCCACCAGGGAAGTCCTCTAATTTGTTTTTATTTTGTTTTCACAACAAGATTTTAACTGGACACAGAGCTAAGACAAACATTTTCTCTCAGCACTTAAAAATATTATTATTTCCTGGACTCTATTATTTTTGATAAGACACCTCCTTCCATTCAAATTTTTATGATGTTTGTTTTTAACAGATAAACTTTTCTCAGTAGGTTAATTAATGATTTTTAGTGACTTGGGTATTTCACATTTCAATAAAGTTTGTATAAAAAAGAATATTATTTATCCTCCTGTGTACTTGGTGTGATTTGTGATTCTTTGGTATGAACAGTCATGTCTTTCATGATTTCTGGAGTATTTTTAATTGGTTAAATTTTATTTTCAAATGTTTACATTTGCCGATTCTTTTGTATCTCTCTGTATGAAATTAGTTTGGGGATACCCTTTTAAGTGTGTCTTCCATGTTTTTTAATATTTTTTCTATGTTTCAAAACAAAATAAATCTTTGTAACTTTGCACACCTACATGGGTAATTTTTTCCTATCTATCAGTTCATCAATTCTGTGTTCAGCTAAGTCTAATCTTATCTTTAACTCATCTGTTGAGTTCACGATATAAAAGGCCATGTATTTAAATAATTTTTCTTGTCTTTTTACCCCTTTTGTCCACTTTCTTCTAGTCTTGCTTTTATTTTTTAATTTTTTTCCAGATTTTCCTATAATGTAAATTTATTTTGTGCTCTATTTTATGTTACATCTGTTATCCCAGTTTCATGTACATTATTTCCTGATGTTTTTGTTGTTTGATTTTGAGCTCACTTTTTTTTTCCTGAGTTTTTTTTTTCTAGGAAGTTTCCATCAACCATAGGTTGTGGAATTATTCCTACATAATAGCTTTGAACATTTCTTTTTGATCCAGTGTTATCTTTACATTTGTTTTGTGGCTTGGAATTTCCACTTCCTCAGAACAATATAAATCTAGAATTGATACATAAATGTGCAAACCTATCTTTTTTGTTGTTCTCATTAGATACTTCATTTTTTCCTTTTCCATCTAGAATCCAAAGCAAATTCTTGTAGATTCAATGGCTTAAGAGCAGAGTTTTTCCTCACACTCTTCAATGGAGGGAAGAGTAATTCTAGATTTCTAGTTAAGCAGAAATACTGTGTAATTTTGAAGGTCCAAACATATAACTAATGTTTCTGACTGCTCTTCTATATTCAGCTACAACATTCCCTTACTTCATCATATTATCAGCTCCTAAGCTTACTTTTATGAATTTTGTACCTTTTCTATTATGTCTTCATTGAGTTATCTTCCTTTTTTTTCTGGATGGTTATATATATTTTTAATTTATTGCTCTCTTATTTGATCAACTTTATCTGTGTTTCTAGCAGGAGAAAATATTTGTACTTTTTCAGCCCACATGTTGCTGAAATAAGAACTTCAAATAGAACTTTACCTTGGAAAAGTCGTTTAATTCCTCTAGCCTTCATTTTCCTTATTTTTACAGTAAAAGTTTTGAATTAGTTGTAGTTTAAGAGCCTCTCTGCCAAGATCTATAAATTTATAACTATGTAGAGTATTAACTGACTACTAGAATAAAGAATATATGCCAGAATAAAAACAAAATTATACATTATATTCAGCAATTGGAAGTATACTTTAATGTCTCTTACCCATGGGAAATACAAATTTATATATATATATATATATATATATATATATATAGAGAGAGAGAGAGAGAGAGAGAGAGATTTAGATATAGCTGATCCTTGAACAAGTTAAGGGTTAGGGACACAGATCCTCCGTTTGGTCATAAACCCACATTTATGACCAACTACTTGAATGCCACTTTCAAGCAATTTACTGGGACTGTAACCAGGGAGAAAATTATGTAACCCACATTATTGCCCTATTAAATATTGTTCCATGCTTCCTTTGTTTCTGTAGTGTTATACAAATAAATAAAAACATGAGCTTGTGCTGTCTCAACTAGTATGACAATTTTGGCTGGATATCTATGAGCAATCACAGCAGTTCAAGGAGCAAAATACTCACCACCCCTGCCCTTTTGTGGCAGTTGCTGTAGGCTAGGTGTTACAACTCTGTGCATTTGAGCCAATCATCAAAAATGCAGTGTTGGGCTTCCCTGGTGGCGCAGTGGTTGAGAGGCCGCCTGCCGATGCACGGGACACGGGTTCGTGCCCCAGTCCGGGAAGATCCCATATGCCGTGGAGTAGCTGGGCCAGTGAGACATGGCAGCTGAGCCTGTGCGTCCAGAGCCTGTGCTTCACAACGGGAGAGGCCACAGCAATGAGAGGCCCGCATACCGAAAAAAAAAAGTGCAGTGTTTAGATCTCTTGAGGTCCTCAAAGATTCATATTTTTGGTGGATAGTTGGAGACACCATTACAATATTTGGCATTGAGTTTAGTAAGGTGTAAAGGGAGTGGAATTCTTTGATTGATTTCTGTACATTTTTGTAAATAATTCCCTCAAGTTGGATATAAATGACCCAGTCTGTATTCTGGCCCAGGGAGAGAAAGCAACTGTCAATTTGTCAGACATTTAAATCAATGATCTAAAGATAATTAAATATATACAAGGGAGAAATAAGTAAGAAGCCTGGTAAGTTAAGTCTAAAATTTGGAGCAGGTTAAAAGTTAGTGGAAAGTGAAACTGGCAGTGCAAAGCCTTTGAAGATTTGTTATACAAATGAACAACATGAATTCTGCTTTAGATATGAGCAATGTCAGTTACACATTGTCCATATTGGCATACAACTAAATATATCAATTACCAGGTGATAAGGGGGTGAGGGATAAATTGGGAGACTGGGATTGACATAGACACACTACTGTATATAAAATAGATTAATAAGAACCTACTATATAGCACAGGGAACTCTGCTCAATGCTTTGTAATGGCCTATATTAATGGAAATATAGGAAAGAATCTGAAAAAAGAGTGGATATATGTATACGTATAACTGATTCACTGTGCTGTACATCTGAAACTAACACAACATTATAAATCAACTATACTCAAATAAAAATTTTAAAAAATAACAAATTACCTTTCTATTGTTCAGTTCAGCAAGCCAATAAAGTTCCTTGAACTGAAAAGTTATTAGTTACGTTAATAAAAAACTTATTAATATATGTGAAGAACTCAGATGCTTGAGTGTATGGTAGATCTAGTGCTTTTGAGTACGTAGGTATAACCCAGACTTGATTTTAAATGTAAACATTTTGTTATTTTTGTTTCTATTCCAAGTGTGGAGTTTTAATTTTTCATCTCTTTTGTTTGTTGTGAAGTTTGGTTAGTATTCTTATCATACATAATTGAAGTGTAAATGTCACAGTATTTCTTTAAAAACAAATGCCAATTAAAGTGAGAGATGTTGGCAACAGGCACAAGCTCACTTCATTTATTGTAACATGTTCTGACCTTTTCATTATTTTGGTGGTAATTATTCCATGTTTTTGCAACCAACAAAAACTCACATAGATTCTTTGATACTGTTCTCTCATTTGATTCAGAGTTCACACTTTCCTTTTCCTTGTTCTGCTAAGGATCACTGGTGAATTTCTTAGCTATACTTCTAAGGTTTATTTTACTAACAGTTAATTTATAGGTCTGCTCCTTTAATTCCAGAAAAAAATAACAAGTTTAATGGTTTAAGTTCTCTATCTGAATTATCCATTTACTTCTATTAAAGCTTATTTTGATATTTACATTGTTGCATTTTTATTGGTGATTCTCTTTCCTCTCTTGTAGCACATGATGAAGAACTCCTTAAGGTAAAAGACAATTTCATATTCGTCTTGCTATCTTCAGCATCTAGTACATTCACTAGCACAGAGAGTTTTTTTTTTTTAATTAGTGAACTTATACTTACATCTGAAAACCTCTATTTAACAGCTTGTACAATGCTACTGGAGGTTACTAGAAAGTAGTCAAGGTTTTTTATAGTTTTTGCATTGCCTACAGCCTTAATGAAGTATTTTGCCTACAAATTTAAGTAAAATAGAATTACTTAAAATACTTTTTTGATTTTATGCGTGTTCTTAGCCTGACAATGGATAGTTATTTTGATGTGTGTTAGTTTAGGTAGAACTAGTCAGTATATTATATATTTAAAGCAGCAAAACTCAGCAGAACAAACAAACACACATGAGTCAACTCCTAACAAACAATTCTATTGTTTCTGTGTATAGAGAAAAGGTTGCTTCAATTTGGTTTGCTGATTTAAGAGTCACTGTTTAACTGTAAGGAACCTTGGAAATGGGGTCAGTCCAAATCTGGAATAACAACAACAAACAGTTGGCACAGAGAATTAGTACAATTTGTGATTTCTGCATGCACTATTCGGGAAAGATGGCACAGAGATATTCATCTCTAAGCCAAGTGGAAAGTCAGTATTTCCAGAAGTCATTAGTTATCCATTCTAATAACAAAGTCCTCAAGGCAAAGTGCAGTTAAGTTAAATCAGGAGAGAAGGAAGGAACAACAGATGATTACATCAGTGGATATAACTGGTAGTGTGTGTGTGTGTGTGTGTGTGGTGTGTGTGTGTGTGTGTGTGTGTGTGTGTGTGTCCGTCTGTCTGTCTGTCTGTCTAGAGATGTGTGTGTCTGTATATACTAAATGATGTACCAATGGCTGTAATATTACAGAAGCTGTGAGTAATGAATTGGCAGGTGCTTATCTAATAAGATTTATGCTGTAAATAACTCAGCCACAGAAAAACCACAAGGACTGAGAAATGACACCCAAGGAAGAAACAGAGGTATGGTGCACATGTGGAAAATGCAACTCTCTGATTAGAGCTTAGGAGAAAAAACATGAGATTGTTACCCAGTAAATGATGACTTTCTTAAATCAGTTGGGGAGAAAAATTTGCTATAGTCAAAGATGTGTTTAGAAGCACAGATATGACCTGAGAGGACCCAGAGTCCTATTTAAGGCTGTGACCATCTATGGCCAGTAGGATTGGCTCTGAGTGATGTTTGGGCTTCCTTTGGCTCTCCTCCACACAAAATGTGCGAAGGACCTCAATAACAGGTAGAGTCCTATAACACTTAGTCTAACAGGGTATTTTCATTTTATTATTCTTTCCTTCTGACTGGGGTAAATCTCACAACTCATCAAAGAAAGACATGGAAATTCATAGAGATCCCAGTTGAGAATCTAAGCCCAGACACTGAATTTTGGTTTTTGCAGCTTTACATCAACCTACTCTTAGAATATGAACGAGTGAACTAAGGAAGTTTCAGTGATTCTGGTTTGTTACCATATCTTGGGTCAGTTCATGAACATTTTGACACGAGTCATTTCATGTTCATTTCATTTTCAACAAACTATTCCCTCCCCTTTAAGCTCAAAGTAAATACAAGTTAAACATCATAGTGATGATGCCATTACCTTACACTGAAGTAGGCAAATGTAATAATGATGTCAATTATTTGCATTATTTAATCATTATCTACATATATTGTTATGTATTTCTAATTTTCAACCAATAATTTAGAAACAATTGGACATTTATAGAATACATATTTCTTTAAAAGGGGAGTTGGAAAACTTTTTACTGTAAAGACACCAATAGTAAATACTTTGACTTTGTAGCAATATGATCTCCATGGCAACTACTCAACTCCACCATTTTAGTGAGAAAACAGCTATAGAGAAAGTGCAAATCAGTCAGAAAGGTGGTGTTACAATAAAACTTTATTTACAAAAACAGGTGGTGAGTTGGATTTGGCTAAGGGCCATACTTTACCAACCCCTGTCTTAAATAATTACTAAAATAAGCCATTTCCATCCACAGTCTTGAAACCCTTTGCATTTCTATGTAACATCTCACAACACTGTTTTTTCTAAGGTCATAGCTACTTTTAGGTTAATACTCATTCTCCCAGCACCAGGGAAGGCTTAAGAATAATCACTGAGGCTGTCTACTCCAGACCGTGTGTGTCTTCACAGTTTCCCCATCAGAAGTAAGAAGGAGGGGGATCCCACTCTGGGTCTAATAAGGAAATAAGAAAGGAGAAGGGGCATTCGGACACCACTGCATGTTCCCACTTCTAATGAAACCACCTGATTTAAGTGGAAAGAATTGCCTTTAGTAGTCATAAATACTAGCATAAATTACTATTAAGCTTTCCATCTCTCATTCTCGTAATGTGTTCTGTAACATAAATGTATCAAATAAATAATGATCAAATAACATAATTTTATTAAAAATAAATTAGTCCATTATTAACAAAAGAGATTTAAGGAAAAATATAGTTTGTAAAAATTCTTCTGGATGGTCCATTTGATCGTGGTTATTAACAGAAACATCCTTGATGATGAGACCCTAAGTATATAATTGCATTTAGCATGCAGACAGATACTCTGCTAAGAGCTAAAGCATATAAGAATTCAAACCACATGAAATTGCTGTTTGTAAGTCACAAAACAAGAAAATATCAGCAATTTCATGAACCTAACAAAATCAGTGAAGAAGACTGTCATTGACTCTTTCCCCTGGGAGTGGGGACAAGTAATCACAAGTACAATTAATATGACGAATTAGTGTCACCAGTGGGGAAATGTAGGGTACAATAGAAGTTTAGAATGGCAGGATCTAACAAGTGCAGGATATCAGGGAAGGCATCCTGAGTAGGAGCCATTTAAATAGAGACCAACAAGACAAGTAGGATTTAGAAAAACAAAGATGAAGAGAAGAAAGGGCAGGAAGGGCTACAGCAAATGTCATAAGCCTTGAGAATCAATTACCTCCAGGCTCAGAGGCAGGAGAGGGTTTGGAAACTTTTGGTAATGGATAATATGATTTCAAGGAATTCCTTCATATGTATGTATGTAATATATATTTACATATGTATATTTTCCCCCAAAATATCTTAGTGTTTGTAGAGCCAGGTCCAAAAGGCTGCATTAAATCTCCAGCACTATGAGAAGTGTTGGCCAAAAGCAAAAACTCATAGCCCCTTCTGGTTAATCTAGAAACTTCAAACATGGAAATTGATAGATAAATCTGCAAGAGAATGCACCTCCAAAGTACCCTTCAAAATCTTGGCTTCTGGTCAAGAATTCTATCTCTTCTGCCCTGATCTATTATTACAATATAATGAAAACTTTCTTCTCTGACATTCTGCCAACACTATGTTCATGGCACCACCAATTTACACTTTTCCCCTTCCCTTCTTTTGTCTGAAGAGTATATTTAAATATTCTAGTTTGTAGGTGCACCTGAGAATGAAAGTGCATTCAGAATGTGCCCTTATGTGGAACACTCATTGTGAGTCCTTGTTTCCCTCTTTGTGAATGAGCACTGGAGCATTGAATGCAGTGTTAGTTCTGTCCAGATGTGGGGTCTTCCTCAAGCCTGCAGAACAGCTCTTATGAACTATTTTCATTGTATGTGTTTGCCAATAATTTTCAGAGAGTAAATGCCTATGTGCATAATATAACCTGGTAGTGATATGTGGATGTGTTTAGCTAACGTTCTCCCACAAAATTTCTGGTAGCTACCATTTACCAACAGTAATCTAAGAGGTGTGCATTAGTAAATTGAATCAAGGGCAGTTGAGAACAGTGTGATACCTGTGATGACAGTGTGCTGTATACTGAAAGTTTGGGCAAAGAAGTATCATACCTCTGTCATCCTTTCAAAACTAAGCATTGCAAAATATTTTTAAAGCATCTTTACTTTGGAGGAATGAATTATAGCAACTCCTAACTTTTAATTTTCACTTTTACAGTTTCACAGAGCCCCTTTACACACATTCCTTCATTTGATTCTTGCAGTGAGAGTTGCCATTGTCACAGACTCTGGCATTTAGTTAAGGAAGAGCCATACACAAAGATGCAGTAATTTGCAGTTAACCCCACACCTCTCATTGACTCCTACTCCTATCCAGTCCCCCAAAACCTGTTTAGGAATAAGGGCTTGATGTGAGACACCTCTCTCTTGGCAACAGTACCTATTGACATTGTGTTGCTTTGGGTTAAAAAAAAATACAGAGAGATGAGACAGGACATCTGTCATCACGTTACCCACTGATGAAGGGAAGTGATATCCACTCTGAGGTTAAATCAAGGGCAACTTATGTCTATTTGTTTCCAGGAAGTTCAGGCATTGAGGGAGCTGTTAACATCCTATTCTATTAGAATCAAACACCTGCATTTACTTGCCTTGGATAATGAGGAAAAATGGGCTCTCTTAAATATAGCCCTTTGCTATAAATAGACAATCCATCTTAAATTTAATTATTGTCATTGTCAAAGTGTAGACTTGGAGATGCAGAGCAATGTTGCAGAAATATTCCCTGACTGGACATAGGCACCTGGTTCCAATCACAGCTCTGGTACTCATTAAGCGTGTGGCCCGGGTTGATTAATTTCACATCTTCAGGCCCCTCTGTTCTCTAGAGCATCCATTTTCTACCTTTAATGTTTTTCAGTGCATCTTGCTTTTCCATTCTTACTGAGGCTGCCTTTACTCCAGACCTCATCTTTTCTTACTTGGATTATTATAAGAAACTTCTTTCTGATCGCCATTTTCCCAGTCTCGCCTCTTTAAGCACCCCAACCTCTGCTAAATCTACTTTTTATGTGCTGTCAGCAGCAGCTTATGAAAATCTAAATCTCATACTATCACTCCCTCAATTAAAGTCTTCCAAGGCTTTCCCTTAGTTTTCACATGAAGGTCCAACTCTTTAGCTTGGCATAAAGAGAACTGCAGGAGTGGGGATGCCTTTTTATTGCCCATTCTCAGGAAGTTTCCTACAGTCCAATCATTCCAAAACTATGATACTTTCCTGAATATGCCCATTGTATTCAGCTCTGTATTTTACCCTTTTGTGTCTTATGTTACCCTCTGACCTCCTTCTGCATTTTCACTTGGCTCACACCTTCTTGTCATTCTCCAACAGGATCAGACATTGCCTCCTTCTGGAAGTCTTCCTTAGCTTTCCCAGTCTGGATCCTGTCCTGCCTATTTGCAGATTTCACACTCTGAGAGACAATCCAGCATAAGGCTTTTCAGTGGACATCGATGATTACTATTTCCCCTTCTGCCTTGAGCCACTCCTAATAAATTGTGCGGTTTTCAGAGGAGAAAACCCGTGCTTTCATTTCTATTTCTTCTGCAAAGCACCTGATAAGTGGCTGCTGTGCAATAAATGAAAACAAGATGAATAGATAAGAAAACTGGACTCTACTAGTTCATCTATTTGTGACATTTCATGAATGTATAATCATTCGAAATCATTTTGCATTCTAGAAAGTCACTGGTATGGTGTTTTATCTTCCCCTTTGATCCAAAAAACAGAAGTGTGAATTAAATAATCTTTGCATAATAGAGAAAATGCTAAATCCTAAATCTACACCTGATATCAAGTGACAGCCAACACCACCACCCCACACCGTCCCCCTTGAGTTATATTCAACGTCCAGAAGAGTCACATTGCACAAGGATGTAGGTTAATAGGTGCCAGTTGAAGTTCAGTGAAGATAAAAAGTAGAGAAATGAGCTTGAGAGCAAAGATGAAAATGAGAAACTGATAAATGGAAAATACTTTGGGCTGACCAAAAATTAGATTTATGAACTATCCATTAAACACTTCTTTCTCAAAGTCAACAATAAACAAAATTTTTTAAAAAAGAGAGTGAAAGCATGAAAGATGGTCCCATATTTTAATACAATGTTTGGAAAACAGAGATGCTATAATGTAATCTGTGATAATAAATAGATTTACACAATGGTAAGAAGAAGGGAGTAAGTAATTTGGAGGTTAGGCAATGTGATTTCTGTTCCTAGATTTACTGGTAACTGCTGTGTGACTCTGTTGGTTCCTTCATGTCTCTGGGCTTTATTTTTACTTGGCCATGGATTAAGGGGGCTGATTTATAGAATTCTGATTTCCTAATTTCACAGATTATCATTCTGTGAACCTGTAAACACCATGTAGCAGTAAACAATGAGTCTAGGCACCTACATAGAGAATGGTTGATTCTCTCTCGTGAAAAGAGATGGAGGAGTCAGGGTAGGACCAGTTACCCCAAAGGATGTTTGGGGAAGAAGATTGAGAACATAAACCACAGTTATTTGGGAATGCAGACAAACTTCTTATGAAGGAAATCTAGCTAGCTTCCAAAAGGAATGGGCTGGGAATTAACAAAGGAAGCCAACACCCAACAAACTCCATCCTCCTTCTAGCCCCTCAGAAGTCACGAGCTTGACCAGGAATCATGAATCTTTCCCTTGCTACAAAATCCTATGATTTGGTAACTGATAGAAACCTTATAGATCATCTGGTGCAATTCTCTTGTTTGATTCATCTAAGACCCCAAAAGATAAGTGAATGGCATAATCTCACAAGCAGGCTGGTCTGTTTCCTAAGGTCACCTTTTCTCCTGCCCTCTGCCTGTTCCTACTGGTGGCTATTTTCCCCACCTTATACCTTCCCAAAGTACCTTTCCAATACTCCTTCTGAAAGGGAACAGAATGAGTTCTCTGAAATCTTAGATGGTAAATTTAAACTCCATGTCCCCACCTTATCTTATTTAAATTGTTTTGATCAACTCTCTCTCCCTTAAAGGTACCAACTTATACAGCACAGTCTTTACTCAGCATACAGAAGAAATTAATATTTTGCAGAATTAAATTTCTCAGCCCTTTTGTGGCCACCATTTTTATTTGTGAAGACCGTTTTTTTTTTTTTAAGAAGGCAATGGATGATTTGATTTGAACATGCCAAAAGACTGATCTTTTTTATTTCCAGGATTGTAGATAAACATTAATTCTCATGTTAAAATCTAAACATAATAATGGAAACTACAGTCATTGGCAGAATAGCATCGTTTGAGCCATCACTAAATTACTTATTTGTGCTACATGTTCTCTTAAATACTTTTTCAGTCTTGCCTATTGTAAGCTTCTCACCATCTGTGGTGCGTGCCTCCCTTTAACAAACTGTTCTCTTTCTGGTTTTCTGCTTTTGAGTATTTGAATGTTGTCAGAGCAAGAAGTTCTGATTTCCCATCAGTTCATCTTCCTACGATAAACAGCTATGAATGAGATGCACAAGCTTTTGTGTGATGTTCCTTGTACTACTAAAAGATATGTTTTCTTGATCCCCACTTTTTATTTATTTTATTTTATTTTTTTTGCAGTACGCGGGCCTCTCACTGTTGTGGTCTCTCCCGTTGTGGAGCACAGGCTCCGGACGCACAGCCCACGTTTTAATAAAAATGTAAACAAGAACAAATAAATAAGAGTACCTACTTATTATCAAGTTGTTTCATGTTCTAAGCGCATAATAAGAAGAAACAGAATTGGTGATATGTTCTGTATTTGCCTTAGAATAATAAGTAAATTGAAGTCTAAGATGAAACAAACAAAATGAAAGCAAAAAGATAATAGAACAAGTAGGAAAAAAGTAAAAGATGAACAAAAGTGTGAATAAAAAATGAAGTTGCTTTATTTCTACAGTTTCTTAGTTATATTTGAGTCCATCTGTTTGTGGCTCTGTAGCACTCTGTTTAGCTCAACACTTAAACACCCATAAAGCTAGGAGAAATGATTTGTAAATAAAGACTTAAATATTTTAACAAGCTACCCCCAAATGCTTCTGAACAAGTGTTACTGTAGTGGGATAGTCATGTAGCAGGCTTTAGTTTTTCATTTGTTAAATGTTAGCATATATTACTTTATGTTATATTGTTAAAGAAGACAGTATAACAATTGAAATTAGACACTGCAATCTAGGGCTGGTTTAAATGTTATTTTTAAATTAACTTTATTGCATATTTTTACTAGAACTTTGACAGAATTCACTTCTAGCTGATTTTGAATTATTTTAATAATAAAATCCTATTTAATTGCAAAGCACAAGTTACTTTAAACTTTCCTCTGGAGGAAAGAAATCTCTGCTGCTAAATTAATATTGTTATTACAGAGAATTTGCTGAGAAAGACAATAATGTTGAGGTTTTTACATGGTCTGTGATCACCAAGAAAACTTCATCTCTGGACATCACTACTAAAAACCATCTGACAATTTAGACTGAGCCCACAGGAGATTCATACTTTCATTCTATTCGGGATGCTAAATGAATTAATGACATGCTAATGTTTCAAGGGGAGCATTAGCACTAAGTTAAGGATCAGTGTTGAGGAGTATAATTAATGTGCAATGAGTAGTTCCAAATTCATGTTATCAGCTCCCTTTTTAAAGAGATCACCGCACATTTGATAGTGTATTTGCTTCTGTATGCAATTGGAAGTAAATGGTGACTACATCTTCCATTCCAGAGATGTTTATGACAACTTTATTGAAAGAATGAAGGAATATTTAAAATTAAATCTTGGTTTCACCAGTTGCAAGTTGTGCTATCTTTGACAAGTTACTTAACATCTGGGAGTCTGAGGTACCATTTGTAAAATGAGATCCAGCACAGCTATTTTGCAGGATTTCTTTGAGAATTAGTGTAAATAAATACAAGGACATAGAACAGTGCTTGAGAGGGAATAGATATTTAAAAAGCCCTATTTCTTTTTCTGTAATTACTATTATTCTTTCACAGTGCATCTAAATTAGCTTGATTTACATGCATCATATTTTTGTATTGAATTGTATCATTCAGGGGAGAGTATATAATAATGATTTACATTTTTATATTATTATGTGGCTTACAAAGCATTTTCACAATGTTCGTGTAAAGAATTTTATACTCTGTTGCTTATTATTGCTTATTTTGGTAAAGTAAATTTTATATCAGAGGATAGAAAAATCTGAGAGATTTTTAATTTTCCCAAATTAAAACAAAGATATATGAATGTCATTTATTATATGTATTTTATTGATAAAAAATTACTTCATGTAAATGAAAATATTCACTTTTTTTTTTAATGTAGGAAAGATTTGACCTGGGTATTGAAATGTACACATTTCCTAAAACAGCTATTCTCTCAGAACTTTTCTTGAAGATCTAGTACATAGGTAAATAATCAGGCTCTGCCACCTGATAGAAATTTAATCACTTTTAACAAGGAATTTTAAACTTAATTCCACATGTTGTGGTTGATAATAATTGTACTTGCACAAAATTACTTTCAATTTTTTATTTCAATGTTTCTAAATATTTTCAATTCTTAAATCCTTAAGTGAAGCCCATTGTGTTGATGGGCACAACAGGAAACTTAATTTTATGTTCCTCCTTTATAGGTGGTTTATTTGGCTCTCAATATATGTACCAACCACCGCTTCCTCCCCTTGAACTAATTTTAATCCTGACCATTTTACACACAAGCATTCCCATATCTCTCCTCACTCAGGGACTACCAACTCCACTGTCAATGCCTTTCAAATGATTATGAAGGGACTGTAAACCATCATAAATTTTCAAAACTGGAAACATTGACTTAACATTGATGCCACTTCAAACCAGCCTTTGTCTTCTTCAAATACTGATACTCTTCTCCCTCTAGCCTGGATTTCTAGTCTTGTATTATCAAGATACTCAGAGCAGAGACATTTTGCAGTGGTTCTCAAATTTTGCAGTGCTGCTTCTAACTACCTGAATTGGAGTTATCTGTGATGCTTTAAAAAAAAAAAATTACATTTCTTGATCACACTGCCACCACCTGAATCAGAATCTCTAAGGTAGTTTGAATTTGCATATTTGGTGAGCTCAGGTGTTTTTATTATGCACACTCAACTTGGGAACCACTGAGATGAGGGGATGCATTTTGTAAACAAGTTTTCACCAACCACAACAAAGTAGGAACCCCTGCTCCTTCTGAAGCTTCCATGAAAAAAATATGAGAAGCCAGGGCTCGTGTGAGCATAAATCATAAACATGTGCAATTCCATACTTCGCCTAGGATAACTGCAAAGTTGCAAGTAGGGCTTAATTTTGAATTAAAAGGATTAAATTTCATTTAAACTTATTTGGTACTTAAAAAATAGGACTGCAGTTTTTGAAGCATTAAACAAATTTATTTAAGCTAATATTTTTATGAATTTTCAGGATTTTCATTATAATCATGTTTTTTCCATTAATGGAAAAATTCCATGTAATTTTCCATTAATGTTATTAAAGAATAATACTTATTAAGCATTTACAACATACTGGAACTTCTCTTAGCATTTTACATGTATTAACACACTTGATTCTTCCAACAAACCTATCCCATTGTTCCATATGAAACTGAAGTTTGGTAAGATCCAGTAAATCTTAGATAATACATGGCAAAGCTAAGACTCTCACTCAATTCCATATAATTTCATGCCATGTTTCATGTTTTTATGCATTAGATTATTATTTCTTCTTCAAATGGTAAGTTTCTAAAAGCAGGAGCTCTGTCTTCCACAGCTTTGTATCCTCTTTCCATCATTAATATTAACATCACACATGCCACACAGTAGTAACACCAACAAGGCAAACATTTACCAAACCTGTTCAGCATAAACCTCTCCTCAAATCCTACCTTGTAGATATAATCAGATGACAGTTTCAGTTAGTGTAGTTTTGGATCTATAGATTTAGTGTATGGGAACAATGACTGCCAATCTCATCTATTTCCTCTATATAAATAATCCTATAATAATAGTGACAGTAAGATGAAGGCTGATACACTCAATTCACAAACTAGCAATTCTGGTTAAAAGAAATGTCAAGATAAATGCTCATAATACAGTAAAACCTAAGTCAATGGATTCAATATGATTTAATTAATTGTGTGGTTAATGCTCAAAATCCCACATGCTTTCTCTTGTTTAATTTCTATGTTAATACACATTTTAAGCACACAATACATTTTTGTTAACTATAGGCACTATGCTTTACACATTGAACAACATAGCCCTCTTCTTATCTTCTGATAATCACCATTCTATTCTATTCCTATACCTTTGACTACTTTAGATGCCTTATATAAGAGGAACCATGCAGTATTTGTCCTTCTGTGACTCACTTATTTCACTTAGTATAATGTCTTCCAGGTCCATCCATGTTGTCACAAATCATAGAATTTCCTTCTTTTTTAAGGCTGAACGATATTCCATCATATGTATATATCAAAATTTCTTTATCCATTCATTGCTTGATAGACTTTTGGATTGTTTCCATATCTTGACTATTGTGAAAAATGCTGCAGTAAACTTGGGAACTCTTAGAGATCCTGATTTCAATTCTTTTGGATATACATCCAGAAATGGTATTGCTAGATTATGTGGCAGTTATGTTTTTAATTTTGAGGGGAAGCTCCATATTGTTTTCTGTAGCTGCTGAATCAGTTTACATTTCCACCAACAGTGTGCAAGGGTTCCAATTTCTCTGCAACCTTGCCAACAATTAATATCTCTTTTTTTATAATAGTCATCCTAACAGATGTGAGGTGATATCTCATTGTGGATTTGATTTGCATTTCCCTAATGATTGATGCTGAACATCTTTTTGTATACCAGTTGACCATTTGTATGTCTTCTTTGGAGAAATGTCTATTCAAATCCTTGGCCCACTGTTTGATTGGGTTATTTTATTTATTTTTTATTTATTTATTTTGCTATTGAGTTACTGTTATATTTTGGAAATTAATCCCTTATCAGATACATGGCTTGCAAATATTTTCTCCTATCCCATAGGTTGCCTTTTAACTTTGTTAATGGTTTCCTTTATTGTGCACAACTTTTTAGTTTGAGGTAGTCCCACTTCAGTATTTTTTGTTTTTGTTGCCTGTGTTATTGTTGTGTCATGTTCAAGAAACTGTTTGTGAAGAGGGTAGATATCATGTTCAGTGTTTTTAACCACAAAACAAACAAACAAACAACAACACAAAAGTGACAGGGAAAAATTTTGGAGGTGATGGATATGTTTATTACCTGGATTGTGGTGATGGAAGTGGGTGTGGATACATATGTCTAAACTCACCAAATTGCATACATTTGTTATGTGCAGTCTTTATATACAAATTATACCTTGATAAAGAAGCTGGGGGAAAAATTAAGAAAATAGCCATTAGAAATTAGTCACTTTTACCTAAAAGTGCTCCTAGTTTTGACATCCTTTTTTCTCTACTCAGATCATATCTAACCTACCAAGTTGCCATAGGAGTCAATTCATTCAACCTGCTCTAGCTGGTTATTGTAGAGGAGGACATCTTTTCCCTTCTTCCCTCCTAGTTTCTTTGGCTGTACAAATAATTAAATTGACTTAAGACAGAGTAACAAGAGAAAAATAAATTTAATTTCTTACATACAGGAGCTCATAAAAATTTGAGACTCAAGGAAGTGACCAAAGCAGGTAATTTTTATACTTTTAGACAAGGAAACAATAAATATGCCAAGACACAGGGGTTTGAGCTAAAGCATAGTGAGTTAGGAAGTAAGAAGTTTTGTTTATACAGGCTCCTCAGTCCTAAATTCTCTGTCTCTGGTGGTGAGGTTACCTTCTACCCTCCTGGTACAGGGAGGGTACTTTACACATGGGAGATTTATTTCCTACATTCAGTGGGACAAAAAAGAGTCAGAGTGTCCTTCTTGCATTGGCAGTTTCTTAAGTAACTTTAATTCAAAATAATCAATATGTCAAAGTGGCATATTTTGGGGCGGCATATTTTTCTCTTCATTATATGTGCAGCAATAAGAATAAGGTTATATTGATGACCAGCATTGAATTGCTTAAAAATATTATCAGAATTTAACCAATAGCATATATATTTTAATTAATCCATCAGATATATGACATTATCTGGTATAGTACTTGCATTAATGGCCTCCCTGTAATCATAATGCTTATCCTATAATTTTTGCCCTGTAGTCCCCTGTACTCTGAAGCTGGCTCAACCATGTGGCCTGCTTTGCCCAATAGGATATTAGCAGGCTTGACACAGAGACTTGAAAAATCTCTTGCACATTTACACTCCTAGTTCTTGCTTCTCTGCAATCACTGTTAGAACAGGGTTGAACAAACCTGGTAACAGCCTGAGCTAACCTCCTGGAGGATGAAAAAGCATATGGAACACAGGCAAATAATTTTGACCAAAGCCTTAGACATGTGTGAGAACACAGCCAGGATCAGCAAAGCCACCTAACCAGCCCTCAGCAGATTGTGGACAACAGTTAAGATCTTCTAGCCCTGAGGATCATGAGAAATAGTAAACAGCTGATCATTGAAGCTGCTATGTTTGGGGGAGCTAGCAGCAATAACTAACTGATATACATGAAAGAATATTTTATGAAAGCTATTTAAATTATACTAATTACACAATCTCTCTGTCTTGTTTGTGAATGCAGATGTGGAGGAGGATACCAAAGTGCATATACTTTAATACAAAACTTGAGATCCCCAGTGCACCTAAGGGGTTGTGAAGGGTTGTAAAGTATTATAAATCAGAACAACCAGAGGAACTAAATTGTTGAGATGAATCTCCCCCAGTAGCAATCATAGATATATATATGGATTGAATTTACAAATCAAGTCAGAAAACGATAATTTCATCATTAAATCTGTTCATAATGAAACAATAGCAGCATCAGAGTAGATATTTGTATTACAATTAGCGATACAAAAATAATTTATGTTCATGCTCTGTAGATAAATGATTTTGAATAATTCTTTCAACCTTAGTAACAGAAATTATAAAAAAATTTGAGTGTTGTCTTTTAAAACCTCCTTAGCCCCTGCCCGCTACTGAAAACAGTTACTGGAATTTTTTTCATTCTAGTTTTAACCCAAGTTGAAAGCAGATATTTAATTATGCTTTTGCAGTTTCCTATGTCTTGTAGCCAAATGCAAATATGGCATTAGATTTGTTATGAATGATTTTAGCCACAGCTGACAAAGTTTTCTTTTGCCTCAGTTACTTCTCTTTTTTTTTACTTGAAGTATAGTTGATTTACAATGTTGTGCCCATCTCTGCTGTACAGCAAAGTGACTCAGTTATACACATATAGACATTCTTTTTTTATATTCTTTTCCTTTATGGTTTATCACAGGATATTGAATATAATTCCCTGTACTATACATTAGGATCTTGTTGTTTATCCATTTTAAATGTAATATGCCTCAGTTACTTCTTGATTACAAATTTATAGAAGACAAGTGCAGAAACCCAGTTGCAAGCCTTGATATAATCAATGATGAGCTGCATGACCTTGGGCACTTAACTTCATTTCCGCTTGATGCTATTCCTCATCAGGGAGATGAGAGAGCAAGAACAAATAATCTTTTAACTCAGTGACTTTAAGAAGCAGATTGCAGATTTAAGACTATGGGACTTATAGATAGGCAGACCCTGTTCAAAGCCTAACTCTACCATTTACTATGTGGCATTTAGCATTTTAATTATAAAGCTTCTGATTTCTCATTTGTAAAATAAGAATAATAGATATTTTAAGAGCTACTGAATGGATTAAATGGATTAAGACACTCTTCAATGTTGTAAACCTTGAGTCTTCAAAAAGACCCTTGATGAAAAACATTTCTCTTCTCTATTAGCTTCTGATATTTTGAGAAATAAGACAAGGAGTAGATATGGAGACCAAAATATACTTAATGTTAATAGAAAGAAGGTAGCTTTGAGAGACAGCCAAATGAGTCTGCTAAGTAAACCCCCAAATTGGGCAAAGTTTACCCACAAATCACAGCCAGAGTTGGAGTGGAGTATGAGGTAATCACAAATGAGGGTCCAGATAACATTAGCACAGGGTGGAGCAGAAGGAAACTCACGCTTTCTGGGAGCAATCTTGCTCCCATATAAAATAAAGGGCAGAGCTGAGCCAAACATGGACACTTCACAAATTACTAATCAGAGAAGTCACATTCTCTCTCCTTGGTCAGGATGAGGAAAACAGCAGAGAGGCCAATGATTGTAATCACCAAATTCTCTATCCAGGAAGAAAGATTTAGCATGGGTTAGAAGTATGGCCAGTCAATAACAAGAGATCCACATCCAGTAGTTATTGTGATGATTTTTTTGAAATGTTACACTAGTGTTTTTAGATCACCAGAATTTTATTTTGATCATTTTGATCTGCAGTTACTTTCATTTACATAAGGAAATGGTCAGTTGAGTTTTGCTGAGTTAACTTTTATCATGCTGAATTCTGTCTTTCTACATAGACATACTTCTTTCCAGAATACTTGGTAAAGTTCTGTCCAAGGTACTAAAGGTTGCATAATGTATTTCTACACTTCCAATTTTAATTGGTAAGACAGTCATTATGAGACTATTTGTATAGGTATTGTATGCTAGTGTATCTCAAAAATCTATAACGAAAATAGAACCAATGACAAAGGATTGGGATGGTAATGAAATGTGGTCAAGAACAATGGAGTCAAACAGATGAAAGGTTATCAGAATTTAATGTGTGTTATTCTTGCATATGAGATCAAGATTTCCTCAGCTTTTAAATTTTATGAGACATAAAAATTCACAAAAACAAATTCTCACATTCATAAAAATAGTATTTGGAATTGTCATTAGTCACAGTAAATGTAAAATGAATTTGCTCCAGAAGATTCCTAAAGTTTTTGCATATTTCCTCAACAGAAAAGTCTACCTGAAGTCTTTACACTATAGCTATATTCATTATTGTTGGAGAAATGTCTCATTGGATCCCTGACTTAAATTCTCCTTGTTTCATTTCCTGTGAAGTTAAGTAACATCTTCTCTTCCTACTGCAAGAATGTGTCATGAGGCTACATTAAGACAGTGAGTAGGGAAGTGCTTTAAATAGTATCAGTATTAACAGACACTTGAAGCTACTTTTGGATGTGTTTTCAATCTTTTCCTGAACATAAGTCCCAAGTGCCTTGTGCCCTGTATCCTTCACTGACTTTTTCCCTTCATCACTACTTGAGATGATATAAAGAAAATCTTATAAACTCATACAAAATGTGATAGGAAGACTGTCTAATGTGAATATTGATGAAGAATCCACATGAACAAGTTAGAAAGGAGCATATAAGAAAGCATCATTACCTAGTCTACTGGGCATATGTGGGGGGGGGTTGATGGAGTGGGGTGAAGAGACCCTGATTCAATGCCCTAAACATCAACAACACTCAAATCACTGATGTGGGTAGAGAGAGAATAAGTTTATCACTCACACTCCAATGCCCAAGTGAGCTTCCTTCTTGTGACGTCCTATGAAGAAGGAGGAGAATGCGGCCCCACTGCTTCTGTACCTGATGAACTTGACCTCAAGTCTTATAAAAGCTGTCATAAGAAGAAAGTGAATACTTTAAGAGAAAATAAAATTGAGTTGTCCTAACAAGAATTATTTTAGCAAGAATACACCAGGGTTTCCAGTCCCACAGAGCTACAACAGCCCTAGGCAGAAGGGGGAAATAAAGGTATTTTCTTCCCTACTCTACGTCAAAGCTACAAAGATGCCTTCCGATAGGAAGACATGCTGTAATTTTGTTTTAATGTCTTCAGTAGAATGGTGCCATTTAGTTCAGCTTTTAATGTGACCTTAAATTGCTATTTTATTACCCTTGTTGACATTCTGGAAGCATGAAATTAGCAAATCACATTAAAGAAGCAAACAAAAAAAGCAAGAAACCTTAGCCTAGTTAAACAATGCCAGCATAAACCACATATTTGAATAATGTTCTTACCTTAAAACATTGAGCATATATTTATTTGAAAGTTTATTTTTCCATAGCCAATGAATTAGTTTTATGAATAATTGTATATTCCATTACGTTGCAAATGCATGCACTCATGGTGACCTTGAACAATGCTTTGTGCTGTGTGGGAGAAAGAAGATAGTTTGTGATTCTTCTGCTTCCTTCTGAGAAATAGGATTCCTCTTGACTCCACTTGAAGAAAGAATCCTGTTCTTAAAACACTTGTCAATACCTTTGCTGTTCCACCCAGAAGGCACTTCCTTCTGTTATATTACAACACTGATCATTTTATTTCAAACGAAAGCAATTTCACAGTTACAAAGCAAAAACTATTTCAACTGAGATACCTTCATTCTGTTAGAATTTAAAAAGGTAGCTTAATCATGTATTTTTTTCTTATCAAACTAAAAGTAGTAATATGAAACACATTAGTATGTTTACCTGCTCTTGTCTTATAAAATAAAGAAGACAATGTCATATATTCATTTCAGTGGAGTGTGATGAAGGGCAGGCTTTTTATAGCATTTTGAAAATTTTTGGCTCTTTGACATCCATTTCCCCTTTCTAACCGTGCCCTAATTTCATTACGAGAATTAGCCCTTCCTTATTGGAATTAAGCTGGTGAGACTGTAATTAGGGTTTCTTTTCTGGTAGCCAAAGGATGGAAAGGAGACTCAAACTAGGCTAATCTGATGACCTTATCAGTCAATTTGAATTTTGAGCAGAAAGTCAAAGAGACTGAAAAATCTTGGCATCCTCTTATAAAAAGTGGCATCAGTGTTCTACAGAACATAAGAGCCAGGTTGCCTGGGCTTTCATCCTGACTCTATCACTAACTAGGTGTGTGATATTGGACAGGTAGCTTAACCACTCTCCCTTGGTTTGTTCATTTATTAATGGGGAGGATAACACCAATGTCATAGGATTATGATAATAATTAAATGAGCTAACAGATATAAACACATAGTAGTTGATGCATGTTGGCTATTAGAGTCATTTTTTTTTTCATTCCAGCAGTGATTGCCTTGACCATTTTCCTTTTCTGTGGCACATTTTTGTGGGTCCTGCTTCCAGCCTCCAAATCTGCCTTCGTGCTCCTCCTTCCCAAGTTGGTTCTTCATTTTCCTGTTGATTCTGAGTCTCCTGTGATCTTCCAATAAATTATTTTGTATTTAACTTATTCAGAATAATTTCCTGATACTCATAACCAGAGAAACTTTTCTGATACACACTTATATGGAAATGATGTAGCTTATAGACAAATCCAAAACAGATTATTGGTTTTAATAGTTAAAAATTCAAGCTGTAAAAATTGGCAGATTAAAAGATTGATATTCAACCCCTAACAGTAGGGTATAATTGAAGTCCAAATGTTAAAAGTTGGAAGATATTCCTTTAGTTAAATTCTCTCAAAATGAGAAAGTGGTTATAATTCATATTTAATGTTAAATGGTTCTTATGACTTTGAGAATGGTCTGGAGTGTCTGTTTCAGCTGCATCCTTTGGAAAATGGGAATAATAATAAGGGCTTAAACTGCATCACCTTCTTTAGAGAGTTATTGCGAGTAATGAGAATACTGAGGTAGCCAGATCTTTTAGTCTCATACAGCATCCTAAACATCACAGTTAAGATAAATAACTGTGCATACTAAAAAGTATGCACATACTAAAGTGTATGCACATACTTTTTGCATACTAAAAAGTATACAAAGATACTTTTTAGAATTGAATCCTTATTTGTACTAATGAAATACTCAAAATTTATAGTCTAGAATAAAGACAGTTCTTTTAAAAAATACTTATATAGTATTTTTAGTCACCTTAAAATATATAATTTAGTCATCACAGCAATATGTGAGGCAGGTCCTATTATCATCTGCATTTTACAAATAGCTTATCCAATGGTACACTGATATAATGAGGTAAAGTCAAAGTTGAACCCAGGAGTTCTGGCTACAAACTCTGTTCTCATAACCACTACATAGTCTGACTCACTGCATAGAAATTATAACTCCCAAAAAAGGGAAGTTTTAATCCAAAAGATGTAGTAAAGCTTTAACCTAGTGCACATCTTTTCTAGACAGCTTCTAAGATTTCTTTCAGACTGTAATTTTGTGATGCTCTCCAGTTGACAAAGGAGACACTGAAAATACTATACTGGGTGACTGATGTGAGCAAATCATATCCATAAAGCTCTTTGAGGGCTTTTTCCTCCAGGAGTTCACAGTACTACTCATATTTCTATCTCCTGGAAAATAACAAAGTCGAGATGGTCTGATATTGGCAGATGAGTATTTGAATTGTCAAGTTGTAAGTGATAAAAGAGGTTCTTTCAGGAAGTCTGTTACAGCTATTGACATACCAAACCAAAAATCCAGGTTGCTGCCCAAGCGTATTCCAGATGCAAGAATCTGAGATTTTTGATATCAAACAGGTATGTATGTAATGGAGATGGAGAAATCAACCAAGGAAATGAGAAGAAGGAAGATGACTCTAGTGGAATGTATCTATTTCTAATGCTAGTGTATAGATAGCAACCTTAGGTGAAAATACAGGATTGAATAAATTCCAACTATAGATGTAGTTATTTGGGTTAAATCACAAAGCACTGTTAAGATGCTTTCCCAATTATTAAGTGCTAATACTCTAAAAAAGGTAAATGTGTGCCAAGTTCTATATTATAAAGTTCTGTTTTATAAAGTTATTTTGTACGACCTTGCTGAAAAGGGCCAAGAAAGGTCAAAACATGTTATGAATATATATTTCTGGAAATCTCCCTATCTCAGAAGAATAATCACCATTATATACCAATAGGGTTGGTTCTGCAAACATATTTAGACCACACTATGAACCAGATACTATTAGGTATTACATCGCCTCCAATGCCCTTCACTCAGGAATTCCTTAGTGGAGCTTACAGTCTAAGCAAAGGATATAGGTATTTGAAAGAATTGAAGTTTAATTGCAGAATGGGAGAAAATATTTGCAAATGAAGCAACTAACAAAGGATTAATCTCCCAAATTTACAAGCAGCTAATGCAGCTCAATATCAAAAAAGCAAACAATCCAGTCCAAAAATGGGCAGAAGACCTAAATAGACATTTCACCAGAGAAGATATACAGATTACCAACAAACACATGAAAGAATGCTCAACATCATTAATCATTAGAGAAATACAAATCAAAGCTACAATGAGATATCATTTCACACTGGTCAGAATGGCCATCTTCAAAGAATCTACAAACAATAAATGCTGGAGAGGGTGTGCAGAAAACAGAAACCTCTTGCACTGTTGGTGGGAATGTAAATTGATGCAGCCAATATGGAGAACAGTATGGAAGTTCCTTAAAAAACTAAAAATAGAACTACCATATGACCCAGCAATCCCACTACTAGGCATATACTCTGAGAAAACCATAATTCAAAGAGAGTCATGTACCAAAATGTTCATTGCAGCTCTATTTACAATAGCCAGGATGTGGAAGCGACCTAAGTGTCCATCATCAGATGAATGGATAAAGAAGATGTGGCACATATATACAATGGAATATTACTCAACCATAAAAAGAAATGAAATTGAGTTATTTGTAGTGAGGTGGATGGACCTAGCATCTGTCATACAGTGTGAAGTAAGTCAGAAAGAGAAAAACAAATACCGCATGTTAACACATATATATGGAATCTAAAAAAAAAAAAAAATGGTCAGAAGAACCTAGGGGCAAGACGAGAATAAAGACACAGACCTACTAGAGAATAGACTTGAGGATACAGGGAGGGGGAAGGGTAAGCTGGGACGAAGTGAGAGAGTGGCATGGGTATATATACACTACCAAATGTAAGATAGATAGCTAGTGGGAAGCAGCCGCATAGCACAGGGAAATCAGCTTGGTGCTTTGTGACCACCTAGAGGGGTGGGCTAGGGAGGATGGGAAGGAGGGAGGCACAAGAGGGAAGACATATGGGGACATATGTATATGTATAGCTGATTCACTTTGTTATAAAGGAGAAACTAACACACCATTGTAAAACAATTATACTCCAATAAAGATGTTAAAAAAAAGAACTAATGCAGCCAAAAATAAGTAAATTTATTTTTTAAAAAAGTTTAATTGCAAATTTTGAAAAAGTATTACAAAAGAAGGAACGGTGTTCTACTTTGAGAGTAGTTTGGGAAGGGTGGTGATTGAGGACAGAGAAGGCTTTTATCAACAAACAACAGCTTTCTATTTGTGAATATTTCCTAGGTCAGGGATATCCTTACACATAATTAAGCAACACAGTTTAATAGCAGGAACACAGGCATTAAAATTAAACCATCAGGAGTTAAAATTAAACCGTTAAAATCAACTTATTTCACCTCCTTTATCCTCAGTTTCCTTGTCAGTAAAATGGAGTCATTACCACCTTGAAGGCTGTTTGGAGAAGTACAATAATTTCAAGTGCCCAGTACATAGTGGAACTCAAGAAATTATAGAATTATACCTGCTTTCATTGTTATTTCTGTTAATTACAGCAATAAAATATATTTTGTTAAGCTTTGGGCTATTTGCTTCTTTGAGAATGTAAACACGTAAATCTTTAAGCTAACATATGGATTTATACTGGAAAATCGTATTCACTGCCAAATAACTTTAGGGCATACACAAATATGGAAGCTGTCATTGACATAGTCTGTTCATTGTAAAATATGAAAAAAAGGCAGGAAGACTGACAGTCTCGTTGGGAAGTTGGAAGACAAAGTAAGTAAATATGATTTCAATGCTTTATTAGGCTCTGTGTTAATTGTCTATGAAAGTGTGGACATGAAAGATAATGTCGTTGTCATCACAAGTCCCCATGTGATTTCATTGAAATAAAACATTTCAGTCAAGTCTCATGCATTGATCTGTGCACAATAGAATCTAAAACAGCTATTCTTTTCTTGAGAATTTCCATCAGAGAAGAAAAGTTCTGGCAACTTCTCTATCATTCAAAGATTAAAATTAGGGATTTTTTAAAAATCAGTATTTTTAAGGGAGAATCTGTAAGTTGCTCTAGTCAAATGTTTACTTTTAGGCTTTAGAAATTAGCTGGAAGGATTAAAAGAAGGAGATTCAAAATTATTAAATTAGAAGTAGGAACTACCAAATGTCTGATTCCCCTTCCTAGAAGGGATGGAAGACTAGGGACCTGGTTGCAGGTAATCTGGGTATTTGGGCTGATCATAAGGATGGAGATCCTTTGGGGTCAATCTTGTAAAAAATTGGAGTATGGGAGCAATTACCAAGGACTAAGTTCTGAGAATTTCTACTTTGCAGGGAGCCTAAGGAGATTTGTCAAACTGTGGTCCATTATAACCTGCTTCAAAATTACTCATAGTGTCTCTTAAAATTTCCAGAACCTCACCGAGAGCAATGGAATTTGCCTCCTGGAGATAGATCCCAGAGACCTGCTTTTCTAACAGGTTCCCTCGGTCATACATTTATTTGCACACCAAAGTTTGGGTGGCACTTAGGTAGGTGATCTGGGCCTAGGTAACCAAATCCATCCTGTTCAATAAAACATGGCCCAGGGGTCATGGAGAGCACATGTGCATTGGTTTTGGAGCAGGTTTTAGATTTAAAGAGACTGAGTAGATCTTCCTGAACTTGAAACCAAGCAGCTTCCTTCAAAATGTATGATGTTCTGTAGTCATGGTCACACATTGAGTGGTTAAGTGTCCAGTCCTAGAAAGAAAACAGTAAACTGTATTCATAAAAAGCTTTTTAGCTTTCATCTAAGATGTTTTTCCTTGTCCTGCATATTAAATTCCATCCAAGCAGGATACTAGTGGAGTAAATTATGTCAGTGATTTTTTTTTCCTGCTAATGTGTAATTTTAAAAATATCTTGTTTAGAAACATATATACCAAAATTAAATTCTATGTCTGGCATATTTACTGACAATTTTTTTAAATCTCACGTATAGAAAAAATGCACCAGATATTTGTTAAAAAATGGCAAGGAAGACTCATACCAAACTACTGCCATAAAGGTCAAGACTATTGCAATAGGGGAGAAAGAATGAGCTCAACTTTGCTGAAACAAAAGGTGAGACAGATTGTAAATGCTGGCCTGTGCAAATGAGAAAGTACAGGATGATTTAGAGGGGAGTGTGGTCCAAGTGATTAGGCTGTCCGTGTTTGCCAGTCAGTTACTTATGGAAGTTAGACTCCCACCCTCCCACAGAGAATAGGAGACAGGGGCTCTATATTCCTTGCTGATTATATTTCAAAAGGTTGACTCCCACCTCTTTTACCTTGAGAAAGACCTTTCTGGATTATCAGAGATTCGCATTTCAAAATGGCAGAGAAGGAATTTACAATTGCAGGTTTCCTAATGCAAATGCTCCAAGGAAAGAGAGGTCAAGGGCTTGAGGTCAGGAAGAAGCCTGTCCAACATTTAATCAAGCTGAGGGGAAATTTAAGGCCATTTTGGTCACAGAATATAGACTAGGAAATGCTGTTTTCTTAAAGACCCATAGAAGTTCTTCTGCTTTTCAGATTTTTCTGGAATGATCCTGCATTCAAATAGTATTCCCCTATTTTCCATCTTATGTATCTTTATACATATCAGAATAGGAACCCCAAATCTATGATCACTACTATTTGTCAGTGATATATGGGAATATGCTAGTTACAATTGCTTCTTCAGTCTGTTTGGGTTCAAAATTATTCAATATAGAGATCAAACCTGATATATTAGCCATCTTGATGTTCAAATAAAATGCATATTTAGCTTTGTATAGACTAGTGATTGAGGTTTTCCATTTTCATCTGGAATTTTAGTAGGATATGTACAGAAAGGATCTTTTCTTTAAGTTTGTGGATGATGATATGTTAAAGTAGATTCTCAGTATTTGATTATTTTTTATATCTTATACCCTCTAACATGCCAGAGGTGTTATTTTTGCTTCAGAAGAATCTAGCACTGAGTGTAGACATGAGATTGATATTAAGAATTAATGAAAGGTATACCTTAAATAGAAGTCCATCATACTTTACTAACATTAAAATTATGGGTCCTAACTGCATATTTTCTGATAGTGTATATCTCACCCATACCACTAACAAATGCTCTGATATGCTCATCTCTTTCTCAAGTGTTTGCATGTTACAACACCCTTGCCACTTAGTGTGAAGTGCTGTCAGTCCTACAAGGTGCTCTATGCCTGTTCCAACTTTCTACAACATCCTGCAGAAATCAATACAAAGCCGCCAGTTTGTTAATAAATCTGCAATTAAGATGTAATGAATTTTGAATGAGAAATGATTTCTTTTAAGTGTGACTGCAGACTATGCATTCATAGTGAAATGAGAGAAGGACAGTTAAAAACTTGACTTCAAGCTCTAGCTCTTGGCTTTGCCTCATAGTTTCAGTGACCTTGGAATTTTCAGGTATGAATTTTTACATTTCTTCCTACCCCAGGTTCAGCTAGGTAAGAAATACCTGGTGGATTAAATGCAGCATGCATTTGAGAAAAATTTTAAAGGTCAAAAGGTGTATTTAACTATTAAAAAATGTCTTGGAATAGTTTACAAACCTGAGGGTGTATCACCATCCTAAACAAATCTTAATTAGGGTAATGTTATTCTTGTGTTCCTATAGTACTTTCTCTAGGAACAGAGATCTCAGCCCAGTCTTTAATTAAGGCATCAAATATTACTGATTATTTTCAGTTTAGTGAGTAACACTTAACATTTATATACTTCTGTAAAGAGGACAGAAGAGAATTTTCATACCTCCAGAGCAGGACATCATTTTATGAGTTTAAGAGTAACTGCTGTCCTCCTTGGCCACCACATGAAGAGCTACAATGCATCCCATTCCAAGGACCATGTGACATATTCCCAGATTGTTCACTTCATCTCCCACAACATACCAGTTATTAAAGTAATTCAGTTCTGTAATATTAACACATCTAGCTGCCGTCTCTTCTACTTCCTCAGTTCCTCCTCTTATTTCACGAAGACTAAAATATTACAATAATCTCCTCACTAAGCATTTTTACCTTCTTTTTCAGCCAACTCCAACTAACCATGCCATTCATCTTCCCAGAGTGCATTTTCTTTTATTTCCCTATTTAAAACATTCAGTAGCTTCCAATCATTTAATAGATAAAGTGTTGTTAGATAAACCTCTGCCATCTAGTCCAAGCCTATTATTCCAACAGTTTTACCTGCCATTGCCTTCAATTAAACCTTTAAATAAAGAGTGTTCACTGCTATTCCCACCTGTGGCATCCTTCAGAGCATCATCATTTTTGTGCAGGTTTAAATTGTAGCTGTCTTTAAATTGTCCAGCAAAGCGATAACCTCTGATACCTTCCCTAATGCCTCCGACATGCCATACCAAGCCCTGCTAGAAGTCATCTTTCCCTCCTTTGAACCCCTGTAGAAGGTTAGTTGTCACTTTCTTGATGACACTAGCATATTGTATTGTTTTTAGGAATGTCTTATTTCTCTTAATAAATTATAAACGCCTTAAAAGAAAAACCATGTCAGATTTGTTTTTCTTTTCTGTATTCAGCAAAGTACTGGGTGCAGCAACTTTGATATAGGAGGTGTTCAATAAAATAGAGCAACTCTTTGATGGTAAATTACTTTGAAACTTTTCAATACTTTGATAAAATATTGAAAAACAATAAAGTAAATGTAACAAATTTTGGTGTTGTTTTGTAGGGTAATCTTCCTATAATTGCTGATTTTACTTATATGTTAACCTTAACTTATCATTATTTATTTTTTGAGCATTGCTTTTATATTAAAATTTATTTCAATACTAAATCAAATATATTACATTACCTTAATGCATTAAGAATTACCTTTATTCCCCTCAGTCTCAAATCCCAAACTTTTAGTTTCCTGAACAATTTTCAAACTTTGATTAAATTTCCAACATAAACCACTGGAATTACATCACATTTCAAGAATGGCAATACATAATTCTAAAACATTCTCATAACCTTCAATATTATACTACCACCAAATTATATCAATTTATGAGGACAATAGACAGACTTTATCATTTCCAGAATAGTGTTCTACTCACATAACTCAGAGCATTGACTTCTATCATTCAAAATATTTCCTAATATACAAATAGTGAAAGTTACATTCAAGGAGAAAAAAAAAAAAAGTAATGCAAGGATGCTCAAGTTTCCAGTCATTTAGAAGATGTCAGTTTCTTGTGGCTGTGATAGAACATGCAAATATGAAGTAGATGATTTATATTGCCTATTGCACAACCATATTGAATCATTTCTAAAATATAATAAACTGTAGTTAAATGCAAACCTAGATTTGCTGACCTCTTTATTACCTGTTTCATTGTGCTACACACACTTTGGAGGGAAAATGAGCTCATCAATCAGATGTTAATGTTTACCAGCACAGACCTTTCTTCTGAGCTGATGACTTTCAGTAGCAAAAATACATGAATAGCTTTGTAAGCTTCTTTGGGATAAAGACTTTGCCATTTCCAAATGATTCACTGCAAATAGTCTTTTTATTCTAAACACCTAACCTTTCTGCTAGTCCAATCTGACCAATCACAAATGCAAGGGGACTTGAAAAGGTCTTCAAAGTTATTTGAAGCCAAAACCTCTTGTTGAGGAATTCACCCTGTTCTATTGGTGGAGTGTTCTATACTAAGCTGTGTAATAACTTCCTTTAGAAAAGCATTTCTTTTGAATTAAAGTAGGTGCATGTCTTTGATTTGGAGTATCACTATTTTGTTACATCTGAAAAAGAAAGTGTTTCTTATGAAAAGAAAACCTCTGGAGATATATCCAAGTGTTGGCTGCCCTCAGTTCAGAAAAGGTCCCCATTAGAATGTAACTCTCTGGTAAGAATCAGTTCTAGCCTTCCAGCCCACTCTCTGCTTCTTTTTGTCTTGTACTGCTTCTCTAAAAAACAAACATCACCTAGATTAACATTTGTATTATATTAGTTTTCATATTGCTCCTTCATTCCTTCAGTTCTGCTCAAAAAAACGTTATTAGTTTCCTCTTGTTTGAAAAGTGATGTCCGTATTACATATCTTGGCATTCCAGTTTCCCTTAAAACCTTTCTTAACCTTATGTTCAACATCTGTACTGCAAGAACTTGAGCATCTTTCCAAATTAGTTTTCCAAAATTTATATCAATTTTCACCTACCACCATCCTCCCAAACAGACACTTAACCTCTCTTTTATCCCTGTTATGTCTGCCTTCTCTCTATGTGCAGGACCTGCCTCCCCATTTAGACTATAAGCCAAGTCTCACCACCCCCCTCCAGGAACCTCAGCACTGAGCTGAGGGAGACCCACAATAAATATTCAAGATCATGATTATAGAGTTGTAAGGTCAATTCTTCTTCCAGGAAATTCAAGATGAAATAGTCATTTGGTGCATCATTTAATTTTAGATGCTAGTGTGTATGTGTGTATGGGGGAAGAGGGCAGTGGGAGAATGGGAAGGACATATTAACTTCTAACTCAATTGAAAATATATAAATCAAATGTTCACACAGGGTCCAGAACTTAGTAAGAATTCAATATATGATGTATCAAACAATGTAGGTTGGCAATGTTACTTTCTTGCTACCTTCCAGTATAGTTGGAAAACATAGAACACTCATTTTTACATCTTGGTACAGTTTTGGAAAAGAATTATGAGGTAAATGTTAAAATAAACAGTAACTATTAACATAGGTCTTGTGTGAGAAATGGGAGGTAACTTACACCCATTTTGTGGTATTAGAGATTCTTTTGAATTATCTCAGCTGAGACTTGAAGGATAAATAGGAACAAGGCAATCTAAGGGAAAAGTTAAGATCCTTCTCGGTAAGAAGCATAACTCGTGACATTTAAGTGAAAGAGTGGATATAGATAAGATTTAGGAACCAAACTGTAGTAGGACATGGGAGCTTTAATAAAGAATTATTTGTTTATGTTCCTTTTTAAACTAAAAGAAATAGAATTTATTGAAATAAGCTTTAAGTGTCTGAATAACATGATCAGATTTGCATTTTAGAAAGGTCACTTTGGCTTATGGGGTGGCAAATAAATTAGAGAAGCTTGTCTGAAAGCAGCGAAAGTTTCTATTTCTTTGAGTATCTTTCTCAGGTTAGCCATTCAGAAGCATTTGCAACATCCCATGTGAGAAATGGTGGAGAACACCTGACTTGGATGTGGACAAAATAGTCTGGAAATGCTAGGGTCAATGGTGACCCTGTGTGGTTCCCGGATCTCAGATTGGCAAGACTTGGAAGATGAACCAGCCATTACCTTTGCCCATTGCAGAAGTGATGCTTTCAGGAAAGTTTTCATACACAGAGGTGGTGGAAATCTTTCATAAAATTTTTGAGTATGTGAGGGTGTTGTACTTGTATAATGTGAGTTTAATTGTGTAGGTTGTGAGTATTAGGAAGGCAAAAGAAGGAAAAGAGAGAAGCTCAGTAGAGGATGGGTCAAACTGAAACAAATAAATGAATAAACAAACAAACAAACTGCAGTGCTTTGGGAGACAGGAACCAAAGAGCGTATTGACAGTTTATGGGGGGGTTAGGATTCTGTCTGTGACCTTGGGAATTAGGGGTGAAACTCCTAATAGATTTTTAATTAGTTTATTTGTTTGCTGTATGTTTTTCCTTACTAAAATGTAAATTTATGAGGGTAGGAAGTTGTCTGTTTTGTTCACTACCATATTCCCAGTGTGAAGGAGCTGAAGGAGCTCAATAAATATTTGTTGAGTTATTTAATATATGAATGAATAAATTCTGCTCAAACTGACTGCTTTGAGTGGAATAATTCTGAGTAGGCAGCAATGGATAGGATCAGATACATTGTGATAACAGATTCTATAAAACTTGGTATCCATTTTCCATGACTTACGAAAGAAAGAACAAATTTCTTTAAATGTGGTAATTTTACCTAATCACTAAACTCCTAAATCAATGGGAATGGTAATTATGCACCATGTTCCAAAGAAAAGATCCCATAAGCACATGTTCACCCCCGGATGACCATATGCCTCTGAATCTCAAATAGAATAGAGCAGTTCAGCATATGCTCAATAAACTACAGCAGCAATTCCAAAAACTGCCAGACTAAGCAAAAAAGACAAGGAATCAACACTTCAAATGACCCTGATATCAACATTTCCTTTGCTGATCTAATTCCCAAGAAATACAGTAAGAACTCGACTAATGATGTGTCTGTAAAGATCGTACCCGTATGAAGGGTAGATTCACTTGTTTTTAGTTTTTATTATTGTGTATTTTTTTGCCTTTTTCTCCTAGTAACAGGGACTTAGTTATTACATCTCACTTCTACTCCAGAAGCTAATGGCATCATAGAATTTTCTCTCAAATATAGGCTATATTTTTAGATATGAGAAAGGGTAAATAGACACAGACACATAGCTAAAATCTAAAGTGTGACCCGTGGATTTACAGAAGTGTTATTATACAATTATTTGCATATGGTAGCAAGAAAT
The DNA here is from genome assembly GCF_964374135.1 of Grampus griseus. NCBI lineage: Eukaryota > Metazoa > Chordata > Mammalia > Artiodactyla > Delphinidae > Grampus > Grampus griseus. The sequence goes on along the minus strand of NC_139018.1, from coordinate 16,842,330 downwards.
TAAAAAAAAAAACCAAAGACTAATTGAAAAATATTAACATTCTTATTTTAGTTTGCTAGTCAGAATTAAGGAGGTATAGCTTGTTGAAGGAAATAGATCATCAGTGTCAGAAGATGGGGACTCAGGTTCTGACACAACCAATGATTGGGACCTGACCTGAAGGTCATCCTAACCTCTGTGGATCTCTGTCTCCTCAAACTCCAAGTGAAAGGATGCCTTCAGGCTCTAAAATGCTCATTAATTTCATAAAATAAATAATCTAAATATGATGGATTGTGGAACTGCTACTTTTTGAAGAACATCCTGAATGTCAAAGCTACAATGAACTAGAGGTAAAAGGATCATCAGAATGTCCAAATCCTTCCTTGAGGAAATGGAGAATTTCAAGAATAGGACAATTTAATATGTGTCTGAAAACAAATATAGTATTTCCTCCTTATATGCAGGGGATATGTCCCAAAACCCCCAGTAGATGCCTAAAACTGCAGATAGTATATCTACTATGTTCTTTTTTTCTATACATACCTATGATAAAGTTCAATTTATAAATTAGACATGGTAAGAGATGAACAACAATAACTAAAAATAAAATAGAACAATTATAATAATCTACTGTAATAAAAGTTATATGTTTATTCCAGTCCTGCCCTTAGGTTCTTCATGGCCATTTTTTTTTCTTTTTTTTAGATTCCATATATATGTGTTAGCATACAGTATTAGTTTTTCCCTTTCTGACTTACTTCACTGTGTATGACAGACTCTAGGTGCATCCACCTCACTACAAATAACTCAATTTTGTTTCTTTTTATGGCTAATATTCCATTGTATATATGTGCCACATCTTCTTTATCTATTCATCTGTCAATGGACACTTAGGTTGCTTCCATGTCCTGGTTATTGTAAATAGAGCTTCAATGAACAGTGTGGTACATGACGCTTTTTGAATTATGGCTTTCTTGGGGTATATTCCCAGGAGTGGGATTGCTGGGTCATATGGTAGTTCTATTTTTAGTTTTTTAAGGAACCTCCATACTGTTCTCCATAGTGGCTGTATCAATTTACATTCCTACCAACAGTGCAAGAGGGTTCCCTTTTCTCCACACTCTCTCCAGCATTTATTGTTTGTAGATTTTTTGATGATGGCCATTCTGACTAACACCATTGTAAAGCAATTATACTCCAATGAAGAAGTTAAAAGGAAAAAAAAGTTATGTGAATGTGGCCTCTCTCTTTCTCTCTCAAAATATCTTATTGTACAAACGTAATGCCTTTCCATCTTAACTAAGCACTCATCATGCACTGTGGCCATAACTTTTGCAGTTTGAGGTATAACAGCAAAATTAACATGAATTTATTTTTCCCTCTTCACAATTTCATGTAAATGATTTGTTTTTGTCATAGGTCTTAGAAAACTTTGCATACAATTTTTTTCTTTCCTTATTAAGTCAAGAACTTTCACCTTTTCACTTATAGGAAGCACTTTTTGTCTTCTCTTTGGCATATCTGAGTTGTCAGCATCACTTCTCTTGCACCCTATGGCATTATTAGGTAAAATAAGGGTGACTTGAACATATGCCTTTGGATATCAACAGTCAATGTGATGACCCAGAGGGTTACTAAGTGACTAATACTGGACCAAGGGATGCATCATGTCCCAGGCAGGATGGAGCTGGAGAGTGCAAGATTTCACCACACTATTCAGAATACCGTGCAATTTAAATTTTTTGAATTGTTTATTTCTAGAATATTCCATTTAATATTTTCAGACTGCAGTTGATCTAGAGTAACTGAAACCAAGAAAAGTGAAATAACATATAAGGCGGGACTACTGCAAATTAGCAGGAGAGCTAAGCTTCCTAGAGGGCATGGCTTATAAACCAGAGTTCCTTTAATATGTTATCTTTTTTCCAGAAACAAACATTCATCAATTTATTTCATTCTTTCTAAAACTTTTTCGAATGGCAAAGCTTCATTCCAAGATCTTCAAAATATTTTTAAACAACTTATTTTACAGAAGACCCTCAATTTTTAAATCCTTGGTTGTCAGACTATGACAACTAAAATGGAAAACTGCTAAGAGTCACTTGTAAAAGTGTCAAAAGAAATCTGAGTACAGAGAAGACTATCAATTCGCATTTGCATATGAACTTAAATCTCAGAACTAGTTTTTCAGGAGACATTGTTTCATGCTGAGACTTCTCCTTCTGTACTATTTTCAATTTGAAAATCTAGTTAGTTGTTAGTTACCCAAGCCTATTTCTCCAAAGAAGATGTACAGATTGCCAACAAACACATGAAAGGATGCTCAACATCACTAATCATCAGAGAAATGCAAATCAAAACTACAATGAGGTATAACCTCACACCTGTCAGAATGGCCATCATCACAAAATCTACAAACAATAAATACTGGAGACGGTGTGGAGAAAAGGGAACCCCCTTGCACTGTTGGTGGGAATGTAAATTGATACAGCCACTATGGAGAACAGTATGGAGGTTCCTTAAAAAGCTAAAAATAGAACTACCATATGACTCAACAATCCCACTACTGGGCATATATCCTGAGAAAACCATAATTCAAAAAGAGTCATGTACCACAATGTTCATTGCAGCACTATTTACAATAGCCAGGACATGGAAGCAATCTAAGTGTCCATCAACAGATGAATGGATAAGGAAGATGTGACACATATATACAATGGAATATTACTCAGTCATAAAAAGGAACAAAATTGAGTTATTTGTAGTGAGGTGGATGGACCTAGCGTCTGTCATACAGAGTGAAGTAAGTCAGAAAGAGAAAAATAAATACAGTATGCTAGCACATATATATGGAATCTAAAAAAAAAAAAAAAAAAAAGTTTCTGATGTACCTAGGGGCAGGACGGGAATAAAGACGCAGATGTAAAGAATGGAGTTGAGGACACAGGGAGGGGGAAGGGGAAGCTGGGATGAAGTGAGAGAGTAACACTGACATATATATACTACCAAATGTAAAATAGATAGCTAGTGGGAAGCAGCTGCATCGCACAGGGGCATCAGCTTGGTGCCTTTTTGTGTTGTTGTTGTTTTCTGGTACACAGACCTCTCACTGTTGTGGCCTCTCCCGTTGCGGAGCACAGGCTCCAGACGCACAGGCTCAGTGACCATGGCTCATGGGCCTAGCCGCTCTGCAGCATGTGGGATCTTCCCGGACCGGGGCACGAACCCGTGTCCCCTGCATCGGCAGGCGGACTCTCAACCACTGCGCCACCAGGGAAGCCCAGCTTGGTGCTTTTTGACCACCTAGAGGAGTGTGATAGAGAGGGTGGGAGGGAAACACAAGAGGGAGGGGATAAGGGGATTATATGTATACATATAGCTGATTTACTTTGTTATACAGCTTAAATTAACACAGCATTGTAAAGCAATTATACTCCAACAATGTTGTTAAAAATAATATTAATGTATTTCAAAGGGCTGTTTCTCAAGATTTAACCTAGCTAGTTCAGATACAGTGGAGCACGTGATAGGTTATTTTGTCCAACTGGATAAGAAGAGATGCAATGTTGATTTCATGTATTATGCCACTTAGTGTAATAAAGCCTCTTAAACTTTCGAATGTTGATTTATTACAAAATGTTATTGCAGGAGAAATATTTCAGTATATTAGACTTAAGCCACCCATCTGTCTCACTTCCAATACTAGTTGGCCATGCCTTGTTACCTGTATGTTGGAATGATTACTTGAAGGCATCCGTATAAGAGCTTACATATTTTAAAGTAGTGCTGCCATCAGAACATGAAAACTATAGCAACACCAATGTACCCAATAATTATCTTCCTTCTTTCCCCATTAGGCCTCCAGAAAACTGGCACAAAGTTGCTAACATGAAAGACCATCTAAGAAAATTTGAGTAGAAAGTTAAGATAAGATGAAAGACACAGATATAGACACAGAAGCAAAACTTTGTGGAAAGATTGAAAGAGAAAGCTAGAAAGAACACATTCATTCATTTATCATTTATTCAGTAATTAATATAGGATGAGCACTATACAATAATGGGAATGCGGGAAAGAAACTGTATACCCCCTACCCAAGAGAAGATATGATGGAAGTATTAAACTGGTGCTTAGTAGAAGGAAAAAGCTGTGTCTTCTGGGGAGGTCAGTACAAATAGATTCACAGACAGAGGTGACATATGGACACTTGGCTAATGAAGCAGTAGGTATAGGTAGACAGAGGAGATCTGAGGCCTAAACGTCTTTGAAAACTAATAGTAAGATTAACAAAGAAGTACTCTTGTTTGGGTGGCACGTTCCTTTTTTTTCTTTAATAATAAATGCCAAGCGTTGGATCGGAAGGTAGAAAGGTCCAGGTCTTAAGAGGTGGAGAGTCCATGGCAGTTGCTGAAGTGACATAATAAGATTTGTTTAAGAACCAAAGACCAAGTATGTGACAGACAGGCAACACAGAGACTAGAAAGAGGATTTTGTAATAGTCCAGGAGTTATTCAAGATGTCAACAAAGGTATGAGTAGTGAGCACACAGAGGACACAAAGATGTGGGCAGGCAACTGCACTATTCAAGTGTTGTAGACTATCACCTGTATCACCTGTATGACACACTATGAACGTGTACCAGGACAGAACATTAAGCATGAGTAGCACTTCACTGAGCCAGCATGAAACCCCTCCCTAAGGACATCTCGTGAGAACTGGCAGCTCCATGAAAACTGTTCTCTGTCATCCCTCTCCCCCACACCATGCTCATCCCAGCCTTATTTATCTCTCCATATAAATGAAAATTCCCTTCTGCATAACATTTGCAGATCTTTTTTTTTTTTTTTTTTTTTTTTTTTGTGGTACGCAGGCCTCTCACTGTTGTGGCCTCTCCCATTGTGGAGCACAGGCTCCAGACGCGCAGGCTCAGAGGCCATGGCTCACGGGCCCAGCCGCTCCGCGGCATGGCATGTGGGATCTTCCCGGACCGGGACATGAACCCGTGTCCCCTGCATCGGCAGGCGGACTCTCAACCACTGCGCCACCAGGGAAGCCCCATTTGCAGATCTTATAGTCAGAGTGTTCTCCTTGTTGCTATAGTCACCTTTCCCCTATTGCAATAATCCTTTCCAATAAAGTCCCTACTTAACTTTACATTTGTTTTATTTGATAGCTTAGTGATTCTTATTTGTTCAGATTTCATATCCCCCCCCTTTTTTATTCTCCTAGCTCTTCCATGTACTATAAATTATACTTCTGGAATGTGGACTTACTTTAAGGAAAATATTCTCTTTAGCATCTATTTAAAGTACCAACATTTTCAAATAGTACATCTATGTCAAAGCAGAAGTCAAAAGGCATAAATGAGATGATACACCTAAAGCACTCAGTATAGGGTTTGGCACAGAGTAAACTTTAAATAACTGTTGGCTGGTTGATGTCATTGTTATTATTGTAAATGTTATTATATAATGCACTTCTTAGCTCATCATTTTCTCTGATAAAATTCTCTTTTGTTCCCTAGGCCTAAGATAAAATCTAAACTCTTTAACATAACTCACATGGTCTTTTATGACAAGGATCCTATCTATCCATTAGCCTCATGGCTGGAATGAATGCTTCATTTGCTTTGTTAAACTTCCAAGTTCTGTAAATATCAGGGCTTTGTATTCTTGCATATGATATTTCAACTGCCTCAAACCCTCACCATCTCAACCCCCAATTAATATGGAAAATAATTATTGTATATTATTGATATTCAAAACTATAATGAAGTATCAAGAACAAGTCTAAAATTACGCTTCTTAGAGATCATTATTCTTAACATTTTTTTCAGTATTTCTCTTGTTTGGATCATTTTATCCCATTTTCTTATAAATACAATTCTATTGAATAAGTATTTCTATGTAATTAAAGTATTTTATAAACATACTAGTGGTGGTACAATAGTTCATTTTACAAATAACCTATAATTTATATGACTAATTTAATAGTGTTTAGCTTTTTATGCTGTATCTATTTTCTGGCTATTATTAATAAGATTATGATGAGTGTTTATGTATTTATGTATCAACATTTTTGATAATTACCTGAAGTTTCATTATGTTCTTAGAATCATTTACCAGAACCAGATCACTAGATCAAAGTATATCAATATTTAACAAGTTTATACTCCTAGAAGTGGATGAAAGTTCTGCTTGCATTGCACACTCACCAAGATTGTATAAGTTAATTTTTTTATCTTTTGCTAATTTATTGTCTTTCTGTATCCTACTAAGAACGATTATAGTAATGATTTTTGAACACTGATTAGATGCCAGACTCAGTAGGAAGCGTTGTATTTTTAAAATTATTTATGTAATACTCAATGTGATTTTTTTTTAATTTAATTTTATTTATTTTTTATACAGCAGGTTCTTATTAGTCATCCCTTTTATACACATCAGTGTATACATGTCAATCCCAATCTCCCAATTCATCACACCACCACCCTCACCCCCACCACTTTCCCCCCTTGGTGTCCATATGTTTGTTCTCTACATCTGTGTCTCAGTTTCTGCCCTGCAAACCGGTACATCTGTACCATTTTTCTAGGTTCCCCATATATGTGTTAATACACGATATTTGTTTTACTCTTTCTGACTTACTTCACTCTGTAGGACAGTCTCTAGATCCATCCACATCTCTACAAATGACCCAATTTCATTCCTTTTTATGGCTGAGTAATATTCCATTGTATGTATGTATGTATATATATATATATATATATATATATATATATATATATATATATATATATATACCACATTTTCTTTATCCATTTGTCTGTCGATGGGCATTTAGGTTGCTTCCATGTCCTGGCTATTGTAAATGGAGCTGCAATGAATATTGGGGTGCATATGTCTTTTAGAATTATGATTTTCTCTGGGTATATGCCCAGTAGTGGTATTGCTGGGTCATATGGTAATTCTATTTTTAGTTTTTTAAGGAACCTCCGTACTGTTCTCTATAGTGGCTGTATCAATTTACATTCCCACCAACAGTGCAAGAGAGTTCCCTTTTCTCCACACCCTCTCCAGCATTTATTGTTTGTAGATTTTGTGATGATGGTCATTCTGACCGGTGTGAGGTGATACCTCATTGTAGTTTTGATTTGTGTTTCTCTAATAGTTATTGATGTTGAGCAGCTTTTCATGTGCTTCTTGGCCATCTGTATGTCTTCTTTGGAGAAATGTCTATTTAGGTCTTCTGTCCATTTTTGGATTAGGTTGTTTTTTTTTTTAATATTGAGCTACATGAGCTGTTTATATATTTTGGAGATTAATCTTTGTCTGTTCCTTCATTTGCAAATATTTTCTCCCATTCTGAGGGTTGTGTTTTCATCTTGTTAATAGTTTTCTTTGCTTTGCAAAAGCTTTTAAGTTTCATTAGCTCCCATTTGTTTATTTTTGTTTTTAATTCCATTACTCTAGGAGGTGGATCATAAAAGATCTTGCTGTGATTTATGTCAAAGAGTTATATTGTGAAAATGACTACCCAAAGCAGTCTACAGATTCAATGCAATCCCTATCAAATTAGCAATAGCATTTTTACAGAACTAGAACAAAAAAACTCTTAAAATTTGTATGGAGACACAAAGGACCCCAAATAGCCAAAGCAGTCTTGAGGGAAAAAAATGGAGTAGGAGGAATCAGACTCCCTGACTTCAGACTATACTACAAAGCTACAGTAATCCAGACAATATGGTACTGGCACAGAAACAGAAATATAGATCAATGGAACAGGATAGAAAGCCCAGAGATAAACACACGCACCTATCGTCAACTAATCTATGACAAAGGGGTCAAGGATATACAATGGAGAAAAGACAGGCTCTTCAATAAGTGGTACTGGGAAAACTGGACAGCTCCATGTAAAAGAATGAAATTAGAACACTCTCTAACACCATACACAAAAATAAACTGAAAATGGTTTAGAGACCTAAACGTAAGACTAGACACTATAAAACTCTTAGAGGTAGCATTCTTTTTAAAAACTTTGAATCTAAAAAACTGATACAAATGAACTTATTTACTAGACGGAAACAGACTCATAGGCTTTGAAAACTAATTTATGGTTACTAAAGAGGAAAGGCAGGGGGAGGGATAAATTAGTAGTTTGGGATTAACATATGCACACTATTGTGTATAAAATAGCTAATCAACAAGGACCTACTGTATAGCACAGGGAACTCTACTCAATATTTTTTTAAATTAGTATTTAATCAACATTTTGACTCTCTTTTTAAAAATATCTGTTCATACCATTTTCTCATTCATCTAGTTGGGTCCTAGGATTGTTTTGGTTATTTGAGATGAGCTGTTTGTATTGTAAAATATTAGTTTTTTGTTTCTGTTACCTTTGTGATATTTTAATTTATTTAGTATTATTTGAATTTTTAATTTATGTTTACAATAAAAACAATGACTATTTTAGACAATTCATAATATATATAGTTATTAGTTAAATAATTAAAATTATTATAAGCCCATATATGAACAATTAATAATTTAACACTAAGAAAATATTTAATAATCTTTTTAACATAAGAATTTAGTATATTGTTTAGATTTTCCTTGTAGTTATAATATATACATTTTTCAAAAGTAAAATGATTAAATATATAATGTTTTTAGCTAGCAAAATGAATATATCTTCATTTTCTTTCAAAGAGATAAATGAATGTAACTTCATTTTTACATTTAACAATTACCTTGTTAGACATTTGTATGAAACCTTTATATATATTTTACTTTTTAAAATGATGTTTTGATAAACATCCTTGCATGCAAATGTATGTGTTGTTTTCCAATTGTATCTTTAGGTGAAATTTTGGGAGACTGAATTGTGAATTTATATGAAGGGATTTGCTACAGAGATCTGTCCTTAAAGCAATTGTTGGAGCTGGTTAAGCAGTCTCTATAAGGCTGTTGTCTGCACGTCTGATGCTGGAGCTTGAAGTCTGAGGGCCGGTAATCGGGAAGGGAAAGTGGATATAAAGAAGGTGAGGAGAGCAAGCACGAGCTGAAATCCACAACCTCTGGGAGATATATATATATATATATATATATATATATATATATATATATATATATATATATATATATATATATCCTGGTGATATATATATATATCCTGGTGAGTCATTGAATCCAAACTGACACACAGAAAAAGATCAGAGAAAACAGAAATGCAAGAACTATGATGAAAATGATAGCTAACCCTTGCATAACATTTACTATATCCAGGCATTTTTCAAAATGTTTAATACATAGTAAAACTTTTAATCCCCATAGTAGCTCTATGAGATAACTACTACTATTGTTTTTATACAAAAGAAAAATTGAGGCACAGAGATATTAAGTAACTACTAAAGGATACTTAGATAATATATTTGTTTCCTAGAAAATTTTGAAAAAAACAAAAGGGTGATAACCTTTATTTGTTACTATGTTTTTGTTTGTTTTCATTTGTTCTTGATATTTCCTCTTATCCAAACTTGACCCCAGGTGAATATCTGCTGCTAAGCAATGGTGAAGTAGGGTCAGCAGGAGGAGGTTGGAAAGGTTTATAGTCATTTTGAATTTTCAATTTCTAATGTGACTTTCAGCAACTCAATGCTTTTGAGCTTCATTTTCCTTATTGTTAAAATATTGAGTGACTTATTGTACTGGCTCCACTTTGTGTTCATTGTGTAGTGCTGTTGTTTTCTGAGTTTAATTTTAAATTCTGGAAGTTGTTTTCAAGATGAAGAAAGCTGCCTGGTAAGGTAGTAAAATTTGAAAGAATTAGGATAGGAGGAGAGAAGGAACTTTTTTTTTGGCATGCATAAAAGCACTTAGTAAGCTTTAGTAGATATATTTGAACCTGCTTTATCTCAAAAAAGACAATCTACAGAAAGTGTTAAAATAATCAAAAACAATTCATTTTTATTTAACACAGAATGATAAATTAATTTTTCCTGAATGCAGAGAAGCAGCCAGACTAGAAAGAGCAATAAGAGTGCAAGTGGTTTAGGTGATGCCTAAAGATTCTAATTTAATAGGTAGAGGTGGTGGTCAGGCAATCTGCATTTCCAAAGTGCCCAAATATATCCAATGTGCAGCTGATTTGGGAACCCTCACTGTAAGCATAAAGGAGGCTCTCTGAAGTTTTAAATCAGTGATAAAAAGGTTCAGATTTGTATTTCAGAATGACCTCTTTTGTGCCATATTAGATAATGGATCAGAATGAAAAACAGAAGAAAGCCTAAACAACTTCATAAATTAAAGGTTTATAATATTTCCTGAGGAAATGAGATAGAGCAGGTTGATTCATATTTAAAAAAATAAATTAATGTGAAACATAAATATATTAGAGTAGATTCTAAAAATTGGACAAACTAGGTCTTTACATTAACCTCACTTTACAAATGAAGAAGCCAGGCTTTCTGCCTCTAAGACTTGCTTCCCCATAGAAGACTATGGCTTCTTCATTAGTAGGAATGTTGTAGCCAGAAAAACCAAGTTTTTATATTACTATCATGACATTTAGTTTGTATTCCAAGGAAAGACACTTAAACTTCCCAAGTACTCAGTTTCTAATTTTATAGAAAAGAGATAATAAAATAATACATTTTAAATTACATATAAGGATAATAGCAATAAAATGGGGAATGACTTCAGCAGGTTTTTGGTACATGTTAAAAATAGTTACTGTACTCGATACAAAATCAGATGGTCACAAAAAGCAACAAAAACAATTTTTTAAGACTTTATTTTTAGCTCAGTTTTAAGCTTGTAGCAAAACAGGGAGAAAAGTACAGAAATATCCCAGATACCCCCTGTGCCCATATATGCATAACCTCCTCCATTATCAACATCCATCCTTCACCAAAGGGTGCATTATTTAAAATTGATGAACCTACACTGACACATCATAATCACCCAAAGTCCATGGTTTCCCTTAGTGTCCACTCTGTGTTGTACATTGTATGGGTTTGGACAACTGTATAATGATGTGCATACATTCTTATAGTATCATACAGAGTATTTTCACTACACTAAAAAGTCTTCTGCATTCAACTATTCATGCCACTCCTCCTTCAGCTCATGACCACCCAAGGCAACCATTGATTTTTTTTAACTGTTTCTCCACAGTTTTGCCTTTTCTGGAATTTTATATAGTTGGAACTATACAGTATGTAGCCTTTTCAGATTGGCTTCTTTTACTTAATAATATGCATTGGAGTTTCCTTTATGTATTTTCATGGTTTGATAGTTCATTTCTTTTTAGTGCTGAATAATATTTAATTGTCTAGAAACTAAACATCAACCAGTGTTCTTTTTTTTTTTTTTTTTGCCATACGCGGGCCTCTCACTGTTGTGGCCTCTCCCGTGGCGGAGCCCAGGCTCCGGATGCGCAGGCTCAGCGGCCATGGCTCACGGGCCCAGCCGCTCCGTGGCATGTGGGATCTTCTTGGACCAGGGCACAAACCCGTGTCCCCTGAATCGGCAGGCAGACTCTCAACCACTGTGCCACCAGGGAAGCCCGATTCTTATAATCCTTTTACTTCATTGTAGGAAATTCTTGCCTAAGATAAAACAAAATCATGTAAATTAAGGAAACCCCAACCGTTTTCTTTGGGTAACACCTTAGAGCTGCTGATGGTTGATCCAGATTCAACTGTGGTATAATTCAAAAGGAAAAAATAAATTGAGATAGGAACAAGAGTAAAGAAGAGGAAGGAAATGGGAAAGAGGAAAAAATAAAGGAATAAAATGAGAGTGAGTTGGGGCAAAGGGTGACAAAGGAAATGAATTTGAAAATAATCTTGAAGGAAAGAACCAGAAACAAGCTAATCTTATCTCCACTGTGTCCATGACCCACAATGGCTGTTACCGACACATTTCACATAGATATCATTCCACTATGTTGTAGAAAGAAAAGAAGTGTTGGGGACATTTATATTTAGATCACAAATGCATATTTTTCAGATAACAGTAGATAAATATTCAACTGAAAGTAATAAAAACTCAAAATCACATGACATGATTTGTAAATATGCAAATTGTAAACAGTTTGGCTCAGTAATATAAACAGTGGAATATCCTTACTTCAGTGTTCATCTTGGCTCTTGAAAATGATTACCTTTATCCAAACCATGTATTACTGGAAAGCAGGACAGATCTAGAAATCCTCCTAACTTTTCATGGCTAATGAAAAAGACTGCTCTGCTATCACATCTTTTGTTATCAGAACCACCTCCATTCTTCCTCAATGACTCCTATAAAACTCAGCGATGACTTTTTCTTTTACCTGTCTCTATAAAACCCTGAATCATATTTCTTTTCTTTAAGATAGTCCTCATTAATAAAACTCCCCCCTATTGCAATAACCTGCCTATAATTATTTCCTCAATTTGGGGTAAATTTTGTCTTCTATACTCTCATCTATCTCTTATACTAATATTTTTTGGAACTCCTTACCATGTCATTAATGTGCACCATTTATAACCATTTACCACTTCATAGATTATTCTTTCTTCAGGGGGGCAGTTTGTTCTATTTATTTGGGTTTAACATTTATATTTTTGTAGTATGCATTTTCACATGTCTTTTACTCCAATAGAATCTGAACTCCCTATTTCAGAAACCAATACTACCTGTATCTCTGAAAACTATCATAGTGCCAAAAACATAGGTGCTTTATAAAGGTTTTATTAGAAATAAATCCATGCATGCATACATGCTTCAATGCAATAAAACAACCCATGTAGTTGACATGAAACATTTGGCAATAAGACATGCACTGCCTATAGGATTTTTCAAGTCTCCTTTGGGAGTGTTGGCTAACTGCAGAAGAATTTGTTATCCCCGCAAAATCTCTTATTGATGAATTTTAATTAAAAGCATTTTGATGTGCTCTGTAGTTCCTTTAGATAATATGTGCATTCCCAACTCCTAACTAAATTGGTAAGAGATCACAGAAGACAGTCTGAAATCATACTCCCATCCTCATGTACTGCTTATATATTGTTACATAATGAACTAATACAAAACATAATGGACGCTTCCCTGGTGATGCAGTGGTTAAGAATCTGCCTGCCAATGCAGAGGACACGGGTTCGAGCCCTGGTCCGGGAAGATCCCACATGTCACAGAGCAACTAAGCCTATGCATCACAACTACTGAGCCTGCACTCTAGAGCCCGCGAGCTACAACTACTGAGCCCATGCACCACAACTACTGAAACCCATGCACCTAGAGCCTGTGCTCCGCAACAAAAGAAGCCACCACAATGACAAGTCTGCGCACCACAACAAAGAGTAACCCCTTCAACTATAGAAAGCCCACGCACAGCAAAGAAGACCCAACCAGCCAAAAATAAATAAATAAAAATAAATAAATTTATTTTTAAAATATAAGGGCTTAAAATAATAATATTTATTCAGTTCAGGCATCTATGAGTCCGTTGGGCACTTCTTGTTATCAGGTATGAACTCAACCATGTGTCTGCGGTTAGCTATGGGTCATCTCAGCATCTCTGCTAACTGGCCAGTTCTGGCTTCTGCTGGGGCTTATTCACATGTCTGATGATTGACTTGCTGTCATCCGAGCATGACTGGTGACTAGGCCACCTATCTTACATCCTTGAGTAGGACGCTTTTGTTTTTATTCTAGCATGGCAGGAATACAAGAGGGAAACAAGAAGCGCATAAGTTTCCTGAGACCTAGGCTTGGAAAAGGCACAAAGCTGCATGTTATTGGCCAGATTAAGTCACAAGTCCAGCCCAAAGTCAAGGGTGGGAAAAGAGAACCATCTTTTGATGGAAACAGCTACCAACTCACATTAAACAGGGTATTCATACAGGGAGGAGTGAAGCATTGGAACTATTTCTGCAATCAGTCTGTAACACACCATTTGTATAAATTCTGCTCTCCCCTTGGGATAAGTAAATAAAATGTCAATCCTAGAGAAGTAGTTTAACCCAAATGATATTTAAGACCACAAGGGTGACACAGAAATGAAAAAGAAAATGAACACTAATATTTTTGATTGCCTACTTTGTATGAGGTACAGGGCGTGCTCAGCAGATTTATTAGGTCATAAGATACTCACTATAAAGCCCCCTAAAAAAGGTATTATCCCCATTATTTCTCAGATGAAGAAACTGAAGTAAGAGAGTTTAAATTTCTCAATGTCACATTACAAGTGGCTGAACCATGATTCCAATCCCGTTCCAAAATTCATGTTCTTTAGTTAACCCATAACTGCCATTGAAGTGCTGCTTTTCTGTCTTTTTGGTTGTTTATTTAATTCCTCAACAGTACAATAAGCCTTAGAAGACAGAGACCTTGCATCCTTTCAATCAACCACTACTTCCAGCAGAATGATGCTATTGGTTTACAAGTTTGAATATGTTCAAATGTCTTATTGTTAAAAGACAAAAATCTCAATTAGTAGGACTTTATATAGAAAATAGAAGTCTGTGCCAATAGTACTAAAAAAAAATATTGAAATCTTCTTGGAATGAACAAGGACACAATAATAATATTTTTTTCTCATGATTATAGTTCCAAAGCCCATTAACTCCCCTACAAGTTCCATGAAATAAAAGCAAAGACAGTAACCAGGAGGGGTAGGGGACTGCAGGCTTTCACATTAATCCCATACTGAACAATTCTGTAATAAGAAAGTGAATAAAAAATATGTTCCCATCAAGTAATCCTATCCACAAAAGACAGATATTTTCCATGCGGTCCCCAGGCGGATGAAGTAGCTGTGGGGAATCTCTGCTATTCCTGCTTTTTCCCCCTTTTGTTCAAGAGACAGAAACAAATCTTCCCAAAATGAGCCCTTTAAATATGAAACGATCACCAGAGGCTAATTGAAACAACAGACAACTGAAACAGATTATGCATTCTTCCCTTAGATAAGAAACTTAAATTATAAATCCTTCAAGACTAGAAAGTGTGAAATAAATTGAAATGCAATTAAGTGTCAGAATTAATGACATTTCCAAGGTATTTCTTATAGAATCTCTTGAAATGCTTTGAGGTTTGGGGAACTTTGTATTTATCTTAATCAAGCTTATCTCAAGTTTTGCTTAAAAAAAAACAAGTTTTGTTTAAAAGAAAAAGGTGGACCGTAAGATCCACTCCTTAGTCGCTACCTGAAAATGCAAGCTTTGTAAATTTTTTTTGCTTTGCTTTTGATCCACCCTCTCCACTCTTCCTCAGCTAGCATTTGATTGAGAATCAGGCAGCCTGGACAGCATGACTTGTTTCAAATCGTCAAGTCAGCTGTATCTTCCTTGGTTATTATTTTGTAAAGTTTATTGAAACAGATAATTATATTGAGTTTAGTTTTATGCGGGAAATTGTACAAAGATGATAATCTTGTGAGGACAGTTGCCTCCAAAAGCTGAGGGACTGCTCCCGTTGATGAATTCAAGCTGAATGACTATCAACATGATTTGTTTGGCTGGCAATTTTTTTTATTAAGCCTGTGAGTGGTTAAAATGATCTAGTTAATCCAAGGGCGGGAATCTGTGATAGGACCTAGTGAGGTAAATTATACATTTATTCCGTGTCCTATTCAGCAGGTTAATCGTTCCCTAACATAAATGGATACTGAATAAATAAACTAATTTCCCTACCATTTAAGAAAGCATCAGAGCTAATGAATGGTGTAAAGTGCCAATGTCTTCTTAAACAAATCAAGCTATGTTTCTTTTATGAAATTCTGGTTTGGACAGGACATACACTGAGACAAATGAAACTTAACTATGTAGATGTCAAAAGCTCTGTGGGACAAAATAAGTCATTATAAAAGGAAGACAGGTCATCCAATATCAGAGTCTAAAAATCACTGCCATTATAATAACGACCAAAAAACTATGTAAAAGAATTCATTAAAAAAAAAATGAGAGTACTCATATTCCCAAATTTCAGTGAAATTAAATGAACTTCTTTCTTTGAGGAGGACTTACACTGTGTGGTTTGGGTTTTACTTATCACAAATTAAAGTGCCTCTGATCCCAAGGCTACTTAATAGGAATCTAATTACCTAAAAATACTAGAAGAAATAAAGAAAGGCCATATAAAAAGGAAAGAGTTTAATTTAGGGCTGGAAGCAAAGAATGTAGACTTCAAGGTCTATACTCAAGGGAATTCCTGTATTTCCATGCAAACATTAGGCAAGAGTTCTTTTGAGATAAAAGCTATGACTTTCTATGAACTAGTGTCATGTCACACTATGTGTAAATCCACCAAATTAATGTCATGATAAAGCTGTATAACCTCAAAGGAATTATATAAATAAACACTATCATTCAGAAATGTACTTCCCTTATGCATTAGTCAAGATCAAATCCTGTGGTTGGAAAAATCAGTTATTTTCCATGTTATAAAAACTTGGATTACATTTTTTTTCTAAATCGTACTATTAGGAAATGTCTGAGTGGGTCTGTCTGGATTGTTGATCATATATTAAACCATCCTGACTTCCTTGTATGCATTGTCTAGACAATATTATAAATTCCCCAAGAGCAGGGACAGTATATCATTGCAAGTTGAAATTCTAGGCTGTCCGGCAAATGTTTAAAGAAAAGAGCCTTTCTTAATTACAAAGTAAGCAAATGTCCCATTGGCATATCTGATTTCATGCTTTCCCCCTCCCGAGGCCTCCTTCCCCTTTACCACCATCATATACTCTCATGTAGGGGATGCCTAAGCAAGTTTTATCTCTGGCCCATGTCTGCCTTATACTTTAATAAGCCACTCTTACTATTACAGAAAATCAGAAAGAAAAGAACAACTGAGAATTGAAACCTTTACATTATGTCTTCAGCTAACATTTATTAAAACTTTATGATGACTGAATGTAAAGTCTAGTGATAATCAAATAAGATGTGTAATTTTCTTAAAAGACTTTTTCCAGTTTTTCAATTTTCCTTTTTTTTCTCTTTTTTTTAAAAAAAATATTTGAGGCCATCTTGGTGAAAGGTACAGGGGAACTCTGTATTCAATTTCTGTGAGTTTTAAATTATTTCAAAATAAAAACTAGAAACATTAAAAATAAAACAACCTTGCTGTGTGGCAGACATTGTGTTTGGTAGTCATATAATATTACATCATTTAATTAAATTAAGGAAAAATAAAATGTAATTATTTTCTATTCAGACGAATTGTGTGTGTGTGTGAGTGTGTGTGTGGTAGGGTCACACTTGCATTTCTAAGTATACTAGGCCATAAATTAAATGAAGAAATCTACAGATCTAAATCCATTCTAACAACAAGCAGAGTTATACTCCAACATAATATCATCAATCAATCCAAAATTAGGGGATGCATTTCCATTCTCATCTATCTTATCCTGCTCAATATAGCACAGTTCTGTTCTAATCTATCATCAATTCCTCTTGATTTCAACTATTAAGACTTTTCAGATCCATCCATTTCCCCACCTTCTCTGTAGCTAACCCTTAGTCTGTTACCTTCAACTTTGCCTGGAAATTGTCTCTGAACTGACCTCCACATGTTTTGTCTTTCTTCCCTCATAGTCGCTGTCTCTTTCAGGACATTGTAAATTCCTTGAGGATTAAGGATTGAGCTTATGTGTTTGTTTTAGGTTGGGCTTCCCCAGAAACAGGCCCTGAGACAAGAATTTGAGTTTGAGGTGGTACATGGAAGCACCAGTACAGGAACGGAAAAGCGAGATAGGGGAAGGATGAAAGCTGTTAAAGGGTCCATACAACAATCTTTCTGTGGAGGGAGCAGTGTGGAGTATGTCTCAGAGCTACCTATGGGAGAGAAAAGTAGAGTGTTTATTTTTTAAAGTTCATCCAGCATTTTCTCAGGGCTGCTCCTAAAAAGTGGGGGAGGGAGGGTGTAACTGTTCATACTCCCAGCCTGCTGTTCAGTGGTCTGGGTGGTAGAAAGCCATCAAGCAGCATCAAGCAGAGCTGCACAAGTTCTTGCAATAGGCTGCTGTGGGCAAAAGTTTTGCTGGTGAGAACTGAGGGGAGAAAGGCACGTCCACAGTAGTGTTTGCTCTCCTTTTATTTTTGCCCACTATCGTCTATTTAATGTTATGCCTAACACAATGCATAGCATAGTAGACAGGAAAAGAATACTTAACTCAAATTGTAATCTTTATATAAAAGTAGCTTAGAAAACAGTAGAAAAAATAATCACCTTGGCTTGCCACAACAAAACAGACTTATTACATTGGCTCTGATCATTAATAGATACATTTCATGGCTCTGAAATAGCTAACGTTCATAAATTTCCCCCTTATTAAGAAGATAAACATTTTCCAAGATGGATGAGTTCAAGGTTTGTTTTTAAGCATGGAGTTTGTAAATAATATAAATAATATTTTACTTAATATATCTCTTTCAACCTCAAGCATTATTTCTTTTAATTCTACCTATTTTTGCCTCCAGTTTTATATTGAAGTGTTATTTTTGACAAAGAGCTGTGATGATAGGTTATCAATTTCTCACAGGTAAGAAATGCATCTTGTTTCTCATAGCTGCAATGTCATGTACAGACTAGGTGTTCAAATAAATGTGCTTCAGACTAAGTTGTTAGATGTGGCTAACTCTATATTTTTGGCTTGAATTGGATTCAATTAAACAGAAAGTATTTAGGACTTCCCTGGTGGCTCAGTGGTTAAGAGTCCTCCTGCCAATGCAGGGGACATGGGTTCGAGCCCTGGTCTCGGAAGATCCCACATGCCGCGGAGCAACTAAGCCCGTGTGCCATGACTCCTGAGCCTGTGCGCCTAGAGCCTGTGCTCCACAACAAGAGAAGCCACCGCAATGAGAAGCCCGCGAACGCGATGAAGAGTAGCCCCCACTCACTGCAACTAGAGAAAGCCTACGCACAGCAAAGAAGACCCAACACAGCCAAAAATAAATAAATAAAATTAAAAAAAAATAGAAAGTATTTATATCAGTCAAAGACAGAAAGAAAAAAACAGTGAAAAACACTCATATTTCTCTTTCCAGTCCTTTTATTTTTTTTTTTTTATTTTTGCGGTACGCGGGCCTCTCACTGTTGGGGCCTCTCCTGTTGTGGAGCACAGGCTCCGGACGCGCAGGCTCAGCGACCATGGCTCACGGGCCCAGCTCCTCCGCGGCATGTGGGATCTTCCCGGACCGGGGCACGAACCCGTGTCCCCTGCAACGGAAGGCGGACTCTCAACCACTGCGCCACCAGGGAAGCCTTCTTTCCAGTCTTATTACTCTGTGATTGACTTCAGCAAAGTGCCAACTACTGTTTTTTTTTTTCCCAAATACCTAAATACCTTTGCTTTTGAAATATATGTATCTAACTGAGCTTCTTATTTCTTCACAAAACCTCCTTCTATTCCTAACAGAATAAAAGAAGGGCTTCTGGGAGAACAGATAGTAATGTACAATTTGAAAAGAAATTTCTGAATCATCCTCTCATCTGGGCACGTAACTGAGCCAATCCAACCAGAGAAATCTGCACTTTTGCCTCTGGTCTGGGATTGGCTCAAGTTGTATCCCATTAGGGTCTGTGGGGCAGGAAGAAGGACACGTGCTTTGTGGCATTTGGTTCTGTCTTTGACATGGTCTTCACTATTTAATGGTTTCATGGCTGTCAGTTTCCTGATCCCTAAGTGTCACCTTCTTATCTGTAAAAGGCACATTAATAACCATCTCAAGGTGTTGCTCTGAGGAAAAGTGGGAAAATGCATGAACATTCACAAAGCATCAGAATTGTGTCTGGTACATAAGAGATAACTGATACACATCAACATTTCCCTTCTCTTCACTTCGTAAGGTTGTGACAGTGTATTTCCAAATAACCTTGCCTCTGTCCTAAATCATATTCTTATTTGCTTACTCCTGCAGTTTCACCTCAAATCCTCCAATAGTGGTCCTTTAAGACCATGACTCATCCACCTATATCTCACCTCAGCTTTTTCAGAAAATGCCTTAGAAGTTGCTGCCTGTCTGACCTCACAGGAGCCTGACAGAGGAGGCTTCATTCTTTCACCTTCACTTTTCTCTTGGGGAAGACATCATGAATCCACTCATTGCTTGGAAGTGAACTCAACTTGAATCATTGTATTTTTGAGTCCCAGGTCTCTTTAGCTGGATAGAGAGCATTGGCAACTGCTAGCAAAACTCCCTTTTGGTTTCGTTGACTCTGTGTACCCATGTGACTCATAGTTCAGCTAAGGCCATGCTTTGTTTTGTTTTTAAATACCCAGTTCCATATCATACATTCTATAGAAAAATGTTCTTCTGGACATTTATGGCAAATATTTCTTTCTTTTTCTTTTTTTTAAAAATTTATTCATTTATTTTTGGCTGCCTTGGGTCTTCACTGCTGCACGCGGGCTTTCTCTAGTTGCAGTGAGTGGGGGCTACTCTTCACTGCGGTGTGTGGGCTTTTCACTGCGGTGGCTTCTCTTGTTGCGGAGCACGGGCTTTAGGCCCGTGGACTTCAGTACCTGCAGCATGTGGGCTCAGTAGTTGAGGCGTGCAGGCTCTAGAGTGCAGACTCTGTGGTTGTGGCACATGGGCTTAGTTGCTCCACGCCAAGTCGGATCTTCCCAGACCAGGGTTCGAACTCATTTTCCCTGGGCTGGCAGGCGGTTCTTAACCACTGAGCCACCGGGGAAGTCCCATAGGACAAAGATTTCTGACTGTCAATAAACTCTTGACCTCTCTTTTATCTTATACCGAATTAGCTGTCTCTTCTCTCTTTGTGTCAGTGTAAACTCAGAAGTCAACCCTCTTTCTGTGAATTCTCACTGCAATAACTCCCTACTCAGTTGCCTTTGGGTCTCACAGACTTTACTTAAGATTTGGCATATTTGAGGGATTACACATTTCCACCTGACTTGCTCCTCTCTCCCCTTAAATACTTTACATTTCTTAACTGGCCAGGTTATCCACATTTCTGCTTCTCAGGAAACACAATTCTCAGATCTTCTTATGCAGATAAGCTTAGCTTTGCACTATCCATGGCCTGGGGTGCCATTTACACATGTAAGGTTAATTAAGGAGTTCTAAAAAACCATGAACCACTTTCTCCAACTTGAGAAGTAAATGAAGGTTTTTATGGATTAAAGCTTATATGATGTTACAGGTCTTTTTTAAGAAAAAGAATTTAAGAAATATTACTTTTGCAAAATTTTTAAAACATAGGAACATATGCACACCCTGTTATATCTCTCTTCCAAGGGCCATGTAAGTGAGAATCTCTAAAGCTTAAATTTTTTTTTAATTTCATGATAAGCCATCTTTGTCCAAGATCCACCCACTTTTTAGGTGAATAGAACAACTGGAAAAGGATCTGAAATTTCCAACTCATCTTATTCTTCTTCCAATAGTCTTTGGGAATAAGGAGAGGTTGGTAGTGCATTTATTTCGCTTTGGATTTTAATTGTTAAACAAATTTGAAAAAAAAAAAACTATGGTCAATATTGTTTCTAAATTATTATTATCTTGTTGAATATTTTCTTAGACCTTCATTCAATGACTTCAGCATCCTCAATTATGATAAAACGATTCAAAATTTGTCCTATGTCTTGGGCCAGCTCCTTGGAAATTCCCCGAAGTACCCTTTGAACTCTAAATCAAAGTACATATTTGAAATGACACAGCCTATAAACTGGTGCTCACTATAAGAATTTTGCAAATGTTTTCTTGTAGGAGCAGAAACATTTGAGAATCTGATCTTGACATTTCAGCAGACCTGATCTTGCTCTTGCAATTTCAAGTTACTTTCCTATGAGCTCCAAAGTTTGGGGATAAAATAAAGTCTCCTGATGGACATGGATGGCACTGCTGTCCATGATCTGTTGATGAGTTGTCTTAAAAATTTAGCTGAGATATTTCAGTGGCCTTATCCTTTTAGAGAAGAATTAAGAGTCAATCATTCAGCTCCAGATTAAATGCCTCTGATTTCACATTCACCATTACTCTGCCAACCTCCTGGTCTACCTAGACCTCTAAAATCAAAACAGATATTCCTTCCTTTTATTACCTGCCCTGGGGCGCATTAGGGGGCCTACTGTAATGTAATTAACACTGCACTGGGAATCAGACACCTCTTGATTCTACTACTTTCTCCTAGGAGAATTTAGGCTGGGGCCTCCATTTTTTAATTAGGTCAAATGTAAATAATATTAACTCTATAAACCTAAACTAATTACTATGGGAATCAAGTCAGATAATTTATAAAGGCAATTTTAAATATCAGTGATCTAATCTGGCATGGAGTTTTTTTTTTATTTTATTCTTATTATTTTTAAATAGTCAATGCCAGAGATTATTAAAAATTGGGGAAAAAAAGGATATATTTTAAAAAGTAAGTATCTCATCCTATCTGTTCCATGTTCTCCAGCCACATTATTCTCCTATCCTATATGTATTGGTTGGGGTTCTCCAAAAAACAGAATCAGTAGGACGTGTGGGTAAGTAGATAATAGATAGATAGACAGATACAGAGATACAGAAAGATAATGAAAAAGATATTTATTTAAAAGAATTGTATCACATGGTTATAGGGACTGGCAAGTCTGAAAACTGCCAGGCAGACCAAAGCACTGGAGATTCCTGCAAGAGCTAGTGTTATAGTCTCAAGCTGGACGTGATCAAGAGGCAGGGTTTCTCCCTTTTTGGAGAACCTCAGTGTTTTCCTCTTAATTATTTCAACTGATTGAATGATGCCCATCCACATTATGAAGAGTAATCTGTTTTACTCAGGTTACTGAGTTAAATATTAATCATGTATAAAAAAGTATATTCATAGCAACATCTAAACTAGTGTTTGACCAAAAAACTGAGTATCATAGATTAGTCAAGTTAGCATAAAATTGTCACACCATAGAACAATTTTTTAAACAAACTTTAAATTTTAGAATAGTTTTAGATTTACAAAATATTATAAAGAGAGTATAGAGAGTTCCTATATATTTTATATTCAGATTTCCCTATTATTGACATCTTGAATTTGTATGATACATTTGTCACAATTAACAAACCAATATTGACACATTATTGTTCAATAAAGCCCATACCTTATTCAGATTTCTTTAGTTTTATCTATGTCCCTTTTCTGTTCCAAGATTCCATCCAAGATGCCACATTGCATTTAATCATCACGTCTCCTTCAGCTCCTCTTGGTTGTTACAGTTTCTCAGACTTCCCTTGTTTTTGATAATATTGACAGTTTGAGAAGAACTGGTTAGGTATTAGTTTAGGGGAAGAAAACCACAGCAATAAAGTGTCATTCTCATAATATTATATCAAGGATACATATTTATCACGTGACTTATCACTGTTGATATTATGTATTACCTGACTGAAGTAATACATAATTGCTTTTGATTTTTTTTAATGTCCTTGGAGAGCTACTCTATAAATATAAATGTTAATGTCTATGTATACATATGTGTGTTTTAAAATATATACATACAAATGCATTGTGTGTATATACAGGTTTATATTTGTATATTATTTTACTTTATAATGGAGACCATGCTATGGAACCATGTACAGAGAAGGAAATTGTCATTCTCAAAAGATGCATAATATTCCATTATATAGATGGACTAATTTTTTTAACTTTCCTCTATTGAAAGATATTTACCTTGTTTTCATTTTTTAACTCTTACAAACAGTGCTACATTGAATATCTTTGTATTGAGCTCATGGTGGACAAAATCCATAAGGTAAATTCTGGGAAATGGAATCCTACAACAAATGTGTGCATTTTTTGTTTGACAGGTATGGCAAAATTGAACTCTTTAAAGGTTGTAACAATTTATATTCACTGTGTCTGTTTTTTCATACATTTGCACACACAGTATACTATCAAATCTTTTTATATTTTCCAACCGATAAGTAAAAATATATTTAATCATAGTTTAAATTTGTTCTTCTTACTAGTAAAGGCAAGTATCTTTTCATGTGTTTGAAAGACATCTGCATTTCCTCTACTAAGAAATGTTCTGGTCTTTTGCCCATTTTTCAGTTGAATTGTTGATAATTTTCTCATTAATTGAATATAGAAAATCAGCACATTGTAACATAATCTGCAAACATTCCCCAATGTGTCAATGTCTTACTTTTTAAGGTCTGTTTTAAAAGGTTATGCAGATTTTTCTTTGTATTTGAGTTCTTAAAATAATTTTAAACTATTATCTGTGTTTTGCAGTACACTTTGAATAATCTTTGAATGTTTTCTCTTAGACTTTTATGAATTACTTTTTATAGTTAAAACTTTGATCAGACCAGAATTTATTTTGGAGTAAAGAATGGGGTAGGGGTTCGTTTTCTACCAGAAATGGCTGCATAATTGCTGTCCCTTTGTTGACTACTCCATCATTTCCCTCCTGATGTGTAATGTCAATTTTATCATATAGTTTTTAATTCTTCATTATGTTCCATAGTGTTTCTACCATGCAGGTTTTTTTTTTCTTTGATTGGCTATCACTTAAGCAGTTGCCTCATTTGTGAAAGGCTAGTTGGCTGTTTGTGATTTGTTGTTTCAATTTCTTAAGTTTCAATTTCTTAACCTTGAGGCATATACAGACTGAGGTTTTGATTTGCTTACATAGGTCCTAAGGCATTAGAACCACTTCAGTCTGATGGCCTTCTTATTTAATTAACACTAGTAAGAGGCTGTGCTGGGATTTGAACCCAGAAAGTTGAACTCTAGGACTCACATTCTTAACTATGAAATGTTATGTATTAAATCTAGCTCCAGGGAAATAGCATTAGCTGGGGACTTATGAGGATCATATTTTTCTGTTCGGGTTGATATTGACTCTGTGCTTTTTGCTGTTGCTGTCCTTGAAAGTGATGATAACAATGTCAATGAATGCAGCTTTATTATACAGATAATGAGAAAACAGAAAGAAAGTTATGCTAGATTATCCAGCAAATTATCTTTATATGGTTTCTATCAGAGATGGTTACTAATAGAGGGAAGTATATATATATATATATATATTATATATATATACACATATATATTAAATATATATTACATATATATGTAAAAAGACAGTAAAATCTTTCAAGTCTGATACAGCAATCAGAAACCTCTCCTAACGTTTTTCTTGTGTTAAGCTATTTAACGCATATGTTTTTCAACTTGTGGAAAGAAATTACATAGATAGAATTTTTGAGCTTTTCCTTGTGAGTATACTAGATGAAAAGGACTTTTCTTTCTTGGGTACTATAAATAGTAGGGTGAAATGATCACACACATATGCCCCAAATTGTCACTGGTTTCACCAAAAATGCAGTGAATTTACTCTCTTTTCATCACAGAAATATGACTATTTTAACAGTACTTTCATGCTTAAAAATACACAAAATAATTTCTAAACAACAAAATAAACGTTTTTTTACATAAAACTGGAACTTTTCTTTGTTTCTCCATTGATTAAATATACTCCCAGAAACAAGTGGTTGCCTATAAGGGTAAGAGCTTATCTGCAGTAGACAGAAGGATACACAGAATAGATTATGTGATTCTTTTTTTTTTTTCCCACACGCGGGCCTCTCACTGTTGTGGCCTCTCCTGTTGCGGAGCACAAGGCTCCGGACGCGCAGGCTCAGCGGCCACGGCTCACGGGCCCAGCCGCTCCGCCGCATGTGGGATCTTCCCGGACCGGGGCACGAACCCGTGTCCCCTGCATCGGCAGGCAGACTCTCAACCACTGCGCCACCAGGGAAGCCCCCGATTATGTGATTTTTTTACAAAACGTCCCATACTGACTGCCGGAAAACTTTCCGGCAAAACTTTCCGAAATCTTTCACAGCCGGAAAACTTTCATTTTGGCTTTATATAAATATTCTAAATGGCCAGCACTTGATTCTTCTTCTTTTTTTTTTTTAAGGAGCCCAATTATTCTTGGATAACATCTGTGCAAACTGTGAAGTAAGTAAATCAATCTTTGGAGCTTTTGGTAAAAGTTCAAGATCTTACAGTCAGCATGGTATATACACAGTTCTGTTCTTTGCTGTAACATCCTTGTGCTCTGGTCCATTTTAAGCAATCTTGAAAATGTGGTTATGGCCCAAATTGGCTTTATGTCTTTTTCCTTTCAGCATCTATGTAAAATGAGCCCCTTATTTAGCAGATATCTTCTTGTATTCTGTGTTTTAGCTCAAGAAAAATAAAGGGCTTAGCTATCATTAGAACTTTGGGTTACTGAGAGTAGATGAAAGGCCAACTGGCTCCAATTTTACCGCCTGCATCATTAAAATATATGCCAACTGTAGAGATTTTTCCAGCAATTGCCTACTACTGGTTAACATACTGATCTGATATCTTAGAGACCTTCATGGCTGGGACTGCCAAAGCTTTCCACAGATGTATGCAACTTACACCAAGGATTACATCACCTGCCACTGAAGGGCAGCCACCTCCCTGATGAGACACAGACACCTGTACTTTTAATGGAGAACAGCAAGAATATGGAATAGGTATGTTTTTCAGTTTGAGAGTGCAGGAAATTAACTCAAGTTTAGAATAAATTTAGTAAAAAGAAATTGATAGATTCTGGGAGAAATAGTTATATATATATATATATATATATATATATATATATATATGGTGTTGTTTTCTAGATCTTAAAAGGAATGATTCTTTAAAAAAAAAACTAATGTCTAATGAATTTAAGAATGAGGAAAGCATTCAAACTTTCACATAAGAATGGATTCAGAGAGTAAAGAGAGAATGAGAGAGGGAAGAAGGAGGCCTGGAATTTTATCTCATACATTTGTTTATTCAAAAACACTTGTTGATTACCTCCCTCAAGCAGTGTAATAAAATTTTCCTGGCACCACAGGGAGACAAAGGTAAGAACTACCCAGATAACCCATCCCAAAGTTGAAAACCAGTTCACTTAGGAAACAAAAGAACTATACTTTTCTAATCGCAAATAACTCTGCTCTGGAGCTATTTTCCACCTCGTTTATAAGTGAATCGCCTTAGCTCTTAAACTAGTTGATATTAAGTGTGCACTTTCAAAAAAATGTAATGCTTTTGCAGGGGTATAGAAGAGTTTATTATTATTATTAATTCTATTTAAAAAAAGAAAAACATTAATTTGTGATCTGTAAGTAAACGCTATTGCTTGCCTCAAAACTGGCGAGCAAAATTCTGTTCTTTTACAATGAGAAGTAGATTTACATTTTGTCTTTGAGGAAGTTTTTTAATGTCCTCGAACCTCACTTTTCTCATTTTTAAAGTAAAGAAAAAGGAAAACCTCTGTGTAAAGTTGCTGTAAGAATTAAAATCATACTTTCAAGGCAGGAAGTGCAATTTAACATCCATCCATGGTCTCTCCACGAAACGAGATATTTTCATCATCAGGATTTATCCACATCTCCATTTCTCTGTTTACTTTCATCCAAGACATGATGGTTAATTTATAGGATGACTTATTTTTAACATCTTAATTGGAGTATAATTGCTTTACAATGGTGTGTTAGTTTCTGCTTTATAACAAAGTGAATCAGCTACACATATACATATAGCCCCGTATCTGCCCCCTCTTGCGGCTCCCTTCCACACTCCCTATCCCACACCTCTGGGTGGTCACAAACCACCAAGCTGATCTCCCTGTGCCATGTGGCTGCTTCCCACTAGCTATCTGTTTCACATTTGGTAGTATGTTCAAGTCCATGCCACTCTCTCACTTCGTCCCAGCTTACCCTTCCCCCTCCCCGTGACTTCAAGTCTATTCTCTAGTATGTCTGCGTCTTTATTCCTGTCCTGCCCCTAGGTTCTTCAGAAGCATTTTTTTAATTTTTAGATTCCATACATATGAATTAGCATATGGTGTTTGATTTTCTCTTTCCGACTTACTTCACTCTGTATGGCAGACTCTAGGTTTATCCACCTCACTACAAATAACTCAATTTTGTTTCTTTTTATGGCCGAGTAATATTCCATTGTATATATGTGCCACATATTTGTTATCCATTCATCTGTTGATGGAAACTTAGGTTACTTCCATGTCCTGGCTATTGTAAATAGAGCTACAATGAACACTGTGGTACATGACTCTTTTTGAATTATGGTTTTCTCAGGGTATATGCCCAGTAGTGAGATTGCTGGGTCGTATGGTAGTACTATTTTTAGTTTTTTAAGGAACCTCCATACTGTTCTCAAAGTGGCTGTATCAATTTACATGCCCACTAACAGTGCAAGAGGTTTCCCTTTTCTCCACACCCTCTCCAACATTTATTGTTTGTAGATTTTTTGATGATGGCCAATCTGATTGGTGTGAGGTGACACCTCATTGTAGTTTTGATTTGTATTTCTCTAATGATTAGTTATGTTGACCATCCTTTCATGTGTTTATTTGTAATCTATATATCTTTTTGCAGATATGTCTGTTTAGGTCTTCAGCCCATTTTTGGATTGCGTTGTTTGTTTTCTTGTTATTGAGCTGCATGAGCTGCTTATAAATTTTGGAGATTAATCGTTTGTCAGTTGCTTCATTGTCAAATATTTTCTCCCAGTCTGAGGGTTGTCCTTTCATCTAATTTATGATTTCTTTTACTATGCAAAAGCTTTTAAGTTTCACTAGGTCTCATTTGTTTATTTATTTATTTTTTTCCATTTCCCTAACAGGTGGATCAAAAAGGATCTTGCTGTGATTTATGGCATAGAGTGTTCTGCCTATGTTTTCCTCTAAGTTTTATAGTGTCTGGCCTTACATTTAAGTCTTTAATCTATTTTGAGTTTATTTTTGGGTATGGTGTTAGGAAGTGTTCTAATTTCATTGTTTTACACGTAGCTCTCCAGTTTTCCAAGCACTACTTATTGAAGAGGCTGTCTTTCCTCCATTGTATATTCTTTCTTCCTTTATCAAAACTAAGGTGACCATATGTGTGTGGGTTTATCTCTGGGCTTTCTATCCTGGTCTATTCACCTATATTTCTGTTTTTGTGCCAGTACCATACTGTCTTGATTGCTGTAGCTTTACAGGATAGTGTGAAGTCTGGGAGCCTGATTCCTCCAGCTCCATTTTTCTTTCTCAAGATTGCTTTGGCTATTTGGGGTCTTTTGTGTTTACATACAAATTGTGAAATTTTCTATTCTAGTTCTGTGAAAAATGCCATTCGTAGTTTGATAGGGATTGCATTGAATCTGTAGATTGCTTTGAGTAGTAGTCATTTTCACAATGTTGGTTCTTGCAATCCAAGAACATGGTATATCTCTCCATCTGTTTGTATCATATTTACTTTCTTTCATCAGTGCCTTATAGTTTTCTGCATACAGGTCTTTTGTCTCTCTAGGTAAGTTTATTCCTAGGTATTTTATTCTTTTTGTTGCAATGGTAAATGGGAGTGTTTCCTTAATTTCTCTTTCAGAGTTTTCATCATGAGTGTATAGGAATGCAAGAGATTTCTATGCATTAATTTTGTATCCTGCTACTTTACCAAATTCATTGATTAGCTCTAGTAGCTTTCTGGTAGCATCTTTAGGATTCTCTATGTATAGTATCATGTCATCTGCAAACAGTGATAGCTTTACTTCATATTTTCTGATTGGGATTCCTTTTATTTCTTTTTCTTCTCTGATTGCTGTGGCCAAAACTTCCAAAACTATGTTGAATAATGGTGGTGAGAATGGACAACTTTGTCTTGTTCCTGATCTTAGAGGAAATGGTTTCAGTTTTTCACCCTTGAGAACGATGTTGGCTGTCGATTTGTCATATATGGCCTTTATTATGTTGAGTTAAGTTCCCTCTATGCCTACTTTCTGGAGAGTTTTTATCATAAATGGATGTTGAATTCTGTTGCAAACTTTTTCTGAGTCTATTGAGATGATCATATGGTTTTTCTCCTTCAGTTTGTTAATATGGTTTAACACATTGACTTGCGTATATTGAAGAATCCTTGCATTCCTGGGATAAACCTCACCTGATCACGGTGCATGATCCTTTTAATGTATTGTTGGATTCTGTTTGCTAGTATTTTGTTGAGAATTTTTGCATCTATTTTCATCAGTGATATTGGCCTGTACTTTTCCTTTTTTTGTAACATCTTTGTCAAGTTTTGGTATCTGGGTGATGGTGGCCTCGTAGAATGAGTTTGGCAGTGTTCCTCCCTCTGCTATATTTTGGAAGAGTTTGAGAAGGATAGGTGTTAACTCTTCTCTAAATTTTGATAGAATTCGCCTGTAAAGCCATCTGGGCCTGGGCTTTTATTTGTTGGAAGATTTTTAATCACAGTTTGAATTTCAGTGCTTGTGATTGGTTTGTATATATTTTCTATTTCTTCCTGGTTCAGTCTTGGAAGGTTGTGCTTTTCTAAGAATTTGTCCATTTCTTCCAGTGTGTCCATTTTATTGGCATATAGTTGCTTGTGGTAATCTCTCATGATCCTTTGTATTTCTGCCATGTTAGTTGTTACTTCTCTTTTTTCATTTCTAATTCTATTGATTGAGTCTTCTCCCTTTTGTTCTTGATGAGGCTGGCTAATCATTTATCAATTTTGTTTATCTTCTCAAAGAACCAGCTTTTAGTTTTATTGAAATTTGTTATTGTTTCCTTCATTTCTTTTTCAATTATTTCTGATCTGATCTTTATGATTTCTTTCCTTCTGCTAACTTTGGGGTGTCTTTATTCTTCTTTCTCTAATTGCTTTAGGTGTAAGGTTAGGTTGTTTATTTGAGATGTTTATTGTTCCTTGAGGTAGAATTGTATTGCTATAATCGTCCCTCTTAGAACTGCTTTCCTGCAACCCATACGTTTTGGGTTGTCGGGTTTTCATTGTCATTTTTTTCTAAGTATTTTTTTATTTCCTCTTTGATTTCTTCAGTGATCTCCTGGTTTTTAAGTAGTATATGGTTTAGCCTCCATGTGTTTGTATTTTTTACAGATTTTTTTCCTATATTTGATATCTAGTCTCATAATGTTGTGGTTGGAAAAGATACTTGATACAATTTCAATTTTCTCAAATTTACCAAGGCTTTATTTGTGGCCCAAGGTATGATCTATCCTAGAGAATGTTCCATGTGCACTTGAGAATAAAGTGTATTCTGTTGTTTTGGGGTGGAATATCCTATAAATATCAATTAAGCCCATCTTGTTTAATGTATCATTTAAAGCTTGTGTTTCTTTATTTATTTTCATTTTGGATGATCTGTCCATTGGTGAAAGTGGGGTTTTAAAGTTCCCTAGTATGATTGTGTTACTGTCAATTTCCCCTCTTATGGCTGTTAGCTTTTGCCTTATGTATTGAGGTGCTCTTATGTTGGATGCAATAATAGTTACAATTGTTGTATCTTCTTCTTGGATCGATCCCTTGATCATTATGTAATGTCCTTGTTTGTCTCTTGTAATAGTCTTTATTTTAAAGTCTATTTTGTCTGATATGAGAATTTCTACTCCAGCTTTCCTTTGATTTTCATTTGCATGGAATATTGTTTTCCATCCCCGCACTTTCAGTTTGTATGTGTCCCTAGGTCTGAAGTGGGTCTCTTGTAGACAGCATATATATAGCTCTTGTTTTTATATCCATTCAGCCCATCTATATCTTTTGGTTGGAGTATTTAATCCATTTACATTTAAGGTAATTATCGATATGTATGTTTCTATTACCATTTTCTTAATTGTTTTGGGTTTGTTATTGTTGGTCTTTTCCTTCTCTTGTTTTTTCTGCCTAGAGAAATTCCTTTAGCATTTGTTGTAAAGCTGGTTTGGTGGTGCTTTAGCTTTTGCTTTTCTGTAAAGGTTTTAATTTTTTCAGCGAATCTCAATGAGATCCTTCCTGGGTAGAGTAATCTTGGTTGTATATTTTTCCCCTTCATCACTTTAAATATGTCCTGCCACTCCCATCTGGCTTGCAGAGTTTCTGCTGAAACCTCAGCTGTTAACTGTATGGGGATTCCCTTGCACGTTATTTCTTGGTTTTCCCTTGCTGATTTTAATATTTTTTCTTTGTATTTAATTTTTGATAGTTTGATTAATATGTGTCTTGGTGTGTTTCTCCTTGTATTTATCCTGTACTGTACTCTCTGATCTTCCTGTACTTGTTTGACTCTTTCCTCTCCCATATTAGGGAAGTTTTCAACTGTAATCTCTTCAAATATTTTATCAGTTCCTTTCTTTTTCTCTTCTTCTTCTGGGACCCCTATAATTTGAATGTTGTTTTATTTAATGTTGTCCCGGAGGTCTCTGAGACTGTCCTCAATTCTTTTCATTTTCTTCTTTATTTTGCTCTGCAATAATTATTTCCACTATTTTATCTTCCAAGTTACTTATCCGTTCTTCTGCCTCAGTTATTCTGCTGTTGATTCCTTCTAGAGAATTTTTAATTCATTTATTGTGTTGTTCATTATTGTTTGTTTATCTTTAGTTCTTCTAGGTCCTTGTTAAATGTTTTTTTTTTTTTTATACTTTCTCCATTCTGTTTCCAAGATTTTGTATCATCTTTACTATCATTACTCGGAATTCTTTTTCAGGTAGACTGCTTATTTCCTCTCCATTTGTTTTCTCTGGTGGGTTTTTACCTTGCTACTTACTCTGCTGTGTGTTTCTCTGTCTTCTCATTTTGCTTAACTTACTGTGTTTGGGGTCTCCTTTTCGCAGGCTGCAGGTTCGTAGTTCCCATTGTTTCTGGTGTCTGCCCCTAGTGGCTACGTTGGTTCAGTGGGTTTTGTAGGCTTCCTGGTGGAGGGGACTGGTGCCTGTGTTCTGGTGGATGAAGCTGGATATTGTCTTTCTGGTGGGCAGGACCATGTCCAGTGGTGTGTTTTTGGGTGTTGGTGACCTTATTATGATTTTAGGTAGCCTCTCTGCTAATGGGTGAGGTTGTGTTCCTGTCTTGCTAGTTGTTTGGAATAGGGTGTCCAGCACTGTAGCTTGCTGGTTGTTGAGTGGAGCTGGGTCTTAGCGTTGAGATGAAGATCTCTGGAAGTGCATTTTCCTTTTGATAACATGGAGCCAGGAGGTCTCTGGTGGACAAATATCCTGAACTCGGCTCTCCCACCTCAGAGTCACAGGCTTGACATCCAGCCATAGCACCATGACTCTCAGCCACACAGCTCAGAAGAAAAAGGAGAAAAAAAGACAGAAAGAAAAAAATAAAATAAAGTTATTAAAATAAAAAAAGATAGAAAGAAGAGAGCAACCAAACCAAGAAAACAAATCCACCAATGATAAACAGTGCTAAAAACTATACTTAAAAAAAAAAGGAAAAAACTGACAGACAGACCCTAGGACAAGTGGTAAAAGCAAATCTATACAGACAAAATCACACAAAGAAGCATACACATACACACTCACAAAAAGGAAAAAAATATATATATATATATATATAAAAACAAAAAGGAGGAAGAGAGCAACCAAATCAATAAAAAAAAATCTACCAATGATAATAATCTCTAAATACTAAACTAAGGTAAACATAAAACCAGAAACAAATTAGATGCAGAAAGCAAACCCCAAGTCTACAGTTGCTCCCAAAGTCCACCACCTCCATTTTGGGATGATTCATTGCCTATTCAGGTATTCTACAGATGAAGGTACATCAAGTTGATTGTGGAGATTTATTCCGCTGCTCTTGAGGCTGCTGGGAGAGATTCCCCTTCCTCTTCTTTGTTCGCACATCTCCTGGGGTTCAGCTTTGGATTTGGCCCCGCCTCTGTTTGTAGATCGCCTGAGGGCATCTGTTCCTGCCCAGACATGAGGGGGTTAAAGGAACAGTTGATTATGTGGCTCCGGGTCACTCAGGCCAGGGGGAGGGAGGGGTACGGAATGCGGGGCAAGCCTTTGGCGGCAGAGGCCAGTATGACGTTGCACCAGCCTGAAGCATGCCATGTGTTCTCCCGGGGAAGTTGTCCCTGGATCACGGGACCCTGGCAGTGGCGTACTGCACAGTCTCCCGGGAGAGGAGGTGTGTATAGTGACCTGTGTTTGCACACAGGCTTTTTGGTGGCTGTGGCGGCAGCCTTAGCATCTCATGCCTGTCTCTGGTGTCTGCTCTGATAGCTGCAGCTTGCGTCCGTCTCTGGAGGTCGTTTAGGCAGTGCTCTGAATCTCCACTCTTCATGCACCTATGGGATGACTTTTAATCTGTTCCAAAATATCCTGCGATGAACAATTGATTTGATAGAGGCCATTATATTTGTCTGAGGTAAATTTTCCCAATTTTCTAAGTGGTCGGCATAATCGCAGGGACAAATATTCTATAATACAGTCAGTGGGAAGGATGTGTTTGGAATTTATAGCTATGCAATGAAAGTTTGTATGTTTAAGTGTGATTTCTCAAATATGTTTACATTTTAAAGTTGGAGATAAATTCTCACATTAAAAAGAAGCCTGATGTTCAATATCTACCTCATTTCTCTGTGGTCTGTCACAGGCAGGCTCCCCAAGTTTCCTCTGAAGAAAGGAAGGCTAAACCATTGTGATCATTGGCTAAAGAGAATGTGTAATGATTCTTAATAACAGAATTTTGAAAAGCTCATAAGCGTGATGATACATCTTACAAGTACAAAAGGACATTTCATTTCAATGGTATTTTTTCTCAGAAGTACAATTTTTCACTTCTCAGTTTTAAAGGAGTGTGAATTTCTAAATGATTACCATTAAAATGACTCAGAAATAAACAAATCTCAAATCTGAAAATTACTTTTTCTTGATCTGACCAGTTTCTCCACATTTTGAATGTTCTCTCCCTGTTGAACTTCATGTTTTACTACTTATCTTTGTATTTTCCTATTCCTTATCAAATAACATATGTTGGGTTCTTACGACATCACTGTTGGGTTGCTAAAATATCATGGAGGTTTAGCATTAATGAAGCTCTTCCAGCTGTGACAATTGCCTTTGAAATATTCTTTAAAAGTTGTTCCTTTCATCACAAAGGACAAAATTTCCCCATAATTACTAAAATTATTTACTCTTCTCTGTTTTTCCTATTGATTCGTCAGAAGAAAATGGTTTGATGCAAATTTTATTCCTTTGTAGATCATCCTAATTTGTTTAACTTTCACTTTTGAGGATGAGCTTATTTTAAATCTTAAATACAATAAAAGATAAAGTTATCCTGGCTATTGGATAAGGCTGGATCCAGACAGAAGAGAATCCACACATGTGACATTTTTGGTTCAGGAAATAGTCAATTGCCCTGTTCGTCATTCCTGTCTCTACTATTCTATGCCTCAGAGGCCTAACAATTAATTTTGAAGAGATGTTGAAATTTCACATAATTGCGGTTTCATTGTCCATCAGTCTTTCCTTTCTTTCTGTCCAGGGACCATTGCACATTCTCCCTTTCATCATCCTCTGCAGTGACCCAGGACCAAATGACTGATTATATTTTAGTGAGCTGGTCCCTGCATTTCTGGAGCCACTAAATTCTCCCTTTAAGTGGAAGACTCTTGCCCCATTTTTTATCGTCATTGTGCTGATGTGGGAGCCCTCTAAGTGTATCTTTTGAATAGTTTAGCATCCTCAGGAGTATGCTGAATTTCTGTAATGCTTCATATGTCATCTGCTCCTTTGTCACACACATGGCTCCAATTTTAGTACTTTATTTCTAGTTGGTCCAACAATTTAGTTTATTTTTCCCTGATTGTATCAATTTATTTTAAGTCTCCTATTTCTGTGTTTGGATTTCTACCCCTGTCATTCCCACACCCTTTGGTTTGTAACTTTGTTTTTCTATCAAAATATTTGATCTGATTCCTCCCTGTTCTTTTTATCCTCATCTGGGTTTCATCTTAATATTTCTTTTTTTTTTTTTTAGCCCTACAAAATATTTTCAATGCCCCATAAGCATCAGCTGGCTCTTTTTGAACTAGCCAGTTTGAAGCAGGCTTTCAGGTTTTCACGTTACAGTAACTCCTTGTAAAAATTCATAGTCCTTGTAATGTAGGTTTGGACTGGGAAGGAAGACTCTGGTCAATTTAAGTTAGAGTCACTCTCCAGCAATGACCACTCTTACATTCTGTCATACTAAAGGGTAATCTTCCTTACATGGACAGCAGTCTCAGGATGCTCACAAAATAGAATAAAGAAGGAAAATCAGGGAAGAGGGAGAACATAGAGACCAGGAGCAGCTTGATCTCTCTTTAATGACTCTGTCTTTCAAAATCCTGGTCCGGGGTATCTTTGACCCAGAGAAGATTAAAGAAATAGTATCATTCATTCTGGAGTCAAATATAAGTCAGCTTAAGTTATATATAAAATGGAATAGTGATATTGTTTGCTTGAATATAATTAATATGAATAATAGCATTCTTTAGCTGCTGCTGATGATAATGATTTTACTTATTTATCTCTTATTGTGTACAAGTTTTAGCATGGAAACTGTCAACATATGAACAGAAAAGGATCAAACCAGAATTATTTATTGTATTCCACTTTCAGCTGCATCACTAATTCTCCTCACCTACAGCTTTAAGAACACAATCTATTTTTATATACTTTTAAAACACTCTAATATCTTAATTTTATATCACATGTATTTAGGAAATGTCTTTGTTCTTATATATACCATAAACTTTAATTGTAAATTATTTGATTTGTTCCATTTTGGAACACATATAGCAATAATAGATTTAAATGCAATTCAGATTAGAAAAAAATGCATAGTCTCTGTCTGTCTGTCTTTCTCTCACACACACATAGACAGAGAGGCAAAATAGCTACTCAGTTATAAGCAAAGTCAAAAGTTCCAATGTATAGTATTCACTCAGTTAGCCTCACTACAAAAACGATCCAACATACATTTGGAGCTTAGTATCAGATCCTATGGTATATGTTGGTGATATCCCAAATAATAAAGACTAGTTTTTGCCAATAATGAAATTTTAGTCCAATTTGGGAGGCATCCTGGCACCTTATCTGCTTGTGTGTCTAAATGACAGAGTATTAGAAATGGTCAAGTGTCCAGGGAGCAGAGAGTAGAGAATGGCATATTCTCTATGGTAGAATTCAGGTAAAGAATAAACAAAGATGTGCAATTTTGTAAAGAACTTGGACATAGAATCAAATTGGCCTGGATTTTTGTACAATATTTTCAATATAACATTTGCATCACCTTGAACAAAATATCTCATTCTCTAATTTTCTCCTCTGAAAAAATACAACAATAACTACCTCCAAGGAGTTTCTTTGAAGTTTAAGTGATATGATATAGAGAAAATGTCTAAGAAAGTTTTGGAGCATGGTATCTTTTTATCTCTCTCTATTTTCTTTCTCCCTTTATGTCTTCTCTCCATTTCTCTCTCTCTCTCTTTTCTCTGTTTCCTGTAAGATTAGCAGGTGGAGAAGCACGTGGTTATGGCATAATATTTTACTCATGGCTCGAACAGGAGGGAGCAATTCCAGTGGTACCTGAACGCAATGATGAAAATTTGGACAGGGCTAGATTATCTAAGTCTCACTGATCATATAAGAAATTTGGACTTGAGAATTGAAACCACCAATAACCACTCAAGCAAGTTTTTACTATTTCAGGAAATTCTTGTCCAGGGAGAAGGAGCTTCAATAACTTTATTGTTTGCTTCAGGAAACTCCTAAAAATCCATTTATTTGAACAACTTTCATCTGTCAGCGTAAACAGCACTTTCTCAAAGCACTTGACTCATACAACTATTTACATTTCTAAAGCTCACTTCAAAACATTTGTCTCCTGTATCTTCCAGTCCTAAAGTATAATATCATGAACTTTTGTTGATGCCAATCAGATCCCTGTATTGTATAATTCACCTTAACCCTCCTCCAAGTTTATAAATATTCTGTCTTTGACCTCCCACTTTGGAGATGCTACTAAAACTGTTAAAATAGTGACCTCCCTCACTGCAGCAAGCAAGAAACTTGGCTTGCCTTATCAATAAATTAATTTAGTGTTTTGTTTTGTTTTTTCTAGGAATTGGCAGTCAAAAGACTTTAATTACTTTTAAAGTTGTTTTGTTTTATATTTGCATGGTTTCATGAAACATGAATCATTAAGAGCATAAAAGTGAGAGTGGTAGAATAATAAACCAAAACAGAGAAGAGAGGTGGAAAAATAAGGACAAAGCCTATCAAAAGCATCTGGGTAAAAGCCAATAAACTGAATTGAAGTAATGGTAATGCAACTGCAAAGAAGTGACTAGAGTGATATGTCTGATGGAGGGCTTTGCAAGAGATAAGAGTTAAAAGTAAGGAATAGGGCTTCCCTGGTGGCGCAGTGGTTGAGAGTCCACCTGCCGATGCAGGGGACACGGGTTCGTGCCCTGGTCCAGGAAGATCCCACATGCCGCAGAGCGGCTAGGCCCATAAGCCATGGCCGCTGAGCCAGCATGTCCGGAGCCTGTGCTCCGCAACGAGAGAGGCCACGACAGTGAGAGGCCCACATAACGCAAAAAAAAAAAAAAAAAAAAAAAAAAAGTAAGGAATAATTACTATCACAAGACTCCAAGGTTTTGCATCTTTGAGACTTAGTGAATCAGTGAACTCACTAATTATAATAGAGAATAAAGATGTAAGATTCATTGGGTGGGGTGGAGTAGGTAATGGGATTGATGTTTAATTGCCGAATTTGAAAAAAATGTATAGCAGTGGATTTCAACTGAGAGCACTTACCCATACCTTCAATCCTAAAAAAGGGACATTTGGAAATATCTGGAGACATTTTTGGTTGTTACAACTCAGGATGTAGTGGTATCTTGTGTGTCAAAAACAGGAATGCTACTCAACAGGCTGCAATGTACATGAGTGTCCCCACATAACAAAAATTATCCTGTTTAAAATGTCAATAGTGCCACAATTGAGAAAACTTGGTCTACAGGCACAAACAGATAACAGAAATGATTTGTTAAAACACTTGTTGAATTAATTACTTCCATACCTAAAGGTATGTCCAAGGCAATTTATTATAACCAATAGAAAAGTGGTGTCAAAGACAAGAATAATTTTTCAGGAGGAAAGAACAGATTGTTTGTTCTATCTGAGCCTAGTCTTCTCACTGTCACTTTTGCCCTTGCCCTCGGTGCTTCTGTTACTTGCTTGACCTCTTTCTCTGAATACCACAGGCTGAAATCCAGCCCACCTTGCAAGAGGCATATACAAAGCCATGTGATTCAAGAGCCTGTTCACATACCTCAGCTCTGTCCAGATGTGAAGTAGTAGTTCTCATAGTGCTTTATTTAAGCTTCTAGTTCAAACCCTCTTTCAAAATGTAACCATCAGCACTCCAATCTCGCTACTCTGTAATGTTTTCAATTTCTTATGTGAGACACACTTATAACTTAATTCTTTGTCCCTTCACTTTCTAACAGGTAGTTTACTTCTGCACACAGACTAGATGTGCAACAAATGAATGTGGGATTGAACACCTCTTCCTCAGACTGATAACTGAGTAAAGTTGCATTATTCATTGCATGTCTACATAAGTTCTGTTAATGTTGATTTTTTTTAAAAAAAAACAAGTCAAATCATGACTTTCCCACAGATATAAAGAGAATATGAACCAATATTTTATTTAACTAATTAATTAGAGAACCGAGTAGATGTTATAACTGGTTCAAAGAAGAAGTCAAAAATGTATAAGTTTATATGGAGAAAACTGTTGAAATGAATGTACAAATTGATGAACACTGGCTTTTCCAAGGGGAAGAGGAAGGAAAGTCAACTGAAATCTCCACTGGCCAGAAAACATTTGCATGTCTAGAGACAAGAATTATTTTGCATCACTCTCTGTTATCCACAACTTTCAGACTTGTAAAATAGCTCCCAGAGAATCTAGTCAGATAACCCTGAAGGGTTTGCTCTAGACAATACATTGCTTTTGCTTGAAATACATTTTCCCTTGCAGTTATAATAATTCACCCCCATAAAGATCTAAACCTCTTAGATCAAAAACAAAAGTTTTCAGAGAGAATAGCAATTAGGTCTATTCTAATCTATCGTGTGTTTTCATCTAACTTTCCCTTTTAATTCCAATGCAATCTTGTCCAGTAGAACTACTTTAAAACCCATAAAATGCCACTTCAAGTTTTAATTTTTATGTAATAGATTATGCAATCTTGTGGTATGTAAAAAATATCACTATCAAAGCTGTAATTTCTCTTTGTTTGACAAATTATGTTATGGTACATAAAAAGTAGGTTGCTACTCATTTCTTCAGAAAATGATTTTCTCAGAAAAAAATGTTGTATTGATATGAAAAAAATATTATAATGTTTATATATATATATATATATATATATATATATATGTTTGTACTAGTACCACTGCCAGTGCATACCTATACTTCCCATTATATAAATAATAGTTTTGAAATAAGTAAAAAAAAAATAGTGGACTAAACTTCAAAACTATTTACAATGAAAATTTATTTTATTCAGTTTCTTAAAAGATTCTTAAGTTCTACATTAGGTTCCATCATATTTCCCTTCTAAATGTTCCCAATTATTTTTTGACTTGACAGTTTCATCTATTGCCTACATTAATTTCTAATTTCTCAGACTGTGTCAGACAATGCTCAGATACTACTGCTTGCCCCAGTGGTAATTTCCTGTAGATTTTGTGTTCTAAACCAGGGACCACACAAAAATTTTACTTCAGATTTTTTTTCAAAGCTTCCAGTACTTACAAATTCCAGCTTTAAAAATCCCTTCCCAAGGTTGGTATTATATCTCCCTGCACAGTAATCCTCCTTTTACCTTTCTACATTATGCTTTTCATCTTGAGGATAAACTAAAAGCACTGGGAAGATTACATTTAAACTTTTAAAAATGTCACTCCTTTATTTCAGGAGACGCCAAATCCTTTTAGGTGATTATACTAGTTTATGATCAACGCTCCTAGAAAAATCTGAAACAGAAATTAAGGAAACACTCCCATTTACCACTGCAACAAAAAGAATAAAATACCTAGGAATAAACCCACCTAAGGAGACAAAAGACCTGTATGTTGAAAACTATAAGACACTGATGAAAGAAATTAAAGATGATACAAACAGATGGAGAGATATACCATGTTCTTGGATTGGAAGAATCAACAATGCTTTATTGTTGAGTTTCAAGTAGACACTTAAATTCTTGGCACAGATTTTATATCAAAGAAAGGGTTTTAGAGTAATTTTTTTCTCCTTAGAATCAAAATCCAGAGCCTGAAATGACTGAAGGCATACAATTTATGCCATAAAGAGTAGGCATCAAAGAATTCCTAATCAGTAATAGCCAATCTTCCTGCATACTCAGAGAGAAATATGAAATGCACCACACAATTAAGGAGATGATTTTATTCAGGCCATTGCAATAAGGAACTTCATTAATGAGAAACATCTTTTAATAAAAAAAAAGGAGGCTTGGGTTTTATAGAGGCAGGTAAATAAGTGAGTCATGGGAAAAGGTGAAAGTGACTTTTATCTGGGAATATGGGAGAATATGGTGGTCCTTTTCTATTAACCTTTTCTGAGAAAGAAAAAGATGGAAGGATTTTTTAAACTTAATTATTTCCCAGCAGCACAAAGTTCAACATTATTGTCTGGTGAGAAAAATATCCCATGGGCTGGGATTAAGAGGTAGAGTCAGAGAGGTGAGCAAAAGAGTTAAATGCCAGTGTGGACTTTGTGAAGGCACCTCTTCCTTTGATCTCACACCCAACCTAAGGTACCATTAGGTTAGAGTCCAAATTTGAAAATCTGGGAAGGATGGGACAAAGATGAGTGTAAGGATCTGCGAGTAGGAGAGATGTGTATCATTGCTGAGTGTAGTCTGGGAATGCAACAGGTCTCAAATCCACACTTGACCCTCCACTCCTCCTCTCCCTCCCCACTTACCAATCTCCACTCTCTGTAGGGCTCAGCATCAGTGGAATGGACAAGCAGCACAGTGTATCGACTGGAAAGACCAGACACAACCTCAGCAGCCTCATCACACTTCCAAAGAGATTCAGAAAGGCATGCAATTTCCTAGCAAACACTAGCATCTTTCTTGTTGCAGCTGAGAGGGCTCTTTAGGGTTACTAGATTCCTCTGGGCTCTTTCTCTCTCATCTTAAGGAACACAGGAATGATATTCAACTTTATATGTTGGTATAGCATTAATGTTCAGTATATATTTGAATACAAAACTCAAAAGATCTGTGATAAAGTTCATGATTCACGTATCATGGCTCCTTGACTTCAGAATTATTGACATTTTGAGCAGGATAATTCTTTGTTTTGACGGAATGAAGGGTTGACTTGTTCATTGTAGGATGTTTCCACACATCTTTGAACTCTACTTATAGATGACAGTAATACTTCTCCCCTTCTCCTGAATTGTAAGTTATGACAATCAAAATAACTTCTCCAGCCATGGCAAGTTGTCCCCTGGAAACAAAATCACTCTCAATTGGGTGAGAGCCACTGGTTTCAGCTATGGATCACCCTTGAAAGTAACTGGCATAGAAGTGGTCATGTGATATTGTTCTGGCCAATAAGAACAAGGAAGAGTCTTCTGGGGAGACTTCCTTCCATCTTAGTTTGCTCGGGCTGCCCTAAAAGAATGCCATAGGCTGGTTGGCTTAAACAATAGAAATTTACTTCTATTTGGTTCCTGGTGAAAACTCTGTTCCTGACTTTCATGTGATTGCATTTTCATTGTCTTCACATGGTGGAGACTGAATGACGAGGTGGGGAGAGAGAGAGAGAGATTGAGACAGAGAGAGAGATTCTTTTTCCTCCTCATTTTATAATGCCACAGTCTAATCAGATTAGGGCTCCAAACGTATTTAACCATAATTTCTTTCTAAAGATTCTATCCTCAGAGAGAGTCACATTGGGGATTATGATTACAACATATGAATTTGAGGGGAACACAATTCAGTCACCTTCTGAGAATGTTTTTTTTCCTACTCTTACAAGGGACCACAAACAAAGTGGTCTGTTCCCTATTTCTACATTTTAATACGGCCAATTGAGGAGTTGATTCATTGATCTACCTCCTTATGCCACCTTGAGGGGCATAACTAACCCACTAATGATGATTGAAGAGTAGAAACAATTTTTAATTTCCCTGCTTGAATAGATTTGTTTCAACACATTACCCCTTGTACACTCCTCAAGCTTCAGTTCTAACCTGTTCTGACTCTCTGATCAATAATTGAGTCCATAAGCTCCCAATGTACATTATCAGACAAAAAATTAAACCAACACAGCAGAGTCCAGATATCCTCAAATACTTTGTTCTAGGGTTATCTCCAGGAAACTCAATTTAAGTTTTTTTTTTTTTCCTCGCATTTGGCTGCAGAAAGAAATCTTCGGTAGTAAAGAGTAGTAAAGAGAGGAGGAGACCTTCACTGAGAAGGAATGAAAGGTATACCTGTGTACTTCACAGACTCAGAATAGATTACCTTTTTCAAGGATCAGCATATCTTATTGTGTCACAAAAGAGAGAAAATGAAAGGAAATCTATATGAGGAAGTGGGGGCAATTGATTTTCTGTATAGAAAGAGCTTAAGAGAGAGGTTTTGCTGGGAAGAATGTCAAGAAAAAGTATGGAATTCATCTTGAAGCTCTACTGTTTGACCCCATGACTGAGGACAAGATGTATGGGGAAGAATCACCCTAGGCAACCCTACATAAAGGTCCAGAAGTAAAGCTGGACAAAAGGTCCAACCTTAGCACAGCAACTTGAGAACAGTTCTACTGATCTAACAATTTAGTGGGGAGGTATCACTGCCTAGGATTCAAGACCTTGCAGTCTCACTTGTCTTATCACCACAGAAGATGCTCCAGAATGGTCATGAGGTCAGGAGACCACTGTAAGTCTATATATATTTGTGTGATGTTGGTGCAGATTCATAAACTACTTAGTGTGGAGTGAGCAGAGTTTCTCTTCTCAAAAATTATGGCCTCCAGAGGAAAGAAGGAATTCTTTTAATTTTGTGTCCCCCATACTTACCTGAGTAAATGAACAACTAAATCTTTCTGGAGGCAAAAGAAGAAATTATTCAAGTATATCAGTCACCCTCAGTTAAGTTGTAGACAAAAGCACAAAACTCAAGCTAAAGGAGTAACTAACATTTGGACATTTGGAAGAATAAGGATGTAAGTTTCATAAAAGACCATGCTTGTCTTGGTCATCACTCTATCCCATGTGGTGTGACCAGTGCCTGGCTGGTATACAGCTGTCACTTCATAAATATTTGTTAAATGAATTAAAGTGAATTTTTCCTTTAACCTATGGCTGCTAAATGTGAGATATTTTTAATTTATTTTTAACTTTTCTCAAATAAGTTGTTTCAAGTTTTTTTCTTTCATGATTTATTTAGTTAGACCTGCCCATGGAGTAAATTCTGTTTTGTTGTTCTTGTTGTTGTTGTTGCTTTTAAATTCATTCTCCTTATTAGCCAATCAACAAAGTTATCTGAAAATCTTCTGTAATGAAAATCCCACGCATTCAGAAGCAATGAAGGCAAAGCCCTTAGGGAACCTGGATTCTGGATCAAAGGCAAATTTAAAAGAAAGCAAAGATGCCTGGTTCCAAACTGAATAAGGTAAAGCATATAACTCTCTGCCTGCTTTAATTGGCGAAGTGGGCAGATAATC
The DNA here is from genome assembly GCF_964374135.1 of Grampus griseus. Lineage (NCBI taxonomy): Eukaryota > Metazoa > Chordata > Mammalia > Artiodactyla > Delphinidae > Grampus > Grampus griseus. The sequence goes on along the minus strand of NC_139018.1, from coordinate 16,797,768 downwards.
GATATGGGGTATTGTTGAGAGCAGGACATTCATTTCAGTGCTGATTACTACCAGACCTGCCTCAGGGGAGAGAGATCCCACTAAAGCTATGTCACCTGCTCCTAAAACCACTTCAAAAGGAAAGGAGGAGGGAAGTTTTTTTCACACAACATAAAGCTGATTTCTGAGAAAGTAAATATGTATAAACTGATAAAAAAGACATGCCAATATTTCCCCCTAGGCATCCTGGCTGATAAAACTCGCTGCATTTTATCTAGAGGTTTTCTAGCAAGTTACATACATAAAAAACAAAATAGAAAATATTTTTCTTAATTTAATTTATAAAACTTAAAAATGTTATTTAGGCAGTTTAAAGCTGTGAAAAAGGACCAGATACAATAATACCATATGGCTGTTTAACCCTTTACAGTATTGAACATGTTGCCACATATTAGCATTATTTGATTCTTGAGAGCTTTGCCAGGCATATTTGGTGAGTATAACTGGACAAGAACTGTTTTTCCCATTTGACAAATATGGGAAATGAGACTTTCCCATTTGACAAATAAGGGAAATGACAAATAAGGGAAATGAGACTTTCCCATTTGACAAATAAGGGAAATGAGACTCATAGAAGTTAAATGATTTAAAAGAAGTTGCAGAGCTAAAATTTTAGAAGTAAGACAAAAAAGTAATGTTTTCTCACTATATTAGGTAAGAGAAAAAGTTTCAACTCAGTGATGTCAACTTAACCAAAAACATATTAGAAAAAGAAAAGCAAATGAAATATACAGTAAGCATAAGGAAGGAAATCATAAAGATCAAAGCAGAAATCAATGAAATGGGATACAAAAAATAAGAAAATCAATGGAACAAAAACTGACTCTTTGAGAAGATCATTAAAATTGATGAGCCTTTAGTCAAAATCCTCAGGAGAAAAAGAGAGAAGACACAAATTACTGAAATCAGGAATTAAAGAGGTGACATCACTATAGACTCTACAGATAATAAAAGGATAATATGTGACTCTAACAAACAATGTTACATGAATACATTTGACAAGTTAGATTAAATGGGAAAATTTATTTAAATACTAAAGCTTACTCAAGAAAACTAGATAACCTAAAATCCACTATATATGAAAAGAATGACATTTGTAGCTAAAAACCTTCTGGCTCGGAAAATTTCAGGTGCAGATAGTTTCACTGTGAATTCTATCAGATGTGTAATGGATAAATAATACAAATTCTATGTAAACTCTTCCTAAAACTTTAAGAGGAAGGAATACTTCTGAATTCAAGCAATAATATGCAACTATTATTACCAATAACACGAACATAGATGCAAAAAAATTAGATATATGGTAGATATAAAAATTTAAATATGACCAAGTGGAGTTAATCCAAGAAATGCAAGTTTTGATTTACTATTTTAGAATCAATCAATGTAATTCACCACATTGGAACAACTAAAACAGAAAAAAAAAATATTCAATAGACACAATAAAAGCTAAAATCCATTCATCAAAAAATCTCTTAGCAAACTAGAAATAGAAGAGAATTTCTTCAATCTGATAGAAAGCATCTACCAAAATGCACAGCAAGTATTATACTTGGTGAAAAACCAAATACTTTTCCCCTATTATCAGGAACAAAAGTAGTATGTCCACTCTCACTACTTCTATTCAACATTATGCTCTAAGTTCTTGACAGTGAAATCAGTCAAGATACAGAAATAAAAATCTCCAGATTTGAAAGGAAGAGGTTAAATGTATTTATCTCAGATAGCATGATTATTTATGATTTATTATTATTTATGATAATCTGATGGAATCCACAAAAAAAGCTACTAGAACTAATAATTGAGTTTAAAAAGGTGCCATGATGTGGAGAAATAGAGTTGGGTACAATAAATTTACTCCAGAAGAATACTTGGCCAAGTTGTACATTTCTGCTGGGATAGAAAGTTAGAGTTTCAGCTTCCCTTAGTTTTGTTGTGCCCAGTAAGTCACAAGCAAAGTAAATGTCTGATTTCATATTTCACTTTTCAATTTCTCCAAGTGCACATTTTCAGCTAAGCTGGAACAAGATGATCCTTTGTCTTTTTTTTCAGCTCTAATATTATAAACCAGTATCCTGTTTGTCGTATATTTAGGGCCACATTTTTCACAATTTTGTGTCTTTTGGTGGAGACTTTGCTGTTTAAAATGGCCCTCAGTAGCAGTGATGAAGTTCTGTCTAGTGTCGCTAAGCACAAGAAAGCTGTGATACGCCCCAGGGAGAAAGTACATGTCTGAGAAGCTTCACTATGATATGAGCTATAGTGCTATTGGCCATGATGAGTTCAGTGTTAATGAATCACCAATATATTTCCAATAAGGTGCCTTTATTCAGAAATACACAAAACAAAGTTATGTACTGACTTGTTGATAAAAATGTTGTGACTACAGGTTTGTAGTATTGTAGTAATCTAACCCTGCATTACCCCTAGAGCAATGGTGCAGCATTCACTAATTCAGGATTTGTGGTGACTTTATAGAACACAACTACCAAGAATAATGATAACTGACTGTGTCTGATAAATGATTGTGTCTAGTTTACTGAAAATTAAGAAACTCAAACCTCAACAATATACAAAAAGAAATTAAAATGAGTAAATTATTTGAACAGATATATTAACAAAAAAGATATATGGATAGCAAATTAGCATATGTAAAGATGATCAACATCATTAGTTATTAGGGAAAAGGAAATAGAACCACAATATGATATTAAAGCATACCTGTTAGGATGGCTAAAATTAGAAGAATATGGAGGAACTGGAATTCTCAGGCACTGGTAGTGGGAATGTAAAATAGTAGAAGTTGGGAAAGTAGTTTGGCATTTTTAAAAGTTAAACATACACCCACCATATGATCCTGGCATTCTACTCTTAGATATTTTTCCAAATGCAAAGAAAACATATGTCCATACAAGGACTTGTATATGAATGGAAGTTTTCTTTGTATTAGCCCCCAAATGGAGATAATCTAAAAGTCCATCAACAGATGAATAAATAAACTGTGGAATATCCCCAAACAGGATATCATTCAGTAATAAAAAGGAATAAACTATTGATACACAGTACGGCATTAATGAAACTCGAAGTAATAAGCAGAGTGAAAATAAGCCAGATTAAAAAAGAGTGCAAACTATGTGGTCCTATTTATATAAAACACAAAGTAATCACCAGTGACAGAGAGACGATCAATGGTTACCTGAGAACTGGAATGAAGGGTAGGGAAAGGGAAAGGATGGGTAGGAAAGATTCAAAGGGTGGCAGGAGACTTTGGGGTGATGGATAAGTTCATTATCTTGATTAAGGTGATGGTGTGAGCAGCATATACCTCTGTCAAAAGTTATTAAATTATAAACTTTAAATATATATAGTTATATTAATTATAACTCAATAAAAGTATTTATTTTTTTTAAGTCAATAAGCCCTAAAATTAATAGTTTTTTTTAAATCCCTAGTTTAGTGCTTTCAACTACAACATGTGTAAAGTAACAAGATGTAAATATAAAAGATATATTATATATATAATATATAGCTATATAATATATAATTTCTCTCTTTGTATATATATATATATGCTAAATAACGACATATTATAATTTTCATTCATCACATAACATATTAGCTACTGGTAACATATGATTTATACATCATTTATTCCTCATATTAGGTGTTTAGAGGCAGGGATGATGTTGTCGTGTAGTGAAAATAATATTTATAGAGCAACTATTATCAGCCAGCAACGCTGAGCTCTTCAGACATGTTATTTGGTTTCATCCTTACAAAATTCTTTAAGGTATAAAAGATTTTCTCATTTTATAATTGATAAAACTGAGGCATAGAGAAAAGTTTCTCAATGTCACATTTTCAGTGAGATGTTGACTTGCAACTCAACCCCAAGTTTTTGTGACTCCAGAGTTCCTGTTTTCTTGACTTACATGATATATATTATATTACATTGTTATATATATTTATTATATATGTTAGATATTGTAAATATCATATTCTTGTGCTCATACCTCTGAAATAAATGATAGAGCTCAGAAACTTTCAAGGTAAGCTCTCCGGTGCCATGATTCTATATGCATTTTTTTTGTGTGTGTGTGGTACACGGCCTCTCACTGTTGTGGCCTCTCCCATTGCGGAGCACAGGCTCCGGATATGCAGGCCCAGCGGCCATGGCTCACGGGTCCAGCCACTCCTCAGCATGGGGGAACTTCCCGGACCAGGGCACGAACCCGTGTCCCCTGCATCGGCAGGTGGACTCCCAACGACTGCGCCACCAGGGAAGCCCTCTATATGCATTTTATCTAGCCTTCCTATAACAATATAATAAACACATGTTATGTAATATACTCATAGTAACACCTATTTTTGTCAACCAATACAAAATATATATCTGGGAAAAAATGTGCATGTTCCATAGTTAAATACCAAACTCCAGCTGTCTGCATGAGGGAAGAATATGTTTACACTCCAATTGTTAAAATTAATTATTTGTTTATGTAAGACATTCTGCCTTCATTAATGCACATGATTAAATAGAAATGCTTCAGAACACAATAATTATTAACCTCTCTTCACTAAAAGGAGTCTCACATTCAGTCAAGAGCCTTATAAGTACAATTACAATAAAGGCAAAGGATCTTTCTTAAACTAATTCAAGGTTTGCTTGAAAAAGAAAAAAAATAAATTCCACTGCTGTGCTTACCCATTGCTCTTCACTTGCACAGGCTTCAATCATTGTACCATCTTCAGTTATAAAAGTGTATATATGCAGTGTATACCCACATGTCTACAAATGCATATAAAACCCAAAGCAACATCAGATATTAATTTAAAATGGAGTAAAATTCTCACCTGTGGGGCTCAGGCTAGGAGCCCATTATTGCCATTCTCTACAAAGAAAAGTTCAACTAATTGAATAGCAATGCAAATGTAGTTTCCTACAACAAACCTGACCAATCCATCTTAACCTGAAATGCTACGTATTGTTAAGACCTGACCGAACTAATCAATTCTGATGAAAATGTCTCAGTCTTACTAGTAGGCTGATATACAAGTAGTTAAATTAGATTTGGCATTTCAATAGAAAAGTATTCATGTAAACATGGAAATGCACCACAAGGAAATGAGACATAGCAATTATTTTATTTCCAATACAGATAGTTTGAAACTTTGTTGTTATAGACACCAAAAGAGTTGAGCATATAATCTGGGTCTTGTACTAATTTTGGAGAATTAATAAATCACGTATTTGTATTGTGTTACCCAAAAAGTCATGTTGAACCTACAGAAAAGCAATTTTTTTTTTCTGTTCTGCTCTACGTGTTCTTTACATCATCATGTTCATCTGAGAATATGGTTGTATACATATGGGGCAAATAATGAGTATGCAATATATTTTCCCCTGAAGAGATTAATAGGTTGGAAAATGGGGAGTTTTTTTGCCAATCATGAATTAAGATAGAGCAATGATTTTCAATGTACAATCTTTGGTCTATTGTTAGGTCAGGAAAATCCTTCCAATGGACTGTGAAACTAATTGAAAAATGTCAGTCCTTTACACTGTTCTTACTGGTCCATGACACTTAATTCCATGGACTTTTTTTTTTAATAAGTAAATAAGAACTACTTCCTGATAGTCGATTAACTGAATTATTACACACTCAAGATTTGGAATTCACAAGTTTAAAAAGTTCACTGAGGACAGTAAACATTTTGCTAAAAAGTCTGATTGCCATGTAAAGATGGAAAATGCTGTGAATTCTCCCTCTGGGCTTGGGCACAGAGGGTTTTCCAGAAATATCACTGCTGTCTTGAGTTGCACATTTTTAATTGCTGCTCTTCTTTGCTTGCAGTAATTACTTACTGCAAGTATATACTTTAGTTTGCTATGGAGTCTACAGTGAGTACTGCTGTATTTTTCTCTAACTAGTATCTGTAGTTGGTGCTTTTCCAAAAACTATATATTAATGTGTTTATATAGATGTGGATTAAACATGAAATCACCAGTAACTCCTAAAATGTGCTACTTCAGAGCCACTTCATTGGAAACTGGTGATGTAGACAAGCCACGGGTTAAATTGACTTCCATCTAAACATGTTTCTATTTAAAAATAATGAGAGGCACTGGAATGAAGAAGGTTGCAAATGACAAACATAGTCTGAGTTTAATTTTGTCTTACATTTTATTTTTTCTGTATATATTCTGTGTGGTGTATGTGTGTTTGTATGAGAGAAGGAGACAGAGAGAGACACTACTGACAGAAAGACCGACTATAGGATAATTATGCTGCTTCAATGCCTAGCTATCTATTCATCTATCTACAAAATGTTAACAACGTTTCTCTCTACATAGGGAGATTATAAGTAATATTAAATCTGTTCTATATATATTTATATTTTTCAAAATTCTGACTTTCATATGTATTAACATTAAAAAGAAAAATTCATTATGAATAACTTTGTCTTGGATTAAGTATGCTCAGCTGCCTAATTTGGGGTCCAGAAAGCTGGGGGCAGGGAGGGAAGGGAGGGATATAAACATACATATATCCACACCCGGATGCTTCCTGGGTGGAGTTTCAATAAGACAAGTAAGTACAGACTGAGAATGAATGAACTTCCATTTCAAAATGACATTTTCTGTGTTCTATTCTTTAACATCAAGCACAGCTGTGTTCTATGCAGGGGGATTCAGATATTAACTTCTGCTGGCTCCTAATAACTTATGCAAATATTTTCACCTCTTCTCAGACTGGACTCTTCTTTTTCCAGGCCCTTCACTTCATCTTATGTAATTCCTATGGCATCTTGTACATACAGTCTCATTCTTGCTTCAGTGCTCATACTGATATATGAAGTCTCTTTTTTTTTTTAAGATTTAAATTTTTGTTTTAATTTTTATTTTTGGCTGCATTGGGTCTTGGTTGCTGCACACGGGCTTTCTCTAGTTGTGGCGCGCGGGAACTACTTTTCATTGTGGTGCGCGGGCTTCTCCTTGCAGTGGCTTCCCTTGTTGTGGAGCCTGGCCACGGGCTCCATAGTTGTGGCATGTGGGCTTAGTTGCCCCACGGCATGTGGGATAATCCCAGACCAGGGATCAAACCCGTGTCCCCTGAATTGGCAGGTGGATTCTTATCCACTGCACCACCAGAGAAGTACTGAAGTCTCTTAATTTTGATGACACTTGCTTTTCTCACTGTCTTTACATCACAAACTTCTTGTTAACTGCCTTCTAAGAAATCGTAGGCTTCTCTCAATAGCTCTGCAAAACTCGCCTTTATAAGCATATGACTTCACTTTTACCTTCACAGAATTCCTGGGTACTTATGTGTTCTCTCAGTGGCTTCCCCATATCCTAATCAGTATCCATACAGTGGTATACTGAGAAACTTTTTAATCTTTTCAAATCAGGAAGAATCACTGCCTTACTTGGGGTCTGAGCTAAAAACAGATTCTCCAGCAGGCACCCATGTGACATTTGCCTTGTAGCACCCTCAAGTGATCTACAACAGCAAGCTTTCAATAGCTCAGGGAGGGCTTCCCTGATGGCGCAGTAGTTGACAGTCCGCCTGCCGATGCAGGGGACGTGGGTTCGTGCCCCAGTCTGGGAAGATCCCACATGCCATGGAGCAGCTGGGCCCGTAAGCCATGGCCACTGAGCCTGTGTGTCCAGAGCCTGTGCTCTGCAACTGCAGAGGCCACAACAGTGAGAGGCCCGCGTACCACAAAAAAGAAAAAGGAAAAAAAAAAAAAGAATAGCTCAGGGAAATTAGTGTTTAATGGCCACAAATCCTGTTTTGATATAGCTGGATGGAGTCTTGGAGTCTCACTTTTCATGTGGCTTTGTAACTTTGACCACCCCTAAGTGTTTTTGCAGTCTCTGTTGTTCAATAACAGACTGTTTGACACTAGCGTGGACACCCTAGATAGAACCCTCTGCTGACCTCCACCTACCTTAGAAATCCACCACCTTTGGGAGTGGTTGAACCATGAATAGCAATCCCAAGACTTTATAGGAACCAACCTAAGGTACATTAAGTGGACACCAGAGTTCATATAAACCCAGCCACTTCTTAACTGCTGCACTTTTATAGTGTTCTTTTAAAAATGACAATACAGTTACACCAGCCTGATAATTTAAACCCTCCAACAATTTTCCAGCGTTTGTAGAATGAAGGCTAAAATCTTTAACATGACGTTTTAGACCATATATTATCTAGTCCTGGCCTCCATGTCATCATGGAGTGCTATTTTCCCCCTCACTATCTTTCTTCAAATCACATTAGCTTTCTTTCTATTTCACAAAAGATACATTCTGTTTCTCATCTCAGGAGTTTTACACATGCTGTTCCTTGTACCTGGAATGATCTTATCTCCCACACCTTTTTCTAGCTAATTCTTACTCACCTGTCAGAGCTTAGCATACATTTCAGATAGAAGATGACTCACTCCTTGATTTTCTAATATGAAGTCAGGGTGTACTCTGATTTCTCAAATCACACTGCACTTTATTATTTTTAATTATAATTGTCTAAAAAATAAATAGTTGGAATAAATTAATGGACTTTATCTAATAAGAATGTATCAGTATTGGTTAATTTACTGTAACAACTGTACCACACTAATATAAGAGACTAATAAAAAGGGAAACTGCCTGGATGTACAGGACCATTCTATACTACCTTTGCCATTTTTCTGTAAATCTAAAATTGTTCTAAAAATAAAGTTCATTTAAAAATAAGTGGATGGGGGTGGTGCTTCAAGATGGTGGACGTGGAAATCACCTTCCTCCCCACAAACACATCAGAAATACATCTACATGTGGAACAACTCCTACAGAACACCTACTGAATGCTGGCAGAAGACCTCAGACTTCCCAAAATGCAAGAAACTCCCCACATACCTGGGTAGGGCAAAAGAAAAGACAGAGACAAAAGAATAGGGATGGGACATGCACCTCTGGGAAGGAGCTGTGAAGGAGAAAAAGTTTCCACACACTAGGAAGCCCTTTCACTGGTGGAGATGGGGGGTGGGCCGGGGGAAAGCTTCGGAGCAACGGAGGAGAGCACAGCAACAGGGGTGCATAGGGCAAAGCGGAGAGGTTCCCGCACAGAGAATCGGTGCCGACCGGCACTCACTAGCCTGAGAGGCTTGTCTGCTCACCTGCCGGGCCAGGTGGGGGCTGGGAGCTGAGGCTCAGTCTTCCGGAGATCAGATCACAGGGAGAGGACTGAGGTTGGCTGCACAAACACAGCCTGAACGGGTTGAGTGCACTACAGCTAGCCAGGAGGGAGTCCAGGAAAACATCTGGACCTGCCTAAGAGGCAGGAGACCATTGTTTCAGGGTGCACAGGAGAGAGGATTCAGACCACTGCCTAAATGAGCTCCAGAGACGGGCACGAGCCGCAGCTATCAGCACAGACATCAAAGACCAGCATGAAATGCTAAGGCCACTGCAGCCACCAAGAAGCCTCTGTGCAAGAACAGGTCACTATCCACATCTACCCCCCTGCCCACCCTCCCCCGGGAGCCTGTGCAGCCCGCTACTGCCAGGGTCCCATGATCCAGGGACAACTTCCTGGGAGAACACACAGCACGCCCCAGGCTGTTGCAACATCACGTCAGCCTCTGCCACCGCAGGCTCGCCCTGCATTCCGTACCCCTCCCCACACCCCACAGGCTGAGTGAGCCAGAGCCCCCTAATCAGCTGCTACTTGAACAATTTAACACCCTCCTTTCTGGACAAAGAACAGATGCAAGAGGGCGACATACATGCAGAGGTGGGGTTAAAACCAAAGCTGAACCCCAGGAGCTGTGTGAACAAAGAAGAGAAAAGCAAATTTCTCCATGCAGCATCAGAAGCAGTGGATTAAATCTCCAGAATCAACTTGATGTACCCTGCATCTGTGGAATAACTGAAGAGATAACAAATCATTCCAAAATTGAGGCAGTGGACTTTGGGAGCAAATGTAGACTTGGAGTTTGCTGTCTGCAACTGACTTGTTTCTGATTTTTATGTTTATCTTAGTATAGATTTTAGCACTTGAAATCATTGATGGATTTGTTTATTGGTTTGGTTGCTCTCTTCTTTTTCTCTTATTACTTTTTAAATTTTTTATTTTAATAATTTTTTTTCTATTTTAATTATTGTATTGTATTTATTTTCTTTCTTTTTTCTCCCTCTTTTTCTGAGCCATGTGGCTGACAGGGTCTTGGTGCTCCGGCCTGGTGTCAGGCCTGAAGCTCTGAGGAGTGAGAGCCGAGTTCAAATCATTGGACCACCAGAGACCTCCTGGCCCCATATAATATCAATCAGCAAGAACTCTCCCAGAGTTCTCTGTCTCAATGTAAAGACCAGTTCCACTCAATGACCAGCAAGCTCCAGTGCTGGAAACCACAGGCCAAACAACTACCAAGGCAGGAACACAGCCCCACTCATTAGCAAAGAGGCTGCCTAAAATCACACTAAGTTCACAGACACAAGAAAACACACCACTGGATGTGGCCTTGCTCACCAGAAATACAAGATTCAGCCCCACCAACCAGAACACAGGCATCAGTCCCCTCCACCAGGAAACCTACACAACTCACAGAACCAACCTTAGCCACTGGGGGAAGACACCAAAAACAACAGGAACTATGAACCTATAGCCTGCGAAAAGGAGACTCCAAACATGGTTAAGCAAAATGAGAAGACAGACAAATATGCATCCAGTGAAGGAGCAAGCTAAAAACCCACCAGATCAAAAAAATGAAGAGGAAATAGGCAGCCTACATGAAAAAGAATTCAGAGTAATGATAGTAAAGATGATGTAAAATCTTGGAAATAGAATGGAGAAAATATAAGAAACATTTAACAAGGACCAAGAAAAACTAAAGAGGAAGCAAACAACGATGAGCAACACAATAAATGAAACTAAAAATTCTCTAGAAGGAATCAATAGCAGACTAAATGATACAGAAGAATGGATAAGTGACCTGGAAGATAAAATAATGGAAATAACTACTGCAGAGCAGAAAAAAGAAAAAAGAATGAAAAGAATTGAGGGCAGTCTCAGAGACCTCAGACACAACATTAAATGCACCAACATTCAAATTATATGGGTTCCAGAAGAGAAAAAGAAAGAGATTGAGAAAATATTTGAAGAGATGATGGTTGAAAACTTCCCTAACACGAGAATGGAAAGAGTTAATCAAGGGCAAGAAGAACAGAGAATACAGTACAGGATAAATCCAAAGGAGAAACATGCCAAGACACATATTAATCAAACTACAAAAAATTAAATACAAAGAAAAAATATTAAAAGCAGCAAGGGAAAAGCAACAAATAACATACAAGGGACTCCCCATAAAGTTAACAGTTGATCTTTCAGCAGAAACTCTACAAGTCAGAGGGATTGGAGGACATATTTAAGTGATGAAAGGGGAAAACCTACAACCAAGATTATTCTACCCATCAAGGATCTCATTCAGATACGTTGGAGAAATTAAAACCTTTACAGACAAGCAAAAGCTAAGAGAAATCAGCACCACCAAACCAGCTTTACAACAAATGCTAAAAGAATTTCTCTAGGCAAGAAACACAAGAAAAGGAAAAGACCTACAATAACAAACAATTAAGAAAATGGTAATAGGAACATACATATCAATAATTACCTTAAATGTAAATGAATCAAATGCTCCAAGCAAAAGACACAGACTGGCTGAATGGATAAAAATATGAGACCCGTATATATGCTGTCTACAAGATACCCACTTCACCTAGGGACACATACAGACTGAAAGTGAGAGGATGGAAAATGATATTCCATGCAAATGGAAATCAAAAGTAAGCTGGAGTAGCAATTCTCATATCAGACAAAATAGACTTTAAAATGAAGACTATACAAGAGACAAAGAAGGACACTACATAATGATCAAGGGATCAATCCAAGAAGAAGACATAACAATTGTAAATATTTATGCACCTAACATAGGAGCACGTCAATACCTAAGGCAAATGCTAACAGCCATAAAAGGGGAAATCAACAGTAAAACAATAATAGTAGGGGACTTTAACACCCCACTTTCACCAATGGACAGATCAGCCAAAATGAAAATAAATAAGGAAACACAAGCTTTAAATGACACATTAAACAAGATAGACTTAATTGATATTTATAGGACATTCCATCCAAAAACAACAGAATACACTTTGTTCTCAAGTGCTAATGGAACATTCTCCAGGATAGATAATATCTTGAGTCACAAATCAAGCATTTGTAAATTTAAGAAAATTAAAATCGTATCAAGTAGCTCTTCCAACCACAATGCTATGAGACTAGATATCAATTACAGGAAAAACAACTGTCAAAAAATACAAACACATGGAGGCTAAACAATGCACTACTAAATAACCAAGAGGTCACTGAAGAAATCAAAGAGGAAATCAAAAAATACCTAGAAACAAGTGACAATGAAAACACAATGACCCAAAACCTATGGGATGCAGCAAAAGCAGTTCTAAGAGAGACGATTATAGCAATACAATCCTACCTCAAGAAACAAGAAACATCTCAAATAAATAACATAACTTTACACCTAAAACAATTGGAGAAAGAAAAAAAAAAAAACAAAGTTAGCAGATGGAAAAAAGTCATAAAGATCAGATCAGAAATAAATGAAAAAGAAATGAAGGAAACAAGAGCCAAGATCAATACAACAAAATGCAGGTTCTTTGAGAAGATAAACAAAATTGATAAACCATTAGACAGACTCATTAAGAAAAAAGGGAGAACACTCAAATCAACACTATTAGAATTGAAAAAGGAGAAGTAACAACTGACACTACAGAAATACAAAGGATTATCAGAGATTACTACAAGTCACTCTATGGCAAAAAATGGACAACCTGGAAGAAATGGACAAATTCTTAGAAAAGCACAACTTTCTGAGACTGAACAATGAAGAAATAGAAAATATAAACAGATCAATCACAAGCAATGAAATTGAAACTGTGATTAAAAATCTTCCAACAAACGAAAGCCCAGGACCAGATGGCTTCAGAATTCAGGCGAATTCTATCAAACATTTAGAGAAGAGCTAACACCTATCCTTCTCAAACTCTTCCAAAATATAGCGGAGGGAGGAACACTCCCAAACTCATTCTATGAGGCCAACAGCACCTGGATACCAAAATCAGACAAAGATGTCACAAAAAAAGAATACTACCAGGCCAATATCATTGATGAACATAGGTGCAAAAATCCTCAACAAAATACTAGCACACAGAGTCGAACAGCACATTCAAATGATCATACACCATGATCAGGTGAAGTTTATCCCAGGAATGCAAGGATTGTTCAATAAATGCAAATCAATCAATGTTATACAACATATTAACAAATTGAAGGATTAAAAACCATATGATCATCTCAATAGATTCAGAAAAACTTTCAACAAAATTCAACATCCATTTAAGATAAAAACTCTCCAGAAGGAGACATAGAGGGAACCTACCTCAACATAATAAAGGCCATATATGACAAATCGACAGCCAACATCGTTCTCAAGGGTGAAAAACTGAAACCATTTCCTCTAAGATCAGGAACAAGACAAAGTTGTCCATTCTCACCACCATTATTCAACATAGTTTTGGAAGTTTTAGCCACAGCAATCAAAGAAGAAAAAAGGAATAAAATGAACTGAAATCAGAAAAGAAGAAGTAAAACTGTCACTGTTTCCAGATGACATGATAGTATACATAGAGAATCCTAAAGATGCTACCAGAATACTACTAGAGCTAAGCAATGAATTTGGTAAAGTAGCAGGATACAAAATTAATGCACAGAAATCTCTTGCATTCCTATGAACTAAGGATGAAAACTCTGAAAGAGAAATAAGGAAACACTCCCATTTATCATTGCAACAAAAAGAATAAAATACCTAGGAATAAACCTTCCTAAGTAGACAAAAGAACTGTATGCAGAAAACTATAAGACACTGATGAAAGAAATTAAAGATGATACAAACAGATGGAGATATATACCATTTCCTTGGATTGCAAGAATCAACACTGTAAAAATGACTGTACTACCCAAAGCAATTTGCAGATTCAGTGCAAACCGTATCAAACTACCAATGGCATTTTTCACAGAAATAGAACAAAAAATTTCACAATTTGTATGGAAACACAAAAGACCCCATATAGCCAAAGCATTTTGAGAGAGAAAAACGGATCTGGAGGAACGAGGTTCCCAGACTTCACACTGTACTACAATGCTACAGTAATCAAGGCAATATGGTACTGGCACAAAAGCAGAAATATAGATCAATGGAACCGGATAGAAAGCCCAGAGATAAACCCACACACATATGGTCACCTTATCTTTGATAAAGGAGGTGTGAATATACAATGGAAAAGAGACAGTCTCTTCAATAAGTGGTCCTGGGAAAACTGGACAGCTACATATAAAAGAATGAAATTAGAACACTTTCTAGCACCATATACAAAAATAAGTTCAAAATGGATTAAAGACTTAAATGTAAGGTCAGACACTATAAAACTCTTACAGGAAAACTAGGAAGAACCTGATATAAATCACAGCAAGATTCTTTTTGAGTGACCTCTTAGAGAAATGGAAATAAAAACAAAAATAAACAAATGGGACCTAATGAAACTTAAAAGCTTTTGCACAGCAAAGGAAGCCATAAGAAAGATGAAAAGACAACCCTCAGAATGGGAGAAAATATTTGCAAACAAGCAATTGACAAACAATTAATCTCCAAAATATAGAAGCTGCTCATGCAGCTTAATATCAAATAAGCAAACAACCCAATCCAAAATTTGGCCAAAGACCTAAATAGACATTTCTCCAAAGAAAATATACAGATAGCTGACAAACACATGAAAGGATGGTCAACATCACTAATCATTAGAGAAATGCAAAGCAAAACTACAGTTAGGTATCACCTCACAACAGTCAGAATGGCCATCATCAACTAACACAACATTGTAAAGCAATTATACTGCAGTACAGGTGTTAAAAAAAAAATCTACAAACAATTAATGCTGGAGAGGGTGTGGAGAAAAGGGTACCTTCTTACACTGTTGGTGGGAATGTTAATTGATACAGCCACTATAGAGAACACTATGGAGGTTCCTTAAAAAACTAAAAACAGAACTACCATATGAGCCAGCAATCCCACTACTGGGCATATACCCTGAGAAAACTATAATTCAGAAATAGGCATGTACCACAATGTTCATTGAAACTCTATTTACAATAGCCAGGACATGGAAGCAACCTAAGTGTCCATCGACAGATGATGGGTAAAGAAGATGTGGCACATATATACAATGGAATATTACTCAGCCATAAAACTAAATGAAATTGAGTTATTTTTAATGAGATAGATGGACCTAGAGTCTGTCATACAGAGTGAAGTAAGTCAGAAAGAGAAAAAAGATACCATATGTTATATATAGAATATATATGGAATCCAAAAAAAAAAAGGTTCTTATGAGCCTAGTGGCAGGACAGGAATAAAGATGCAGACGTAGAGAATGGACTTGACATAGGGAGGGGGAAGGGTAAGCTGGGACTAAGTGAGAGAGTAGCATTGACATATATACACTACCAAATATAAAATAGGTAGCTAGTGGGAAGCAGCCGCATAGCACCGCGAGATCAGCTCCATGCTTTTTGAGCACCTGGAAGGGGTGCAATAGCAAGGGTGGGAGGGAGACACAAGGGGGAGGGGATATGGGGATATATGTATACATATAACTGATTCACTTTGTTATACAGCAGAAACTAACACAACATTGTGTTAGTTATACTCCAATAAAGATGTAAAATAAATAAATAAATAATAACAAATATTATTACAATAATTGTACTCCAATTATACTCCAATAAAGATGTAAAATAAATAATAATAAATGGATAGTTGTATAGTTCACCATTCCTTCAGTTTGTGCATTCCATACATAAAGCATCCCATGTTTAGTTCTCCACTGTGCCTACACATCCCTTGCATAGAGTAAGCATTTTATACATTTTTGTATGAATGAATAATAAACATGTAAACATACTGAAGTCTATCAGACAATGTCAGGGAACCTTAGCACTTTCAGCACGTCTGTTAGTGTCATCATTTTTCATATACTCAGGTCTGTTTCCCCAGCTGGCTCTGGGCTTCTCAAAGCCATGAGCCATAACTAAATATTTATCTTTGTATGTTAGGCATTTAAATAGCACCTGACACATACAAGGCACTCAAAAACAGCTTGTATATTATGGTATATATACCATATGACATTTATATGGGAAACTGTATAAACAATGCTTAATTAGTTTATTTGGAAGGTACTTTTTTCCTTTGTATTCAACCTCACTGTGAGGTCTACCTTTTAAAAACAGAAACACAAGAGTTTCACAGCCGGGGGTAGAATTGGGGGAATATATTCATTGATTGTCACCATGCTATCAATAATGTATATAAGAAAATTCATGAAAAAATGTGTTTAGTGGCATTCAAGAAACTCTCTTTTTTGTTCTTTAAAAAAAGAAAAAACAGCTTGTTTTTTTGATTAAATGTAATGACCTGAAGGAGAACAATAGTTAGATAATCTATTCCTCAGTGGAGATGCTTATTTTTGTATTTGAAGTTCTACATATATTTTAACATATGTTTCCTTATATTGTCCATATATTGTTTTGTATATGAATACCAAATTTTAATAAGGAATTTGCAATAAAATAGCCACAAAGCATTTAAGAGTGATATTTTAAATTTATTAAATGTTTCTTCAAATAAATGACTGTCACAGTTTTCTATCTATACCACATTCATTCAAATTAAATGCATTTACAAAATAATATTAAATGCACTCAAAGAACTCCGGAAAGGAACTTTTGGAAATTAGTCTTAATAATGACAAAATTATAAAATCTCAGAAGTTAAATTTATATATGGAAGTTTCTGCTCAAAATAAAATATGAAAAGTTCATTAGAGGAAATTTTTGCTAGGTTTCACTGAAAATAACTTATCTGCCCCATGCAAATTATCAAAATGTAATCAAATGTATAGAATTGTCAGAATCTGGTATTTGTAATATCAGTTCCTGCTAGATTATTTTCTTTACTAATAACCTAATACATTAGAACATTAAAAATGGTCACATATTTTATACCCACTCTTTATTCTTATCTGGCTCAGGTGGGCATTGCTCAGTTAAGCATGGAGATCTCATTGACCTCCGAAGGACTCTGGGTTTGGTCAAGTCCCCAGGATGTGCTACAAAATGAGAAATTATGCCTCTTGACATTAAGGTCACAGAAGAGAAAACAATTCTTTAGCAAAATAGTGGGAAATAATCTCCCTAGTGTCAGAAATCAACAGAGTTAGATATATTTCTAGTTGGTTTTGAACTTGGTGGGAAAAATGTGGGGCAGGGTAAAAGAAATGCAGTAACAAAATTATTTCTAATGTCTAATTATGAATGTTTATCTTGTCCATAAAACTGGCTCCAGAAATATTACATGTTGAATGACTAAGTTTTAGATGGGGACAAAATATTCAGAAAGGGATTTTTAATATTTAATTGAGGAGACATTAAAAACAGGAACAATTGTAGCTTTGTCATTCTCACATTGCATTAGAAACACTACAGAATAAATTTGGAGAAATTGGGGGATTGTATGGGTTTCCTTAATAAAATAAGCTGTCTTGTTATGTTGTGATTGTCGCCAGTATAACACATAATATCTTCTAATTTATCTCCTTCCTGTCTGAATCTTCTACCAGTCAGAGTTTCTTGAAGTCTCTTACTAAATCCAGTTCTTTTTTATATTCCTGGCTCTTGGCATGTGGAATGAAGATCAAAGCCTTCCTAAATGAAACCCTACTCTGTTTCTCTCTCCTTTCCTAAAATCAACTATGGCTCAATCTACTTTCAATAAGCATCTACGATATTACTGATTGAATTGGAATTGGGATGATCAGAATCTAGGAGCCCAGAGGAGGAGTCCTGCAAAACACAGAACAGGCTTCTGATGAACAGGAACTGATTTTGCAGCTCTCATCTCGGATGGGACAAGATGAGCTGCTACCTTCCTTATGTGCTGAAACAAATTGGAGGCTGGAGCCAACCACTGGGGCTACTGTTGTGTGCCCTGCTGGAACAGTACTGTCAGGAATGACAAGTAAGTTAGAAAAGTAAATTATTTTTTTTTCCTCTTCTTCCGGGCTTCCACTCCCTCTAATAACTTCTTGGGGCAGAACAAACCAGGAAGCCAGTTGACAAAGAGATATTTATTTTGTAAAGTCCTATTCCCAACATGATAAAGTAGCAAATAGAAGAGTAGAGTTCAGAGCTAATACGTGGTGCTATATTAGATAACAAACTCAATTACAAACTCCTTGAAAGCTAAGGCCTTCTCCAGTGCCTAACAAAATGAATAGAAAACTAAAGGTGCTTGAAACTCTTTGCTGAATTGAAATAATGTATTCACATTTAAATTAACTCTAGAAATCTTTATTGAAAACAAATATTTATTACAGGCACTGCTGAATACTTCAGATATAAACATGAATTAGACACCATCTCTCCTCTTAGATAATTTACAGCCTAAAGAGGAAAATAGATTGTTAACAAAAGCAATTGTAGGCAGTCAGTGTGGTATTTGCACCTTGGGGACCAAGATATTGGGATGGAGGGAGAAAAGGACCCAGTTACTGAAAAGATGGATATTTATTCCATTTGGTCAACAATAAACATCATTCCAGCTACTGCTCTATGCTTTGGAAGTACAATGAGGACCTCAATGAACATATTCTCTGCCTTCCCTGTGCTTACAGACGAGTGGAGGCAAGAGACAGTAGGGAAGAACTTAGCCTCATCTGTCGCAGGATGGGTTTAACAGGTCAGTGTAACTGAGCAGGTAATCTTCAGTGCCTTTTTGCCCCAGGTGAAGGAGTGGGCATCCACAGACACCATCCATGCTTTTGACCTAACCTCAGACATAGCATAACGACTCAAGGGCTCTGCATATTCCCAATAGACAGAAAAATGATCACTCCCAAGAATAATATTCTGTGATACAACTGATCTATCAGTGATGTCACCGCCTCCAGACCTGGCAAGGAAATCAGGGAACTGCTGCACAGGCAGATTAAATAGCACAGTACTTTTAAAACCACAGCAATTTTACTGCTAATGTATGGTAGAGTGGAGGAGCCTGGGCTCTGGATTTAGACTGGGGTCAGAATTATGAATCTCTCATTTAATAGCTGATATACTACAAAGAAGTCATTTAAATTATTTAAGCCTCACTTTGTGACCAGAAACATGAGAAATACAGCACCCACTTTGTGTGGTTATTTTGGGACTAAATGAATACTTTTACAGCCCCTAATGCCCCGCCTGGGCTATTGTAGATACAAATATAAAAAGCTCCCTACTGTCTGATCCCTTACACTTTTCAGATTGCTTTAAGGTTGCATTCCACTATCAGGGGAACTCTAAGAATTACATGTGCTTGGACTACTTACTAATCCCTCTGTATTGTTGAATAAAAGAAATAGAAAATGCTTTTTTTCCCTCTTTTTTTGCTGATGTCCTATTACAAATAGGTGGCAAAATGCAGCCTACAAACCTGGTCCCCTGATTTTTAGTAGCATTAATTATAGATAGAAAAGAGGGAAAGCACACACAGTTTAGAATAAATGTGTGAACAAAGAAACAAATAAATAAAAAGATAATAAATGAATGAATACATTAATAAGCTGGTGTGTATTTACTAGAGAAAGGCTTAATAACTGGTTAATACTATGTAAAATTATAAGACCTTAAAACAAAGGCTCATCAGTAAGAAGTCCTTTACAACTGCTATTCCACTGCACACCAACACATAAAGTGAATGTATTCAGATTTTAAAACAGACACTATGACTTTTTAGAGATATCTATAGAAACTCAAACACACACCCACACTCTCACACACAAAGTGAATATCTTCCAACACTAAAGCAACCATTATGCACATATTCTCAGAGAAGCAAAACAGAGCCCAAATCAAAAAGAAGCATGATGTCAGGGAAAGCTGGTCCTCCAACTCAGGTTGCCTACATTTATAAACAGAGAGATTTGAGCCTCCAGGGGTTACTTTGTTTAACTTTTATTTTTTGAAGAAAGGAATAAAAATGCAATAAACTCTAATAGAAACCATGTTTCTCTTCTGGTTCCAGAAGGGATTACAATATTATTCATTTTTCTATATGCTTCGCTCTATGAAAAGGGAATATGAGTAAGAGAAGGAAAAAAGAAAACAACTATAGATTTGTTTTAACATTTCAGAGCAGAAAATGGTAACAAAGAAATCCCCGTTTGAAAAGAAAAATGCATTTTTCTCCCAATGGCTAAGGAAAACCACATTATTGAACTTTATATTTTTAGAATGCAGCTGGAGAAGAATCAGTTGGTGGAAACTTTTTAACTTGCTAGTAGAGGGTCCTGAAAACTCCAGAGAACGAGTAGGGTCTGTGATGTCTTAAAAAGAGGGCAATAGTGGACAGCAACGGGGATTGATAGCCTCGGATGAGAACAGTTACAGAACGTAAAGAGGAAAATTTACATGCATTCAAGGTTGCTGAGCTTTGTAAAGAAATCAAAAACCTTTAGTTATGTGAGGCAAGTCTTAATTTTTGAGAGGGCCATTGTAAGCTGTGCAATGCTGCCCATTAAAAATGATGAGGTATAGTAGTAGGTAACTGTGCTCTGAGATGTCACCATCATTCACTGTCTCATTCTATTTGGCAGTGGCAGAACCCACATAGCTTAAAAAAAATACAAGTTCCATGTCATCATAACCTATACTAGAGGAATAATAGTATTAGCTTAGGTCAACATACCCATTATCTTTTCCTTAAAGGATAAATCTAAGAAATTGTTTTACCTTATGTGTTTTTCTTTCTATTTCTCCAGACATGAGGGTTTGGTTGGAAAGTCTGTTGTGAGCTAGGTGTCTGTTTCCAGTGCATCTTGAAAGCCAAGTCATCTTGTTCCTATAGAAATTGACTTCCTCTGAAACTAGCAGATCCAGCGTGTCCTTCTACTTTTAGGTAGAAACCTGCCTGCATGGATACCATGCAGACATCTCAAAATCAACATGTTCAGAATTTTAGCCATCCTTTTTCTCTTCTTCCTACTCTCCCTGTACTTCCTATATCAGTCAACATGACCAATAGTCTACAGAATTACCCAAACCATGAAACTGGACAGAACCATTCATTAATCTCTCTAAAACCACTCAGGTATCTACTTATATATATTTTACCCCCTACATATCTCTGAATGGTTATTCTCTCTTGATTCCCACTGCCAATATCCTTGTTCAGGCCACCATCATCCCAGTCTCTGTTATTAAAACAGTGCCCTACCTGGTCTCCCCATCTGCCATCCTATGCCCTTCCTATCTGGTTTCCACCAGGTCAGATTTTTAAGTGCTCATGTGATCACATCAATTCCCTGCTTAAAACCTACTTATTGCTTGCTGTTGATTTCTTGATAAGTCCAAACACTTTAATGTAGTTTGTAAGGGTTTCATATCTCACTATTATTTCTTCTTAGTGTCTAATAGAAGCCTGTGACCACCCATCCCATTCTTGGGCAGATTCTAGCACAAACATCCAAGGATTTACGGGTCTGGCACAAAGAGCATGGTGAGGGGAAGGGAGGCCAGAAAAGAGAAAGGGAGCTTACGTTTTCTATTATAAGCTTGTTATTTCTAGGTATTATGCTGAGTGTTTTCACCATATTATCTCCTTTAGTTTCACAAATGTTCAGCAAAGGTGATTATTATTCCTCTTTCATACTTGAGGAAAGTAAAAGTCTAGGAGAAAAATGATCTAAAATCACCCATAGCTCATTATTGCCTGGACCAGGATTTAAATCCAGGTCTGTCATCATCTGGTTCTCATGTTTTCTTCACTATTCCAGACCACAGTGGAAGTGGGTCATAGCAAGTCTGCATACATTTCCTATGCTTTGCAGCTAGGACTTCTACCCTGTTTTTCAGGGTCCTTCCTCCCCTTCTTTCTATTTCCAGGGAGGAGAATGGACTGTAAAGCTAATAAGATAGATTATATGATTATCCCATCTTAGAGACAAAAGGAATGAACTCCTGAATTATTCTCTTCTTCTTTCCTCAGTAAGGAAGTGTCCCTAGGATTGGAGTTAAAATCTTTTCTGGAAAAGACAGTACTGTAAAGCATAAACAAAAAGCTTCTCTCTATGGGGAGATATTGGGCCACGTTTTGCATAGAGAGTGGAGTTTTGGAAACTGATGACTTTTGGAGATACCCTGGACCCCAGGAGAGTAGACAAGGCCTGGCACAGCCAGTGGCCTCTGGTTGGTTTATGGAGAAGTGCCCATGGTGACCTTGGGGTTTCTTTCTACTAATATCTTCTGTTTATTGGACTCTGTCTTAGTCAGCCTGGGCTACCATAGAACGGGTTACTTAAACAACAGCCATTTATTTCTCAAAGTTCTGTAGACTGAGAAGTCCAAGATCAAGGTGCTTGCCAATTTGGCTCCTGGTGAAAACACCTTTCCTGGCTTGCAGACAGCCACCTTCTGACTGTTTCCTCACACAATGAAGAGATAGCTCTGGTCTCTCTTTCACTTCTTATATAAACACTAATGCCATTATGAAAGCCCCACCTTCATGACCTCATCTAAACCTAATTACCTATCAAAGGCCCCATCTCCAGATACCATCACATTGGGGTTAGGACTTCAATATATGAATCTGGGGTGTAGCACAAACATTTATTTCGTAACAGACACTCACCATAGGTCAGTCAGGTATGTGGCTGTAAATGTCACATATATTATCTCATTTAATATTCACAAGCCAGCCACTGAGGTTAAATATATAGACATATCCAGCAGTATGATCCAACTCTCCTGGGACCCAAACAGAACAACAGCAAAGGCAATAACATTTTCTCTTATGGTTAAGCTGCTAGTAGGAATGACTTTTATTACTCAATTGATGCCCTGGAGCCTTTTGATGTATTGGGTTGGTGAAAAAGTTCGTTCGGATTTTTCCATAACCTATTACAGAAAAACCCGAATGAACTTTTTCGCCAACCCAATACTATAGCTCACATCAGAAATACGTTACCCTTCTCTCCTCCGTGAGTACAATTTCAATCACATTTGCTCATTTGCAGTTGGCCGGTGCCTCAGTCCTCCCTGTACAACGCTTCTTGGATGAGTGAATACTCTAGTCCCTGGTTGTCCCCAACCTTGCCCAATTGTGTTACAGGCTTTGAAATATGTCACTTTAGCACACTTTTCTTTCCATCACTAAGGCTACTACTTTAATAACTCTATTCCTTCTTCTCTTTTCTGGTATTCTTACGGAGTGTATACACATTTTCATAATCTCTTCCTTCTGCCTCACCTCCTATTACTGGCAGCCCTATCATAAATACACTGGTGGTAGACTGAATAATAGGCATCAAAAATGCCCACATCCTGATGCTTGGAAACAGTAAACATGCAACCTTCTCTGGCAAAAGGGACTTTCCAGATGTGACTAATTGTCTTGAGAAGGGGATATTAATCTGGATTCTCCATCAGGGAGTAATATAATCGCAAGGGTCCTGGTAAGGGAGGAGGCAGGAGCATCAGAATCAGAAGTAAGTTATATGATGACAGAAGTAAGAGGCTGCAGGATGAGAGGAAGGAGCCACAAGCCAAGATATTCATGCAGCTTCTAGCTCCTGGAAACACAAAGAAATGCATTCTCCCCTTCGAGCCTCCAAAAGGAACCAGCCCTGCTGATACCTTGACTTTAGTCCAGTGAGACTGAATTTGGACTTCTGACCTCCAGAACTACAATATAATAAATATGTGTTGTTTTAAACCACTAAGTTTGTGATAATTTTGTACAGCAGTAATAGGAAAATAATACACTTCTCCTCCATTCTGAAATATCTTCCAGTAAGTCAGTCTCAGAGGGGATTTACTTAAGAATCCGACATGTTCTGAATGCTTGAAAATATTGTTTAAATGTGAAACAGGACTAAATTTAAAAATGCAGATGGCCTGAAAAGATAAATAACTTAACCATCTTTCACATAAATGACTCTCATGTTGTTTCAACACACATTTAGTGAGGTGAAACTGATCTTCGGATACAATATATAATTTTTTTTTCATCAAAGACTCCCAAATGTCTAGCATGCAATACCATATATGTAACACATCAGCAATATTGATTTGTTGAATGATTTTATGTGATATTTTGAAATAAAGATGTTATTTACATTTAAGACTCTGAAATATAAATAATGAAATATGCCACTCTTTCCCAATAGTCAGTACTGTGCATGTCTTATTTTGTTTTAGAATTTCAACTACTAACTTTCAAGTTCAGGAAGCAGTTAGTTGACTATCTCAGAGTTGAGGTTATAGATCTGTACCATACAACTTGTGTAGAACCATCAAAAAATATCTTCTCAATACAAATAAGTTGGATCTGAAATTTAAACATAGTTTTTATTAAAGGATTATATTGAATTAGTTGAAGCAGAACCAATGTTTCATCAATTAGAAGGGACTGCAGTTGAAAATCTATGCTAACTGGATTCATGTCTCTGATTTATATCAATGATATTTTGGTGCTCCTTACAGAATAGTTCAGTGGAATATCCAGCTAGTTGCCCTTAATCTGTTTCTGACTCCCAAATGCTGCTAAAAAAAAAAAAAATCTAATTCTCACATCTGAGACAGCAAAAGAAAGGGTTCATCAAGAAGCACTTAGTGTTACTTCATATACTGAAGAAATAAAACTACTTTATTTTTAATCGTTCAAAATTGTTTGAATTTAATTGAAAATGTCCACTTCTATACCAGTCTCCTCCTACTCTCCAGGGTATCAGTGAGATTTTGTAAATTTGTATGGCATGAAAAGGAAAGAAAAAGGAAAAACCTTTGTTCTGAGAGCCACAGACAAGGTTTCTGGTCTTGTTTTGGTAAGTGACTTGCTCATGTGAGACAAGATAGAAAAGCATGAAGATGAGGGCTAATTTGCAGAGGTGCTAGTCTAACTAGCACCTAGTCTAACCTAACTAGTCTAAATTTGGTCACCAAATTTCATAATCTTTAAGTAAAATCTTTATGGTTAAGAAAAGTATTCCTGGAGTCCAATGGACTCATGTTCATTCATTGCAATTTCAGGATAACCTGCTTAATAGCTGAGTAAATTTGGGTAAATAATTTAGCCCCTCTAAGCTTTAGATTTTATTTATAAAATTAAAGCAACAATAATAGTGAAAAGTGTTTATTCATGCATTGAAATATTGATTGAGTTCTTATTGTGTGTTGTAAACAGTCTCCAATTAGAGGAAGGGTTACTACTTGGTCTCCTGGGATTAATGTATAAATTAATGAGAAAATTCTTGGGATGTCTTAGCACAGTACCTGGAATCTAGTATGCTCTTAGTAAATATTAGCTATTAGTAGTAGCTGACCTAGCAATGTAAAATAGGGGACATTTCTAAGAACTCCTCTATTCTGTGTGTCTTTCTCAGGTCTAATGAATGATGGGACAGTGATAATTCTGAAAACATCTTAGAAGTAGATATGTTACATAAAGGCAAAGCATTAATGCTCACATTTGTTACAATTTGCCCATGCCAAATTGAAAGACCCAAAACACTCAGTCTCCACATCTGGCACCCTCTTGGCAGCCAGTAAACAAGACACATTTTCAATTTATATGAGGGCTTATGCTTGACCATACCAGCTCTAACACGTTGTAAAAGAGAAAAACTCACTCTCGCTTAAGGATATACATCTTGCCTCATGTGAAGATTCTGTTAGCTTTCTAAAGAAACTGTTACTGCCTTGGATTGATGTTAGAAAAGGGCCATTGTATTTGGCATTGTGCTAAGTACCATTGAGGGAAACTATACAGGATCCTTAACTTCTGACATTTTAGAGATTGAAGCAGAAATGAAAGCAGCAAACCAGTGTAACTGAATATAGATAAAATGTTCTTGCATGTGAACAAATGACTTGAAGAGTGGAGATAATCCACTGGGGGAAAACCTTAGTAATAGGAAATTTCATTGGATTTTAAGTTGTTGTCTCTCAGGAATCTTGATCAGTGAAAGAATTCACCATCCTAATCCTTTTTACTCCAGGACATAAGCAATGATAGTGTGCTGGTTGCACAAAATGCGAGCTAAAGAAAGAAGGTTTTAGAGAATCACAATGAATAAAGAATCTGTTCATAGCAACATGCTCCTGTATTTTGGTTTCTTTCCTGTTTCTTTCCTTTCCTCCAAAGGCCACTCATCACATGTATTGTTTTAGATCTTTCTCTTGTCACTGATCTCTCCTACATTATAAAATCAAATATCCTGCATATATTTTTCCCTGCTCAATGAATCCTCTCACTGTATTATAAACTATTAAGTTTAAACTCTATTCTTTTACTGTAAGGTGAGGTTAAGAATGCTTTTAGAGAACTGTTAAAGTGATTTGGCACAACTCAATGACATATTTCTGTCTAGTTCCTAAATCTGTTCTGATTTTTACTCATTCTTTGGGAGAGATTAATCTGACTTAATAGCAACACATACAAACTTTAAGAAGAATTATATTAAGACCACGGGCTTGGTTCTCTTCCTAAGCTTGTCATATCGTCTTCTGCCTCATAGCACAGGTTTCCTTCTACCTAATCTCCTCTATTCTATTTCTCTTCCTCTTTTCCTGCCTTTTGACTTTCAATCATTCATAGTGAAGCCCTAGCAGTTTTACAGACCAGACTCCATTTAATGCTTTATAAATATTTTCCCATCAATATGTTTTCTCTATAAAAACATCCAGGAAGAAAGTGAAACAATCAAATGTCACTTTTCATTTGTCTACTGTAAACTGACATAGTCAATAAAGTTTGACTGAAAATTCCTTGAGAAAACCTTGCAAACTGATAACTTTTTAATTTTATTTAAAGAATTTTAAAACTCAGCCATCTGAACAGACTCAATCTAAAATCCAGCTTCGTTCAGTTTTTCCAAGGTTCTCTTCTGTTGCCTTTTTAAAAGATCCAGGGGGCAGTAAGGGAAAATATTGGACCAACTGAAGAGTTTTGAAGGGAGAATACAATCACTACCACAGAATAAATGAGATTGTAATCATACAATTGAACTGTAATAGAACATCCTTCCAAATAGAAATTAACATACCACAAATGTGCAATTAGTATCCAATAAATCACACTAAGAAGAGTGTCAATACAGTAAGGTGTACCTAGTCATCACAATTAATGCCTGTGTCTTGTATTGGAGAAGGCAAGCTGTTTTCATGTTACAGTCATTAGGGGTGAGGTCCTTTCTGCAGCTGAACTGCTAAAAGCAGTTAAGTATGTAATAAAGATGCTGCACTTTGAACAAGAACTTTTAAATTCCACAAACTACAGGAATTGCTAAACCATTTTAAAGAAAAAAAAATAGTAAGAGCTGCTATTTTATTTGGAATACAGCAACTTTGTAAGAGCACTTAATTAAAACAAAAATATATGGTTTGGATGAGAATGGCTTTGTTTTTCTTCCTATTGCTTAATTTTCCAATCAGAGTCAGAGATATCAGTCAAACATAAAATATTCAGCAAAATACCATTCAAAACAAACAGATGTATGATTTGCAAATGAATTCTAAAGAAAACACAAACTGAGGAGGTAGTGTTTTCCTTCCTAGGATTCTGGAATTTTCAACTGTGAACTGAAAGATGGGTGGTTTAAAATGGAAATAGTTGCGGTAGGAATTAGGAAATTTGAGTTGTAATGTAGAATCTTCTATAAATGGTCTGTCTGATCAGTCTAGCTTTAGATGGGCATTTAATTTAATTATTAGTATTTCTTCAGTTATTTGGGGAGGAAAACAGAAGAACTGGGTGAAGAATAATTCATGGATGCACTCAGAAGAATCCTTCACAGGTAACAAGTACAGTTTGGAGACAACAATGAATTGTATTCTATTTTGGTTATAGTAAAAAACCAATGAAAGACTTAAAAAGAAGATTCATTATGTATTTTAGAACTATTGCTTTTCAAAGTGGAGTATAAAGTACAGACCGTGGGGCAGTTAGGATCTTCTGGAAGATGACTTGGACTAAGATTGTAGCAATGGAGATGGTGAGAAGTGTTTGAACTCAGGTTACATTTAAGTTGGGATTTAAAGAAAAGAGTTAGCAATCAAGTATGACAGCAAATCACTGCAGTGGCTCAATTTGCTGGGATTAAAAGGTTTAGGGTGGGAGTGGAGATGGGAACAAGTGTTTTAGTCATATTAACAATTAGATGCTAGTAGAAATCCAAATAGGAGAAGTGAATATATAGTTAAATATGAGTCTAGCACCCAGAGTAAGATATCTAGGCTAGAGTTGGAAATTTGAGGGTCATTAACACATAGTTGATATTTAGAGATTTGAGGCAGACTGAGATCATCTGAGAGGAATGTAGATGGAGAAAAGAAGAGCTGGAGGAGAAGAGCCCTGGAGCACTTAAAACCCTGTAAAGTAGTATAAAAAATGACAAAGTATAAAAAATGACAAATATAAAGGCAGAAAAGTACCATCGGAATGGCGGGGCTGGGCCAGAGAAACAGGAGGTTGGTGTCATACTTTGGTGTCCTGTGGCTGGTATTAAGGCTTATGTTTGTATGTCAATGGTAATTATCTGGTAGACAAGAAGAAACTGATAATTCAGAAGAGAGAGAGAGAAATTCAGGAATT
Source organism: Grampus griseus (assembly GCF_964374135.1). Taxonomy (NCBI): domain Eukaryota; kingdom Metazoa; phylum Chordata; class Mammalia; order Artiodactyla; family Delphinidae; genus Grampus; species Grampus griseus. Next base: position 16,768,929 of record NC_139018.1, on the reverse strand, counting down.
AAGTTCTTCAGAGTGAGAATAGAGTCCAAAGCACAAAAGGAGGTCCCGGGTTACATGTTTGATTGTAACAAGGAAACAAAAATAACTGTCTTTCTTCCTTTTGATTCAATGTAAAATTATGCTTTCTGATTGAATTTAATTTTTTCATTAAGTTTGTAATGTTAAAGTAACTAAACAAGGTGGCCATTAGATTGAGGTGGCAGCCTATGTAAGCAAACCAAAATCCAAACCCAAACATGTAAATACCTCAAGGTCATGAAATCAAAATGCTAAGGAAAACCAATTCTAGGCTTTAAACTAAGATTATTAAATAATCTCCTTTCTCTTCTTCCACAACTTCTTTATGTAAGTCTTTCTCCTAGCTTCTTTTAGCAAAACACTTCTAACCACTTCCAATTTGGTGCTATTAGATTGGAATGGATTTTTGCTCAAATAAACTCTTAATTTTTTTTTTTTTTTTTTGCGGTACGCTGGCCTCTCACTGTTGTGGCCTCTCCCGTTGCGGAGCACAGGCTCCGGACGCGCAGGCTCAGCGGCCATGGCTCACGGGCCCAGCCACTCCGCGGCATGTGGGATCTTCCCGGACCGGGACACGAACCCGTGTCCCCTGCATCGGCAGGCAGACTCTCAACCACTGCGCCAGGGAAGCCCTTTTTTTTTTTTTTTTTTTTTTTTATGTCTCAGTTTATCTTTTAGCCGTGGCCAAGTAATCTGCAGAGAGTGAGGGAAAGAAGAGGTTTTAGAAATTAGAGGAAAGACTAGAAAGGATGAAATAATTGTTTCCGGGAGTAAAAATGAATTCACAAGGGAGGTAGTAAGATTGTCTGGCACTAGAATGATCTAGTTGAGAGTTATGATTCTAAATTTCAAGTGAAATTAGCACGGTTGTTATGTGATTTTTCTCCAATAATATTCAGCTACCTGGATGCAGGTGAAAAGTTAAGGGGAAAGTTGGTTTTAACCAGGAGTGGAAGTTTGTCATAAGGGTACAACATAGGAAGAGGATACTGGCAGTTATAGGTATTAGCAAGAGAGTGGCTATAATGTGGAATGATAGAATCTAAATTGGGCTAATAAGAAAGTGAGGACCTGAAAAGTTTAAGGACTAGCAAAAAGCATTTGAGTCCATGAATTAGATGTAGCAAGGAGGTCAGATCTTTTTACCATCTCATAGTTTTGCCTTTTCCAAAATGTCATGTAGATGAAATCATACAGTATGTAGCCTTTTCAGATTGGATTCTTTCACTGAATAATATGCATTTAAGGTTCTTCCATGCCTTTCATGGCTTGATAGATCATTTCTTTTTAACACTAAATAATATTCCATTGTCTGGATGCACCACAGCTTATTTATCCATTCACTCAATGAAGAACACCTTGGTTACTTCCAAGAATTGGTAATTATGAATAAAACTGCTATAAACATTCATGTGTAGATTTTGGTATGGACATCATTTTCAACTCCTTTGAGTAATTATGATGGAGCACAATTCCTGGATTCTGTGAATGAGATTGCGTTGACAGAAGAACTGACATTTTGATAATATTGACTATTCCTATCCATGACCATAGACTATCTCTCTAGTTCTCCTTTGATTTCATTCATCAGTGATTTAAATTTTTAAATTAATTTCATGAAATTTTGAAGATAAAAGTCCAAACATATTATAAGGTATATACTAACCATTCTAAAATTTTAAAAAAAGAGAGATAATTCCTGTAATATCTCAAATGCAGAGATTTAATTATATCTAAAAACCCAAGATCTTTAAACACATTATTTCTTAAATCTTCATAAAAGATTCATTCCAAATTTCTAATTAAAAAGTGTCTTTCCATTTCTCCCTAGAAAGCAGTAAACAAGCATGGAATACAGGACATTGAACTAAGTAAAATCATAAATGCCTACTTTCTTTCAGAAGCTAATAATCATAGGCAGCCTAATTACAATGGAAAACATTTCAAGTGTGTATAGGTATTATTATTGCATTAAAAATTACTTCAGAAAAATAGCATCTTGAAACAACAGACACTTATTTATCTCATCACACTTCTGAAGGTTAAGAATCTGGGAAAGCTTAGCAAAAAGTTCTGACTCAGGATCTTTCATGAGGTTGGAGTCAAGTTGTCAGCTAAGATTAGCATCATCTCAAGGCTCAATTTGAGGTAAAGAATCCACAGCTAACCTCACTCACCTGGCCTGGCAAGTCTCACTTCCTCACTGGCTGTTGGTTGTGGACCTCCATTCCTGGCCAAGTATGCCTCTCCATAGGCTGCATTCGTTAAATACATGCAACTGACTTCTTCCAGTCAAATAATATGACAGAGGGAGAGAGAGAGGGAGAAAGATGCCCAAGGTGGAAGGCTCAGCTTTCATAGCCTAATATTGTGACACATCATCACCTTAGCTATATGTTATGCTTCACACACTAATTCTAGTACAATTATGATTTCAGGAAAACTACACAGGTTGTGAGTATCAGGTAGTGGGGATTGTGAGGAAGCATCTTGGAGTCTGGCTAGAACAAAATGTAAAATAATAAAGACAGCTTTTAAATTATTTATTTAAAAAATATAGGAGAAAATTTAGGTTTTTTTTTTCACGTTCTTATCTCAGCTTTGCAGTATACATGGAAGGGACCTCCTACCTCAAACTAAACCATATCACGAGAAAGCTCAGTAGTAGCACAAAGAGGAATATAAGTTAGTGTTAGATGATGATGAGCAAAGTTTTTGCTGAGTAGGAGTTCAGAGAAGTGAAATAAAACCACCAAATGTCTTTAAGCTATGGAATGAACTTTTTTCATACAGACTTTTCTTTTTATTTGCTATATTTACTTTAAGTTAGATTTAGAGATCTTCCTGGAAAATGTGTTATGCAGAATTAAAATAAAATCCTCCATCCTTGTAGCCGTTATTATATAGAGACATTATTCTAAACACTGGACTCATATCATCTCAATTCTTACAAAAGACCCTCAATGTATAGAATGCATTGAGTCCAAATATGTCTGAGTCAAAGTCCATATTATTTTTCAAGCCAAAATTATCTTTGGAAATCATTCTAGTGCAAATTTGCTGTTGTCCTAAGAATAGAGTCTAGGAGCCAATGAGATTAAGATACCTGCTCAAATATACAGAATTTAGTAGTAGAACTACTATAAAATATTAGATTTTTTGGCATCCTACCTGAGTACCCTTGAGAATGTACAATAAATTCAACAAAACTCTCATTTGATACTGCAGCAAATGAAACTCTATTGATTGGCATTTTGTTTGAAGTCTTTTATGTCTGCAATTGTATATATGTAGTTTGAAGAAAAAATATCTTAAGCACACAAAATTGAAAATGGAAATGAGACATTTGGACTAAAATCCCTCAACTCCTTGTAGATTTTGTCAGCTGAAAATTACAAATATCTAGAATATAGTTTTTTGTGCTGTTTCAATGGTGGAATCTGAAAGCACCAAGTTTAATACTTTAGATTAAATGGCACTTTGATTAAGTACAGGATGCCAAAGATTATCTCTCTTAAATATGCATGTGGACTTAAAAATATATTTTTAGAAAGATAAAATGATGACAAGTAATTTGAAAATTTGAAAAATTTAAGGAAATATCTAAGCTGCCTTCCAACTCTAGCACTTCATAATTCTGTAATATTGATTATAAATTCTTTGATTTGATTTTAACTATATAAATCCTACAAAGAGATGTATATGTGCATCTATGAAACTTCAAACATAATGACCTTATAATGTCAGGTAAGTTAATATGTATGTATAACATGTAAAGTATAATGCTGCTTATTACACATTGTTACAATGTATATAATGTATATATCATAGGAACACAGTCATAAAAATGTGTGGGCATGTATGCATGAAAATTAAATTAAACTGTATGAAATTGCTGTTTTATAGATCAAAACAGTCAAATATAGAGAATTTTGTATGGATCAACCTAATAGTAGTTGCTAGGTGTTAGAGCTACAAGATATTTTAAATTATTCTTACGCTCTCCTATATTTGATAAAAGATCTTTGAGGAGCATGTATTCTTTTTATTATCAGCAACAAGTAAAATATACCTGAATTTGAAAAGGAAGAGAAATTTAGGGAAATTGACTTGTAAATATGATGAGCCTCCTAGAACCATTTCACAGAGGAAGCACACAGAGGATGCAGCGGATATCAAAGAAAGAGCAATATTTGTAAATAAGACTTCCCCTGTTGCTACAGTGTCACAGTTGGGTGATGATCATAAATAAACCTTTAGGAATCTCCAGAGATCTCTCATTCTGAATGGGAGGGCAGAGAACTCTCACCTCTTTAAATACTGGTTCTCCTTTATTTCTAAATACACATCTTAAGTAATTTCTACTTGGATGCAGTTTCCATTAGATGTAGACGACCAAAATAATTTATTATACTCACAAATGTTAGTGTACTTGCTAATGGCTGTGGTGAAGATAAGAAAGGTTTCAGGTTGTAGGCAACTCCACTCTTTCCTCCTTGCAAGAAAGAAGAACAAACATGAGTTGACATTGTTACACAGGTAGATTTCTATCCACCACATCCTTTTTATTGACTGAACAAGACTCCAGTTGGTGTAAGTAGATTATCCTGCTGGAAATCTCCAGTTGCAATTTCCATGACACTACCAGCTGGCTACATAAAGCTTCACTGCTCAGTGCCTAAGCATCTGGCAGTACATCCATACAGACTCTCTATCTTAGGATTCCCCTCTCTTGAACAAAAGATCTATGAAGATGGTGCCAAGCCTGCTCTCTTTAACATGGACTCTGGTCCCCAGGACACACTCATCCTTGCCATGACCTTGGTAGTTGTTTAAAGCTGGCCCAGTGCAGGCATCTTCTATGTGCTTGGCTAATGCAAGGCGATACCCACAATTCTCAGGCTAGAGTTGGGTAGTCCACTGTGTCTAACAAGCTTTGGGTGACACATAATGAGTTCTTATTGTGGTCTTTGAAGCCCAACTCATAAGGCATGAAACAATCAGGAAGCCCTCTCTTCTCCCCAAGGATGAGGGCAGGGCCCAGCACTCCGACAGTTGACTGCAAAGCATATTTCTCTTAATCTCTTCACCTTCAGTCCTCTGACATTCTCTAGAGTGCTGTGCCAAAGGTCAAAAAAACAGATTTTTTACATCTTCTTGGTAAACCCTCCACATGTAGGCCAGTGTCTCACCTAGGGGTGTGGGGTATCTAGCACAAACGTTTTATTTTTGTCCTTTGGGGCCTCAGCCAAAGAAACAAAAAACCTATTTTGGCTTCCTATTAAATACATTAATTGAAAAAAGAAAAATAAATGTTCCTTAGACTTCAGTATTCTACCTCTTATTCTTAGCAACTTGGCATGCATATCACAGACAACTGTGGTACAATACTTGGTCATATCCTAACTTAAAGATCAGAGTTCTGTAAAAGGAAGGGTCTTTCCTGAGAGAATCTGGAGCCCTTCAAGGCAAGGGGTTGCTACAGACCTCTCTCCGTTCACAGGTTCATGTCACAGTCCCTTGAAGTTAGCAGGGACTGAATTTCCAGCAGTAGATGAGTCACTGTGGTTTTGAAGCCCTGATAAAATATATCGGTATTTGTTAAAAGAAAATCCTGTCTTTAAAAGTCTATAATTTTATCTTGGGCAGATGCCCATGTAAAAATCTTTTAATGGTCATTATTTTTGAAAATTTTGGTTTAGTTGGAGAAAAATATTCTAACAAAGAGAAATATCCAACTTTGCTAATCTATAACTTCTGGGGCCTTTTATAATAGAAAAGATTAAATAGCAATGTCACTAAACATGGTAATTCAGAACAGATTAAAAATAAAAATACAAATGGTTGAAAATAAGGCAATAATATTAGATAATTCCATGATTATGGTGATATCATTGCGTGTATTTATGGTCGAATAAGCCCATCTGATTATTCTGACTTCATCTTCTCTTGGCACGTGATAATTTCTGTCAACTCACAAAAAAATCTAATAGCTACATGAGAGGAAAGTAATGGCTGAGAAGGCTAAGCAGAGAAGTTATGCTAGGCAGCAATGTTTGTAGTTAAACCCTGTAATTATTTGCTCTGCAACCCCTGGCAACCCCCCAGAACTCACCAGTTTATTCCCATGTGAGTTGGTAAGGTTCCTACTAACAGTTATTGATAAACTGATGGTAGATCAGCTTCAAGGCAAGCGAGAGGGAGAGGTTCCACAAGGCATAGCTCTAAATACAACAGCTCAGTGCTTTGTGTCCACCTAGAGGGGTGGGATAGGAAGGGTGGGAGGGAGACGCAAGAGGGAGGGGCTATGGGTATATATGTATACATATAACTGACTCATTTTGTTATACAGGAGAAACTAACACAACATTGTAAAACAATTATACTCCAATAAAGATGTTAAAAAATAAAAACAACAGTCCTTTACTAAGCACCAATTTTATGAAAGCTATGGTATCATATGTTAGGGAGGTAGGGATAGAGGGATGATAGAAGATTTATTCCCAGTACTGATAAACTATATACTACTTATTAGGTGGAGACAGAGATGCACACAAATAACCCAAAATAATAAACAGGAGGAAATTTGCTACAGAACAGACTGTGGCCAACTCTGAGGCTGGAATTGTCAATTTTGTTAGCAATATGGACAGATTCTAAAGCCTCAGTTTAGAGTCTCAGGGAAAACTAGAGTCCTGGCTACCAATGAATATAGCAGTAATGCAACAATTCTAAACAGATCACTGTCCATAGGACTGGGGGCCTATGAGTACTGTCCCTAACCAGGCAGCATTTCATAAGAGATTTCTTTACTTGGTCTATCAAACCAAGATGCAAAGATAAAACTATCCATTTGATATGTTAATCCCAGGTCAAGAAACTCTGTTTCACTAAACAAGAAACGGTGTGCTTAGCACAAAAATCCATTTAATTTTTTTTTAAAAGAGAATTAAATGCATGTAATGTACACGTAGATTTGACCCTCAACCAATCCGTAAAATGGATTTCTTGTTCTTAGGCAGGCCACTTAACCTTTCAGTCTCTATTTATTACTAAAATGAGTGGTTATGAGGATTTATATAACACTTTACAGGCACTTATTACAGTGCTTTACACATAGAAAGAACCTGTTTTTGATGTTCAAGATGAAAATAGAATGCCAAATTTGTATTTTATACCAAGTTTAAAGCGTATACTGATTTAATCACTCATAAATATTCATTGAGGCTTGTTATTGCTAAATACTCTTTCAGGTTTTAGGGATTCGGAGATGATACATTGACACAGTTCTTAAGGAGATTATACATACTAGTTGGGGAAAACATAACCGACAAATGAACAACAGCATGACATGGATAAGAAGACACAACAAATTTGCAATGTCTGGACATGACATAAATAATTATGAGTATATTGTTCTATAACTATTCTGTAAGTATAGTATTAATTGAAAGTTCCTCTTCATTAAAATGTGGGAAAATCCTTAGTCGGGTGGATTGGGGATTACAGTTAGGCTAGTGTGTTGCTGACCAAGATTTCTTTCTTTCATTGGGCTTGTTCTCCACTTGCATGCCTCAATTTCATGCTGTGTCCTATTTCTCATTTCTTATTATCAGAGCTAGAAGGCTAATTATGTTGGTATCTATTTGTTTGAAGTTCAGACTTCAACATAAAAGAAATGTTTGCCAGATAACATAGATTATATTATTATTCTCCCATTAGTCTATCTTTTTATGTTCCCAATTCCTTCTGGTAAAATCTGGGAAGGTTTTTGCTTCTCTCTGACAAAAATTTTCTTTAAACATCTTTTGAAGCCATGTTGAGGGAAGGAGACTTCATACCCATCCTTGTATTCACAAAGCAAAGTAAAATTCATGTTTCCAGTTGAATGCTAATTACTATTTCCCCACAGTAGCTTGAAAGACCTTTATGCCTTTTGTTGCTTCAAATCCCACCCCAGTAACTCCCAAACCCAGCTGTTGTATTTTAAAACTATCATTTGAAAACAAAACTTTACCTGGGTAGGCATTTTATATTTTAAATCACATATTCATGATATGTTAATATGAATGCATTTCTGTCACCTTGAATAATATCTAAATTCTGGTTCCTGGTGTCAGAACATGACATAAATCCATGGCACAACCAGACATAGGAACACTTGATAACTTTTAAAAAATATTTTGTTAAAACTAGCACCCACTAAGATATGTCAAAAGGAGATTAAGCATAACTCAATACATTTTATGATATTTCTCCTTTTGTAAATATTAATCACTATATAAGCAGAATTTAAAACTGTGATCATGGTGTCAGTTTTATTCCATAGTCTTGTAGTTAACCTCCCTGATTTCAATCTTACCAATGAGTAACATGTTCTCTATAATGCAGACATTATGTTTCTTTCTAATAATGTATTGATCTAACACTTTCCAGTATTGAAGAAAGTTTCACACTGCAGCATATTTAAACTTTTAATACCTTGGAAGATCTGTTAAGACAAAGTCACAGAACTGGCTTTGTGACAGTTTCCAGTGATCGATTCATGTGATTTATAACATGCAATTTGTTTAATAGTGCAGTTATTTGTGTTTTATTTTTCGACACTTGGAGAATAAAACATATAAAGATCAAAAGAATGGTGTTCCCTGAATTCACGGCTCATGGCTAGCACATATTTCAGAAATGTTGAAGTAGAAGGGGAATGATAAGTCTGGGCAATCTAAAGGAAGTTAAATGACCTGTTCGTGACACTGACTAGGCAGGAAAGCCATTATCTTACTCACCCACGTTGCAGGTTCCTTCTGCTCTAGAAGAGTAATTGCCCATACAGGTCACCGATCCATTGCTTGGTGAGTTGATGAAATTTGTCTTTGTACAGTTGCAATCACTGATTCCTTTTGCTTGGTTGATAAGCTCTGTTGTCAGTGAATTCTCTGTGGTCACTATTTCCATGCTGCTCTGTTCATTAAGAAAATATGTCTCTATTTTATTTGTGGTAGTGTTATATGTCAGTCCCAATATCCCAATTTATCCCTCCCCCTCCTTATCCCCTGATAACCATAAGTTTGTTTTCTACATCTGTGGCTCTACTTCTGTTTTGTAAATAAGTTCATTTGTATACTTTGTTTTAGATTCCACATATAAGCAATATCATATGATATTTGTCTTTCTGTGTCTGACTTACTTCACTCAGTATGACAATATCTAGATCCATCCATGTTGCTGCAAACGGCATGATTTCATTCTTTTTATGACTGAGTAATATTCCATTGTATGTATGTACCACATCTTCTTTATCCGTTCCTCTGTTGATGGACATTTAGGTTGCTTCCATCTCCTGGTTATTGTAAATAGTGCTGCAATGAACATTGGGGTGCATGTATCTTTTTGAATTATGGTTTTCTCTGGGGATATGTCCAGGAGTGGGATTGCTGGGTCATATGGTAGTACTACTTTTAGTTTTTTAAGGAACCTCCATACTGTTCTCCATAGTGGCTGCAGCAATTTATATTCCCACCAACAGTGTAGGAGGGTTCCCTTTTCTCCACACGCTCTCCAGCATTTATTGTTTGTAGATTTTTTGATGATAGACATTCTGACCGGTGTGAGGTGATACCTTATTGTAGTTTGATTTGCATTTCTCTGATAATTAGTGACGTTGAGCATGTTTTCATGTGCTATATATAAAATTGATAACTAATAAGAACCTGCTGTATAGCACAGGGAACTCTACTCAATACTCTGTAATGGCCTATATGGATATATGTATATGTATACCTAATTCACTTTGCTGTACACCTGAAACTAATATGACATTGTAAATCAACTAACTACAATGAATTTTTTTTAAATAGATTGCTGCCCCCCCCACACCCTGAAAAAAAGAAAATAAGTTTTGGAAGGCTGGGAATTTTTTCCCTCCACCTCTCTTTTCCTATTTTCTTTCTAAAAGCTTAAGTTGGATTATTTTGTTCCTTTTTAAAAGCTCTTTAGCAGCTCCCCAACATAAGGCCCACAAAACGTAAAATAGACGTTCAAGGCTCTCTAATTTCTAGTTTCATGAAAACATCATTTTCTTACATCATCTAAAACCCCTGCAATTTCCTGAGCCTACCAGACAATGTGCATACATTCTGTTCCCTTTCTGGCTTTCCTCCTCTTAGTATTTCCTTCAAGATCTAGCTCCATGTCATCAACTGGATCAAGCCTTTCATAAGTGGTCACTAGTTTTTCTGTACTTCCATAGTTCATACCTGTATTATACAATGCTTTTCAGTTGACTATGCTTATTAGCCTATGGATTCATCTTCCCCACTGTGCTGTGAAGCTCCTAGAAGTCAAAAAGTTTGTCTTCTGCTTCGATTGCCTGCACTTCATGTGGTACCTGGTTTTTCCCTGTCTGATGCTCTGCCCTTAATACACTCTTTGAGAAATTCCTGTCACCTTAGAACCAGATTAAGTCTCTCTAGGTGTGTAGCCCTTGTCATCTATCTGTGTCACACACACAAACACAGGCACACACACACACACACACACACACCACACACACATACAGAGTGGCAGAAAGTTAATGTGATTGGTAAAGAAAATATTTAGAATCTTGGGAAAAATATGTCTACAACATTTATTTCCATTATCATTGGAATAAAACTCAATTGTGTATTTGTTAAAGATGTAATTCTAGGTTATAAATCAAGGAAAAGATTTTTAGAATGTGCATTTTCAAAACAAAGTTCAGTGATAGTGCCATAATGAGCTTTGGTATTTATAATGAATATTCCAAAGCATTTAGTTGCTGTGCGTTTAGTGGCAATGCACTATATCTGGCCATTAATACACATATTACAGTGAAAACATTTGGCAGAATATGGTCCAGCAATAATAATAATTTTTACTTATAGCTCAAAACTAATAGCTCAAAGCACTTCACAATGTGCTGTTTAATTTCTGCTTGTCCCCGTATGCTACTTATTTCATCTTCATTCATCCTGCAAGTTATGTGAGTGCATGACTTTCATTAAAATAATAAAAATAAATGAAATGTTTAATATGAAAAAGAAAACTGAATAGTTTTTTATAATTATCTAGAGTAACTGGAGAGCTGATGGCAGGGAGGGAAACATAAGGATTATTTGCTTGTATTTTCTCTAAGCTCTAGGATCGCTTGGAGGTGAGTGGCAAAATGTTGTGGATGAAGTGCAAATTCGAGTAGTTGATTTTTACCTGAGATGGTTTTGAGAGTCAAGTTTCTGAGAGCAATTGAGGACATTTTTTTTCAGGTTTTCCCTGATAATCTCAACAATTAGCACCCATAGAAGAGAGAAGCATATTTACTTCTCGTAGCAACTAGTCTGAAGATCCCCTTAGAGGGTTACAAGACTTATTACTAAATCTCAGTCTTCTTTTGGAATCTCTGGGGTGTTTCCTCAATCTGTACCTGGGTTCTGAATGTACCTTCATACAGAAAGCCAGGATTTTTTGCTATGTTCACCTTGTTTGGCTTTCTTCTCTCAGAATCCTACAGCAGAATTAGTGAAGACATAGTGAAGATCTTAGTTGTTTGCTAAGACTTGAAAATGAGTCATTTAAAATGATTTTGTCAAATTTTCCAGTTGTTTTATGTGGGAAAGTAATTTAGTCCCTGATACTCACTGGCCATAAGTGAACGTCAATTTCTTTTAATACATATACATTTATTCAGATGTTCTTTCTTCTCGTGTTAGGTTTGGCAAACTATGTTTTGCAAGAAATGTTTTTCATCCAAGTTGTTGAGTTTATTTTGCATCATTTTTCTTTGTATCCTCTTAATGTATTTCTTGTGATTTCCCCTTTTTCATTCCCGATTTTTGTCTTTTGTACCTTCTTTCTTATTCCTTGATCAGTAGCACCAGAGCTCTATCAACTTCTGCTCTGGTAGTCTGGTCCTTTGTAGTTTTCTTTTCTATTCCAGAAATACATGCCCTTTGGCTAAACCCAAAGTCAGTGAGGAATGAATGGAGGAAAGCAATCTGAATGAAAGTTTGGGGAATAGTAATTCACTCTCTTACATTGAGTTGCCTCTTGTTCTGATGTCCTGCTTAAACCAAATTCTGTTTATCACCTACATTAGCTCATATATGTGCACCCTTTGAACACACGGTGGGCACTGCCCTGTTTCTTCATTTTCCTTACTAAAAATTTGGGATTATAGAAAAAGAATACAACCAAACTTGGTGGAAGTGATTGTTTAAGGCTGAGTATTCCATACCATTGTCCAAAATCCTCCCACACAGGAAAGGTTTCTTGGGCATAAGCAGAAGTTTATCATCAATTTTGGCCCCTTCCTTTAATCCTCAACACTCTTTTCCACCCATCTCTACCTCCCAGTCTTTAATCCCAAACTTCCAGTGACATTTGAGCTATTTTTGTTTATTATTGTGGTAAGAAAACACTTAACATGAGATTTACCCTCTTAACAGATTTTCAAGTGTGCAATACCGTTTTGTTAATTATAAGAAAAATTTGTCTAGCAGATCTCTAGAACTTATTCATCTTGCATAATTGAAAATTTTGTACCTGTTAAATAGTAACTGCTCATTTCCCACACATCTTAGCCCTTGGCAACAGCCATTCTACTCTCTGTTTCTATGAGTTTGACTATTTTAGAGACCTTATATAAGTGGAAACATGCAGTATTTGTCCTTCTGTGACTAACTTATTTTTTTTAAGATAATGACCCCCAGATTCATCAATGTTGTTGCCCTTGGCAGAGTTTTCTTCTTTATAAAAGCTGAATAATATTCCATTGCATTATATATACATATGTGTGTATATATATATATATATATAAACTATATATATTTTTCTTTATCCGTTCATGGATGGATATTTAGGTTGTTTCCATGCTTGCTGCAACCAGCAGATCTCTGCAAAATTGGGAGAAGACTCAGATCCTGAGGATCCAATGACACTCTTATGCGGGACAATCTAGTTCACTCCTTTCACTGTCCTTTACAGTCTATATCTACAGAATTTTCTCAATCAAAAAGTCTCATCAAGGCTCATTAAGTGTTTCCTCAGAATGAAGACAGTCTACCCCAGAAATACATTCTACAAATATGCATTTACAAAATTTTCTTTCAAAATATTATTTCGTATTCTATTGTAAACAAATGGGTCCATGTTCTGTTGCTCTCTCAAAATTTCTTAATATATCTTTCTCACACGTATATATGCACACATGCACAAACACACACACATAAAAGCTATTCATACATAACATACACATTGATGATATATTGATATACATATATTTATCTCAACATCTTTCAATAGAATATATTTGAAGAGATAAAACTATAATTTTAACAGTGATTTCTTGAGCAGAATGGGAGTGTGGGAGGTGATGAGGGGGAAGGACTCTTATACACTTTTGTTTTCTTTAATGTTTTTCCCCTGGGCTGATAATACGTTTTTTACTTAAAATAAATGTATTTTAAAAACCCATGCCTATTATGTGTTCTGTTTTGTGTACTTCTGTTTCTCTCACTATCATGAGAGAACATGTTGATAGTTTAAGTTTTTATATACTCTAATCCTAAAATTATTTTCCTGACCTGTGTTTTATTGATTGTCTGCTTAAGTTATAATTCATTTTGGCATTTTCTTAATGTGACACACAGTCCTTGAATCCACTGGGCTTCCAGTTTATTTGAGGATGAAATGTTTAAAAATGGCCCTATATGCTTGCAGAAAGTTCAGAAATATCCAAACAATCTCTACTTTCCTGAGCATAAATATAAGTGAATATTAAATTCCTTTCAATCAGGTTAGTCATTAGTTTGACAGTCTATGTTGAAAAATCTATATTTTGCAATCAAATTTCCTGCATTTTAATGAACTTGATCAAATGTATGGTTTAAGACCATAAGTAAATAATTATTATATAAGCAACTTCACTGTTACCATAGTAATGAAATAGAAGCAGCTCACTTTATGTTCAATGTGGAAGCTTAAAATAAAGACGGTCTAAAATGTCTATACTTAGGAGAAGAGCAGCAACAGCTCCTGTTCTATTCAGTCTTTAGATTCCAATTATCATGACACTATTTTTGTTAAGCAGATTTCTTGAAGCTCTAAAAAAACAGATATTAGGAAGCAATTCCTTGTAATAACAATTTTAAATTTCCCATATAACTTTCATTTCCTTAAAGTCTATCCCACCCTATGCTGGAAACCATGGGTGAGAAATGTAAGACATAGCACCTAAGATCAAGAAGATGATTGTCTAACTGATGAGATATGTACCTAATTATATGTATTCATACATATAATTAGTTTAAAAACACCTTAGTATTCCATAGAATGAAACTCTAAATTGCATGATATAAATAAATGAGCTGGGAAAAAAGGGAGATTTGAGTAGTATGGAATACTTTAGAAAATCTTAGTTGAAACTGGGAGGAGTTTTGCTAAAGCATTGTGGACATTTAATTCATTGAAGATGCACATTAAAGACTCAGTTATGACCTATATATTTAGCTAGGTGCTTTAGGGAATACAAAGAAGAATAAAACAGGATTTTTGTATGTGGATGCTTTACAGTTTAGTGGGACATTATAGATATAAAGGTAAATCGAAAACCGATACTGTGATGAGTACTACAATATCAAGAGAAATAGGAGACTGGGAGGGTGAAGTATTAGCTCTTGAGGTGTTGATAATTCAATAGGAAGAATTGAGGAATGGTGCTAGGAAGGGAGGAAGATGTGGTATATTTACTGTATTTATGACCATAATTAAAAAGGCCACTCTGTTTCCATACCTTTGTCCTTTAAATTTGTAATTCTTTGTGATCCTGGCTCTGGGTTCAGTAAATAATTTTTTAAGGCCAATGAGCTGTTAGCAAATTTGGTGGAAGCAGAGGTTTATAAAAAGCATGCAAGTTCCAAAACTATTGTGTGTTTGGCTTTATTCCAATGAAGTCACTCAAATCAGATTCATAGAAAGCCCACAACATTTGTAATGGATCTGTTGAGGGTAAGGAGCCTAAACTAAACTCAAAGGAATGGACAGGTAAATTAGTATTAAGGCCTCTGGGACCCCAACTTTATATAGGCAGGAAATATGCTGAGAAAATTTCTCAAATACATATTTTCCAATGCTCTCTTAAGAAGTGGTTAAAGAAGACCATGAAAAGAAAGTAGCTCCCAGAGATCCAGGCTAAAACTTCAGACCTAGGCTAATAAAGGAACAATTCTATCCTTGGAATTGCAGGACTTGGCAACTTGTGCTTCATTGTCTTCAGTTAGCTTGGATAAGTGACTGCTCCATGTTTCCTATTCTTTCCTTCTGTCAATGGCCCTGACTGTCATGGATATCTTGCCTCTGTCTCACAACTGTGGATGAGTAGGAAAAGGATTAGTTCATAATTCTCTATATCAAAAGGAGCCAAATCTGAGGATCTTCATGTTGACCTGCTGTAAAGCAAAAGACCCTGGACTATGCTATGATCAGACGAGACTCATTTTGCATGCAGAAGGTAAAGAGGGAAGACTATGACAGACTGACTGCATTAATGACCCTAATTATTTGTCTCCCTGCACCTATGCCCTTTACCATGTAACTTTACTCTGTGATCCCCACCACTCTGACTTTGGGCTCAGTTATGTGATATGCTCTAGCTGATGCAATGTTAATAATGTGATGCAATCAGCAGCTTGAAAGGTGAATTTTTTGCTGGTAATCTTCAATCTTGAGCTTTTCTCTTGCTCAGGATAACCTGCTGGAGGATGAAATAAATTGTAAAAACTGCCCATTCAAGTCCAGCCCAGATCACTAACCTGCAGGTTCAAAAGCAATAGTAAATGATTGTCATTTTAAGGCACAATGTTTGGGGAACCGTTTGTTATACAGCATTATTGTGGCAATAGTGACTGATACAGAGATTGTTGCAAGAAAAAGGAGATGGGGAATGTGTGCCTCATCCATGGTCTCTTCAAAGACATAATAATAAACATTAAATAATAGTTGTTGACTGGCTATTCTATGTAAGGTACTATTCTCAGTTGATTTATGTGTACTTGATCTTTTCTTGCAATCCTTAAAACAAATTTGAAATAAGCTGATGCTATTATAACCCCTAATCTGTCAATGAATAAACTAAGGCACAGAAAGGTTAAATAATTTACTTGAGTTCACATAGCTACTAAATAGCAGATACAGTGAGAATACCATGAAGAGGCATAGTTGGCACAGTGTAAAATATGACAGTAGATCTGTGACATATTGAATTTAAGAGTCAACAACATTGTCCACAGGATCACAGGTTAATTTAACAATGTAAGAAAGGTCAAGATTGT
Organism: Grampus griseus; assembly: GCF_964374135.1. Classification (NCBI taxonomy): domain Eukaryota; kingdom Metazoa; phylum Chordata; class Mammalia; order Artiodactyla; family Delphinidae; genus Grampus; species Grampus griseus. The sequence continues at coordinate 16,752,568 of NC_139018.1, read as the reverse complement.
ATATTGAATTGGTAAAGAGTAATGTAAAAGAAGGTAAGGGAATAAGGCCTGGCGAGCATCAGAAATAGAGGGACAGACAAAGGTAAACACAGTAAGAGATAATAAAAAAATTTGGTTGATGAAGAGGGAAGCAAAGTTGGAAAGAATAACAAAGAAGGAAAGAAATGGAAGAAGGAGAAAGTGGGCAGCAGCGTTTCTTGCCCCTGAGAAGCTGTAGTAACTTAAGGACTATTAGTATCTGTTGATTTCCATAGTTTTTATAAAATGATGGAAACCAAGCTATAGTAGATTCAGAAGGGAGTGGGGATTCAAAAAGTTTAAGGTCTGATTGTGGTCTATTATCTTCTATCTAAGAAGGAAAAAGAAAATGAGAAAAGAAAGAAAAATAAAGGTCTTATTACTCAGAAGAAATGGAAAGGAATTATTTTATATATATATATATATATATATATATATATATATATAATGGTTAATTGTATTGAATCACTTCAAAGGTGGAAGGGAATGTGATCAAGAACTGAAGTGAAAGAATTTGTTTTAAGTGAATAACAACCCCTTTCATGGAGAAAATTGGAAAGCTTTTCTCCAGATGATAGACATACATGTAAGTAAATACATATATCTGCTGTTTGGAAGGTAAAGGATTTCATGACTAGTGGCTTGTGCTTTTCTCAGTGAAATGGAAAATTAGTTCCTCTGCTTAAAATGAGAACCATGGAGGGCAGATAGGAAGATGGATATAAAAAAAGGAGTTTATCTAAGTAAAATAAAATAATTAAATATTTAAAATCCCAATTGTGTTCGAGTATGAATTTTAGTGGTTCCAAAATGCAAAATTGTGTAGTGTCCAGGCATTAGATGCAGAAACAAAGAAGATGATGAATCCAGTCTTAAGAAGTGGTTGGAAAGGAGTAGCTGCAGGGTAAAGGAATGAGGCATAGAAGTTGTAGATGAGAAAGCAGCAAAGCAGTCTATTTTGGGTCCAGGATTCTCTCCTGCATGTGGGCCAGGAGACCTTCTATGATGTCTACTGTAGAAAAGCCTCAGAAAGGCAGTATCAGGGAAGGCTGGAAAATGCATCAGAGACTGAGCAGTCAATAAAGTGAATATGAAACTTAAAAAATAGGAAAGAATCTGAAAGTGAGAGAAATTAATAAGAAACACCCACCCCTACCACCACCACTAGGCTCAGGTCACACTGAATTTCTCTCTGTCCCTTGAAAGCACCAAGTACATTCCCAATCTAGGTCTTGTTCCAATTATCTCCTCTGCCTGGAACAGTCTTAACTCAAGAGTTTTACTTGCTGATTCTTTCTTGTAATTCAGACTTCTGCTCAAATGTCACCTGCTCATGGAGACTTCTTCAGTTGCTCTCCCCACCTACACACATAAACAAACAGTAACTTCATTGCATTATTCTCTCAATACCCTTGTGTTTATCACTTGTCCCACTCACTAGAAGGCAGGCAGTGTGCGGGCATTTACTTGGTCTCATTTGTCACCATATCCTTACTCCTAATATGGTGCCTGGCACCTTGGAGTGATTCAAGGAATACTTGCAGCCTGATCAGGTGTATGCTTGGAAAATAGACTATAGAAGATCTGACAGGTGAACTAATCCTGAATGAGAAAAAGATCTAGAATATGATCACAAAAGCAGTTGCTAAAATAAAGTATAAGTGAGAGTATTGTCATTCAGGAAGCCAAGGGTGAAGGTCTAGAGACAGTTTGATGGAGTTGCCAAATACTTGTTTAAATCAACAAGATTCATAACACATAGGAAAACAATAAACCATGAATCTGGCTCTGCAGCCACTACAATGAGTTTTGAAGGAATATGAGACAAAGCAGAGAACAGCACCCACATATCCTGGTCTTTGGGCTGCAGGAACATGATCAGGCTCCTCTATGAGCCCTTAACCAAGTCAAGAGTAGTCTCTGAAAAAGTGAGAATAGAGAAGGGTGTGTTTACAATGAATTATTACTTCCAGATAGTGTTGTTTTATTTATTATTTTTCCAGATCTCTCAGCTTTGTTAAATCCTGGATAAACGTGAATTTTTAGGACTTGAGTCAGAGGCAAAAAGAACATAGTGATGGCATGTGGAGCTCAGCACATCTTGCCACTCAATAAATAACTGTTCAGTTAACAGGTGGATCATGGTAGATCTCATCAGGATCCAGCATATATGGCTTTTATTTAATTTTATTTTCTCTCTCATTGAAAATGCTGATGTTGCTATCATGCCCTATAATTGCTTTATTCAATATGATATCCACCAGTCACATGTGGCTATTTAAATCTCAAATTAAATGAATTAAAATGAAATAAAATTTTAAGTGCTCAATTGCTACATGTGGGCTAGTGACTACAACAGTGGACAATGTGAGCATTAAAACAGTTCCATCATCCCAGAAAATTCTATTAGAGAGAATAGACATAAAACAAATGCAGCCATGGTCTCTTTTCCTAATTCACTCATCATATCACATGTGTTTTTGACTTTTCAATCATCCTGTGTTATTCCTCTAAGACACTGGAGAATTACATTAAGATACACACGTTTTCATTGATGACATTACTTAAGTTCCCTGCAAACATACTTGAACATCAGACCACCTTCAGCCCAGATTTCTCTGACTAGCCTCCTAACTATGCTGGCTTGCATCCATTTCCTACCAACCTAAGTTGCTCAAGTCCCGGCATGCCTCAAGCCTAGATCTTTAAGTTATAAAAGTGAGTAGTGATTGATGATTACCACCAGAGAAAAATATTTTTCTGATATTTAATTTTAGAAGAAGATGCAGGCAAAATTATTTTCCTATTTGATTTTATTTTTATTGGAGTATAATTGCTTTACAATGTTGTGTTAGTTTCTGCTGTACAATGAAGTGAATCAGCTATATGTATACCTATATACCTTCCCTCCCCTCCATCTGACCCATCTAGGTGTCACAGAGCTATGAGCTGAGCTCCCTGTGCTTTATAGCATGATCCCAATAGCTATCTATTTTACACATGGTAGTGTATATTTGTCATTCCTGATCTTCCAGTTTGTCCCACCCTCCCTTTCCACCCCTATGTCCACACGTCTGTTCTCTACATCTAGGTCTCTATTCCTGCCCTACAAATAGGTTCATCTCCATTATTCTAGATTCCACGCATATGCATTAATATACAATATTTGTTTTTTCTCTTTCTGACTTCACATTTTATGACAGACTCTAGGTCCATCCACTTCTCTACAAATGACCCAGTTTCATTCCTCTTTATGGCTGAGTCATATTCCATTGCATATATGTACCAAATCTTCTTTATCCATTTATCTGTTGTTGGACAATTAGTTGTTTCCATGTCCTGGCTATTGTAAATAGTACTGCAATGAATATTGGGGTGCATGTGTCCTTTTGAATTATGGTTTTCTCAGGGTATATGCCCAGTAGTAGGATTGCTATGTCATATGGTAGTTTTATTTTTAGTTTTTTAAGGAACCTCCATACTGTTCTCCACAGTGGCTCTATCAATTTACATTCCCACCAACAGTGTAAGAGGGTTTCCTTTCCTCCAAACCCTCTCCAGCATTTATTGTTTGCAGCATTTTTGATGATGGACATTCTCACCGGTGTGAAATGATATCACACTGCAGTTTTGATTTACATTTCTCTAATAATTAATCATGTTGAGCATCTTTTCATGTGCCTCTCAGCCATCTGTATGTCTTCTTTTGTGAAATGTCTATTTAGATCTTCTGCCCATTTTTCAGTTGGGTTGTTTGATTTTTTTGATATTGAGCTCCATGAGATGTTTGTATATTTTGGAGATTAATCCTTTGTCAGTTGCTTCATTTGCAAATATTTTCTCCCATTCTGAGGGTTGTCTTTTCATCTTGTTTATGGTTTCCTTTGCTGTGAAAAAGCTTTTAAGTTTCATTAGGTACCATTTGTTTATTTTTTCATTTTTCTTTTCAATACTCTAGGAAGTGGGTCAAAAAAGATCTTACGGTGGTTTATGTCAAACAGTGTTCTGCCTATGTTTTCCTCTAAGAGCTTTATAGTGTCCAGTCTTACATTTAGGTCCTTAATCCATTTTGAGTTTATTTTTGTGTATGGTGTTAGGTAATGTTTTAATTTCATTATTTTACATGTAACTGTCCAGCTTTCCCATCACCACGTACTGAAGAGGCTGTCTTTTCTCCATTGTATGTTCTTGCCTCCTTTGTGGTATATTAGCTCACAATATGTGTGTGGGTTTATTTTCAGGCTTTTTAATCTGTACCATTGATCCATATTTCTGTTTTTGTGCCAGTACCATAGTGTCTTGATTACTGTAGTTTTGTCGTATGGTTTGAAGTCGGGGAGCCTGATTTCTCCAGCTCCATTTTTCTTTCTCAAGATTGCTTTGGCTAGTCAGGGTCTTTTGTATTTCCCTATGAATTGTAAAATTTTTGTTTTAATTCTGTGCAGAATGCCATTTATAGTTTGATAGGGATTGCATTGAACCTGTAGATTGCTTTGGGTAGTATAGTCATTTTCAAATATTGATTCTTCCAATCCAGGGACATGGTATATTTCTCCATCTGTTTATGTCATCTTTGATTTCTTTCATCAGTGTTTTATAGTTTTCTTTGTACAGGTCTTTTGCCTCCTTAGGTAGGTTTACTCCTAGGTATTTTATTCTTTTTTTTTTTTGAGATGGTAAATGGGATTGTTTACTTAATTTCTCTTTCTGATCTTTCATTGTTAATGTATAGGAATGCAAGGGATTTCTGTGCATTAACTTTGTGCCCTGCAACATTAGCAAGTTCACTGATTAGTTCTAGTAGTTTTCTGGTGACATCTTTAGGATTTTCTATGTATAGTATCATGTCATCTGGAAACAATGACAATTTTACTTCTTCTTTTCCAATTTGTATTCCTTTTATTTCTTTTTCCTCGGTGATTGCTGTGGCTGGGACTTCCAAAACTATGTTGAATAAGAGTGGCAAGAGTGGACATCCTTGTCTTTTTCCTGATCTTAGTGGAAATGCTTTCAGTTTTTCACCTTTGAGAATGATGTTTGATGTGGGTTTGCATATATGGACTTTATTATGTTGAGGTAGATTCCCTCTATGCCCATTTTCAGGAGAGTTTTTATTGTAAATGGGTGTTAAATTTTGTCAAAAGCTTTTTCTGCATCTATTGAGATGATCATATGATTTTATTCTTTAATTTGTTAATTTGCTGTATCACATTGATTGATTTGTATATCTTGAAGAATCCTTGCATTTCTGGGGTAAATCCCACTTGATCATGTTGTATGATCCTTTTAATGTGTTGTTGGGTTCTGTTTGCTAGAATTTTGTTAAGGATTTTTTCGTCTCTGTTCATCAGTGATATTGGTCTGTAATTTTCTTTTTTTGTGATATTTTTGTCTGGTTTTGGTAGCAGGGAGTTGATGACCTTGTAGAACGAATTTGGGAGTGTTCCTCCCTCTGCAACTTTTTGGAGAGTTTGAGAAGGATAGGTGTTAGCTCTTCTCTAAATCTTTGATAGAATTCACCTGTGAAGCCACCTGGTGTTGGACTTTTGTTTGCTGGAAGAGTTTTAATTACAGTTTCAATTTCATTACTTGTGATTGGTCTGTTTTTAATTTTTAATTCTTCCTGGTTCAGTGTTGGAAAATTGTTCCTTTTCAAGAATTTGTCCATTTCTTTGAGGTTGTTCATTTTATTGGCATATAATTGTTTGTAGTGGTCTCTTATAATCCTTTGTATTTTTGCAGTGTTAGTTTTGATTTCTTCTCTTTCATTTCTAATTTTATTGGTTTGAGTCCTCTCCCTTTTTATCTTGATGAGTCTGGCTAAAGGTTTATCAATTTTGTTTATCTTCTCAAAGAACCAAATTTTAGTTTTATTGATCTTTGCTACTGTTTTCTTCATTTTTATTTCATTTATTTCTGCTCTGATCTTTATGATTTCTTTCCTTCTACCAACTTTGGGTTTTCTTTGTTCTTCTTTCTCTAGTTGCTTTAGGTGTAAAGTTAGATTGTTTGAGACTTTTCTTGTTTCTTGAGGTGAGATTAAATTGCTGTGAACTTCCCTCTTAGAACTGCTTTTGCTGCATCCCATAGGTTTTGGGTCATCATGTTTTCATTGTCATTTGTTTCTCTGTATTTTTTTATTTCTTCTTTGATTTCTCCAGTGATCTCTTGGTTATTTACTAGTGCACTGTTTAGTCTCCATATGTTTGTGTTTTTTGCAGTGTTTTTCCTGTAATTGATATATAATCTCATAGCTTCATGGTCGACAAAGATGCTTGATACGATTTCAACTTTCTTAAATTTTCTGAGGCTTGATTTGTGACCCAAGATGTGATCTGTCCTGGAGAATGTTTCATGTGCACTTGATAAGAATGTATTCTGCCACTTTTATGGGAATGTGCTATAAATATCAATTAAATCTATCTGATCTATTGTGTTCTTTAAAGCTTGTGTTTTCTTATGTATTTTCTGTTTGGATGATCGGTCTATTGGTGTAAGTGGGGTGTTAAAATTCCCTACCATTATTGTGTTACTGTCAATTTCCCCTTTTATGTTTTTTTAGCATTTGCCTTATGTATCGAGGTGCTCCTATGCTGGGTGCATAAATATTTACAATTGCCATATCTTTTTCTTTGATTGATCCCTTTCTCATTATGTAGTGTCCTTCCTTATCTCTTGTAACAGTCTCTATTTTAAAGTCTATTTTTTCTGATTTGAGTATTGCTACTCCAGCTTTCGTTTGATTTCCATTTTCATGGAATATCTTTTTCCATCCCCTCACTTTCAGTCTGTATGTGTCCCAATGTCTGAAGTAGGAATCTTGTAGACAGCATATATACGGGTCTCATTTTTTTATCCATTCAGCCAGTCTGTGTCTTTTGGTTGGGGCTTTTAATCCTTTTACGTTTAAGGTAATTATCAATATGTATGTTCCTATTACCATTTTCTTAATTATTTTACATTTGTTTTTGTGAGTCTTTTTCTTCTCTTGTGTTTCCCATCTAGAGAAGTTCCTTTAACATTTATCGTAAAGCTGGTTTGGTGGTGCTGAGTTCTCTTAGCTTTTGCTTGTCTGTAAAGCTTTCAATTTCTCTGTGGAATCTGAATGAGATCCTTGCTGGATAGAGTAATCTTGGTTGTAGGTTTTTCTCTTTCATCACTTTAAGTATATCCAACCACTCTCTTCTGGCCTGCAGAGTTTCTGCTGAAAAATCAGCTGATAACCTTATAGGGATTCCCTTATGGTATTTTTTGCTTTTCCCTTGCTGCTTTTCATATTTTTGTTAGTTATATTACTATGTGTCTTGGTGTGTTTCTCCTAGGGTTTAGCCTGTATGGGACTCTCTGCACTTCCTGGACTTGGGTGGCTATTTCCTTTCCTATGTTAGGGAAGTTTTTGACTACAATGTATTTGAATATTTTTTCAGACCCTTTCTTTTCCCCTTCTTCTGGGAAACCTATAATTCAAATATTGGTGCATTTAGTGTTGACTCAAGACCCCTCTGAGGTTGTCTTCAATTCTTTTCATTCTTTTTTCTTTATTCTGCTCCTCTGCAGTTATTTCCTCCATTCTGTCTTCCAGCTCACCTATTCCTTCTTCTGCCTCAGTTATTCTGTTATTGATTCCTTCTAGTGTATTTTTCATTTCATTTATTGTGTTGTTCATCTCTGTTTGTCTTTAGTTTTTCTAGGTCTTCATTAAAAATTTCTTATATTTTCTCAATTCCTTTTTCCATTCTATTTCTGAGATTCTGGATCATCTTTAGTATCAATACTCTGAATTCTTTTTCAAGTAAGTTACCTATTTCCCTTTTTATTTATTTGGTCTTGTAGGTTTTTACCTTGCTCCCTCTGTAACATACTTTTTTGTCATCTCACTTTTTCTTGTTTTTTGATGGGTGGAATTGTGTTCCTGCCTTACTGTTTGTTTGACCTGAGGCTACCAGCACTAGAATTTGTAGGCAGTTGGGTAGAGCTGGGTCTTGCTACCAAGATGAGGACCTCTGGGAGACTTCAGTCTGATTAATATTCCCTGGGGTCTGAGGTTCTCTGTTAGTCCAATTGTTCGGACTTGGAGCTCCCACCACAGGAGCTCAGGCCAGACCCCTGGCTCATGAGCCAAGATCTCACAAGCCATGCAGGGTGGCACACACACACACACACACAAAGCCAAAAAGACCTTGGCTGTAGGGGGCTGGGCTTAGGCAGAGGCAGGGTTTATGCAGCAGGCGGGGTCTAGGCTCAGGACCCACGTGGCCAGAAAAGGCCCTGGGCAGGTGGGGGCCAGAACTTAGGCTCAACGTGGCTGGAGAGCCCCTGGAGTGCCTCTGGCCTCGGAAGGCAGAGGAACAGGCCCAGGACCCTAGCAGGCTCCCTGGGTGGAGTGGGTGGGAAAAACGCTAGGCGCATTCCCCCTTGATCCTCTGATCCAGAGGGCCCCTCCCCATCTGCCTCTCCTCTTCTTCTCCCACCACACCCTTAGAGTCAACGTGGTTAGAGGGGGCCATGGAGGGTGAAGGGCCCTGCTTGGGAGCCCAGCAGGCTTCCTAGAGCCGGAGTGGGTGGGGGAAATGCCAGCCATGCTTCCCCTGATCCTCTGGTCCTGGAGGGCTCCCCACATCTGCCCCTCCTCTTCCCCCCTCCTCCCTCTCTCCTATGCCCCTAGCACCCATGCAGCCATAGGGGGCCTCGGAGGGTGGAGGACCAGGCCTAGGACCCCAGCAAGCTTCTCAGGAACTGATTGGGTAGGGGAATCACTAGCTGCCTTTCTCCCTGATCCTCTGATTCCCAGAGGGTCCCTCTAGGAATGGAACTCCTCCCCTCCACAGCCACCCTACAGGGACACTGGTCCCATCCAGCCTCCACTTCTCCTCCCGCTTACTCACCCACATATCCTACCTGGCCACTTGGTGGTTCCTCCCATCCCCTTGGGTGTCAAGTTCCCCCACCAGCGTCTGGTAGGGGCCCTAGTTGTGGGGAGTCATTAACTCCATGGCCTCCTACTCTGCCATTTGACTCCACCCTTGCAAAATTATATTCCTTTACAGAGGAAAATGAGTATGAAAAGTCATGATGCTGGTAAAGGTTTTTTTCTAGCTCCTGATTTTATCATTTATTACTCTTGATTTTGTACATTTTTTTAAGAATTTTTCTTTGTTTTGTATATGTCACTAGTATTGTTAGTCAACTGTGCATTAACCTTTTTCTCGGTTGTCTTCCTCTTTAAAATTTGGGTATTTAGTATTTATTCCTCCCTTATCACTACAATAGCTAAGAGTGCATATTTATTGCATTTAGGGATCATAATTCAAACAAAGTTTCCCCTTCTCCAAAGTGCAGCTAACTTTATTTATTCATTAACTCTCTTCCAATTTATTTGTAAAGTTCATTTTTAATTCTCCAAAATTCAAGTATGCATTATGCCATGCATATTGAAGGTAAATATTGCAGATCAATGTAATCTTACTGTGTTAGTGATACAGTCAGACCTACAATATTTAAATAAACAATATGTTAACAGTCTGGCTGTTCAGCAGCTTAAAAAATGAAAACAAAAACAAAGCACAGTAAATGTTCATAGCCTTTAAAAATCTTATATCTGTTCTCATGTTCAGGAGTGAAATAGTGTTAAACCAGATGGCAATAACATTGTTCTTCTTAACTTCTTAGAAGACTGTTCTTAAGTTCCAGTAGAAATCAATTGGTTTAGAATTTCAACATGCACTTTTTAACAGGTATTCAAAATAGTCATGAATAGTATACAATTTTAGAAACTTCTTACCAAAAATGCATGAGAATAAAATTATACAACTGCACTAATATATAATGAAGGAAAATGGTTTCCTCTTTGACTATAAAAATCTTGACCTTTGCTGTTGTCTTATATTTGCTGTTTGTCAATGCAAAAGTATTGGAAAGATAGCCTTGTTGCAAAAGTGGTGGTTCCCTAGATAGAATAAATAAACATATTTCTTTGATTTGAATGACAAGTAAAAATAAAATAAAAGCAGGATTAAAGATCTTGCCTGTTTTCTATCAGTTCCACAGATGTTGCAAACTATTTTTTTTCCCCAGTATTCCAGCTGTTTACAAATATGGTGTGCCTGGCCACACATGAGTCATATTTGTAATAACGTGGAGGAATTTTTACTTTTTTAATAAATATTTAGAGATATACAACCTCTGTGTGGTTCCCATTAACAGCAGTTTAATGAGTGTGTTTCCCCGGGCCAAGCATACATTCTGGTTATGGGAGTGCTAGACTGTCTACAACATACACTCAGAATGCCTGGGGTAATTGTGACCTGGGCTAATGAATTGTGGAAAGATAATTTCCTCTTCCTATTTTTCCCTTTAAACAAATTGCAGCTTCATATTTCAACCAAATGACCTTTCTAAAACTCCACAGTGACTAATTATAAGAGAATGAGGGGGCATTGACTATTAACAGAAATGAGATTAAGTTTTGCCATAACCTTGGGAGGCAGCATAGCCAATGATGTTTATAATCCAGGGTGATTAGAAGGGGGTCTCCTCCAAAGGCTGTTGTAGATTGCTCCTGGCCCAGTGCAGCTGAGTGCAGCCTATGCAATGCCACAAAGACAGAAGCTTAAATTTCCCTCTCTAGTTTTTATGTTGCTAATAATCTTCAATTTAGTACTATTGAAAGGGAGGAGGGAAGCAAAGAGGAACAGAGACCATGGGTGATAAAGCAACAATATGAGAAAATAGAAATAAGAAAGGGTAAGAGAGAATAAACTAAGAATAGCTATTTACTTACTCCCAAAATATTTATTAAGAACCTACTATGTATGAAGCACAAGGTTCTAGGTATTCAGAGTACAGAATGAAAGAGACATGAAAAGTCCCTGGCTTTGTGGTGTTTGCAGTTAAGTTGGAGAGGAAACAGACCAAAAATAACAAAACAAGAAAATAATATCAATCACAATGTGTGAAGGTATCTAAAGAAAATGAATAGAATAGGGCTTCCCTGCTGGCGCAGTGGTTGGGAGTCTGCCTGCCGATGCAGGGAACGCGGGTTCAAGCCCCGGTCTGGGAAGATCCCACATGCTGTGGAGCGGCTGGGGCCGTGAGCCATGGCCGCTGAGCCTGCACATCCGGAGCCTGTGCTCCGCAGCTGGAGAGGCCACACCAGTGAGAGGCCCACGTACCACAAAAAAAAAAAAAAAAAAAAAAAAAATGAATAGGATGAAAAGATATAGATGATACTAATAAATCCTCCAAAAATTATAGAATTGTTGTTTAGAGTGAAGAAGTTGTTAGAGTGAAGTTCTCTCTTTGTAGAAAAGAGAGAAAAGGAACACTGGAAGTCTTGAAATATAAAGAATATTAAATATATTAATAGTACATAAAATGCTAATGGGGATGAATTAAAACAGCAAGAGGAGAGTGGAAAGAGGAGGTGTTGAAACTATGTGTCAAATCCTATATGTGTTCTTAATTCTGAGCAATGGAGTTTCTTTAGGGTTTTGAGTATGTGACATGCCTGATTTATATTTTATGGGGAGTGGATGGATTAGACCTAGGAAAAACTGGAAGACAAGAGATCAGTAAGATGATTGCAACAGTGTTGGCAAGAGATGATGATGGTGGTGGAGGTGCAGAGTGAAAGAGACATGGAAAGGTTTGACAAATATTTACAAAGCAAACTATTAATATATTAGATTTACTGATGGATTGGATAAGGGGTTTAGAGAAATTGAGAACATTTCCTATGTTTCTGACTTGAGCAAGCTGGTTTATAAAATTAAATATGTCAAGTAGGTTATTACAGGTTCTAGAGCTTTGAAAAGGGATCAATGCTAGTATATTAGTCAGAGTTCTCCAGAGAAAAAGAACCAATAGGAGAGAGAAGAAGAGAGACAAGAGAGAAAGGTATTTATTATAAGAAATTGGCTCTTGTGATTATGGAGGTTGACAAATCTCAAGATCTGCAGTCTGCAAGCTGGAGACCCAGGAGAATCGATGTGTAGCTTCAGTCCCACTTTAAAGGCCTGAGACCATGAAAGCCAATGGTGTACTTCAGACCAAAAGCCAGCAGGTTGAAGGCCCAAGAAGAACTGATGTTTCAATTTGAGTCTGAAAGGCAGGAAAAGGTGATGTCCCAACTTGAAGGCAATCAGTCAGAAGGAATTGTTTTTCACTCAGCCTTTTTTTCTATAGAGAGCTTCAACTGATTAGATGAGATGCATTGGAAATGGCAATCTCCTTTTTTTTTAATAAATTTATTTATTTCATTTATTTATTTTTGGCTGCATTGGGTATTCGTTGCTGTGCGTGGGCTTTCTCTAGTTGCTGCGAGCAGGGTCTACTCTTCGCTGTGGTGCGAGGGCTTCTCATTGTGGTGGCTTCTCTTGTTGCAGAGCACGGCCTCTAGGGGTCTGAGCTTCAGTAGTTGTGCCACACAGTCTCAGTAGTTGTGGCACGTGGGCTTAGTTGCTCTGCGGCACATGGAATCTTCCTGGACCAGGGCTCGAATCCATGTCCCCTGCATTGGCAGGCATATTCTTAACCACTGCACCACCGGGGAAGCCCTGAGGGCAACCTCTTTTATTCAGTCTACCTATTCCAATATTAAACTCATCCAGAAATGCCCTCGTAGACACACCCAGAATAATGTTTGATCAAATATTTGGGCAATCAGTGGCTCAGTGAAACTGACACATAAAATTAACCATCACAGCTAGAAATATAAACTTGAGGGCTACAAGCATAAAGACAGGATTTAAGCCATTGGATGGATAAGCTCAGTTAAGGAAATAATACACACACACATGCAGAGCAGAGAACATAGTACTAGTCCCAAAGGAACTGCATATTTTACAATTTGTACAAAGCAGGAGGAGTTGGAGAAGGAGACCAATAAGAAATGTCCTGGTTCAAAGAAAACCTGAAGAATGTGTACTAGGTAAGTCTATTTCCTATTGAATGAAATTCAAACTTTTGAGACTTTAGTTTTTCAGATTATCCATGAATTTAATCTTCTTTCTCTGTTTTTCATGGTTTTTTTTGTATTCCAGATAACATTTTCACTCACGAGAGTACACTCTCAACCCTTACTCTACTTCTCTTATGGTCCCCATTGTGTGCTTTCTCAAAATTATGTACAGGCATCTTATCCTTACTAGAATTTCAGCTTCTTGGTATTCATACTATTTGTTTTGTTTTGTTTTTACTTCTCCTCAGGACTGTCAGAATACACCCTCTGTAAGTTGCCATTGTGATGGCTTCAGTCAATGGGCATCGTCTTCTGAAAGGTTTCTTGTGCTAAAAGTTCAGGAAAATTAAAAAGAGCATTTCGCACACACCTTCCAGCTGGTTCTGTATACGAGTTAGATTTTTGCCCAATAAAAGCAATAGCTTGAGAGTTGGTAAGTATAAGTAAAGTTCAGTTTGTCTTCCTATCCCTTTTTCTTCTGTCAAGGAGAGCTGTGATGTTAAAAACAATTGTGGTGCTTGGATAGACATTCCAATGTCTAGACAGTGGCTCTGTGAATATTGTATGACAATGACAGTCCTTGAGGCTCCCTGACCTCTAGAATATCACTGTATAACTATAGGGATATGTCCTTAATTATATTTCAGTGGTGTCCATCTGACTGCTCCCATCTTCCAACAGTTTTGTACAAACTGAATTCCTATATCAAATCAATTTCTGCTCAAAATACCCAGAGGTACTTCTTTTCCATTCATTGAACTTTAACTGCAGAATACATGGTAAGGATTCAATTAAGGATGCTTGAAGGAACACATGAAATAAGAGGCCAATTATGACATCGCAGTGATATTAGCTACAATGAATTCTTAGTGGGTCTTCTTTACCAGGCTCAGAGATGCTCTACAATTCAAAGATAAGAAGTGGAATACAGCTAATGATGCTAAGTCAAGACTGAGACAGAGGCAATGGAGCAAAGAGGAACAGTACTTTAATAAGAGCTTATCTGTGGAGTACATGCTGGGAAATCGTGTTTCCTAAATCGTGTTTCCTAAAAAATTTATATGTGGAGTTCTAACCTTCAGAATGTGATTTTATTTGGAAATAGCATTGTTACAGATATAATTAGTAAGTTAAGATGAGGTCATACTCGAATAGGGTAGGCTTTTAATCCAATATATCCATTGCCCTTACTAGGAAAAAAACAAAAACAGAAAACAAAACAAAAAGAAACCATGTGAAAATTGGAGAGATGTTGCCATAAATCAGGGCACTACCAGTATCTAGGAGGAGGCCTGGGAGGTCCTTCCTTGCTGCCCTCAGAGGGAGTATTATGGTCCTCCTGACACCTTGATTTTAAACTTTTGATCTCCAGAACTGTGAGATAGTAAATTTCCGTTGTTGTAAGCCATCTAGTTTGTGGTACTTTGTTATGGCAGTTCCAGGAAACAAATACATTCGGTACTCATAAACTCTAAGTGGTTTTACTGAAATGTGGTTAGTAACATTTCCTCTAACTTAGTTAGTACAGATAATAGATCCATATTTAACAAGACTTTTAGAAAATTCTGAAATATAAAGCAGAGTCATCATAAACCTGGAAATATACATTAGCAATTTTCCTATGGATTTCTTTTTAATGATTTTTACTTCCAATTATGATTTTTATGTACACGGATGATTCTACTTTATGTAGTCATTCTGATGCATGTTAGTTGTCCTTGAGAACAAGGCCTAGACAATACTATGCTCTTCATTATGTTTGTACCATCAATATACATGTAGGAAGAGGATTTTACTACAGTGAAAAAAATGGAAAGCACATGAAGCATTCACACAAGGCTTTTTTGAAAGGTGTAAACGTTGTAACTATGAATTCAATTATGTGCTAAATCCTGATTTATACTTATTTAATTTTAGCACCACATCTTATTTTTCATTTCTAAAAGGGAAATTGGAAGAGACACATTATTGATTAAGTAAAAATTGTTTAATTAAGGCCATCATATTATAGTTGAAAATGTGTGATAAGATATATCAGGCTTCATGCCACTTTTTGGGAAATCTAGCCAATATATTTATCAGTACTTAGTATGAGGATAAAATCTAATTTCGCCCACAGAATTTATTGCGACAGAGTGTTTATTGGCTTAAAAATAAATAACAAGTTCCTAAGATCCAACGAAGTAACAAAACCCATGTGAAGTTTTCACTCATTAAAAAGAAAAAAAGAAAAAAAAGGCAGAAAATACATACATATTAGAAATATACTAGTGCATCAGAATGGAAAAGTTCTAGAAGACCAAGGCCAAAAAAATCTCTACTACAGCAGACAGTAAGTAAATCCAGCATAAAATAAAAACACAGCCACAGCTAGGTTTAAATGAGCTACAAAGACTGCCATTGGCCTGCCTTACTTTCCTGTCCTTAAAATGAGAATAATATTATTATTAAACAGTCTTTTGTACCTATTGAAGTCACTCTTGTTTTTTGTTTGTTTTCTTAAGTTTAAAGTCTTGATGGGCACAATCATGAAAAAAATATGAAAGAAGACCAAACTCTCTTGAAACTAATTTCACCTTTACAGTTTTTTAACCTTCTACAAAAACACACTGGTGGCTGTAACTGCTAATAGGTGACTGAACAAACTAGAATATTTAATTCACACCCATGGCCCTGGCATTTCTCTGTAAGTTAAAAAGAATTGTGGTTCCCAGGTGATTCTGTTGAAAGTGACCTATGAAGGTCTTTTCTACTAAAGAAAGAAACAAACTCATTCTTTCCAGCTCAGATGTTGGAGTCTGTGATACACAGCACTGATTTCAAATCAAGTTCTTTAAACACTTAGTGTTTACAATAGAACCAGAAGATGGTTAAGAGGCCTTAGCCCCACTTAAAAGAGAGCTCTCTGAAAATAGACGTTTTTGTCCAAACCACAACAGACTTGGGTTCAACAACAAAGAGTACAGCAAAGCAAAATGTGGTTGAAATGAAACAATTTGTTTAGAAATCAACTTGCTGCATCCATTTGTTTGCATTTAACTTTTTTTACAAAATGCATTTTCCTGTGTATGGGTAAAAAGACTGAGGTATAAATAATAAAAAAGACAGTCCAACTTTTGTAACCAAATTACTGAATAATGAAACCTTAGAAATTGAAAGGTGCCTCACAAGTCTTCGAGCACTTATGCATGGTTTCCCTAGAAATTCTCCTTGAAAACTCACGATTTGGAAAAGTAGCCCACTGATTTTGGAGTAACGATTATTGTAAGAAATACTTTTTCAGTATTCATTCAAAATGTCTATTTATATCTTCCTTCTACAGACCCAATTTCAAACTTCTTGTATTCGTATAAATCTAATTCCTCATAAAGACTACTGACCTTCTAATATGTGAATCATAGGAAATCTTTGATTTCCAGGATTTTACAAGTGAAATATTCATCCGTTGCAAGATCCTTTGTCCTCTTTTTTTCTGACATTTTATCATACCTGGGTTTGTCTACTTCCTTCCAGAAGTATGATCTGGCAGTAGGGTTCCAGATATGGAGTGAAGTCTTCTTGGTTGTGCATACCATACTTTGATGAATGCATCTGAGGTCCATGTTGACTTCAGTGGTGACTCCATCACCCTGTTGGCTCACATTAATCTTAGAGCTGGTGAAAATGCCTCTAACATTTTAAGCCATGCTGCTGTTCAGCTTTGCCTCTCCCTTACTCTTTTGAACCATATGCTTTCTGATCCAAGTGCAGGATATCGCATTCATCTTTATTAAATGTCATCTTCTTAGATTCAATCCACTGTTTCAGCCTGTCAAGATGCTTTTGAATCCTGTTTCTGTCATCCCTTATATTAGTTATCTCCCTGAGTTTGTTGTCAGCCCCAGATCTGATAACAGGTCTTCTTTGTCCTCACAAAGTCAATGATAAAAATGCTAAGGGGACCAAGCCAAGGAAAGAGCAATGCTGCTGGCAGTCCTCCAAATTGTGAATGCTATGTGGATCTGAATTTCATTCCACTTGTTGAAAATCTACTCAACCATATTAAAATTCCATACTGTATCTGATATGTAAAGATATTTTGAATCTGGTCCCCGCCTTCTTCCTTGACATTATCTGATCCTTTATTCTCAGCACTTGCTGCATTTTCAGCCAGGCTAGCAATCTTTCTGTCCCTTACTGATACCGAGCTCCTTTCTCATCTCAGAACTTTTGTAATTTTTCTTCCCTTTGCCTGAATTACTCTTCTCCTAGATATTTGCATGACTGGCTCCTTATTCAGGTCTTAGCTCAAAAGCCACCTCCTGGAGCTGTGTTTCTCAATCTTTACTTCTCAACCATTGACATTTCAAGCTGGATAGTTTTTGTCATAGGAGACTGTTTCCCTCAGTAATGTTTGGTGATTTTTAGTGTACATGCACTTCTTCTATCAAATGTATTTCCAAATATGTTATTATTTGATAGTATTTTAATGGAATTATTTCCTTTTAAGCTTAATCTTTACATAAAGCTTTTAAATAATGTTTTTTAAAATATATATTTCTCAGTGAACATTTTTAATACTGATTGCTAATCACATAAAATCAGGTGTAGGTCTTTTAAAAGAAATATTCTATAAAATAAAATCCATCTATTATGTACCTGGTGTTGGATTTAAGGCTATGTTAGGCATTTCACCTGGTTACTATATTAAATATGAATAAATGCCCTCATTTTGCTCAAATAAATTTACGTATATCCTGTTTCTACAAATATAATTCCTAAAATAGAGATCCTACAAATTGACACTTTATAATTCTGTCCACTCATGTCCTAATAATTCACTGTGAATCCAAGTTAAAATGCAGGGCTTCTTACCTTGATATAGAATCAAACCCTATATATATAGGTCAAGTTACTTAACTTATTTGACCTAGAGTAGAAGACTTGGGCGATGTGGAATCTTGGTTGAATGGTGATGGTAGTAAGACCTTTGACTTTCCCCTTGCATTATTCTTTATAATCCACTAACAACCAAGATTTATCATTTACTCTTATTATGAAATATGCTTCATATTTAGTCTGCATTTCATTTCTGGCAACACTCTTCTAAACCTCAGATTTAATACAGTACATGAAAGAAAGGCTGGATCAGAGTCACAAAACACTGAGAAGGTTATACTATGTATTTAAAAATAAAAACAACACAAAATTTAAAAATATATGGTGTAGGAAAGTCTGACAAAATTTTGGGTTTTCTCTGGGAGACTATTTCATTGCCTTTTAAAAAACGAAATCAAATATCAAATACAATTTTCTAATTTTTTCTCAATACTCTAATTTTCTCGTGTCCTAAATATATCTTTAGTATTAACTGGATAAGCCATCACTGTATGGGGACTACAGTAGTATACTTCTTTACAAATTCTGAAATGTTATATGTGTGTGTGTGTATATATATATATATATATATAATGCAGAGTAATATAGAAGAATGTACTATAATATGGAAGTCATACACAACTGAGGGTTTAATTCTCCAACCCCTTATTTTTTTTCAACTCCTTTTTATTTTATAATTTCCTAGTGTACAAACTATCAATGGCTTACCATTGCCTATAAATCCATAGTCCTAATCTTATATTAGATGCCCTTTACTATCTAGTGATACAGAAGAAGGAAAACTGACATTCATTAACTTACTACTATGTGCCAGGGACTTTAATACATTATGCCATTTAATCCTATAAATCTGATGAAGCAGGTATTTTATGTATGTAGTCACTTATTTATTTATTTATTTATGGCTGTGCTGTGTCTTCGTTTCTGTGCGTGGGCTTTCTCTAGTTGTGGCAAGTGGGGGCCACTCTTCATCGCTGTGTGCGGGCCTCTCACTATTGCGGCCTTTCTTGTTGTGGATCCAGGCTTCAGACACGCAGGCTCAGTAGTTGTGGCTCACGGGCCCAGTTGCTCCACGGCATGTGGGATCCTCCCAGACCAGGGATCGAACCCGTGTCCCCTGCATTGGCAGGCAGATTCTCAACACTCTGCCACCAGGGAAGCCCTGAAGCAGGTGTTTTAAACAATTTAAATAACCTGCTCAAAGTCACATAATGAATAAATGGTAAAGCCAAATTTGAAAACCAGATCTGTTCCTCCAGATCAGTCTAGAAAATGTCATAGAGAAGAATAGCAAGTAGGCTAATCAGGGCCCCATTTCTGACAAGGATTAAGAAAGTGGGGAGACCAGAGAATAAACAGTGATGTGGGAAATCTCTTATTATGAGTCTGATATTAGAGCCCAGCACTAACACACTGCCATGGATTAGCCAGAGTCAAGAACAGAGATCAGAGACTACAGCCGTGCCCATACCCTAAATAAAAATTAAATATTTATTCATTCAATAAATTCTTAGTTTGGTATATTCCTTAATGGGCACAAATTCCTCCCACTTCAATATGCATATTCGTTTGCACTGTGAATATGTCATTCTTCAAAACAAACAAACAAACAGAAACAAACGAACAAGCAGGTGGTCATGGGAATCTCCAATTTATAGCCAGTGGCCTAGAAGCACAGGTAACAACATGGACTTGCAATTGGTATCTGTAGTGGGGGCAGTCCTGTGGGACACACCCTTAAACCATGGTATCTGATGCTAATTCTAGGTAGATAGTGTCAGAATTGAGTTGAATTGTAGGGCACGCAGCTGGTGTCACAGAATTGCCTGATGTGTGGAAAAATCAACACATTTGGAATCAGTAGTGAAGTATGGTATTAAGAGTATAGGAGACAAACGAGAGTGTTTTTTTCTTGAACAATCATTGATGAAAATGATTATAAAACTGTTTTAAAATAGTTCTGGCTAACTACATGTTTACACTTACCTACAAGTTTTTTTTTTTTTTTTCTTTTGTTTTGCTCTACGCGGGCCTCTCACTGTTGTGGCCTCTCCCGTTGCGGAGCACAGGCTCCGGATGCGCAGGCTCAGCGGCCGTGGCTCACGGGCCCAGCCGCTCCGCGGCATGTGGGATCTTCCCGGACCGGGGCACGAACCCCTGTCCCCTGCATCGGCAGGTGGACTCTCAACCACTGCGCCACCAGGGAAGCCCTATCTACAAGTTTTAATCTAGTACATTCTCTTAATATAGCATGAGGAAAACCCACATTATATGTATTAACCCTGTTTGTATATCTATCGTCTGAAAAATTCCACAAGGAGTGTAGCTGTTTACTTCTACCCTTTCGTTCCCCACGATGTGGTGTTATGTCACAGGAGTTGGCTCTCCCAAAATTTTATAAGTTGGGTGTGGAAAAGTCACTGGACTTGGAGTGACAAGATTTGAGTTCCGTTCCCAGGTCTACAACTCAAGAGCAATGTGCTGTGGCCAGATCATTTAGTCTCCAGGTGCTGCATTACGGCAGTTTAAATGACAAAAGCAGTATGACTGCAAAGGACATTTTATGATCTGGTAGCATTCTCAGCCATGCATACTAAAGCCAGAGGACAGAGGCTTCAATAACACATGACATGGATGCAAAGTATTATTATATCAGTTAAGGAATGAGTTATAGGTGTTTTGTAAAATAAATTTCCATCCCTAATCTGCTCATGCGAACATTCAAATGTATGTTTGATCAGAGTATTCATCAGTGTTGAAATTACATGGAAAGGAATGGACTCCTTGTTCCCAGGAGTAGGTGATGGTCTTCATAGTACTGTACTAGGACATATATAACAGTGTCATACTCAAGACCTGGTTTGAGCATGAAATGATCATGTGTTTAAAATGTCTTATAATTATTTTTCATTTCTCAAGCTGAGACATGTAACTCAAATTATGTTACTTGCCTTATTCCTAATTTGGAACAAATTAATCATGTCAGTCAAGCACTCATCAGGACTCTTGCAAAGTGAGGAAAACTACCACTAAGGACAACCCAGTTGCAGGCTGAAAGGAATCATGATCAAATCACTATGGTTACATCATAGGCAAAAAGATGATCAAATTATGAACTAATTCCCTACCTATGAGGGAGAGTGAAATAGGTCATTAAAAAGCTGAAATAGTCAATTTAAAGATCATAGGATTCTTAATTTATTTGTGAGATGAGGGGGACAGAATCCTTGTAGATTTGAAAACATCAAGATGATTTGAATTCTAGAAGAAGGCTATACTTCACATCACTAATGACAAACTGAAAATAATATTATTAACTTTAAAAAGTGCCAGAGTAAGAAATACATAACTATTCAAACTGAATTTAGGAAAATATCAGGATGCCAATGTCATAAATTGACAAAGACAGTCTGGATGAGGCAAACTTTTGAAGGTGAAGTGGACGTTATCTAATGTGACATTAAGCTGTTTAAGGGTAGGAGGAGGGAGAAGGTGAATGAGTGGTGAGGGTAGGTTTGAGCAGGCTGCCACAGTGGACAGGGTCCAGCCTGGAGGCAGTTGGGGAAAGCACAGCACTACACACTTGCAGATTTTGTCCACAGGTGTCCCTGATCAGTGGTAACCCCAGAATTTGCATAATACTTTGCATTAGAATGTATTACACTGAAATGTATATATTTTTAGCATTGAAATTTTAATAAGTCAATCACAACTATCATAAAAAGACCTAAAGAACTAACATCACACTCGCACAATTAATGTTTGATGATTTCATATGCCTAGAGAGAAACTGAAACAGAAACATGTAAGAATTAAATCAAGCCCACATTTTCTCCCAAGAAAGGATTTTTCCCCCACAAACCAGACTGTGTATAGTATTGAATTGAATACACTATATGATTTTTATTCAAACACTGGCACAATTGAGAAATTGCAAAAAACATAGTCGAATAAGTCATTTAGGTATCTGCATCTAGATTTGAATCAGTTTACTCAAGGTTAACACAACAAATCTATTATCTGTTTTCTTCGGAGATGAGGGTTATTTAAGACATGGAGCTCACCAGTCCAGACAAGATCCTTGCATTGTATATTTGGATTCTGCAGGGAAGTTTCACAATTTTATTTCAAATTTAAGAGAAGTACATCATCCAGCAGCCCACAGTCTCCTACATTTGCTCTAATATGTTTAATTACTTTTATCTTAATATGCAAGACCTATGTATATTGAGCCTTAAAAAATATTCTCCTTTTGGCTCAAGGTGCTCATCAGCCATCTGGAACTGCCTCCCAAGCTTCATCCATTATGCAAATGAGATTTAGTATTCATCATGTTTCATCTACTGATACTAATACATTAATGTTGGATGTTACAACATAAGCCCCTGAGAAGACATTGCCTTTTCATCAGTCATTGGCTTGAGCTCACACCTCATTACTTTTAATGGTTCTGTGGCACTTAAGGTCACTGAGCTTCTAACTGCTGCTGCCTAGGGTGTTAACGATAAAAGCAATATTCTCTGTTTAAGTGAAGCAGTTTCCCCATTTCATTCTCTTCTTCCTGTTCTTTTATTTTATTTTAAATTTTTTGTCATTATGGAATATCCAGCACTTGGGAATATATAAGGACTGTTTGAAGAAGTAGAGCTGTCGTTCAGAAATTTAGGTAAACAAAACTAATATTTCTGGGAAGAGTCTAAGAAGAAAAAGTCCATTGGCCTGTGTGTGTCTATATATATATAACATATATATAACTTTTATAGCATTTTTCAATTATCTCTCTTAAAAATGTTTTTCCTTGGGCCCAGCCGCTCTGCGGCATGTGGAATCTTCCTGGACCTGGGCACGAACCCGTGTCCCCTGCATCGGTAGGCGGTCTCTCAACCACTGCTCCACCAGGGAAGCCCTGTTTTTCCTTTTAGCATACTGTAGAGTGCTTAAAGTACTCTTGAGACAAACAGCTCAGCTTCATTCCTGGCTCTTCCACTTTCTAGCTGTGTGAGTTTAAGCAAGTTACTTAATCTCTCTGTGCCTCAGTTTGTTATTTTTATCTGTAAAATGGGAATAATAAGAGAATTTATTTCATAAGCTTGTAGTGAGAATTAAATCAATTAATATTAGTGCTTAAACACTCTGGCACATAATATGCGCTAAATAAGTGGTTGTTAAATAAATAAATAAATAAATAAATAAATAAATAAATAAATAAATAAACGGTTGTTAAATCAAATTGCATTGACAAAAATGTACAGATTTAGAAATAATTTTAAAAACATGATTGTGAATATTCAAACTAAATTAAGTTGTTAAAAATTAAATGAGAAAGGCAGCACAAGTTAATAAGCATGAATATTAATAGAATTCAATTTTCAAAGAAAAATATATTAAAATTTATACAAAAGTTAATTTAGAAAGACTTATTAGACTGATAATTACAAAATAACTGCATATATATTTTTAAAAGCTCCCTAAAATCACCAAATTTAGCAACATTACAGGTAATATCTTCCAAAAAATTAAAGAACAGAAAATTCCAGCAATCTGCTAACAGTCCCAAAGTCTCAGTGTGTGGGTACGTTTTTGTGTACCAGTCTTACATAAATATAGATGTAAAAATCCTAACATAAATTAGCAAATTGAATCCATCATGATATTAAAATAACATCATAATGAAGTCCAAGAATGCAATAATGTTTCAATAATGAGAAAACAGTATTGTTATTGATCATATCATAAGTTAAAAGAGGAATAGTACTGGAACTTGCAATCCAAGGTGACAGACTAAGTACATGAATTAACCTTCCTTTCCTCTCCAATACAGAGAAAATGCTTAAGAAAATGTACATTAATAATAGCTCTGGGAAACAGCACTTCATAGTAAAAACAGAGCAGAAATTTGAAGGATGGTAAAGTACTTTCTAAACAAAGCCTCAGAGGTAGAAATAAAGGTCAATATTGATATATTAGATTGTAGACATATTCAAAAATTATTTAGTATCAGGAAAATATAAGCCACATTCGAGGGCAAATAAGTAGCTCAGAAACATAGTTGCAAGTTGTAAGACAAAGGATTAATTTTCTTTTTATACCAAATCACTTAATATTCAATAAGCAAAGTAAAGCTCTCTAATAGACACTGCTGGTCTCATTAAGCAGGAACTGTGTACTTCAGTGAGAAAAATATTCAGTATATATATAGGGTTCCTAACACTCACAATGAGTCACAAAGAAACATGTTCACAAACACATGTGCACACATACAAACATGTGCAAACATTCAAATACAAGCACATATCAGTACATGAAAAATTACTCAACATTGCCAATGAAGTGTAAATTACAATAAGGCAACGTATTTTCCCAACTCACTTAAAAAAGAGAGAATAACAATGCACAGATTGAAAATAGTTTGAGGGAAATAATCATAATATGTAAATTAGGCAATGTACAACAAAAATATTCAATACTCTGACCCTGGGCTTCCACTTCTAGGAAATGTCCTGAAGAAATATATCTTTGAATACAATTTTTAATAGAAAATATTGGAATGTACATCAACACTTAAGTTTAGGAAACATAATGTTAGTATATTATGATACTTCAATGCAATACAGCACTATGAAGTCACTGATAGGATGATGTGATTGGACACATAATTACTTATATGTAAGTATTTTCATATTGTAGTAAGAAAAATAATATTAAGTATTGTCTATAAGTATTAATATTATAGTATTAAGTAAAATGAAAGGTTGCCAAACAGTATCTATAGTATCTTATATATGTACTGGATTCTCATTATTCACACAAGTTATGCTCTATAATGTCACTTCAAATGCTGAATTAGTGAATATTAAACTGCTACTTTTAGGATTAGGATTAGAAATACAGGATTAGGTTCCTGCAAGCCCCTGGTCACATTTTCGTAACCTAAGTGCATAATCTTGTTCTATGTATGTTTCTATTTAAAGACACATTATTACATATATTTATTTATTGTATATTAAATATACATAGATATACATATATATTTGTTGATCCCTTAAGTGAACTCACAGCCATCAACCCTATCACTTATGCCTGAAGGAAGTTTATCTAACACATATTTTCTTGATAAGGCTTATCACAACCTTCATGCACTTAGGAACTCTGGAGAGTACTTCATCACTACACTTGAAGGTTATTTTAAATATGAAAATCATCAACAGAAAACTATTATAGCAAGTAGAAAAATGTTCAAACACAGAATTCAAGAATAATGATGACCAACGATATGTATTAGTAAAGACCTTTTTGGATGGAAGTGCCACAATATGTCAGTTTAAACTAGAGTTAAAAAGAAATTTACTGCACTATAAAACAGGAAAATTCATGGTATGAAACTTGTTTCAGGTACACTGGACTTGAGGATAGCCACGTCTAGCTCTTCCTTTCTTTCACCCTCTTTGTTCTGCTTTTCGTTCATTGAGGTTGCAAGGATGGCTGGTAGCCTCTGCAACATTTCATTCAAGGAGCTCAGTGAGTATACTTGAAACAGTGTGTCTATTTCCCAATATCTTCAATAAGAGTCACAAGCAGTGATCATGGGAGCCTCAGCCATCACATGCCTCTCTCTGAAACTAGGAAGTGGAGTCAGAAGTGCAATGAAGGAGCTTGTCTGAGACTCAAGCCAGAAAGGAAAAGTACACTTCTACCAACAGAGTGTGATGGAGAGGGAGCAAGTTATGAATATTCTTGAGGCCGTGGGTCCACTGTTCTTGAAGCAAGCTTTACTCCATGAATTTCCCTATTTTGTGACCCAGTGATTTTCCTTTAGCTTAAACTAGTTTAAATGGACATATTGTCTCTGCCACCTAAACAGTTCTTACTAAAACCATAGATTGAGATTGGGAAAAGAGGTACTCCTCAGAGAACAGGGCTAATCTATTACTCTATCTTTTCAGATAATTTCAGGGAGTATATGCACACCAGAAAAGATACATGAAATATGCATTGCTAACTTTGGATGGAGGGATTTTAAGTGACTTATGTTTGTTTGTTTATTTGAATTTTCTTTCTTTTCCTTTTGGTCTAAAATAAGCATAAATTATTGGTGTATTGGAAAAACACCATAACTAAAATATAATCTTTACATTAAAGTTAACAGGGGAGAAGTTAGGACCGAGCTGACATTTTCAATATTCGTATCATTAGACCTGTATCTTGTGAGACATGTTAGGTGAAGAGTTAGCCTCTACTGAATTAATTAGCAATCGTTTTGGTAAGTCTAGCTGGCCCATGTGCCTGGTGCATCTCTTTCTCATTGCTGGAGGACAGTTGTGCTGATATTCAGAGGTGTGAAATGCAAATAATGTCACATATCCATTCTAAACCTAATTCTATGCAAACAAATATGTTTTCAGAAAAAAACTTATTTTTAGTCAATGTTCTCAAAGTGTGGCCCTGAACCACCTGCATCACAATTACTGCAGTATTTGTTAAAAATTGAAGTTACTACATCCAACATTAGACGTTAGTGAATCAGAATATTTGCTGTTAAGGTATTGGGGTGAATATTTCTTAGAAGCTTATATGATAATCATTATATCTTCCACATTTTATAAACCAATGATCTAGTGTGATAAAAACTTACTGTCTTCATAAGAATATATCCTGAACTAAAATTTATTTAAATTAATGTTCAGAAGTAAACATTATTAGAGTCACTAAAAGCAAATATCTTCATGTTCATGTACCATAGGTGATTCTCAACTGAAAGCAAATACCATGTCCTACACAGATAGAGGGGAAAAATTAAAAATAAATGTATATTCTAAAAGGTAGAATAACATTTTTTATTTTCAAAGAGTCAGCTCTTAGAGAAAAATATGCTGATAGGCTTTAGTATTCAAGGAAAGTAATAGAGTAAAACAACGATTTTTCTGCCTTCAAGTAGAAGAATGAAACATCTAAAAACAGCTGGAGATTGAATTACAGGTAGAACTAAAAGAAAATGGGCCCTGAGTTAAAATTCCAGCAAATAAGTGAATCTAATGCTACTGAATTTGGAAACTAACTTTCATTACAATATATTTTGATTGTAATCCATGCCCTGAGTTCGTGCATTGCAGGATACATGGTATCAATTTTCTGAGTTATTTTTATATCATTCCACAAAGCTGGAGGTTGCATCTGAATGAGTAGAGAGAATTGGCAACAGAGTTGTATCTAAGAATTGATTCAATGATAAAACATATTGGAAAACAATTTATAAAGTGCTACGTATTTTTGAAATATTATACAATATTATGTTATTGCATTTTCTTAGTAGACCTAAAGCAGATCTGCTTCTTAATATGATATCAGAGTGCTTTTCAAAACACTGAAACTAAGACCTTTTAAAATATTAATAGTATCATTAAGGTTTACCATAGGAAATGTTTAAAAATAGAAACACATGTATAGCATTTAGTCATTCATTTAGCAAACAATTCTGAGTTCTTGCTATGGACCAGGCACTATCAATGTTTTGAGAGGCAGTTTCATAGGGAGGCAAACTAATAGATAAATATATTTCAGGGTATATATGCTTTGTTGGGGGCAAGAGCAGAAAGCTCTGGGTCTATGTATTAGGGGCATATACCTCAGACCTCCAGGGTGAAGGAAAATTGTCCATAAAAGGAATTATTGATATCAAGCTGTGCAAGATGAGAAGTAGTTTACCAAAGTCATAATGGCTAGTGACTGGAGGTGATGAGTCAAGGGCTGTAGGGTGTGCTATGGCTGGGAAATAGGTTTTGAATAAGGGAATGTTGAGAGATAAGCCTGAAGGTTGGTGTGGGATTTCTATCCTCAGGACAATGGAAGACCTTTGAAATCTTTTCAGCTAGGGAACTAGATAATTTAGAAAAGGGATTAGTACAACTGTTCTATAAAAGGCATATAGTAAATACTTTAGGCTCCTTAGACTATTTGCTTAACTCTGTAGCACAAAGGCAGCATAGATAAGATGTAAGCACAAATGATCATAGCTGTGTTGCAATAAAACCTAATTACCAAAACAAGTAACTGGCTTGGTTTAGCCCATTGGCTGGAGTTTGCCAACCATTGATTTTGAAGTTCACCACGGCTGAAGAATGAAGAATGGATTTAAGAGCGACAAGGGTGAAGGCAGAGGGAATATAGAGGATATTGCTGCAAAAATGCAAGTATAAGAGTCATAATTAAGAGAAAAGCAGTGTATGAATGGATTAGAAGAAGATGAATACAGGACACCTTAGAAATTTAAAAGATGTAGGAGTTGGTGATATGATGTAGATGGATGTGATAAATGCAGGTTAAGGATGGCTTGGGCACTGGGAAGGTGTAGATACTGAGATAGAAAACATAAGAGCTGGAGCAGGATTGGAGTTGAGTGGAAAAGAAATGGTTTCTGTTGTGTACTACATGAAATCTAAGAATCATGATATCCAAATAGACTATAATGATGTCTATTAGGTAGGAAACTCAGGGCAGAGATCTTGGGTGCAGACATCATTTAAATGCTCCAACTCCAGAATTCTTCTATCTATAAGAATATTGAGACAAAGAAATGCCTAACACAAATAAAAAAATAAATAAACCACAACACCATCAAAAGTTGAAACCTGGGCTTCCCTGGTGGCGCAGTGGTTGAGAGTCCGCCTGCCCATGCAGGGGACACGGGTTCGTGCCCCGGTCCGGGAAGATCCCACGTGCCGCAGAGCGTCTGGGCCCATGAG
Source organism: Grampus griseus (assembly GCF_964374135.1). Classification (NCBI taxonomy): domain Eukaryota; kingdom Metazoa; phylum Chordata; class Mammalia; order Artiodactyla; family Delphinidae; genus Grampus; species Grampus griseus. The sequence goes on along the minus strand of NC_139018.1, from coordinate 16,723,975 downwards.
CCATGGCCTCTGAGCCTGCGCGTTCGGAGCCTGTGCTCCACAACGGGAGAGGCCACAACAGTGAGAGGCCCGCATACTGCAAAAAAAAAAAAAAAAAAGTTGAAACCTATATTCTGTGGCACATCAATGTGAGGGAGGTAGTAAAGGAGGTTTCCACTGAGAAAATAATTGGAATGTTGAATGGCATAGAGTAAAAAATACTTCTGCATTACTGTAGACTAGAGTAGTTGAGGGCAGCTTTTCTTTTTTTTGTTTGTAAACTTTACAATGCTAAGATGATCTTTATTATAAACCTGACCCAGTACACTAGGAATGTTAAAATGTGATTATTTCCCATGGATTCAATTTGAAAATGCCAGCCTGGTGGTATTGAAAGCAGCCCACCTATTTCACTGACAGACAGCTTTAGATATTGAGGTAGAAGATTTCAAGCCAATGATGAGGAGATGTTCTCTTGCTGATAATGACAATGTTTATTAAAATTAACTCTATTGGACATTAATATAATAAACACAACATTGATCATGTTATTGTGTATACTCTTCCTTTTTTCTTCACATGACAAAAGATACATAATTTCCCTAAATAGTTTTTCTGTATGCTAGAATTCCATGATAAAATGTTTCATGACTACACAGATTTGGGACATAACAGAGTTCAAATAAAAAGCTCACTGAAGCACAATTACATTTAGCAAATACCAAAAATATGAGTGTTAAAGTTATTCCTGTAAAGGTATGCAGTGAAAAATTTTCACCATATAGGTTTAGATTTTATTTTACATAAGTGAAGTTATAGCAATTTCCAGGGTTATTTTTCTAATATGTCTGCAACTTAAATTGCATTGCATTGCCATTTTATTAAAAGTGTCAATGTTGTGATCCTAAACAGTTTATCTGACTGTTGTGATTCTTAATGTTGTATGACACTTGAAGATATACTTGTTCACAACCCAGGGCAAATATTTTATCTCCTACTTAGTAAAATTTTCATACTTTTACATTAAGTGTATATAAACATCCAAGAATAAATGTGAAGGGTCAAGGAAAATGTTTCAGTGTTTATTAGAGAACAATATACTATATTTACCTTCCATGATCATTATCTCTATTCTCACTTATTCTGAGCTGAAAAAGTGGTATTTATTTTTCACATCACAGAAGACAGTCAACTAACTACTACTTTGCATAGAATGTAAAGTTGTATCTCATGACTTGAAATGATAATGTTTGCATAAATAGAAGTCAGGAATTTTATTGTCAAATGCACTGTTATTTTATTCTGAAAGTTAAGAAAATAACAGAAGTGAATAATGGCTATTGATGCAGTTAGCAGTGGCCCTAATCTGATGCTTATTCACTGGGAAAGGACTCACTGAGTTGAATTTTATACATGTATTATAAAGGTTTGTGAAATCAAGTAAGGTATTCCAGATGGAAGATTAGCATGTCTTGCTGAACATTTTATGACACTGTTAAGTGCAAAGTCAATGAACAGTACCAGAAGAAACAGTACCTATCTATAAATCAAAGACAATTTGTAATGAATCATAGGAATATTTTACATGATAAATGCAGTTAAAATATGCCATCAGGGATTTAATTACAACCAAAGTTCATGATTATACCTCTCTGCTTTCTCCCCCCAAAGCATGCTTTTCTGTGATCTACAAGACTTTATCATTATGGAGTGTATCATTCACTGAATGCTGTACCTCCTGTCATGGATTTTGTTTTGTTTTGTTTTTTGTGAATACAGAGCTTGGATGGATCAGTCTTCAAGAAATATTTGAAAGTCACATGCCATAAAGTGGTATCTCTCATAAACCCATATTAAGAATGGTGAACTTTGTGCCACTTTTCTATTTATATTTTCCCCAGTTAAGTAATCAAATTTTCAACCTTTCTCTAAGCCATCCAAGAAAAATATAGCCTAGTTAAGCATTAACAGTAATTTCAAAGTAGTCAGATATTCAAGCAAAAATCTCACCTCTGTTCAAAGATTGAACCTTCACGACTTTGTCCCAGATTAGCCGATTAAAACCTGGAAAAACTGATGTGCACAAGATATGGACTCTTTAAGAATTTTATGCAAATGATTTTTCTCAACTGATCTGCTTCGAATTATCTCCTTCTTAATTCTTTCCATACTTAAATTTGACAACATTCCTTATTTAGTAAAATATTTCTAAGAGCATTGAATATGAATTCAGAATAAGAAAAATCTTGAAGTTGAAATAAGTCTTTTGATGTCACTATCTTTAACAACATGAAATGAATCAAGTTTGCTGACAAACATTAACTGTTGCCTGTACTTTTCTTTGTCTCTTAAATATAATTCATCTGGCTATTATTTGTAGAAGCACATTTTGAAATTAAGCATAGAAAATTGCAGTCTTTAAAATTTTCTGCATTTACTACATATTATCAGAGCTAATTCAACTTTATTCATCCTACTGAAATTGAACTCGGTTTTATATTAGTGCTTAAAATGAATTCCAACTTGGAAAATCAATAAGAAACTTGCAAATACTCTTTCTTACCCCAAGTTCTAGATAATTTTGAAATTCACAATGCATGCACAAGTTGTTTAATACCATTCAAATTTTCTAAAGAGTAGTTTAATTTCATCTGGACTAAGCAAACTGTGTACAAAAGAATTCAGAGTTAATCCATGTGCCTTGGAAGAGCAGTATGTGACTGAGAAGTCTGGGTTAAAAGAGAAAAGAAAGCAGATGTTAAAAATAGAAAAAGAGAGGCTTCCCTGGTGGCGCAGTGGTTGAGAGTCCGCCTGCCGATGCAGGGGACACGGGTTCGTGCCCCGGTCCGGGAGGATCCCACATGCCGCGGAGCGGCTGGGCCCGTGAGCCATGGCCTCTGAGCCTGCGCATCCGGAGCCTGTGCTCCGCAATGGGAGAGGCCACAGCAGTGAGAGGCCCGCGTATCGCAAAAAAAAGAAGAAAAAGAAAAAGAAAAAGCTAGCGATTAGAGTTCTTTAGTGATATTATCAGTTAATCCTTCACCTGTGCAAACTTGTGCTAAAATCCATTCCAGTGTCTCTCAACCCTTGGAGCACTCATCATAGAAACCTAGATTATTTACCCAAATCATGGAAAATACTAGCTAACACATAGTTAGGTACAATTTCTGCCCAGAAATCTTCAGGTGGCAATGGTTTACATGGTCCCAAAGCCTGACAAAACCATGTAGGGGTGTAATGGAGATAAATATAAAACACATGTATATATACATGTATATATATGTATATAAAGCTAGATATATATTTTATATTATGTATGTATAGATAGAGATACATACAATGAGAAAGAGAAAGAGAGAGAGAGCTATAGCTGTACTTGTTTCAGAGTCTAAATCTATATGCATCTATTTTCATCTCATGCTTCCTGGTGATTTCAGAGTAAATCACTCTAACTTAAGCATGAATTTGACCATTTCCAAATCCAAATCCGCAGTGGTCATCTAAATATGTCCATGGCATTTTAAAAATTACCTTTATTTTTCAGATGCACAAGTATGAACAATTGAAAATATTTTAAATAAGCTTTAAAGATATATAACAAATAAAATAAGAGGTTTAGATAATTGTTTGGAAAGTTTCAATTACAAAGATGTGAAGCCTCAGGAATATATTCCTGTCTAAAAGTTTATATATTTTAATACTTTTGGATAATATCATCATGAATGCTTTAAAAGCATTCAATGTGATTGAATAAATCACCATTACATATGCAATAAATAATCATTATTTGTTGTTACTCATAATTAGGTCTGTGTGTCAGTTCTACAAAGCATTGATTTTTATGTTTGTTTCATAATTTTCATTGGAGGAGATGACCCACTTTAACAAATTAGTTAGTGCCACCAAAGGGCTAGACCAGAGGTGTGTGGTTATGCTTTAGTGTTGACCAGAAGGTAAGTCATCATGAAGCATAAATCATGTCTTTGATTTCATCTTCATCTTCATCAAGCTCCTTCTTTCTTTTTGATATCACCACTTTCTATTTTCTGCAAAATTTTTTCTCTTCCCTTAATGTTATTTGCACATTTCCTCTCTCACTTACTCTCAGGCAACTTGTACAATTTTCACCACTGACTCATGGGTTAGGCACATTTCCCCCAATTTCAAAGATGAGAGAATGGAGACAATGTAGTTACTGACCTGTCCAAAGTTGTACATTACTAAGTATCAGAGATTTGAATCAAAAGAGTTCTGTTGGATTCCTATCCTTACAGATCCAGTCTGGACATTTATTGTTAAAAATATTATTTCTTTCCTTTTCCAACTCTTTCTATGTCATAACCATTCAAAAAAGAACTAATGGGTTAATGGCTGATGATTTCTTTCATAAATAAAATACAAATACAATTGTTTGTACTGTGTGTTGCAGTGAACAGCTCTGGGGTCATTTGCATGCTTTAGTAACCATCTTCCTGACCCATTCACCCAGCTTCAAGGTTGCTTTTTTTGGAGCTCTCTAGCTTTCTAACACTGGTTTATCCCCAGTGTGCAGCTGTCAGGCACAGTCTTCCTAGTGGCTGAGATTGAGCCCTGAGTTGGCAGAGTGTCACTAAGCAACTTGGTTCTCCTCTAAGATATCTTGCACCTTACACTTGCAAAGGTGTTAGCAGTGTCACCGCCAGCCCATGCCCATAGCCACTCCAACTGTCAGCTTCTTGACTGACAAGTTTGCAAATCCTTCCCCATGTAGTTCTTGTCCTCAGAGTTACAGACCTTGGATAGTGATGCATCTACTGAATGTCACTGTAAGGTGCCAGAAGGATGACTCTAGGACTAGATTTCCTTTCCAATTTTACTTTTTTTAATGTTTTTCTAATGTATTTGTTTTATTTTTTTATACAGCAGGTTCTTATTAGTTATCTATTTTATACAAATCAGTGTATACATGTCAATCCCAACCTTCCCATTCATCCCACCACCCCCACCACGGCCCCCGCCCCTGCTTTCCCTGCTTGGTGTCCATACGTTTGTTCTCTACATCTGTGTCTCTATTTCTGCCTTGCAAACCAGTTTAACTGTATGCTCTGCATGTACTGCTTCAATTTTATTTTTAATGAAACTTTGTAAAATCTATGATGGAAACACCTTTTGTTTTTGTCACGACCCACATCAGTCTCCAAATCATTTCCCTTTCTTCCAATTTTATGGTTGAGGTTTCAATGTAGCCTTATCATTGTATTTCTTTCTTTTCTACATTATAATTTCTGCTATTATATATATTACATGTTCTTCTATCATTTATGTTTTAAATAATAAACCACCACCAACAACAAATGATTTGACCCTTAGGAGCTGGGCTAGGTTTGGAGTAATTTTTAATGTTATCAGAAATTTGAACAATTGTGTTGGGACATCTTCCCTTTTAGGCCCAAAGCCACAAAAATTTATTATTATTTATGTAACCACACAGCAGCAATTCTCTATATTATCTGTTCATCCCACTGCTAATGCCTTCACTGAAATCCCCACTGGCACTTGTCAGCACACTCACCTCACTGATACAGACTCTACCTGGTACCGATTAGAGTTCTTGGCCTTCCCCAATCAATAAAAATTGATAAGAGGCCAGGCAAGAAATTCTGGCCAGGCTTTACTGCGGCCCCTGCTGCAGCAGCTGGGAGAGAAAACAAGTAACATTTTCCCTACCTCACTGCCTAAGGGGGTTAGCTGGCTCCTTATACGTAGTGAGGGTAGGGGTGTGTCCAGGGGTCAGGCCGGAACGGTGGCTTAGGGGGTCTGCCCACCCCTTTGGTGGTGTTGAGTGCAGGGGCATGCGCAGTACCCTGCTTTTGCTCCCGGCTCTTCAGAAGTGGCAGCTGGGTTTTTTCTTTTTTTTTGGTCATTTTCTATCTTGTCCATAATTTGCCCCAACTGTACACGCAAACAGTTGTTTTTAGTCTACAAGAAAGTTTCTTGGTATTTTGTTGCTGGAGGAGAGGTTTGCTCAGTTGCAAGCACTGCAGCAGAGGGTCCCAGGTCCCAGGTTCCAGGTCCCAGCCTGTCTTATACCCACACTGTTTCATCCTCCTGGATTTATCTTTCTAAAATAGCTGATCATTTTATGACGCCGGCCCCTGTATAAAATCTAACATCATTTCATACTTCCTAAAGGACACAGATTACAAACCTTCACTATTTGTTCCCCAAATATTTTCCCAATGGATCTAATAAAACATTTCAATCCCTGTCTTACCACTTTCTGGTCACCCAAAACCCAGTTAACTGCTCTCTCCAAATCAGTTTCTCTTCTACAAACAGAGACTCTCCACCTAGTATATCTGGCTCTAACATTCTCTTACCAAAAAAACTCCCCTGATTCCCATAAACAGAAGGGTACTACTCTAAGTGTGCAGGATGACACAGCAGCCTTACTCTTGTCCACCCCACTCTCTCATTATTTGCCATCGATCCAAGCTGAACCTGTTGAAGTTCCTCAAACTCAACTTCTCTCAGCTCTAAGTCTTTGTCATGCATATACTGTGTCCACTGCCTGTGTCTTTCACACACACACACACACACACAAAATAATAGTATCCTCCAGTAAGCTTGGTTATTATTATGGTTCTTAAAATTTCCTTGTCTGTTTTTTTTCAGCAGTCATCACAGTGGATTATAATAATCTATACTTGTTTCTTCATTAGAACATAAGTTTCTTTAGGACAGTGCTACATTTTGTTTTTGACCTTATTTACCCAGTGCCTCAAATGATATCCAGGATAGCACCAGTTCCTGGTAAACATTAGAGATTCAAGTACTAAATGAAGGAATGACTGTAAAAGAAGGAGTAATTCTCACTGCTCTAATTTCACATCTGTCGATTTGTTCTTTTTCTCTAACAACTTACCTGTCAGACTCTGGAAAGAAATTTGTTTCCTATTCCCAAATACACTGCAACTTTTCTGTGTTTATACGCATGCATTCCCCCCACTTGTCTCCATCTGGAGAACTACTTCAACCCTCAGTACAAATATCATCTCCACCATGGAAACTTTCTTATCTACTACAGTAGCTCCTTTTTTTGTGCCCCCATAATATTTTGCATATGTTACTGCATTTGTGTTTTATTTTACTGATTTATGTATGTGTCTTCCTTCTTTGCTCAGCTTTAGAGAATGATGTGTTCACCATAGAATATTCAATTTCTAACACTGTACTAGACACATATTAGGTGTTTAATAAGTAATTGATCAATATATTTGAACAATTGTCAGATGGTTTCTGACTTGAGACCAAGATTCTAACTATGTAGGATGTTATCTGTATGTGTAACTATTCTCATACAATATAGGAGTTATTGATTCCTCAGTACAAAACATATCAACTTACATATTTGAAATTGTGTATTCTCATCTACAGACATTACTTCAGTTGTACAGGGACCACCTCTTATCTTATAAAAATCATTAAAAAAAACTAAAATATTTTTCTGCATCAATTTTATAGATATGCGCTTATGTTCCCATACTACTTGTTTCGATATCTGCCTTTAATCCTTGACTATTTTCTTAGGATCTGGGGCTACTTAGACTTTCTTTCATTTGATTTTAGCTTTTTGACATCCTAGAACCTTAGCACCCTACCTTATCCATTAACTAATTTAATAATTAAATGCAGAAAACCTACTGTGTGCCAAGTACTATTCTAGGTTAGAGATACATTAGCAAATGTAAATAGATAAAACTCTCACTTTTATGCAGTTTACATTCTAGAGAGAGGAAACAGACAATAAGTAGAACAAAGAAGTACATTACATTGTTTCTTAGAAGGTGATAAATGTTATCACATAAATTAAATTGGGGTGGGGTGGCAGGAAAGCAGAGATGGCGTGGTGGTTGGATTCAGAATAGAATGGTCAATGAGGGCCTTGCAGAAAGTAACTTTGAGCAATGACTTGAAAAGAGTGAGGTGGGAGCCCTGCAAATTCTGTGAAAATTACAAAGTAGAGAATTATAGTACATGTAAATACACTCAAGCAGCAACACATTTGGGCTATTCTAGGAAAAGAAAAGAGGCCACCATGTCTAGAATAGAGCAAGAGAGGAGAAAGTTATTGGAAATAAGAACAGACACGCAACAGGAAGATAGGAGGTCTTCAAAGATTTTGAGCAGAGGAACAGAAGAATTTAACAGAATCACTCAGGCTATTGTGTTGACAGTAGACTCCAGGGTGGAAGGCAGGAGACCAGTCAGCAGTTGAAAGCTATAATCCAGCCCAGAGATGATGGTTGCTGGGACCATGGTGGTTGTGATGGAAGTGAAGAGAAGTAGTAAGAATTTGAATTTGCTTTGAAGGTAGAACAGAATTTGTTATGAATGGAATGTGAGGATTTAAAAGAAGAGAAGAGTCAAAAGTGGCTACAAGCCAAGTTGTCCTGAACAATTCAGAAATGCAATTTCTAATAAATGTAGGAAAACTTGTTCTGGGAAGACAGGAATATCAGAAATTTGGTTTTCAACGTGGTGAGGGTGAGATGTTTGTTAGACATGTAAGTGGAGAGGTCAAGTAGAAAATTTTCTATGAGCTTAAAGTTCAGGGAAAAGATAAAAAATGGAGGTAAACTTTGGATACACAGGCAGTATTTAAAGCCATGAGATTAAATGTGAGAAGATTTGAGGACTGGTTTCTGTCTTATTTGAAGGCTAGGGGCAGTGGAAGAAGAACCATCATAGTAGACCATGAAAGAGCAGCCAGGAAGGAAGAACATCAAGAAAGTGCATGGTGTTACAAATAGAAAGGAGTGGAAAATTGTGTCCAAATGAGAGCTCAGGTGAAATGAGGACTGGAAAGTAACCATTGTAATTGTCATTGAGGAGGTTACTGGTGACCCAGGAAAAGCATTTAATGAAAGAGCAGAGACAAACCTGATTGTAGTTTGTTTCTGCAATTATTTCATTAATACTGTGGGAAGAATTGAATCTTATCAGTGTTTTCTCATGTTTTTGGCATTGCTCCCCTGAGTGCTCTGCAGTTCAGTGAAGTAACATACTGTACATATGTACCTAAATTGTCTTTGATGAAAATAGTATAAACAATAAGACAAAAGGGGGACATGGCTGCATAGTATTTTTAAGAAGAGAGAGAATAAGAGACAAAAGTAAATAGTTGAAGGGTTACTTCCATCATACCCAAGGAGACTGCTGTCTAGAGAAGGTAGACAGTGTACAGCTGAATACGTTGTGCAATGCATAAATCCTAGAGAAGCCATTCATATCATAGTGAATGTGAATGACACCATCCAGGGTTGTACAGGTTAAATCTGGAATGATTGTATGTGATGGCTCTGCTCTAGACTGGTATGCGATGGAAGACATACATGTACTGTTGTTTTAGTCTCAATTTTCATGTTTCTCATGTTTGAACATTTCTTAGCATAAAATAGCATTCACCAGTTTAAACAAATGTATTTTTCAAATAGTATGTAAATTTAGTCCAACTTCTTTGGAATGCACAAAACCACATATTCTGTTTTATCATAAGCATTTTAAACTGTGTTAAGAATTAGTTTTAATGATATGCCTTATGTATCAGCCTTAGAACTTAACTCCTTATAAGATGAATGTCTCTATCTCATACGTTGTCACTGGTCAAACTCTGGGATTGAGATAGTTTAATCACATTTTTCATCTCATGAGTCACCAGATGTGTCAAACCCTCATGCTTAAATGCATCTTTCCATCATTCAAGAACCCATGTCTTTATCCTATATATATACACTCAGTAAATAACTCTTAAACCCCCAACATACACCAGACTCTAAATGTTAGAGATTCCAAGAAAATAAAAACATGATATCCATTGTTTTTGCTGTTAGGTTATCTCCTGTTGTGCAGCAAATTCTCCCCAAACTTTTAAAGAACAACCATTTTACTATATCTTATGATTTAATGGATCAGGAAAGTGTGCAGGGCTCAGCTGAACCATTCTTCCATTTCATGTATCAGAGGCTGATCATTTGGTAATGTTCAACTGGGGCCCTTGTTAGTTTAGAGGGTTTAAGACAGCTTTACTCACATTCTTAATGCCTTGGGCTTGGAGGGATGGCTGGAAGGCTGGGCTTGACTGGGTTTTACTCTCAGTAGTCTCAGATCTTTTTGAAATGCTCTCTCCAGAAGACAGGAGGACTTCTTTCATCATAACTCAGGGGTCCAAAAATGAATGGTTCAAGAGAAAGGAAGTAGAAGAGAAGTTTCAACTCCGGACCAGCAAACTAGCTCATCCCTTCTGATGTATTCTTTTGGTGAAAGGAGTCACATACTCTTCCTAGATTTAAGTGAATGGTACATAGACCACTACTCTCAGATGGATTGTGCAGCAAAAGTTTTGTGGCTGTTTTTATCTACCACATCCACTAATCTTTTTATGAAGAAAGTATATTTATTAACACAATGCATTTCAATGGCTGAGAAAAGAATTACTGACAGTCTAGGGAGTGGTTGATAAGATCATTTTCTTCTGCCAAGTATATCTGGAAAGCCTATGTTAGGGCTTAAGTGACAAAATATTTGCTTTGCCAAACCAAATATGGAAAAAGATGGAGGAAACGCAAGCCTTAAATTCTTTCCACTTAATTCTCTGCTCGTTAAAGGAAGTGTTACTGAGAAGACAAAGACCACCAACATAATCACCAAAAATGTGACACTTCATTTTCAAGATGTCCTCCAGTTCTGAATAACTTATCTCACCTTATAGTCCTTTAAAACTGGGACTATACAGCAATGGAATAGCAAGATAACCACCTGAAAAATGCGAGCAAGCAAAATACCCTCTGCACGGTGACCCTGTCTGGAGTGAGTGTGAAATGGAAACATAAATCTATTGTTCCCTTGGTTCCTTCTGAAAAAAAGGAGCCATTTTGTGGCAATTGAAGACAAGATAATTGCAATATTATATTAGGTCCCCAACGTCTTACACTCCTTAACGACCCAAAGTCAGGCTGTGGATGAAAGATTGGTAGGACATAAATGTCAAAGGTTAGTAAGAGTCTATACAAACAATCCATGATTCTACTGAAGTATTTTAAAGCAACCTGTATCTGTAAAAGAATTGCTAGAAGTGTTGTTGTATATCCACTATGTAGCCATATGTGAGGCTACCGTCGTTAGCAGAGAACAACATCAGAGTAGAGCTTTATTATTTTAGGAATAAACGACTCACTGCATTTAGAAGGCAAAAATTCTAGAATTGTTTCTACTCCAAAATCACCAGAGCAAGATTATTTTTTGTGTGAGGCTTCTCTACCAATATCCTCTTTTAAATACTGACTGAAGATTTTGTATTTTCATGAGGAATTAAATGTGTAGTGAAGTAAGATTGACTTTCAGACTTCTTGAATTTTCAGAAATGACAAAAAAAGAAAAAAACGACAGCTCAGGAATCCTAAATGGAGTAATTTTGGTTGTTGCTGTTGAGGTATTCAGATCCTTATAGCATCAACTTTACCTTTCCTGAGTATGCTATTAAAAAAAAAGAAAAACAAAGAGATATACCACAGTAGGAAAGAATCCATTAAAAGAAGATAGCTATATAAATTTTCTTGTAATACAATAAATTATTTTAATGAATTATGCATTTTTAAAGATTTCTTTCCACAACATGAATAGTCTTGTAAAAATGATCTACTTTCCTATGAACATGATTACATACAGAAAATATATGTTGGTAGCAGTGCAAAACCATTTTTAACTAGCTTATTTTCAAAATTAGAAGTTTGATTATGAATTATTATACTTCTTTTAGCATTTTTATAATAGAATATGAATTAGAAACTGAGAATTGTCCCCTCTTCCTAAAAATATACTGAATTTTAGCTTAAAGGTATTTGGTATCTAAACTAAAGATCTGACAGATAACATTCTTTTTACTTTGGTCAAGAGGCTATAAACAGTTGTAAAAGATAAAGTTAGAGAATGCTCATGGTGTCATCAAAATATAGTATTTTCTATTTACCTAGCAGTTTACATTTTCTAAACCTTTTGCCAACTCTTCGATTTCATTTACTTCTCACAAATCTCTGTGAAACAAGTTACAATAAATACTTTGGTGTGAGTTGTGTTTTTCAGATGAAGACACTAAAGCGCAATGACACCATCAAATTGGCAGAGATAAGTTTGAACTAAATTTCCCCCTCTGCTACCAGGGTTCTTACCTGCGTGAACTAATGTAACATTCAGTCCCTCATGCTTTTGAGCCCAATGGGTGCTACACAAGTTGCCACGTGCTGTTCTATATTTTGGTGCCAAATGTTAAGTATATGCTTAAATTCATTCTAAATTGCATCTTACGGTACTCAACTAGAGTTTGCCACTCTTCAGATATGGTTGAGACTGGGAGAATCCTCCAATCAAGAACAAAAACCACTACCCCCTTTATTGACGTTCTAACTGAAACCCAGATACATGACAGAAACATTTATTATTCACCAAATATTGGATTCCTCTACCTTTTGCAAGCTCCTTTGAAGTAAAATAATGGTCTATGATTATTGATGGCCAATTGAAATAGGAGCCAAACTGACATGTGCTACTTCTGGATCAGTGCAGTTAAGGAGGTGATGAGTGTGGTGCTGCTTCCACTACCCAATTGCATGTACCAAATTGTAGAGTTTTAAGATGGAGGGGGATGACCTGACTTGCATCAGGCTGAGACATGAGCAAGAATAAACCAACATTATGTTAAATCACTACATTTTCAGGGGTTTGTCTATTGCAGCATCTAGTCTTAAATGTTCTAATGAATACAACATATTACTTTCAAGAAACAGAAAATGGTTTCTGGATCTGTTGCAGCTCGCATGACGGTTACCATAAATTGATTAAACAGTAACGTTTCAACTACAGAGCATGTTTCAGGGTCCCTGAACTTTTGTTCAGATGGAGCACTTAGAACTTATACTGACCTGGAAATCCCTCATTCCCACCAACATCCAGAGCATAAAATAAAACCTCCTCTATTGTACAACCTATGACACATCATGAAATGTACAGGTCACAGAGAAACCGAGAACCACACATAACGTGGCAGTTCTAGAGAAGATAAGAAATGACAAAGAAATGATCAGTAACTGAAAGATATTTTGAGATGGAGCCTATAAATATATGTCATTAACAATACAAATAATTAGAGATTTAAGCACAATATCAGAGAAGTCTCTGAAACGACAGTTTGTACTTTCACCATTTAAAGATTGAAAAATAGAGAGATCTTCACTCTTAGGAATTCTAAACACTAACACAAGCAAATTTACAAGCCTTCCCACTGCACACTCACTTGGGATGTTGACAACATAGAATATGTAAAAGGAGCCACAAAATAAAATAGAGTTAAAGAGACATTTTTTCTTTTTCTTATTCCTTAAAGGAAACCTGGATAATAATTTTGCCAAGTCCTAAAAACAAAAAGTAGAAGTTAATATGCAAACACACTTGAGATTTTCTCTTCTGGTGCCCACGTGTGTGTGAAACATTTAATGTGTTTTAGATAAATTAGAACTCAGGGATTTCCCTGGCGACACAGTGGTTAAGACTCCATGCTCCCAATGCAGGGGGCCCAGGGTTCGATCCCCAGTCGGGGAACTAGATCCCACATGCATGTCACAACAAAGAGTTTGCATCCCATACCACAACTAAGGAGACAGCTTGCTGCAACTAAGACACAGCGTAGGCAAATAAATAAATATTAAAAATAAATAAATTAGAACTTGGAGTGGTTTAGGTCTTAAGTATCTAGTCAAGTATCCATAAAGGAACCTCTTTTTTTGAATTGGATTGGACCAAGAATAAAATCTCAGCCTGATTCTCGATTAAAAGTTACCTTCTGCTAGAATTAGATAAAGATAATGTTTATAGCTGGCTCTGCTAAGCAGCAGAAGTTAAGTGGGTATTGCTTTGAGTTTTTCCTTGTAGCTGTTGGGACAACTGGGATGGAAACTTTAATGCTCTCCCCCATTACTAAAATACCCCTAAAAGCCAAAGTGAAGGAAGCTGAACAATGTCATGGGGAAGGAGCAATCCATAGAGTTTGTTCTTGATCACGTATCAGACTGTAAAGAGAAGCGCACCTTTGTTTAATGAGGCAGAGTTCCAGTTGGAAGCCAGAATAAAACATAATTTTTTCAGTAACTTTTCCTATTTCTTTAATCCTTAAGTTATCAACAAAGCAAAGGAAACAGTCACACAATGCACATCCACACACATAGGGCTGAGGAAAGAAGGAAAGGCTTAGGAAGGGCTACAGGAGCTTACATGTTCATGTTCCTAGAAAAGGTGGTCTAGTTAATCACTGGATTAGCTTGAGAACTTTGAATTCTCTTTCTGTATCTCTCTGGAATGACACCAATCTGCTTTGTCAATAAATAGGCTATATGTGTTTTGTTATCAGTATTTACATGTGTTGGGTTTTTGTATATCAAATAATTTAAAAACCATGACATGCAAATAACCTGTGTAGCAATGACTAATCTTACATCCCAAATGTTGTAACTGATTTATAGGGAAATGATTCATCAGTGATATTAAGCCAAACGTGGGAAGCTTTTCTAGTATTGCAAATACAACTTTTGAATGTTCACTTTTATCTTCTCTTTCCTGTTTCTATTATTGGAATTCTTGCATTGTATGTTTGTTCCAATCCAGACATTATCACAGTTTTCAACCTTGCACATTCCCTGTCCTTGATAAATGAGTGTTCACTGATTTTTTTCAAAGTGGCATTTCCAATTTAATGAATGAGACACTTACTGTGTGATCTTAGGAAGAACACTTAACCTCTCTGGGCATTACCTTCTTCCTGTGGAAATGTAAATGAAAGAGCAGGGATCACTCAGTGTTTTCCTTAAGTTCTGTTACTGGATAACATTTTACTACTATTCTCAAAGCACAATTTTATTTCTTCCAAAAATTTTATTACTGCACACTCATCCTGGTGAATAAAAGGATAGTGAACTGAATACATTTCTAACAGCCACCCATAATCCTAGGTTTTTCTAAAAGATTTTCTTAGACTCTGCTTTCCAAGCATGTGCTTCATATCTTTTATTGAAGCTTCTTTCCCTTGGGGAAGGGAACCAATGCTTAAAAGAAGCATTTGCATCACAGAAATTGTGGTCCCTACTAATGCCTGTCCAAGGACAAGAATATATCAAAAGGGAAGGAATCGTTGTCCTATGTTTAGGTTAAATAGTTACCACCCCTAGGGAAAGCTTACATTTATTTTGTGCTATGTGTCTGTGAATGGTTTATGAATCCAGTTGAGCTTAAGAATCAAGTTTCTCCAACAGACACAGTTTATTCAGAAGAATAAAGATACAGCAGAAAGTTATTGATTTTTGAGGGATCCACGCCTTGTGAAAAATTAACCAGACATTCCTTCAAAATCAATATGATTACCCTTGCTGCTTCACAACTGTTACACCGAGTCTGACACAAAGAATGTCTTCATCGTAGAGGGCAGTGGTTGCTTTTGTACGTCTTTCGAAAACCAAGGGCAGGTGATTTTCCCCTTTGAATGAATCTCTCCTTTCCTCCTGTGATTTCTAATCCTTGACCCCTTTCCACAAATGTGTGAGTAAAAAACACCTTCAACTTTCTCAGGATCCATCTGTGGTTTTGCTGGCCTCTATTGCAGTCACATGGAGGCTTGGAGTTACCCACTGGATCAAATTCCAGGCTGGGTAATTAGTAAGACATTGATATTAGGTTTTATTGTCGCTTTCCAATTGAGGTTACCACGCTGCTCTCTGTGACTTATCAATGCTGATCACTCTGTTTTTTGATAACTGAGCATGGACTGCCCTTTCCCAAATCTGCTCAGATGCAAGAGTGTCTCGTCTCTCTGTCATTGAATCAATATAAAGTCATACATTTATGCATTTCTATATTCCTATCTAGCTCATTGGTAAGTAACTGCAGTCCATCTCCAATAAGCATTCACTGTAGGTCTAGCAATGAGCTTGCTGCTGGAACACACAGAGGAGAAAGATATAAACCCATTAGTCAAGGAACTCCTTGACTCACAGCATTTCTCCATCAGAGTGATCTTGGCATTTAGTGCAAGGAAGTCTTTTGTTGTAAAAATCTGCCCTGTGCTTTTGCAGGGTATTTAGCACCCTTAGTCTCAATCCATCATCAGTAACGCCCCTCTGTTAGCCCCTCTGCTATTGTGGCAGCTGGAAATACCTCCTTGTATTTATAAAACAACATTAGATAAATAGTACTGTCCTTATTTGAGCTTTTGGTGCACAATTTAATGTCTGTCTTGATGCCTGGGTACCAGATATCTAACCTTCTTCTGAACACAGGCTCGTGGGCTAAACTCTTTACTTTGATCTTTTGGTTCCCAAACCCTTTGTTCAATAAAGTCCCTGGTCCTGACATGTCAGGGATCTGGGATCTCTTGTCCATCACTTCCACATATGTAGAAACTGACTAACTCACTTGGTCTCCTCTTAATGGCAGACTGTGTCTCAATAAATCTAGTCTTTCAGAGTAATGTCTTCTTTAATGTTACAGTGCTCAGTAATTTCCCTAGCAGAATATTTGAGATATATGGGTACTCATTCCCAAGATTTTATTAAATAATTAACAATGTAATATAATATGTTTATCAGTGTAGTTTTACTATGAAAACTACTTCTTTTGCTTTTTCATTAAATCACTCCAGCTGTTCATGATTAATTGAGCCACTACTAAATGCCAGGCGTTTGACAGATCTTTAGGAATACAGATGCAAGCTTAAATCCGGTCCCTCCCCTCAAAGACTTTACATTGTATTAGCAAAAGATACTAATCAAAGAATCACACAAATTAATGAAAATTATAATGATAAGTATGAGAGAGAGACAGAGAGAGAACTCTGAAAGGATATAATGGGAGAATCATCCTTGTTAGAGAGTACTGTGACAATTATCCAGAGGAACTGTCACTTGAGATGAGGTCTAAATTTCATATTCTAAAGAAATAGTAATTAACTAAATGAAGTTAAGAGGGGAGAATATTCCATCCAGAAGATTAGCATGAGAAAAGGCCTTCTATATCAAGATTTACACATATTTAAATCTATTTGTATATGTATGTGTATATATATATATATATATATATATGTTATGTGAATGGGATAAGAACTTTCAATATTTGAAAGAAATTAGCTGGCTTTTCCCTCTAAGTCTGGCTTACATGTTCTTATTTATATTAAACAAATCATTTAACCCCTTTAGATCTTAATAGTTTCAAAAAAGTTTTTAATGACATTATACATTTTATTCAGGTTAAAAACATAAAAGCTATTATATTGTGTTAAGAGAATCTTTTAATGACCCTTTGGTTTTCTAGAAAGTATAAAAAATTTAAGCCATAGTAAAATGTAAATGTTAATGAAAATACCTTATGCTGAATATTTGTTCTCTTACATGATTTTTCTAGCCTATAATTGGTCACACATATGTTTTGACAATACCTATGGCTATTTCTGGATATGTCAATTCAAAATTATTGCTACTTTTTTGTTTTCTTTTTTTATGCTCCTGGGGCATACAAAATGACTCTTTAAATTTCTGTCTGTTACAGGGATTAACAGGTACAGATTTAGCCATCAATCTAATTGTTGGACAGATCACGTGCCACATGAATGTCAAGCTAGTTTGTATATTAATTGGTTAAACCCTAATAGTAATCTCAGTTAAGTGCTCTCTCATTTGTTTAATTAGCTCTACTTTATTATTATTATTATTTTATTTATTTATTTTTTGCGGTACGCGGACTTCTCACTGTTGCGACCTCTCCCATTGTGGAGCACAGGCTTTGGACACGCAGGCTCAGCGGCCATGGCTCACGGGCCCAGCCGCTCCACGGCATGTGGGATCTTCCCGGACCGGGGCACAAACCCTTGTCCCCTGCATCGGAAGGCGGACTCTCAACCACTGCGCCACCAGGGAAGCCCGGTGCCTTAGTTTTTAAAGAAGCACTCCTGGAAAAGCCTTGAGAAAGGGTAAAGAAAATATTCAGTTTACAGCACAGATATACTTTTACTGACTTATCTTCTGGTATTACATGGGAAATTGCATGTAATGAAGAGTTCTATGGCCATACAAACAAAACACACCCTGAACTGGATTTTTTTTTTGATGTTCCTTCCATTTCTAACTTTCTGTATATCTATAAATTCAACAATTGATGCATTAATTTTATACCTAAAAAGGAACAAAATATCTGTACAACCTTGGCTAATACCTGTCTCTAATAAAGCATGGATTGTGTAAGAGAAGACAGAAACATTTCCTCAAACAGCAAGATAAGGTAATTCAGCTTCACAAGAGAGACTGATTGATTAATTCATTCATTTGATAACATGCCAAGAATCCAATGGTGAACAAAACATAATCTGCTATCTTAGAGCTCATGGTATATTGGAGGAAACAGAAACCGCCAAATGAGAATACACACACACATAAAAAAACATGTTAAATACTGCTGCAAAGCATGAAAAATAAAATAAATCAGGGCACAGGCATAGTGAGTGATGGGGAGTTTATCAACTATTTATTGTTGTGAGCAAACATTCCTAAAATTTAGGGGCCAAAAGCAAACAAAAAACATTTTAATTGCTCATAATTCAGTCGTTTGAACTGGGCTCAGCTGCATATGCTCCTGCTGGCCTTGTAGGAGATAACACACGACTTCATTCAGCAGACTGGTTAACTGAGTGCTGGGCTCAGCTGGATGGCTGGGCTTCTCTCCCTTTCTGCTTGCTTTCTCCACATCTGTGCACCTGATTTCCTCACGGGGCTGCTCTACACGTTCTGCTCGGCAGTGCAGCCGGACTTCTGGCATGGCTGGAATGAACACAAAAGCAAAAACTCTTGGGGTTACCTAAGGCTTAGGCCCAGAAATCCTGAAATGGCTTTTCTATTTGTCCTATTGATTAAATTGAGCCCCAGTGATAGCCCAGCTCCATCAGAGGTGAATACAAACGTGTGTGAGTACCAGGGATCACGTTTTATTAGGAGCCACAAATATAACAAAACTATCCCAGGAGGTTCTAGTGTATAAAGTTTTGAAGAGCAGAGGCCTCCCTGAGCAGAGACCTGAAGTGGGAACGAATGGAAAAAGAAAGTCATGCAAAGATTTGGGGAACAGCTTTCAAGTGGACAGAAAGGCAAATAAATGGCCCTGAGATGGGAAAGCTGAATTGTATGAGAACTGGATAGAAGATGAGCAGAAGGGAGGGTCTAGGTAGGAGAATGATAAGAAATATGGTCAGAAAGACAAGGTTCATATCACATAGAACCTGAAAGATCATGGCCAGATGCTTGAATTTTATTATTTTTTCAATAGAAAATTAATGGAGATTATTGTCCAGAGGAGTGACACAATTTGATTTTTAAAACGTCACTTGCCTTCTGTGTGAGTTGACTTATTGGCTCCAGAGTGGAGAAAAAGAAGAGAAAGAGGAAGTAATTGCACCCTTGAATATAAGAACATTACAAGAATTGGTCACGGTCGTGGTGGAGGATTAAGAAGTAGATAGATTCTAAAAATATTTTGGAGGCAGACTGACAGGACTTGGTAATGAGTATGATATGGATTGGGCAAAGAGGAGCCTGCTTTCAGCAAGAAAAACAGAGTTGGGATGATGCCATTTACAGATACGGGGAAAACTGGAGAGGCTGATAGGAGCTTGAGAAATAATGAGATCTAGTTTGGAACCTCTTAAGTTTGAGATGCTTCCTCAGCATTCAAATGGATTTGAAGCCTGACAGTTAAATATTATAACTCAGGGATGGGACAGAACCAAAAACATTTCTAAAGTCTTTAAAGCCATGAGACTGTATGATATCACTGAGGAGATGAGTATAAAGAGATAAGAGAAGAGCTGAAAACTGAGAGATTTTGAGGCCAGGAAGAACAACTCTAACAGCAGGAAGAGATTGAGCATAGGTCCCAGTAGCAGGGATACAAATTAGGAAGCATTGCAACAACACAAGTGAAAGAAGACTGTCAAATTCAGGGAGTAGCAATTAGAGGGGAAGAGGGAAATTTGGGTTCACTTGGGGAGAGAAACCGTAGGATTCAGTGGCCTACAAGACATAGAGGTGCTGTCAAAGATTTTATTATATTATTTACCTAATTTTTTCTTCACAGATTGGAGTTTTAAGGCCTTGAGTTCAAATAGTTCTCTCAGATGTAGACTGAATCATTTGCAAAATTATAAAAATGACATAGAACATGGTGCGTAAAGAAATATTGAATAAATAGAGAGGTGGCTGCTCTTAGAACCCAGAACAAGACAAAACCATTAAAATCCAGTTTCTTCTGCACAGGTTGTGGTGCCTTAAAGCACTGGGCAATACTCAGATATCTCCTATCACTGTTTTCTCCTTTGTAAAAGTCATCATTTCCTCAAATTTCATGTCTTTTTTAGCCCCTGAAGCATTTTGAGTGTAGAAGACATTTCATTCATGTAGTATTAATCATTTCTGTGTCTAGCATTTTCCCTTTCGGTATCTGCCTTCTGGTATCTTATTTGGGAGAACAAAACCAATCTGTGTAGAATGATCACAGAACAGTTAGTTGCTACACGCTGTGGTACTGACTGAGTACAATAGGGAACCAGAAGAGAGAGACATCAGGGTAGGCTGGAAGACTTAGAGAATGGTTCGTGGAAGAGGTGGGATCTGAACTATTTTCTTTGCGCTTGGACTTTAGATTGACAGGGGACAGAGAGAGGACATTTTAGGTGGAAAATCAGCAAAAACAGCAGACATGTAAATCCAAGGAACTGTGTAGTTCTGTCTAGTTTGAAGAAATAAGTTGTAAGGTGGAGTGGAGATTAGTGGTGCAACAACAAGCTGTAGAATTTAAACTCGAGTCAAGCAGAAGCCATTGCAGATTTCAAAAGGACAAGATTTTCATTTTATGAAAGCAGTGTTCAAAGATTAGTTTACTAGTTGTACTCAGGTTGCTAGAGAAAAGAGGACCTCACTAAGGTCCTCTTTTTTCAGTAAGTCCTGTTTGGATTGTTTATAGTCTTCTAAAAGACAAGTTCAGGGTGGCATCCATGGGAAAAAGAGATGTGGGTGAGGTAAGCACCTTCACTCTGCTACTCCTGGTATGAGTTTTGGAAACTTAGAGAACTCTGGTTTTACTTCAGGTTAAATAAACTCCTGCTACCCCCTAGTGGCAAATTGTTGGGGAACAAAGTCTCTGCATCTTGTTTATTTTGTGACACGTGTGCATTGGTGACACCAACATAGTACATAGAGGAGAACTCTAGAAACCAAGGCACTTTATAGACATCAAAACACTGACTTTGTATTCTTAACTGCATAAAATATTGATTTGTCTGTTGTGATTGCAATCAGTGAAGTTCTTAATCCATAAGGTTGTTCAGTGATAGCAGTACCATGCCATATGTCAGTCAGAAGCTGGTCATTTCTTGATGGGTCTAGCATTTTATTCATTTTAATTACTGAAGTTCTGAATCTTTTTAGCCACAATCATCATCATCATGTGATCATCTGGGCTTACTGAACCTTGAACAGGCATGACAGCAAGAGTGTGTTCTAGCTTAAGACTTGTAGCTTAAGATTCTGCTCCTCAATTTGTATTTCCTGATTCCCTGTCCCAAGTTTATTGTCTATGGGAAATGCCATTCATTTTTTTCAGGAGAAACCCAACTCCCATTCGCAGTATTGGGATATAGCTTTCTGGCCTAAAGAATGTAATCACATCAGGAAACAATGGTTCAAGTGACCACCCACTCTTCTCCTCTTCATAGTCTTTTCATGGTTGAAATAAAACATGGCCTTCATCATTTTCCTAAGATCCTTCCAGTGCAGATTTTCATTTACAAACTGCTCAAAGAAGGCTACATACACATTCATAAGAAAAATCCACACTTTACAAAGATAAGAATCGTGTTCTAAATCAAACATTAAAAAAAGTTAATATTTCTTCCCAAAGAGGCATGGGAAAAAATCGCACTTATTTTCTTCTGGAAGATATATCCAATTTAATTTACCAAACAGAACAATTCATTTGTAAACCTAAGACATCTGCATAAATAAATGATATCTGTTCCAGGAGAACAATGGTGAGTAATTGTTTTGCACTCATAGAATAAGAAAATTTCTTCTTGTGATTTTTTGGCAAAACAAAGGTAACTTTGTTTTCATCCAGATAAATTCACTTCCAAGGAGATAGGAACTATTTTAAACAGTTTAAACAACAACATTTGCTATTTAAATTGTAAATTTTTAGTGTAAGCTTTCTCCTCTCTGGATTCTATTCTCTTAAAAATTAAGAGCTTCCCTGGTGGCGCAGTGGTTGAGAGTCCGCCTGCCGATGCAGGGGACACGGGTTCGTGCCCCGGTCTGGGAAGATCCCACATGCCACGGAGCGGCTGGGCCTGTGAGCCATGGTCACTGAGCCTGCGCGTCCGGAGCCTGTGCTCCACAACGGGAGAGGCCACAACAGCGAGAGGCCCGTGTACCGAAAAAAAAAAAAAAAAAAAAAAAAATTAAAAACAATGAAAAGAAAAAAAGCTTTAAATGGCTCTCAATTCTAAGGTACAGTCATTTAGGAATTAGGTGTGATTCTGTGTCCCCTCTTTGCCCTCCTCTTAGACCTTTGAACTTCTTAAAGTCAGAAGAGATGACAAACGCATCTTTGTAATCCAAGCATCTAGAAATAGTCTGGTTACAATAGATGATCAATGAAAGTTTGTTGAAAGGAACCGAGAAAGAGGGATATAGGTGACATTGTTAGCAAGAGATAAAATGTAAGCAGTATCCTTTGAGAGACAGGATGTCACTAAGGGGAAACCTATGGGATGATTTAATATTGATTGACAGGGAATTAAAATCCCTTAATTACACTTTGAATTAAAAACTCGTGGTCTACTCATGTTAAGTCTTTCAATGTGAATTTTATATTTCAAAATATTGAATAAACTGTGTAGCTGAACTCATGGATGTGATTCTAGCTAAATTCGAGACTGTGTTTAGATACAGTGGGGAAGAAAACAAAGTTTGCTATTGGTGTCTTCTGCTTCTCATCACAAAATACTTTATTTTCTTCCTACATTGTCCAGGGATATCCTGTTAAGAAAGAAAATTATCTAATGTACAATCTCCATTGTTGGAATATAAGCATTTTTAAAGAAGACTTTAAAGAAGAGTGTGATGCTAAACATACAGTCATACTATGGTAATGAAGGTATTTTAGGCATGGTAGGGAGCACATTTTGGAAATGGGGTTTGGGAAATAATGTCCCTCAATTATAAGACATAAGCATCAGTTGATATCACTTAATAAGTCTGTAGTTTAGGCTAGTCATAATTGTTATACCTTATGACACATCCCTCTGGGTTCTTTCACTCAGACCCTTTATAGTTTCTACGAATGGACATTCTACGAACGCATATTAAAGGGCTAGGAACTCAACATCACCTTTCTCAATAAGCTTCTTGTGAATCATATTTTCCATTGAAATCCTATGTTAACATCAACTTGTAACATTCTTGAAATATATGCGTAGCTTTACAAATGAACAAAAACTTTCAACATGTACTTGTTATTCCAATAGGCAGAGATATTGGAAGATCTTTTAAATCTAGTGGTGAAAATGCTGGTGGTGTGTTCAACCTCAGTTCTCATTTTTGTAATAATCAATAGCATATCTCCATTCATCCCAACAATTAATATACATAATAATAAGAATCAATTACTATTTTCCAGCGATTTTAAACCAGTTCATTTGTTTCAAACTCTAGGATGGATTTTTTCAGCTCAGAAGGAAATTAATTACTTTAGTTTTAATTTTAATTGATTTTTAAGGCATCTTTCATAAGTAGTACTTTGCTTCTCATGTTTTTCCGTAAGGATTTATCTAAGTGGCATTCTTTCTTGCTATTTATAACTGTAGAGGTAATTTCTCCAGATTATCTTTAACGTGAACCGCCTGTCCAAAATGGTAATTCCTGCAGAAAAGGGGCAGTAGATATAAAATAGTACAAAGGGCAAACATTTTAAGGCAGATCAAGCCAGACTGAAATCTCACCTCTGAAACTTATTAGATACAAGATTGAACAAGTTATTTTACCTGTTTAATTTTTTTTTCATGTATTAAATATTTATATCTTCTTCCTAGAACTGTTTTGAAGAATAACGAAAATAATACCTATTAAGACCCTGATGAAAATAAATACAGAAGAAAGATTAATTCCCCCTATTTCCTATCCAGATCTTCATAGCTATTTTGTTCAGGTTTTACTAAAATGTCCTATTAAGTGTCTAAATAACGTGAACATCTGCAGCAATATAAATTATTTACTTTATGAAGAGAAAGTGTAATTAGACAAGTCTTAAAAATACCTCAGGGTACTGAAATGTGTATTCCACGTTTATGTACTTGCTCAATAAACCATGGTAAGAGATAAGAAAAATTTAAGAACATGCGCAGAAAGCTGGGCTAGAACAGTATGCTGGATCTTATATAATGCATTAACAGCAGTAAAGAAACGAGCAGAGGGTCGGAGGGGAAGGTGGTGGAAGAGTAAGACGCGGAGATCACCTTCCTCCCCACAGATACACCAGAAATACATCTACACGTGGAACAACTCCTACAGAACACCTACTGGATGCTGGCAGAAGACCTCAGACCTCCCAAAAGGCAAGAAACTCCCCACGTACCTGGGTAGGGCAAAAGAAAAAAGAATAAACAGAGACAAAAGAATAGGGACCGGACCTGCACCAGTGGGAGGGAGCTGTGAAGGGGGAAAGGTTTCCGCACACTAGGAAGCCCCTTCGCGGGCGGAGAATGCGGGTGGCGGAGGGGGGAGCTTCGGAGCCACGGAGGAGAGCACAACAACAGGGGTGCGGAGGGCAAAGCGCAGAGATTCCCGCACAGAGGATCGGTGCCGACCGGCACTCACCAGACCGAGAGGCTTGTCTGCTCGCCCACCGGGGCGGGCGGGGCTGCGAGCTGAGGCTCGGCTTCGGTCGGAGCGCAGGGAGAGGACTGGGGTTGGCTGCATGAACACAGCCTGAAGGGGTTAGTGCACCACGGCTAGCCGGGAGGGAGTCTGGGAAAAGGTCTGGAGCTGCCGAAGAGGCAAGAGACTTTTTTCTTCCCTCTTTGTTTCCTAGTGCTCAAGGAGAGGGGATTAAGAACGCTGCTTAAAGGAGCTCCAGAGACGGGCACGAGCCGCGGCTAAAAGCGCGGACCCCAGAGACGGGCGGGAGACGCTAAGGCTGCTGCTGCCGCCACCAAGGGGCCTGTGTGCGAGCACAGGTCACTATCCACACCCCTCTTTCGGGGAGGCTGTGCAGCCCGCCACTGCCAGGGTCCCGGGATCCAGGGACAACTTCCCAGGGAGCACGCACGGCGGGCCTCAGGCTGGTGCAATGTCCCGCCGGCCTCTGCCGCCGCAGGCCCTCCCCGCACGCCGTGCCCCTCCCTCCCCCCGGCCTGAGTGAGCCAGAGTCCCCGAATCAGCGGCTCCTTTAACCCCGTCATGTCTGAGCAAAAAACAGACGCCCTCCAGCGACCTACACATAGAGGCAGGGCAAAATCCAAAGCTGAGCCCCTGTGAGCTGTGAGAACAAAGAAGAGAAAGGGAAATCTCTCCCAGCAGCCTCAGAAGCAGCGGATTAAAGCTCCACAATCAACTTGATGTACCCTGCATCTGTTGAATACATGAATAGACAACGAGTCATCCCAAATTGAGGAGGTGGACTTTGAGAGCAAGATTTATGACTTTTTCCCCTTTTCCTCTTTTTGTGAGTGTGTATGTGTATGCTTCTGTGTGAGATTTTGTCTGTATAGCTTTACTTCCACCATTTGTCCTAAGGTTCTATCCGTCCATTTTTTGTTGTTTTTATTTTCTTAATAATTTTTTTAATTTAATAAATTTATTATATTTTAGTTTATTTTATTTTACTTTATCTTCTTTCTTTCTTTCTTTTTTCTTCCTTCCCTCCTTCCTTCCTTCCTCCCACCGTCCCTCCCTCCCTCCCTTTCTTTCTTTCTTTCCTTCTTTCCTTTTCTTCCTTCCTTCCTTCCTTCCTTCCTTCCTTCCCTCCTTTCTTTCTTTCTTTCTTTCTTTCTCTTTCTTTCTTTCTGTCTTTCTTTCTTTCTTTCTTTCTTTCTTTCTTTCTTTCTTTCTTTCTTTCTTTCTTCCTACTTCTACTAATTCTTTCTCCCTACTTTTTCTCCCTTTTATTCTGAGCCGTGTGGATGAAAGGCTCTTGGTGCTGCAGCCGGGAGTCAGTGCTGTGCCTCTGAGGTGGGAGAGCCAACTTCAGGACACTGGTCACCAAGAGACCTCCCAGCTCCACATAATACCAAATGACAAAAATCTCCCAGAGATCTCCATCTCAACACCAGCACCCAGCTTCACTCAACGACCAGCAAGCTATAGTGCTGGACACCCTATGCCAAACAACTAGCAAAACAGGAACACAACCCCACCCATTAGCAGAGAGGCTGCCTAAAATCATAATAAGTCCACAGACACCCCGAAACACACCACCAGAAGTGGACCTGCCCACCAGAGAGACACTATCCAGCCTCATCCACCAGAACATAGGCACTAGTCCCCTCCACCAGGAAGCCTACACAACCAACTGAACCAAACTTAGCCACTGAGGACAGACATCAAAAACAACGGGAACTACGAACCTGCAGCCTGCAAAAAGGAGACCCCAAACACAGTAAGATAAGCAAAATGAGAAGACAGAAAAACACACAGCAGTTGAAGGAGCAAGATAAAAATGTACCAGACCTAACAAATGAAGAGGAAATAGGCAGTCTACCTGAAAAAGAATTCAGAATAATGATAGTAAAGATGATCCAAAATCTTGGAAATAGAATAGACAAAATGCAAGAAACATTTAACAAGGACTTAGAAGAACTAAAGATGAAACAAACAATGATGAACAACACAATAAATGAAATGAAAAATACTCTAGATGGGATCAATAGCAGAATAACTGAGGCAGAAGAACGGATAAGTGACCTGGAAGATAAAATAGTGGAAATAACTACTGCAGTGCAGAAAAAAGAAAAAAGAATGAAAAGAACTGAGGACAGTCTCAGAGACATCTGGGACAAAATTAACCACACCAACATTCGAATTATAGGGGTTCCAGAAGAAGAAGAGAAAAAGAAAGGGACTGAGAAAATATTTGAAGAGATTATAGTTGAAAACTTCCCTAATATGGAAAAGGAAATAGTTAATCAAGTCCAGGAAGCACAGAGAGTCCCATACAGGATAAATCCAAGGAGAAATATGTCAAGACATATATTAATCAAACTGTCAAAAATTAAATACAAAGAAAGCATATTAAAAGCAGCAAGGGAAAAACAACAAATAACACACAAGGGAATCCCCATAAGGTTAACAGCTGATCTCTCAGCAGAAACTCTGCAAGCCGGGAGGGAGTGGCAGGACATACTGAAAGCGATGAAGGAGAAAAACCTGCAACCAAGATTACTCTACCCAGCAAGGATCTCATTCAGATTTGATGGAGAAATTAAAAAACCTTTACAGACAAGCAAAAGCTGAGAGAGTTCAGCACCACCAAACCAGCTTTACAACAAATGCTAAAGGAACTTCTCTGGGCAAGAAACACAAGAGAAGGAAAAGACCTATAATAACGAACCCAAAACAATTTTAGAAATGAGAATAGGAACATACATATCGATAATAATCTTAAATGTAAATGGACTAAATGCTGCCACCAAAAGACACAGATTGGCTGAATGGACACAAAAACAAGACCCATATATTTGCTGTCTACAAGAGACCCACTTCAGACCTAGAGACACATACAGACTGAAAGTAAGGGGATGGAAAAAGATATTCCATGCAAATGGAAACCAAAAGAAAGCTGGAGTAGCAATTCTCGTATCAGACAAAATAGACTTTAAAATAAAGACTATTAGAAGAGACAAAGAAGGACATGACATAATGATCAAGGGATTGATCCAAGAAGAAGATATAACAATTGTAAATATTTATGCACCCAACATAGAAGCACCTCAATACATAAGGCAAACACTAACAACCATAAAAGGGGAAATCGACAGTAACACATTCATAGTAGGGGACTTAAACATCCCACTTTCACTAATGGACAGATCATCCAAAATGAAAACAAATAAGGAAACACAAACTTTAAATGATACATTAAACAAGATGGACTTAATTGATATTTATAGGACACTCCATCCAAAAACAACAGAATACACATTTTTCTCAAGTTCTCATGGAACATTCTCCAGGATAGATAATATCTTGGGTCACAAATTAAGC
The DNA here is from genome assembly GCF_964374135.1 of Grampus griseus. Classification (NCBI taxonomy): domain Eukaryota; kingdom Metazoa; phylum Chordata; class Mammalia; order Artiodactyla; family Delphinidae; genus Grampus; species Grampus griseus. Next base: position 16,695,626 of record NC_139018.1, on the reverse strand, counting down.
CTTGGTAAATTTAAGAAAATTGAAATTGTATCAAGTATCTTTTCCGACCACAACGCCATGAGACTAGACATCAATTACAGGAAAAGATCTGTAAAAAATACAAACACATGGAGGCTAAACAATACATTACTTAATAACGAAGTGATCACTGAAGAAATCAAAGAGGAAATAAAAAAATACCTAGAAACAAATGACAATGGAGACACAACGACCCAAAACCTATGGGATTCAGCAAAAGCAGTTCTAAGAGGGAAGTTTATAGCAATACAAGCCCACCTTAAGAAGCAGGAAACATCTCGAATAAACAACCTAACCTTGCATCTAAAGCAATTAGAGAAAGAAGAACAAAAAAAACCCAAACTTAGCAGAAGGAAAGATATCATAAAAATCAGATTAGAAATAAATGAAAAAGAAATGAAGGAAACAATAGCAAAGATCAATAAAACTAAAAGCCTGTTCTTTGAGAAGATAAACAAAATAGAGAAACCATTAGCCAGACTCATCAAGAAAATAAGGGAGAAGACTCAAATCAATAGAATTAGAAATGAAAAACAAGAAGTAACAACTGACACTGCAGAAATACAAAAGATCATTAGAGATTACTACAAGCAACTCTATGCCAATAAAATGGACAATCTGGAAGAAATGGACAAATTTTTAGAAATGCACAAACTTCCAAGACTGAATAAGGAAGAAATAGAAAATATGAACAGACCAATCACAAGCACTGAAATTGAAACTGTGATTAAAAATCTTCCAGCAAACAAAAGCCCAGGACTAGATGGCTTCACAGGCGAATTCTATCAAATATTTAGAGAAGAGCTAACACCTATCCTTCTCAAACTCTTCCAAAATATAGGAGAGGGAGGAACACTCCCAAATTCCTTCTATGAGGCCACCATCACCTTGATACCAAAACCAGACAAGGATGTCACAAAGAAAGAAAACTACAGCCAATATCACTCATGAACATAGATGCAAAAATCCTCAACAAAATACTAGCAAACAGAATCCAACAGCACATTAAAAGGATCATACACCATGATCAAGTGGGGTTTATTCCAGGAATGCAAGGATTCTTCAGTATATGCAAATCTATCAATGTGATAAATCATATTAACAAATTGAAGGAAAAAAGCCATATGATCATCTCAATAGATGCAGAGAAAGCTTTTGACAAAATTCAACACCGATTTATGATAAAAACCCTGCAGAAAGTAAGCATAGAGGGAACTTTCCTCAACATAATAAAGGCCATATATGACAAATCCACAGCCAACATCATCCTCAATGGTGAAAAACTGAAAGTGTTTCCACTAGGATCAGGAACAAGACAAGGTTGCCCACTCTCACCACTCTTATTCAATATAGTTTTGGAAGTTTTAGCCACAGCAATCAGAGAAGACAAGGAAATAAATGGAAACTAAATCGGAGAAGAAGAAGTAAAGCTGTCACTGTTTGCAGATGACATGATACTATACATAGAGAATCCTAAAGATGCTACCAGAAAACGACTAGAGCTAATCAATGAATTTGGTAAAGTTTCAGGATACAAAATTAATGCACAGAAATCTCTTGCATTCCTATACACTAATGATGAAAAATCTGAAAGTGAAATCAAGAAAACACTCCCATTTACCATTGCAATGAAAATAATAAAATATCTAGGAATAAACCTACCTAAGGAGACAAAAGACCTGTATGCAGAAAACTATAGGACGCTGATGAAAGAAAGTAAAGATGATACAAATAAATGGAGAGATATACCATGTTCTTGGATTGGAAGAGTCAACATTGTGAAAATGACTCTACTACCCAAAGCAATCTACAGATTCAATGTAATTCCTATCAAACTACCACTGACGTTTTTCACAGAACTAGAACAAAAAGTTTCACAATTTGTATGGAAACACAAAAGACCCCGAATAGCCAAAGTAATCTTGAGAACGAAAAACGGAGCTGGAGGAATCAAGCTCCCTGACTTCAGACTGTACTACAAAGCTACAGTAATCAAGACAGTATGGTACTGGCACAAAAACAGAAAGATAGATTAATGGAACAGGATAGAAAGCCCAGAGATAAATCCACGCACATATGGTTACCTTTGATAAAGGAAGTAGGAATGTACAGTGGAGAAAGGACAGCCTCTTCAATAAGTGGTGCTGGGAAAACTGGACTGGTACATGTAAAAGTATGAGATTAGATCACTTCCTAACACCATACAAAAAAATAAGCTCAAAATGGATTAAAGACCTAAATGTAAGGCCAGAAACTATCAAACTCTTAGAGAAAAACATAGGCAGAACACTCTATGACATAAATCACAGCAAGATCTTTCTTGACCCACCTCCTAGAGAAATGGAAATAAAAACAAAAATAAACAAATGGACCTAATGAAATTTCAAAGCTTTTGCACAGCATAGGAAACCATAAACAAGACCAAAAGAAAACCCTCAGAATGGGAGAAAATATTTGCAAATGAGGCAACTGACAAAGGATTAATTTCCAAAATGTACAAGCAGCTCATGGAGCTCAATAACAAACAAACATACAACCCAATCCAAAAATGGCCAGAAGACCTAAATAGACATTTCTCCAAAGAAGTTATACAGCCTGCCAACAAACACATGAAAGAATGCTCAACATCATTAATCATTAGGGAAATGCAAATCAAAACTACAATGAGACATCATCTCACACCAGTCAGAATGGCCATCATCAAAAAATCTAGAAACAATAAATGCTGGAGAGGGTGTGGAGAAAAGGGAACCCTCTTGCACTGGTGGTGGGAATGTGAATTGGTACAGCCACTATGGAGAACAGTATGGAGGTTCCTTAAGAAACTACAAATAGAACTACCATATGACCCAGCAATCCCACTACTGGTCATATACCCTGAGAAAACCATAATTCAAAAAGAGTCATGTACCAAAATGTTCATTGCAGCTCTATTTACAATAGCCTGGGGATGGAAACAACCTAAGTGTCCATCATTGGGTGAATGGATAAAGAAGATGTGGCACATATATACAATGGAATATTACTCAGCCATAAAAAGAAACAAAATTGAGCTATTTGTAATGAGGTGGATAGACCTAGAGTCTGTCATACAGAGTGAAGTAAGTCAGAAAGAAAAAGACAAATACCGTATGCTGACACATATATATGGAACTTAAGAAAAAAAAAATGTCATGAAGAACCTAGGGGTAAGACAGGAATAAAGACACAGACCTACTGGAGAACAGACTTGAGGGTATGGGGAGGGGGAAGGGTGAGCTGTGACAGGGCGAGAGAGAGTCATGGACATATATACACTACCAAACATAAGGTAGATAGCTAGTGGGAAGCAGCCGCATGGCACAGGGATATTGGCTCGGTGCTTTGTGACAGCCTGGAGGGGTGGGATAGGGAGGGTGGGAGGGAGGGAGACGCAAGAGAGAAGAGATATGGGAACATATGTATATGTATAACTGATTCACTTTGTTATAAAGCAGAAACTAACACACCATTGTAAAGCAATTATACTCCAATAAAGATGTTGAAAAAAGAAAGAAAAAGAAACGAGCAGAAAGGAATGTAATTAGGTGCCTGTCTGTAAATAATGTTTAATATGCAGTGCTAGCCAAGTGAGCTGATGAAATACGTTTTAATTATAAGAAAATTATTTCTGTAATACCTTAGGCAGAGTGTCTTAAACATGGTCTTAAATATACTGTATATATCAGTCAATTGCTTAAACAGTGACATTCATTTCACCACTTTTTGGGACAAAGTTTTCCTATCTGCTAGATGAAGTTAAGCAAGGGAAAGTAACTGTAAACTTAGTTTTTATACAGCTTCTCTTTTTTTTGCGGTACGCGGGCCTCTCACTGTTGTGGCCTCTCCCGTTGCGGAGCACAGGCTCCGGGCGCACAGGCTCCGGGTGCGCAGGCTCAGTGGCCATGGCTCACGGGCCCAGCCGCTCCGCGGCATGTGGGATCTTCCCAGACCGGGGCACGAACCCGTGTGCCCCGCATCGGCAGGCGGACCCTCAACCACTGCGCCACTAGGGAAGCCCCGTAAACTTAGTTTTTAAAAGGTGGACAGACATAAAAGAATGTGGTAACAAACTCTGTTGAGGTAATGTTTTAGAAGTAATTTAGGCTGTGTTAACTCAATGGGATAGTATTAGAAATAAGCAAAAGGCCTCCTGAACATCTGAAGTTGTGAAGAACTTCCCTCACTTACTGAGTTTTCATATATACACATCATGTGTTTTGGTGAGGTTGCACCACACAGACAAAACACGCAGGCATCTTGCCTTCCTTCCAGGAATTTAAAATAATAAATAGCCTTCTCAGATTCCAAACACAGCTGGTTATTTTCTAATAATATTTGTAGAAGCTAACATCAGGCAATGTCGTGTGCATGCTTTCCCATATATAAACATTACATCAATAAAGTATAGTTTAATTTATTCGATAGAACAAGGAGCTGGAAGTATAATGGCAGACGTTTCAATCATTTTACCATTGACTTGCTCTGTAACTGTCTGTCAGTCAACAGGCTTTTGCTGTTTCTGTGCTGAATTGATCAATGGTAATGCAGTTATCTGTACTCTTCTTTGACTCATTACCAGGTGAATCGAAAAATAGTATTTATTAAACAAATTTTGCCAAATACTACACTCACAGCACTATCAAAAACTAAGGAAGAGAAGGCTTGAAATGCTGTCCAAAACAGTTCTCAAAAAGAACTATCAGACTTCACACGGCAGAAAATTACAGGGGATAACTTTGCTTTGGAGATCATGAAATACAGCATTAATCTACTATTCCCACAGGTCATACTATCACCATCTTCTAAATCCAGCCCTTTAATTAGTGCATGCTGCCCTGAAAACATCTAAGTAAAGGAATCCCAAGGTTGGAAGTAACCTTTAAGAAAACTTATCAAAGTATCTATGTGAGGCTCACATCACCCCTAGAATCTCATGGATAAATGGTTGTCCAGTGCAAGCTTGAACATTCACTCCTATGGAAGCCACTGGTTCACCTGGGAACAACTTTGACAGTGGGGATTAATATCCTTGTATTAATTCCCAATTTTACTGCCTCCACCTTCTACTGTAATTGTGCTTTGTGAGGGGATTATAAGCTAGCTTAATCACTTTTTTTCACATTCAGTAGCAATTTAGCATATAAGAAGTATGTGCCTGCTGCAAATCAGGCACTGTTTTGGATACAGGAAATAAAATACTGAATAAAAGGGGGCCCCCAATCACATGGCATTAACTGTCTTGCTGCAGGATGGCCAGGAAACAGGCACATACATAAGCAAGTACAGTACAGTAATATGACTTAGGATAGGTATTTGTGTAGAATGGAATGGAATTATCCAGCAGGTAGTTGGATTAGGGGTGTTGCCTAAGTGAAGAACAGAGGTATGATAATGCTGTTTTCTTCCAGGAAACAGATAGCACTCACATATATATCAAGTTAATCAGCTAATAATAAATATCTTGGCCAAGCCCTATTGGGTGACCACCATGCAGCAACTACTGATTCATGTACCTTTCCTGGACAATGTCACCTAATACTATGGATGCCATATGAGAAGGTACTATCATTATTTACCTTATAGATGAGAGAACTGAAGTTGGGAGAGGTCAAGTTATTAACCCAACGTTACTCAATGAACAGGTGGCTAAGCAAAGACTCAAATCTTAATCTCTGAATAGCACCTCTCCAGGGTAATGCTGTGAGAATGAACTTCAAAGGAAAGGTGACTTACAAATGAGATTTCTTCTTTACCAACCTTTTCTCTTTTAGAAAACACTAGATAATTTCCAGAATTTCAAGGGAGCGCTTTCAGTTCACAAGCCAAATCCTGATAACGTGGTACATTTCACAAGTTAACAAAGCAAATTCTGATGTCACCTGGATTCCGTTCTGGGGTCATTCTGTTCTGGGGTCAGTTCCTTGCTTTAGGCAAGACCTTCAAGCCTGACCCCCTTTAAGTTTCTCACCTCTAAACACCCTTCTACTAGCTCATTGGCCTGCAGCCCACTGGACTTTTCTCTATTGCTCAAGCACCCCTCCCAAACCTTCCTACTCTGGGCTTTTGTACTTGCTGTTTCCTCTTCCTAAGACATTATTCTCCATATTTTTCCCATAGCCCTTTAGCCCCTTATTGTCTCAGAGCCAATGTAGATAGCCAGCTTTGCTGCTTTAGAATTCCACTGCTCTCTGCAACTCAAAGTTCTCTCCATCTTATTAGCCAACACTATTTCCTTCAGCGTACTCATCATCTGACCGATAGTGTATATTTATTTGCTTAATCAGCATTTTAATATTCTCCACTGGAATGAAAGCACCATAAGGTTAAGAGTTCTGGCCAGCATGGTCACTATGTATCCTGAACAACTAGAATAATACTTGGCTTCTGGTGAGACTGGAAAAGATAAAAGGATGACACATTTACTTTTTCAATGAATATTTGCTGAGTGCCTCCTGTGTGTTGGGCCCAAATGCAATTAAAAAATAACTTGCCTATACCAAAATAATATCTATATAATGCTATACAGATAAATCTCATTTTCGCCAGTTTGAGATGAGACTGAGAAGTTAAAAACTTGGGTCAGTAGCCCAGCCAGCCAGGTAGAAGATGGATGAGGGAGAATCAACATTAAACTCTCTCCTACTCCAAAGCATTTGGCCCTATATTTCAGAAAATATGGTGAGGGCTAAAATAAAAGTGTGACAATGAAGAGAAATCAGAGCATAAGTGGAACTGATTCAACCTGGGAGAATCAGAGAAGTTTCTCAGAAGTGACTATTTCCCTATGTTTGGAAATTTGAGGAAGAATTTGACAGGAGAAGAGCAGCAAGGAGACATTCCTGCCAGAAAGGAAGTCATGTGCAAGAAGCAGGGCTGTGCAAATCAACAAAGGTCCATTTAACATCTGCCTTTTTGAAAATAGACTCCGCCATGGCAGCAGGGTCTTACAAATTGCTTGCAAGAATATCTACAAAACAAGATTTAGCCACTAAAATTCAAACCAAGACATTGATAGCTAGCATGCAGCCCAATGAAAGTGTAACAAATCAGCACCAGGTTCTGTCTACCAAGCGGAGACGGACAAATTGAACACTGCCGAGTGGACATAAAAGCTCACTGCAGGGCTTCCCTGGTGGCACAGTGGTTGAGAGTCCGCCTGCCGATTCAGGGGACACGGGTTCGTGCTCCGGTCCGGGAGGATCCCACATGCCGCGGAGCGGCTGGGCCCGTGAGCTATAGCCGCTGAGCCTGCGCGTCCGGAGCCTGTGCTCCGCAACGGGAGAGGCCACAACAGTGAGAGGCCCGCGTACCGGGAAAAAAAAAAAAAAAGCTCACTGCAGGGACAGGAATAAAGACGCAGATGTAGAGAATGGACTTGAGGACACCGGGAGGGGGGAAGGGTAAGCTGGGACGAAATGAGAGAGTGGCATGGACATATATACACTACCAAATGTAAAATAGATAACTAGTGGGAAGCAGCCGCATAGCACAGGGAGATTAACTCAGAGATCAGCTTTGTGACCACCTAGAGGGGTGGGATAAGGAGGGTGGGAGGGAGACACATGAGGGAGGGGATATGGGGATATAAGTGTACGTATAGCTGATTCACTTTGTTATACAGCAGAAACTAATTCACCATTGTAAAGCAATTATACTCCAATAATGATGTTAAAAAAAAGAAAGAAAGAAATGGGGGAAGAGGAAAGATTCACTTCATAGAGTTTGAAGAAGCAAATTTTAATTTTATTTTAATTAAATAAAACATTGAATTAAAAAAAAAGCTCACTGCAGTGAATGGGGATGGAGGCTGAGAGGCCACGAGCTTGCCCTCCTAATTTATTTGATTCTTGTGAGAAATGCAGATTACAGTCTGTCATTTTTATATTCATGTTCATTTGAGACCCACCATCAGAGCGACAAGGCTAACTGCCCGTTGACAGCAGCGTGAAGTCTGCAAAAGCAAAGACGGGTACTGACTGCCAGGCTTCCGGAGAGAAGCTGGCGTCAGAAATTGTCTCTAAGGGTAGTACACATATTGGTACTCCAGAGTCATCGGGAAATTGTTCCAGAGACAGACTTAAGTGAGAACTCAAGTAACTGTCAGACATATTTCATTACTGATGTAAATACTAAACAGAGTAATTTTGCTGATGTTTCTCGGATTAGCATTAAATCCCAACTCTGCAGGAAAACCTATTGTCTGTAAGGAGGAAATTTCCTTACAAGTTTCGGGGGGTGTGAATGTGCTAATGCCAAAACGCATATTACTTTCCTCCCAGAATCATTTTTCTTAACAACTTTCCCTACACTGGGCTTGGAACAGGTTAGGTTTATTTAAAGAACTCTATTTCAAATAGTATCTATCACATGGAAGTAGGTTGTTTGGTGTGTGTCTCTGTGTCTGCACCTGTGTATCTGTCCATCTGTGTGTTTTTCTCGAAAGGATATTTTATTTCAGGAGAAAATGTCAGAAGTCAAACAGTACAAAGGCCATTTTTTTCTCATAAATTCTTACAGTGGTTTCTTTTCTAGTGGTGTCCCCTTGAATTGCTTGCATTTTAAATATCTGTAATAAGTTATGTACCATTTCTAACTGTATTAGCACTGAATCACTTACTTTTCCAGGAAATAAAATATTTTTCTCTGTTTCATCACTTTTTATTTCATGATCATGCACATGTAAATGTCCTAGATATTTTTTACCCACAGGGGTTTTTCATATTTACCCGGAATAAAAATGAAAAGAGAGGTAACCAACCCATCAAACATCTCTCTCTCTCCAACAGCCAATAGAAATGCATTTGTGAGCTAAAAAAGTGGTATGGTTTGAACAAAGAAAGCTGTTAAATGTACCTTTAGAACTCTATGTAGGATATAAAATTCTGGAGATATAGCTCTGTTTCTACATCATCTCAACCAGCTTTAATTTCTATACAAAGTGAATATTAAATCTTGAAAAGGCCTAGAAAAGGACAAAGGATATTTCTTTGTGAGCACATTAAATATACCAGGCTTCCACTTTGCCATAAAACTTTCATGAACAGATATAAGAACAGGCAAGGAATAAGGGTCGTTCCTTTTGTCCAAGCTAAATTCACCAGTTCTCCCCCTAACAAATCACTTATATATGATTTGTGAGTTAATAAATTATAGCACATAATATCCACTGGCAACACAATTTTGCTATGCCCTTTTTTTAATATCCTGCTGAAACCATTTTTTTTAGATTGAAGGAGGTAAAGAATTAATTAGCACAGGCTTATTAATACTTTCAGGATAAAGTTGTGAAATTTTTTAATGGAAAAGGAAATATATATAAGAAATGGTATTGTATGTAGGGAACTTATGCTAACTATACACAAAAAATATCTTTTATAAACATATTTGATATTTGTAAAATTAAATTTGTGTTTTGAGCTATGCCACAAGTCTTAATTTATAATAGAGATGACTTCATGAATGTACTATAATTCTTCTTCCTTTTCATGTAATTTATAGTCAAATTTGGATATATGATGAATAAAACCATTGCTTCTGGGTCCTATTATTTTAGCTTAGCTCTCAAAGTTTGGACAAAGCAGAAATGTGAATAGGCTAGTTAAGGATGTTATATAGTTACAGAGTCAGAGTAAATCCTTTTGTAATATTAACCCACTAACATGATTTCTCCATGAGCCTCCTGAAAATCTAGAATCAAACCCTTCCTTAATAAAAGGAAATCTCAGATTCGAGGTATAAGTTAGACTTCAGCCTCACAAGAACTTGAAAATGTTTGATTTCCTATCCATTCAGTGGGGAAATTTGAGCTGGTTTGGGCTTCTAGTGTAAAACACCTGAGCGCCCTACCATCTCTAAGAGAGAGTTGGAGTTAACAGTAAGTATGCTTTCAAAGGTTTGAACCTCTACAGCAGCATCCTTAAGAGTTAGTCACAAGTGTGCTTGGGACTTTGGAAATTGAACTTGAAATCTTAGGCAAGAGAAATTTACTTTTCTTTCAATATAGATGATGCTCTTTTTTTTTTTTTCCGGTACGTGGGCCTCTCACTGTTGTGGCCTCTCCCATTGCGGAGCACAGGCTCCGGACGCGCAGGCTCAGTGGCCATGGCTCACAGTCCTAGCCGCTCCGCGGCATGTGGGATCTTCCCAGACCAGGGCACGAACCCGTGTCCCCTGCATCGGCAGGCGGACTCTCAACCACTGCGCCACCAGGGAAGCCCTAGATGGTGCTCTTGACTTCCATCAAATCAGCATCATCTGAAGGATACCTTGTCACTGGATTTCTTACTTCTTCAACTAGAACCTTATAAAAACTGCCCACAAAGGCAGAACTGTATATGTATAATCTACTGATACCCTTCCTATTGGAAGACAACACTTCTTGCTGGTAATTCATGTAATACAGGAACTAAGAAGAATCCTTCGCCTCCTTCCCCTCAGGTATTTATAGGACCACAAGAAGAGTACATTACACAAAGCAAAGATGATCTATTAAAAGCAACCAGAGTTAGAGGAATTTGACCATTTTTAAAATCATACAAGCACAATTTTTTTGTCATATGGAGTGATGCATTGAAAGGAGACTAGTTCTAAGATTAAAAGGTGACTTTTAAATTTTGAAAGATAGTAAAATGGGATATCCTTAAAAGCTGTTTTTGTGGTAAAAAATTACGAGATAGCTGTATTTGTTTTGTATCATCATTCCTTCTTTGCCAGCTCCACAAAATAACCTTTAAAAATAGCTGTGCAGTAACAGCTAAGAATGGAAATGGTTTTAGATAATTTTTTGGTAGTGTGCAGAGGCACCTGAAGGGATGTGGCATTTCCTGTCCTTAGGAAGCTCTTTATCCTGAAACTCTGGGTGGAGGGGAGGAGAAGAAAATAGAAAGAAAGATTTCATCACAACAGAACTCAATCGATGTTAAAAATGTCTTATGTACATGCAATTGAGGCCGGATCCGGAAATTTTACTTGTAATTATATATACATAATACATTTATAAAGCAGTCACTTGGACTCTGTGGTCTACAGTATATCTTCATTTTTGTTATCCTTGGGCCTGATTTTTTGTTTGGCAGCAAATGGAATTTTAACTTGGCAGAGAAGTTTTTTGCAGTTAGCAGATATTCGCGGTGTGCTACCAAGCCTCTACAAATCGACTAGATTGTAGACTGCTAAGGAGAGTCTAAAAGGAATGGAGAGAGGTCTGTCATTGTTTGACACTTGTCCTGGATTCATATGCATCAACATTATGCATCCATTCCTCACTTGTTGGGTGACCATCGACCTGTTAATGGTCCCAGCTCAATCTAGAATCTTCATCTATGAAAAAGAATGTTTGCCTCACCATAGTGATATGGGACCTGGAGCTGGCATGTTTTTTAAGTCACCTATTATACTGTAAGACACAGAGTTTAGGATGAATAAATAATAACTGGTTTTGTTGGTATTACCTTGTTTTCTTCTTTCTTATCATGTGAATATACAAATGTGTTCTAATGTCTCCCATAGAAAAAGTAAAAATACAACCTCCTTTAGTTCTACTCCTCCCCTAGTCCACACACCAGCCAGTTTCTCTGTTACTATAGAAGAGCTAAACTTGAAGGAAATATGGCAGCCACCATATACTCTCCTCTCGTTCTCTCCAACCCTACTCCAGCCAAGGTGTTGCCTCCATTTTTCTCTCATGTTGCCAAATCCTTTGGGTATTTCTGTCTACTCAAATTATTTGGCAGCATTCAACAAAATCAATTCCCATTTCTCAAAACATTCTACTCTTGGCCTTCTGACACACCCATTTCTCAGTTTTCTATCTACAATACTGGGCTTTCTTGCTCAGACTTTTTTTTTTTTAATAAGATTCTTACCTCTGAATAAGTATATTTCTCAGTTTTACTCACAAGTATCTTTTATTCCTGTGTTGTATGTCTACCATGTAGTGCCACCCATTTCTATGACTTTAGATATCACATATACATTGAGACATAACTTTAGAAATCCTATGCTCATCTCCTGGTAAGAACTCTCCTCTGCATGGCAAACCATCAAGTTGAAATCTCAGACTTTTTGTCCAAAATTATGCTCTTGATTCAACAGTTCACCTCTATTCTAACTCCTTGATTTTTCCATCATTCTAAATGGCTTTACCATTGCCTAGTTGCTCAAGCTATAAAACCTAAATTTCCATAAGATACCAGGACCAAGACCATAGTCTCTATGGTTTAAATCTTGGCCCTGTCATATTATGCCAGACAACTGCCTAAGTCCATTTGTGTTGCTATAACAAAATACAACACACTAGATGGCTTAAAAAACAGAAATTTACTTTTCAAAGTTTGGAGGCTGGGAGATCTAAGACCCAGGTTCCAGATTTGGTGCCTGGTGAGGCCCATTTCATAGCTCACAGATGGTCATCTTTTTGCTGTGTGCTTACACAACAGAAGGGGTGGTGGAGCTCTCTGGATCTTCTTTTTATAAGGGCACTAACGCCATTCATGTGGGCTCCACTCTTGTGATCCAACCACCTTCCAAAGGCTCCAGTCCTAAACACCATCACATTGGGACTTAGGTTTCAATATGTGAATTTGAGGGGGGCACAAATACTCAGTATATAATAGTGACTTGGAAATTCTCTGTACCTCTCTGTGTCACAGCTTCCTCACTTGCATTTCAGTCAGTTTGGGCTGCTTTAAGAAAATACCATAGACTGTGTGGCTGAAACAACAAAAATTTATCTCACATAGTTCCAGAGGCTGGAAAGTTCAAGATCTGGGTACCAGGGTGGTCAAGTTATGGTGAAAGCCCTCTGGCTGGTTTACAGATGACTGTCATCATGCTGTGTCCTCAGAAGGCAAGGAGAGACATCATCTTTTTCATGTGTCTTCTTATAAGGGCACTGATCTCATTCATGAGGGCTCTACTCTTATGACCAAATTATTCCCCAAAGCCCTACTTCTAAGTATCTTCATGTTGGGCATTGGAGCCTCAACATATGAATTTTGGGAAAACAGAAACCTTCAGTCCATAACAACTCACAAAATGGAGATAATGATAGTAATACCTTTATGTTGAGGTTATTATAAGGAATAAATTAATGAATTTATTAAGTGTTGTGCATAGTGCTCTACCTAGAGAAAATATACAACAAGTACTACCTGTTATCTTCAGCAGCATCATCAATGTCACCTTCAGTGCTGCTACCATCATCATCATCATCATCATCTTTGGCTTTTAACTATCACCTTCCACACCCAACCTAAAAGAACTCAGGCAGATTTCCAAATGTATTTTATAATATTTTAAACCTACCCATTCTCTCTTTCTCTGCCACCACTCTATCCAACCCAACGTCATTTCTTACTTGGATTATTGCAATAGCCTCTAGTTGGCCTTGACAATTCTTTTCTTATTGTCTTCTAGTTCTCCAATGCAGAAAACAAATTTTCAACATGTCACTAATTTGTCCTTTGATAATTTTACATATTATAATTTAGAATAACATTAAAACTCCTTATGTCTTAAAAGTCTAGTATGCTATGGCCATATACCAACTCTACAACTTCACCTTATTCCACTTTCTACTTGGTTCATCAGAGAATAACACAGTTTCTTGTATATTTTTTGAATGTTTTGAGCATGCCTAGATACTTCTTGCCTCAAGGTTTTCTCACATATTTTTCCCAGTCTATCTTCTTCTGTTTATCATATTTGCTTTTTGATTAAATCATTTTAAATATTTCAAATGGAAGTGGAAGAGTAGTTATACATTAATTGGCAGATGAAGATTACCCATATTGTTGCTGTAGAGTCCAAAATTAATAATTAGTTTCCACAGAGTCAGTTTTCAAATACAGACTTCATAAGTTGTCACTCAAGTGAAACTATGAAACCTACCAAAATAACAAAGAAAAATAAAAAGAAGGATTAGGAGAAGAAGGAGAAGGAGAAATAAATTTAAGAAAATACAGACAATGGATAAACCCAGTCTCTACTAAAAACAATGTCACATGGCTTAGATGTTAATTGCACAGCAAATACATTTATATTAATATATTATTAACATATTAAGTATTAAATATAAAATATTAATATATATTAGTACATATAATTTAAATTCATGTATATTATGTATACATATATTTTAAATACATATATACATGTATATATGTATTTAAAATATCTAATTCTCAATATCAAGGAGAAAATTATGAAGTCAATTTTATTTTTAATACAAAGGTGTTTTCCTTCTTATTTGAGCAAAGTGTTATTTAAGTAAATTTCCATATAGAGAAGTTATATACTAATAAAAATAATTTAAAAAATCACCAAAGGCCAAAACTCAAATGCAGCAACTGTTCTCATTATGATCTAATGGTCTCCAATTATACCTATTTTAACAAGGTGAACTTGTATAAGTTTACTGAAGATTCTTGCCAAATATTAGAATATATGTAAATAAGAACTTGCCATTAACTCATCGTATAGTAATCTAACTTCTGTTAACAGAGAACTTTTTCAGTATAGTGAAGAAGCTTGCTCCAAAATTTGTATGCATCACAAAACAAAAACAAAAACAAAACTAATTGGATTCTCTGCAACAAGAGAATCCAGGAGAAATATTTTTTGAAATTATGTATAATGATATTTATGTAAACTGTAAAACAAACTTTTTTTCTCAGTAGTTTTTTAGCCTACAGTGATATAAACAGATAAATAATGGAAGAAAACATAGCATTTAAGACAAAGCAAATGATTCCTCATTCTATTTCTTGGGTTTTTATAGTTTTTTATTCATCACACACTTTTTATGTAGTTTAGTGACTTTGTACTAACTCACATTTTATGTGTTTTCTCTTAATTTTTTTCCTTCAGCAGTAAAATTTTATCATCCTTTGATTAGATGAACAGAGAAGTCTAAAGCTAATTAAAAGCTACAAGCATTTGGTGAGGTTCATTGAGTTCATTGAAGCACAAAACTGTTTCCTAAGAAGAGGGTCCTGAAATATAGAGTACAAAATATGACGTCTCAGATAGCTGCATAACCTCTACATAATTTCAGAACCTGCCAAAACACTTGCACTTATGGCACAAAATAATGACTTACCCAAATATTCATGCTGACTTAAGAAAAAGAAAACAGAAGCAAACATAATATGTAAATGATAAATTCAAACTGAAACAAGATTAAGCAACACTAAAGTACACTACATGAACAAAGGCTGTGTGCTACATTAAAAAGAAAAATCGCAGAAAAACTGAATCACCATTCAGTGCATAAAAGTAACAGTGTAAAGTAAAATAAAGTAAAATAAATTTCATTTTAGCAGTCAGAGCCATATTCACATAAAATAAAATAAAGTAAAATAAATAAAGTAAAAATAAAATAAAGTAAAATAAAGTAAATAAAAAATAAAATAAAGTAAAATAAATTTCATTTTAGCAGTCAGAGCCATATTCACATTGTAATTGCTGATTTAGTGTCAACAAAAGAACATTTGTCACAGTAAATTAATGACGTTAGTTTGGATTTTACGGTTTGTTTACTTTTGTTAGCATTTAATTTATAAATTCTTTTGACTTCATAGTTTCCTATAAGCTATAAGTAAACAAGTTTAGACACTTTGCTTATGTTTATACTACTTAACTAACATAATAAAAATTATAAAAGTCAACAATGAAGGTTAAGAAATACCATGAATTCTAAAAAAACACAAAACTGAAATTTTGTTACAATATCTTTGTGTATTATTCACACATGTAAATCAAGTACTTTTGCAAGTAAGCAAGGAGTCTTCATGCTTTTCCCTTTATTAACCAATACTACGTTAAATAGAAGTGGTGAGAGTGGACATCTTTGTCTTGTTCCTGATTTTAGAGGAAAAGCTTTTAGCTTTTCAATGAAGAGTATGATGTTAGCTGTGGGTTTGTCACAAATGGCCTTTATTATGTTGAGATGTTTTCCCTCCATATCCACTTTGATGAGAGGTTTTATCATGAACGGATGTTGAATTTTCTTAAATGCTTTTATCCTGAGTGTTTTGAATTTTTTTTCAGATAATTCTAACATCTTTGTCATCTCATTTTTTAATTTATTGATTGTCTTATTTCATTCAGTTTGAGCTTATTGATATGACTTCTTCACATTCAGTTTGAGTAGCAATTTTCTATTGGAATTTGGACAGTTTTGTATTATGTTTTGAAACACTGGATCTCATTTAAACCTTATGTTTTAGCTTGCTTTCTCTGACAGTGTTCTCTAGGGGAGGGAGGCATTGTCCATTTACTGCCAAATGCAGGTAGAAATCCAGTTTCTCCACTCTCATTATGACTGCTAGGTAGGGGTATGAGTCCTGGCTCTCACTAGGCCTCCAATGTTAAATCCCTGGCTAGGAGGGGTAGAAATGTCTCATACAGTTGCCCACATATCTTGCACTGACACCATGGGTGGATGGCTTACTACTGTTGGCTGATGGTCAAAATCTTGACTTTTTATTAGGTCTCTTATACTACTCTAATGAGGAGGGTGAGTAAAAGTCTCTTCACTGTCAGATGGGGGTAAAAATCCAGGCTCCTCATATGTTCTCCACCAACACTGCAGAGTGATAGGGGCTCATTATTGGCTGGTGGGTAAGAAAGTTTTGGCTCCCTATTTGACTTTTTCTGGTACCACCTAATCAGGGAAGTTGAAGTACCATTTTACAACTTACTAGTGTGGACATCTGGGTTTCTCATTCAGTCTTAGTTGATGTGGGTATTGAGGGGGAAAGATTTTTTTTCTGTGGTGTTTGGCTAGAGTAGAGTAGTTATCATCTGAGATATATATATATATATATTTCTTTCTGGGCTACCCCTTTCCTTGTCATTTGACTAGAGAGAGCAAGCTTTGAGGGATCATTTTTGTCATCACTCAGGATTTCTAGGATGCCAGATACTTCAGCTCCAAGATTGGGAAATGTGAAGCAAAAAGAAATCTCACCATCATGTCCTTCCTTGGGTCCTGAAGTCCTTAGATGTTCTGCCTTTTTCTCTCCACATTTCAGAGTTTTCTTATGTTTGTTTTATATATAATGTTCAGGGTTTTTACGTGTAACCTTAGCAGAAAAAATAGGAAATTGTATGTCTACTACAACTTCTCAGAGGTTGAACCTTCCCTTTCTTTTTAAAACAAAGTAAAATAGTAAATGTATACAAGTAACTCATGGTAGTCCCAACAAAATGTGTTTTTTCTAGTATTCCTGCTTTCAACTCCATGGCCCACTAAATCTTTGTATCTATCTGACCTCCTATTTTACATTTTTCACATCAGTTTAATTGCTCTCCCATCTGAAAAAGACTGGCATCTTCTTCCCCAACTCTACTTAAAACCTGTTGTTATTTTGCCCAGCATAAACATCAAGTTTTTAACCTGGGCTCCTCCCATTTAGTATTTATTTGTTTCTTTTTGTTTACTTGTCTGATGCTTTTCTGCTGCCTCTTGTCTTCCATTACTGCTTTTATATTATATATAATTGGGCCAAATCTTGCCTGGTTGAACAAACTCTAATGCTATGCATGGCAGAACCTCAATTCCTTAATAAACTACTGCAGAATTTAAGGAACTAATAGATACAAATCAACTCAAAGGATGATGCTTTCTCAAATGGAAGATAAAAGGATTATCCTCTGGTATCAAACCATGAACTAGACTTCTTGTACTCAACTAATTCTTATACTTTCTGACCTTAGAGACTTAGCCCTTTCTGCTTGACTTCCGGGCCTTTGAGTTTTGACTTACTTTTGACCAAACTGGTCCCTCATTGAGTTAATTCAGCTTTTAATAAATGCTGATATCTGCCCAACGTAGTCCATGTTATGTTCTTTCCAAAGCACTTTTTCCTGCAACTTGTCTACCCTCATCCAAGCATTTTAATGGTTTTGTTTTGATTATTAAATCACAGATCTGGAAACTGTATATCCTGTTAATCCTTCTTTAAACTAGTTGTTTTATGAGGTACATGTGAATGTACTTAGAAAAGCTAAAAAAATTTTTACTGAAATGCAGGGAATTATTATCAGTAGGAGTTTATTTTAAAGTAATTTACTACCCAACTATGTTTATGGGATTCAGAGCTAAAAAATAGTTCTTATGGAATATGGTATACATTTAGCCCTTTTGGAATGAGATGGGGATAAAATCCATATTTCTTCAGTAGTCTCATTTGTTAGCATAGTATTCATTTATTACATATATATTTTTTATATAATTGCACATTTTCTCTATATAGTGAAACAAGTTATTATTTTATGATAACATTTATTTACATTAAGTAAATCTATATTCTCAGTTGTTGAGAAGAACTAAAGAAGCCAGCCGATGAAAGCAAGGAAAAGTGAAATATTTTGTACACTGCCTAGATTATGATAAGCAATGGTATGTAAGGTGCTGCTCTATTCCAAATATATCTGTAAATTTTTCATGCTTGATGAGAATGCTCTTTTTACACTAAAGGATGCTACATAAGCAGAATACAATTTAAATAACTTACCTCTTCATTTCTGATTGTGTTTCCCTTCCATGGGGAAGGAAGCAAAGCAGAAGAGAGGATACACTGGAAAACCATTGTTTCCTCTGCTCCAGCATTCATTCCTTTTTATTTAAAGCATAGAACCCCTGTTTTCTTTTGGAAAACTCCCTGCTTTATTATCAATATTTTGTACCCAGGATGACAACTCAACCTAGTTATGGCCAATCAGCATACTCGATCTGCTGCTATTCACTCCAACTACTCTAACCAGAGTGGCTGACTCAGCAATAGCCATGCAATCCAAACCAGGCAGATAAGTTTCAGATCTTTCATTGAAAATAATGAGAAAGTGATAAATAAAAATATGGAAAAGAAGAAGCATAGACTAGAAACTCTGAGCACAGACTCTGGAGCCAGATTGTCTGCCTCCAAAGCTTGTGTTATCGTGGGTAAGTTTCTTAACCTCTCTGTGGCTCAGTTTCCAGTCTGTAAAATGTGGATAACAATAGTACCTACTTCATAGATATTATCAGGATTAAATGAGTTACTGTGTCTAAAGTGCTTGGAATAGGTGTTTGTTTTATTATTATTTTCTTAATGACATTTTGCTAAGCTGGTAGGACATAAATGTGGAGCAGCGAATAGTCATTTGCCATAAACACCCATGAGCGAATAAATCCAGCAGAAAGAAAGAGTATAGCTAAGAGATGGAGAGAGATAGGTCTCTTGAACATCTTAATCCAGCTCTATTTTGATGTGCAAACTTTATAACTTCTCTATTACCTCAACCAATTTGCATTGTATCTGTCCACTGTAAGTGAAAGAGCCCTAAGGAACACAGAAAAAGAAGGAAATAAACTTTCTAGAGCAGTCTGTCCAAGATCCAGAGTGGAACAGCAAACTAAGATTCTCTCAAAGAAAAGCTCAGTAATATAATTGGTCAACTCATTCAGAACGTATTTATTAAGTGCCTATTATGTATTATGTACAAAGTAAGCGTTTTGGATACCACAGAAAAGGAGTGGTCCCCACGTTAGAGGAGGTTACTATCTAATGGGGAGATAAGTATCTTAGTCACCTCAGGCTGCCATAACAGAATCCTGCAGACTGGAATGGCTTAAATAAGAGAAACATATTTTCTCACTATTCTGGAAACTAAAAATCCAAGATCAAGGTGCCAGATAATTCAATTTATTTTTTGTTGTTGTTTTGTGATATAATTGATGTATAGCACTATATTAGTTTCAGGCATACAACATAATGATTCAATATATGTACATATTATAAAATAATCACCACAATAAGTCTAGTTAACATCCATCAGCACTCATAGTAACAATTTTTTTTCCTTGTGATGAGATCTTTTAAGATCTACTCTCCTAGCAACTTTCAAGTATACAATACAATATTATTAACTATAGTCAGCATGCTGTGTATTACAACTGCAAATCAAGTTTTTGGTGAGGGTCCTATTCCCAGCTTACAGATAGCTTTTTTTCTCACTGTTCTCACATGGCAGAGAAAGAAAGAGAATAGATATTTCTTCCTCTTCTTATCATGACACTAATCTTATCAAATTAGAACACACCCTTATGAATTCATTAAACCTTAATTACCTCCCTAGAGCCCCAAATCTCCAAATATAGTTACATTTGTGGTTAAGCCTTCAACATACAAATTTGCAGTGAGGGGGGGCACATAATCCAGTCCATAACTGTAACAATACCTGGTTGAGTATTGTTTAGAGAAATGCCTCGTTGAATAATAACTCTTTAAGCATTTTCTAAAATGGTCTATTCATTCAATGAAATGCAATTCTTGAAGACAAATTCACTTAGAAGCAGCTTCTATTAAGTAAATGCCTAATATAAAATTATACATTGGGAAGATAATTCTTAGTGAAAATAATTCTGCCCTTCTAAAAGGCATTTCATAGGAAAAAATGTTTATTTTGCAAGATACATTGAAAAGTATATTTATCACAAGTTTATGAAATAAACTATTGATACTGAGACAAAATGATTAAAGAATGATCTATTAGAGCATGCCTGAGCCTAGCTGTATTTGTTAACTTTACCAGGTCATTCTATTGAACTTGTTAATGGAAGCAGTAAAAAAAAAAAACAACAACCAAAACAGAAAAATCAACCAAACCAGGAACTTGGCATGCTAAAAAATTAATATAAATAAGCAAAAAACCTATTAATTGATCTAACAACAGATTGAGTTGGCAAATGTTTGAATCAGTTAATTGATTTAAGCCTTTGTAATTCCAAACACCGAAAAAGGTCAAGTTGGTAGTAGAAATGCATGGGTTGCAGATGAAAAAATGCTGCTAGGTGAGTCACATTTGACAGCAGAATGCCAACAAATAACAAGTAACTCTTTAGGCACTTTTTATGTGAAATTAATTTGATTTTCACTACAAATTGAAGAGGTGGGTATTATTGACCCTACTTTGTAGATGAGGAAACTAGGCAAGACTTTCATTCTCCAGGCACAGCCACAGGTCAGTGGCATCTCAGCCAGAACACGTGAAACTGAGTCCAACACCTTGTTCTTTCTACTTCAACATGCACTGTCTTAGACAGGAGCAGGCATTAACTACAAACGCCTCTGCTGACATGTGTGATTAGCAGTGGGGGTGAAGAGCCATGATAGATCAGAGATTTAAAAAAAACCACGAGGGCTTCCCTGGTGGTGCAGTGGTTGAGAGTCCACCTGCCGATGCAGGGGACATGGGTTCGTGCCCCGATCCAGGAAGATCCCACGTGCCACGGAGCGGCTGGGCCCGTGAGCCATGGCCACTGAGCCTGCACGTCTGGAGCCTGTGCTCCGCAACCGAGAAAAAACGAGAAAAAAAAAAAAAAACAGAAAAACATGATGCTATGCTCAGTGCCCATTTATTTTGCTTTTGTTTTCCCAATATATATTGAAGTGCATAGTCTTTTATTTAATTGTTTATTTTAACTATTTAAAGAATGTTGTCATGTGCTTGATTTTAAAAAGCAAAACATCTAAAAATCCTCACTTTACAGAAACAAAAAAATAGCAATTATCTGCTTTGCTTCTTGCCAGTCCTCAGTTCCACTCTCCAGAAACAATGGTTCTATTAAAAAAAAAAGCTTTTTCTTTTGTTATTTAACACATTTCTGAATAATGTGTTTATATTACTATTTCTTGATTCAATATTTTAGACATTAACTATCAACTCCCTATGATGGTGTACGCGGATGTTAGTTCTCTTTACACCTCCCACCACTCCCACTTCCTCCACATATAATTAAACATCTCTATTCAATCTGATGACTGTAATTATGTCTCATTCTTAAGCCAGGTAGTGAACAATAATTATATTTTCTTTCTTGTACAGTTCTTGTGTTGTTTTGCTTTGCTTCATTTTAACTTCTGTATTGTTTTCTTTAGCTCTGTAACAGTTAGCGGGGTACTGGCTTTTCCACATTTTGCTGGAGGTTATCCTGCTGGAGGTCTTTACATTCCTGCTTCAGTCAAGATTAGTGGATCTTAAACATGCTGTCCTAGAACATATCTGCCTTTCCACTGGGTGAGATGCCATCTTTCCTGGATCCCAGATGTTCTTCGTTTTGCTGAAGCACATCTACCAGTAGCTTCTTGGGAGAGAGGGGAAGGTTATAAGTGCAAGAGATACATTATTTGAAACCAGGCCAGTCAGAAAAACATTTCTCCTGTCCCCTCATGGTCATTGGTAATATATCAGTCTGTACATTTCTGGACTGAAGAACGTTTCCTTTTGGAATTTTGGAAGCATTATTCCACTGGATTCCAGTCCCTCATAGGATATTTGGTATTTCCCCTAAACCCCAGAATAATTTCGGATTTTTGCCTCTGGCCTTTTAAAGTTATGTGACAAGACTAGATGTCAATTACAGGAAAAAAATCTGTAAAAATACAAACACATGGAGGCTAAACAATACACTACTAACTAACCAAGAGATCACTGAGGAAATCAATGAGGAAATCAAAAAATACCTAGAACCAAATGACAATGAAAACACGACAGCCCAAAACCTATGGGATACAGCAAAAGCAGTTCGAAGAAGGAAGTTTATAGCAATACAATCCTAACTCAAGAAACAAGAAAAGTCTCAAATAAAAAACCTGAACTTACACCTAAAGAAATTAGAGAAACATGAACACCCCCCCCAAATTAGCAGAAGGAAAGTAATTGCAAAGAACAGATCAGAAATAAATGAAAAAGAAATGATGAAAACAATAACAAAGATCAATAAAACAAAAAGCTGGTTCTTAGAGAAGATAAGCAAAATTGATAAAGCATTAGCCAGACTCATCAAGAAAAAAAGGGAGAGGACTCAAATCAATAGAATTAGAAATGAAAAAGGAGAAGTAACAACTGACATGCAGAAATACAAAGGAACATGACAGACTATTAAAAGTAACTATATGCCAATAAAATGGACAACCTGGAAGAAATGGACAAATTCTTAGAAAAACACAACTTTCTGAGACTGAACCAGGAAGAAATAGAAAATGTAAACAGACCAATCACAAGCATTGAAATTGAAACTGTGATTAAAAATCTTCCAGCAAACAAAAACCCAGGACCAGATGGCTTCACAGGCGAATTCTATCAAACATTTAGAGAAGAGCTAACAACTATCTTTCTCAAACTCTTCCAAAATATAGCAGAGAGAGGAACACTCCCAAACTCATTCTACGAGGCCACCATCACCCTGATACTGAAACTAGACAAAGATGTCACAAAAAAAGAAAAGTACAGGCCAGTATCACTGATGAACATAGATGCAAAAATCCTCAACAAAATACTAGCAAACAGAATCCAACAACACATTAAAAGAATCATACACCACGATCAAGTTGGGTTTATACCAGTGATGCAAGGATTCTTCAATATACACAAATCAATTAATGTGATAAACCATATTAACAGATTAAAGGAGAAAAACCATACGATTATCTCAATAGATGTAGAAAAGGCTTTCGACAAAATTCAACACCATTTATGACAAAACCCTCCAGAAAGTAGACATAGAGGAAACTTAACTCAACATAATAAAGGCTATATATGACAAACCCACAGCCAACATCATTCTCAATGGTGAAACACTGAAACCATTTCCACTAAGATCAGGAACAAGACAAGAGTGCCCACCCTCACCACTATTATTCAACATAAATTTTAGAAGTTTTAGTCACAGCAATCAGAGAAGAAAAAGAAAGAAAAGGAATCCAAATCAGAAAAGAGGATGTAAAACTGTCACTGTTTGGAGATGACATGATACTATACATACAGAATCCTAGAGATGTTACCAGAAAACTACTAGAGCTAATCAATGAATCTGGTAAAGTATCAGGATACAAAATTAATGCGCAGAAATCTCTTGCATTCCTATACACTAATGATTAAAAATATGAAAGAGAAATTAAGGAAACACTCCCATTTACCACTGCAATGAAAAGAATAAAATACCTAAGAATAAACCTACCTAAGGAGACAAAAGACCTGTATGCAGAAAACTATAAGATGCTGATGAAAGAAAGTAAAGATGATACAAACAGATGGAGAGATATACCATGTTCTTGGATTGGAAGAATCAATATTGTGGAAATGACTACACTACCCAAAGCAATCTACAGATTCAATGCAATTCCTATCAAACTACCAATGGCATTTTTCACAGAACTAGAACAAAAAAAATCACAGTTTGTATGAAAACACAAAAAAATCCTGAATAGTGAAAGCAAACTTGAGAAATAAAAGCAGAGCTGGAGAAATCAGGCTCCCTGACTTCAGACTATACCACAAACTACAGTAATCAAAACAGTATGGTACTGGCACAAAAACAGAAAATTATGTCAGTGGAGCAGGGTAGAAAGCCCAGAGATAAACCCACACACATAAGATCACCTTATCTTTGGTAAGGGAGGCAAGAATATACAATGCAGAAAAGACAGCTTATTCAATAAGCAGTGCTGGGAAAACTGGACAGCTACATGTAAAAGAATGAAATTAGAACACTCCCTAACACGATATACAAAAATAAACTCAAAATGGATTAAAGACCTAATTGTAAGACCAGACACTATAAAACTCTTAGAGGAAAACATAGGCAGAACATTCCATGACATAAATCACAGCAAGATCTTTTTTGACCCATCTCCTAGAGAAATGGAAATAAAAACAAAAATAAACAAATGAGACCTAATGAAACTTAAAAGCTTTTGCACAACAAAGGAAACCATAAACCAGAGGAAAAGACAAACCTCAGAATGGGAGAAAATATTTGCAAATGAGGCAACTAACAAAGGATTAATCTCCAATATTTACATGCAGCTCACACAGTTCGATATCCAAAAAACAAACATCCCAATTCAAAAATGAGCCGAAGACCTAAGTAGACATTTCTCCAAAGAAGATATACAGATTGCCAAAAAACACATGAAAGGATGCTCAATATCACTAATCATTAGAGAAATGCAAATCAAAACTGCAATATGTTATCACCTCACACCAGTCAGAAAGGCCATCATCAAAAAATCTACAAACAGTAAATGCTGGAGAAGGTGTGTAGAAAAGGGAACCCTCTTGCACCGTTGGTGGGAATGTAACCTGATACAGCCACTATGGAGAACAGTATGGATGTTTCGCAAAATATTAAAAATAGAACTACCATATGACCCAGCAATCCCACTACTGGGCATATACTCTGAGAAAACCATAATTCAAAAACAAGCATGTACCACAATGTTCATTGCAGCTCTATTTACAATAGCCAGGACATGGAAGCAACCTAAGTGTCCATCAACAGATGAATGGGTAAAGAAGATGTAGCACATATATACAATGGAATATTACTCAGCCATGAAAAGAAATGAAATTGAGTTATTTGTAGTGAGGTGGATGCACCTAGAGTCTGTCATACAGAGTGAAGTCAGTCAGAAAGAGAAAAATAAATACCATATGCTAACACATATAAATGGAATCTAAAAAAAAAAAAAAGGTTCTGAAGAACCTAGGGGCAGGACAGGAATAAAGACACACTTATAGAGAATGGACTTGAGGACTTGCGGAAGCGGAACGGTAACCTGGGATGAAGTGAGAGAGTGGCATGACATATATACACTACCAAATGTAAAATAGATAGCTAGTGGGAAGCAGCCATATAGCACAGGGAGATCACCTCGGTGCTTTGTGTCCACCTAGATGGGTGGGATAGGGAGGGTGGCAGGGAGACACAAGAGGGAGGAGATATGGGGATATATGTATATGTATAGATGTTTCACTTTGTTATATAGCATAAATTAACACACTATGGTAAAGCAATTAAACTCCAATAAAGATGTTAAAAAAAAGAAATGCATAAAGTTTGCGATGTGATTAGTAAGCAGTAAAAAATAAATAAAAATAAATAAAAAGCTCTCATTTTTTAAATTTAAAAGAACTATTTCTTATTTTTTGATTGTATTAACTTCTCATTCTTATAAATAAATATTTTTTCTTATCTTTCATAGATTATCAATGATGGTATATTGAAGTTTTCTTCTGTTCTCTGCATTTTCTCTGATAAACTATTCTGCTTCTTTGTATTGACCTCTGACTTCTTACTGGAGCCTTTCTTCAAAAACCCTGCTAATTTTACTGTGCATTTGTTTTTCAGAGTGTGAAACAAAAATACTAATTGGGCTGAGACTTTTGACTGGTAGAGTAGTCAGGTGTTTAGCTGGCTTTTCTTTAGAAACTGTAAAATATTGTTTTGTTACTTTGTCTGGACCTGATCAGTCTTTGCGGAGAATAATCTTCCAGCCTCTTACACAGGGGTTATAACCCTCTATTTTTAGTTGGGCAGCTCAACTTCTTCATGTCTTGCTGTCCTGAGTTCAGAGTGTCTGCATTAATCTCTCTAGTAAATGTATCTAGAATGAGAGACTAATTGCCTAACTAAATGGCGAGGGATGGTTATAGAAGGGTCTAATTGTTTTTGTTCGTTTGTTTGTTTGTTTGTTTTCCGATATGCAGGCCTCTCACTGTTTTGGCCTCTCCCATTGCGGAGCACAGGCTCCGGACAGGCAGGCTCAACGGCCATGGCTCACGGGCCCAGCCGCTCCGTGGCATATGGGATCTTCCCGGACCGGGGCACAAACCTACGTCCCCTGCACTGGCAGGCAGACTCTCAACCACTGCGCCATCAGGGAAGCCCCTAATTGTTCTTTATATTAACTTTTCGTTATCCTTTTTCGGTCTTCTGTATCAACCTACGTTTCTTGGTGTCTGGTGCTTCTATTTCTGAGAGTTGCAGTTTATCATTATCTTTCTCTATGGGCACACAGTCCTTAACTAGCTCTGCCAGTGGATTCAACACTCCACGTACTATCCACATTCTTATACTATGGTATAGAAATTTCGTCTTTCCTAGTTTCATCAATGATAACACTTTGGTGCCTATCTCTTGATCTTTCATTTTTTTTTAGAGATTACTTTCAAGAAACAAATGTTTTGAGGTCTTAGAAGATATTTTTTTACCCCTCCTTTCTTGAAACCAGAAGTATCATATCACCAGTGGTGATATGATGTAGTTACTGAACAAGCTTTACCTGAAGTACTAAGTAAGAGAAAGGCAGCATTTGTAGCAGACTGAATAATCATAGATTGAATGTTTGGAGCCACTGGCTACTTGTTGTGTAAGAACCATCAGGGGGAGTTATTGTGGGTTGAGAGAGATGTAATAATTTTGGGGCATAATGTTTTCTCCAAGAGAATTTTGGTATTCTACTTAGGCAAGGTACATTTTCTATTGTTGTATAACTCATAACTGTAAACTTAAGTGAGAATTTTAGCTCAGAACTTCTGTATTCTCTGCCCAGCATAGTGCGAAGTGAAAATTAAGGTGTTACCCTAGCTGAATTCTTGTCTAGAGTCTTTGGAGACGTATCCACTTCCAACCTCATTCTTGCTGTTGGCAGAATTCTTTTCTCATGGTTGCAATACTGAGATCCCTGTTCCGTTGCTGGCTGTCAGCCGAGGGGTTGCTTTCAGCTCCTAGAAGTTGTATGTATTACTTGACACATGGTCCCTCCATCTTCAAGCCAACAAAAATGCATAAAATCCCTCTCTCATATTTTTAATCTCTGGCCTTTTTCCATACAACTACCCAGAAAAAGCTCACTGCTTTTAATAGGCACGTGTGATCAAGCCAGGCCCACCTAGATAATCTCCTTATTTTAAGATCAACTGTGTCAAATAACATAAGCTATTATGGGAGTAAAAGCCATCATATTCAGAGTCCCATGGATTATGCAGGCCCTGTACCTGGGGAAGTGGGAAATCTTGGGGGCCATTTTAGGATTCTGCCTACTACAATTAATAATACAAAGTCTTTTTTCATCTTTTATTAAACATATATTTAGAGGTACATTTAAAAGTATAAAAAAGTCCCCCAAATATTCCATATTCTGTATGTCCATCATCCAGCCTCCCCCAATGTTACCATTTTACATAACTATAGTAGAATCTTCTGAAACAGGAAAGTGGCCTTGGTAAAAGACTTCAGTCATCTCTCTAACCCACAAAGAACTGGAGTTATCACCTCCATGCACTACTCTTCCTACCTTTTAAAATTCTTACTCCTCTTTCAACTATTAGCACACAATTTTCCTTCTTGTATGGGGTATGGGATCATTCTCCATCCTGTGAATACTTCACACCCCTTTGTGAATACCTGTATTATAGCACTTAC
Source organism: Grampus griseus (assembly GCF_964374135.1). Lineage (NCBI taxonomy): Eukaryota > Metazoa > Chordata > Mammalia > Artiodactyla > Delphinidae > Grampus > Grampus griseus. The sequence continues at coordinate 16,667,332 of NC_139018.1, read as the reverse complement.
ACAAATATTTAGAGAACAATATATCTGTTTCCCAAATCTATAATGTATATTTATTCATCATATATTTATTAAGGTTCAGTATGCCACATAGGGAGATATTAAAAGCAGAAACCATTGGTATTCACCTTCTGCTTACCCCACTCTCTATCTAGGTAAACCCTAGAACATAATATGCTATCTATTAATATTCAGCTGAATAAATTAGGTGTCGGATTAGCGTATTCACAAACACTGGGTTGAAAAGTCCTTTGGATACAAAATATACTGAAATGATATCATTATATACTAACATATATGGTATATATTTTTAAAAACTTAGGTTTGAGGGTTAATTTACTTATTTTTTCCTTCAGTTTACTACATTATTGTACAAATTTTATTTGTCTGATGGGGTAATAAATAACAATCTATATAGGTATGTTCCTTTTAGCCCATGCATATTCTCTTAGACTATTTTGTAAAAGTAATGGAGTCTTTTCCTTTTTTATTTCCGTATGCTAAAATGAATTTTTGGTAATAATGTTCTTAAATTCTTTGACTAGGTCCTTAAAAGCCAAAGCTTGGCAGATACCTTTGGAGAGTATAAGAAAATTCACAACTTCAGGAGGTAATTCCATAACATTCCACTCTTAAATGCACAAATAAAATGTTGGAATGATGTTAGACATCAAGGACAGAACAGGGAAAAGGGTGCCCATCAGACCTCCACCTTGTAAAAGAAGTCCTCATCAGGAAAGACCTTAGAGCAGAAGGGCACATAACACATGGAGAACATCACATAGACAGCAGGACAAATTAATGGCCCCATAATAAAATATGTTTTCACATGTTTTTTTTAACATCTTTATTGGAGTATATTTGCTTTACAGTGGTGTGTTAGCTTCTGCTGTATAACAAAGTGAATCAGCTATACATATACATATATCCCCATAACTCCTCCCTCTTGCTTCTCCCTCCCACCCTCCCTATCCCACCCCTCTAGGTGGTCACAAAGCACCGAACTGATCTCCCTGTGCTATGTGGCTGCTGTTGTCACACTTCATTGCATAGGCGACTAGAAGCTCACGATGATGGAAGGTGAGGTCAGCTTCCTAAGCCAGCCTGAGTTGTAAGTGGGCAGTTCATTCCTGTAAAGTTCCCTGAAGCTTAGGGAATTCCCTGTATCCAGTTTGGTCACTTTTATTAAAAGGAAATAAGTAATGGCCTTTCCACGCGGAGACTTGGAAATAAAGGTGCAAAATGATCCTTCCTGGTAGGCACTGCTAACTGGGGTTTCATCCAGATGATAAAAACAGAAACGTGACTAAATCCCCTTTAGGAAAATTAGTTGCTTACTTATGGAGTGCCTGGCTTATGGAAGATGCCTTATAGTTTCTGTGAAATGGAGAATGGATTGACACTTCTAGAAATTAATGTCTTCCAACATGTATTACATTAACATTCTGTGCAAAAGCAACCTACAGACATTTGCTTGGACCTGCATTATGGAGCACCAAAGCACTTCAGTAGAAAGTGCAACTTGTTCCACTCAATGATTATTTAGTGATCTAGTTAAATACCAGAAAATCGTGACATTTTCCACTACCTGATAATTTATGGTTGTAGAGTTTACTCTTTTTTGAAGAAATTAAATTAAATTAAAAGAAGATGGTGCCTTATTCATTTTATTACCACGTAATAGCTGCTCAGTGATAGTTGTTATTTTAATGTATGAATACCAGAAACAAAGTAATGTGGTGGGGTAGAAATGGCACTGTTTTGAAAATCAGAAATATTTGTGTCAATGTCGGGTCTACATCTACCCGGCTGTGTCACCCTGGACCATCATCCCATCTTTCATTTTATTTCCTTTTCCTTTTTTTTTTTTAATTTTTATTGGAGTATAGTTGATTTACAATGTTGTATTAGTTTCAGGTGTACAGTAAAGTGAATCACTCATACATATACATATGTCCATTCTTTCTTAGATTATTTTCTCAAAAGTTTATTATTGACTAGAGTTCCCTGTGCTATACGATAGGTCCTTTTTAGTTACTTACTTTATATATAGTAGTGTGTATATGTCAGTCTCAATAATGAGAGCTAAACAAAATAAAATGTACACACTTCCTTCTTTCTCAGCATTACATGATTTTTCTAGGTCATCGGCTAGTGGCAACTTCTTTAGAAATTTCAATATGTTAAAAGTGTCGTATAGAATAAAATGGAAATTATAAATACTGAGCATCATTGCTTCATAATATGTCTTTTATTTCAGGATTCTTTATAAGCATTCTGGTTCTTATAAACTGCAGAAGAGTTAATCACAAAACTTTTCTAGTCAAGAGCTGAATGCTTGCCTTGTCTTACATGGGTCGCAACAAATGCAGTTGACCTGGCACATAATTTATCACTACAGAAGGAGGTGGTGAACCCACAGGAAAGGGATAAGCTCCCCTTATGCATTCCAAGCATTAACAGCTTTTGCTTTTTGTGTCTCCTCTCAGAGTTTTCTCTTTTACTCATCTAATAGTCCATTTCCTAAACCTAATCTTACAAATGTCTGCATTCACCTGTGACAAGACTATGTAAGGTCATGTTATCAGCAGTCAAACATAAGTTGAAAAATCAAAAAGTGAGTTTGCAGATGAATGTATAGTAAATTGCACCATTACTGTGGACCCTATACAATCTTCTAACACAAGGATATAAACACTAAAGGAATGATGGGGAAAGTGTTTACAGTTTATTAGGCTGTTATTAGATCTTCTTAAACTACAAATGGAACACACTACCTGCTTCTGCACACACAAATATCATGCATTTGAGGGCAAAAAGATGGTTCCCCAAACTAAGTTTTTCAGAATGCTATGAGTCCTCAAATAAAATGAGAGCATCTTCTAGCTAGTCTCCTTATTTAAAAAATTCTAACAGCCATGAATATAAAATATCAATATATAAAATAAAGAATACAGATGGCCAGATAAACTTATAGAATTTGTTTCCACTAGTGCTTAAAGGCCTGAAAATTAAAATAAAATAGAAATCACCATTCTTTGGTTTTGGTCAAAATTAAGGCATTAAAATATTTAATGTTGAGGATGTAGCAAAATGGGCACATCTTTTCCCTCTCACCCTCAAAGCATTATCCCACTAAACAGTGATGGATTTGGATACATGCTGATTTCCATAAAGAGCTTTATAAAATTACAAACATATGTAACATAGAAATTTTCACAGTAAAAATAAGTATTATAAAAGTATATAAGTATATGCAAAATTACATAATTGATTGTTTCCTAGTGAGACACAGTTAATTGGATTAAAAGGATATAAAATAAAGAAAAGGGCTCTTGAAATGTTCAGAAGTTGGAAGAATCAAATCCTAAATCTAAAAAAGAGAAGTCAAAAATAATCCAAGAGAAGGTTAAAATGATTATCACAAGTGAAATAATAATTTCCTCTGTGTAAATTCTGTCTTCTACCCCCTTTGCTTTGATGGAATGAGCTGTTCACCAATTTTTGTCAAGTAGAGTGAGCACAGAGGCTGATCCCATTTTCTGGCTCCCTCTTCTGAAGTAGTGGTTAGGATGGGAATGACACTGCATTCTTTTTTTTTTCTTTAAATATTCCCCATTTTATTTTATTTATTATTATTTTTTTTAATCTTTATTTTTAAACTTTTTATTGGAGTGTAATTGATTTAAAATGTTTTGTTAGTTTCTGCTGTACAGCAAAGTTAATCAGTTATACATATACATATATCCACTCTTTTTAAAATTCTTTTTCCATGTAGGTCATTACACAATACTGAAAAAATTTCCCTGTGCTATATAGTAGGTCCTTATTGGTTATCTACTTTATATATAGTAGTGTGTATATGCCAATCTGAATCTCCCAATTTATCCCTCCCCCCTTTCCCTCCCGGTAATCGTAAGTTTGCTTTCCACATCTGTGATTCTATTGCTGTTTTGTAAATAAATGGTACAAACGGATGCTACATTTTGATGTAGTTTGGCACCATTCAGCAGTGGATAATAGAAGAGATACCGTGGGTGTTAGTGATGGTGAGTCTGCATCTGATTATTCAAGTGCCTCCAAGGAGTTAGAATTTCCCACTCTGCTCCTTGAAAGGCACAGCTCCAATCTGACCTCTCTCATTTTTTGTTATTAAACTATTAGATTCCTTTGACTTTGCACAACTTATTTTGGTGCCTTTCTTTTGTGAAAGAATTCCATTCCAAAGTAATTTTTAGTTTACTAATTCTCCTACACTTTATAATATTTCAGACTAATGCTACTCATTATCACCTTTTAAAAACAGATAACAGAAATAAAGCAGAAAGAATTTAAGTGGCTTCCCAAGACCTGATGCTTATGAAGTGTCAATGGAATGGAGGGTCATGTCTATTTCCCTCCCTAAACAGCTTCTGGCTTTTGCCAAAATGGTCTGCACAATTGGAAAGGGACCAGAATCCTTGCTTAGTGAGTTATTATGGGAGTCACTCCCCTGTATAATTTCCCATCTGTTATTCTGTATTAAGACTATAATAAATTTAAACTTGTAAATTTTTAAGCATTAATCTTCATTAATTTTTCAGTTGAGGGATTGGGAAATATAGACTCAGGTTAAGTATGAGACTACTGAGGGAAAAGAAAATTAACTGATTTGATAAAAGGTCAGGTAGATACTTAACTAAAGAATTAGTTCTTCAACTCATGATGTCTAATAACCAGTACTATATTTTGTTTTGCTTGTTTGTTTCTCCCTACAGCAGGGTGACTTTCTATTTCCTATGAATCATATGAATATTTTTTCTAAGGTCTCTTTCTCCTGTTAAACCTTATAAAAGAAAAAAAACCTGATTTCTTCTGAAAACACCTTTTTTTCTATCAGCTTAATTATTCAACATTTAAAGTTTTATTTTCTTATTATTTTACTTGGACGATTAACATGCGATGCCAGAGCCCAGTGACTATGAAATTTACGTTTCCATTGTTCATTCTTACTAAAAACTCGATATTAGATTAGTACATCTGTAAGTATATTTTAATCTGCCAATTGTTAATTGACTATCTCCAATACTTAAGATCATGATTTCCAAGGTAGATTCTTCACAGCAGAATTCTATACTTTTTTTCAGCCAAGATTACCACAAGTGCAATAGGAAAAGAATGTCTTCCCCAAGTACATATTCCTATAATTGTTGTCACTTCCACCACTCTGCTCATCTCATGATTAAATCAAGTTCAGATTGTGCTTCTCAGCTCTCTCTGATGCCATGCATCATTCTGTAGAAAAATATTTATAAGCCGTATTAAATCAAATATTCGCACACACCCCAGTCATTATGGGTGATTAATTTTCTTTTCTAGACTCCATTAAGGGCCTTCACTGATATTCTTACCAGAGGCTGAGGTCTCTAATTTATTTCTCTCCTCCGCTCCTCACAACACCCCCCCTTTTAATGGCCCAGGGTCATGCTGGGATACTCATTAGTCTCCTGCTAGCTGTTCTGCCAAGTAGCCTCCAAAGCCTCAGCGTCACCTCAGACACCATTAACGTAACTGGCGCTGCAATCTCCACCTGCCAAGCGTAGAGTAATCATTTAGAGACTGAAACCTGTTCCTCCATAAATGAGCATTTTGGGGGGAGAGAGAAGTAAAGAGGGAAAGCTCATGTGTTGCAATCATTTTCTCCAAACAAATGAAATCTCAGTAACTGAGATGAGAAGGCAGATGTTTGCCAGCATCCTGGTCGTGTTTGGGGACCAGAAATGGTTTGGTGTAGAGGCAGATGTGATTTACTTTTGGCTAAAGAAAAAGACACAACGATATATTGAGGGTCCAAGGACATCTAATCACATTTGTGATTTTCTAGAGCTGCCTTCATTTCCACTGTGTTCATACATGGTGATAGAATCTAGTTGCAGATGTGTCTTGATGAAGTGATGATGCTATTCTTAGCAAGGATATGGAAAACCCATTCAACCTTCAATCAAAGAAGAATGTATATACATTTATTTATATGTGGTTTATAGGTTTTATGGTTAAAGACACAACTGCTGTCATTGCTCCTTATGTCATCATTCAAAGTTATGTCTTATACAATCAGGAGTGCAGGTTCTATATTAAGATTTCTGGCCCGAAAATATAATTCTCCTAAGAGCCAACCAAACAAAAAACAAGGGCCAGTGAACACAGGGTTACAGCTTATTGAATACAAGGGAAATATGAATCTTGCATGGAAAAAATGCAGAGACTCTGCATATATGTGTTCCTATGGACAGGATCTCTGCCTTTTTTTTTCCCCTGTAGACTTTTGTTTTGTTTTGTTTGTTTTTTAACATCTTTATTGGAGTATATTTGCTTTACAATAATGTGTTAGTTTCTGCTGTATAACAAAGTGAATCAGCTATACATATACATATATCCCCATATCTCCTCCCTCTTGTGTCTCCCTCCTACCCTCCTTATCCGACCCCTCTAGGTGGACAGAAAGCACCGAGCTGATCGCCCTGTGCTATGTGGCTGCTTCCCACTAGCTAGCTATTTTATATTGGTAGTGTATATATGTCCATGCCACTCTCACTTCATCCCAGTTTACCCTTCCCCCTCTCCATGTCCTCAAGTCCATTCTCTACGTCTGTATCTTTATTCTTGTCCTACCCCTAGGTTCTTCAGAACCATTTTTTTTAATTCCATATATATGTGCTAGCATACGGTATTTGTTTTTCTCTTTCTGACTTACTTCACTCCGTATGACAGTCTCTAGGTCCATCCATGTCTCTGCAAATGACCCAGTTTCCTTCCTTTTTATGGCTGACTAATATTCTATCTTATATATGTACCATATTTTCTTTATCCATTCCTCTGTTGATGGACATTTAAGTTTCTTCCATGTACTGGCTATTGTAAATAGTGATGCAATGAACATTGTGGTACATGCTTCTTTTTGAATTATGGTTTTCTCTGGGTATATGACCAGTAGTGGGATTGCTGGGTCATATGATAGTTCTGCTTTTAGTTTTTTAAGGAATCTCCATAGTGTTCTACATAGTGGTTGTATCAGTTTACATTCCCACCAGCAGTGCAAGAGGGTTCCCTTTTCTCCACACCCTCTCTGGCATTTATTGTTTGTAGATATTTTGATGATGGCCATTTTCACTGGTGTGAGATGATACGTCATTGTAGTTTCAATTTGCATTTCTCTAATAATTTGTGATGTTGAGCATCTTTTCATGTGTTTGTTGGCCATCTGTGTGTCTTCTTTGGAGAAATGTCTATTTAGGTCTTCTGCCCATTTTTCAATTGGGTGTTTTTGTTTTTGATATTGAGCTGCATGAGCTGTTTGTATATTTTGGAGATTAATCCCTTATCATTTGCTTCATTTGCAAATATTTTCTCCAATTCTGAGGGTTGCCTTTTTGTCTTGTTTATGGTTTCCTTTGATGTGCAAAAGATTTTAAGTTTTCATTAGGTCCCATTTGTTTATTTTTGTTTTTATTTTCCTTACTCTAGGAGGTGGGTCAAAAAAGATCTTGCTGTGATTTATATCAAAGAGTGTTCTGCCTAGGTTTTCCTCTAAGAGTTTTATAGTGTCTGGCCTTACATTTAGGTCTTTAATCCATTTTGAGTTTATTTTTGTGTATGGTGTTAGGAAGTGTTCTAATTTCATTCTTTTTGCATGTAGCTGTCCAGTTTTCCCAGCACCACTTATTGAAGAGGCTGTCTTTTCTCCATTGTATATTCTTACCTCCTTTGTCATAGATTAGATGACCATAGGTGTGTGGGTTTATCTCTGAGTTTTCTATTCTGTTCCATTAATCTATATTTCTGTTTTTGTGCCAGTACCATACTGTCTTGTTTACTGTAACTTTGTAGTATAGTCTGAAGTCAGGGAGCCTGATTCCTCCAGCTCCATTTTTCTTTCTCAAGATTGCTTTGGCTATTTGGGGTCTTTTGTCTTTCCATATAAATTGTAAAATTTTTTGTTCTAATTCTGTGAAAAATGCTGTTGGTAATTTATAGGTTTTGCATTGAATCTGAAGATTGCTTTGGGTAGTATAGTCATTTTCACAATATTGATTCTTCCAATACAAAAACATGGTATATTTCTCCATCTGTTTGTGTCATCCCTGATTTCTTTCATCAGTATCTTATAGTTTTCTGTGTTCAGGTCTTTTGCCTCCTTAGGTAGGTTTATTCCTAGGTATTTTATTCTTTTTGTTGCAATGGTAAATGGGATTGTTTCCTTAATTTCTCTTTCTGATCTTTTGTTGTTAGTACACAGGAATGCAAGAGATTTCTGTGCATTAATTTTGTATCCTGCAACTTTACCAAATTCATTGATTAGTTCTAGTAGTTTTCTGGTGGCATCTTTAGGATTTTCTTATGTATAGTATCATGTCATCTGCAAACAGTGACAATTTTACTTCTTTTCCAATTTGGATCCTTTTTATTTATTTTTCTTCTCTGATTGCTGTGGCTAAAAGTTCCAAAACTCTTTTGAATAATAGTGATGAGAGTGGGCAACCTTGTGTTATTCCTGATCTTAGTGGAAATGCTTGTTTTTCACCACTGAGAACAATGTTGGCTGTGTGTTTGTCATATATGGCCTTTATTATGTTGAGGTAAGTTCCCTCTATGCACACTTTCTGGAGAGTTTTTATCATAAATGGGCATTGAACTTTGTCCAAAGTTTTTCTGCTTATATTGAGATGATCATATGTTTTTTATTCTTCAGTTTGTTAATATGGTGTATCACATTGATTGATTTATGTTTATTGAAGAATCCTTGCATCCCTGGGATAAATCCCACTTGATCATGGTATATGATCCTTTTAATATGTTGTTAGATTCTGTTTGCTGGTATTTTGTTGAGGATTTTTGCATCTATGTTCATCACTGATATTGGCCTGTAATTTTCTTTTTTTGTGATATCTTTGTCTGGTTTTGGTATCAAGGTGATGGTGGCCTCATAGAATGGGTTTGGGAGTGTTCCTCCCTCTGCAATATTTTACAAGTGTTTGAGAAGGATAGGTGTTAACTCTTCTCTGTGTTTGATAGAATTCACCTGTGAAGCCATCTGGTCCTGGACTTTCGTTTGTTGGGAGATTTTTAATCACAGTTTCAATTTCAGTGCTTGTGATTGGTCTGTTCATATTTTCTATTTCTTCCTAGGTCAGTCTTGGAAAGTTGTACTTTTCTAAGAATTTGTCTATTTCTTCTAGCTTGTCCATTTTGTTGGCATATAGTTGCTTGCAGAAGTCTCTTATGATCCTTAATATTTCTAATGTATCTCTTAGAGAAAACTCTAAACTTCAAATTAACAGACTGTAGCATAAAAAGAATGCTTAGAAGTGGTTTCACACATGAATTCTGGCCATTTAATCTGTTTGACTATATAGTTGAAGTAGGAAAGAAAAGGTGAGAAGGAAGAAGAGAAAGAGGAAGAGGAGGAGATGAAATGTTACATATGTAACATTAACACTAATAGTTTAAAAGGTATATCTTGCCTCATTTACCTGGTTAACTACCCAAAGTCCTTATTTTCTCATATTAGACTTCTAGATCTAATCTGAAGAGAGCATGTTTAAAGAACTAGCATTAGAAATAGCCAAATAAGCAAAAATCACTTTTTTTACCTGAAAATAATAAATAATAGATATTGTAAGCATCATATGACATTTTTTGAAACCTGGTTTATTTAGAAAAAGTGTAGGTTAATAGTGTAACTGTAGGATAATGAATCTATATATAATCCTTTGAAGAAGTCACTTGCAATAAAAGACCCTGCAGACTTGCAGTGAAGTAAATCTAATTATTTATTGAAATGATAGAAAAATAATGAATAAAGTCATAATTCAGAAAGAAGATAATAGAATCATGCAAAACAAGCAGCATGGGACTATAGCTGATAAATCATTTTATGCCAATGTCATACTACTACTCAAATTAATAATATAATAAATAAAAAAAGAACTGTGTAATATTGCATGTTACTTTTAAATTTTAGAAAGGCATTTGAGTTGCTCAAGTACATTCTAATTTTGACATATTTGGAACATGTGATTAGTTTCTATGCTATTGCTGACTAGTTTATGTGACATATACAGAAATGGAATTAAAAAACAAATACAGTATGTGGATGAAAATAATCACACTCTAACACAGAAGTCCCCAACCCCCAGGCCGCAGACTGGTACTGGTCCTAGGCCTGTTAGGAACTGGGCCACACTGCAGGAGGTGAGTGGCAGGGGAGTGAGAGAAGCTTCATCCACTACTCCTCATCTCTTGCATTACCCCCTGAATCATCCCCCCTACACCCCCGTCCTTGGAAAAATTGTCTTCCATGAAACCAGTCCCTGGTGCCAAAAAGGTTGGGGACCACTGCTCTAATGCATTCTCATGTCAACTTGGAACCAGAATATGAATCACTTGGGTTCCTTTTTGGCCATACCATTTACAAGATGTGTGAACATGATTATATCAAAGAACTTTTTTACATCTAAAAAAGTTTCATCCATCCCTTAATTTCTAGCATCTATATCCACTCTTCCATCACCAGCTCTATTTCATGGTTTATGATGAATACATATCAGATGAATTGCCCTATGTAATGTAAGGTTTGAGTCTTCTAAGAACATTAAAATACTTTTAATTCAATTCTCCAATCATCCATAACTCCTTACTTGTGCTTAGGATTCTTTCTTATTAAAATTTCTCTCTCTCTCTCTCTCTCTCTCTCTCTCTCTCTGTGTGTGTGTGTGTGTGTGTGTCTTCTGTTTCATGATAAGCTTTGGCATCATTGTTCTTCATTCTAATAAGATTAATTTAATTTTTAAACTATTTTATATCAAGTTTATTGTGATGTAATTTACATACCATAACATTCACCCCTTAAAGTGTATAGTTCAGTGTTTTTTCTATATTCACAGATTTGTGCAACCATCATCACTACCTAACTTTAAAACATTTTTGTTACCCCCCAAGGAAACTATACTCCTTAGCATTCACTCCCAGTTATCCTCTGCCCCAAGTCCTGGGAAAGCATTATTCTATTCTCTTTCTCATTGGATTTTCCTATTATGGATATTTCATATAATGGAATCATACAGCTGTGGCCTTTTCTGCATAACTCCTTTCACTTAGCATAATGTTTTCAAGGTTTAACCATATTGTAGCATGTATCCTTTATTTCTTCTCATTGCCAAATAATATTCCATTGAATGGGTATATCATATTTGATTTACCCATTCATCACATTGATGTTCATTTGAGTTGTTTCCACTTTTTGGCTACTAAGAATAATTCTGCCATGATCATTAGCATACACTTTTTTAGACGTATGTTTTCATTCTCTTGGACATGTACCTAGGAGTGTAATTTCTAGATTGTATGTTAAATCTATGTTTAACAGTTTTATGAACGGTCAAACTGTTTTCCAAAGTTGCTGCAACATTTTACAGTCTTACCCACGACAGTGTATGAGTGTTCTAATTACTACACATTCTCCACACCACTTGTTATTGTCTGGCCATCCTAGTGGGTATAAGGTATCTCATTATGGTTTTGATTTGTATTCCCCTAATGACTAATAACCTTTGAGTATCTCATGTGCTTACTGGTCATTTGAATATCTTCTATGGTGAAATATCTATTCAATTCCTTTGTCTATTTTTAAATTAGGTTGCCACCTTATTGTTGAGTCGTAAGTGTTCTTTGTATATTCTAGAAGTAGTTTTCTGATGAGATATATGACTTGCAAAACTTTTTTTAATTTTTATAAGTTGTCATTTTATTTTCTTTATGGTGTCTTTAGAAGCACAAAACCTTAAAATATTTATGGATTCCAATTTATCTAATTTTGTTGTCTGCACTTTTAGTGTCATAAAAACTATTGCCTGAATGAATGCCACAACAATTTTCTCCTATGCTTCTAAGAGTTTTATAGTTTACCTTTTAACTTTAGATTTAAGAGCTATTTTTTTTTCATTTTTATATATGAGGTATAAATAAAATTAAGTAGGGGGTTCCACTTCATTCTTTTACATGTCGCTGTCCAGTTGTTCTGGCAACATTTGTTGAAAAGAGTATTCTTTCCCTCACTGTATTGTCTCAGCACCCTTGTCAAAATCGTTCTGATGAACCTAGGAGCAGGACAGGAATAAAGACGCAGATGTAGAGAATGGATTTGAGGACAAGGGGCACGGGGGAAAGGTAAGCTGGGATGAAGTAAGAGAGTAGCATTGACTTATATACACTACCAAATGTAAAATAGCTAGCTAGTGGGAAGCAGCTGCATAACACAGGGAGATCAGCTCCGTGCTTTGTGACTCCCTAGAGGGATGGGATCGGGGAGTGGAAGGAAGGTACAAGAGGGAGGGGATACGGGGATATATATATATATATACATATAGCTGTTTCATTTTGTTATACGCAGAAACTAATGCAACATTGTAAAGCAATTTTACTCCAATAAAGATGTTAAAAAATTAAACTGTAAATGTAGAGTTTATAAATGTATTGCCAATTCTAGTCCAATTATCTTTTTGTTTATTCTTATGCCAGTACCACACTCTCGATTGCTGTATATTTGTAGTAAGTTTTGAAATTAGGAAGTTTGAATCCTCCAAACTTGTTCTTTTATTTTTCAATATTATTTTAGCTCTTCATTTCTGTTTGAATTTTAGGATCAGTCAGTAAATTTCTGAAAAAAACAAGCAGCTGAGATTTTTACAAGGATTGGGTAGTATTTTTTGATCAATTTGGGAAGTCTTTTCATCTTAGCCATATTATATCTTGCAATCTATGAACATGGGTGTCTTTTCCACTATTTAATTATTTAATTTCTTTCAGCAATTTTTTGTGCTTTTCAGTGTACGAGTTCTATACTGCCATTGTTAAATTTATTACTAAATATTTTAATATTTTTATACTATGACGCTATTATAAATGGAGTTGTTTTCTCCATTTCATTTTCAGATTGTAAAATTAATTTAATTAGAATACTGTCCTCAGTCTTAAAAATTTATGGAGTAATTATAAACGTGTAGTTCACACTATACCTTGGCTTAAAAATAATAGTTAACATTTATGTATCATTTTTTATGTTCCTGGCATTGTTCTAAGTGTGTTATACATATATATTGTTCTAAGTATATAATATATATATATATATTCTTTAATGTAATCTTTATAGTTACATTATGAGATAATTTCACAAATGACACATAAAGAGATTAAGTGGTCCTTTCTTATTGAAACAACAACAACAAAAAGTATATTCCCTTATACCTCTCAGAATACCGCTTATAATTTCGTTGAACTTTTCTTCTGCTCCTTGGCTTCTGTTTCCTGTGAGATTGCTTTTACATGTTAGTTAAGGTTGAATTTTATTTTTCATGTCTTATGAGGCTTGACTGTTGATTGGAACTCTGTCCAGGTGTAGGACTTATTAACTGGTGGCCCTCAGCATACGAAGATCCTGACTTTTCTTGTGGAAGCCCCCATATCCAATATAAAGTTACCTATGGTTTTCCTCCCTTAGTTCTTCAGCCTGTCTAAGAATGAATCTGTACTCTGCTTTTGAAGGATAGGTGAACTAGCTGCAGGAATTGTGAGAACAGATTAAGAGAAAGGGATATGAGTTGTCATTGTTTTCTGTGGCTTGCAAATTTTCACTGAATACTCATTTTCTGTGTGAAACCTCCTTCACACCTGTTTTGAAATTTGAATTATCCCTGAATTTGAAAGATCCAGTATTCTCTGTGTGTGTGTGTGTGTGCATGTGTGTGTGTGTGTGTGTGTGTGTGTGTGTGTGTGTGTGTGTCTGTATATAAATGTATTCCCATGGGTGGATGGCTGGCTTGGAGAGAAGGGGGTACAAAGCAATGTTACCTTGGGGAGGATCTATTTTTTGTAGATTTTTACATTGTCCCCTGTTATTATCATGATGTGTTTCTCTCATCTTCTAAAGCAGCGGTCCCCAACATTTTTGGCACTAGGGACTGGTTTCGTGGAAGACAATTTTTCCACAGAAGGTGTGGGGGAATGGTTCAAGTGGTAATGCGAGCGATGGGGAGCGGCAGATGAAGATTCGCTCACCTGCCACTCACCTCCTGCTCTGTGGCCCGGTTCCTAACAGGCTGCAGACAGGAACCAGTCCACGCCCGGGGTTGGGGAGCCCTGTTCTAAAGTATTTGTACGTTCAAGTTCTAAGCCTTCCTGATCTGTTGACATAAGTCAATAGATTTATGAGTTAGAGTCCCACTCTATTCAGGGACATTTCAGCCTTTTGAGGTGTACTGTTAATTACTGTTAATTACCATGGCTCTACATGTTTTCCTCCTTCAATTCTTTACATTCTAGTGAGCATGTATATGCTCTATCAGTGCATATAATTCATCCACCAAAGCTACAATTATACCAGGTGTTTTTTTACACAATTTTTTTCCTCTTGAAACCATCACAATGCTTGGCACATAGTAGATAATCAAAAAATTACTGGTGAAGCCAATGAAGTCAAATGGAATTGAATGGGACACAGTTTGGAAAATTATATATAACCAATCTAAATATTATAATTCAGTAAAATTGCTACATATGACTTGTGAAAAAACACATTTTTATTGAAGTATATAAATTAATTGTTAATATAGCCAAAACATATGGAGTAAGAAAGCCAGTGGAAATATATTTAATGAATAAAATCTAGATATCTGTGTCAGTGATGGCTAGATATTCACTGATTATTCATGTTGCCTTGCTCATGGTAAGGCTGTTACTTGAAAGCCACAGTCCAGCCATTGAATAAAAACTCTTAGAGGAAAACATAGGCAGAACACTCTATGACATAAATCACAGCAAGATCCTTTTTGACCCACCTCCTAGAGAAATATAAATAAAAACAAAAATAAACAAATGGGACCTAATGAAACTTCAAAGCTTTTGCACATCAAAGGAAATCATAAACAAGACCAAAAGACAACCCTCAGAATGGGAGAAAATATTTGCAAATGAAGCAACCGACAAAGGATTAATCTCCAAAATTTATAAACAGCTCATGCAGATCAATAACAAAAAACAAACAACCCAATCCCAAAATGGGCAAAAGACCTAAACAGACATTTCTCCAAAGAAGATATACAGCCTGCCAACAAACACATGAAAGAACACTCAACATCATTAATCATTAGAGAAATGCAAATCAAAACTACAATGAGATATCATCTCACACCTGTCAGAATGGCCATCATCAAAAAAATCTAGAAACAATAAATGCTGGAGAGGGTGTGGAGAAACGGAACACTCTTGCACTGCTGGTGAGAATGTGAATTGGTACAGCAACTATGGAGAACAGTATGGAGGTTCCTTAAAAAACTACAATTAGAACTACCATATGACCCAGCAATCCCACTATTGGGCATATACCCTGACAAAACCATAATTCAAAAAGAGTCATGTACCAAAATGTTCATTACAGCTCTATTTACAATAGCCCGGAGATGGAAACAACCTAAGTGTCCATCATCAGATAAATGGATAAAGAAGATGTGGCACATATATACAATGGAATATTACTCAGCCATAAAAAGAAATGAAATTGAGACATTTGTAATGAGGTGGATAGAACTAGAGTCTGTCATACAGAGTGAAGTAAGTCAGAAAAAGAAAGACAAATACCGTATGCTAACATATATATATGGAATTTAAGAGAAAAAAGAAATGTCATGAAGAACCTAGGGGTAAGAGAGGAATAAAGACACAGACCTACTAGAGAATGGACTTGAGGATATGGGGAGGGGGAAGGATAAGCTGTGACAAAGCGAGAGAGAGGCATGGACATATATACACTACCAAACGTAAGGTAGATAGCTAGTGGGAAGCAGCCGCATAGCACAGGGAGATCAGTTTGGTGCTTTGTGACCACCTGGAGGGGTGGGATAGGGAGGGTAGGAGGGAGGGAGACGCAAGAAGGAAGAGATATGGGAACATATATATACATATAACTGATTCACTTTGTTATAAAGCAGAAACTAATACACCATTGTAAAGCAATTATATTCCAATAAAGATGTAAAATTTTATATATATCCTTCTTGTATCCCAGTTGAGACATTGGGATTCAGTTCTAAAATATGGAGTACAAAGAGAATAAATGAACGATACAACCAATCTTGGCCCATAAAAATACTCATCCCTCCTTTTGAGTAAATATCAATGTCCATGGAAGCTATGTGTTGAAACTTGTGTAGCCTATGTCAGACTTGGTCCCTGGATGATAACGTAAAGGAAAGTTCTCTCATCCCTGACTTCTGAGTCAATTAGACATAATAGAAATAAGAAATTAACTCATGTTATTATATAACACTATGACTTGAGAGTTTGTTACTAGCATTCCTCTAATAATAAAAAATTGAACAAGTAAATATAATGTCATCAGTATTTCATTAGTAGAAAGTAAATTAAAAGTTGATTTGAAAATATGTTAGTATATAGCATCATCCCTGCATACTTAGCAAAGCCCTCCTGCCTTCCTTAGTAATTACTTCCACTAGGAAGTCCTTGAAAGTAAAACATTTTGATCGAGTATTTCTGTTGATTCCGTTTATTTCTGTTTATAATCCTCTGTGTGTATATGTTGTTTTACATAATGTATCTTTTCTCAGCCTTAAAATACAAGGACTCTACTCAGTAACCGTCTTTCCCTGATGTGAAAGTCACTTGTTATTGACCCAAAATCTGATACAGATTCTAATTATTGTTTAATTGAGTAAAATTGAAAAACATTAAAAATTCACCTAGAAATCTGGAATGTTTAGCTTCTGTTGACAGCTAGAATATCTGACAAATGTGCTGCATTCCAGCATGACCACATGAGCTGGAGCTAACCGGCTTCTCCTCCTTTGGTAGAGTATCTGTTTTTGATTCCCCTTAGGTGCAGCCATTCTTTCAATGTACGCATGCGTTCTTATACCTGGCCTCATTTATGTTACTTGTCTGGTCCCAAAAGGAATTTGGATTACAACCAGTTTGGCAACGATGTCAAAAAACTAGAACATAAATATATTAAGTTTGTTTTGTGGCATTTGAATTTTGTAATTTTTACACAAGTTTATTATTTTCATGTAGAGTCTTGAATCTGTGATTATCTTAGCTGAGTGTCAGAGAGGTAGATTGCTATGTTATCTTACTTTTACATATTACTTTATATTTAAAAATCTGTTAGTTACATTTAGTCTTATACTTACCTGCTGGGGGAAAACATGAAGCAGTGGTTGTGCTTCATCATGAAATGGAGAATAAATTTAAGAAATATAAACTATTATCCATATGTTAGCCTACATGAGTTTAATAGGAAAAGTATGTATTTTATGGATCAGACTTCCAAATGTATTTGGAAGAAGTTGTCATCAACTCACACACTATCCACCTAAATCTGTAATATTCTCAATAACAATTTCAGATGTAAACTTGGGTAAATCAGTATCAATTTAATTATATTTAGTGTTTAAAATAGAAATGAGTTTTATTTATTCCCCAGGATCTGGGGAATTCTCCACTACATTCATTAAAATGTGTTAAGCTTCAAGTAATAGTAAACTTGAGTTCAAAAGCCTAAACAAACAGGGGTTTATTTTTCTTACATTACAAGAAGTCTGTAAAACATTTCCATGTTACATGCAGCTACTGTAAGTTGATGTTAGACTTAAAAAAAATAAAAAACCTTATTCATTTATTTAAAACAAAAAAAAAACAAGAAGTTTGTACCTTGTTTTTTCTAGCATTGATTCACTGGTTCAATATTGTCAGTGTTTGCATCTCTGTAATTTTTCTATTCTTGTTACAGTCACAAGTGATTGCTACAACTCCAGGCCTTATGCCCACATTGAAAGCAATGCAGGGACATCAGTTGAAACTACCTTTACTATCAGGAAAAGCAAAAACATTCCCAGAAATCCATCAGCATAATTCAGCATATGTCTCATCGGCTAAAAAGATTTCAGATGGCCACTTCTAATTCAAATAGAAGCTTGAACTGAAAATACTTAGAGGAAATGGTCAAGGGAAAAGAGACAGGAATGAGTGTTCAGTTAGCCAATCATTTGTATATGTCCATAAACCATATGGGTAATAATAGAGAAACACATACTGTCTCCTACAGTTGACAATGTCTACCCAGTCACTATTGCTAAGCAGGTGTCCCCATTGCAGGCTTCTCACTAGATATTTGCTAAGAAGCAGAGAAGGTGTGGCAGTAGCATTGAAATTCTAGGAGCAGAGTGTCAAAAATGCAAAGCAATTTCTAGAGGCAGTGGGGTGACGAAAGCAATGCAAGCTTGGCAGCCAGTAGTCAGCATCATCAGCACTAGGTCAGTTTGTAGCATGGTTTTGCTGTGGTTCTGGCTACCACTTAACCTACCTTATCCCTGCCCATTTCCCTTGCCTAATTCTGTAGCCTTCCTGGATATTCTTTGAATGACCAGTGCTCTTTAGTTAAACCCTTCATCTGTTTCATGTATACAAGAAGGTAACACAGGAATTGGCACAAGGAATTGTTGTAAGCCAAAGACATTCAGAGAAATAAGGAGAATCTGGAGTATGTTATTTTGAGTCAGTTGAGACTTAAGGCAATAATAAAATAAATTCTAATGAGCATTAACGGAAGGATGTCTGGCAGTCCATGATACGCAATAGGAAATGACAAACCACTTATGTTATTATCAGTGGTCACCTGGAAGAAGCACCCACTGAAAATAATGTTTAGAGAGCCAACAACATGAGAAATAAAATTCAAGACTGCAGAGTAGAGTGATTTACTCCAGTGGGATTGGAAATATTAAATGAATAATTTGATAAGTTCAAATCCCCTTGCTGTTGTTGTTATTGTTGTTCAAATGCAGACAGAAAAACCAAAAAATTCCTATGTCTTCTCTGAAAGATTTCCTTATCTCTTAGAGCCACTGGACTAAAAGCCAAATCCCAGACAGAGTTTGCTTCTGTGGGTTGCTAAATTATGATGTTAATTGAATTCACAGCCTCTCAAAGGACATTTAGGGATATGGAAAGAATGAACCTATAATCTTTAGAAAATTGGCTTATATGAGGAATCAGAGGATTACAAATACCAAAACTCAATCCACTCTTAGACTCTTTTGGCAGCAGAAGTGACACTCTTCCCAGTTTACTGAAGCTGTTCTCTGCCTTGCTTGAAAATATTGAAAGGTTTGAGATATGGATATTTAGTGATTCTTGGTTTTGATAGAATGGTCAGGAACTTAGAAGCAACCTGACTGGATGGTTGATGACATGAGATTTGGAAAGGAATTATGTGGATGCAGCTCTTAAAATTTACTCCGAGTATAGGAAAATTTGTATTCTACAGGAATCTTCACAAAAATGCTCCCACTTCAAAGGAGCTTCTTAGTAATTAGGGTCACAAAATGACTTTTATAGCAATATCAGCTAGTATTCTTTCCAACCACCCTGGAAAAGACTTAATGAGATCATGAACAAAAAAACACATTAATCATGGTAGCTTTAAGGATGTATAAATTATATTCATGTTCAGCTACTTTGATCTCACTTATCCAATGCTAACTGATGTACTTTCCAGGACCAACGCCAAAACTGAGAATCAATATGGCAATGTATGCCAGAAGACCGGACAATCACCTTTTGGCATTTGGCCTTCTTCCACCATGATGAAGGTGACATTTTACCCTTTCTAAGAGTCATATTCTCAGTTTGGTTTTGCTTTTTCCACCTCACAGGTAAACTACATATTTTAAAACAATAATAAAACTAAACACTTGTATTAGTCTGCTGGGACTGCCATAACAAAATACCATTGACTGGGTAGCTTAAACAACAGAAATTTATTTTCACACTGTTTTGGAGGCTGAAAATTCCAAGATCAAGGACCATCAAGGTCCATTTTCTGTTGAAAGCTATCATCCTAGCTTGTAGATAATCAGCTTCTTGCTAGGTCTTTACATGGATGAGAGAGAGAGAGTTCTGGTGTCCCTCTTTTTACAAGGACACCAATCCTATAAGATTAAGGCCACACTCTTATTAATGCATTTAACCTTAATTACCTCCTAAAGACCCTGTCTCTAAATACAGTCACTTCGATGGTTAAGGCTTCAACATAATTTTGAGGGGACACCATTTAGTTACAGCACCACTCAACATTGCTGTTGATGTAGGAATTCCCTTTACCAATTAACAAGAAACACACAAACACATTAACAAAGGAATGAATAAATAAAGTCAATATATTGATGTACATTGTTGTTGTGGGTCTTTTCTTTTATCAGTAACTCAGAAGCAGCTGACCATACAGAATGACAAAATGCTTAATGTCTTTGTTATGGCACAATTGTCCAATATCACCTCCAGATGAAAGTGATATCCTTTGAACCACAACTGATTTATGGTGTTGTTTTTCCTACATCCAGTATTCATAGACACAGAAACTAAGGGCAGGAAGTTGGGTTTCACCTCTTCCTATTGCACAATGTAATACTACTCACAGAATATCTGCTTCCTTTCCCCCATGACTCTGGGCTTTCAGTTCAGAGGTTTCATTACACAAGGGAGAAAACCATCCCAGTGGGCATAGCAGGGCCTAGTTCTATTAAATCAGAAGCTAAATTGCCACTGGCAATTTTGGGCTCTTGATGCCAACAGATGAACAGAACAAAAAGGGTTTACAGAGCTGCCTGGTATGATTGATCATGACCATCAGAGTGAGATAGGATTGCTGCCATATAGTGGGGACAGGAAGGAACACAGGTGCAATCCAGGGTTTATAATGTTCCAGAATTACCTTGTTCAGTGTTAATGGAATTCTATAGCAATTCTATACAGATGGGGCCAAAAAGAGATCTAAAACAAAGGCTTGGATCACCTCACTCAATAAAGAGCAACAACAGGCTGAGATACTGATTGAAAGTAAATGAAAATTAATACAGCCTGGTTAGTTGAGGAGGAAAGTTATAAATTCTAAATACAGGCTTATGAACAGCTCTGGAAATGAGGGCTACATATAACCCATATCTTCCTCTGTGTTTGTGTGTGTGTGCATGTGTGTGTGCTGGACGGTTTGATTTAAATCTGCTTGAAATCAAAATCATAATTGTGAACTAGATAACCTAATCAATCAATCTAGATCCCCATCTGATGATAGGATTTATAACACCACTGCATTCCAAAAGATGCTGAGTTTTACAGAAAAGCTGATGCTATTGAATAGCTGTCAATGGGACATGCACCCTGAGTTGTTGTTCCAAGTGGGTCAGAACATTTGCACTGAATCTTCAGCATTTTCATACTTGATTTCATCATAGTCAACAGCATGAGCATAAGAGTTGAGTAGAGATTCAGAGAAATTTACTAGGTTGCTCAGGAACAAATCATTTCTCTAGGAAAATGAACCCAAGTTGTTGGCTGCAGGAGTATTAGGCTCTAACCAATTGGAATAACTGTTCTTAGATAATTGTAGCAGTGGAAGCCTCTTACACACGTGTGTTAATAACTTATAAGGTTCTGATATATGGATTAATCTGTTGGTTCTCCCAAGAAGTAGGCAAACATGCATATGACCTTATTTGTAATATTGATGATGAAACAAAGCCAGACAAATTACAGTCATGATCACAAAGTTTATAAATGAAGACGCTTGCACTGGAATGTGTGCTTCAGAACCCATATCATTGATGGAATTATAGACATACTGGAAAACACTGCATCTGACACTTATAAATAAAATCATGCAACTTTGATAGCTTTGTTGCACAAAAGTTTTCTAAAGGTGTCTTTGAAATGAAGCATGAAAATATTCATAATTTATGGAACAGCAATGACTAAATAAAATTGTTGGTAACTTGTTTTATGTCTCCTGTCTCTTTCTGGATTGGGTGATGATGGAGGCCATAAGAGAGATTATACTCTGGGCGTAAGAAAGGTATTGCTTTAAATTCACTCCTCCGTAATGAAATTACAAATCTTTGATTTTCTCTAATTGAAAATAATTTATGTCATCTTGTTTTAGAAGTTATTTTTTAAAAATGACCTAGCAACTAATACCTTTGGGGAACTTTCTCTGGATTTGTACTTAGAGTCACTTCATGGACCAACCATGATATTTCTCCAAAAAAACATTTAATAGTTGTTATGTACCCATTTTAGTTCATATTTGTGGATGCAAAAAGCTCTTGCTGATCCTCTTTTTTGTGTATGAAAATTCAGGAAACAAAAGAAACCCTATCCTTACCTCCAAATTCTAGAGCAGACATTGTATTAAGCTCTGAGATCAGGTAAGGATACCTAGGTAAATATTAATGAAATAGCAACATGAAAAGGAACATATATTTGCACTGTAATATCCTGTAATTTTCAAAATGAACAAACTAAAAACATATTAATAAAGTAAAGAACAAGGAAAATAAAAATTCATAAGCAGCAATGTTTCATCTTTCTTTGTAGGAACAGGTCCTTTTCCATTTCAATTGACACAAATATAAAATGATTTTCTTTAACTGAGTATCTATATTGATTTTGCTTTATGATCCATACATCTTCTCTGTGACTTCATTCCCCTCACTAAGACAAATAAGTTAAAATCCATTCATTCTCTAGAGTAGTTTCAATTTTCATGATGAATCAACCAAGTTTTGACCAGAATACCAACAGTAATTCTCTTCTTTGTCTCTTTTGACAAGTAATTGTATTTGTTCTATAAAAAACAACACTCAGTAATCCACATTGTTCTTTTTCAAAACCAGAGGTTTAAGATTTTATGTTAGATGTTGACTGACCATGCAACTCAAATACCCTTTTATTATATTTAAAAGGTTCATAGGATGGTACTCACAAATGAATGTCACACCTTGGAAAACAATGTAGTTAAAAAGATAACATAGTTGCCTGGGTGAGACCCGAATTAACTAGACATTTTGAGAATGCTGAACATTTACATTTTCAGCACATCTAATTAACTTGTAGGTATTACATTCCAGTTGATTCAGGGAAACTCATACACATGCATGACATGAAAAAATCATTGTCACTGTGAAATGGTGTTTTACACTTACACCCCTACAGGCAGTTTTCTTTTTTCAGAATTAAATATACATCAAGTTGCATATTAGAATCCCCCTGAAACGTTTCCAATATTTCTTCCTTTTCCTTCATGCCTTTTCACTTTTAATTCCTAGTGAGAATGGGAAATGGAGACTGTAAAGAATCATAAAAGAAAAATTCTGACCATATTCTCAAACACAAAGAAAGCATAGTTTTTATACTTCATGGGACTCTGTTTTTTTCTTTTGAATATTATTTTATTTTATCTTATTAGACAGCAGGTTCTTATTAGTTATACATATTAGTATATATATGTCAATCCCAATCTCCCGATTCATCCCACCCCTCACCATGGGACTTTGTTTTAATCAAATTCAATCACTTGTAGATTCATTCCTCCATTTCTAGTCCAGGAAGAAACACCCAATATTCACTTTAATGAGTAAAAGTAAAAGCTTTACTCAATACATTATCTTCCAACATAAAGTACAAATAATACCATTGCGTGCTTATAGGAAACCTTTTTCATAATCTGGTACTTCCTAAATTGACTCTTGAAAAGGTAAATGATCATTTGGAAAAGTCTTCTTATGTATGCTGTATACCTTTTAAAGACAACTTGGAGTTCAAAATAATACAATAAATGACACTCATGGTTTCTTATATCATGAACTTCAGCACAAAGAAACAATATTTTCTAAAACCATATATAAAACTATTGAGTTCAGCATGCAAATAATTCAAAATAAATCCGTTTCAGATAAAAAATTACTTGATTTCTTCAAGCAAAAACCAATAGCTCAAAAAGTCACTTCAATGCTTTGACACATTTAAGTAACCAGCTAAGAACAAGTGCATGACTAATTCGGCTGGCTATGCAAAAACAATTGTCTCTCAGATGGTCAAAACTTAGCCACAAAATGCACTAATGGGGATAAATAATCTCTGTGCACACTAACTAAATAGAATACAAAACAATTTTTCCATGAAAAAATGCAAAATTTGCACATATAAGCAAGCAGGGAAGACTTCTTCAAGACTGATCTGTTGTTCTTAAAGTTTGTATATTTTATTGGAGTTTTGGTGTTGCTAGTTTATCTTGCTTTTGTTCTGGTGGTTTTGTTTCTATTTAAATGTCAGTAGGGAATTTTTAACCTCTTTGACTACCCACATTTTAGTCTGGAAGCTAACATCGCTTTTTTTCTCCAATTGCCCTTAAAGATATCCAGGATTAAACACATGTTATTAATATTTTTCAGAAACAGTGAATCACACAAATACTTTTAAACGGAAACATAAAAACAGAGGAAAAAGAAGAAAAGAGAGGTTATATAAAACTGAAAGCAAGCAAGAATTCTCCGCCAATCATAATGTGAAAATACACTTTATCTCTTTAAATTTTAAACAAAAAAATTTCTAAGAGGGAGACTGTGTCTGCTTAATCTCTTTGGCAACAGTTTTCTTTTTCTTCTTCCTTCACTGTTTTTCTAAGATACATCCAGAGAGCACATCAGAGAAGCAAACACTATAGTCTGCAGATATCATATTACACACACAACAATTTGTATGATAATTATTTTTTCTTGATTGCAATTTAACTCTTTAAAAATGCAAATTACTGTCAAAAAAAATGTTCTCCATGTGTAATGACAAAAATTCCACCAAAGTCCTATAAATTTTGCAGAATAATGGGTTTACAGATTAAAAAAAAAAAGAGTGTACTCTATTAGACAAGTCCATTATGGAAGAAAAACACACTGGGTTGAAAATCCTTACAGTTAACAATTTCTAGGTTGTTGTTGATTACTGCCTGGAGCCCTACCCTTTCTTCAAAACCTATTGTAGAGGGTAAAAGATGTTTTTCCCTTCTGATATATTTCCCAGTTATATCGATTAGATCAAAAGTAATGTCAGAAAATCTAAAATTAAGCATTCAAACCTGCAACTACTTGAAACATAGGCAATAAAGCATTAGAAAAATCACATCTATGCTTACAATCAATTTTACAAATAGTTGAAAATATGGACCTCGGTAAATATATACACATACCTACTATATACACTATATATCCTTTTTCTTGACAAGCTTTTGTGACTAGATAGAGGAAGAGCAATGAATTCTCCTAAAGCAGTGTGTCATCATAGGCACCAAATTTAGCAATATAACAGCTAAACTTTCCTGAATACCTGCTGTGTCAGTCTCTGTGTTTAGTGTGTTCTGAAGATCAGATCCTTCATAATCCCCAACTGGAAGGCATGAATAGCATCCCTTTATTCATATAAGAACTTGAGATGCAAAGGGTGATTAAGAGGTGAGTCACAAAGCCCAGATCTAACTGTGCATATCGGATCCCACAGCCAGCACCCATATTGTTCTACCTCCTTTCTCCCCAGTGAAAAAACAGACCCATTTACCACTTGGCTTGACTGGGCACATGGGCAAGTTAATTATTTGGTGTGTGCCCAATCACTCACATCTGATAAATGGAAAAGCTAATTCACTTACCTAATGCACAAAGGAGCTGTGAAACATTATACAAATGAGCTTTGAAAATTGATGTGTTAGGTAAAGGTAAACAATAGAAACTTTCACAAATGATTATTTTTGATGCATAAAGTTTAAAGGATTAAGCAGTATTTATAATAAAAAAATACTGTCTTCAAAATTAAACACAAATAGTCAAGTCCTGAATCTATTATTTAATAGCTAGGTAAGCACAGAAAGGATCCTTAAACTCAATGAGGCTAATTTTCCTCTTCTGTAAAATGGGGATAGTGAGTATTACAGAATTATTAGAGGAACTAAAATAATGCATGAAAAATAATTTGACATAGAATAGACACTAAACAAAGTATATCTGTTATTATTATTTTATGAATCAGAAAAAATCTGAGTACCAAATTAATACGTGAATTCCCTATTTGCGTACTGCTTTCATATGTAGAATCATCTGCTGATTGAGGGAAAGGGAACCTTTTAACAAGCAAGAAAGTAAACATAATTCTTTCCCTCCTAATATCACATATATATATATATATATCATATTATATATAATATAGTAATACTTGGCTTAACTGTATTGGAGAAAGCCATCTGGCTATGGCAAATTTGTAACATGCCATGTTGAGTCTAATTTATTGATATGTTTCATGTTTAACTGTATGTTAAAAATGTGACTTACTTGGTGTCAGTTTCTTGTGAAAGACCAAGGGAATAGGAAGTACCCTCATGAGTGTTGCCAGACCACTGATGCTGGACTTGTAAAGGAGTAGGGAAAAAACAGTCATGTAACACTTTGTTGGTCATCACTTCTAGCCTATAGGTGATTAGAAAGTTTAAGAAAATAGTGGGAGATTAAAAAGATAATTATTTGCAGAAAGATGTGCTGTGGGTGCTGCCATTCTTCTGTGGCAGAGTGGTGGGCAATCATGTTCCCACCTCACATCTCATGAAAAGGAATTCAGAGCAGTCATGCGAAGAACTTGATGTATGTCCTCTACAGTTGTGGGCAGGATGACTGGTGTTTGATAGACACCTAAGGAAAATAAGGCTCAGAGGCTTGCTTGCTAACGTACACATCTGGAGTTTGTCAGGTCAAAGGCTGCATGAGTGCATCCTGTGGACCAGATGTGGGTCATTTGTGCAAGAATCAGTCTGGACATGTCTTAGATTCTGTTCAAGAAGGGCACTCTGTAGGTAAAGAAAAGCTAATAAAACAGGTACAGCCATCTTCCTCCCAGTCTGTGGATAAAGCCAACAAATAAAGGATCTATAGACGTATAGAGCCAAAAGAATGACCAAGGAGTTTAGCTAGGAAGGTGACACACTGCTTCTGATGCCTGCCTAACCTCTGGTCTTCTGGTCATATAAGAGAATAATATTATTACTTCAGCTAATTGTGATTAGGGATTTTGTTTCTTGCAGCCAAAATCATCACAACTACTACTATAGCTAATCTATAGGATTTATGTGAGAATTAGTGGAAATTTATGAAAAGTCCTTAGTAAGATATTTTTGAATGTAGTTGACAGGCACTAGATAAATAGTAGATGTTTCCTTAAGGTTTTTGATAGAAAGAAGAGAGAAATGAAGACAATGTAAATGAATTGAAATATATTATTAAGGAAGATAAAATGTGTATGTACAAGTACAATATGTAATAAACATTATAATGTTTTAAATGCTACACAAAACTGTGAGTTTTCAGAGGAGGGAGAGATTATTTCCAGCAGGGAATATATTTGAGGACATTATTTGAGAGAGAGGTTGCTCTCTGATTTCTCCCAGGCAAGTTTCAGTTCACAGATGTGTTTGCCCATGTATAAATCAGGGTTCAATCAGAGGAGCAGGACACAAGGAATTACATAGAATAGGGAATTTGTTTACAGAGATTAAACCTTCCACAATCATGGGAGCTGGTGGGGAGATCTATGAAAGGCTGTTGGCTCTGCATCTGATGTTGGATGTGATGTTTCTGTAGTTCAACCAGTAGAGCATTTGGAGAGGAAAGTTAGGCCTGAAATGGGCTAGAATAAGAAAAAACTGGCATCTTTGCTGATGAGACTGAACACACAAGGACAAACTGAAACCCATGTTGGACCCTTTTTCCCCAAACCTTGCTGATACAGGTAACTTTCCAGGGTTGCTGGCACCTTTGACCACAGACCAATACATACATTTCTCTGGGCCTAGACTCAGAGAAACTTTAGGAGATCCACTGTGAGTTGCAGGAGCTAGAGGTCTGGACACTGCCCCATGCCTAGAGCATGAGCTCAAAGATCAGATGCATCATGCCTGACCAGAGAGTAGGCTGACTTTCAGAGAATACAAATAACCACTACATCACTTCTAGTCTCCACCTTTCACGCAAAGTTTGACCTGTCTTGTGGCCAACCCTAACTCAGAGCCATACAGGGAAGGGTATTCTGAGAAATATAACTGTAGCTTAGCTAAATGACAAAGCCAGCACAGCCAATAACTTTTTTATTATAATTATTTTATATCCTTAAAACTTTAGGAGATTTCACAGAATGACCAAATATTTGGGCTTCCCTTAAAGAAAGAAGTTTGTGAAGATATTGATGAAGTGATTGTAAAGTTTATGTGGAGAGGCACAAGACCAAGAATAGCCAACACAATACTGAAAGAGAGCAAAGTGGGAGGACTGACACTACCTGACTTCAAGACTTACTATAAAGCTACAGTAATCAACACAATATGTTATTGGTGAAATAATAGGCAAAAAGACAAATGGAGCTGAATAGAGAGCCCAGAAATAGACCCACATAAATATAGTCAACCCATCTTTAACAAAGGACCAAGACAACACAACAGAACAAAGGTAGTCTTTTAAATTAATGTTGCTGGAACAACTGGACATCCACATGCAAAGAAATGAATATAGATGCACATTTTGCAAAAACTAACTCAAAATAGACCCCAGACCTAAATGTAAAACATAAAACTACTAGAAGACAAAATAGACAAAACCTGGGTGACCTTAGCTATGGTGATAACTTTTTAGATACAATACAAGGGCATGATCCATGAAATAAATAACTGACAAATTAGACTTAATTAAAATTAAAATGTCTTCTCTGTGAAAGGCAATGTCGAGGGAATGAGAACAAGCCACACACTGGAAGAAAATATTTTCACAAGATACATCTGATGAAAGACTGTTATCTAAAATACAGAAAGAACTCTTAAAAATCAATAATATGAAAACAAACAACCAAATTAAAAAAATAATCCAAATATCTTAACAGATACCTCACCAGAAGATACACAGTTGGCAAACAAGCATATGAAAAGATGTTCTACATCATATGTCATTAAGGAAATGCAAATTAAGGGCAATGTGATATCACAACACACCAATTAGAATAGCCAAAATCTAGAATACCAACAACACCAATGCTGGTGATGATGTAGAGCAACAGGAACTCTCATTCACTGCTGGTGGGAAAGAAAACTGGTACAAACACTTTGGCAGACAGTTTAATGATTTCTTACAAAACTAAACATACTCTTACCATGCAATCCCTCAATCATACTCCTTGGTATTTACCCAAATGAGTTTGAAGTTATGTCCACACAAAAACCTGTACATAGACATTTATAGAAACTATTCATAATTGCCAAAACTTGCAAACAACCAAGATATCATTCAGTAGAGCAATGAATAAATGAACTATGGTACATCCAGACAATGGGATGTTATTCAGCACTTAAAGAGAAATGAGCTATCAAGCCATGAAAAATCATGGAGGATCCTTAAATACATATTACTAAGTGGAAGAGCCCAATCTGTAAAGGCTACATGATATATGACTCTAGTTATATGACTTTCTGGAAAAGCCAAAACTATGGAGATAGTGAAAAAAAAATCAGTGGTAGCTAGGAGTTGCAGGCTGGGGTGGGGTGAATAGGTAGAGTACAGAGGATTTTTAGGGCAGTGAAAGTATACTGATGGGTAAACATCATTATACACTTGTCCAACCCACAGGATGTGCAACCCCAAGAGTCAGCGATAATGTAAACTGAGGACTTCAGGTGACTATGATGTCAGTGTACGTTCAAATGTACCCTCTCATGGGCGGTGTTAATAATGGGGAATGATATGCATGTGTGGAGGCAAAGTGTATATGGGAAATCTCTGTGCCTTCTCTTGCTGTGGACTTAAAGCTACTCTAAAAAATAAAGTTATAATTAAAAGAAAAGAAAATAAAAGAAAAACATCAGTTGAGCTGACATTCATACATGACAGCAGGTGACTTGAGGTGGGGAGAAGCAGCCCCCTTGCATGGGTTTGAGCTCTCTTGTTTGCCATCATCCCCATCATTTCCTATCAACTTCCAACACCAAAACCTTGTCAGTTATCATTTACTGTCACTGTAGACTGAATGTTTGTGTTCCCTCAGAATCCATATTTTGAAACCCTAATCCCCAATGTGATAGTATTTGGTGGTGGGGCTTTTGAGAGGTGACTAGGAGACACCATAATGGGACGGATGCCCTTATAAGAAGATTAAGAGACCAGGGCTATCTGCCATTTGAAGATACAGCAAGGAGGCTATCCACAAGCCAGGAAGGCTTTTACTAGAAACAACCATGCTGGCTCTTGATCTTGGCCTTCTAGCCTCCAGAACTGTGAGAAATAAACCTTGGCTGTTTAAGTCACCCAGTTTATGGTATTTATTTGTTAGAGCAGCCTGAGTTGACTAAGATAAGCATACTGCTTTTCTTTTTTCTTTCATTCATTAAGCCTGGGTTCTGAAGAGTTTTGCATTTGGGACACTATATTTTGAAGGAGACTTCGGATTGAGTATTTGAGAAGGGTTTGCATTTGATATGGAAAGTGATAGATAACTTAGGAAAAATTGTTACTAGAAATATTTCTTAAACTCATGAGCAGTCTTAGGCCTGATGAAGATTAAAGTGTGAAGGAGAGTTTGGTGAGATATGGTAGTCAGAAAGTGACTTGGCGCCAGATGGTAAAGGGTCTGGAATGCCAGTTTTATTTGGTAGACATCGGGAAGCAATTGAAGCATTTTAAAGAGGTGAGGGAAATGACCACAACTATGGTATAGGAAAATCAATCTAGAAGTTGTATAATAGTGAATTAGGTGGGAACAGAGACAGAGGTGGAAAGTATCTTTTATAATGCAGCAATTTTTACTTGATTACCAGTCTTGCCTGAAGACCAGTCTGATTATTCTTATGGCCACTGGGTCATTGTCTTTGTTCCACTTAAAAATATCACAGAATTTGAAGCCCTAGATTTATTTATCACTGTGGTTGATAGACAGAACTCCAAGTTTTCCTTTGTTTAAGGGAAACACATTCAAGCTGGTATTCAAGTTCATATTCAAGCTCCCCAGGCGGTTTGGTTGCCAAAACTGTTCTGGAAATCTTGCAAACTCTGTTCTGTGGCATTTAGCACTGCTGCTTTCAATCTTGGCTGGAAACCATAAAAATAATATTTCATTCATTATGTTGTAGAAGAGTCCCTTAGAGCTTCATACTTGAAAGAGGAGATATTGTGCAGATAGCATCACATTTCTATGCACAGCAAGGCACCAGATTGACAAACAGTTAAGTTATGACTTAAGGGATATTATTAAAATGGTAATATTACTTTATCACCAAAGAATTATGAGGTCTTAGTTACATCCTCTAAGTGACTGACTGAGAAGGAAATTATTCAAACTAGTAAGACTGGGAAGACACTTTAGTTCATTCCTGAGCAAACCTGTGCTTACTCCAAATGGAGTTGGTGTCTTTCATTAGAAACCCCCAAATCACAATGAGCCAAAGGAATATTACTCCACTAACTACATTTCAGAAAATAGGGTTAGAATTGAAGAATTCAAAAGGAAAACTGGTGACTATCCCCCAAATCTCAAATGCTTTCAAAATACTGAACTGCTTCAATAGAGATGAAGAAGTAAATACTAAACAAAAACCTTTAACTTACACATTGCACACAGGTATAGACATCATGTTACCCCTCTACTGCACACATATCTAGTTTGATTCCACTGAGAGAACTTTAGCAATCAGTGAAAGTACTACAGCTAAAAGGACAATATACATACATAAAATAAGAATGTTTTGGTACTTAGTAAAATAAAAGAAGCACCCATATTAGGGTAAGCTGTCTCCCAAGAGGTCCTCTGCATTGGAGTTCTCTGTCTTCATCTTTGGGACTTCCAGTACCTTGTTCAATTTTGGGGAATATTGACTGCTAGACTGCTGAACTTCATATCCCTATAGAGAGAAAGCTATTTCAAGGCAGCACAGAGACCTTATTCTCTAACAAATGGCCAAGTTCCTTTTTTTCACTTTTGTGTAAGCCAAACTACCAACACAAGAGTCTATTCTGCCATTTCCTGGTCCTAAGTGTATTTGCTTTTTACACTCTTCATATCTAATTTAGACCACAAATACTAGTCAATTAATAATTCATAATCAGAACATCTCTAAATATACTTACATTTGAGGTTAGGGCTTCGACATATTTTTTTTTTTTTTTTTCTGGGAGATGCATAATTCAGTTCGTAGCACAGAGGAAATCAGAAAATTAACTTATAAGCCTCAATGTCTTCATGTTGAACATCAGGATAATGATATCTTCTTCAAATTGTTGTTACCGGGAACAAATGAGATAGTACTTTTTTTTTTTTTTTTTTTTTTTTTTTGCGGTACGCAGACCTCTCACTGTTGTGGCCTCTCCCGTTGCGGAGTACAGGCTCCGGACGCGCAGGCTCAGCAGCCACGGCTCACAGGCCCAGCCACTCTGCGGCATGTGGGATCTTCCCAGACCGGGGCACGAACCCGTGTTCCCTGCATTGGCAGGCGGACTCTCAACCACTGTGCCACCAGGGAAGCCCGAGATAGTACATTTTAACAATATAATAGTTGCACAATAAATCTATGGTTTCCCTTACATCAAACCATCTGGTTAGAAGTCCACACTATCCCTGGACTTGTATTTTGCTCAAATCCCTGCCTCTGCCCTCCTGCTGGGCTTGGATCTTTGGCTGGGGTGTCCAGGCCCATAATTGCCAGAATCAGACATCTGAATGCCTACTCAAGTCCCCTTTACCTGTTTACTGGTGTTCAGATATGCCCTCAAAAATCCCAGTATAAACAAAACGTATAGATATAGATAGTTATAAGATATATAGATATTCATATATAGATAAAATCCCTTACCTCAACCATATAGAGATTCTACATTTCCCCGCCTGTCCAGTGGCCACTTCAAAAGTGTACTGCAGTCAGATTCCAGAAGGGCTAACTAATAATATTTTAAAAGAAAGTTAGTAATATATTTAATACTAGCGCTCTTTCTATTTATCTGGCCCTATCTTGCCTTTTATTTTCATCCTATTACCTGCTGCTTTCACCAGACCTCTATATCAAAGGTTCTTTACTGACAACATAAAGAGAAATGGCATTAATTGTTCTAAAGATGCTTTTCAGAAATTATTAAAATAATAATGCATTATTTGTGAAGAACTTAGCTCAGCATATGAACGTTAAACTGTATATTTCCAAGAGTTGCTGTACATGTATATAGTTGATTCTTTCACCTTTCCTACTGAGACACTTGTGATGTCTGATATAATAATTACTTTCTGGTTACAGTATGTGTGGTCTCATCTAATCCTCACAAAAACCCTATGGGGGTACTGAAGCATAGAGAGACAGTTGACCTGTCCAAGGTCACCCAGCTGGACAGTGGTAGAGCCAGAATTTGAACTCAAGCAGTCTCTTTTCTGAGGCCACACTTAACCACTGCGCAATACTGCCTTGAAATGAAGGGAAAAGTGGAGTCATACAGCCAGTATCCACGGAATGGTCCACAGCCAAGGCTGTCTCCCTGGGACTCCATGCCACTTGTAATGTGTCATTTCAGCTCCTGAAGAATGAATGGTCAATGTAGCTACTTTATATTCTTGCTGGAAAGGAGATTGCATCTGCTAGAAAAGGACTCTGAGAGCACAGTTGACATCAGTCAGGTTTCTGCTCTATGGATTAAATCTGACAAAAAGCAGATTACAAAACCCTCTCCCCAAATCCTGCACCTTCGTATTATTTTAAGATCTAATTTGTTTTGAAGAAAAAGTCCTATAAAGATGCCTGCAAGCTGAAAATATTCAGAAAATGACTTAATGTCTGCATTAGGACTTTAAACTTACATGATATAAACAAAATGCAGAATTAGCCTATTATATTTGCATTCACACAGGAAAATAAGAAACTCTCTTAGATCTTGGACAGATTGGCCACTAGAAAGGTTTTAGATCCACCAGTGATCTGGCTGATCAGCTTGGGAATTAAGCCCTAGCATGCTCAGAATGAGAGAAATGCTGCTTTGTAGAAATGCAGGCAGATCTGGAAAAGGGAAAAGGAGAAACAAGACACAAATGGTATCTCGATTCAGCTTTTTCAGTCTGTCTTATTCACACAGAGTTCCTTAGAGATTTGATATTTCCCTTCTTATTGAAAGAAATGCACACGATTGTAAAAGGAAAAGGCTGTCTTTAAATGTTTTTACATTCATATAATGTAAATGCCCGCCACTATACAAAAAGTAAAGAAAAGCAGTATAATACAGTGGAAAACATATGCTTTCTGGTATCATGCAGTCTTAGCCAAATTTTAAGCTCCCTGAATCTGAGTTTTCTTATTTCTGAAATAGATATTGATCTCACAGAGCTTCTGTGAAAAGCAGTGAAATATCCCCAAATCATCATGCACTGGGAGAGGTAGCACAGTTATATGGAGAGCGGGGACTTGGGAGATGGACTGTGTTCAAATCTCACTTCACTCTCTTATTAGCTGTGTGAGTTCAGGAAAGTTACTTCAGCACCCTGGACCTATAAAATGAGGATGATAATCATAGTGCCTACTACACAGAATTATTATGAGGATTTAATGAATAACTAGTTGTAAAGTGATTAGAACAGTGCCCAGATCAGAGTAAATAATATGTAAAAATTGAAAAACAAATAGTGTGTTTTTGTTAGTGTGTTACGCTATTAACAGTCTGACATTCATTTCCTCTACTTCCACATACAGCATCCCATCTTTGCTTTCAGTAATATTACCACCTGTCTTTAAATAGTCTTAACTAAGCAGTCAATCCAAGTGCTTCAACCAGTTGTGGCTGAGGGGTGGGAATGTGACCCAATCTAGGCTAATCAGATACACTCTCCCTGGAATTTGACTCATTAGCAGATACTACACAGACTGTATTGAAATGTATTCATCCTGACTATTGCACCCTAAGGATACCCTCCATTAATTTCTCACTTTAAGATTTCCAAGGTTGCCCTAGTCTCTGCCCACTCTAGGACATATTTCAATAGCTTATCCATCAATTCTATGAGCCAACCCCTATCCTTTTGATAAATCAGCCCCTATTTCCTTTGTTTTCTTAAATCCATTTCTTTTCCTATTTTTATTTATAATCTCATATTTTATATTTATTTATTTTTTAAAATTTTTATTGGAGTGTAGTTGATTTACAATGTTGTGTTAGTTTCAGGTGTACAGCAAAGTGAATCAGTTATACATATGCACATATCCACTCTTTTTAGATTCTTTTCCCGTATAGGCCATTATAGAGTATTGAGTAGAGTTCCCTGTGCTATGTGGTAGGTCCTTATTAATTATCTATTTTATATATAGCAATGTGTGTATGTCAATCCCAATCTCCCAATTTATCCCTACCCCCTCTCCCTCTCTGGTAACCACAAGATTGTTTTCTATATCTTTGACTCTATTTCTGTTTGGTAAATGAGTTCATTTGTACCATTGTTTTAGATTCCACATATAAGCGATATCATATGATATTTGTCTTTGTCTGACTTACTTCACTCAGTATGACAGTCTCTAGGTCCATCCATGTTGCTGCAAAAGACATTATTTCATTGATTTTATGGCTAATATTCCATTGTATATATGTACCACATCTTATTTATCCATTCCTCACAAATACTCCCCAAATGTGTACAATAGGCACACAATGCAATTTTATTCATTATTAGAATCAGAGTAATCATTCTAAATTGTTCTTCTGTACTCAAGTCATTAGTTGTGCTCATTTAAACTGATGAAATGATTTAGTCCTATGTCACCTCCAGTCCCACCCATGGCAAGCAAAAAGGGTATATATGTAATTATAATCTGGCAAGGTTGGAAGTGTATATGACTGGAGAGGGATGTCTCCTAATGACCAGCCTTAACCCTGGGATCTACGAGATGAGCCTGGACAAAGACTCAAGGTTGGCTCTTCATTTCCTTTCAGTCTCAGAGGTGCATAGAATTTAAAACAATTCAGAGGTTGGAAAGAAGCAAAGTCACTGAGACTTCATGTGCTCTGATTTTGCTAATATATCTCTCCCCTTCCTGCTAAAAGTTGGACAGAAACTCATCAGAGAACAAAATGTAAGTGTCTGTATACTGTGAGAATGGCTAATTGGACTTTGAAAAATACACACATACAACAAAATAAATTTCTAATTGCTGACATTTCCAACACTAATACAAAGTAAATAACTTCACACTGAGAAGTTAGAAATCATGTAGTGAGCAATTTGGGGAGAGAAAAGGAGTCTTTTCTGGACTGGTTAAATCATTTATCAAAAATTATAAGCAAATCTATAGAGACAGAAAATACATTAGCAGTTGCCTAAGGCCAAGAGATGATGGTGTGGGAAGTGATTGCTAATGGGTACAAGACTGCTTTGGGGGATGATGAAAATGTTCTAAAATTAGATTATATGATGGTTGCACAACTCTGTAAATATACTAACAATCACTGAATTCAGCACTTTAAACAGGTAAACTTCCTAGTGTGCAAATTATTCCTCAATATGTTGTTTTAAAAAACAATTTCTGAATTTCCATATTTTGAGTGACTAGAAATCTCTAGCTAGCCTGAATGAAAGTTAGCAGGCTTGGATTAGGGATTCCAGAACAGAGTGGAAAACATAAAGATTAGTAAAATGCATACAAAGCAAAATCTGTGTTCAGATCCCTTAGGTCAGTATCAGACAGCTAATGGAAACCAGGGGCTGGATTACAAATGAGAAATGGGCCTGGGTTGTAAGGAGATGGACATTGGACAAAGCAGGAGCAAGTTCATTTCAACTTGTCACCCTGATAGACTGGGCGCCGTGGTCTAGTGAACATTTCTCAATGAGATATAGTCCACCTGTACTATTTACCTGTCTGGTGTAGAGTCTAAGACAATCTTTAGGCCAAAGAGTACCCAGGATTCTGAAGAACACCCTTCATAATGTTCTTATTTCCTTATCTCAGGCTTAGTAAGTTGCCAGCAGCCAGCACATTCTCTGAGTGTGGCTACACAGGCCACACACCAGGCTGCTGGGTGTGTATTTGGCTATCCAATGGAAATATGAAGTTTATTGATAAAGCCTTCTTTCCTTTATGTCACTAAGTATGCATGACTAGAAGCTCCCCCTGTTGATAATTTATAAATCACATATTCATTACATACTGAAAGGAAACTAAGATTAAAAAAAGAATAAGAATTTTAAAAAATGGTATTCAAGAGAAACTTGAAATTAGAATGTTCAATTTTCCTACCGTTTTGTAGTTCTGCTTCCATTCACTATTTTTTTTTTCAGAGCTTAAGGATGATTCAAACACAGTCCCCTTCAAAAGTTCTCAGCCATGTTTCTTCTTCTGCTCTCACACTTGTGATCAATGGCACTTAACACAACTCATATTTTATGGAACATGTGCATATAAGCTGCTGGATATAGGTGATTCCCACCTCTTTTCCTTTCAAGGAAGCCTGTCAAGTGGCAGGAGAATTAGACTAATACTGTAGGAATGTTGTAAATAAACATATAGTGACATATTTATCATTAACAAAAGTTAAATCCTATCAGTAAAAATTAATTTGAAATATCCCTCATAATTGATTGTTACACACACAGATCATACACAAACATTACGAAAGCACTTCAGAGAACCTCCAAAATGGTTTCCTCTCATAGATTTATAAATGAGGAGAAAAAAGATTCAGAGATTTTAGGCATTTTGCTTAAACATTATCAGTCCAATTTAATGTTGACTATTTGCAGGATTAAGGATGTCTCCCACTACACAATCCCCACCCCTTTTAGACCAGTGCATCTCCAAACTTAACGTGCATATGAAATACAAGTCAACTTGGGAGTCTTGTCAAAATCCAGAATCTCACTTTACATTGTGAGGTTCTCTACCTATATTTGAAAGCACCTCTCAAATTTTCACAGCAATTTACATAGGCTAATAGCATTTTGTTACCATGACACTTATGGAAACAATACATTGTAAATTCAGTTTTATAAATGGGAATGTAATATGTCTTACATTGTACAGTAAATGATAGATCAAGAATTCAAACTAGGGACCTGTAGCCCAAAATCTTATGTCCTTGACCCCTGAACATTTCCTCCTGGGTAGAAACACATGTTCTATGAGTGTTTCCTTCTGAAGTCTAAGAGGAGACTATAATCCTGACTTTCCTAAATGTCCTCCTATTTTATTTCTTTTTCATTCTCTGTCTGAGATTTTTCTTGCCATGCTTTCTGTTTTTGAATATGACCCTGTTGTAACTTTTACAATCAGTCTCCACCATGGACCCTTTTAAGGTAAATTTGTATTTTCTTCTCTAGGTTATTTACATATTTCTCCACTGGTTTCAAATCTCTTAGTCAGTTCTTTAGCCATGATACCTTAAACATATTATATTCCCATATTTTATTTCTAACTATTAATTTGTCTTTTAATCATATTTACTGTTTCCCTAGAACCTATCTGAACTTCTTAGCCTCATCTTTGTATCAGAGTTAGAGGGTGTGGAGAAAGGGAAATCTCTTGCACTGTTGGTGGGAAGGTAAATTAATACAGCCACTATGGAGAACAATATGGAGTTTCCTTAAAAAACTAAAAGTAAACTACCATATGACCCAGCAATCCCACTACTGGGCATATACCCTGAGAAAGCCATAATTCAAAGAGTCATGTAACACAATGCTCACTGCAGCACTATTTACAATAGCCAGGACATGGACGCAACCTAAATGTCCATTGATAAATGAATGGATAAAGAAGATGTGGCACATATGTACAATGGAATATTACTCAGCCATAAAAAGAAATGAAATTGAGTTATTTGTAGTGAGGTGGGTGGACCTAGTGTTTGTCATATAAGTGAAGTAAGTCAGAAAGAGAAAAACAAATACCATATGCTAACACATATATATCGTATCTAAAAAAAAAAAAAAGGTTCTGATGAACCTAGGGGCAGGACAGGAATAAAGATGCAGACATAGAGAATGGACTTAAGGACACGGGGAGAAAGAAGGGTGAGCTGGGATGAAGTGAGAGAGTACCACTGATGTATATACACTACCAAATGTAAAATAGATAGCTAGTGGGAAGCAGCTGCCATAGCACAGGGAGATCAGCTCGGTGCTCTGTGACCACCTAGAGGGGTGGGATAGGGAGGGTGGAAGGGAGATGCAAGGGGGAGGAGATATGGGGATATATGTATACATATAGCTGATTCACTTTGTTATACAGCAGAAACTAACACACAATTGTAAAGCAATTATACTCCAATAAAGATGTTAAAAAAAAGTCAAAATCATGAACAATGTAAAAAAAGAAAAAAAAAGAAACATAAGTACTCACAGTCCCAAGTTACCTACATTTGAATTTATATAGCAAGACATTTCATTGTTCTTTTTAAGGTCTTTTAAAAAATAATAGATATTAAAAGGCTGTAGGCTAAATTTGTTTGTTTTTTTAAATTTTGAGATAAAGAAGTCATATGGGGAAAAGAGAGGGGGAACCCATTTTGAAGGATGACTTACTGGAATTACAAAATGCAATATTTAGTTACATATTATTTTATTGGGATCTTGGAAAAATATAAAAGATACACTACAACTAATTTTTCCATGTGGCATTCTTAAAACTTCATAGTATTTGTATTAGTTAAAAAAGACTTTCCTATTATTTGTAGTAAAAAAAAAATATATTTAGCCATCCTATTAATGATAAAACATGACTCTCTATCATGAATAGTATAGTCTTTTCCTATTATTAAGATGAAAGGCCATTGAGTGAAATAATAGTCATTCAAGAAAACCCAGGGATGTATAACAACATTTCTAGATTTGGGAACCATGTTTTCTTTTTGTTTAAATTTCTGAAATGATATGAAACAATATCTGCCCCATCCATTCTAATCCTGCCTGGCTAGAAGATTCACAGCTGAGTTTTTGATTTCTCCATTTATAGACAGAAGGAAGAACACCTGAAAGAGGAGAAATGTAGATACACCCAGGGAGATTATCCATTCTGTAGTCATCCTCTAGGTTATCCCACCGCATTATTGTTTTTAAATATTTGCCATCTCAGAGGTCAGATCGAACTGTACCACAATATATAGGGCTAATAGAATCAAGGCAAACAGGTCTCTGATTTTGAGAAAGTTTGTACCAAATGCTGATGAGAGAGGAAATAAGTGTACTCTAGTTTTAGAGCAAGTATGTCTTCGTTTCACATGTCCCTTATTAGAACCAGGATATGATGCTAAGGTTATCTGTTACTTCTGAGGATTTCTCCGTATATCTGGGTGTGTGTCTGCAAGAGAATTCACTCTCCTTCCAGTCTTGACTAATTCCTTTACTTACCTGGAGATGTAAGAAGGACCCACAAATTTGCAACACAAGAACAAATTCCTTCAAGAAGGGAGAATCGAAGTCCCAGGACAGTGATTCTCAACCTAGGCTGCAAATTAAATAAATAAAGAAATTTTTAAAAACTGCAAAAGCCCAGGTCCCAATCCTGGATCAACTAAATAGGATCATCTGGGGAAGGAATTCCAAAGCTTTAAAGCTTCTCAAATGATTTTAAAGTCCACCAATTTTGGAGGCTGCTCTGGAGATGATCTAGGTGTATATCTAGTTAAAAAATAAAAATAAATATAAAATAAATTGGCAACAGAGTTAAGATGCCTCCTTTCTAATCAAGGACTCTTTTTGCTCCAATGGGAATTATTGAAAATAAATTTTAAAGAGGATACACATTAAATGACTATTTAGCAAATGGCAACTGAAGAAGCCATAACTGTATGTTTCAGTAAAAGAGGGCAATAGAAATCAAATTTAAAACCCCAAGGGGAGGAAATCACCAGGGTCAGTGAAAGTTTGTAGCCAGGGGAGATTATGTCACATATTTACATTATTATTTAATTGTATGTTAAACAGGATTTGTAAAATGAACTACAAATCCAAATACCACCACAGAGGCAGAGTGCTAAAAACTTTCATCTCAGGTTGACGCGGATTAGAGATTTGAAAGCCCACTTCTCCTTTTACCATGTCAAATTATAAAAGGAAAAATAAAATGCTGATTTGAGTCTCTAATGAAAGGTAACTGCGCCGTTATTGGAAACATACTTTCATTGCAGATGTGGATCTTATTACAGCACAGAGCAGGGCCTGCGTCTTTCTACCTTTAGGTTTTGATGGTGGGATTGCTGTTTACATTCATCTGGTTTTCATTTGAAAAATCCCATCTGTGCTGAGCCTGAAAGAACTGTAAAAATACTAAAGTTACAAGCATTTAAGTAAGGTGAACAGAATTTCCTGGGCTTACTTTGCTAAAATGATGTTTAAAGAAGATTTTGGTGATGTAGGCTGCGAGACCACTATAATATACCTGCTACAACTAATTATGTGTCTGAGATGAGATGCAAAACAGAACTTCAATCCCAGAGGGGAGGGGAAAAAATATCCTAGCAGCATGATGCACTTATACTAAGTATGGACATTTTCAAAAGTGAATGTATTATAGTTAGACTAATTATGCAAAACTTTTTATAATAGCACATTTATCTGCCATTTTCTATTATAACCCAAACACTTATTGCTACACACATAAAACATGGAAATAATGGAGTGGAGAAGAGAATGTTTCCATATTTAAAAAAAACTAAAAATCAAATAAGCCAGAATGTTCTCCTTTTCTATATTGCTCATAAAGGATCAGACTTGCCATGAGAAAGCTTAGTTACTCTGGCATCAACAGGTGAAGTGTGCCTCAGAGAAAAGAGGAGATTTGAGAGAAGTGGAAATGTCAAAGTTAGGTATGAATGTTTTAAAAGATAACTTGGGGCTAGGCATTATAGAGGTAAAAGAGAGTTCTTGAGTCAAGCATGACATCTGGGCAAGTAGAACAGTATTATTCTCCACTTCCATCCCAGGTATGTCATTTATATTAATGTAAATTACCCAAGTCAGATATCTGAAAAGAT
This sequence comes from Grampus griseus, assembly GCF_964374135.1. Classification (NCBI taxonomy): domain Eukaryota; kingdom Metazoa; phylum Chordata; class Mammalia; order Artiodactyla; family Delphinidae; genus Grampus; species Grampus griseus. Next base: position 16,625,402 of record NC_139018.1, on the reverse strand, counting down.
TACTTGGATATTTCTAAGGTCCCCATTCCAGAGTTCAAAGGAAGCACTGAGCAACTCTCTGGCCTTTCCCCAATTTGGATGATCATTCATTGAGTGTTTAGAAGAAGTTCAGACAAGACATTGGTCCAAGAAACAGTATCTATGTGTAGGTGACTTTAATACTGCTATTCTAGGTTCTTTGCAAGCTCTGTATCTATGAATTGTTGCCTCCATATGCCTTTGTAAAGGTGTAAATCCAATTAAAACTACTAAAAGAGACCAAAGTCACTCAATCTCTAATTCCTGCCTGGCTGTGCAGTGGAGAATTTACAAAAGTTCCTCACTTCATTTCTCATTTCTTCCTTTATCACTGCTTCTGTGAAGGATTATTCTGGAAATTACACACACACACACACACACACACACACACACACACACACACACTAAAACTGCACTAAAAATACAAAGCCAAATCAAGGGCTTCTGCTAGCTGAGAATCACTCCATCGGAAGTGAGATTGTCACTGACATTTTTCTTCAGTGGCTGCTCTTTCTTACCGTTCACAATTCACTTGTGTCACAGCCTCCAGGTAAAATTCCCTAACGTCCTAATTATGATAGATCCTGACTTGCATATTTCTCCATTATGTTTTCATAATGATATGTGCCTTTAAAATAAATCTTGTGACACTCCTTTATGATTACTTAATGATCTGTTTCTCCCCCAGCACTGTAGGTTAGGGTAGACACAATCTCTTGATTCACCACAAGCAGGTATCAGTAAATATTTGGTGAATAAATCAGGATGTGAATGAATATTTAAATGGCAAACGTAAAATTTATTATATCTATTTGCAAAAGCTTTGAGATCCTCAAATATCTAGTGGAATGTTCAGAATTTTCATTCTTTCTTCTATAAATTATTTTAGATTGAGCCTTAATGATTTTTTAAGATAGACTATTTTTAGAACAGTTCTAGGTTCACAAAGAAATTGAGTGGAAGGTACAGAGATTTTCCATATGCTTCCTACTGCCACACAATCACATCCTCTCCCATTATCAACATCTCCTATCACAGTGTTACACTGACAACAATAGGTGAACCTACAGTGACACATCATAATCACCCAAACCCCATAGTTCACATTAGGTGTCTTTCTTGGTGTTGTGTATTTTATGGGTTTTGAAAACTGTGTAATGACATGTATCCATCATTATAGTATCATACAGAATAGTTTCACTGGCCCCCAAATTCTACATGCTCCGCCTATTCATCCTACCCTCCCCCCCAGTGCCTGGCCACCACTGATCTCTTTACTGTCTACATAGCTTTACCTTTTCCAGAATGACATATACTTGAATTTATACAATATGTAGGCTTTTTAGATTGGTTTCTTTCCCTTCATAACATGCATTTAAATTTCCTCCATGTCTTTTCATGGTTTGATAGCTCATTTCTTTTTAGTGCTGAACAATATACCATTGTCTGGATATACCATCATTTATTTATCCATTCACCTACTGAAGAGCATCCTGGCTGCTTCCAAGTTTGAGCAGTTATGAATAAAGCCGACATAAATATTTATTTATAACAAGTTTTTGTGTGGACATATGTTTTCAGCTCATCTGGTTAAATACCACGGAGTATTATCACTGGATCATATGGTAAGAGGATGTTTAGTTTTGTAAGAAACCACAAAACTAAAGTGTCTTCCAAAGTGGTTGTACCATTTTGCATTGCCACCAGCAATGACTGAGAATTCTTCTTGCTCTACTTCTTCACAAGCACTTGGTGTTGGCAGTGTTCCAGATTTTAGCTGTTCTAATTGGTGTGTAGTGGTACCTCATTGTTTTTTAAAATTTACATTTCCCTGATGCAAATTCCCGTATGATGTTGTGCATACTTTCATATGTTTATTTGACAATCTGTACATCTTCTTTGGTGAAGTGTCTATTCATGTCTTTTGCACATTTTTTCATCAAGTTGCTCATTTTCTTATTGTTAAATTAATTTTTTTAATTTGTAAGATTTATCTGGAATTTTTTTCTTCAAAATTTCTATCAAAATTTTAATCAATAGACTGCTCAAACACAGTTCTCAGAGATACTGATCAGTGGCCCTTAAGTCTAATTTTCAGTTTAAATGTTTATAATCTATACTGATTATCTTTTCTAAACTTATGTTTTATTGCCAAACATTGTTTAAATAACAGTCAAACTGAATAGAGATTCTAGTGATGGGCATCCTACACTCTGATATGCTGGAGAAAGCGAGACCTTCTTTTGCTGGACATTTTGCTGGAGAAAAATGAATAAATAAACCAATAAAACGTACTATAAAGCATTGTTTAATTTGTCTTTCTAAAATCAAATAAATAGTAGTATGGGTTTACTTCTAATAGTGACATCCAAAAAAGTTGATACGGTTGAGTACCACAGAAGTCCACATTTCCCAGCTTTATTCCCAGCATTATAATCTCCAAAAAAATATCTCGAAAGAGGAAACTGTGGCCATATTCGATACATGTATTTAGTCACCCTCTTAAGATTTATAAATGATATTTTGGGTAATTTTAATTAAGTTAATATATATATATATATAAATGAAAGAACTTTCTTCACAATTGGCCACTTCCTAGCCTTTGGTCTAAGCCTTTTAGATTTCTAAATAATGTTTCTTCAGGATAAACCAGGCCTTCTTGCCATGACTCACTTTCTGGTACAACAGCTTGTTAGAGAACGAAAATGGAATTCCAGTTAGAAATATATACATAATGTTCAAGTTATGTCCAGATCTGCAAATGGATGAGACAGAAAATAGCAAATGTATTCCATTTATATAAAACAAACAGATTTTCCTCTATAGGAGGCATCTATTAAAGCAGGACTCTGCTCAACCAATTGGAGCTCCATGCAAATCCAAATAAGACAAGTGTAGAGATTTCTAAAACCGAACCCTGGCTTCCACGATATGAAATTTATTTCTAAGAGAAGGAAAAAAATCAAATTGTATAGTTTAAAAAAATTGTTTATACTAACTGAAGTTTAGGAAATACAGCAAATATTAAAACAGATTTTATTAGTTAACACTGGGAATATTAACACATTCAAGGAAGAGCTTTCAAGATCCTATCAGCAATCACAATTTGTGTCTTGTTACAAATTGACAGCCATCATTTTTTTGTCTTTCTTTCCATATCACATAGAATTAATACTGAAATATTGATCAAGATGAAGGCAAATGACTCCATCCTGTGACTAAGACTGAAGCCCAGCAGCTGTAGACTTCAACAGTAATTTTGCTCAAGCCAGCTCAATGTTTCATGAACTACCTATACATCCAGTTGATTTATTCTGTAATCTTTTTGGAAGCAGATGTTTGCCTTGCCTTCCAATCAATGATTATTTTATTGAGTGCTCAGTATGTTTGGTGGGATATATGGTATTTGTCCTCAAGGGGCTTATAACATGTGATTGGTTGTCTTGATTAATTTAACAGCTATCTCAAGCAAGAACTCTCCTTGACTATGCGCCAGCCCCTACACTAAGCAGCTCTTAATCCCCTTAATATTCCTACATGGTGGAAGCTTTTATTGCTGTTTTACAGGTGGGGAAATAAAAGCACAGAGCCCAAGTTCTCTTAATTCATAAAGCTGGAATCTAAGCCCAAAATGCCATGCTCTAAAAGCCAGTGTGATTAATTTCACATAATTTCCTTTGTTGGCTTCCCTTCAATTTCCAAAAAGAGGCTTCCTCTTCACCTTTCCTTTTTTATGACATAAAATAGCTTTATTTGCATTTAAATTTCTTTATATCAACGACAGTGATCTTAGTATATTTTTAGGCCATAATACCTTTAGAGGAAACCAGGAAAAAAAAAAATGAAGATAATTATCAGCTAGTTAAAATTGCTCAATATGTAGGCAAGAGAAATTTTTGTTTGGAGACTATGTTGAGAACCTTAAATGTTTACAAATAGAAATACACTCTAGAATGAATAAATGCCCATAACGATAACAACAGCAGTAACAGAAGCAGTGTTCCTAATGAAGAAATGTATCTGGGTGAGGTTTTGGTCTCAGAGAATTAAAAATAATGTATTTATGAAGTAGCAATATTATACTTTGGCATTGCAGTTTTAATCAAATCACTGACTATATGAAGGGGAAGACTCAGTAGAAATGTGTTACGGAAATAAAAATTCTCAGTAAGCATTCTATGGCAGTGCTCACTGTGAGCTCTTTGGAGGAAACCCTCTGGGCCAAACACAACATAAAGGGGCTTGTACCTATATATGTGGCTCAGTGAGTTAGGTCACATCAGAGAAAGTTATGCTTTATCAAAGCATATTGACTGAATTCTACAATTTGTTTCCTCTTTTTAAGACTACTTATTTTAAAAACTAAACAGTTTAGCTATTCAATAAATATTTACTAAGCATGTTATTTAGTGGTTTGGCAAGCACTTCAGTAGCTCTTACTATGTGCCAAGTATTGTTATAAATTCTTTACAAATGTTAATTATTCCTCTTAATAGGTCCTATTTATTCCTCTTAACTTCTTTCATCCTCGTAACAATAGGTACAATTTTTGTCCCATTTTACAATTGAAGAAACTAAAGCACAACAAAGCTAAAAAACTTAGTCATGGTCAATTGGCAAGTAGCAGAAATCCGTCCCTAAAATACATGCTACTAACCATTATATTATGTGCCTCTCACTTCCTAAGTAAATTGTCTGCATTGTTTAGCTTTGAAGAAGCAGTGTGGTGGAGAGCCAATTTTTTGTTATGGTACAATAAAAGAAAAAGAAAATATTTTCTAGAAACATTTTTTAAAAACACACGAAAAATAATGTCTTGGATTATATATAAAATTTGTGTGTCCTTAGAAATGTGACAACCTAGTTGGTCAGACGAAGGAATGTAAGAAAATCTACACTGCCTTTAGCCACAGAAATGCTAATATCTAGTCATGTTGGGGGAAAAAATAATTTGAAGTCTGAATTGTATTTTATTTTTTATTTTGAACTTAAAATGTGTGCATTTTGCAAAGCTCAATACCTCCATGTCTCCCACCTCTATGTAATATTTATCACTACAGATTTCAGAAGATTGAAGCCTTGGTTGGTTAAGCTATCTGCAGAATGGTGTCTGTTTGCCATTTTTCTGGTAACAATGTGGACTGGAAACTGTAATGAAGACTTACAGAAGACATTCAACCCAACACTGTGTGCCATTTCCCGCCTGCCCTCTTATTGAAGGCAGAGGTGCGGTTAGTGGAAATTGCTTTGCAAACCAGGGGAAAAAGGCATAGCACAGGGGAGCAAAGCATCGTTTCCATATTATATCAGAAGGCCATAACAGCAATGTTACAAGTTAGATGGACCTTGTGAAAAGTTTGGTCATGCTTGACTAAAATCGTATGTTTATCTTGAGACTCTTGCATTTGAAAATACGTATTTATTTGCATTATGAAATGAGCCAAAATTCTTGATTTTTACAGTTTCTGTCCAGTTGTATCTGTCTACACAGATCACATAATTTGCACACAAATGTGATTGGTTATCATTAGCCCACTCTTCTCTTCGGAACTCCCAAATGTGTGGTTAATTTCCTCAGACCTAAAGAAGAGTCAGTTTCTGAGAATGGCATCTTGTTTTATTTACACAAATAAGCATGTTCCTTGTAAGACTCTCCATAACATTTGGCTGATAATGTTTAATCAGATTATTCATGGGTGAGGCCTGGGGAATTATCTAGGTAAAAGTAGCAAGCTGTGTAACAATGTGCCATCGTCAGAAAGACTCGGGATGAACGTATACTGTGTAGTCATTTTTTTGTCCACTGTTTGCTGACTGGGGAAGACAATCAGACACCTTTAAAGTACACCACCTCCTGTTTTCAGAATGTCCCTTGCTATCCTCCTCTCCTGCTTTTCTCTCCTCATTTGAGAGTGATAGAGGAAGGCCACATTTTTGACATAAATGTGAAGCAAAAATGTGTTCTTAAATATACCCTTTAAAGACATTTCAGTGGTAAGTGCAATCACATTGTGGTAAAAATCTCCTTTCTCAACAATTTCTAATTTATTTAATAGCAGTTCTCCTTCCTTCACGCCTCCACCTCACCCCTGGAGTCCTGATTTTTTTCAAACTGGTTTGCCACAGACAGAGAGAGAGATACAAAAATTTTGGACTCAAATAACAGCTGAGGAAGATGGTGAGAAGTGCTCAGCTGTGAAATCTCTGAAAGTTGTAATAGGAATCAGATGAGCAAGTGACATCATTATGGCTCAGGCACTGCCTTGACAAAAATCTGTTCTCAATTTTTGAGTTGCCTAGAAGCAAAAATAATATTTAAGCAAAATAGGTTATAAAATCAGTATGTTAGCCGGTATCTCGTAAGTCAGTCATTTTATCATTTCAAATATCTAAAAACACTCATGTACATTAATGAGACATTGACATTTAGAGCGGGGAACAGCACACTGGGATATCAAAATAAGCAAAGAGTTAATATCCCCATTACTCATGTGCTTTTAAGGGTCATGGCCATGGCTAGCTCCTCAAATAGCAGTTTATTATGTGCCTTGAACACAGTGGGGCTAGGAGGTGGGGCAGGAAGCTTGGAACATTTTATTTTTTTACCGCTATCTTCAATAAGTTACAAAGGATCTGCCCTTCCTGATTTTTTTTTAATTGCTATTGATTTCTTGGCTCATTCTTATAGTTTTCCTACATTATGGAGCTACTAAGAGTGTAGGCTATTTGAATTCAGTACTCGCGTCTTTAGCCTGGCTGTTCATGTCTAATGCCAGCTCTATCTTGGAACATAAGAATGAGTGTTTCTAAGCAAGCTCTTGGGTGAGACTCTATATGGCAGGGTTATCCTAACCCCACTTAGCCCTAGGTTCCTGTTTCTCAGTGTGATCACCACTTGTAGCCTTTTGTAGCCTTTTGGTGATTTGGTCAGTCTACTCACCAAGTAACGAGACCTATGGGTGAGTTAGCAGCCAGAGAGTGGCTGCTGGGCTATGTACTACAATGTCCATTGGGCCACATAGGATACTCAGCCATTTTTGCCAAAACAAAATGTGAAAGTATTGGTATCTTCACTGTTGTCTTCTGTCTGTGCTCAGGTATCTCCTTCTAGATCTCTTTTCCTCAGATCAGGTAGCTGCAGAAAAAATAAACAAGTTTACTACCAAAACTGATATCCACTATGGGAAGGAGATACCACTTCTTGCAAAAATACTCCATGTTTATAAGTAATTTTCTTGGTGCCAACATAACTAGATATGTTGGTTATAGCAACCTCTTCCCTGTAGAGGTCAGAGGGAAAGTCCTAGTATTCCTCAGCTCAATGCCTCTCAAATCTGAAGATTCCCTCTATTCTTAACCTTTTCAAAGAGCAAAGGATGGGGTGAAGGTTAAGGCACAGAGCCTTTTCTTACCAACCCCAAGGGAGGTATCTGACTCTCACGTTGGGCATCTCTGTCTTTAGGATATAGACTAGTTTATGTCCAATTATCTTGAACTTTCAGCTTTAGTCATCAATTCCAGGATATGTAGAAAGGTATTTCTACAAATAATGTTATGCTAGCTCAGCGTCAGCTGCTATCACTGCTCCTACAAGAGGTGTAATTTTCAATAAAGGAACCAACTAAAAGTATTGGTAAGCATTGTAAGAAAATTTCAAACAGCGTTTTCATTTTAAGTTGTTTTATAAAGAGAAGGTGAACAAGTATAAGATTCTTTCTCACTCTATCATTCCTATCACCCTCCTTAGTTCCTTTCTTTCCCAGGTATATTCCAAAAGAATAATTCATTTTATTATCTATTTGAAGTATTTCCCATCCACCTTGAGTCCCTAGAACAGTTAGTTCAAACATGAAGAAAGTCCAGTTTATCCACGTGACACCAAGTATTCTGGAAACACAATAGGTGTTTATAAAATACCCTGCTGTATAAATAATCAGAAGACTGGAGAATCTGGGCTTATCAATTCATTTACTTGACTACAATTAAGATAATAATGGTGAAAAGTAACACTATAATAAGAATGAAAATAGAGATGTCCTTTTCTCCAAAGAGTTAAAATCTTTGTAAAAGTTATGATGCTTATTATGGAATTTTTTAAGATAAATACTACTCATTTTCATATTTCATGGTTTTGAAATTTGACAAATTGATGCACACAGTGGCTGATTCCAATGCTCATAAACTCAGCGGTTAAGGAAGCCAAATCTAAGGCGTGGGTTTTTGGAATTTCAGGCAAGGGAGGCTAGGCTACATGAGCACTGCTTAAAGTGTGGTATCTTGATATCCTGCAGTGTCCGTTCCTGCTTAAGATCAGATTCCTTTATTCTAGCTCTCTGGCACATTGAAGAACCTCAAATTGCACGGAAATAATTGAGGATGGCTTATTGTGATCATTCATATCATATGCAAACCTTATGAGGTTGATGAGCTATGCGAAATAGCACTGCTGTGTCCTAGCCACTGAAATTATCTGTATGAATGGTTATTGTCTGTGTCACTCCAAACCTCAAATATGTATAATGCTACTTTCATTCAAGTCATATGTGTTCAGAGCCTTTCAACATAGCATTTCAAAATAACTGTGAAAGTGGAAGCTATGCATAAGTTCCACACTCCGCCCATTACAACCCATGCTCAGGAATTCCTCACCTGTTAATGCAGATTCTTCCTAAGATCTTAGGCTTCCCCTGTCTTGTTTGAGAGAAGTGATATTGAAATGAACCACATCTCAAAACATAGAGAAGTAAGTTCTGACAGGGCACATATTTCTCTTCTGCCAGGATTATTTAGAGGATTTTTAGAACTTGGCTTCTGAAAAAGTGAAGCTGAATGTACAACATGTGATAGAGCTGAAATGTTTTCTGAACAAGGGAACGAATTGCTTTTAAAGGCATGGAACTATGTTCATATACACAAATGTGTTTATACAGACACACCCATGCATGCATTGAGAGGTGATTTTTCTTCCTTTTTAGTGCTGGAATACAATTTGGCCAATACTTTAAAAAAGTTATTTTCTTTGTGTTCAAACTTTTCATTTCAAAACACAAAAAGCATAATGCTATTGAAAGGGAGTAAAATATACCATCCAAAATATGCCTCTTTGGCATATAGATTATCTTAAGATGGTTATTAAAAGAAACCCAGCAGACATGAAAGAATCTCTGAAAACTGAGTAGACATTATCCTTTTAAAAGAACATCTACTTTTATAAGGATAAACTGAAATATTGTTTTTCCCTGTATCTCATGTTTCTAAATTCCCCACATTCCATCTCCATCTTAGTAAAATAAATAAGTCCTACATTTTTGCAGTGACATTAGATGTCACAATATGACAGGAAACTTGCTGCCACTTGACAAAGAGAACTGTATCCAGTTTTTTACTATTAGTTCCAGTTCTCCTGGTAACTTAAATCCTGGGGAAGAACTTGCCCTGCACTGATGAAGCCCGTGTTCTATCCAGAGTTGAACAAAGTGTCTTTCTTGCTGGCGCTGGTGCCTTCAACTATCTCTGGAACTTGTCAAGGAGGAGGAGGGTCAAGAATAGCTTTCTCGGGCTTCCCTGGTGGCGCAGTGGTTGAGAGTCCGCCTGCCGATGCAGGGGACACGGGTTCTTGCCCCGGTCCGCGAAGATCCCACATGCCTCGGAGCGGCTGGGCCCGTGAGCCACGGCCGCTGAGCCTGCGCGTCCGGAGCCTGTTCTCTGCAACGGGAGAGGCCACAACGGTGAGAGGCCCGCGTACCGCAAAAAAAAAAAAAAAAGAAAAAGAAGAATAGCTTTCTCATTTTAAGCAATGTGACAAAGCAGCATAAAGTGTCCCATTTCAGCAAGTCTGCATGAAGTTCCTGCAATTGGTGCAATCAAATCAAATCTGTTCACCAGAAGTCAAATGCATGAGCTTCATTCTCCCTTGTAATTCAGGAATTAGAGAGCCATCTACTGGTCTCATCTTCCCAAGTGATTTTCCAAACAGACAGGAGAATATCATGAAGAAGTGAAACATAGGCCACAATTTTAAGCCAAACAAAAAATATTTACCTTTCTCATTATGTTTGGAGAAAATAATTGTATTCTTTTCTTCTCTGAGACTGAAGGATAAAATAGAAGTAGAACTTCTATTGGGCAAATTAGATAAAATAGAGACTACATCATACAAGTAAAATACAATGGTAACTTATAGTAATTAAACAGTTAATCAGCAAGTAGTGGAAAATGTGCTACATATTTAGTTTGCTTTTCTAGAATAAGTATGAGACATGATAACTTCTTTCAGAAACCTTTTATTCTAATTTGAAAAAAAAGAAAATTAAAAATAGGACACTGAATGGATGATACAATATTTTGGCATCAAAGTAAATGTACAGGACTTGAAGTTAGAACGCCTGAGTCTAAATGTTGCGTACTCAGCATTTATTAGCCTGATAATGTGGACTAGCTCACTTAGCCTCACTTTTTCTTTTTTTTTTTTGGCAATTTTTTTTTGACATCTTTATTGGAGTATAATTGCTTTACATTGCTGTGTTAGTTTCTCCTGTATGACAAAGTGAATCAGCTATATGTATACATATATCCCCATATTCCCTCCCTCTTGTGTCTCCCTCCCACCCCTCCCTATCCCACCCCTCTAGGTGGTCACAAAGCACTGACTGATCCCCCTGTGCTATGCAGCTGCTTCCCACTAGCTATCTATTTTACATTTGGTAGTGTATATATGTCCATGCCACTCTCTCACTTCGTCCCAGCTTACCCTTCCCCCTCCCCGTGTCCTCAAGTCCATTCTCTATGTCTGCATCTTTATTCCTGTCCTTCCCCTAGGTTCTTCAGAACCAATTTTTTTTTTTTTTAGATTCCATATATATGTGTTAGCATACGGTATTTATTTTTCTCTTTCTGACTTAATTCACTCTGTATGACAGATTCTAGGTCCATCAACCTCACTACAAATAATTCAATTTTGTTTCTTTTTATGGCTGAGTAATATTGCATTGTATATATGTGCCACATCTTCTTTATCCATTCATCTGTTGGTGGACACTTAGGTTGCTTCCATGTCCTGGCTATTGTAAATAGAGTTGCAATGAACATTGTGGTATATGACTCTTTTTTCTTTTTTTTTTTCCATTTATTTATTTATTTTCTTATTAGTCATCCATTTTATACACATCAGTGTATACATGTCAATCCCAGTCTCCCAATTCATCACACCACCACCCCCACCCCCTGCCGCTTTCCCCCCTTGGTGTCCATACGTTTTTTCTCTACTTCTGTGTCTCAATTTCTGCTCTGCAAACCTGTTCATCTGTACCATTTTTTAGGTTTCATATATATGTGTTAATATATGATATTTGTTCTTCTCTTTCTGACTTACTTCACTCTATATGACAGTCGTTAGATGCATCCACGTCTCTACAAATGACCCGATTTTATTCCTTTTTATGGCTAAGTAATATTCCATTGTATATATGCACCACAACTTCTTTACCTATTCATCTGTCGATGCACATTTAGGTTGCTTCCATGACATGGCTATTGTAAATAGTGCTGCAATGAACATTGGGGTGCATGTGTCTTTTTGAATTATAGTTTCCTCTGAGCATATGCCCAGGAGTGGGATTGCTGGGTCATATGTTAATTCTATTTTTAGTTCTTTAAGGAACCTCCATACTGTTCTCCATAGTGGCTGTATCAATTTATATTCTCACCAACAGTGCAAGAGGGTTCTCTTTCTCCACACCCTCTCCAGCATTTGTTGTTTGTAGATTTTCTGATGATGCCCATTCTAACTGGTGTGAGGTGATAACTCATTGTAGTTTTGATTTGCATTTCTCTAATAATTAGTGACATTGAGCAGTTTTTCATGTGCTTCTTGGCCATCTGTATGTCTTCTTTGGAGAAATGTCTAATTAGGTCTTCTGCCCATTTTTGGTCTGGGTTGTTTGTTTTTTTTGTTATTGAGCTGCATGTGCTGTTTATATATTTTGGAGATTAATCCTTTGTCTGATGATTCATTTGCAAATATTTTCTCCCATTCTGAGGGTTGTCTTTTCGTTTTGTTTATGGTTTCCTTTGCTGTGCAAAAGCTTTTAAGTTTCATTAGGTGCCATTTGTTTATTTTTGTTTTTATTTCCATTACTTTGGGAGATGGATCAAAAAAGGTCTTTCTGTGATTTATGTCAAAGAGTGTTCTTCCTATGTTTTCCTCTAAGAGTTTTATAGTGTCCGGTCTTACATTTAGGTCTCTAATCCACTTTGAGTTTATTTTTGTGTATGGTGTTAGGGAGTTTTCTAATTTCATTATTTTACATGTAGCTGTCCAGTTTTCCCAGCACCACTTATTGAACAGACTGTCTTTTCTCCATTGTATATTCTAGCCTCCTTTGTCATAAATTAGTTGACCATAGGTGTGTGGGGTTATCTCTGGGTATTCTATCCTGTTCCATTGATCTGTATTTCTGTTTTTGTGCCAGTACCATATTGTCTTGATCACTGTAGCTTTGTAGTATAGTCTGAAGTCAGGGAATCTGATTCCTCCAGATCTGTTTTTTTTCCCTCAAGACTGCTTTGGCTATTCGGGATCTTTTGTGTCTCCATACAAATTTTAAGATTTTTTTGTTCTAGTTCTGTAAAAAATGCCATTGGTTATTTGATAGGGATTGCATTGAATCTGTAGATTGCTTTGGGTAGTATAGTCATTTTCACAATATTGGTTCTTCCAATCCAAGAACATGGTATATCTCTCCATCTGTTGGTATCATCTTTAATGTCTTTCATCAGTGTCTTATAGTTTTCTGCATACAGGTCTTTAGTCTCCATCAGTAAGTATATTCCTAAGTATTTTATTCTTTTTCTTGCAATGATAAATGGGAGGGTTTCCTTAATTTCTCTTTCAGATGGTTCATCATTAGTGTATAGGAATGCAAGAGATTTCTGTGCATTAATTTTGTATCTTGCTACTTTACCAAGTACATTGATTAGCTCTAGTAGTTTTCTGATGGCATCTTTAGGATTCTCTATGTATAGTATCATGTCATCTGCAAACAGTGACCGTTTTACTTCTTCTTTTCCAATTTGTATTCCTTTTATTTCTTTTCCTTCTCTGATTGCCATGGCTAGAACTTCCAAAACTATGTTGAATAATAGTGGTGAGAGTGGACATCCTTGTCTTGTTTCTGATCTTAGAGGAAATGCTTTCAGTTTTTCACCATTGAGAATGAGATTTGCTGTGGGTTTGTCATATATGGCCTTTATTATGTTGAAATATGTTCCCTTTATGCCCACTTTCTGGAGAGTTTTTATCATAACTGGGTGTTGAATTTTGTCAAAAGCTTTTTCTGCATCTATTGAGATGATCATATGTTTTTTTATTTTTCAATTTGTTAATACGGTGTATCACATTGATTGATTTGTGTATATTGAAGAATCCTTGCGTCACTGGGATAAATCCCACTTGATCATAGTGTATGATCCTTTTAATGTGTTGTTGGATTCTGTTTGCTATTATTTTGTTCAGGATTTTGCATCTATATTCGTCAGTGGTATAGGTCTATAATTTTCTTTTTCTGTAGTATCTTTTTCTGGGTTTATTGTCAGGGTGATGGTGGCCTCATAGAACGAGTTTGGGAGTTTTCCTTCCTCTGCAATTTTTTGGAAGAGTCTGAGAAGAATAGGTGTTAGCTCTTCTCTAAATGTTTGATAGAATTCACCTGTGAACCCATCTGGTCCTGGACTTTTGTTTGTTGGAAGATTTTTAATCACAGTTTCAATTTTATTATTTGTGATTGGTCTGTTCATATTTTCTATTTCTTCCTGGTTCAGTCTTCAAAGGTTATACCTCTAAGAATTTGTCCATTTCTTCCAGGTTGTTCATTTTATTGACATAGAGTTGCTTGTAGTAGAATCGTAGGATGCTTTGTATTTCTGCAGTGTCTGTTGTAACTTCTCCTTTTTCATTTCTAATTTTACTGATTTGAGTCCTCTCTCTCTTTTTCTTGATGAGTCTGGCTAATGGTTTATCAATTTTGTTTATCTTCTCAAAGAACCAGCTTTTAGTTTTATTGATCTTTGCTATTGTTTTCTTTGTTTCTATTTCATTTATTTCTGCTCTTATTTTTATGATTTCTTTCCTTCTGCTAACTTTGTGTTTTGTTTGTTCTTCTCTCTCTAGTCCTTATAGGTGTAACATTAGATTGTTTATTTGAGAGTTTTCTTCTTTTTTGAGGTAGGCTTGTATAGCTATAAACTGCCTTCTTAGAATTGCTTTTGCTGAATCCCATAAGTTTTGGATCGTCGTGTTTTCATTGGCATTTGTCTCTAAGTATTTTTTTTTTGATTTCCTCTTTGATTTCTTCAGTGATCTCATGGTTATTTAGTAACGTATTGTTTTGCCTTCATGTATTTGTGTTTTTTATGTTTCTTTCCCTGTAAGTGATTTCTAATCTCACTGTGTTGTGGTTAGAAAAGATACTTGATATGGTTTCAACTTTCTTAAATTTACTGAGGCTTGATTTGTGACCCAAGATGTGATCTATCTTGGAGAATGTTCCAAGTGCACTTAAGAAGAAAGAGTAATCTGCTGTTTTTGGATGGAATGTCCTCTAAATATCAGTTAAATCTATCTGGTCTACTGTGTCATTTAAAGCTTGTGGTTCCTTATTAATTTTCTCTTTGAGTGATCTGTCCATTGGTGTAAGTGAGGTGTTTAACTCCCACACTATTATTAGGTTACTGTCGATTTCCTCTTTTAGAGCTGTTAGCAGTTGCCTTATGTATTGAGGTGCTCCTATGTTGGGTGCATAAATATTTACAATTGTTATACCTTTTCTTGGATTGATCCCTTGATCATTATGTAGTGTCCTTCTTTGGCTTTTGTAATAGTCTTTATTATAAAGTCTATTTTGTCTGATATGAGAATTGCTACTCCAGCTTTCTTTTGATTTCCATTTACATGGAATATCTTTTTCCATCCCCTCACTTTCAGTCTGCATGTGTCCTTAGCTCTGAAGCAGGTCTCTTGTAGACAGCATATATATGGCTCTTGTTTTTGTATCCATCCAGCCAGTCTATGTCTTTGGTTGGAGAACTTATTCCATTTACATTTAAGGTTGTGATCAATATGCAAGTTCCTATTATCATTTTCTTAATTGTTTTGGGTTGTTATTGCAGGTGTTTTCCTTCTCTAGTTCCTTTAGCATTTGTTGTAGAGCTGGTTTGGTGGTACTAAATTCTCTTAGCTTTTGCTTGTCTGTAAAGTTTTTAATTTCTCCATCAAATCTGAATGAGATCCTTGCTAGGTAGAGTAATCTTGGTTGTAGGTTTTCCCTTTCATCCTTTTAAATATGTCCTGCCACTCCCTTCTGGCTTGTAGAGTTTCTGCAGAAAGATCAGCTGTTAACCTTATGGTGATTTCTTTGTATATTATTTGTTGTTTTTCCTTTTTTGCTTTCAATAATTTTTCTCTGTCTTTATTTTTTGTCAATTTGATTACTATGTGTCTCAGCATTTTTCTACTTGTTTCTATTTTTTCTTTGCATTTAATTTTTGATAGTTTGATTAATATGTGTCTTGGAGTGTTTCTCCTTGGATTTATCCTGTATGGGACTCTACACTTCTTGGACTTGATTGACTATTTCCTTTCCCATATTAGTGAAGTTTTCAACTATAATCTCTTCAAATATTTTCTCAGTCCCTTTCTTTTCCTCTTCTTCTTCTGGGACCCCTATAATTCAAATGTTGGTATGTTTAATATTGTCCCAGAGGTCTCTGAGACCATCCTGAATTATTTCATTCTTTTTTCTTTACTCTGCTCTGTGGTAGTTATTTCTACTATTTTACCTTCCAGGTCACTTATCCTTGCTTCTGCCTCAGGTATTCTGCTATTTATTCCTTCTAGATATATTTTTTTTTACTTTCATTTATTGTGTTGTTCATCACTGTTTGTTTGCTTTTTAGTTTTCTAGGTCCTCGTTAAACGTTTCTTGTAATTCCTACATTTTATTTCCAAGATTTTGGATCATCTTTACTATCATTGCTCTGAATTCTTTTTCAGGTATACTGCTTATTTCCTCTTCATTTGTTTGTTCTGGTGGGTTTTTACCTTGCTCCTTCATCTGCTGTGCGTTTCTGTGTCTTCTCATTTTGCTTAACTTATTGTGTTTGGGGTCTCCTTTTCGCAGGCTGCAGGTTCATAGTTCCCATTGTTTTTGGTATCTGCCCCCAGTGGGTAAGGTTGATTCAGTTGGTTATGTAGGCTTCCTGGTGGAGATGTCTGGTGCCTGTTTTTCGGTGGATAATGTTGGATCTTGTCTTTCTGATGGGCAGGACCGTGTCTGGCAGTGTGTTTTGTGGCATCTGTGTACTTATTGTGATTTTAGGCAGCCTCTTTGCTAATGGCTGGGGTTGTGTTCCTGTCTTGTTAGTTGTTTGGCAGGTGGTGTCCAGCATCATAGCTTGCTGGTCATTGAGTGGAGCTGGGTGTTAATGTTGAGATGGAGATCTCTGGGAGAGCTCTCACCGATTGATACTACATGTGACCAGGAGGTCTCTGGTTGTCCAATGTCCTGAACTCTGCTCTCCCACCTCAGAGGCTTAGGCCTGACACCCAGCCCGAGCACAAAGACCCTGTCTGCTACATGGCTGTAGTGCCTTCAGAGTTGGAGAACCTGGCCTGTAGTGGCTGTCCTTCTGTGCTGCATTTTAGAATAACCTGCTTCTTCCTTGTTTGGCCCCAAAGACAGTGTTCCACAGAGAAAAACAGTAGCCTTGAAAATAGTCACAGCTCTGAGATGGCTTTTTTTTTTTTTCATTTTTGCTTAGTCAGGTTTCACTTGCTCACAAGGGGCTACATGCAGAGATCTCGCACCTGGTTCTTCTGAAGAGATTTTCTTGTGTGGAATGGCTGCAGCCAGCATCTCAGCTTAGGCAGGTGTGTGCAGAAATGGGATGAAGGACACTGCATCCAAGATCAGCCTCAGTTTTTCTATCTGATAATTGTGGAAGATAATATCTACCTCACCAATTTATTGTAACATAATGCTCTAAATTTTTAAAAGTTTTATACATGCAGAGTATAAAATGCTGATATCATGGAGTCCAATGAAATGCATGAAGTTGGAATCTAAACCTGAAGGAGGAGCAATTAAGGTCAGAGTACTTATGGGGGATGTTATAAAGAGCACCTGGATAATGGAAAATATTTCCAAAAGTGAAAGTGAGTTAGATGGGCATTTATAAAGTGCTAAAGTATGTAAACATAGGACACATCAATCTGAGGGGAAAAAATATGTTAATCCTTGATTTCCCCATGGATAGGAGCAGTTTAGTTTATATTGAACTGCTGGAAGGTTGGGAAAGAGGTTAGAGTAAGTTGAAATTTAATCTCTGGCTAGTTGAACATAGGTTTTAAAAAAATCAGAAAGGGAGAGAATAACTGATTCACTTTGATATAAAGCAGAAACTAACACACCATTGTAAAGCAATTATACTCCAATAAAGATGTAAAAATAATAAAAATTAAAAAATAATAAAAATTAAAAAAATATAAAAGAGGAAAAAAAAAATCAAGTATTGAATAAAATGAAGAAGAGGAAGATGATGGAGGGAGTGTTCCAGAGAGCATTAGGTGAAAAAAGGAGACCTCATAAAATATGAGTGAAAATGCTGAAAGACATAAATTAGCTTGGAGAGTAGAAAATAAGAATAATGATGACTAAAATCTTTGGGATTTCTAGAGGTTTTGTATAAGCGTTAGAACTCTAAGGTGAGGGTAGTCGTTACAAGCATGGGCTGGTCTTCTGCAAATGCTAAGTAATGAAATAGACTCCTGTGAGCAAACTGCTCCCTTCATTCAAATGTTCATTTTTGTACATCAGAAATTTACAATCCATTTAGACAAAAGATCTAAGATTCCTGGGAGACTTCTTTGCAAAGGGAATTCTAAAGCCCATCTTTACTTCAAAGAGTAAACAAAGGTATGAACGGGTTTTCTTTGCATGTCTTCATTCAGGAAAACTTATCATGTTTCTTTGGAATATAATAATAAAAAGCTTTATATCATCGTTTTCTTTTTAAGGATTGCATGATGAGAGTGAGTAATATAGCTATTGTTAATTTTTAGACAATGAAAGTAAATTAATACTGTGCAATATTGGGTATTTTACAAAGCCTTCCAAATTTCAGTACCAATTAAAGAGCATATTTTCCCCTTCAGTATTTCTAATTTAAAAAAACTAATTAAGCATAACTTATATTAACATTAATAGCATTAAAGGAAAATGCTTAGGATGATTATATTCTTGAATTCTATTATCTGGATAAAACATTTAACCATCTTCAGTCTCTATATTTGTTGTACAGAATTTAAACTCCATTCTCTCTCACACATACCATCTTTAAAAGCTGAACTCACAGGATACCTCCTTCCTGAAGTAAGTGAATTCCCAGTTCTGTTAAAGTCTGAAGGTGAAATTCACTGCAAGTTCTGAAAGCACATCCTGCTTATTTAAAGGATCATCATCTCCCACAATGAACTAAACTCATGATTATGAATGTTTTATTTTGCTTCCATTCCTCTCTCAATTACATTTTAAAATATCTCTTTTGAACATGAACATTTGTGTCATCTCTCAAATGAAAATCACTTCTTCCCTCTGAAGCCCCAGAGGTTTTAATGGATTCCTCAGTTACAGCATTCATTATATTTCCCTTGTTTTTTAATTATTGTTGTCATTGTTAATCGATCCTAGCAAAAAGTGTTGTTCAAAATAGGACTCATCCTCTGGGAGTGGTCGGTGGATTGACAGATGACCTTTAGCCCAGTGCAGACCACAAACATACACTCACATCTCTCAGCCCATATCAGGGATATGGATATGACAGGAACAGGAGCAGGAACAAGGCACCTCATCCACTAGGAGTCCTGCTATGTTGATTAGGCCATTTATGCTAGAAATGGAATCATTGTACTTGATTAAAGGGTCTATGCAATGGTGGCCAAAACTAATTAGACATCAAAATTACTAAGGATCTTAAAAACAGGGGGGGGCTTACCTAGGCTCTAGATTAGAATTCTATATTATACTTCCCTAGGATTTAGTCCTATAAGTTGTGTCTTTAAGAATCTTTCATTTGAAACCACTGGTTAGTCCAAAAACACCTAGCAAAGTAACTAAGTCCTGAGATACACATAAATTAGTTCGAAGGATTTATAGCTCTACTCTCCAACCTAGCTAACCAAAATTCTTTATAAAGTGTTAAGGCTCAAATCCGATTTAATTTTGTTTGCCTTCCTTTGCCTTGTTTTGTATATTTCTACCTCAAAGACCATTCGGGGTGGAATAACTTTTGCAATCAGAATTCTGGATACTGTGGTTAGTATCCAGGACATCTTGGCATAATCTCAATCTGCTGGTCCCACCTTAGTGTACACAATACTTTTAATACTTATAACTTTATAATGCTCTAATAAATCTAATTGAATAAAAATCAGTTTAGAATTTGAGGGAGAGCCATCAAGTCACTAAGGTCCACTTTTTATCAGGGATATGTTGATTATGAACCCATAATTCAGGACACATTTAATGGTCCTGGAAATCTTTGGAAAGCTGTGGCTAAGTGCTTGCATTTTTCACATCAAACCACTGGAGTTCAAAGTACATCTTCCACTTATTTGCTTGCAATCATGCTGAAGTTGTGTAGTCTTGCTAAGAACTTGTGGCAGAATCCATGAAATGTATTTAGCACAGTGTCCAGAAAATAAATACAAACCACCGGCTAGGTAACACTAATTTTTACTGTGATTACTGTTGTCATCCTATTGCAAATTTAATGATAGTTATCTTTAGCAGTTGGAGAAGCCAAGCTGGTTTACTTAGTTTTGCCCATCCCTCCCTAGTATCCTTGTCAATCTATTCCTCAGTACTGTTAAATCTACCACTAGTGGATACACTTACTAATTGGAACATTGCCTCCTACAGAGAAATAAGTTATTGAGCACATGTCTCTCGTGTACCTCTCTTTTGCTTCTATTTCTCAACTGCACTATAAAATGTCTCTTACACATGGAATTCATATATACAAAATTACTATGAGAAGTTTGGAAGTTTTGATTGCAGTATCAGAGACTTCCTTGAGATCATGGGAAAGTCATTTAATGTCGCTTATTCTTATTCCACGTAAAACAGAAAAAGAAATCTGTCCAAAACTTCAGTATTCCTATAGGGAAAAATATCTGTGCAGAATCAGGCAATTACAGTCATTGAGTGAGATTCCACTTTGAGATAAATTGATGAAAAGCAAAACTTTTGAAAAAAGGATTAAGTATATGTATAATGACCCAGATTTTTACCTCTACCACTTGGGTAGTTTTAATCTCTGACTTCTTCATTGTAGTTGATTGAATAAATTGATATCTTAACTGTAAGAGCTGAATTCTATACATCTCAGACAGTACTTGGTTTCTGTGTGTTCCATAGCTGCTGTATCATGCTGTGAGGATTTATCTGTCCATATGCCTCTGAAAAGATCTCAGTATGAGCTGTTAAATGTTATTGGATTTGGTCAATATTCCATGTGAGTTGGTAAGTACAGCTCAGCTGAGTCACTTGACAAGTCCCTGCAGTTAAGGATTTAGTTTGTAACACCTCCCAGAAAAAAGAAATAAAAATAAAGTACCACTTACCTCTACTTTATATAATACGTCTATGTATCTCAATTCCTCCAGAGACTGAAGCTGTTGGGCCAGCTGGACAACTGATAGAGTCTTACATTTTCATAAACAGAGTATCCTAAAAATTTCCTTCCTCCCAAGGTAGCATGAGGAGATGAGAGTCTTTTTCCCATTTAACCCTAGCATTGCTTTAAAAAGATTTGCCATTGTCATGAATGTTAATTGCACATGCATCTTTCAGTCTAAAATATAAAAACTTTTTTTTCAAACATGAAGCAAATCTCTCAGAATTAAAGAGTAAGCACTTTTAGAGATACGACAATTTATAGAAGTGGATATTCAGTAGTCGGCACAGGACAATTGGCAGGATATAAGAAAAATAAAAGCAGAGATTCTGGAAGGGTGGTATTTTAATAATTGATGGCTTTTGGATGTGTCTGATGTGAATGAAGGAGTTTCTGTTGAAAGTATAAAATGCAGGACAAGGAGTTAAGAGTGGGGAACATGCGGAGTGATTCCCAGAGCCTGCTATCTCCCTCTGGGTTGCTTAGGCAAACTTTATAGTGGTCTTATCTTTAATATGAAAAGCATAGAGGAAAGATCATCTGAGGAAATAATAATAATTGTGATATTGATGATAATACCAATAGCTAACATTTATTGATTGATAATTATATGTAAGCAGTGTTCTTTTATTCCATTGCTTTATGATATTAAAAAGACAAATAAACAAACATGATCTTTAAAATAATAACAACCACACTAAGGACCTCAGAAATAAGGCAAAGGAGCTTTAATAACATTAGGTCAAAGTATCAAAAATGAAGAGAATCGATGAGTTCTGTGTATTACATCTCACCAAATGAAGTCTTGATACGCAGCTTGACATGTAAGACCCTTGACATTATCTGGCTTTGGTCTGTCTTTCCAGTATCTTCTCAACTTTTCTAATTGCTGTAATCCAGTTTATATTTCTTGGTTTCGATGACAGTTCTTGGATTCATACCGGGCTCAGTGTGCCTTAGCATAGCCTGTTCCCAGTGTTCAGTGGACTTTCCATTCCCCTCTTGTTTACCTGCCAAGCTCCACTTTGTCTTTTCTTCAAATACTGCGACAGGTATTTGCTTCCTCTGTGAAACATTTTCTGCAGAACTGAGAGGGTGGGGAAGCCAGTGAGCCTTGACACTACACAAACTCAAGATTGAACCATATCTTTTTTTTTGCCTTCTGATATCTTTTTATTATTTATTTTCCTTTTATTTATATTGAGATATAACTAACATATACCATTGTGTAAGTCTGAGGTGCACAACATGTTGATTTGATACATTTATATACTGCAATATGATCACCACTGTAGCGTTAGCTAACACCTTCGTCATGTCACATAATTATCATTTTTTGTGGTAAGAACAATTAAGATCTAGTCTCAACAACTTTGATGTATATAATACAATATTTTTAAATATATTCATAATGCTGAGCATTAGAGCTCCAGAACTTATTCATCTTGTAACTGCAAGTTTGTGCCCTTTGACAAACATTCTTCCCATTTCCACAACCCTGCAGCTCCTGGTAACCATTCCACTCTGCTACTATGAGTTCAGCTTTTGTAGATTCCACATATGTGATCACATAATATGTGTCTTTCTCTGTCTGACTTATCTCACTTAGCATAATGCCTTCAAGTTTCATCCATGTTGTCACAAATAGCAGGATTTCCTTTTTTTCCCATGGCTAGAAAATATTTCATTAATTATACATACATACATACATACACACACACACACACACACACACACACACACACACACACACAAACCCTCTGCATTTTCTTTATACATTAGTTTATTGAAAAACACTTAGGTTGTTTCCATATCTTGTTTCCGTATCATTGTGTATAATGCTGTAAAAAATGAGAGTACAGACATATTTTCAATATCCTGTTTTCATTTCCCTTGGATATATATATCCGAAAATGGGATTGCTGGATCATATGGTAATCTATTTTATAGGTAATAATTCGAGGAAACACTGTACTATTTCTCGTAGTGGTTGGATCAACTTAAATTTCCTTCAACACTGCAGAAGTGTTCCCTTTCCTCCACAGCTTTGCCAGCATTTGTTATCTCTTGTCTTTTTGATGATAATTATTATAACAGGTGTGAGGTGATATCTCATTGTGGTTTGAATTTTCATTTCCCTGATCATTAGTTTCATTTCCCTGATAATTAGTTCATCTTTTAATGAACCTCTTGACATTCATATGTACTCTGGAAAATGTCTATTGAGGTTCCTCTGACCATTTTTTAATCATATTTTTAAATTTATTTATTGAAGTTTATGAGTTCTTTATATATTTTGGATATTAATCCGTTGTCACATAGAATTTACAAATATTTTCCCCATTTCATAGATTGCCTTTTCATTTTGTTGATTTTTTTCTTTTGCTGTGAGAAGATTTTTAGTTTGATACAGTCCGACTCCTTGACTTTTGCCTTTGTTGCTTGTCCTTTTGGTGTCATATCCAAAAAATTCTTGCCAAGACTAACGTTGAGCAGCATTTTCCCTGTGTTTTCTTCTAGGGGTTTTATGGTTTGGGGTAATATATTTAAGACTTTAATCTATTTTGAGTTAATTTTTATAAGTGTTATAAGGGTCTGGTTTTATTTTGCTTCATGTGGTTATCCAGTTTTCTCAACACCATTTATTGAAGAGAATACCATTTTCCCATTGAATATTCTTGGCTCCCTTTTCAAATATTAGTTGACTGTATATGTAGGGACTTATTCATGGACTCTCAATTCTGTTCCATAGGTTGATGTGTCTATTTTTATGCCAGTACCATAATGTTTTGTTTACTATAGTTTTGTAGTATAGCTTGAAATCAGGACAAGTGATACCTACAAGTTTGTTCTTCTTTATCAGGATTGCTTTTCCTATTTGGGGTCTTTGTTCCATACAAATTTTAAGATTTTTTTCTATTTCTGTGAAAAATATCATTGGAATGTTGATAGTGACTAATGATTTAACAGACGGTGTTGGTGGGATGAACATTTTAACAATATTAATTCTTCTGATCCATCAAGGTGGATATCTTTCAATTTGTTTGTGTCCTCTTCAATTTCTTTCATCAGTCTTGTGGTTTTCATTGTTCAGATCTTTCATGGTTAAATTTATTCTTGAGTATTTTATTGTTTTTGAAGCTATTATAAATGAGATTGTTTTCTTTATTTTTTCAAGATATTGTTCTATATTATTCTATTGTTAGTGTATAGAAATATAATGATTTTTGTCTGTTAACTTAATATCCTGCCAATGAACAGAATTCACTGAGTTCTACCAATTTTTTGATTGAGGCTTAAGGATTTTCTAAGTATAAGATCAAATTATCTGCAAATAAACACAATTTTATTTCCTTTATGATTAGAATGCCTTTTATTTACTTATTTATTTTGTCTGATTCCTCTAGCTAAGATTTCCTGTACTTTGTGAAATAAGAGTAGTGATAGTGAGCATCTTTGTCTTGTTCCTGATCTTAATGTAAAAGCTATACAACTTTCACTATTCAACATGATGTCAGTGTGGTTTTGTAAGGTTTGTAATACACGGTCATTATTATGTTGAGGTATGTTCCTTCTATACCCAATTTGTTGACATATTTTATCATGAAAACATGTATTTTGTCATATGATATCATCTATTGAGATGATCATATGACTTCTTTCATTAATACAATGTATCATATTTCTTGACTTGAGTATGTTGAACAACCCTTGCATCCAAGAGATAAATCTCACTTGTTCATGGTGAATGAACTTTTTAATGTGTTGTTGAATTCGATTTGCTAATATCTTGTTGAAAACTTTTGCATCTATATTCACTGGAAGTGTTGGTCTACACTTGCATTTTTCTTGCATTTTTTTATCTGGCTTTGGTATCAGAATAAAGCTGGCTGTGTAAAGTAAGTTTGAGAGTACTTCCTTTCTTTCAATTTTTGGGAAAATTTGAGAAGGATTGGTGTTAATTCTTTTTAATGTTTAGTAGGATTCACCACTGAAACCACCTGGTCCTGGGCTTTTCTATATTGGGAAGATGTATGATTAATGATTCAATCTCCTTACTCATCATTGACCTATTAAAATATTGAATTTCTTCATGATTCAGTCATATCAACTTGCATATTTCTAGAAATATAACCAT
This sequence comes from Grampus griseus, assembly GCF_964374135.1. NCBI lineage: Eukaryota > Metazoa > Chordata > Mammalia > Artiodactyla > Delphinidae > Grampus > Grampus griseus. The sequence continues at coordinate 16,600,516 of NC_139018.1, read as the reverse complement.
TTCTTCTAGGTTATTCAATTTGTTCACATACAGTTGTCCACAGTTGTTTCTAATCCTGTGTATTTCTCTGGTCTCAATTGTAATGTCTCCTCTTTCATTGCAGATTTTATTAGTTTTCTTTCTTTTTTTTTTTTTTTTTTTTTACTTAGTCTAGCTAAAGCTTTGTCTTTTTAAAAATCTTTTCAAAAAAACAGGTCTTAGTTTCATTGATCATTTTTTTTAACATCTTTATTGGAGTATAATTGCTTTACAATGTTGTGTTGGTTTCTGTTGTATAACACAGTGAATCAGCTATATCCATACATATATCTCCATATCCCCTCCCTCATGCATCTGCCTCCCACCCTCCCTATACCCCATCTAAGTGGTCACAAAACACTGAGCCCATCAACCTCTGCTATGCAGCTTATTCCCACTAGCTATTTATTTTACATTTGGTAGTGTATATATGACAATGCTATTCTCACTTCATCCCAGCTTATCCTTCCCCCTCCCCATGTCCTCAAGTCCATTTGCTATGTATGTGTCTTTATTCCTGTCCTGCACCTAGGTTCTTCAGAACCTTTTTTTTTTTTTTAGATTCCATATATATGTTTTAGCATATGGTATTTGTGTGTCTCCTTCTGACTTACTTCACTCTGTATGACAGATTCTAGGTTCTTTCACCTCACTAAAAATAACTCAATTTCATTTCTTTTTATGGCTGAGTAATATTGCATTGTATATATGTGCCACATCTTCTTTATCCATTCATCTGTCAATGGACACTTATGTTGCTTCCATGTCCTGGCTATTGTAAATAGTGCTGCAATGAATACTGTGGTATATGACTATTTTTGAATTATGGTTTCCTCAGGGTATATGCCCAGTAGTGGGATTGCTGGGTCATATGGTAGTCATATTTTTAGCTTTTTAAGGAACCTCCATACTGTTCTCCATAGTGGCTGTATCAGTTTACATTCCCACCAACAGCGCAAGAGGGTTCCCTTTTCTCCACACCCTCTCTGGCATTTATTGTTTGCATATTTTTTGATGATGGCCATTCTGACTTGTGTGAGGTGATCCCATATTGTAGTTTTGATTTGCATTTCTCTAATCATTGGTGACGTTGAGCATCCTTTCATGTGTTTGTTAGAAATCTGTATATCCTCATTGGAGATGTATCTATTTAGGTCATCTTCCCACTGTTGGATTGGTTTGTTTGTTTTTTGATATTGACCTTCACGAGCTACTTGTATATTTTGGAGATTAATCCTTTGTCAGTTGCTTCATTTGCAAATATTTTCTCCCATTCTGAGGGTTGTCTTTTCATCTTGTTTATGACTTCCTTTGCTGTGCAAAAGCTTTTAAGTTTCATTATGTCTGATTTGTTTATTTTTGTTTTGTTTTGCTTTTTGTTTTTTGCATTATGCGGGCCTCTCACTGTTGTGGCCTCTACCATTGCGGAGCACAGGCTCCAGACGCGCAGGCTCAGCGGCCATGGCTCACAGGTCTAGCTGCTCCACGGCATGTGGGATCTCCGGACCGGGGCACGAACCCGTGTCTCCTGCATCGGCAGGCAGACTCTCAACCACTGTGCCACCAGGGAAGCCCTGATTTGTTTATTTTTGTTTCTATTTCCATTTCTCTTAGAGGTGGGTCTAAAAGGATCTTACTGTGATTTATGTCATAGAGTGTTCTGCCTATGTTTTCTGCTAAGAGTTTTATAGTGTCTGGCCTTACATTTAGGTCTTTAAACCATTTTGAGTTTATTTTTGTGTATGATGTTAGGAAGTGTTCTAATTTCATTATTTTACATGTAGCTGTCCAGTTTTCCCAGCACTGCTTATTGAAGAGATTATCTTTTCTCCATTGTATATTCTTGCTTCCTTTATCAAAGATAAGTTGACCATATGTGCATGGCTTTATGTCTGGGCTTTCTATCCTGCTCTGTGGATCGATATTTTTGTTTTGGGGCCAGTTCCATACTGTCTTGATTACAGGAGCTTTGTAGTATAGTCTGAAGTCAGGGAGCCTGATTCCTCCAGCTCTGTTTCTCTTTCTCAAGATTGCTTCGGCTATTCAGGGTCTTTTGTGTTTCCATACAAATTGTGGAATTTTTTTGTTTTAATTCTGTAAAAAATGCCATTGGTAGTTTCATAGGGATTGCATTGAATCTGTAGATTGCTTTGGATAGTATAGTCATTTTCACAATGTTGATTCTTCCAATCAAAGAACATGGTTTATCTCTCCATCTGTTTGTATCATCTTTAATTTCTTTCATCAGTATCTTATAGTTTTCTCCATATAGGTCTTTTGTCTCCTTATGTAGGCTTATTCTTAGGTATCTTATTCTTTCTGTTGCAATGGTAAATGGGAGTGCTTCCTTAATTTCTCTTTCAGATTTTTCATCATTAGTGTACAGGAATGCAAGAGATTTCTGTGCATTAATTTTGTATCCTGCTACTTTACCAAATACACTGATTAGTTCTAGTAGTTTTCTGGTAGCAATTTTAGGATTCTCTATGTATAGTATCATGTCATGTGAAAACAGTGACTGTTTTACTTCTTTTCTGATTTGGATTCCTTTTATTTGTTTTTTGTCTCTGTTTGCTGTGGCTAAAACTTCCAAAACTATGTTGAATAAGAGTGGTGAGAGTGGGCACCTTTGTCTTTTTCCTGATATTGTTGGAAATTATTTCTGTTTTTCACCAGTGAGAAGGATGTTGGCTGTGAGTTTGTCATATATGGCCTTTATTATGATGATGTAAGTTCCCTCTATGCCTTCTTTCTGCAGAGTTTTTATCATAAATTCATGTTGAATATTGTCAAAAGCTTTTTCTTCATCTATTGAGATTATCATATGGTTTTTATCCTTCAATTTATTAATATAGTGTATCACACAGATTGATTTGCATATATTGAATAATCCTTGCATTCCTTCGATAAACCCCACTTGATCATGGTGTATGATCCTTTTAATGTACTGCTGGATTCCATTTGCTAGTATTTTGTTGAGGATTTTTGCATCTATGTTCATCAATGATATTGGTCTGTAGTTTTCATTTGTTTTTATAATATCTTTGTCTGGTTTTGGTATCAGTGTGATGGTGGCCTCATAGAATGAGTGTGGGAGTGTACCTTTCTCTGCTATATTTTGGAAGAGTTTGAGAAGGATAGGTGTTATATCTTCTCTAAGTGTTTGATAGAATTCGCCTATGAAGCCATCTGGTACTGGGCCTTTGTTTGTTGGAAAATTTTTAATCACAGTTTTAATTTCAGTACTTGTGCTTGGTCTGTTTATATTTGCTATTTCTCCCTCATTCAGTCTTGGAAGGTTGTGCTTTTCTAAGAATTTGTCCATTTCTTCCAGGTTGTCCATTTTACTGGCATATAGGTGCTTGTAGTAATCTCTCATGATCCTTTGTATTTCTGCAGTGTCAGTTGTTACTTCCCCTTTTTCATTTCTAATTTTGTTGATTTGAGTCTTCTCCCTTTTTTTCTTGATGAGTCTGGCTAATGGTTTATCAATTTTGTTTATCTTCTCAAAGAACAAACTTATAGTTTTATTGATCTTTTTTATTGTTTCTTTCATTTCTTTTTTATTCATTTCTGATCTGATCTTTATGATTTCTTTCCTTCTGTTAACTTTGGGTTTTTTTGTTCTTCTTTCTCTGGTTGCTTCAGGTGTAAGGTTAGGTTGTTTATTTGAGATGTTTCTTTTTCCTTGAGGTAGGATTGTGTTGCTATAGACTTCCCTCTTAGAACTGCTTTTGCTGAATCCCATACATTTTGGGTCGTTTTTGATTTCCTCTTTGATTTCTTCAGTGATCTTGGTTATTTATTTGCGTGTTGTTTAGCCTCCATGTGTTTATAATTTTTACAGTTTTTTTTTTCCTGTAATTGATATCTAGTCTCATAGCATTGTGGTCGGAAAATATATTTGACATGATTTCAACTTAAATTTACCAAAGCTTGATTTGTGACCCAAGATATGACAGATCATGGAGAATATTCCATGAGCATTTGAGAAGAAAGTATTCTGTTGTTTTGGGGTGTAATGTCCTGTAAATATCAATTAATTCCATCTTGTTTAATGTATCTTTTAAAGCTTGTGTTTCCTTACTTATTTTCATTTTGGTTAATCTGTCCATTGCCAAAAGTGGGGTGTTAAAGTCCCCTACTATGATTGTGTTACTATCAATGTTCCCTTTTATGGCTGTTAACATTTGCCTTATGTATTGTGGTACTCCTATGTTGGATGCATAAATATTTACAGTTGTTATATCTTCTTCTTGGATTGATCCCTTGAACATTGTGTAGTGTCCTTTGGCTTTTGTAATAGTCTTTATTTTAAAGTCTATTTTGCCTGATATGAGAATTGCTACTCCAACTTTCTTTTGATTTCCATTTGCATGGAATATCTTTTTCCACCCCCTCATTTTCAGTCTGTATGTGTCCCTAGGTCTGAAGTGGGTCTCTTGTAGACAGCATATATATGTGTCTTGTTTTTGTATCCATTCAGCCAGTTTATGTCTTTTGGTTGGAGCATTTAATCCATTTACATTTAAGGTAATTATCAATACGTATGTTCTTATTCCCATTTTCTTAATTATTTTGGGTTTGTTTTCATAGTTCTTCTCCTTCTCTTGTGTTTCCTGGTTTGGTGGTGCTGAATTCTCTTAACTTTTGCTTGTCTGTAAAGTTTTTAATTTCTCTGTCGAATCCAAATGAGAGTGCTGCTGGGTAGAGTAATCTTGGTTGTGTTTATTTTCCCATTCATCCTTTTAAATATGTCCTGCCACTCCCTTCTGGCTTGCAGAGTTTCTGCTGAAAGATCAACTGTTAACCTTATGGGTATTCCTTTGTATATTATTTGTTGTTTTGCACTTGCTGTTTTTAATATTTTGTATTTGTATTTAATTTTTGATTGTTTGATTAATATGTGTCTTGGCTCCTTGGATTTATCCTGCATGGGACTCTCTGTATTTCCTGGACTTCAGTGGCTATTTCCTTTCCCATGTTAGGCAAGTTTTCATCTATAGTCCCTTCAAATATTTTTCCTTTCTTTTTCTCTTCTTCTTCTGGGACCCCTATAATTGGAATTTTGGTGTTTTTAATGTTGTCCCAGAGGTTTCTGAGACTGTTCTCAATTATTTTCATTCTTTTTTCTTTATTCTGATCTGCAGTAGTTATTTCCACTATTTTATCTTCCAGATCACTTACTCATTCTTCTGCCTCAGTTATTCTGCTATTGATTCCTTTTAGAGATTTTTAAATTTCATTTATTGTGTTGTTCATCATTGTTTGTTTGCTCTTCAGTTCTTCTAGGTCCTTCTTAAATGTTTTTTTGTGTTTTATCCATTCTATTTCCAAGATTTTGGATAATCTTTACTATCATTACTCTGAATTCTTTTTCAGGTAGACTGTGTATTTCCTCTTCATTTGTTTGGTCTAGTGAGTTTTTATCTTGCTCCTTCATCTGCTGCATATTTCTTTGTTTTCTCATTTTTCTTAGCTTACTGTGTTTGGGGTCTCCTTTTCAGAGGCTGCAGGTTCGTAGTTCCCGTTGTTTTTGGTGTCTGCTCCCAGTGGGTATGGTTGCTTCAGTGGCTTGTTTAGGCTTCCTGGTAGAAGGGACTGGTGTCTGTGTGCTGGTGGGTGAGGCTAGATCTTGTCTTTCTAGTGGGCAGGTTTGCGTCTGGTGATCGGTTTTGGGGTGTCTGTGAACTTAGTATGATTTTAAGCAGCCTCTCTGCTAATGAGTAGGGTTTTGTTCCTGTCTTGCTAGTTGTTTTTCATGGGGCCTCCAGCACTGTAGTTTGCTGACCGTTGGGTGGAGTTGGGTCTTAACATTGAGACAGAGATCTCTGGGAGAGCTTTCGCTGGTTGATATTATGTGGGTCCAGGAGGTCTCTGGTGGTCCAATGTCCTGAACTCGGCTCTCCCACCTCAAAGGGTCAGGCCTGACACATGACCAGAGCACCAAGATCCTGTCAACCACACGGAAGCCAAGGAAGAGGTTTCAGGAGAAACCAAATCTGTCACCTTGATCTTAGACTTCCATCCTCCAGAGCAGTGAAAAAATAAATTTCTGTTGTTCAAGCCACCCAGTCTTCTGATATTTTTTTGGCAACCCTAGAAGATTGGTAGAAGCCCCTCTGAGCCATCATCTCTGAGGGCTGTTGCCTGCCTTGGTCCCAGTCCAGCAGCTCCTTGACACCCAGGAATTGGATCATGAAGCCCCAGCAGTGGCTCAGATCTTCTCCAGCTGCTCACAGACACCTCAGAGGCCCCAGCACTCTATTGATCTCTTCTCTTGCTTTACAAATCCCTATTTCACTTATTTTCACTCTGATCTTTGTTATTTCCTTCCTTCTACAAACTAAGGCTTATTTTGTTCTTCTTTTCTAATTCCTTGATGTGTATAGTCAGGTGGTTTATTTGAGACTTTTTTGTCTTAAAATATGCATTTATCTCTTTAAGCTTCCCTCTAAGGAGCTGTTTTGCAACATCTCATAGGTTGTGATATGTTGCGTTTCAATTTCATTTATTTTGAGATATTTTTATTTCCCTTTTGATTTCTTCTTTGATCTATTGGTTGTTCATGTGTGTGCTGCTTAATTTCTACATGTTAGTAAAATTTCCAGCTTTCCTGTTGTTATTTATCTCTAGTTTCATTCCATTGTGATTGGAAAAGATACTTGGTATGATTTCAATTTTCTTAAATTTGCTAAGACTTGTTTTGTGGCCTACTATATGACTATCCTGGAGAAAATTTCATGTATATTTGAGAAGAATGAATATTCTACTACTCTTAGGTGGAATATCCTATATATGTCTATTAGGTCCATTTGATCTAATGCATGGCTCAAATCAATGTCCCCTTGTTGATTTTCTGTTTAGGTGATCTATCCATTGCTGAAAGTTGTGTATTAAAATTCTCTAGTATTATTGCATTGTTGTCTACTTGTCCCTTTAAATCTGTAGGTATTTAATTAATATATTTAGGTGTTCACCAGTTGGGTGGGTATATATTTACAATTTTTTTACCTTCTTCATGAGGTGACCCCTTTATAATAATATAATGATATTCTTTGTCTCTTGGTACTATCTTTGGCTTAAAGTCTATGTTGTCTCATCTAAGTATGGCTACCCCCTCTTTCTTTAGGTTTTTACTTGGGTAAAATATCGTTTCCCATCTCATCACTTTGAGCCTATGTATGCTTAAAGCTGAAGCGAATCTCTCTTAGGACACATAGAGTTGGGTCTTTTTTTGTTTAATCTGTTCAGCCACTCTGTGACTTTTAATTAGAGAATTCATTCTATTTCCATTTAGAAGATTTACTGATGTGTGAGGGCTTAGTAATGCCTTCTTGTTGTTTTATGGCTGACGTTTGTTCCACTATTCATCTTATCCTCTCTTGCTGCCTACTTTTGTGAATTGGTGTTTATCTGTGGTGATATGCTCTGATTCCCTTCTCTTTATCTTTTGTGAATGTGCTATAGGTTTTTCCTTTGTGGTGACTATGAGGCTTTCATCAAATAACTTATAAGTCTATTTTATGATGAGAGCAACTTAACTTTGATCACATAAGAAATTTTATTCTTTTACTCTTCCCCTTTTATGTTTTTAATGTCAAAATTTACCTCTTTTTGTATTCTCTATTCATTAAGAAATTATAATACAGTTATTTTTGTTACTCTTTTAAACTATAATATATTTAGTTAGCACAACATCATATTACAAACTTAGAGTTTTCTGAATCTGACAGTATATATTTGCCTTTACCTGTGTGTTATATATTTTTGTATGTTTTCATGTTACTAATCAGCATCTTTTTATTTCAGCTTAAAGAACTCCTTCCAGCATTTCTAGTAAAGTAAATCTAGTGGTAAAGTCCTTCTGTTTTTGTTTGCCTAGGAAAGTCTTTATTTATCCTTTATTTCTGAAATATAAATTTGCCAATGGAGTATTTTTGGTGACCATTTTTCTCTTTCAGTACTTTGAATACATCATTCCACTCTCTCCTTCCTGAAACTTTTCTTCTGAGAAATCCACTGATAGTTCAGTGAAGGTTCCTTTGTAGGTTGCCATCTTTTTTATTTGCTGATTTTAAGATTCTCTCTTTATCTGTGATTTTTAACAGCTTCATTATGATGTGTCTTGGAGAAGATTGTTTTGAATTGAAATAATTAGATGACATATTCATTTCAGGAACTTAGATGTCCAAGTCTCTCCCTGGGTTTGGGAAGTTCTCAGCCATTATTTCTTTAAATAAGCTTTCTGCTCCCTTTTTCCTCTCTTCTCCTTCTGGAATTCCAATGATTCTGATATTGGTTCTTTTGATGATGTTTCATAGATCATATTGGCTTTCTTAGTTCTTTTTTATTCTTTTGTCTTTGTTCTCCTCTAATGGGTTTATTTCCAAGTTCTTTAATCTTGTACATCTTCTCTTGATCTTACAGTGCACCAGGACAGGTATTGGTAACCTCTCTTTTGTTTTCCTGATTATCCTACTGCTCAACATTATAGTTTCTCCCTTGCCAGTAGACCCTGGCTTGTTTTCTGCCTACATTCTCTATTTACCCGAGAGTGTTCTCACTCTCATGCTCAGAAGTGTGCACAGGGAGCCGGCTACAGAGCTGTGCGTTTGGCACTCATGTTACTGGGGGTGCCTGTACATGAGGTTTTCCCAGCAGCTCATGGGCAGGCTTCCTGCTAGATTCTAGAAGGCATTCAGCAGGAACCATGTTCCTTTCATGCCCTCTGATATTCTTATCCACCTTTTCCCTCATTTCCTCCCTCTCCACAGTCATGGAGCTCTGGTTTTAATACTCTGAGTGCTGCAAGAGAGAGATAGGTTTCTATAGCAGCTTCTGGCACAGCTGTGGAAGCTGAGAACTCATGGACTACCCTCACTTTTCCCCCAAGGGAGAGATGCCCAGTCCTTCTTCTCTAAGCTGTGCTGCCTAGGTGGAGGGATGATGTGGCAAAGATCTTCTTACCCACTCCATTGTGTCCCAACTCTTTTTTTTTTTTTTTTTTTTGGCTACAGTGGAATGCTGAAACTTTTCCAGAAACCTGGAGTTATGCAAAGGCTTTCTTGTCCGTGGGTATCTGCTCAAGTCAGTATTTTCCAGGTACTTCCAGATGGTGGCTGAGAGCATCTGGAGACAGTTCACAGGATCCTGACAGTTCCAGAGCCCATATGGGGATTTGTTTGCCTTAACTAACAAACAGGTGGGTTAGACACTTACCAGGTCTCTTAGTGCATGGTGCTGGTTTCCACAGTTCCCTCAAAGACACTTTTGTTTGTGGATAGATGCCGAATTTCAGAGGTTAAAGGAAGGAAAATATGAGGTACATCTTATGACAGCATGATGTGGATATCACTCTGGACTATGCATTTATTAAACATTTTTATATTTTGTTTATCAAGGATTTTATATTAATTCTTAGTTTTTAAAATATTTCATTAAACTATTATCTTTGTTACTGAGGTTTTGGATCCCCATTTAAATGGTGTGCTCTAGATGAGTGCCTTACTCTCCTCACCCTAATACTGGCCCTGCTTCCCTGATCACTCACCATGCAAGATAAAAGTAATCACCCTCTCCCTTTTCTTTTGTACAAAAATATATTATTACACAATGATGTTTACACATTGTTAAGCATTGCTTATACCCATTTAATCCTCAAAAATATGAAAAGGATATTACAAATTTAAGGTAGATAATAGTGTTTTCCCCATTTCACAAATGTGAACACTGATGTTTGGAGTAATTATCCAATGCTATACACTAGCGAGTGTTGGACCAGGGATGTGAAACCTAGTCTCTCTAACAGCAAATCCTCCACTTTTAAACAGAATACTATATTGAACACATTTTTAGCTTCTGGTAGCCCCTGAAGGAAGGAGATGATAGAAAATTGATGTTTCTATTACAGTTGGGAAAGCTGTGAAATCTGTGGACCCTTCTCCAGCTTAAGGAAAATGAGCTGATTTGAATAATTGTGAAATCAGTTCTTACAGAGAATCTTAAGGGTCAGCTTCCCAAAAGGAATTTCCTTCTCCAAAGTTATGCCCACATTTTTAGGCTCTTATATTCCATATTCTCTAGAATTGCTACCACCTCTTAGGTACTCAAGAGACATTGAACAGAAATCAATATGTACTTGTAACTGTCACTGACAGGGAAAGTTGGAGTCTTGTTTCCCAATATGTCAGAGTAACTTGCTCCTGCAAAATTATTAGGTCTGTGTGACTTTCTAGCCATCCTGACTTCAAATAAAGTTATTTCAATAGATAATGAAAGTCCTCCAAGCTCACAAGACAAGGAAGACCTTAATTAAAATCGATGAAGAAAAAAATCTGTAAAAACAATTAAGCACTGAAGTTGACTCCTTTTAATTTGGGGTCTGAAGGTCTTCTTGGTAAATTACTGAATCATTGGAGTGATTTAATTTGGCTTCCTTGAATTAAGTTTTGGTGTACTAGAACTGTCTCTCAGATATCGTATAATATGCAATCCTGAGAAGCATTACAGGAATGGTAAAACTCCTAAGAGAAAGCAAAACATTTAAAGAATCAATTAGATAGAGGAGTCAGCTGTCTTCTGGAATAGATTCTTTCAGTTGACATATTTTAAGAGTTGTTTGTTCCAGAAAAAAAAAAGTTGAAAGTTTTAATATAAATTTTATCATAAGAAGGGTCTATACTTCAGACTTTTTCTAGAATTCAGTGTTTATTGAACGAAATAAGTCAGTGAACAATATAGATCGGGGGGGCTATGTGATTCAATTCTGTCCAAAACTTAACAAATAAACAAAAATCAGGCCTTAAGGCCTTAGAGAAACATAAGTTTTCTCTCTCTCTCTCTCTTTTTTATTTACTGGATTGAATCAAAAGAATGTAAGCCTGAGTCTGCTAGGGTCACCATGGGAAGAGAGAAAAAAATGGAGAGAAGCCAAAACTTGATATAATTTGGATTCCTGGATCAAATTGATTCTGGAGCCTACACCTAAGCTTTTTAATATTGTTACTCTTCTGCATAAAACAGTTTGGATCTGATTTTCTCTTGCCTGTGAACAGTGAAGTAAATATTTGTTAAGAACCTTATTTTCTCCCACCTGACTTTCAATCAGGTGATACCATTTCATGAATTAAATGTACACCTTCACTCAGGATATATTAGTAGGAAATAGTTAATCCTCATTTTTAAGAAAGGTTTCTTTGTGAGCAATATTTTTCTCTTTAAGATACTCAATCTATTTGGAGAGTTTTTTAATTTATCTCAAATTTGCATATGTACAAACACTGAATAGGTTTTTGAAAAATTCAGCCTTTAAATTGTATGAAGCTCTCTCTCTTTTGAAAGTATGACTTAAGCAAATAGGGCATCATAAAACAGGTTATAATCTGAGATTTCATAATTTGTTATATAGGACTGATCTTACTATGGTCAATTGACAGTAGTTATAGACAGATGAGCCATAAATAGTGAAAGCTACAGTTCTAAAATGAATTCAAGATAGCAATGGTTGACTAATGGATGGAGAGCATTACACTGAAAGAAAAATAGTATAAATAATTTGAAATATCAATATGACCTAGTTTCTTTAATTTCTTAAACCTATGAACTTGTCAAGTAAGTCACTGTCGTACCACCATCAAAATGGATTGTTTCTGTTAATTAAATCTCTCCTCCAAATGTTTATTTAGGGGTAAAAAAAGAGAAACAGCCAAACTAATGATATCCAGTTGTGTGAATTTTCACTTCCTTGGTTTAATCAGTCTCATGCAGACATATGTATTTAGGAAACCCATGTCCAGATACTTTGGTTAATGATGAACTTGTTCTGCAATTGTTTAACTCTCTTTGGCTTTTCTTTCCCCATCTGTAATGGGTGACACTTCCCCCACTGAGTCACTCTGGACTTTAAATTATGAAACCATGCCAAAGTTCTTTGCAAAAATAAAGTGTTCTGTATGTGATTCATAATCAAAATAATGATGTTAACCTCTACAGGGTCTCCTAAAAATAATTATGCTTATAGACTCCAATTCAGTACAGCTGGCTTGAGTTTCATTTTGAAACCCATATTAAGTTGGAAGCATTTGATCAAGTAAACTCAGCTTTAAAAGCAGTAGACAAGCTACAGAAGAGGCGGGGAATCTAGTTATGAAGAGACCAAGTTGAAAGAATCAGAATGTGCTTTTTTGGTAATTTGTGTACATAAACACAGATCATTTCCCAAAGCAAGGAAGTAATCCCTTGTTAGAGAGAGACAGAGAAAGTTGATAAAGCCAGATGGGTTAATATCCTTTGGAAGAACAATGATAATAGTTTCCATTTATTGATGGTATTGTCTGCACCAGAAACTAGCTGAGCTATGCACACATACTTTCTCAATTATTACATAAACAACTTTAAGATTTGTGTATTATTAAATTCCATATTTTACCAAAAAGGAAACTGAACTTTTAAGAGATTAACTTGCTTTATTGGAATTACAGATTAGTTAGTGATAAAATAGGTATTCATACAAGCTTGGCGAGTTGCTAGAAAGTACAATATATAACAAGAAGCACCATATTCCCCATTTACTAAGTCATGTGTACTGAAAAACAACAATTTCGATCATACTTGAGATGAGCAAAATAATCTACAACCTTATTTTTAAATTTAGAGTAGGTGATTGACTAATTTTTTTTTTCTTTTTTCTCTCTCTCTTTTTTCCCATTAATCAATCCTTACTATGATGAAGAGTGAAAAATGACAATCATAATCAGGCAAAAGAGGATTTTTTTTTCCCCACAAATCCTAATTACACCAAAATGTGGCTGAGTATTGCAATAGGATTCCAAGGAAGCCCAAAAGTCGTTAGTCGATACTGATTATATCAGTCAGAACTTCCAATTGTCGGTGACAGAACCCCAGGGCAATAAGCTAAAACAATGAAAAACTTTGGGCAGACTAATTGGATGATATAAATGGTAATTCCAAGAGTAGATATAGCTTCAGTCACAGCTAGAAGCCAGAGCTGAAATGATCACAAAGCCTTTTACTTTCTTCCCAAGCACACCCACCCATCTTTCAGTTTGGCTTCCCTTTGTATAGGTCTCACTCTTTTGATGGGAGAATGACTCCCAACACCTTCAAGATCATAGACTCAACTTAGCGGGTGTAGCAGAATGAATTTCATCCTTCTGCCCTGTAGCTGTGGGTCAATTTCAGGTAAGGAGTATGAGCGACTTGCTTGGAATACATGTCCAAACTTCGGTCCAGTCAATGCCACCAACAGGTGGAGTCTGGGGAGGTACAGACCCACACATACCTATTCCCTATTCTAATCTTAAATGGGAGGAAAGGACACAGAAAAGAGAAAATGAGAAATATTCATTATAGAAGCTGCTGTTTTCCTATGTGCCATATATAATATCTTATTTTGCCCTCACAAACATCTAACAAAGTAGTGTTATTATCCTTATTTTAGAAAAAATGAAGTTCAGGGATTTTAAGCATTTGGTACATTTTAATACACGTGACATCTCCAACATATGTACATGCTCTCAGCCACAATATACTACTCCTCTGGGAAAGACTGATGTCACTTACCCATCGAAGATGCAGATTATTTTTCTTACTCTGTGCCAAAGCTATGCAGACATAATAAACCATATTGGATACCTAGAAATTGGGAAAATCCTCCATTTCCTTTAAATATGACCTAGGCTTTCCAAAATTTTATGAATAACAAGACTTATCTGTAGGGAGGTGGAAACTGGGTCTGCCTAGGGCTTCACAAACTGATGGAAATCTCCTTGTTACTTTATTATCACATAGGGAAAGTTTATACTGCTCAGCATTCCTGTTTCTACTTTCCTTACCAACCTGATTGAGGCTCATTGAATTAGACATACTGGCTTGCAAGCTTTTTAAAAAAGAAGCTCATTTACAGGAAGGCAGGGGCTAAAATAAAGGATATAGTATAGGCTTTTCTTCAAACTTTTCTACCTCTCTTCTACCCAGGGATAAAGACTTCACTCTGATATGGATTTGTAAGCATATGGAACCCTCTGAAGTAGAAATAGTGAATGTGATGGAATGAGTCCCTTCTGCCTTCGGCTACGAATGATTCACCAGTTATTTACCTTAGGAAAGCAGAAAATAAAAGGGACAAGATTCTGTCCCTTTAGAAGACTCAATTTTTCTAACTCTAGGCTATTTGACACAGAAGAGGATTGGATGGTGTTTCTCTTAGTGTATACTCCCCGAAATGGAAGACAGTGATATTGTTCTGTTCTAAATTTACTTACATTTCTGTCGTGTTTTAAATTATCTCCTTTTAAATGTTTTTGTTCTATTCCAAGTTTTCTTTACAAATTCTCCTTTATACTCTAATACATTCTTTGGCTGATATGTAAATGGTGGACATAATAATTAGTACAAGATATTGCAGAGCATGTATTAGGCTAGTTTCAATAACAATTCCTAAAAGAAGTTTATACATAAGTTGTCTTATAAGTTCACATAACCTAAGACTACAGTGTAGAAAATAATACCATCATGAGGTTGTACCATGGGTGTAAGCAACAGATGATGACCCTGACTTCTAAAATTATTTTATCTCAAGAGATTTAGTCAGTTCATCTCAACCAATGTATATTAAACACTGACTAAAAACTGAGAAGTGTTTCTGGAAGTCTGGGAGCCATTGGTGAAAAATATGTCTGTCCAACTGCCGGGAAGGCCATAGTGCATGCTATGCCAGCTACAGCCTGTGGAGGATAAATAGGCACATTCTTAACTAATTATGTGTCTAGAACCTGAAATCTCCAAGAGCATTCTTAAAGTTCTAGAATTCCAAGCTGAGATATTTAGAAGCACTACAACATCTTAATTTTGCAAATGTATCATTTTTCAGAGAAACTTAGTATGACCTTTCACTACTCATCTTTAAAGGATTCCTTGCACTCAAATAAATTGTCGATTTTGACAAGCACAATAGCCTAGTCAAAAAGTTATTAACACTCAGTAACCTTATGCCTACAGAAAAAGTAAACATCCAAATTTAATGGCACATAAAAAATATGAAAACAGTGTTTGCTTAACAGGTCACAACATCACTTTCTTCTTGGAACCAATTTAGAGTATGACTTAAAGAACATAAAATCTACTTGAAAATAGTTTTTTCTTACTTTTCTTGTAAGATGTTATTTTTGAGTATATTTTTATTTTATTTTTATTATTTCCCAGTTTTGTTTTTAAGTCTGCTAGATTGAAGTATGATTAAGATATTGAACCAAATAGAGTATGAGTTGGTCCTTGGTTGAGAAAAGACTGAAGATAGTATTTAGGAAATTTTTAATATTTATTGTAATTTTCTGCTGAATTAACTTGCAAACTATCTTTAAAATCTCAGGATGATATGATGACTCTATCTCTCTATTTATCTTCTATCTATCTATCATCTATCTATCTATATTTATCTATCTATCATCTATCTATCTATCTATCTATCTATAGATCTATCTATCTATCTATCATCTGTCTATCTATCATCTTTCTATCTATCATCTATCTATCTATCTATCTATCTATCTATCTATCTATCTATCTATCTATCTATCTATCTCTTGCAAACATTTAAGTTTAATCTGGTTCTCATTGCCAGTTTGAAATATTATTGACTCTTTTTCTGAAAAATGGTGCAGATACTGAGATGGGAAAGCAACAAGAGAAATGTAATTTTTTTTTTTTTTTTTAGACTTTGTTAGCAGTATAAAGTCTCCTGCTAAAATCTTGCCTGGAGGCAGTCTCAGTCACAGTACTTCAGGAACTACATAATTGCTGTCAAAGAAGTTTAGCCTATTTCAACCAAAACTAAGTCAGGTTTCAAAGTCATACTATGGAAAAAAAAAGTGGGAGAAGTTAGCTTATTCTCACTGGATAAGTGATGAATCCATAATGATCTAACCTCAGATTAAAACGTTGCACCTGAGTTGATGAACATTTATTCAAGCAACATCTCGCACATAAAGTTATAGATCCACACAAAAGAGAACACAACCTTGAAATGAGGACTTTAGTCAGTTTAAACAAAAATAAATAGTAAATTCTCCACTCCAAAACCCTGTGAATGGGAAGGGGAGATGTTGAGGTGAGAGCTCTTAAGATAGGATTTATAGAGCAAATAGGGAGATTAAGGGAAGAATAACTTTTGGAAGCTGTAGCAGCAGTATTAGGAATAACTTTTTGGTTAATCCTTGGAGATTATAACTTACATGCATCTGTCCACAACACCTGCCTAACTGGACAGTTACCTTTACTGAGGAGAGCCTACCTTATATGACAGTGAACCTCCAAGCTTCCATGTAATCTTTTGTATCAAGAACATGCTTGCTAGTGTGTATTTATTGATGAATGGGCTTAGCTTTAAATGTATCAAAAGACAACATTTAGCATTCATATGTGTGTGAAATTTCTAATAATACGTGCATTAAAATGCTTCATGAGGATCATTCTAATAAAATATTTGATTAGCTGTGTAAAAGTGCTATATTCTCCTGTATTGCTTCATTTGAACCCACTACTGCCTTGTAAAGTAGGCAAGGTAGATATTTTTCATTCTGTTACACAGAAGGGAAAAATATTGAGATTTGAGGTCTTAAATAACTACCTCAGTTTACATAGCTAGTAAAGGGATAATGAGTAGCTTTGTAATGGAAGAGAAAGTAGACAACTGCACACTGGTTATCAGTCTCTAAGTAGTGGGTTTACTGCTGGAAATCTACAGGACACCTGGTCCTCATAAAACTGATGAAGGAAGTCCTTAGAGAGCTGATTTTAGTATACAGATAAAACAAGCAATTTCAGGGTTTTATCTTCATTCATTCAGTTGGTCATTTATTTACTTTCAATAGTACAGTAAATTATAGTGGAATTACCATCCAAGCCTAAAACTGGAATATTCCCAATCACATATTGTGCTTTTTCTGTATCTCACACCCTCATGTTATCATCTTTCCTAAAAGTCACAACTACATTGAATTTTGTGTGATATATAAACATATATATCATACATTTATATATATGTGTATTTCAATATGTATTTACCATACACATGTGCATATACACACATAAATCAAAACTGAGTACAATTTTATAAAAATAAAATTCATTTGCTTTTCTTTAGTTTGTTTTTAAATTCTATATTATTCCAAATTTTGCTACTACAATTTTTCACTTTTTGTTTAGTCACAGTTCATTTATTTTCACTGCTGTATAATATTCCATTGTGGGGATATGTCACATTTTTTAGTTTTCTCATTGAAAGTATTTTAGTTATTCATTGTCTATTATGAATAGAAATGCTTTGAACATTTCTGGGAATAAATCTATGTACATAAGCTAAAATTCATCTTGAGTGTATACTTAGCTCTGGACTTGGCAAGTCACAGGTCATGTGAATATTCAACTTTATAAGACAATGCTAATTTATTTTCTGAAGCTGCTGTACTTACTTACACTTTGACCAACAATGTGTAGCACAGCACTTTGACACTGGATATTATCAGGCTTCTTAGCTCTTTCTAATCAAATGATTGTAGAAAGGTTTCTCATTATGTCCTTAATGTACATTGTCCTGGTTAGTAGTGAGATTGATATCTAGTTATATAGTTATTAAATACATGTTCAAGTCTACTACTGTTGACATTTCCTTTATTGATATGTTGTAATCCTTTGTTGATTAAATGTGCTGCAATTATTTTTCTAGGTTTTTAGGTTATCCTTTCACATTTTTAAAGGTGCCTTTTGATGAACTGAACTATTTAATTTTAATTTAGTCATTGTAGGTATGGCCCAGACTTTGTGTTTGCTTAAGAGATCTTTCCATATCTTGAGGTGAGAAAGATATTCATCTATTATTTTTATAATTTCAAATTTTTCTTTAGGTATTTAAAAGTTTAATACATCTGGATCTTGGTTTTGTGCATAACGTTAGCTAGAGATTTGATTTTTAACATAGGCATAATACATTTTTCATCTACATTTGTTGAACAACACATTCTTTCCTCAATAATTTGCTATGTTATCTCTTTATATATATAATTCTTACTATGAGTCTGCTTCTGAGTTCTCCATTCTATTCAATTGGTCAATGTTTCCTTCCCTGTGTAAACACCATATCATCGTAATTACTGATACTTTGTCATATGTCTTTGCATCTTCCCCTCCTAAATGGGCTTTTTCAAAAATATCTTTGATCTTCTTCCCAATTTGCAAGTCTGTACACATTTTCTAAAACATTATTTTACTGTGAAATACGACACACAGAAGAGTGCATAAAATATAAATGAGCAGCTGCATAAAATACTATAATGCTAACACTAAGAAATGGAACATGGCCTTCTCCCCAGAAGTCCCTCATATACCTCGTATCAATTACAATCTCCTTCTTTTCCTTGAACGTAAACAGTCTGCTATTTTCATTGATAATCACTTACCTGCTGTGCTTTATATTTGTATTATCTGAGGATGCACACCTTACCAATACAGATTAATTTTGATTGTTTTTACGTATTATATCAGTGGAAAATACAGTAAGTATTATTTTCCATCTTGCTTCTTTTGAACAAATTTATGTTTTGAAAATTCATCCATGTTGTGACATACCTGTATTGTTCATTCATTTTTATTTCTAAATAGTATTCCATGGCATGAATATATACCACACAATTAATTTATCTTATGGAAATGTGAGTTGTTTCCAGTTCGAAACTATTAAGAATAAAAACAAAAATAAACAAGTGGGACCCAATGAAACTTAAAATCATTTGCACAGCAAAGGAAACCATAAACAAGATGAAAAGACAACACTCAAGATGGGAGAAAATATTTGCAAATGAATCAACGGGCAAAAGATTAATCTCCAAAATATATAAACAGCTCATGTAGTTCAATATCAAAAAAACAAACAACCCAGTCAAAAAATGGGTGGAAGACCTAAATAGACATTTCTCCAAAGAAGACATATGGATGACCAAGAGGCACATGAAAAGATGCTAGATATCACTAATTATTGGAGAAATGCAAATCAAAACCACAATGAGGTGTCACCTCACACCAGTCAGAATGGCCATCATCAAAAAATCTACAAACAATCAATGCTGGAGAGGGTGTGGAGAAAAGGGAACCCTCTTGCACTGTTGGTGGGGATGTAAATTGATACAGCCACCATGGAGAACAGTATGGAGGTTCCTTAAAAAAGTAAAAATAGAATTACCATATGACCCAGCATTCCCACTACTGGGCATATACCATGAGAAAACCATAATTCAAAAAAAGTCATGTACCACAATGTTCATTGCAACACTGTTTACAATATCCAGGTCATGCAAGCAACCTAAATGCCCATCAACAGATGAATGGATAAAGAAGATGTGGTACATATATACAATGGAATATTACTCAACCATAAAAAGGAAAGAAGTTGGGTCATTTGTAGAGACGTGGATGGACCTAGAGACTGTCATACAGAGTGAAGTAAGTCAGAAAAAGAAAAACAAATGCCGTATATTAACCCAAATATGTGGAATCTGGAAAAATCGCACAGATGAACCTGTTTGCAAGGCAGAAATATAGACACAGACATAGAGAACAAACTTATGGATACCAAGGGGGGAAAGGGGAGGTGGGACGAATTGGGAGATTGCGATTAACATATATACACTAACATGTATAAAATAGATAACTAATGAGAACCTGCTGTATAATACAGGGAACTCCACTTCACTGTACAGTAGAAACTAACACAACATTGTAAAACAACTATACCCCAATTAAAAAAAAAAGAATTGCATCTCTATGGATTATTGTAAATATCTTCTTGGATACACACACATATTTCTCTAAAGTAATGCTGAAACTGAAATTTTTGGGTCTTAAGGGATACGTAACTCAAAGTTTAATAGATAAATGCTGAACTGAAGACCAATTTGAACATCTGTACGAAGTATATGAAAGTTCTTGCTACAGTATATTTTCACCAACATCTGATAGTCAACTTTTTGTTTTGTTTTTGTTAATGTTTTGCTATTCTAGTGGATGGGTAGTGGTAGATCATGATTTAAATTTGCATTTTTGTGATTACTAATAATATTGAGTTATTTCCATATGATTATACGATTATTGGTCATATATTATTCCCATTGTAAATGTCCACTTTTTATCCTATTTGATCTCTCTTTAGCTTATTGAGTTTAAATTTTTTTTAATGTTTTAGATATCATTTTTCTGGTTAAATTTATAATAAACGTCTTATTTAACTGTACTGTTTGCCTTTCTTTTTTTTTTTTTTTTGATTCTCTTAATGGTGGTCTCTTTCTCCCACCTCTGCCTGCTGTCCTTTTTATTACACAAACAAGAGCTCTAAATATATAGTCAAATTCATTAATTTTTTTCCTTTGTGATTGGTGCATTTTTGTACTGTTTATATAATCTTTCCCTATCCCAAAACATGAAGAGATTTTTCTGTATTACACTCTAAAGTTGTACATAGTTTTTATATTATATATTTGGTGCTTTTTTATAATTGGATGTGTAATCTACATGGAATTGATTTTGGGGGTTAGGTGTAAGGTTGTGGTCAATATTCTTTACCATCCCTGACTCTGGATACCAATTTGTTCCCAAATGTTGACTGAAAAAACTGCTTTCTCTCTGTTATTCTGAAATGTCATCTTTCCCTCAAATAAGTGTCAAAGTTGGCTTGGTTCTATTTGTATCTTATGTCTTTTGTTTGTGTGTATATGTTTACCCTTGTGCAATAATCTACTAGTTGAATTATTTCAACTAGTAGATTGAAATAATCTACCAGAGGACAGATTTTAAAAGTCGTCTTACCATGTTTTTTTTATCTTCTAGAGCATCTCAGCTACTAGCTCTTTGCATTTCCATATAATATTTTAAGTGACTTGTCACTTTTACACATACACACACATACACCTATATATGACTAATGGATTTTCATTACAACTGCATTAAAACTATGAACATCTGGGGGAAATATGAATCTCTACATTGTTTATTCTTTTACTCCATGAATATAGTATAGTTGTTTTATTAATTATTCCTAGTATTTTTGATAGTCTCCTATGTAGTGATCTTTGAATCACTTTATAGCAATTTAATTTTACATATAAATATTCTAAAGATTTATTCCTAGACACTTTTAATTTGAAAAGCTATTCATTGTAAATGATATTTTTTAAATTTTATATTTGGTTTGTGTCACAAATTTATAAATAAAGGAGATTTTTTGGAATAATGAATTCATATTAATAGTTTAATTAATATATCCTCTGTTGATTTTGATTAGGATTATATTAAATCTTTATAGCAAAGAGGTGTGAATTTTTTTTAAATTTTTACACGTATCTTACATAGTTTGTATAGATTTTGGTCCAAAAATGTTATACTTTTGTAAATGTTGAAATTGATCTCTTTTTACAAATTTCATTCTTCATTTTTTTGTGGATGGAGTATGGATATGTGATTGACTTTTGTATGTTAAGTTTAAATCCATGCAGATTTATAGACTTATGGCTAAGATATATATAAAATATCCTTGTATTTCTAAGATAGGACAAATGTGTTTTTTATTCTCTGTTGAGTTTGAGCTGCCTGTATTTTTAGTTTTTATTTTTATTGCCTCGATCTTAAATGTGAAGAAATAGGACCTTAAATTTGTCCTTCTTACACTATTCCTCATTGAATGGGTATTAAAGTATATTACTCACATAAAATGAATTGGAAAACGCTCCATCTTTTTCTCTTCTCAAAGAATTTTTATGTTTATTTATTCAACCTCATTTATTAATTTATCTGTGCTACATGGGATGATTTTTACAACTTCTCCAATTTCTGAGGTTACTTGTGATTTCCATTTCTTCTTGAGTTGGTCTTAGCAAGATATAAGCATTCCATTTTATTGGCAGAAAATTTGAGAGAATTCTCTCCTGCTTCTAAAAATATCTGTATTATCTGCTGTGACAGCCCCTTATAATTCATAATACTTGGCTTTTGTGTGTGTGTGTGTCTTTTTTTTTGCTCAACTGTGTTAGGACATTGACTATTTTACTAGGCATTTCCAAAACCCATTTTTTTTGACTATGGATTCTTTGTTTCTTGCTTGATTTTGCTTTTATTTTTATTTTCTTCTTTGTACTAATTATTCTGTTGTTACTTTTCTAACTTTTTAAACTGAAAAACCAATTTGTATTTTTCCCCTCTCTTTTTTTTAACTTTTTATTTTATATCGGAGTATAATTGATTAACAATGTTGTGACAGTTTCTGGTGTACAGCAAAGTGATTCAGTTACACATATACATGTATCTATTCTTTTTCAAATTCTTTTCCCACATAATATTGAGCAGAGTTACCTGTGCTATACAGTAGGTCCTTATTCCCCCTCTTATTTTCTCATGTAAACATTTAAGACTGAAAATTGCTCTCAGGTACACCTTTAGCTATATCCTTTCAGTTTTGATATGTACTTAATTTCCACATATTAAAATAAAAGTTCCATTGATTTCTTTCTTGGACCCATGCATTATTTATTAACGTCATTTCCAAGTTACAAAGATGGATAGATAGATAGATAGATAGATAGATAGATAGGTAGATAGGTAGATAGATAGATTTTTTTAAAATTTTTTATTTAAATTAATTGCATTGAGGTCAGATAAAATTCATTAAAATTTCTTGAGAATTACTTTATATCCTAGTTCGTAGTCAATGTAAGTAAATGTTCAATGTTCCTGTATCTGTCAGCTTTTGTTATAACAAATATTCCTCTTTTCCGTGGTTTTCCACAACAACAGCAAAACCTTTTTCTCTTAACTCACATTACACGAGAGCTGAGCATCAGCTCCAATTGTGTTCAATTCTACTGGGCTCCTCTGAGCTCCACATGTCTTCTCTTTCCAGTACCTGTGGTGAAGGAGGAGCACCTGCTTGGGACATACTGTCCTCATGGCAAATAATAGAAACATTTGAGACTAAACATACCACACAAGCAAATTATTACTCCTTCTCAGTTGTATTGTACCTGATTTGCTCACACTCTCTTGGACAGAGCAAGTCATTGACTAGTTCTGACATTGAGGCAGGCGTACACATTCAGTCTATCTGGAGACATGACACAGTTGGGAATAATGATACTCTAACAGGTAAGGGATCATATAATTGGAAATAATGGTAAAATCTGCCATAATGTTTGAAAAGAGTGTTTGTTCTAGTTTTTCTTTGCAGAATTGGTATATGCCCATTAGACCATGCTTTCTCATTGTGTTGTTAAATCTCTGTGCGTTATTGATCTGTCTGATTGATGTAGAAATAACTGAGAGAAGTTTACCAGGAAGATAAAATGCATGTACTTGTTAAAATATCCTCATATGTATGAAACAAAAATTACTAGATCTATTGAAGAATTACATAAATCCAGCATCACAATGGGACATTGTGAAACACTTTATCTCTGGCTAAAAAGGGAAAATCTTGCCTGTTCAATTACTTGTTTGAGAAGTTTATTTTTGGGTAAATTTCTGCAAGTAGTTTTTTGCTTTTCTTAAGACAAAATAATGGAAGAATAAAGAGAATATGTAATTTCTGAACCTACTTCTATATAGTTTAGTTCTCCAGACTATTGAAAATCTTGCCTGTTCAATTACTTGTTTGAGAAGTTTATTTTTGGGTAAATTTCTGCAAGTAGTTTTTTGCTTTTCTTAAGACAAAATAATGGAAGAATAAAGAGAATATGTAATTTCTGAACCTACTTCTATATAGTTTAGTTCTCCAGACTATTTTCGGTGAAGTGGTTTGAAAGAGAAAAGACAAGTTACTTAAGTTCCAAAAAAGATTTAAGTTTTTACATTTAGAAGGGATTAATGAGTCTTAGATTGTTAAAATAGATTTTAATTTACATTATTATTTTGTCACTTGTGGCTCAGTTGCATACAAATATGTAGAGTCTCTTCCAAAGGCCAAAATTCAATTATGCATGTGAGCCAAAAGTAAATATAAGGGAGTTAAGAGAGACTTAGCTTTTGCCTGTGATAAGACTCAAAGTTCAGGTTATATGAGTGATAAGCTTGAATGTCAAGTAAAAGATGACCTGTAAATTGGCAAAAAAAAAATAGTTTATTGGAAAGATTGGTGTTTCCTACACAAATTGCATCAATAGATGGTTTCTAGTTAAAGGAAAAAATGCTACTGTTAGTAACAGCTGAAATGTATATAGCAAGGCAATGCTATCCCAAAATAATTTTTTTTAAAAAATTAGGAATTCTGTGTGTGAATGTGTATGTATGTGTGTTTATAGTTTTGTCAATTTAGATAAACTATTCTGTGGTCCAATTGTAATTTTTTATAAATACCTATCAGAATTTTTCAGCCAGATTCTCCAAAATGTTTTAATTTTGATAGATTTTGTTAAAATGTGCAGCTTCAGCATTTGGAAGATGACAAGTCATAGACAAAGATGAGACTTTGTCTTTCTCCAATGAACTTTACAGTTTCTCTGTTGATAAGGTTCAAATTAGACTAGGAAAGAAGTAATTCCTTGAGTCCTTTATAAACCATGGCATACCACCTTGAACAATGTGGAAAAATAATGGGTTTCAATTTACAGAAAATTTCAGTCCACATACTGTCTCCCCAGGCATGAACACAGGAGCTTCCCTGTATCAATCAGAATATTTTGCACTCAGTCACATCCTGAACTATACAACAAGACAAATGACTCCAAACAAGTCCACTACACTGTTCTTTAATTCATTCTGGGTATTGCCTAGATATTGTCTTCCCACAAATTATCTATTGACAATAAAACTATGCTCAGCCTCCCAGTTATTCTACTTAACCAAGAATATTTTTATTCATTCATTCATTCAGTAAGTTGTACTGTGAACACCTAATGCCTGCCAGGGACTATGTTGGGCCCCTGAGATACATCCTGTGACACAAGGTGTAAAACAGTCACCATACCTGTTCTTGTGGAGATCTTTGAGTATGTTTTATCTCCTTTGAGAGTTTAGGGGGAAGAGTTAATTCCACCCTAAATTCCACTGCATGGTATACTATAATGCAAGACTTTATAAAGAAATACCTAATGGCTGAGGGCTAGTGTTTCTATTTGACTTCCTCTATCAAAAAGGGGTGATCTATGGAAAAATTGGAGAGATTTTGGACACTGGCCAAAGGTTGCTTCACACGATTGTACTAGCACTGTTTTCTTTTTATTCTTACCTCAGAATTCAACAGCTCTTGCAGGAGTCAGTTAGTCATTAGCCTTATCCCAATCCATCTTTCACTGGTTCCTGGTACAGAACTTCATGACATGCCACTTCATGACATCATTCCTCACATAAAGAACTTACAGTTGCCACCTCTGCCATTGTTTCTCAACTTAAATTCAGGACCCTTTCACCTGTCCTTCCCCCAATCTCTTCTAATCAGGCAGTTTGTCACTCAGCAATGTCATCACTTTGCTACAGCCAGCTAAAGCTCTTCTCACGCTCTTGCATCATCCCATGAACTTTTGACTTTCTATGAGCTCACTTCAATTCCAACAGAGCAAGTTTCTTTTTTCTTTTTTTTTTTTTTTTGACCAAATGAATCTCAGAAAACGTACAGTGCAATATCTCACTCTGTGGTCTTGGGAAAGCATAGGGCTTTTTTCTAGACTGGTCTTTCCTTCAAATCCAAACTGTTTTCCATGAAGAGAGATTCTGTTTTCAAAATCTGTTTGAACCAGTTTAGCTCTCCTCAGTTTGAAACTGAGATTTATATGGGAGTTGGGTATGAATGGTAGACCTGAGCTTAAAAAGTAGAGTTTTTTCCATAATTCAGAAAGGGACATGTATGACAACTTTCATTGCAGCACTATTTACAATAGCCAGGACATGGAACCAACCAAAATGTTCATCAACAGATGAAAGGATAAAGAAGATGTGGTACATATATACAATGGACTATTACTCAGCCATAAAAAGAAACGAAATTGAGCTATTTGTAGCGAGGTGGATGGACGTAGCATCTGTCATACAGAGTGAAGTAAGTCAGAAACAGAAAAACAAATACCGTATGCTAACACATATATATGGAATCTAAAAAAAAAAAAAAAAGTGGTACTGATGAATCTAGGTGCAGGGCAGGAATAAAGAGATAGATATAGAAGGGCTTCCCTGGTGGCGCAGTGGTTGAGAGTCCACCTGCTGATGCAGGGGACACGGGTTCGTGCCCCGGTCCGGGAAGATCCCACATGCCGCGGAGCGGCTGGGCCCGTGAGCCATGGCCGCTGAGCCTGCGCGTCCGGAGCCTGCTGCTCCGCAAAGGGAGAGGCCACAACAGTGAGAGGCCCACATACCGCAAACAAACAAACAAACAACAAAAAAGAGATAGACATAGAAAATGGACTTGAGGACATGGGGTGAGAGGGCGAAGCTGGGGCGAAGTGAGTGGCATCGACATATATACACTACCAAATGTAAAATAGTTGGCTGGTGGGAAGCAGCAGCGTAGCACAGGGAGATGTGCTCTGTGCTTTGCGATAACCTAGAGGGGTGGGATAGGGAGGATGGGAGGGAGGCTCAAGAGGGAGGGGATAGTGGGACATGTGTATACCTATGGTTGATTAGCTTTGTTGTGCAACAGAAATAATCACACTCCAATAAAGATCTATTAAAAATAAAAATAAAGAAATAAATAAAAAGTAGAGGTTTTCATAAGCACTGGATCAATAGAAAATGCATTTGCGAAGGTTTGGATTTGTTTTCAAAAGCTGAGAAAGGTGAAAGCCCTGATTTATGAGCTAAGGATGAAGGGTGAATTATGGGCAGTAGGAAAGACAATGTGAGGCACTTTTTTTTTTTTTTTCCAGATGACTCATCTCTAAAACCGGAGCAAAGAGAAACTTGTTCAGATCAAAATGAAGAGTTGCACTTGAGTTCAAAGAATGAAGTTCTCTCATACCCTTTCTAAATGTGTTACACAATATTTTGATTTTTAATGTGAGATTACAACCATGGATAGTGTGAATTATGGTGCTCAAGAGTGATATATAAATTACAGTTGGTTTCATTAAAATTGAAATAAACCCTTGTGTTTTATTGAAATTATTGAATTCAGCTGTTACATTATTGAAATGAGAGAGGATTTTACAAATAGAGATATCACTGCCAACACCTTATAAAAATCAATTAAGGAAAAGTTTTCCTTGCAGAAGTGATAATAATATTTAATAATAGAAATCCTTGCTTTTGAGAGTCTTAACAAGCATAGATAAACAATTATTGTGCCAACAAAAGACCCTGCATTAAATCAATTAATGGTAAGCTTACTCTGATTTTTTTGATATACACTTGCTCTGAAAATATTAAGGATATGTATCCAGCAAAACCAACAATAATTCATTAGTTTTCATATTTCTGAATCAAAATGGAAAAGAAGAGTGTCCTTGATATTCAGGATTTTAGGATCTGATTATGCCAGAAAGAAGGTAGAATTAAGGAAAGCCCTTCCAAATTCTGTTTCCAGCAAAACTTTATTGGATTTGTTGAAGGAAAAAGAGAAGATTTCTCACTAGGTGAGGAAGAAGCAAAAAAACTTATTTCAAAGTACATTTTTCTAGGCTACAGGAAACGCCTATGATGTAGTCCATCTAATCAGTAGAAGCACATGTATACTGTATAATCAATATTTATCCAGAGTGAAACAATATGGTTCTGGGAACCAACCATCCATCAGTCTCTGGTCTAGTTCTTAACAAAACTATCATGTGAACCCCCCTCCAACTAGTACCTCCCCCATGTGTGATAGGCCATCCCAGTTTAACGTGAAGTTGACCATAAAGATGATGGACTGTTGATGTGCTGCTTCAAAAAGCATGTGGCATTTGTAGGAGGGAGGCAGTGTTTTCTCAGATTACAGGTGGAGTGTATACTCTGTCCCTGCCAGGGTTATTAACAATTTTTTTTTCTGATTACAATTTCTAGAGAAGAGTACCAAAATATTTTTCTATACTATTGACACTGTGGTTAAATGTGATTCATCTAAGAGGAGAAAGGACACAGTCTTGGGCATCAGAACACCAGCAAGCAAGGTACTATAAGAGGCAGGAAGAATGCAGGATTTGAAGAGCTTGGTTCTGGCTTATATTGGTTATATAACCTCCAGAAACAGTTACTTCTTAGATCTCAGTTTTCTCATCTTTACAGTCAGGAAAATGAGAATCACTGTGCTTTAAATTCTTGAGAGTTCCTGTGAATCTGTGGATACACCTTGTATGTATGTTTAATTCTTTCTTTCAAGTTGTCAGAGTATCCCAAAATGGAAATGTTTTTCTGTGGCCCTAGTTGTTTCCTGAATTACTGCCAAGCAATTGGATTACATTCATGATAGCTTCACATCTTTTCCCCAAACCCTGGTTATTCTTGCCGTGGTCTCTGATTCACAAAGCTGCCTTTCCTTTTTCTCTGCTTCTTCTACTTCATTCTCCTCACTCTCCTGCTTGGTCTCTATTTCTGTTTTATTGAGTCCTATTGTTTTCTATTTAACAATATTTCCGTATAAAACATAGCAACACAATTTAAACACTTAAAAAGAATGAAGACAATATCTTGGCCTCACATAGAATTATTTAGTTCAAAATTTGGAATCTTCATTCCCTCTCCTTGGTTTCTGGATCCCCTTTCTTTGCAAATCGACATCTCGGTATTCTGGGGACTGAATTTTTGACTGGTGTTCAGCTGTTGACTTACAACAACTATGAACTGTTTCTCCCACTCTGTGTTCTTCTACAGGAGTTAAATGACATCTGTTTGGCATCTCTTTCAATCTGGTTTAGTTGAGGTAACCATCTTCCCTGATTATATTTAAGGAAAGGAGAGATGAGACTGAAACAAGCTAAAAACTGTAAGAGTACTAAATTCTGTGTCTACACTAATTGCATAAATGTAATATAAGTCTCTTTGGATCAGAGAAGTTTGCAGTAGCAATGAGACCTGCCTCATACAGAAATGAAGACCTGTTCAAAAGCCAGGGTCTTTCACAGAATAGCTCTTATGTTTGTCTGAAATGACCAACTCCCAATTCAAAACATTGTCTATTTGATGTCCCTCTCTTATCAAAATTGTACACTCTTTTCAATAAATAACTTATTACCTTTTCCGTGGCATTTGAACGCCCAGAGTCCTGGCAAAAATACTTCAGGGAATCCAAAGTCCATATCAATATATCCCTATGGTGACTGTTACTTTTCCAAAGCAAATAAGATCTCAGAATTTGGAATTATCATAAGATTGCATTAAAACTGAAAAGTATGCAGATACAACATATGAACAACATCCGATTTTGTAAACTCTACATAAAGCCCAACTTGACAGTTGAATACATGTGCTAAGTGTTATACTGAATATTGAGAATTATTCTTGTAATGCACTATTGGTTTCAAGGTTTATTTTTCTCTGAGTATTTCAGATCATAGTTATGTAAGCAAGGGCAATACTCTTACTGGCTGATCAGCCAGCACCTGGATGGTGTTAATCAGTCTCTAAAAATCAGTGCTGAGACATGCACATGCATAAATCACATTTGATCAAACATAACAATTAGTACTAAGCCACATGGCTGAAGACTTAAAAGAAAAAGTATGAACTATAAAATTTGGGTAGCCAGATCAGAAGAAACTGAATACTCTTACACTTGTAATTTTTTTTTTCTTAAATTTATTGTTTATTGCTGGGAGTGGAACCTACTTTAGAGCACAAATTTAAAAAAATAGACTCACAACATTTTTTAATCTTTACAAAATACTTAGTATATGTATATTTAGTGATATTCAAAAAGGGTTTTAAGAGCAGAATCTTGCTCTAAAGAGAATGTAATGCAGAAGACCATTCTAATTTACAAGTACAAGCTGGCGATACTATGGTGGAGATAAGCCAGTTCAGACAAAGATATAGATATTAACACGTACTCTCCAAGACTCGAAGAGACCTCAGGGACCCCTTCTTTTGGAGAATAATTAGGACTCTGTCCAGAGTAATTTTCTGACCATTGCATTTGAATTTTTTGATCTTAAAAACTATCCCAAGATCAAATGTTATGTTAGAGAGAGCAAAGCCAGTGACATGGGTATTTGCCCACGTTCTTTGGCCAGCAATACTGAGTTTTCCAAATCCTAAATATTTGCCCTTTTTTATGACACTACCTTTGCCTACAGGAGAAAATAGTAGCTACATGCTAATTAAATAGAGATCACTATAGAAAAGAGGTTAGTATAGATGATTGTTGAACAGTCAAATATAATTAATTTGGTATAATGTTTAGAGAAGCACCTACGAATGGTTTTGGACCTGGAAAATGCTGAAAATCAAGGTCATACAAGCAGCCCTATAAAAGAGTAGCCTTCTCTGGATTATTTCAAGTGGGGAAAGGTGATTTTCTGAGTTGAAAGATGTCAGAGTATGAATAAATATAAAATTTATCTAACTTAAGAGTCTGATCGCTAAGAGCATTGGTCGATTTCATTGGTTTTATGCTTATTGTGAACTTTTCTGCTTGTCACTGGTGAAGCTACCCTTTATTGAGTAGCTATATGCCCATATAACTTCCAGTTAATGAGCATTTTAAGGTCATCAATTTGTGGGAAGAAAAAATCAGTATCTTTAATAGCTCACACTTATATAGAAAATTCAATATAAGGGGAGGGTTAAAAGACTTTATTTCAGTGTCTTTTTTTTTTTTTTTTTTGCTGTACACGGGCCTCTCACTGTTGTGGCCTCTCCCGTTGTGGAGCACAGGCTCCGGACGCGCAGGCTCAGCGGCCATGGCTCACGGGCCCAGCCGCTCCGCGGCATGTGGGATCTTCCCGGACGGTGGCACGAACCCGCGTCCCCTGCATCGGCTGACGGATTCTCAACCACTGCGCCACCAGGGAAGCCCCAATGTCTTTTTTGTTTTTTAATTGGTGTAGAATTTTGATTAAGAAGATAAAGAGAAAAAAAATCAACCTTCCTGAGAGCTAGATAACCTAAAGACTTCATTATATGTTTTAGGGACCTTAACATCTTATTTAGAAGAAAAGGAAAAGTGAATATAGAGCTCTGGGCCCTTCAGTTTTTGTCTCACAATGCTTATAACAACACTCACATGTGTTGTTATAAGTGAAACTAGCCAGAATATTTAAGATTATGTCAACTCCTTAGTTGTAAAGTACTTGCTAAGGATCAAATAATTATATTTAAGTTTCTTCATTTGGCAAAATTATGTTAGTAAAAAATTTATTCAGTGGGTTAGAAAAAATTAAATTATTTAACACATATTAATAAAAACCCAGTTGTGCACCAGACACTTTGCCCATAGCTTGGAGACCAAGAAATTCCTCCAAGGTCCACTAGGATAGGGACAAACACCCCAAAATAATACACATGAATACTTCTGACTAAATTAAAAGAAATAATTGTGTGTCTTCCCCTTTGTTTTTCTTTCTATCTTATTTCAAGCAGAAGAGGCAGGTGACCCCTAGATCCTTGGAAGGGAAGCAAGTCTTCCCCTGATAGCCATATTCTCAGCAAGTGCCCCAAGTAGTGGTAGTACCTGAACAGGGAATACCTGTATGGCAGATGTAAAAAGACTGGACCTTATTTTCCCCAAATTTCTCCATGTCCTTAGCATGGTGCAGAAGAGGCTGGGAAGAGGGCTGTCACATAATGTTAGGAATCTTCCTAATGCTCTGTGCTATGTTGCATCCCAGGAATTTTCCAGAACTCTTGGGGCAAAAAGCTTCTAAAATGACAGTGCTTGAATTTCTCATCATCCTAAGAGAATGAATATTTAAGGTCAGAATTAAATGGCTATAAAGAAAAGCAAATGTGGTATATTTTTTATTCCTGAAACTTGGATGCAGAGCTATAAAACAGAAAAATTGCTTTTATTGGAAACTCTATGGAAAATAAAAATAAGCAAATGTGTCAGCGAAGGAAGTTTCTCTGTGGAGGTGATGATTAACCTGAGAATTAGATGCAAGAAGAGTTATATGGAGAAAATTGTTCAGGCAACTATTAGATTTAAGGGGCTAAACTCATCACTTCTCCACCAATAAGGTGCCCTGTGGTCCCACATGAGTGATGTGATGGCATTACTTGCAAGTGTGTTGCCATTTTTAAAAGATAAAGACATACTTCTGTGCTGGACATACAGGACCCTTGAGGACTTGCCCCATCCTATCCTTCCATGCTCATGTACGGATGCTCTTCACTCACACTCTACATCTACACTGAAATGATGGCAGAAAATGTCCCCAGACAAGAAACACTCTTTCCCTTTTCCACACCTTTGCAAGCTAAGATTCTCTTTGCCTCAGATGCCTCATCAAATTCCTATCCATTCCCAACACTGAATAAAATATTCACTCTCCCTCAAATGGTGCCTTGAACTTCCCAAGGTAAACTGAGCTCTCAGCTACCCCACTGTGACATGGACTGCATTGCTTACCCGTTTGTTCTGTCACATTGACTGTAGATATCTGTGTTCTCTGACAGAAGGGATATCTTTGTATTGGCAGAATTTAAGCCAGAACCTGGCACTTTTCTGAAAATGATTGCATTTAATGGAAACCATTCTTATGAAAGCCAGAGACAGTGTTTACCACCTACAAATTACCTAGACACTGCCCAGCTTCTTATGAATTGTCCAACCTTTGCATCAGTAAGAACCTGGTCCTGACCCCAGGATAGATACACCACTTTCTCACTGTCCTGAGAACAAGAGATGCTCTCTCCTCTCACAGTCTAGGTCTGTGCATCTTCTGTTTGTCATGATTTTTGCATGGGCACTTGCATCTTCTTCTTCTGCATGATCACACCAAACTTTCATTGGTCTGGCATTGTATGGAGTAGTTTACACCCAGCGGCGTGCTGGAGCCTGCTCACACCAGCTCCCCAGAGCCATTTCTGCACATCTTGTCCCAAATCCACATTCACTGACTCCACGTGAGTAGTTTGAAGTCTGCCATTGTGGAATTATTACACCATGGAAACTGGTAAATGCTATTAAGGACACAGAAGCTGAGATGAGAGAGAGAGAGAGAGAGCCCGCAAGAGAGAGAAAAAGAATGAGAGGGAGAGTTTTAAACTAAGGCTCACAAAGGTTAGAAAACTTGCTCAAGACCATGAAATGACAGAGCCAGAATTTAACCACAGGCGTGTTTATTACCTTAACGTCATGCAGACCTTCTCTCATCTCTCAACTAGATACCCTATACATTTCCTATTTCCCAGCCCCCTTAACTTTGAGTTGACAAACCGCCCAAACTTGAATAACGCTAATTTGCCAAAGGTATATGCAGAGTCAAGGCTGAAGCCCAAATGTTTTACTAAACAGATCAGAAGGTAGAAGGAATTATTAAGAAATATTGCTTTGGTGATCCTTTGCCCGTAACCTCTGACCAGATGGTGAGTCATCACTCGGTAATAATCGG
This sequence comes from Grampus griseus, assembly GCF_964374135.1. Lineage (NCBI taxonomy): Eukaryota > Metazoa > Chordata > Mammalia > Artiodactyla > Delphinidae > Grampus > Grampus griseus. The sequence goes on along the minus strand of NC_139018.1, from coordinate 16,566,986 downwards.
ATATGCTACCTGAAGCAACACTGCAGCAATGTGTCTTTAGCTCAGTATTTTGTCCTCCTTCCCCATGAAGCTGGATGGCCTCCAAGGGCTGGTAGGTGCCAAAAAATGGGTGGGAGTTTCTTACCTCTAAACCCAGGATTTGCTTGATTATGAACCACACTTGGGGCATACAGGTATGTAGAAACACAAAGTGTTGTAGAGTATAAACTAAGTCTCATTCTTATATACCTTTTGACAAAAGAGAGTGCATGTATTTAATTGACTCTATTACACAATTCATTTATCTTGAAAATTGACCTGAAACAGTACCACTCTGGATGTGCCCTAAAGCCCCCATGGCATTCATCAGAGCAGAGTGGCAGGAGAACCTGAGTGCATGAAACCTTAAAGCCTCTAGCAGCTTCTTTTTTAAAGCCCACTAAACTCTCTGTTTGCTTCTAAATCAAGCCTTAAAACAATGACTTAAGGCAGGTGTCAGTGAAATGCTTTGCACTTTTTTTTGTTTGTTTTGTTTTGTTTTTTTTGTGGTACGTGGGCCTCTCACTGTTGTGGCCTCTCCCGTTGCGGAGCACAGGCTCCGGATGCGCAGGCTCAGCAGCCATGGCTCACGGGCCCAGCCGCTCCGCGGCATGTGGGATCTTCCCAGACGGTGGCACGAACCCGCGTCCCCTGCATCGGCAGGCGGACTCTCAACCACTGCACCACCAGGGAAGCCCTGCTTTGCACTTTTAAATGTAAGAAGGTAGAGGCTCTGAGGTAAGTGGGCTTCTGATGCACTTATGAGTCAGTAAAATTAGCCAGGAAAACAGATGGATTTCCTCTGCTAACCCCAGCAGAAACCTCTTTCTACCACGAGGAATGAGGATTTTATTGCAGCCGCTCAGAGGGACAGATTTGCAAAAGCAAGACACAGATGCCATCTTCTAAGTTTCTGGTACTTTCCTCAAACATCAAATTTGAAAATTTCCCAAAGTTGTTCAAAGAAAAAAAAAAGAAAAAAGATAAACTTTTTCATCTGGGGAGGTTAAGTGGGTATCGTAATGCTAAAACATTAGCACCGTAATCTTTCTCTGGGATGACCATGATTTAGTAAAGGTCCTTCCTTAACCAAGAGATAGTGAGAGAATTTCCTCTCATGCTGCTCCAGAAATTGAGATCCTGTCTCTCTACTTCTCCATGGGGACTTAGAAAGTATCTCCATGTATTTTAAATGAGAAAAAAATACAAATACTCTGCAAATCCTTTCTCATTTCACGTCAATATCCACCCCTCCCATCATCCCGTGTTGACAGGACCAATTTGCTGAAGGAGGGTTTAACATGATAAACACCCTTTCATCAGCTTAAAAATTGAGGCAAGTCAATATTTACATCATGTCGCTGATCTGTAAAGTACATATCCTGTTTTCTGTCCTAATAAATAGCTGTCACTCTTGCCTGCATCAGAGCTTAGCTGAGAGGGGGTTTGCATGCTCAGTGGCCCCTGCGTTACGGGAACAATCTAATATTTCAGGTCTCTCCTGTACCAGCAGGTCGATTTCTTTCTCTCTCTCCTTCATATTGGTTTCCAATGACAGACCTTATAAAACCTTTTAGGTCTGCTTAAAGAAAAAAATCCATAAGCATGATGGGTTTATCTTTCACCAGAAATGCATGAAATCTAGTACTTGATGAGTGAGGATAAGCAGGATCTGTGTTATCTATTTTGCAATGCAATGTTCAGGACATATTTTTAGCCTAAAACACTGGATGAACTTACCATATTTCTAGTGCTTACCAGTGAAAAGGAATCATACTAAATTGGGAAAATGAAATGCTTTCATCCTTTCCCAGAGAGTTCATGACACTTGCACACTTGTCCACAATCCTTCCATCCATAAATGCTATCACTAGCTCTTGGATAAGTTTAAGTGGGGTTTACTCAGGGCACAGTTATCCCAGTGGACCCACACTGATCACAGAGGAATCTCAAGATGTTTTTTTATTTTTTTAATTTACTTTGGTTGCTATTGTTGTTGGTTCAGGAACACAGAGGAGTTAAGAACAGAAATGAGTACTCTTTTTGGACCATTTGCTTCTCAGACTGCAGAAGACCGACCTCAGAAGAGCTTGGTAAGTACATTAAAAAAATAAGCAAATGGGACATAAAGAGAGATAATTTGAGAAAATAGAGATGTTCTGAAATACTTGAAGGGATGTTTATTTTTAAAATGTTTATTAAGAAATCTGGGATTAAGAATAAATGAGGGTAAGAATTCTATCCCCGAATTCACACAGCATCTCTGAAGGCAAAATAAGAAAGTGCGACACCAAAGCAGATGTTCCTTTCCTGTATTTCGTTGCCTCCCTCAGGCTATGCCATAAAGATGTGAACTATGAACACTCAATGGACATGATCCTTCAGAGGCTAGAGGGGAATTTGGCCACAGTGCTGTAGATGGAGATGTGACCCCTGCCCCAAGCTTGTGTGGGGTGGGTGGGGGGAAGAGCCAGACCAGGTTCCAGCTTGATTTCTTCTATTTCAAAAATTTGATGATGTCTTGCTTCTAAGGTGTCACCTTAATTCACTGACAAAACACAATGATATAATTTACCTGGGCTATTTGGCTCAAAGATGTTTAAATCTCATTTTATGATTATTAAGGCCAGATAAGTGCAAGCTTTTTAGAATTGACAGGTACAAATAACACAGGACTAAATAAAGTATAAGAAATAGTCAGCCCTTGATATCCTCTGAAATCCATCTCTGAGCTCAGTACCCCAAGCTGAAGTACAACCAGGGAACATTTCCATGTGCATTGTGACTCAGCTCTTGCTATGGATTTAATGTCAACAGATATTTTTGAGTTACAAATGACACTGAAAGTCACTTCTTATGCCTTATCAGTAACAGTGACCAAACAACTAAGGTGAAAAGAGAAATTCTACAAATAGATTCGCAGAAGTTAAATCCTCAAATGTAAGTGGGAAAATGTCCAAACTGTCAATTTTAAAGGCCACGTTAGTAATTATGTAGATACACAGTCAATAATTAATTAGGCTATTGATTGATTATCAACCAGGTCAATTTCAGTCCTTGACCCCATATTTTTCTAGGTATTTTCTCTTGTAAAATAGGACAATGTTTGTTTTGTTTTTTCTCTCCATGATCCCAGGATGCTAGTGAGATTTTTTTTAAAAAGATCTTTCCACTGTTAATGGCTGCTTTGTTTTGTTTTATCTTGGCACAGTGTATTAGCCATTATGTGATGAGTTTTTATTATTATAGTTTCTAAAATATGAGAGGAAATGAGGTAAATGATTAATGGCAGAGTAACTTAAATCAAGATGGAATTATAGGGAGCCATTGAAAAATAGATGGGAAATACAGCTTCCCAAATGGAATTTGGTCCAGCTCCAAGGGTAACAGTCTTATCAAAGGTGCCACACGGTTTTATTCATGATCCCAAGCAGAGGGCGATCTTGGTATTCAATCTTAGCAACTGCACAACACCTTGCAGCGACAGGAAGCTTCTCAGCCCTGGCACGTGATCCATCCTGTCTCAGAGGGAAGCTCTCTTTGCTCCAGGGCTAGCATCATTTTTATACATCAACTACTCTTTATTTATAAAGCTGGAGTTCAGCTTACTTCTACTTTGGAGATCTTCTTAGAGGTCAGCTATATACGCTTCAAATGAGGATAGTTTTGTTTGGCTTTTTAAGGTTGCAAAATAAAGAGTTTGGTGGATTGATGCTGGTCACAGGACCAGAAGATCTAAATTCTCATTCTGTTCTGGGATCAAATTTACAGCATGAATGTAGGCTATTTCTTCATTTAACATGCAACCCACTCTGCACTCAGGGTTTATTGCATTGTTATGAAGAGAAGTTTGAAAATGTGCATGATTGATTCCAGATGAAAGAGAGCTAACCCAATCAACTAGATAGATAGAGCTCATAGCTTATTGTCTCACATTCTTCAATATCAGAAATTTTAAAATACTAAACAGTTGCATTATTTCACTTCCAAGATTACAAGTGAATATTGTCTTCTATGCCACTTGGTAGCCTAACCCATTCCCGCTAACAGAGAGCCAATATATAAATACCTTATTTTTTCCTCCAGTGCTCACTGACCCTATTGCCACCATATAACAATAACGAATACCATCATTTTTAACTAAAGGCACTAGTAATTAAGGGAACAATTGTTTGATGTTCTATACACACACGTTTCCTTGAATCCTCTGAAGAACAATATGATGTAGGTTTTATTATTGTCACCATTTTTACAAATGTTGAAACTGAAGTCCCGGGTTAGTGCCTTGTCCAAGTGGCTCACCTGGGACTTGAATCCCACATTTCATTTGAAGTTATATTGCTTTCAGGAAAAGGTTTTGGGGGTTCTCACTAAAAATACATTTCGGAAAGCCTCACAAGTCCCTTTAGCTAAGAAGTCCCAAAGCAGCTCAAAGAATTTTACAAGAACTAAGCTGCTGATTCTGTTACCTCAGCTTGCCACCAAGATGAAATCTTGCAGAGGAAAAGCTAAAGATAGAATAGTATTTTTCTACCCTACCCTTCTTGCCTACCTACTCCCCACTCGTTCATACTGATCTTTAAGCACCAAAACAAATGGAATCAAGCTGGATGTTCTTTCCTAAGAGAAATTCTTCAGGCCAGAGAGAAAGATAACATAGATGAACCATGTGCCCTGGAGGCAAGTTCAATAGAGAGGAGAGATTAAGTTAAAGCCTAACAAGGACATAAACACGTTTGCCAAGCAGCATACACAGATAAACAAGGAGGCATAGAAAGAACCAAATGATAGACTAGCTTCTCTAGAATTAAACTAGAATGTTCTAATCATCTCTGTGAGAAGAGATTACATTTCCAATTAGTTTTTTTCATTCGTATACACTTTTAAAGAAATAACTTTGCAGCACTGAGTACCTTCTTATTGTACAAAAAGTTGTGTATTCTTTTCATAGTCTGAACTCTCATCAGTTCATGGACAGTTTACACGATATCACCTTTTAGCCTCACTTCACTGTATATTGTCTGAATTTCTCATAAGGGAAAACTCCAGCTCAGAATTAGATTGCCCTCTAGAGAAAGGCTGACTAGACTTAGCTGTGTGCATGCAGCAGATGACTTATTTTTTCAATAAAACCCTTGGTGTGGCTTGGTCATGATGTGTTACCATCTCTCTAAAGAGCCCAAGGAGCCACAGAGATCATTTTCAAAGTGAGCCATCGAGTTTGCCGTGCTGTGCAACAGGGGAGCTCGACTTGTATGGTCGGAGAAGAAGGGAGAGGAGAAGAAGACGAGCTGACAGCTGTCACTCCACACCCCGTAAGGACACACTGTCTGGCCCTGAATATGAATCTCTGACAAAGAGGAAATTCAGCACTGGAGGGAGGACCCATAATTGCCATAACTCACTGCTTCCTGCATGTTTATAGAACGGTGTTATTGTACAGGTTGTTAAATTGATACCTTAATTACATGCATTGTGGCCAAGTTATGGCTATCATGAGAGGCATAAAGTTGGTCTTTCTGACGTGCTCCCAATGACAGCATTTTGTTAGGAGAGTCTTGAATACAATTTTGATGTTAAAAAGAGGATCTGCAATACAAAGATTTACTTCGCCAGTAAATAAATACTACAACTGTTCTCTACCCTGCTGCTGATGGATGTGATTTTTAAAAAGGGTGAAGTATAATCAGATGGCAGATTCTGAAGGAAATATATGTTGCAGAATTTTTAAATGAGTATCTCTCTCTTGGCTAATTTAATAGCTCATTCAGATTTATAGTCAGTATAGCAAAGGTAGATTCAATTAGGACTTCTGAAAATCCAATTATATATATAAATTCTATCAAATAAGCAAGATGTTGGTCTTTGGAGTAATTGGTTCTCTTATTGTTTTTCTACCAAATACTTCTAACAACTGATTGGCTTGTGTTAAACCACAACTGATTTGTCTGACAATTTTATTATTCTCAGCATCTACCATCAGTCTTACCTATCATAAATCTCCTCTGTCTGTATTGCAATTTTCAAGCTACTGTTCTTAAACATGCATACACACAGGACTGTAGGCAACTACGTATGATATAAATAAAGTATATTAGATATTCTCCTAGTTTACATTAAGCTATTAAAAAATAAGTACAAGCACTTAAGGTGCATATCACTATTATTTTACCATTCCAAAATTATCTTAATCTCAGTGCTGCATTATATGAGAGCAAGAGCTTAAATGTGGAAGCCCAGAGAGAACTAGTAAAATTTCTTTAGGTAAGAAATATTTAGGACATTCTCATTAAGACCTACATGGAAATGTCCTAAATATTTCCCTTCATAAACTAGTCCATATTATATCCTAACAGAACTGAAAACATAACAAGGTGTTCCTTACCTGAACTTTGAAGCTATTAAAATAGGTAACTAAAAATATTTTTGGAAGAATAAACCAGAAAATTATATTGGTCGGGCAAACTAAATGACAGGGACTGGGGTGGGGAAGAAACTTTTCTTTGCATACCCTGTTATACCTATAAATTTTAATTCATGTGAATGCATCATCTGGCTATAAACTAAGCATTTTAAACTGTTATTGGCAACATTTACAATATTTTTAGACTTATAAACTCTATCTTGGTAGGGATGAGATGTATTGAAGTTGTAATTATTCATTATATTTTAAAAGCTCATCTTTGGTTGCTATCTTAGCAGAAATATAGAAAGACTATTCTTTATTTGAAAAGAAACAGAACCCTCAATTAGTGGAGAGGATAGATATAATGTCCAACGTGATGGTCACCAACTCTACATATGTATTTTTTGAACATTTGAAATGTGGCTAGTCTGAATTAAGATATACTGAAAGTAATAAAATATATACTGGATTTAGGGAATTCCCTGGCGGTCCAGTGGTTAGGACTCCGTGCTTTCACTGCCAAGGTCCTGGATTCAATCTCTGGTCTGGGATGTAAGATCCAGCAAGCTGTGTGGCATGACCAAAAAAAACAAAAGAAAACTATATATATATATACATATTTCAAGGATTTCAAGGACTTAGTACAAAAATAAAGAATGCAAAATATCATATTAATAATGTATTTATTAATTACATAGTGAAATGATACTATTTTAATATATTAGATTAAATAATACATTACTAAAATTAATGTCATATGTTTCCTTTTACTTTTTAAAGTGTCTACTAGAATACTAAAAATTACACATATGGTTTCCATTCATGATTCTCTTTATTTTTCTAAAGTGCTGTTCTAGACAAATGGGTGGCAAATACAACCTACAGCCTGTTTTTGTAAATAAAGCTGTACTGGGACATAGCCACATCCATTTATTTACATACTGTAGATGACTGTGTTTGCACTGCAATGGCAGAGTCCAGTAGTTGAGACATATGGCCTGCAAAGCCTAGAATATTTATTACCTGGCTCTTTCCAGAAAATGTTTGTGGATCATGTTAACTATAAGCTTCTAAAGGTAACATTATATGCAAATAGTTTAGTGTGCACACTTATTGTTTCTTAAATGGCTTGAAAAATGCAAAACATACAGAAAAGATATAATAGGGGTAAGACTGTGTTACCTAATGAAAGTTCGCTTCAAAAATTACTTTCATTTTCTAATATTGCAGTGGGAATCTGATATAGATGAGCCACAAAATGTTGGATGGGTGAGTAAATATTCTATAACTTCCATTTCAAAGTTCTTTGAAGAATTAAGGTTAATGAAACATTAAAATATCATCTAAAAATATCACTCCTGCTATATTCCAAAGGACTATTTAACAAAGCATTTCATAGAATACTAGTCCCAACCATTGTTAATAAGTTTTATTCAAACATATTACATGATTTTAAAAGTTTGTTTTTCAAGTTTGTTTAACAACGTTTAGTGAGTTTACTATAGTGTTTTTCAGAACATTTACTGTATTGATGTGTATTATAACTATCAAGGAAGATAAACTTGTACAGCTTCTGTTCCAAAATCATTTGACAACAGAATCTTTTTTTTTTTTTTTGCAGTGACTGTCATGAGACATGTATATATACTACACAATGGTACCTATGATGGTCACTTTTATATGTCAACTTGGCTGGGCCACAGTGCCCAGATATTTGATCAAACATTATTCTGGATGTTTCTGTGAGGCAGGTTTTTTTGGTGATATTAACATTTAAATCAGTAGACTTTTAATAAAGCAGACTGTTTTCTACAAGGCGGAAGGGGCTCATCCAGTCAGTCAAAGGCCTAATAGAATCAAGACTGACTGCCTCTGAGCAAGAAGGAATTCTGCCAATAAATGTCCTTCAGACATGAACTACAGTATTGGCTGTCCCCTGTGTCTTCAGCCTGACAGCCTACCCTGCAGATTTTGGACTTGCCAGCCTCCGTAATTGCATGAACCAGTTTCTTAAAATTAATCTATCTCTATGTCTCTCTGGCTCTGCTTTTGCCTCTGTCTCTCTCCCTCTATATATATATATATATATTTGTTGACCCAACCTACAAGTAACTGTTCACATCACAGCAGAGAAAGAAAATGCTCTCTTACACTAGGAAGATATATCTAGTTTCTCCAACCTCATATAAGAATGTCAATCTTATCTTGATTACTATCCAGTACCTTTGAGGAAGGGAAGAATATTAAGATTTTTGAAAAAGAAAATGTCTAAAAGACATTCTATCTACTCAGAACTCCATATCTAAATAAATAAATATCAATAACAGTGAAGAGTCTGAAGTTTTACCCTATTTTCAAACTAACAAGTTAATCTGTCTCAGTTTCATGGATTCAGGCAGAAGATATGAGACTTCAGGGTCAGAGACAAAGGACTTTTTACTCAAAGCAATGGCAGTAGCCAGAGTCCCCACATTTTCTTCCACTGGTTCCCTGAGCTTCAATTCTCACAAAGGGACAAGAAAAGGAACAGGTGGCACTTGAAGTGGGTTGATAGAAGAGAAGAACTCAGAGCTTAAGGACCATAATCTTGTATAGTGGGCATAAGACTGCCCTCCCTTTGTTCTGAAGGGAAACACTATATCTTCCAATACTCTTTGCTATATATTATATATACTTCCTTGAGCAAATTGCTAGAATGAATTCATTCAATACCTTTGCTCACAAGATATGCTGAAATGGTGGATACTCATGGATTATTCATCTCAACAAAAAGCAAGTAAATAAATAAATAATTATATACATACCTATATAAAGCACATTTGATTTTATCCTCTTGTCAACTCAAAATAACAGAAAGCTACACAGAGAGCTCCACCTCAATGGCTTGGTTATTCTTCTGAAATATATTCACTAAGTTATATTGCAGTGTTATTTATTTTTACAGTAGTTTGATCCAAGGACCGATCATCTAAAGATCACCTCTGCTTGCTCTATAAAGCTACTTCAAACATAATGTTAATTCTGTGTTTCAATGCCTCTGTATAAGAACCCACTGTTTAAATCCTTTTTTTAATATGGTATCAAGGAAAAGCTTCTCTCATGGATGACTATAATGCTTTCCTTAGCAAAGGATACCTCTGAGGATGCTCTTACACCTTCTCTACTATAAAGTGTATCCTTTTGTCTGACATGATGTCATGTGGCATCCCATGACAATGGATTCTAAGTTCTTGAATAGTGAGTGATGATGGCAGAGGCCTCAAGGGCAGGAAAGACAAACCAACAATTATAATATGTATTTATTTCAATGAGAATGAACCGCTGTCCCTTCAGAATGGAAGAAGCACAATGCAGTCAACTTACCAGCAAGTAATCAGTTGGTCTCCCCAAAATGGTGTCATACCAGTGGCTTGACACTGTTAGCAAGTTGGCCATTCAGAGGCTGAAACAGCTAGATAAGCCATTGTAAGTCAGAATTCCATGCTGTTGGTCCTCTGTCCCTTCTATCAAGGCCATTTTTTTAACGTGCTCATTGTGCCAGATCTGGGAAAGCTGATGAGAAGTTTGTTGACATTAATTGACCAGTCGTATTTGCACTTGGTTGTTTTAGTGTCTCTATGCTCTCTGGTAGCATCAATATGTGATGCAAGGACCTTCACTCTTGTCCACTCCCGTATGTCTACCCACATGCCTGAATCTCACCCCTTTCCCCCAATCTTCCAATCTTTGTCTATACATAAAGCCTTTATCTACCAACACTCCTTCTAATACCATAGGGCCTGCCAGATTGTATGGCCTAAGCAGTGGGGTTGCTTGCACCATAGGGTAGACTTGCAGTAGGTCTATCCTCTTCAAGATCCTATGCAAAGACTCACACAGTATATGAGCTAGACCACTCCGTCCTTAGGTGTGGAGTATGCTGCCTCCAGAACCCCAAGAAGTCCCCCCAGGAGTTTTGTTTACTTCTTCATGGTAGGATGTGAAAAATGAAAAGGTAGTATTGTTGTTTGTGTTTTTTTGTTTTTGTTTTGTTTTGTTTTTACTTTGGAAAGGCTGTCCTAGCATGCCTCTGACCACTGAGCCCCTAAAATTTTTATGAACATGGAAGACCCTTGCATATTTTCTTCCCAAGGAGCCTGGAGAGTTAAAATCTTTGGGTGTATGTCCATGCAGATGTCCTCAAGTGTCAGGGTACCAGGTTTTCAGGTTTTATTTTCAAATAGGGCCCTAAGCTTCTTGTAACATATTTGTCTTATTTGGGCATTTAATTCTTCTGAAGTTCAACCACTTTGACTAATAAATATTAGGCTTGATCCTTGATTTTTCTTCTGCTAGAAGAAATGAGGCCTTTTCTGTATGCATTCTAAATCTGTTCTGCACATGACTTTCAAGTTCTATGTTATTCCCTCAGCTCTCCATTTATCTTTATGTAGAACAGCAATGGTGCACAGTAATAACCATCTAATGTCTTATCCTTATAGCTACTCTTTTCTTCATCCACCTCAACTGCCTGATATTTTATGTCCAGCAGCACATTCCCTTCTACTTATATATCCTCTCAACTCCCACAGGTCAGTATTTACCAAATGGAAGGCCACCTTATGCCAGTGACAACCTGTGCTCCACCTACCAGCCATGATGGGTTTTTCATTGCTAGCTGAGCCGTAAATGGCTTAGCTCAAAACCTCATTTTGTCTCCTGCTGACTTGGACCACCCTCGATATCCTATGTTGTATGTTAAGTTCTCTAGCAGCAGTTGAAACGGAGTCTAATGTGTAAGATGTTAATTACAGATCAACACCTGTGGAAAGAACAGGGAAGAAGAAAGATGGGGCAGAGGAAAAATTTAAACTCCAATGCAGGGTGACATAGTTCAGGGTAACCTCAGTGAATCTAGTAGGCAGCTCTAGAATAAGACGTTATAACTCTGCTTGGCTCAACTGTGGACTGTCACTGTAGTGGAAGGATGTGAGCTGGAGCGAGGCAACTCTCAGAACCTGAGGCAGACCCTGAAATTGCTGAGAACTGGAAGATGTCTGCTGACCACATACTCTACAGTGGGGTATCAAGTCCTTCCCTGTAGGGGCACTAGGAGGACGTCTCTGTGCCTGCCACAGCAAACATCCATCTAGAACACGCACACACACACACACACACACACACACACAAACAGAAAGTAAACTTCAAGAACTAACAACTTAATTCATAAGGAACCTAGAATGTTTAACTTGCCTCACAGTCTCTCTTTGGGCTCTAGCACATTGACTTTGACTTTCAAAATTTGAGGTTTTAAATGACTGTCTTTCACTACCTGTGAGACTGAGGAAGAATCATCAAAGTGATTAGGTTTTTGGCTGGAGACATGAATAAAGTTGTCCAAGTGGATGGATGTCACCCTGCCACTATTAGCCAACATGACAGTGATAGCTAACTGCCTCCAGGGCATCTACTCAATTTTTGCTTTTACCATGGAACTAGCCTGGCCAGAGGCCTACTCACGCCCTTCTCCAGCAGGCATGAAATGCCCCCTGATTCTTATTATAAAAAGCAGATTGCTTCTAACAGAATAGTCTAACCAGCTTACTAATTGTCATACATTTGCAAAAATTCCAAATGTGATTCTCTCAAAATTCAGAATCACATGTATTGATGCTTCTGAGTCCCAGAAAACAATTTTAGGCATTGAAGAGAAATTAGGAATGAGAAAAAAGGTAATTTTACCCTTCACTGCATGCAGCTCAGAGGGTTAAGTCTCCGATATAACTAAAGATTTTGTGACTCTTTCTTCTCAGGTCTACTAAAAATAATTATAATACACACAATTTATTAAGTGGACTATGTGCCAGGCATTTTATACACTTTATTTCAAAAATAACCCTATGAAGTGTATACAGACACTGAGTCTTCGCCCCGATAAAGGAATTGTCCAGGGCCCCATGAGAGGCACATGCTGTTAGAGCTCTGCCAGACAGCTAGCCAGATAACATCCTTGCATTTGGAGTAGAAAGTGAAGCTCATTAAGATTAAACAGTATCAATAAAGATGTTTAAAAAAAAAAAAGATTAAACAGGATGTCCATATTCATTTTAAAATGTTAATCCTTACAGCGATCCTTTACTTTGGGTGGGAAAACATTTTATCCCCACCTTGTAGATGAGGAATTTAAGGTTCATAAGAGCAAAATGGCTTGCAGAAGATAATGTGTTTAGTCATCTGAAGATATAAAAATTAAATCCAAATGTGTATGTTGCCTTCTTTTTCTTTCTCTTTTTTTCCAAAAAGGCAGTCACAAATCATGCATAAGAAAATATTATATATAAGCTTCTAAGAAAACCAGTAAGTCCAAATTGCATATTACCAAACTATCCAAACAATCTTCCACAAATAATGAATTTTGTTTGAGGAAATTAAAACACGGTTTATTGGAAAGGGCATTCAGCTGAGCGTTAATGCCTGAATTCCAAGCATGGTTTCTCTCCCAAATTCGAGTACGACTGAACTGTTGCTGCTACTACTGCTACTGCTGTTGCAAATGTCAGTAATGACTCACAGAGCTGCCCCCTTGTAGCAGGCACTCAGCTCCACACTTATCATACATGGCCATATACTCCTCTCTAAAGCACCGTGAGTTGGGTGTCATCATCTCCATTTTCTAGATAACGAAATGGAATTCTAGAGAAGTTAATTGCTCAAAGCCAAAGAATATTGCTAGTCATTAAAAAGCTTACGCTTTGAAATCATAACCATAGATTTTTTTTTTTTTTTGGTATGCGGGCCTCTCACTGTTGTGGCCTCTCCCGTTGTGGAGCACAGGCTCTGGATGCGCAGGCTCAGCGGTCATGGCTCACAGGCCCAGCCACTCCACGGCATGTGGGATCTTCCGAAACCGGGGCACGAACCCGTGTCCCCTGCATTGGCAGGTGGACTCTCAACCACTGTGCCACCAGGGAAGCCCATCCATGGATTTTTTTATACCAGCTCATCCACTTACAAGCTTTGTAAATTTGGAAAAGTTACTTAACCTTCCTGGTCTCAGTTTTAATGATAGAATTTGGATCAGACAGTCCCTAAGGATCCATCCAACTCTGAGAGTCTCTGTTTTTGGTTTTGTTTTTAATTTAGGTGGGCCCTCTGTGTTACTGGGCTCCTATGGGACCTCCAGCAATTTGATTGCAACTCACTTCATCGGGGGGTGGTTGGAAATTAATTTCAATGCCAGCAAGTTTCATGCTCCATGAATGGCATCCCTTCTCTCTGAGTTACCCATAAAGAGCCTAGGGGTAATTTGAATTAACCTAACTGTCCAGGAGTATACGGTGATGTGAAGGTGGTAATGTTTTTCTGGGTGGGGGACACAGAGATGGAATGGTGTTAATTCTCACACATATTTGGTCATTATCTCCCAAGTTCCATCTGTCGCGTGCATCCGTTCTTATATCTCCGTGAGCTCAATATTATTTTCCCTTTTTTATTAGCTTTAAGCTTCATTTTCTGTTAAATGACCAGGAGGAAGCTCTGAAAGGGGACCAAGAAGCCAAAGAAAAGACACAAAAAATTCATTTGATATCAATAATCATTTTGTGAATTATTTCCTGTTTCTGATAAGACCCATAAAATCATTTAGAAATTACAAGGCTTAGACCGTCATTCAACTTTTGATTATTAACATGCAGTACCTTGAGTTTGGTGAACTGTGTGGAAGTGGATTTTGGGCCCTTGTAATCTCTCATAATGGAATGGAATTGCATGCATGTTTTAGAAATAAACTAAAAGATAGGACGATCTTTCAAAAATATATTGCATTCCAAAATTCTAAAGCGATTTCCAAAGCAAATTCTTGGTATACAGAAGAAGGTTTGGGATTTCATGTCAGAGTTAGGTTTGAATGCCAGCTCTAACACTCACTGATGTGTAGACCTTTGGTAAATTATTCAATCTCTCTGGGCCTCTTCAGTGACATCAGAATAACAATATTTACATTAAAAGGTTTTCATGAGGATTAAAGGGGATAACATTTATAAAGTATCTCATATAGAATATGACAAAATGAGGGCCCTAAAAATTGTTGGTTTCCTTCATTATTTCCTTCATTCCTTCATAAAGAGACAAGTAAAATCTAATTTCTGATGCCTTATTTCCTAGTGAATGAGAACTGAAGGGTAATATTTATGTTGGAGAGAAGAATACGCTTGAATGACCTTGAGAAAAAGGGAGCTTAGCTTCCTTTCCGTTTAGAATTGCCGTGCAGGAATTACAGGACAGATTCATTTGAAATAAGAACTTTCATACCTGAACCACTGCCCAGAAATTATGGCAGCACTCCTGGGAAGTTTTGAAAACACTTTGAACTTACTTTCTAAAGTTGCTTTGCATTCTGTACTGCTGGGCCCCGCTGCACATCCATGACTTGGCTGGAGCTGATGCTGGCTGTGCCAGCATATTTTCAAACTGATCAAGTCATAGAGCCTTGAAAATTTCATGAGATTCTGTTTTTGTGAGATTTCCAAGTTTATACCAAGCTTTACAGATTCCAAAGGGATGCAGAATCCAGAAAAAAAATAAAGTCTACCAACTCTAAGATACAACAGTTGACATGCTTAATTCAGGTTGAATTAGGGGCTGATTGGAAGTGTGACTTCTTATTTCCCCTTTAGTGGAGAAAATCTCTTATTGTTTTACAGGATTACCTTTTAAATTTAACAATAGTGGAAAGTTTCTAGAAACTGGAACAGAATAATGCCTGGCAACACTAATAATGATTTAGAATCAAGTCCTGTACTGAATCAAACTAGGTATGTGTTCTACTGGATTAATCATAAATTTACTTGCTTTTGTGCTTTTTTAATAAAGTACTAATCAGGACATACAGACTCGGTAATTTTTTTTTTTTTTTTTAGCAATTATCAGATATCTGTTAAATGAGGCAGTATTTCTTATTTTCTTTGATTTTCTATTGTTTTAATGTTGAATACAACACATTCAACCACCAATAATAATACAGTTTCATCAGTCACTTCTGGAAAAATCTTGTCTATTCAACAACACTGATTATGTAACAGCTAATCCATTTCTTACTTTTTAATCAGGCATATAATATCAATCAAAGTTTCTTCACAACATGAGGCATCCAACATGGCACATTGATCTGATCCAATTCTAGGTAAAAGGAAAGAAACATGGTGATTTACTTAACGTAGAGTAACAATATTATAGAAAAATGTTCAGTTTCTGTCATATTTCTAAAGACATTGAAAGCAAAAAATTCACTTGACTCTCTCTGCTGGTTTATAATGAGGGTTTCCAGGCTGGGAACCATTATTTCATTCATTTATTCATCCATTCATTCACTCAGAAAACAATTTTCATCATGCATTATATACTAGGTGCCAGATAGAGATGCAGTGTATCCTTTATTTGAAGTCTTTACTAACATAGATTCAGATGGAATTGTTGAAGAATGAATCTTATAAATATGCAAAGAAATGGGTTCACTTGTCATGAAAATAAGGTATTCTTCATATAGCCAATGTTTGGCACTGATTTTTCAGTTTTATATCCTTATCCTATGTGGGAAAAATGTTTGCTTTTTCAAAACAACATTTGAGACTATCTGAAAATAGATTAAAAATATTAGTATGGGTCAGTGTGGTCTTACATAAAATGAAAACATGTATGTAACAATATGACAAAAGACACCTTTTCTGCTGAGCTTGTATTTGCCACTATCACTTTGTCAATTGTTATGATGGATATGCTGTCCTATAAAATTCTTCTCATTAAACAACAAAGGGGGTACCAAATGGGCAATATGTCTAGAAGGTTAAATACAGAGTTGTTCTTCCATTAGATGGTAGGACGATGTTGACCCTCTTCCACTGGCATTGATTAGTTGATCACATCCAGCCTTAAGGATCTGGGATATAAGACTTTAGCTTCCACAATTAATAGAATGATCTTATGAGAAGAAGGCAAGATTGGCTTGATCAATTATTAGCTTTATGACTTTGGCCGAAGTCATTTCATCTTTATGTCTCAGAGACCTTATCTGGAAAATGGGGAAAATACACATATCCCTTCTTTCCAGACTCAGACTCTGAGCATCAGAAATGTTATCATGTGACTATTAACCAGTCAAGGGTTGATTTGAAAAATAACAAAAGGATCCCCTTTCCAGCCTGTGAGAAAGGGCAGAATAAGTGGAAAGATGACAGAAACTTTGTTAATCAGGATGAATAACACCAGGCGTTGATACAGGAAATCCTGAAAGCTCAGGAACTTAACACAATATAATTGTATGGCGCACACCTGACACCACCCAAAGCAGCCTATAGATTTGGAGGAAGAGAGGTCTTTTTTCCTAAATGATATTGGTGGCCCTTGGAACCACAGAAGCCTGTAATGGATTCTCTGCATTTGGCTAGCCAGAAAGTGAAAAGAGAGATTAAGCCTAAAAATCCATGGGGAGTTTGGGGCCAGGCCGGGAAGGGGTATGTAACCATTTTGCCCACTTTCTACTGTCTAGAGCTAATCCTGAACACCCCTCTGCCAAGATATAAGCGTTCTTGGATATGTACGCTTTCAGTGTCCCCATTAAATAGTGGGAAAAAATAATCATGGATACATAGCATCAAATCACTTACAAAAGTCTCCTGAAAGGATGAAACTTTCTAATGGTGTCCAGAAATATTTCTGAAGATAAAAGAATTATATACAGAGTTTAAAGTCTAAACCATGGATCAAAGAAGTTATTCTCATTCTACGAAATCTGGATGCCTAGATGTTAATTATGATAGCAACAGGAGTCTTCCAGTTATTATGTAAGGAAAGAATGTGCTTGCTAATTAAAATGAAAAAACAAAAAAGCACAGGATAGCTAAACATCAAGTATCTAATTAAACAAAGCAATTTAATATCATTTGAAAATTACTGCTTTTATTGCATGCTCAGTTATATTTGTCTTTGATTAATGCAAAATTAGAGGGTTACTTATATTTTTCTTATACACATTCATTTGGTTGACACGATCTTTCAAATAGAGAATCCCTTGAAGACAGTACTAAAGAAACTTGTAAAGTGGTAGGGAATGATCATCCTAGATATAATCATTAGACTAAATATATATTGTAGGAAATCAAATTTGAATTAAGCAAGATCTCTTTTGTGGGTGACCCTTCACCATTTATTCTAGCCATGATCCTCAAAGGTTGATTGAAATTGTTTAGTGGATCTTCAGTATTGACTGAATCAGTCAGGGAATCAACAGAAACAAGCATGTCTTTAATCACCGTGACCAAAACACTGACCCTTTCTTCAAAGGTAGAAAAGTAAATGAACTCAACTGGTGATGAAAATGAAGCACTGCAGTTCTTCACCAATTTCATTGGTCATTTTATCCAGTTATGATGAAATCCAAGTTTTCATTTTATATAAGAGAAAACAGAGCTCATACAAGAAAAGTGATTTCCTGGTTAAAAGAAAAAATGATTTCTAATCTTCTAGCCCAAGTTCTTTCCATACTGCATGAAACATGTATAAGCCTCAAGAATCTGTTCATCATTCATTGACCAATGCAATGTCTAAATCCAGACCTAGATAGGTCATGATTCTTATCACTCTTTCAGAGCTATAAATAGATAAGAAAAATAACTCAAGGAATGAAGTAAGAAGTCAAAGGAAGTGGGCTCAAGGAGAGTTATTTTTTTATCACAATACACACTTATTTTACTTCTTCTTCCTTAAAAATTCATTCTTTAGTCAAGTGGGCCAAATATATCCCTGTTCTTTTTTCATGCTAGCATACGTTTTATTTTGGAAATGGAAGTAGGTCAAGAGCTCCCTCTAAGGCAGAAGTTGAAAAGCAGTGGCTCTGTGACCATTAGATATGCTTTCCATTATTTTTATTTTTTGCCCACATTCAAATTAGTTGCCAAAGTTTAAAAACTAGGAGGTTTCACAGAAAAACAAACAAACCAACCTGAATTTCTGGCTTCTTTTGAGAAATGGGATGATCTAACAACTCCACTAAAACATTTCTGAAGCAGAGTGGTAGGTACAATGTTTATATGGAACTTGCCCTCTCCAATTCACCTGAGGTTCCACCACTCCCTAATTATTTACCTAACTTTGGAGTACAGGCACTTTCTTCCATCTTGTCTAATGTCTAATGTGTCACTTTCTCAGTCTCTGGAGGCTTATGATTTGGCAACTTCTGTCTAAGACTGTGCAGTGGGCCATCAAGACAGATCTGAGGATTGAAAACTTGATGTTTTACTTTCCATCTGTGTGGCTTCATGAAAGTAAATTTAACTCCCAGTGACTTCATCTGTAAAATACATTATTAATCCTATTTTATAATGTTGTATCTCCGATTTTGTAACAATATGTGAAGAAATTTGCATGTATCCTGATTCACAGGAGATGCTCTGTAAGTAAACTCCATTCCCTTTCCAAAATTTCCTTATTTCGATCAGTAAATATTCCAAGAGAATTTATTAAGTTGCTGCAATTTTCAAAGTGCTTAGCAGTGCTTTAGCAATGATTCTTTTCTAATTGATAGCATTCATCAGATTTATGTAAGTTCAAAAATTATTATAATAGTAATAGTCAACATGTATCCAGTAAATGTAGTGTACCAGAGGCTTTTTTAAACACAGAAACATTTTTAAATGTTAAATGATGTACTTTTTATGTTAGTAAAAAAAATATGGCACATCTGTGATATCCCTGATATTCTCGCATTGAATAAAACATGGGGCAGTGGGTTTAGTCAATTTAAAGTTTACTTGAAAAAATCTCATAAATAAAAGTATGACAGACCTGCATTGGATATAATCAAAGTATGATGATTATCATCTAATAGATAATCATTCAAAAATACCAGTTTAGCAGGTTGATATCTGACTAGTCTACTATCACATTTAGAGCTCAAATTTTTAACCTCAACAGGCACTGAAAGAAAAAGGTGTTGCATACCCAATACTTAGTCACTAATGGCCAAGCTGTCAGTATTTTAGCTTCTCTGCTGTAAATGTATTTCTCTCACGGCCTTTCTTTGTCAGTGCTTATTTATACTGAGAACATCACCTGCACAACACACCTGTTTCTTCCAGGAGACAGGTGGCTTAAAAAGGTAAATGGGCCTAGCTCCTACGACATTTTGTTTAACAAGGAATAATGCAAAACAAAATCTCTTAAGGCTCATGAAGTCTTGCTAATAGGGCAGATGTCCTCTGTGCAGATCCTTGGGAACTAAAATGCAAATATTGATGTGCTAATATCACTAGACCTTAGTTTCATTGATTGCTTCTATCTTCATTATCCTCTATTATTCCCCATAAAAAATCCATTTTTAGTTAAGAAATCTGATGCACGTAATACAACTGATATCAAAGGTTTAATGGGCTTGCCATCAATAAATTGAATTAAATCTCTGCTTAACAGTAATGATTCTTCAGACGGGGCAATAGATAATAAGACCATGGCAATAGAACATTCAGTGGATGATTCTTACACAATGAAACTTAACATTATGGCTAATTGGTCATTGCTACCTATTCTTTTAGATGTATTGGTTATGTCTTCTCATAAATATCTCAATTCTAGCTCACTTGCTTCAAGAGAAAGTCTTTATTGGCAGTATGACACATCATTAAACTATACAATAGGGGCTTCCCTGGTGGCGCAGTAGTTGAGAATCTGCCTGCCAATTCAGGGACACGGGTTCAAGCCCTGGTCTGGGAAGATCCCACATGCCATGGAGCAACTAGGCCTGTGAGCCACAACTACTGAGCCTGCGCGTCTGGAGCCTGTGCCCCGCAACAAGAGGCTGCGACAGTGAAAGGCCTGAGCACCATGATGAAGAGTGGCCCCTGCTAGCCACAACTAGAGAAAGCCCTCGCACAGAAACGAAGACCCAACACAGCCAAAAATAAATAAGTAAATTAATTAATTAATTAAAAAATGCTTTGCTGAAACCCCAAAAAAACCCCAAACTATACAATAGGGCAACATCTTTCAACTTAGGCAATGCTAAAGAACATACCGTGCCAAATTGTCTAATAAAAAAGCTGTACCCAAGTTCCCACTCAGTAACACTCATACAAGAAACAAGTTGTGACTATGAAAATATCAACTTTCTTGTCTTTTGCCAATCTTAATCCCAAGCATTTTTCTTTTACGTTTTGCTTTTGTTTTCCCTTAATTTTCCAGTGGTCTCTGAAATTATGTCCCAGTAAAGCTATGACTTTCTCTTCATTGTATGGTTTAATAATAACATATAACTTGTTTTCATGTTGGAAAAACTAGCAGGAAAGAATAACTGGAAGGAGAAATTGAGCAATGATATGTAAGTTTGCTGCCATCTATAGGCTGGCAGTAAATTCCCTGGCAAAATGAACCTTGAGGACTAGACTCACCCACACTGTTTATACAGGACTCAGGTGTTTCCTGACAATTAAGAATCCTGGGAATTTTAGGAGAAGGTCTGGTCAATAACCCTTTGCCTAATTTCTCCTTATGTAATACTTGGTTTGAAGACATGTGAGTCAAAAGTGAAAGAAGTCAAAATTACAAGTTTAAAGTAATATTAGGATAGGCAATTCTTTAAAATGTATATGTTTTCTGTTTAGTTGACTATCAGCAATTTTTTTAAGCAAGAATAAAATTTAAATATTAAGGTAAATTTATGTTGATCACTTGAAATAAATTTGGAAGTCATATATCATTTACCATTTGATATCCTATGTTTTCTAGCCAGTAATTAAATCATCTTCTTTAACTTTATATACCATCTTTTTTCCTAAAAATCTGAATCCTGCTTAGTATTTACAACTACTAAGTAAGGGAAGAATATTCAAAACACTCCTTTGAAATATGTACATGTATTTATTCCCAGATTTTTATTTGGCCTTAAATACCCAATCCAGATTTTGACAAGATCTCTGATCTATACAGGTACTTGCAAAACATTCTTCCTTCCTCAGTCTTCTACCTCTGGATTTAAAAGCCATTGTGGGACCCTGTGCAGAGTGCCCCAGGGGTGATGCCCGGAGGAAAAGCAGCCAACTCGGTCACGGCCCAGATAGAATTTCTTGAAATGTGCAAAATGCAAGACTTGGACAGGGCAGTGCTACAGGCTCTGCTAGAGGCTTGCCAAGGGGACCAGCAGCAGTTGTCACCACAGGTGGCTTCCAAATACATCCCAGAGGAAAGACAGAAATCAATTGCTAATCATTCTATTTCATCCCTGCTGTTAACACATGTCTGAAAGTCTCTCCTAGTACTGTCTTAACTGCCTTGGGTTAGAAATGCATTGTTCAAGGCTTATCTCCTTAGCTAGATTGTCGACTATGACTTAACAATAGTGGCTTTGTGCCCTTACTGTCAGACTTACAATGTTTTGAGCCTATTAGAAACAATAAATGGTTATTAGAAACAATAAATGGTTGAAAAGATTGAGAAGCTGAAAACTGCCCCTGTGAATTAAAATCTAGAACACCTACATTACTCATGTTAAGGATTAGAAATGGGTTCTCTCCAACCATCTCCAGCAAAGTAGAAAGTGTATCAATCCTTGCCAATTAAGAGGCTGTATCTGCCTAATCCTCCTTATTTTTGTCTATACACATCTTTTTTAAGTTTTTTCCCGAGGCATTTAGAGCTTGCCTTACACCTATGGGATTATAGTAAAAATGGTTATTTTTTAATTAATTAATTTTATTTTATTTTATTTTTTGCAGTACACGGGCCTCTCACTGTTGTGGCCTCTCCCGTTGCGGAGCACAGGCTCCGGACGCGCAGGCTCAGCGGCCATGGCTCATGGGCCCAGCCGCTCCGCGGCATGTGGTATCTTTCCGGTCCGGGGCACGAACCCGTGTTCCCTGTATCGGCAGGTGGACTCTCAACCACTGCGCCACCAGGGAAGCCTGGAGCTAATGTTTTTTAAAATGTTCTTTAAAATGTGTTCACGTATGTGAAAGAAATGTGTAAACTATAAATGCCTATAAACACGTAGAGATCAATCAGTATTATTGCTACCAAATTAATACTGGAAATCAGTGCAGTGATGAGAGCCACTCACCTTCCAGAGCAAGCTACATACCCCCTTTCCAAGAGTCTTCCTTGACTCCTTTAGCCTAAGTCAGGATTTCTGGCACTGAAATTGTCTTTAGTATTCCCTAATTTGCTTCAAATATATCAGTTTTCCCTAAATTGCTCATTGAGATCAAGAATTTTTTTTCTAAGAAAGGACTTCTATCATGTCATGTCCATATACACTATAGTTAATGAGGAGCTTGGTACAAAAGAGGGGTAAACATATAAGTATAATCATACAAGGAATCTTTGCTGTGTATCAATTCCCTCTCCTGCACCAATTCAAAATAATCTTGCTCTACCTTTACTCGAATCATGGCTGCAGGAACCAATTTCTCCTAAGCTTCCAATGGCTTCTCTTCTGGCAGGTATAACCTCTGCCTGAGATCAATGAAGTAGTTTTTACTTGCTGCCCTGGGGCTTCCTCTCTTATACCTTGGCAGCTAAAGGGTGTGTGGGGTGGCGAGGGGGGATGGAGGTCAATGTCCATGGGGCAGATAAGTGTTTCCCCCTTACATTCCTAAGGGAATGTTTGAGTGATAATAATGTGTCATTGTAGGTTCATCAATTGTAATAAATGTACCACTCTGGTAGGGACTACTGATAGGGACAAGGGTATGCATGTGTGGGAGCATTGAGCATATGGCAAATCTTTGTACTTCTATTTCAATTTTGATATGAATTTAAGACTTCTTTTAAAAATTAAGTCTTAATAAAGAAAAAGAAAAGAAACATTTAAGTCAGCCATCAGCCACTGCAAACCCCTCTACCACCACTATCACCAAAGAGAGAATTCACACTGCTCCTCAGAAACCATGAGCAGCAACCTCAAAGTCATCACGATGGGAAGTGGAGAGTCTGGACTTGAACCCAGGTATTTCTTTTAAACCAATGGCACCAAATTCGACTGTATAGCAGACATCCTGTAGGTGAGGATAAAAAGATTCCTTCCTTCTTTAATACTCCTTTTATTCTGATCCCTAGACCCTTGAGAAAAGAACAAAATGAAGACAAGCCTAAAGGCATCTTGAACTCAACCAATCAGTCTTCCAAACAATCAGGTATCATTTTCCTTAAGTCCTGGAAATCAAGAATTGGATAACATTGCTTGTTATTGAATGACTGGTGGGGATTGGGGAAGAAGAGATATTTTGATTTCCCTCTAATCACTCTTCTTTCCCTTGCATGCTGATAACATTACTTGCCAGAAAGCTTTCTCATAACCTCTGGGGTAGAGTTCTGCAAAGACGTGATCTGATTTGTTAACAGGTCAGGCAGGTAGTCTCTGGATCCCACCCAGCACAGGCTCCACTGGGAACTTAGCTTTCCTCTGAGCCCAGCTTGTGGGCCTCTCTGGGTTACCACAGCAACAACACATAGGCAGTGGCCTCCCCAAGAAGTTACCAGTTAAAATGGAGAGAGGATTGAGCTTGAGTGACAGTATGTGCTCATCCTACCCATATTTAGACATGAGTGTAAATAACTCAGTAGACAAAGGACAAATAAGTCTCTACCCTGTCCCCACCCTTCACTCAGACTATAAAGAAAAATCACATGTTTTATACAAGTTGTTTTCCAACTCTAAATAATGTACATAAGAATCACCATTGACGTTTATTTAAAATAAAGTTTCCCAAGACATATCCTGAGTGATTTTTGCTCATAGCTTCTAGAATGAAGAGATAGGAATTTACATATTAAGACATGATTCTGATACAGATGATTTGAACGCTACCTATGGGGAACACTGATTTAAGTGTTCATTGAAGACCCTAATCCTTAAGATATTTGTATTTGTGTCCCCCAAAATCATATGCTGAATCCCTAACCCCCAGGACCTCAGAATGTGATTGAATTCAGAGGAAGGGCCTCTAAAGTGTGATTAAATTAAAATGAGGCCCTTAGGATGGACCCTAATCTAATCTGACTAGTGTCCCTATAAGAAAATGAGATCAGGACACACAAAGAGATACAGAGATGAACTCACCCAGAGGAAAGATCATGTGAGGACACTGCCAGAAGGTGGCCATCTTCAAGCCAAGGAAAGAGGCCTCAGAAGAAACCACCCCTGCTGGCAGGTTTAGACTTCTAGCCTCCAGAACTGTGAGAAAATAAATTTCTGTTGGTGAAGCCACCCAGTCTGTGATATTCTGTTGTGGCAGCCCCAACAAACTAAATCATACAATATTAGATATGCAAAGCAAGCTCCAAAAACAGCAAATATCGCAAAAATATTTCTTACCAGAGGCTAGAATAACCGTTAGAAATTACATTTTGTCCTTGTTACAGTGCCAGTACTGTGCTATTGACCCAGGAGTTTAAGAATGATCTCAAAAAAGCATGGGATATGTTACACAACTTTGCAACACACACAAAAAATGGCTGAATACTGGAGAAATTATGTTTAATGATGAATTAGATGGTGAATGTCATTTGTGGGAGCTGAAAAGAGATAAAGATCCATGAATCATCTGGAATATTCATGTAAGGACCCTGAGGATGGTGGGGCACAGGTAAAATTCCAGATGGAGGTAGATGGGGCTGCCCAATAGTATAGCAATGTGTGGAAGTGATGGTTTGAACAACAAATCAGGGTCAAGTTTGTGGAAATTCTCCAATGTCACACCATAAAATTCATTCCTCATCCCTTTACTGGCCTATTCAATATTTTATTCAATGACTCAGGAAGAACCTAAATAAGGTGAGCTGACCAATAGGATAGATATCAGTTACAAAGCGATCAGGATACATAAAGACTAGAAAATGGACTGAATTTCATAAAACGAATATAAATTCTTGCTTTGGGGACCAAGAAATTTCATTAGAAAATCACTCATTTTCTAAGTTATTTCTCTTTATAAGAAATTTTAGCCACTAGTGTTTTTGTCCCCTTAACAATGATTAGTGTATTATAAGTAAAATTTGTGAGGCTTGCTTAGGGACCAAAACTTTAATGAATTTGGTACCAAGCCTAAAATCAAAGGATCTAAAACCGCATGAGAATTAGAGGACCACAGCATAAAAATGGCAGAGAAGAACAATAGTCATCCATTGGTTTGGGTTATCTATCATGTAAAATAAAACTTGTTTATTTTAATAGATATATGTATTCAACCATGACTAATATTTCCTAGTGCATTTAATGAAGTCTTGACCCAATTAACTAGTAAGACATCATATAATAGTTAGGGTTACAATCTGGTATTAAAAAATTTACATCAAAATTTCCATGGCTTACCTCAATAGAAGTTTATTTCTCTAATACACCTGTGCAGGTATCCTTGGTCATGGGGGGATGTCCTCCAAGTGATACTTTGAGGATGCAAGTTCTTTCCATTCTGTGCCTTCTTCTCAGTTGACTGGGGCCTCAATATTCTTTGCATCCCCCAGAGGAAGGACAAGCAAAAGGGAGAAAACATATCTAGCTCATTAGATACATTAGCACGAAAAATGAAATATATCACCCTCTCTCATATTCCACACATAAGAATTAAACACTTGGCCCCACCTCAATGCAAGGCAGTCTGGGAAACGTTCTGATAACATGGCCACTTTCCAGCCAAAATAGGAGCACAAATTTTGATGTATAACTGTCTTTGTCACAAATCTCAAGCTAATCCTTCAGCCGGGATGGTGATTTTTTATTTCAGTGATACATATCCCATAAGAGTAAAAAACAACCAAGAAGAAAATATGAAAAATGCACATTGTAATCATTTTAGGACTGGGAAGCTATCTTCATCTTGGACAAATAATTTGAATTTACATAGAGGATCCTGTCCTTTTTGATGACAGGAATTTTCTTGCCTTCCGAAAATGATTTCTCTTGAATAATAGAGACTAGGTGTTAATGGTTGCATAAGAGTAGAGTACCTGGAAAAATTTGTTGCCATGACAATGTAATTCACATTATTAATAACTTTTATTTACTTCCTCTTTTTCCAAACAGGTGAAATTTAAGAAAAGCTTAAAATAACTTCAAAATGCCTGAAAACTAGGAGATTTTCATTAGGATCATAAATAGTCATCTTTCTACCACTTGAAAATGATTATAAATAAAGGAAATAAATGTTCCCCATAGTCAGCTTAGATGCACACTGATTTTATTTGAGACAAAATACCCTGCTCTTTACCTTGAGCAATGTGCTCATGCAGGTACATGAAATAGCAGTTCATGTTCAGTTTGCTCTCTGTATACCATATATATTAAGTGTGCATATTTTATGTGTGATTTTGAACAAGGAGGGATAAAGGAAAATAAAATAGCAATAATGGCAGTGTTTAGAACACTGAAAGTGGGTACAATTTAACCCAGAATATTGGGAGAATGGCTATTAATTTCAAGTTCGTTAGCATAATAAAATATTCCTATGTATACATAGTTCCCGTTTACTAAATTGCATTATTCCTGTCCTAACTTGTGACTCCAGAATGCTAAGGGGATTACAGTCCTTACTACTTACTGCAAAAAGAAGAGAAAAAGGTAAAAAATTAGATTTTTCAATAATATACTAATGCTCCCAGACCATGAAGTTTCATTTTGCCACCTACCTTCTCCCTCCGTATTTAATCTCCAGCTTCCTTTTCCACAGGATATTAAAATCTGTATTTTTTTTTTTTCATTTCTTTCATTCAGAGGAATAGGAAGAGAGAAAGGGCCATACTCCTCACCATTGTCTCTCTCATTTCCAGTTTTGCTTTCTTTACTGCGTGGACCTGTTGGAGGGAATTATGTGATAGAAGGGCATTCTCAAAGCTGTGAGATACTAGTCCTTCCTAATGTTAACAGGTAGTATAGGGAAAATTTCTTCTTCCACATGTCTAGGATTTAGTACTATAAGCAAATTAAATAGTTTTGTTTCTCTCTATTTTCTTAACTGTAAGATTTCCAGTAGCTTGCAATTACAAATATGCCTTCTGACCATCAAAGAAGTGGAATACTTCGGGGTTTCCCAAAGTTATTTGTAACGGAACCCTTCTTTCCAGACATCTTACAAGATTAATACTGAGTTGAATGTTCTCTGGGAAACACCAAATCACACTCTCACACAGACTCTCAGGGACCCATTAAATCTTTTCTCTATTATTGCCTAATTTGAGCCATATTTCAAATATTATGCTGTTCTCTACCCCACTTCCTTTTATGCATGGCTCCAATATTTGTTTCAATGACTTCTTTCATACAAAACCAGCTAAAACACACTTTGCCCTGTATAGAAAGCTATCTTTGCTAGGGTAGGAGAGCAGAAAACATGATTCACTAAGTTTTTGGTTTCAGTATGGCTCCTTTGCTTCATTGACTATGAATTTGAAAGGCAAGACATTATCCTTCCAATAGAAGCTGCACCGTAGTAAGACTAATAGCTCTCTGATATTCAGCCCAACACCAGGGAAGAAAGCACATTACATAGCAAATGGAAAATGGCCCCTTTCTGAAACCTATTATTTTAACAGTTAACTTTTGAGATCAACTTAGACCTACAGGAGAGTTTTCAAAGTAGTATAGAGAACTTCATATAGTCTACACTCAGCTCCTCTTATGTTAGCATCTTACATAACCATAGAACTTTAATCAAAGCTAAGAAATTAACTTGGGACAATATTATTAATTAAATTACAGAACTCATTAGAATTCTACCAATTTTTCCTTATGTTTTCTTTTTGTTCCAGGATCCAATCCAGCATTGTATTGAGTTGTCACATCCCCTGTAATCTGTGCCCAATCTTTGGTCTTTCCTTGTCTTTCATGACCTTGACACTTTTGTGAAATGTTCCTGGATTTGGGTTTGTCTGATGTTTTCTCATAATTTGATTGAGATTATGCGTTATTGAAAAGGATACTGCAGAAGTGCTATGCCCTTTTTCAGTGCATGACAGCAAGGAGTTAACAATGTTGATATATACTAGCAATGATCTTAACTTTGATTACTTTGTTAAAATGATGTGTGCTGGGATTCTCCACTGTAAACTTTTCTTTTTTCTTTATAATTACTAAATTTTGGATAAGATACTTTGAGAACATGCAAATATTCTTTTTTCTGCTTAAATTTTCGTACTCATTTCAGCATCCATTTGTGGTTCTTGTCTTTGGAAATTACTACTGTGGCATTCTAACGGTGATTTTCTAACATCTTTAACCTTTCCATAGTTATTCATTGAAATTCTCCAGTAAGGAAGATTTGTTGCTTTTCCTTCATTTATTTATTCAGTTATAAATTTATATCAATATGAATTTGTAGTTACTTAATTCTTTAGGTTATAATCCAATACTATAGTTATTTATGGTATTGCTCAAGTTATTCCAAGCAGAAGCTTTTAACAAGCACTAATTAAAAGCAATTACATCATCTTTACAGAGTGTTTTAGAGCTCTGCATGTTTAATGGGACAAGTTCTGTGACATGGGTGGTAGGGATGGAAATGATTTGTTCTGGAAGCCCTCCCTCCGTTTTGGCTGAATTGTGTGCAGACTACAGACACTTACGTACATATTGTCATTGTGTTCCACGTTCTCTCCTGCCCCTGTTGATCTGTGGCACCAGATGAACCGACCTCTGGCAAAAGTCATTCTCAACCATTGCTACTGTATGTGCATTATAAGCACTTGACGTAGACCTTGGTCATTGTTGAATGTCGGTCATCTAGTAGACCCATGAAAGAGTTTCTTTTCTGGATGCCACCATTGTCCTTTCTGCACTTATATGCTCTACCTGGCAAATTAAATGGACATGCTTATAAGGACAAATAGCCTTTACTTGCTCATTCCAGATGCCTTCTCTTATTCATCAAAGAGAAGTACTGTCTCATTTAAACCATAAAGACTTTACCTAGAGCATCAAGTAATTGTGTAGGCCAAAACATGCACTTCCATTTAATGTTATATCTGGCTGTCATCAATGCAATCACACATTTAGCTAATCCCAGCCTTTAGAGAGGGGATGGTTTTGAGAATTGCTTTAAGTCTGGGGAGCAAGAATCAGTTTATTTTCTTCTTTCTTTTCTTTGTATTATTTATGTTTCATAAAATTGTTCATCCCTTTAAATAGAAGAAATACAAAAAGGCATCTCTCAGGAAATCTGAGTAACTTTATCAAAAGAGCAGGTTGACAAAAGAGGCCTTGCTCTACTGGAGCAGGAACAACTATATATACAGGGCTCTGCTCTTAGCACTTTACATGTATAATTGATATAATCTCCCAACAACTTATGATACATAGGCTATTATTGCACCCAGTTTACAGATGAGAAAACAGAGACCCAAAAGTTAAGCAAATCACCCTTGCTCAGACAGTCATGGGTGGTGGGCATAGCTTTGAGTTCAAGGGTTCGGCTCCAGAGACTACATCTTAATCATTGACCACATAATAAATCTCAGTTCTAAAATTTTACCAGTTGTGCAACCTTGGGCAAATTTCTTTTCTGAACCTATTTTATTTGTGAAATTAAGGAAATGTCTGTTTTCAGGATTCTACCAAGGATTCAGTGATGTATATGAAGGGGATAGTCCAGGAACTACCACAATGTTGACACCCAATGAATAGTATATCTTTCAGATTCTGCACTCTTAACCAGTAACATACCTCCTAATCATTAATATATGGCATTTGGTTTTATTTTCTTGCATTTCTTTGGCTTCTCCCTCATCCCAGTAAAGCCCTCACTTACTAAGCTTAGTGATAACTGTTATTATATTAAGTAGGAAAAGGGAGAGAGAAAAAGGAGGAGAAAAACTCATTTTTATGTAGTATTTGCCAAATGTCTGTTGAGTGAATATTTATAGACATATTCAATGTATATATATATGTATTTAATCTTTATAAAATCCCTAAGATTTAGATACTATTATTATTGCATATTTATAGAAAAGGCAACTGAGACCCACAAAAGGCAAGTAATCTATGAATTTGTTGCACACTCTCTATTAAGTAGCAGAACTGGGCTTTGAACCAAAAAAGTCTAGTTCCAAAGTCTGTGCTACTAACCACAAAAAGATAACAAATATATTATTTGGTCATCTTAGCCTGAACTTTGTATAATCAGTCACCTGAGACATAAGAGCATCCTCTATGACCATTATGGATTATAGGTTATAAGAATGTCTTAGTCAATGACACTCCCTTTTGGCAATTTAGTGTCAGTTGGTTTACTCATTTTTTCCCTTCATTTAACATTTACTGAGACTCTGCCCTGTGTCAGGGTCTGTGCCAAATGCTAGGGGAGGGAAAGATGGAGAGAATGCAGAAATAAGTAAGAAAAGATCTTGGTCTTCAAGAAGAAAGACTAAGACTTTTTTTCAATGGTTCCAACGGCTGCTACTGAATAGATGCTTTGAGAAGTTTATCGAGAATCCTGGAAGGAAGCACCTTACCATGAAGTAGGAAGTAAGTAAGGCTTCGTGGAGAAGGCAAGATGTCATCTGAGTATTAAAAGCTGCACAGAGAATAATTCCACCTGTGTTGCAAGTGAGGACAACTCACTCATGGTGTATTAAGGGGACTGTGGGAAGTTGGAAGCGCCTCCAATTAAAAGTACTTGGTGAGGGCTTCCCTGGTGGCGCAGTGGTTGAGGGTCCTCCTGCAGGGGACATGGGTTTGTGCCCCGGTCCGGGAAGATCCCACATGCCGCGGAGCAGCTGGGCTCGTGAGCCATGGCCACTGGGCCTGCGCGTCCGGAGCCTGTGCTCCGCAATGGGAGAGGCCACAACAGTGAGAGGCCCACGTACCACAAAAAATAAATAAATAAGTACTTGGTGAAGGAAGGTGATGGAAGTGAGAAGGTAGAACACAGGGAAATAAAGTTAGAGAAACAAGCAGGTTTCAGCAGATCTTGAAGAGCCATATCCCAGAATGGAGTTTTGTTTTCTCTGGTGAACAGGAGCCATTGATGGTTGAAGAAAAGATACTCAACAGAAACAGGCCTGGACCAGGTATCAGTACACATATGTTTTGTCCCAGGCTTGGCCAAAACCAGGCTCTGTGATGCTGGATGGAGCAGTATTCCTTTCTGGGCTTCAGTTACTCATTTGCAAAGTGAAGACCTAGCCTCCCATTATTTCTAG
Source organism: Grampus griseus (assembly GCF_964374135.1). Classification (NCBI taxonomy): domain Eukaryota; kingdom Metazoa; phylum Chordata; class Mammalia; order Artiodactyla; family Delphinidae; genus Grampus; species Grampus griseus. The sequence continues at coordinate 16,535,413 of NC_139018.1, read as the reverse complement.
GATCCCTTCCAGCTCTAAAATCGTATCTATTTCCATAATTATCCACTTGCGGTCTTTGTATAGGAAGTGGTCTGAAACACATGGGAGAATATAAAAAGCACCACTGATCCCAACCAAAGATGCCAGGAACTTTCAGAGGTAATTGGTAGCATCTGTCATAGAGCATCAACATTTACTGCTCGGGGGCTGGGGTTCTGCTGCTCTTGCTGCACAGACTGGAACACCTCGGTTCTACCCAAGATTTATCCTTTGCATTTCTACAAATTGTTATTCTAATGCCTGTGGGGATCAAGTTTCATAACTACAACCCACTCTATCAGAGGGCTATTTGCCCCATGGTACCTTCATTCTTGAAGCAAAATGTTTTATTTTGCACTCAAGTTTCTTATGGGAGGAGGGAAAGATAGTGGTTCTGTGTTTGGATGCCTAACACAGTTTTTATAGCTGGAGAGGAAAAGAAAAACCTGTCACACTTTGTGTATATATTTGTTTAGCAGTTATATCCATTTCTTCTCTGAAATACCCTTTTGCAATATATATGATCACCAAATATTTGTTTTTCAGTCAGCAAATATTTAATGAAGCATTTTGGAGAACATTTACAATTAAACACACACGCACACACACATACACACACATATACAGAGTTTAGGGGCCAGATATAAAGCTTCCTCTTTCCCAGGGAAAATAACTTAGCTGAAATATATCCCCTACCTGTAGTTCCCGTGCTGGATGCTTTTTTCTCCAAAGTTGTGTATTAGTAGGCATCTGTGAAATGAAAATGCATGTCAGACTTCCTCTGTTCCCTTCAATTTCTGTTCTTCTGGTGGAAAAATATGCCAAAAAGTGAAAAAATATTAGAGAATGCCAAGAAAATTTTCTTCCTGTTCAATTCCTGTGAGTTTAAGAGCAATCATTAAGGAGCAATCATCTGGCTTCCCTCCTTGGGACACCAGATTCGCAGAGCAGAAGTCAAAGGTGAACTTATATGAGCACGCAGTTCTGGGTATCAAGGCCTCAGCCCCCAGCATTCTGGCTTAGCTACCCTGATCATCTCTTCAGGGAAAGCACAAGGACTCTGATATCGCCTCTCCTATTTCACTCACAAAGCACATTAGAATGTTTTCTGGTTATTCTACTGTTTCCATAACTTTGGTCATTTTTTTTAATGTCCTAGTTTTTTCCTTAGTCCTATGTGTGACTTCCTACCCTGTAAGTGATGAAGACCTATATCCACAAAGTTTTTCAGCCAATCACTGTACACTTTCTTTATTCCTTTTATCCTGTTGTGGAGTCCTTTCCATTTGTACTTAATGTTTTCTTCTTGATCTCACTTCCAGAGCCCTCTTTTAAGGTGATAGGAGCTTCATAAATTCATTACCAAAGTTCCAGATTAATTTAGCTGTGTGGCTACAAGGCTAATATTTACACCGCAGCTGGTTATTGGGTAAAGGAAGGCCAACTTTTTATTTGTTTTGCTTCATCTCAGTATTGCTTTTCTCCAGTAAGTTCTGGTAAAGGGAAGGTAGAATAATAGTAAAATGACAAACTCTCAAAAATCATCCTTGCACAAATGACGCAAAGATATTGCCTAAACTACATTCCTGTGAGAATATTCCTTTTATTCCCTGGACAGCATGGAAGACCTAGTGAACATTTACTCGTATTTCGAGTCAAAGCCAAAGCATTCCCCTTGCATGACTTGGCCAGGGTGCTGTGCTGGCCTTTCACATGGGAGGCCTCAGCACTCTGTATGCACCAGAATGACTGCTGGTTCACACTGCATGGACTTTAGGTGTTTCCCTGTCTCTTTCCCAGACTGAGGATGTCTACCTCCAGAGCCGGTATTGTTCTTTATGCCAATTTCCATACAAAGCATAGGGCATGTTATTTGACATCTAGAAAACACTCAAAAGATACTGACTTGCTGCATAAATAAGTGATAAAAAGTGATAGCTGGATTGATGATCAAAATTGAGCAATATGAATTTTCTCAGTTCCAAAGAAGAAACTTAGCTACATTCAATTTGATTACTTGTGCCTTGTGTTTCACTCTTCTTTTGTAAAGGGCCAGTAATGAGCTCCAAAGCATATCATTTTTTTTTTCTCCCCAAGCAGATTAAGGCCACTGAAATGAGTCCCTGAATGACTATCAAACCCTGGCTGCCCTCAGGATGCTGATTCACAGGGAATTCCATCATCACCCGTCCCATTTCTGTGTGTGTGTATGTGTATGTGTGTGTGTGTGTTTGTGTGTGTGTGTGTGTGTGTGTGTGTGTGTGTAGGGGGCGTCCATCATCACCCATCCCATTTCCGTGTGTGTGTGTGTGTGTGTGTGTGTGTGTGTGTGTAGGGGGCGTATCTCTTTTAGCACATCTAAATCAGGTCTTTTTTTCCTGTACAATTTCAGGAAACAAAGAGAAAATATCTTGCTTAAATCTAACTTTGAAATTCCCTCTTCTCTTTTTGGTAGGAACCCATTCCCAGCAGACGTGAGCCTTTGTGTGTGGTCAAAACATATGCAACTATTCCTGACAACTAGATAGCTGGGTAAACAGGAGGAGAAGAGCAGCCAAATTTCTGCGTGGGAAGAAAGGGCCTGGGACCATCTATCTTATCCCCTTTCCCTTCGCTTGTCCAGACTCTGACCATGGCTCTCTAACAGGCACGTTCCTATGTCAGTTTCTAAAAATCTCCTACGAGCTTCTTAACAAGGCGAATCAGCAGGCACTTCTCTCAGACTGACATCTACATTTTTAATAAGCATTCAAGTCATTCAGAAACAGGTAGTCCTGTTCATACTTGGAGCAACTCTGTTCTTCAATGCACCAAGAGTAAAATCATCAGTTCTCTTTGGCTTCAAAATCTCCACTCAACCTTTCGGGCACTTCACTCAGGGCCACACCTCTTCAGAGCTCTTTACCCTTTCATTCATCCTTCACCTTCACCTTTTAAAGCCTTTTTGCTTCCTATTCTCCATTCCCAGACTCCTAACCTATATCTCTTGTGGTCCCAGATTCTGGAAAAAAATCACCTAACTCTTCATTGCAAAAGTAGGATGTCTAACTTCTCTGGCATCTCAATGCTTTTTTGACTTTTTCTTTCTTATTCTTCCCCAGTAAGGCTCTTCCAGTTAATCCTAACTTTCCTCTCTTCTCCACTGTTCTCTTTAACAGAACTTGAGCACAACCCTCAGGGTTCCAAGAACACAGAGTTCATCAAGTTGGAATCTCCTCACTTTCCCTTTCCTCTCCCTCCAACACTTCAAATGCATTTGGGAAACAATGACTACTCTCTCATTATCTTAGGTATTCATTTGTATATGGGCTTTGAAAGATCTCTGAAAAAAGTTGTCTTTCACCTTTAAAAGCTGATTCCTTGACCTAGAGCTTAAAGAGCATCACTTTACATAAGGCACTCTTTACACAAAGCCTCACTTTACATGAGGCTCTTTACATAAGACCTTCTCCTACATTTCAACTTTTCCTTTTCCACGCTATACTTTCTCTCACTCTTAAAAATATCCCATCCTTAAAAATATTTTTTTTTCTGCTGATCATCAAAAATACACTTCCACTGATTTCCTTCCATTCGACACGAATTTTTTAAACTCTATACCTGCTCTCTTTACTTCTCCCATTCATTCCTTAATCCCCTGACCCGATCTCTCAGCCGCTACAGTGAAACTCCTTTTATTGAGGTCACCAAAAATAACTGAAATGTTAAATGAAAAAGTCTCATTGAAGACCTTATGGTATTTGAACATAATAGAATGAAACTTAGGTATCTTGAAATTCTCACCTCTCTTTGGCCTGTGACAAGACTGGATCTCCTTCTTCCTCTCTCACTATTCCTTCTTGTGGCAGAGATTGCTGGAACTCCGTGATATCTACAGGAATCTCTTCTTCCTGGGCACACACTTAAATCACAATTGTCAGCCTTCCTGCAATTACTTGTGGCCATGAGACTGAGTTCTGGCACTTGAATGTGAGGGAAAGGGGGGTGACCCACAAGAAGAAAGAAATATCTGATTGACTATGTCAAGCAGAGTCTCTCTATTGATTTACACTGGATTGTGTCGTGAGCAAGAATTTAACACATTGTGTTAAGCCACTGATATTTTAAAAAACATTCAGCCTAACCTATTAATGCAATTCTTTATTCTTTCCTATGCACTCACTTTGTAAACTTGGATTTTCCTCGTGTTCTTGTTTCCAACTGTCTTCTCAGTATTTTTATATATTATCTTTGTAAAAAATTCTCTTTTCCTATGGTTCCAACCTCCCAGTCTAGCTCTTTCTAGCCCTACCTCTTTCATACCTGTGTTTACCTCTGGCCACTGAATTTCAACATCTGGATATTCTATAAATACCTCAAATTCGACATGACCAAACATAAAGACATTATCACCTCTGCCCACCGTACCTCCCCAAAAAATAAAAAAATAAAAAAAAAAAAGCAAATAAAAACTCAGGTGGATAGACTGAGGAATAGATACATGGATAGCTATAAAATAAAGCAAGCATAGAAAAGCATTAAATGGTGGTTGGTAATACAAATAACGTGGGTTTCAATATTTTTGTATTTAAAAACAAAATAATTTCAAATATTTGAAAATTTTTATAACAAAATACTAGAAAATTTTGAAAAACAGAAATCATTTATTCTTAGTATTTGTGCATAATTGATCATAATAAGGTGATCAAACAATACCTCACTTTCCCTGACCAAGAGGATCAGTAAATGGCAGATCAGACTGTATTGTCTCCCTGTACTCTGCAGCAGCTCTTCTTCAAAATGTGCCCCAGGAAGTACACCACACTAGTTCTTGGGAGTCAAACAAATTTTTGTAATACCGTAGACTTCATATTTTAGAGACTCAAAATGCATTAAGATTCTCACAGCAGTCCTGAATTTTTTTAATAGATTTTTTTTACCTCCCTCTCCCCATTTTCCAAATTTATTTGAACATGTAATCCAGTTATCATGTAATATCCATTAACATCTAGTGTATACTGTGGAAAGTGCCAATCTAAATTTAAAACTAACTTCTCACCATTCCCTGAACATGAAGTGTTTACTCCTACTGCTAATCCTGGACAGTGTTGATTCCTTTCCTTGGAATGTGCTTGCATTCATCTCTGCCTGGTTAATGCATTCATGTCTGTAATCAAGCCTTTAGATCTTGGTTCTGTCACTTCCTAACTTTGTAATTCTAGAATAATTATTTAAACATTCTGAGCTTCCTTTCTCATTTCTGAAAAAAATACATAATAATATATACCTGACTGGGTGATACTGAAGTTTAATAAGATAATATTCTTCAAAATGGCAAGCCTATAGTCAACAATAAATATGTTCCATTTGCTTTTATTTCAGGGATGTGGTGTAGTGAAGTATAAATGAGATTAAAAGGCACACAGTGACTGTCCTAGTATGGGAAACACTTTTTAAAAGTGTATTTCCTTGGTGGTGGTTTATCTTTCCGTAACTAAATGTACCCATAATCATACTCTCTTGCTAAACAAATCGTAAAAGTTCAAAACACAAAGCCCTTCAGTGAGTGTGCATTTTTCTCCTAATATAATGCAAATCATTCATAAGGCTTATAAGGCCCTTTGTGGTGTGACAGGAGGTTTACAGATGTGCTGAAATGCTTTCCTAACCTGAGGGACCTAATACTCAGGTTAATGGTTTGAGCTAGAAATAGCCCCTTTTATTTGCTCCAAGGTGTCTGTGATGGATACTTTTATGTGTCAACCTGGCTGGGCTACAGGGTGCTGAGATATTTGGTAAAATATTATTCTAGGTGTTTCTGTGAGGGTGATTTTGTATGAGATTAACATTTAAATCAGTGGACTTTGAGTAAAGCAGATTACTCTTCACAATGTGGGTGAACCTCATCCAATCAGTTGAAGCCTTGAATAGGTCAGAAAGACCGGCTTCTTCCTAGCAAGGGAGAATTCTCCAGCAGACTGCCTTTGGACTTCATTGTGATATCAATTCTTCCTGGTTATACAGAAGATTGCCTTCAGATTCAAGCTGGAACATTGGGTCCCCTGGGCCTCCCTCCTACCAACCTTCAGACTGGAACTGCGGCATATCACCTCTCCTAGGTTTCTAGCCCTCTGGGCTACTCTGCAAATTTGGACTTGACAGCCTCTATAATTGTATGAGCCAATTCCTCATAATAATCTTTCTGTACCTATGTCTATATCTATATCTATACCTACATCCTGTTGTTTCTGTTTCTCTGAAGACCTCTGAGTAATACAGTGGCATAAAAATTTTACCATTTTCTGTGATTTTCACTAAATGAAGAAATTTGGGAAACAAGGCTGGCTCTAGTTCTCAAATTCACTGTGGCATGCCTTCTTCCAGGTCTTTGGTTTCTGTTCTCTCTACCTGAAAATAGTTTTTGTTTTCCTAATTCCCTCATGGCTATTTAACCTCTGCTCAGCCATCAGTTCTCATCTTTACCACTGTTTCTTCTGGTAGGACTTCCCACTTGCCCCCTGTGCAGCCCCACAAAACTGCATTAGGTGCCTCTTTTATCAGCTCCCTAATGTCCTGTTCTTGGCTCTGTCCTGGTTATTACTCCAGGGTTCTATAACTGCCCATTTACTGACCTACCTCCCCACTAGATCCCAAGAAACTTGAGTGAATAAAGTCACTTGATCTGCTTCATGTTATATCCCTAACACGTAGCTCAGTACCTACTTTATGACAGGTCCTCAAATGATATTTGTTAAATGAACAAATAAATAGAAAATATATCCACAGTTTCAAGAAGAAAAAAAAGAGTTACAACTCAAAACAATCTAGAAACACTGCAACTCAAGAAAAATCAAGTGAAACAGAGTCCAGGACAAAAGCAGCAGAAAGACTTCTTGTTTCTCAGCAATGCAATTAAAATGGAGCAGGGTGTTTTCCTTATTTTAGCATGTGGAAGAAGGACCATTCACACGGATGAGCTTTCTTTGTATTTAACATAGTAATCAGCTTGGGAGTCCTTTTACATCAGTGGTCATAAATATTTTCTCTACAGGCTTAAACATTATATATTTTAAGCCACATGGTCTTTGTTGCAGCTACACAACCCTGTATTATAGCACAAAATAATCCATAGACAATACATAAGCAAATGAGCTTGTGTGTGTTCCAATAAAACTTTATTTAAGAATACTGCTGATGGGTCATGTTTGGCTCACAGACCATAGTTTGCCTACCCTTGTTCTGGATGAAAGTTTCTCAGCCCATGAATGGGATTGACTGTATTGTTTCTCCATAAGTCATTATCATCAATCCCAAAACAGTTTCTATAATCACTATTTTCAGGGGGCCTGAAAAACTAATTGGTATTACTCTTCATTGTCACACTAGAGCACGTTGCAAGCAGTAAATTTCATTTGGATGATTCTTCCTTGAAGACACACAAAACCAAACTCTTTCCTGCACACACAGTAACTCTTAGAGAAAGCAAACCAGAGAACTGACAAACTTTACATTGGTACCACAGCTGGAATCTTAGACCTGGACCTTCTCTGACTGACTTTGCCATGAGACACAAGAAGAAGTTCTCTTCATAAGAAAATAAGTGTGAGGTAAAACTGTCCCACAACACTGGGATCCCTCAGTGTGATAAAGGATATAAAAAGGATCTGGCAGTTAGGAGAGAGATTTATTTGGAGAGAACTATCTTTGTGTTGTGAGCATTCCCCCTTCACAACAAAGGGGAGACTTGCTACTTTCTAACCCCAAGTCAAGTGAGTGAGTGAGCGTGTGTGTATGTGTGTGTGTGTGTGTGTGTGTGTGTGTGTGTGTTGGGAGGAAGAGGAGAATTCAAAAGGAACACTCAGAAAGCTCCAAAAATTATTTCCTACATTGAGTAGACACAGAGGTCATAGTGCAGGTACAATGAGAAAGCTACATCACACTGTGGACCTGGTTTTGCTTGGAAACTCAGTGATGTCCAGATTCATGAGTTGGAGACCATCCCAGGGGAGTGCTGTTGTCCTGGGACTCCTGCCCCCTTGACAGAATATACCACCTCAAATATGCCACTTTGGATATTATTTTGAGCCGAAAGCAACTGAAAAACTGCAGATGCAGGAAGTTTCTCTGTTCTCTCCCCCTCTACCTGAAAGCAAGGCATACATTTCCCATGAGACATGTGCCTTCCCTGTATCTGGAAGAGAAAAACATTCTTAACACCAGAGATGGGGTGTGGTTGCTGAGATGAGTCTTTACAAAAAAATCTTGCCAAAATAACTTTCATTTTCCATTACTTTCCCTCACATATTTTCTATAAACTTTTCTATAATTTACCACCCCTAGCCCAAAGCCCCTTTTTCCTTTGTCTTATCGTGTCACCACAATTTATCGCTCTTTGTCAAAATGATATATAAGCCCTTGGATCTAACCGCTTCTTTGAGGTTTTTACTTCTTCCCAAGAAGTCCCTTGTGCCACATAAAAATATTAACATGAATAAAATTTGTCAGTTTTTTCTCCTGTTAATGTGTCTTTTGTCCATTTAATTCAAAAACTCCAGTCATAGAATCTAAGAGGGTAGAGGAAAAGTCCTTCTCTCATACACTGTCAAGGCATAAGAGCCAAAGTTCACTTGAAGTCAGATGAAGGTCCCACCCCTGAGAACGCTGGTATGGAACCCTCTTTAGATCTTGTCCACAGACTCCTTGAGCAGCTGATGGAGAAGCAGTGGAAAGCAGCTGCATGTATACCACAGAAGTTCAAGACTGACAAAGGGAGCAACCAAAGATTCCATGCAGTTGCTATGAGAGAAGGTGACCAACACCATTACTAATCTACATGACCCAGAGAGGATGAAACATGGCTAGGTAAGCTGGGCACCCTTACATTCCTCCACTGACCCCTCAACATATACACACACGTAGAGAGACCTTGACAGGGGTAAAGGGTAACTAGCAAGAAAGGCAGGAGTGAGCCTAATAAAGAAGACAGAGGTTCCATCTGTGCTCTCTTACTCAGACTGAATCAGTTCTGAAAGATGGAAATATTTAACCCTATGTCAAGTTTAAGCTTAAATTCTTATACTTTACTATACAGGCTAAGTACTGTTTTGAGACTCTATCTATGACTTAAAGTGTTGACAGGACCTAAGAATAATGAGACAAAGTCATGGGATCTGCTGGAGTTGGTATTCTGGAAAGGGGGAAGACTGCCTCCATCGAATGACTGAATAAAGTTTCAGAGGAAGTAGAAGAGAAGAAAAACTGGTTTTGATCATGATCTCTGTATTATTTCTTACAATTACACACTTTTTTGGAGAAAAAGATAATTGTCAAATAGACTAATTTCTTTAACACCATGCTAATCAACGCGAGTTGAACGTCCACCTTTTGCCACCACTGTATTAGGCGTCAGTGAGTATATAAAGAATTGTACATTAACCCCACCTTCAATCAGTTAATGATAAAGCAGAGTCAGCTAAACAGTTAAGTAAAAAGTATCATAAGAAATGGTTCTTTCCTTCCAGTCCTGAAACTCTTTGAGGGTCAGGAACATGTGTTTTTCCAGCTCCAGCTAGATCATTGACTAGCAGCACTTAATAGGCAGTCAAGGAATATTTGAAAGATGAATAAATAAGTGTTATGTAATATAAGAGATTTTAAGATTATTTAAAATATAAAGCAACAGCAATTCTGGAGTTCTACAGTGCAGTTCCCTAAAAACAGATGTCTGATTTCGATGACATGTGAGTTTTACTTCTAACTTGTAGATAATGAGCCAAAGAAACCTTGGGAGTTTTCATGATAAAAGCCCATATTAACAGACATTTACACAAAATTGACCTTTTAACAAAGAGATTTTTTTAAAAAAACAGTCCTAAAATATTACCTTTCTCATTTTGCTTTTTAAATAAAAGGGGTGATTATGAATTGCTTTTCATTAAGGAATTGCCATTTATCTTATCACAATATTTACTCTATTTTCATATGTTTTATATTTCCTTATTGCTGAAGAAAGAGCTCAGAAACTCGATTGCATGAAAATAACTGTTGATTTTTACATTCAAATGACTGTATATTTCCTCTATACTTCTGATGGTTCTCCTAGCTTGATGTTAGAAGAACGTGCTAATGTCAAGGGTCATGGAGAAGTTCATTAGCTTGATGCTGCAATTCCTAGGTAAGATCTGACTGCATTTCAGTCCCAGACATCTTGCTGCTCCTTTACAAATGCATCACTACAGCTCCTAAAATTTAACTCAATTTGCCATCTTAGAAGAGGCCCTAGGAAAAGCACTCATCATAAAAAATAAAAAAGTGGACCCAGTAAAAAGAAAAAGAAAAACAGTCCTCCCCCAAACACCTCTTTGCAAGACAGAGTGACAAATGTGTGTTCTGACCAGACTACTTCTCCGAGGAAAGGGGGAAAATGTCTGAAGACAAACACACACACACACACACACACACACACACACACACTTAGATGCAGCTGAAAAAACGAAGTCAGGTTTAGAAGGTCTGACTCCAAAGAAAATAGGTTTTTAAAACTTCTCTTGGGAATCTCTCATCCATGCTCAGTGCTGAGCTATGTATCTCATGCACCCGCCTCTCTCTCAATTAACAGATGCCAGGCACAGGGCAACAGAGAAGAACTCCTGCTTCTGTCTCTTGAGAGTCCAAGATAGTGTGAACTTCAGATCCTGGCTGACCCAGGCCATCGCCACCAGTTGCTTTCCTAGTAAAAGAACACATTCATCCAGTAGTGTAGGGCTCTCTCATTAAGCAAGAATGCATTCTCAACTGGCCAATGCTTCTCTATTGATGACAGATTTAGAGGCACGTTTATGTACAATGGCAATTCTAAGGCATAATTAAACCTTAAAAACTTATTTTTGTGTAAGAAAGATGCACATACCTAATACTACTAAGAGTTATTACAGACTTAATCTCTTACTTGGGATAGTTCTAAGTACTTTTCATCAGCTTGTTTAGTTCTCAATACAACTCTGAAATAGAGACTATTATTTCTTCATATTTTGGGGATGAGGGAGCAGAGAGACAAGAGAGTTCACATATGGCCAAGGTCATAAAGTTAGGAAGTGGTAGAGCCAACACTTAAACCCAAGTATTCTGGCTCCAGAATCCATCCTTTTATTGCCTATATTTAATATAATTAGTCACTAAATTAATGTTAGGCTCTTACACTTCATGGTAACAAGATTTAAAGACCTAATAGTCAATAACATAACTAGCATGCCCCACTTTATTTGTCTGGGGTGTGAATTAAATCACATATATTTTAATTGCCAAATAACATAATTCAATACTCCTACCAGGACAAAGAATATTCCTTTCTCTCCCCCAGGTCAGTTCCGTTCCTTAAGATGTATATTCATACAATTCTGTCTTGATCAGGATTCCCCTTTGAGCAGAAATCAAGGGTTCTACCTGGGGACTCAGTGCCACTAAAACCCCAATTAAGAGCTGATTTCTTCAGAACAAGACTCTCAGCTTGCCCGGTCATCACTGTGGAAGAACCTGTGTGTCATAACTAAAGAACTTCGGCCAATGATAAGGACTTCACTGTGGAGGTACCTAGAGAGAACCAACTAGAACCAACTGGGAGTAGAATTGGAAAGTCCTCTATCATTGCCATGAGCATCACTGATGCATCAGCTGGCCTTAGGCACAGTCCTGCTGTGCTCACACCTCTGCTGGAGCCTCTGTCTGTCAGGCAGTAGAATAATAAGAAGGAGAAGGCTCTGTCCCATGCTTCTGCTCCCTTTACTATGGTACTTTATTTAAAATTTATATTCACTAACAGTAATGACAAAGTGTATCCATAATACCAAATGGCTGGGTTAAGAGAATCAACAATTCCTCATGATTATCAGGCCTGGATGTACAGCTTGGGTCAACAATTCAAGTGACTCAGTCATTTGCTATTAAGTTCTCTTATGAGAAAGTGCCATGGAAATCACTGTCTTTTATTGCCCATCAAATTCACTTAAGTCTATGTCAATCTTGAGATAGGCTCTGTTAATCATAAAGCTCAAAGAGGAAAGAATTGGTACTCTGGAACCTTTTTGTCTCGGGAGGTTCCCTGAGTCCCAGGCAGTTAGTCCTGCCTTTCCCAATATCCTTGGATTTCTGCATAACAAGGCATTAGAGGGGAAATGTTGTCAAAGCACACATACTATCTTTTGACACCAATCTTCTCTACAGCCCTAAATAATTACCTTAGGGGACACTAATTATTTTTTAGAATATAGGGAGGGTTTTGAATTTTGCTTTAAAAAGCAAATAATAAATATCAGCTATGGAGAATGGGGTAAAATGATTTAGGATCCACTGTTAGGTGAAGAAAGAAACAGGTGGCTATACTGATAAGCTGGGTTTAGACATATTGAACAGTAAACTTTAGTAATTAATGCTTTGACTTTATTTAGTTTTCCCAATGAGTGTAAAAAGATTTCAAAATGTACGTTGTCTTATACAGATCACTCCATGCCACCCTCTGCCCTTCTTACCCTTCTCAAGGAAGAAGGGTGTTGTTTGTTTTAGATCAATACTTAGAATCTTAGACTGAAAAAGAACTTGAGACCTTACCTGATATTTCCCTTCTGAAATCTAAGACTCAGTTGTTGTGACCTGTGTTCTGTGCCCAGATGGTACAGGAAAAAGTAGGGTGAGAATCCAGTTCTTTGGAATCAGTACACAGTGTTCTCCTATTCACAGACCCCTGCTGATTCAGTTGCATCAATTTAATTTGTACTGATGATGTGATTCTAAGTGGACTACAAGGAAAGCTCCAGTTGTTAGTGATGACAACTTTCTCTAGCTGGGTTGTGGTTTGCGAAGTGTGATGCTGTCAGGAGGTCAGGATGTTCATGGAACATGAAGTCACATTTTATTATGACTCACAAAAGACAACTTGTATGGAAACAGTAACTAAAGTGCCTGATAGCAAATATGATTTATTCATGTTACACTATTCATACAATTTATTTCATATTAAGCTCCTATCCTTATGAAGTCAGGAGACTTACTCTGATTCTCTTAAGTAGAGACAAGAGACTAGCCTTCTTATGACCATAGTGTAACATGGTAGTTACAATTTGAACAAAGTGATTTGGTTTCCAATCCCAGTTCTACCTCTTGAACAAGTTACACAACCAGCTAGAGCTCCAAGTTCTACAATTGGGATAAGGAATAATAAAATGTTACTGGTTTATTATGAAGATTAGAGAGTCTGGCACACAGTAGAAGTAGACTGCTATTATCAAAAATCTCCATTTCAGACCTCTGGGGTTTCCAGTCTCACATATAGAGCTTAGAAGTCATTCTCCTGCCTTCACAGCAAGAAAAAAGCTGAACACACTGAAAATCAACAGCTCTTCTTAAGTCCATCAGAGAATTGAGGTCACGGGGCAAACTGCTACCCTGAAAATTAGAGACAGAAAACCACAGCTTATAAGGAGAAGCCCACAGCCCTAGCCAATATTCTTAGGAAAAAATTAAACTATAATTGAAGAATTGCTATGTGTTCAGTGTATATTATTGTGAGAATTAAGAACTCCAATGGGATGCAGTGCTGGGGCAGGGCACACTTGTGAGTTTCACCTCTAAGCACGTTAACAAATTCTCATTGTGGAGAAAACCCTCATTCTTCTAGTAAGAAAGAGAGGAAAAATAACCGTTTTGAAATATACCCAGAGCTTTCTATTCTTCTCAACTAGAACTGCCCTCAAGGGAACCAATTTTACCAGAGCTTAACCAAACGGGGATTTTACCAAAGCTTAACAAACATGGGGGGGAAAAAATATTTAACTCCAGGCCCGTTTAACCTTCCATAGTGGAGGAAGGAAAGATCCAACTCCAGCCCCCTCTAGTCTTCAGCATGGAGAAAGACAATTACCCAACTCAGGCTCACTGAAAGACTGAAAACTAATCGTTAAGAATGTAGAATGCTTCCTCTTCCCTAAAATCTTATACCACATCAATAGGGATCCTGTATAACAACAGGGGATTAGAGCTAAAAGAGATGCAAGCCTCAGATCCTATTTAAGAAATCTCTAGGAAAACCCCAAAACAAAAAGAGAAACAAAAACAAGGACAGTAGAGGAAATTTTAGCTTCTGACACCACAGCTACAGCAAAGAGTAAACACAGAAAACTCCTAGCCCGATAAACATAAAACCTCACACTAAAGGTATATCTAACTACTTTCCATTTCAGGCTTAAACTTAGTATACCATTTAGTATACACTTTCTTCTACCCATGTACAGTTGGTTGAATAGCGTCCCCTCAAAATCCATGTCCATTCAGAGCCTCAAAATGTGACCTTATTTGGAATAGTCTGTGTTGATATAATTAGTTAAAATAAAGTCCCACTTTAGGGTGGGCCTTACATCCAATGACTGGTATCCTCTCAAAATGAGGAAAGAGAGACTGAGACATACTCAGAGACAGAGAAATACACAAGGGAGAAGGTCATGTGACTATGAAGGCTGAGATCAGTCTATAAGCCAAGAAACACCAAGGGTTGTCGAGAGTCCCAGGAAGTTAGGAAGAAGCAAGGCAGGATTTTTCCCTAGACCCTTCAGACAGAGCAAGATCCTGCTGAGAACTTGATTTTGAACTTCTAGACTTCAGAACTGTGAGAGAATTCATTTCTGTTGTTTTAAGCCATGCAGACTGAGGAGTTTGTTACCACATCCCCAGGAAACTAATAAAGTAATAAACCATCCAATTAAAAATGTCAGTATAATAATACTAATACAATTGCTCAAACTCGGAATGAGCTTTCCATGGGTGGAAATGTTGATTCAGGAGATGCCTGGAAGAACTTGGAAATCCTCATTCATATACATTACTTATTCAATACATTTTTAGTAAGTATTGTAGAGAAGATTTCTTAAAGTTTTATTTATAATGTCCATAATTTGGAGAATAACATAGAATTAGAAAAAATGTAAGATTTGGAGAATTTCCCAGTGGAGGTCAGCAGAGATGGGGAGATAGAGAAGAAAAAGTCATAGGGACGGGACTAGGTTTTGGCTCACTTCTTGAACATGATTTGAATAAAAGCATGCAAAAAAAAGAAAAAATTAATGCCAATTAGGGTGACCTAGTTTGAAGAATGGTTCAATTATAATATTGTTAAAAATCCTGACTCCTTAAACAATGTAAAGGAATTGAACCCAAAATAGACATTCCTCCAACTGAGTTTTAGGAGGAATTATACCAGTTAAAAATTACCTCTACCCTTTTGATAGCCTTGGAAAAGAAACCTTACTGAATAGATGTGGGAGGTGGAAGACAGAAACATTAGTTTCTATCAAGTGGTTGGGATACCATATTGCTTACCTTGTTTGTAAAAATGATACATTGACTTTCGGTTAACTTCCACAATAACAGCAAGGCAAGCTACCAGAAATGGGGGCTCATGGCAGCTAAACTGTGGTCTGAGAGATGTCATTAATAATGCATCTTGACCAGACACATCTATCCTAAGCAAGGAGGTCTTAGTTGGGAGCATATTGTTTCTTCCTAGATGTACAAGAATCTGTAGTCAGCTAACACCAATTTCATCTTTACCTTGATCATGACACCCACTTTTTCTTCTGTGTCCATTTTTAACAGCATTCAATTTGGTCAAATCAAGAAATTTGGGGAGGTTTTAAAAAAGTTAGTCAATTTTCAAACCAGTGCAGAAAACATTCTGTAAGCAGAATTCGACAGGGTACCTGGCACAGGTATAGGCACTAGGAATTCAGCGATGAAAAAACCCAAAAATGTTCTAATTGAGTGAGTTTCCATGAAGAGATGCTTTGCTTTATTTACACTGGAATACTCCTAAGGTGGACTGCATGGTGGGGTCATGGGCAGAATGTTCCCATGTAGATTCATAGTCCCTAAGGAGAAGGACACTAAGATTGTTTCCACTATCTCCAGGAGCCTCTTTTCTCCACTAGTGTTTATGGGGATCCAAATTTGGTTCACTATGTCACTCTGTGCCCTCCAAGTCTGTAATAGTGTCTTTAGAGTTAGACAGACCTAGGCTATATTAAACATGATACTATAGTCCAGTGGTTAAAACTGGGCTCTAAACTTGACTGTCTAAATTTAAATTCTGGTCAAGTCACTATCAGCTTTGAAACCCTGGGCATGTTACTGATGTTACCAGTCATTCATTCCCTCATTGGAAAATAAGAAGACTAACAGTGCCTTTCTCAGAGTTATTGGGAAGATTAATGCATCTACATATAAAAGATGCTTAAGACAGTGTTTGTCTCAAAATAAGCACTCAATAATGTAAATTATCATGGTGGTGAAGAAGGAGATGATGACGATAGTTTCTTATAAGCTGAGTCATTAAGATAAGGCATTAAACTCTTTCAGACTCAGCTCCTTTAGCTGTAAAATTGAAGATAACACCTTTTACTCTAAAAGATTGTCTTTAGGATACCATGAAACACAATATGTGAAAGCTTTATGAAATACAAATGGCTATGCAAAAGAAAAATTGCTATTATATCAAGTTTTTCCTCCCCCTTGGTCTGTGAACCCATCTGACAATCTGGAGCCAGGAACCTTCTTTGAAGGTGAGCATCTGCTATTCATTTGCAGCTGAATGCTATGAAGAGGCCCAAGACTGCCAGGTCTCCTGATTTTTCAAGAGAAAATGCAAATACACACTTTTGTACATCTCTCTCCCACTTCCATCCCTGCAGTTTTAAATGTTGGTAACTAAGCCAGATTGGGTAACAGCAAAACAAATTTTGGTACTGTCAACAGCCCACAGAATTCTGGTATCCATCTCTGTTTAAAATAAGTTAGTACTGGGTCCATAATCAGATACACAGCCGGTACTTCTCTTATGTATCATATGTGAAAAAGGTACAAATAGAAGGCAGGTATAAGATTCTAGTTCCTGAGTCAAGAGATCACATGGGATACAACTCTGTATACCTGAGGGCCAAAACATATAATCCCGGGTACACAGTAGTCACTAATAAATATTGATTGAAAGTATCATAAAATTCTATCTGTACACAATAATATCAGAAATATCTGAATTAAAAAATAGCAACTGAAAACATACTGGGGACTAGGAACAACTAAAATATTCTAAAATATTTCCTGACTTCTCTTTGTTTTTTTTCCTTCATTCATTCACTGAAAATAACACTTACTAGCCATTTACCAGGTGCCAGTTGATGTGCTAAAAACTATTTTACTAAGTTGTATTCAGCAAGTACAAGAGAAAGCAAAGTGGCTGGTGGGGTTAAAAAGGAGAGAGCTGGAAAAACTTAGATGGTGTAGGTCCTTGCAGAAGTTCAAAGAACTTTCTTGTTTTCTCTAGACAATGTGGGAAGCCACTGGAAAGTTTTGAGCAAAGGAGTGACCTGATTAGACGTGTTTTAAGAGAGGCAGACTGGCTTTTTTGTTGAGAATAGACCAAGGGTGAAAGCAGAGCTCACAGGTAAGATGGTTTGCAGTAATACATGCAAAAGATGATGGAGACTTGGGCCAAGGTGGTCACAGTGGAGGTGGTGAGACATTGATGTGGTTTTGAATTTTTCCTTAAAGTGTAGCTAGTAGCATTTGTTCCTAAATTAAAAGTGGAGAGTGAGAGAAGGGAAAGATTCAAGGAAGCCAAGATTTCTTAACCTGAGTAGCTGAAGAGCTAGAGTTCCCATTTACTGAGATAGAAAGGACTTCAGGAAAAGCAAGTTTAAGGGGTGAAATCAGTTTCAACATGTAAATTCGATATGCCTATTTGTTATCCCAGTGGTGATGTCAAGTAGGTAATTGGATATATGAGTCTGAAGTTCAAGTAAAAGGTCTAAGCTATAGATATTAATTTGAGAGTTATCATCATATAGATGCCATTTAAAACCATGAAGCTGGATGACATCACCAGGCAGTGAGTATAGATGCAAAGAGAAGAGATTCAAGCATGAGTCCTGTCTCTCCTCCCCCACCATGTTGTTTCATGTTAATTCTTATGCTACAGTACAATGGCAATAAATAAGCAGTTTATACTTCACAGTCTTTTGTGATTCTGAAGATAATATTTTAATGTTTTAAGATGTAAGCAATTTGGTGACACAGTGTTCCTTCATCTAAAGCAAATGTTACAAGACTAAGGTATATGGAGAAAAGATGAAGTAAGTTTGCTTATTTTAGAATAAATTTATTTTCTTGTCTCCCTGGACACACAAATAGAGAACTGGGAGTAATATTTTTCCTAACCATTCTTAATCTCTGAAGCTATAAGCCATTAACATTGTACTTGAATATAAAGTGAATGCTTTCTGAGTTATAGTGGTCTTTTAAGAACTAAGGAGAAAATTATGGCAGTTTTCCAAGTGTCTTTAATCTTCCTGTCACAAAAGTATGTTAGACCTGGATCTTGAATATGATAACTCTCACAAGGAAAAATTAAATCTCACTACCAGTAAGTTAAAAGCTAGGTCCTTGTTTTGTGTTAATTTTAATCAAATTATTAGCACAATAGCAAAGTTGCCTGAATGAACTTTATTCCATCTAGTTTCATCTCTCTGGATGACTATAAAGAAAATAATTAAATTTCTTATGGAAATTAGCAATTTTCCATAGCATACAAAGGGATGGAGTATTGCCTTCTAGTCCTTAAGCCAGCACATTTGACATTCTGTTTGGCCTTTTTCTAATTTTTATTTGTAATGAGAATGAACGATTTTAATGAATACTCACAAAGCAGTAAAAATACGAAATGTGAAATCAAAGATACAAAGCTAACCAAACTACAAAAAACGTGCTTAGCATGTTAAAAATGAAAGGCATTCCTAAATTCGAAAATTTAACATGGAAGATTTTATGTGATTTGATCAAAACTAACTGAGCAGTATCTCATTACTATATAATACCCAGAACATCGAGTAAGGAGGAGAAAAATCTATGGCTCTATCCACTCCCCTTCAATCACCTTCATGGAATAAATGTGATTCTCAATCCACTTGACAAAACCGCCTAGATGGAAAATGGTGTTGATCAGAAATGTTCCCTAAATCATGGATGGAGTTAAAATATCCTACAGGAAGGTAATGAGAGAGAGGTGGAGAGCTAACAAGGTGAGGTCTTTATAGGTACTGCAATGGGGATCATTTGAAATATGGTGACTAAGTCTATTTTAAAGTTAGAAATACTTTAACTTCTAGCCCTAGGAACTCACGGGAACCAGAGTGTTTACACTGGGTGTACGCACCATCCCTCATTTCCTTTTCGAACCCGCCACTGCCAAGGCCGGGTGGGGGGAGGTGCTCCTGTCAACAAAGCCATCTTTTCATTTCTTGAGCTTTCAGTAGGGAAAGAGCAGGGTTGGGTGTGAGATGTGGCTTGTCAGTCCCACCTCACCTCCCCCAAAACAGAATAAAAATAGTTACTTTGTTTATATTTCATTAGCGTCATACTCCCTTTTACTCACACTTAATCAAGGTCCTTTTTGGACTCAGGAATGAAGAAGAGTTTAAAAGTTGCCCTTCTGTGTGTGATGTGCTCTGAACCCTGAGTTAACAGGGCCTATTGATTTATGGGAACTGTATTAAGTCAACACTGGTGTGTTGGGGACCTCCTGGCTCTCCTACTGACCAATACTGTGATTTGCAGGTTTATTACCATTTCTGTGTACATCAGGAGCTTATTTCTTTTAGCACTTTCTTTTCAAAGACAGGCATTTTTTAAATCCATTTTTCACTGTGAATGTGATTCAGATCCTCTTCTGTGACTTTTCTCATAAGAGAGTGTTTAGTTATTTTTCAACCATGTGCTTCCAGAGTAAAACACAATAATAATCCTTTTCTTAGGGAAGCTCATCTGTGTATTGCCAGAAGGTCCCTTGCGATGGTCAGGCTGAAATTTCTTCATTTTCTTACCATAGTAAAAAGAGCATATGGTTTGAGCTTGTACAAATCTGCGTTCAAATCCCACCTATGTCACCTTCTTACATGGTCTGTTATTTCAATTCCTGAAGCCTCAGTGTCTTCATCTTAAAAAAGGAAAAAGTAAATCTATTGGGGAGAGTTGGGATGAGGGTTAGATTTGATGACGTGTAAAGCAAGCTTGCACAAGTGTTGGCATATAAGTGCTCTCTTCCAGAATCCTGGTTTCATTCCTTCCAATGGTGCTTCATTGATCATACCATATACATCATGCCTATGAACAAATACTTAATGGAAAATGAGCTAGGCCAATAATAGAGCTAGTTATGCTAAGGACGATACTAAAGATTTTATATAGCTCCTCTCTTTTATTACTAGAAAATCCCACCAAAACAATATGAGCCGCCTCACTTTCAGAACAGAAAATGGAGGCAGAGGATGTTTAAATAACTTGCCAAATTCATAAAGCTGGCCAGTAGGTATGTCTTTGAAGATCTTATAGTTAAACACAGAGCAACTCTGCACACTTGCCAGCTACACCCATGTGTAGCACTAGGTGCCGTGCATTCGTGAAGGGTTTAATTCTAGTCTTCACTGTCCTGAAACATGACCCCAACTGCATTGTGCTTAACTTCTATTCACTTTGGCAGTATCTATAATGAAGGTGCAACTGGATCATGAATTTATAAAAATTGAGACTATCTAGTGATTCCCAACTCCAGTTTCAAGACAGACGTGTGTTAGGTTAAGTCGTGAGGTATGACTAAATTGATAATTCCCAGCAATACTAAGAATTCTATTTGTTGACATTCATTTTCTCTAAAAACATAATAGTGAATTTTAGCAGAATCTCATTCAGTGTGTTCCCATATGCATTCTTGGGTGGGATAAGAAGTGGGGGAGATGACAGCCTGTGTCCTTCTTCTGGACCCTCAGTCCTCATGGGCAAAGTTGATAACCCTGACCCCCCATGGAAAACATCAGCCCTCTTCTTGCTACTGAAGAAAATAAGTTTGAAAACTACAGTTTGTGGTATAAACTGAAGGGAAGGATTTTCTCTGTTCTCCTGTTGATCCCCTGCCTCAGATGTCTATTGAGTCACAAATGTTTCTTGGAAGAAACCTAAGAGTACCTTGAAAATAAGGTGTGATAGAATTCCCTCTAAGCCTCTATGATAGTTAATTTTATGTGTCAACTTGACTAGAATTTATACCACTGGCTTTCCTGGGTCTCCAGCTTACAGATTGCAGGTCATGGGACTTCTCCACCTCCATAATTGCATGAGCCAATTTCTTATAATAAATCTCATTCTGTATATATATCTTATTAGTTCTTTTTCTCTGGGGAACTGTGACTAATACATCCTCAATACATTATAATAAGACTGAGTGAGAAGGACACTGAAAGAAAAAAAAAAAAGAAAATATATATATACTGATACTCTTCTATTTCAATTATTTTATCAATTTCCATCCCCCCCCCCCAAACAGATCTCTGGTTTTCTGTATAAGAATAAATGGAACATCTATCCAATGATGACCAACTGGGGTGAAATTCCCACTGTGAATGTCCCCAGAAAGCTTTAAGGAGTGGGTAGTATGCTCTAAACTGGGTTTCTTTTCTTCTCCAAACACATACTCTGAGATGTTCCTAGGGAAAAACCTTCTGGTATATCACCAAATAAATTGCTTTCCCTTTGCATGGCACTGGCTAGTTTGCTGCCTATCCCTGGCCATGAGTGTTTGTCAGGCTTGCCACAAGGAGGCAAACACAGAGTGACAAGGCAAGCAGAATTGGCACAGGGCAGATTCCATAAATTTCTTGTTGGCTTTATGTTTTTTTAAAAAAATCATTACCTAACTTTCAATAATATTTTTAAAATGAGTTTTAATGATGTTAGCAAACATATTTATATGCATTCAGAACTAAAATAAGGTGAAAGTTGCAAGACACAAAATGAATAAACATCATGTTTGCTTTTTTTTTTTTTTAGCAGCTGAAGTTTCTAAATATCCGCCTCTACAGAGGTCAAGTGACCAAAATTTAGAATCTCAGAGAGAAACAGACACATAATCACACTGATGACTTTAATGAGGAAAATCATCAGCTAGGCAATGACATAGGGAACACTTAACAAGATCAGACTTTCCTCGACATTCTGCAACCTTCCCTAAATAAAATTATTATGTCATGTTCAATTCATCTGTCATTCCTCACACTTTTAAGTACTTGAGACAGGATCACATTGTTTTCCTCCTGCCAAATCAGCTTTTGGATTGACCTCTTCCAATTTGCATGCAGATTCATCTGATTGTAAGTGAAACGGTGGCCTCAGATCCCTGGTGCTGCCCTGATACTTAATCCACCCCTACATTTTACTCATGCTTTTTGATCTTTCTAGATATCTTGCTCTTCAGATGTGAAGGCACCAGCATCTTGAAATTCTTCCAGTAATATCATGTGAGCTGATCAGTGGTTTTGTCTCAGTAGGTTCAGAGAAAAATTATTTTAAAATGCACTGAGGGTAGATCCCAGTTCTGGCCACAGACTGAGTGGGAATTAAAACTTGAGTCTTGTGGTTGGAAAGGTATATCTCTAAAGCAGCTTGCCTCTGGATTTCCTAGATGGCCTATTTGCAAAGAGGAGACCAGACTCACTGTGAACCACTGCTCGGTCCAGTTGGCATATTAAGTGCCCCTTGAGTCTGCTGGGTAATATTTTCTGTAGTTAAAAAGCTTATCATATACACATATTGAAACAAAACAACTAGGCACAGTGTATCATTGGAAGCAACTACTATCTTCAGGTCAACTAAACACCCTATTTTTGTGTGTGTGTCAGAAATTCCAACTTCACTTGAGCCATTTTTTTTTTCTTTTTTTCTTTTTTTTTCTATGAAGGGGGTGTCCATAGGGAATCTTCACTTTGTGTGCATAATGTAGCATCTGTTAGAGTCCTAAGAGACACCTCAAAAGATTAATCAGGAAGAAAATAGTCTGTAATTTTGAGTTATTAATTACTCCATACTATATTTAATTTTTAATTCTATCTTCATTCTTCTCCTTCTCCCCCTTCCTCCACTTTTTTCACCTTTCTCCTCCTCTTACTACATTCATTTTCAATATTTCCTGTGTGGGAACACCACCGGGAGACAGCCATCAGGGAAAAGAGGAATTGATTAAACTTCAATAACATCTGAAAATATGGGGTCTTTCTTCTTCCTTTCCTCCATGCCTTCCTATTCCTCCTCTTCCTTTGTTTTATTTAAGAGTGAGGATATGGGGAGGGGGAAGGGTAAGCTGTGACAAAGCAAGAGAGAGGCATGGACATATATACACTACCAAACATAAGTGGGAAGCAGCCGCATAGCACAGGGAGATCAGCTTGGTGCTTTGTGACCTCCTGGAGGGGTGGGATAGGGAGAGTGGGAGGGAAGGAGATGCAAGAGGGAAGAGATATGGGAACATATGTATATGTATAACTGATTCAGTTTGTTATAAAGCAGAAACTAACACACTATTGTAAAGAAATTATACTCCAATAAAGATGTAAAAAAAAAAAGAGTCGGGAGAGGTGAAGCTCAGGAGTGGGGGAGGTAACATGTAAAGTGGTATCTATGGATTTCAATGTCTTTATTATCCACCAACTCTAGAGTACAAAAGAGGAACAAAGAAAGAAGGAAACAAACAAACAAACAAACAAAAAAGAGCTTAAGAATCAGACTAGTTTAAGAATGCAAACCAACTGGTTTAAGAACTCAGATTGGTATTTGAATCTCAACTCTGTTGCTGGCTGAGTTAAATCATGTAATCTCTCTGAACCTCAGTTACCTCATTTACAAAATTCAAAAATGCATACCTTCCTTGAGTGTTTTTTATGGAGATTTAGTTAGAGAATGTGTGTGAAACTTCCGACATAGTACAAAATAAAGTATACCCATTATAATTATTTCAGATATTGAAAGTTGCTGATATCTTATAACTAATTATTATCACCTATTAATATAAGAACTATTTTCCATATATATTTAATATATCTTATTACATATACATATATTAGTTTTTATCATGGTATTAAAGAACATAAATGTAACTAGTACCAGATTTCTAATTCCTAACTTTAATATAAACTCTCTAAGTTAAATCTATATCTCGGGCTTATGGGGGAAAACTAGATTACAGCACATTTAAATTCTAGCAATGTCCTGTCTATAATATTGTCTTCTTGATAACAGGGACAAGTGCAATTGGGTATATTTTGATCAGTAAAAAGTCTAATCGTTTTCTATAGCATCTTCTTGGCCTTATTGCAGTGCTCTAATGCGCAGCATAAATTGCACCTGCTTCTATAAAAAGTAAATCAATATTCAAGAATTAGAATACCGACGTATGTTCAAATTATTCATTCACGAGCTATTCTAAAAATAAGCTCTATTCTGGGCACAAGTGCAATAAATGAATCAATCAATTTCCAATAAAAATAAATAGCCATAATCTTGCTTTAAGGAAGTGAAAGTTTTGTCAGAAAAGTGGACATTGTACCAACTCTAGGCTAAGTGGCAAAATTCAATGTTAAGTTATATTAGTTGCTCATCTGAACTCCTACCTTAAGGAAAGATGTAATTCTGCACCCTAGAAACAAAGAAGCAATGAAAATAATTGATGGTAAGCATCCACTAGTCAGACTGAATAACTATTTTACATTATTCAAAAATGGGTGAACTTCCAAAATCTTACACACACACACACACACACACACACACACACACAATGAATTTTTCTTATACTTCAAGTGAGCATGGACTCATACAGAAACAGAATAATTTAACTTGAAACCAAACAAACCAGGGTTGGAATCTTGGTCAGTCACTGACTTGTGAGCCACAACCAAGTTTCCACATCTGTAAAACAGTAATAATAATAATATCAACTTTATTATTAGATGGTTGAGAGAATTCAATCAGTTACATTTTGGTCTGATATATTCCTCTTTGCTGTAAATTCTATGATAGTAAGGATTAAGTATATCTTCACTTCTATATTCCTAGTTTCTAGTGAACTCAATAAATATCCACTGCATGAATAAATGAGCAGATGAATGAATTAACACATTATATGGGTTATTTAATTCCAAGCATGGTAAAGAGGTGGAATAAATAATTATGCATTTTTTCTGTTTTGCATAACTTTCCTTCCTATCTAAACTTTTCCATTATTTTCTAGCAAAATTCTTTTCTTTCTTCCCTTCCTACTTCTTTTCCTAACTCAGTCTTCTTTCTTTTTTCCCCTTTCCTACCTCTTTTTTTTCCTTGTTGCCAATATTTGTTCTTTCCTCCTTCCCATTTTCTCTCCCTCCTACCATTCTGCCTCACTTCCTTATATCCTGTACAAAAATTCCCACCCTCCAATTATCCCTACTACATTCTACTGTAAATTAATTAGTTTATAAAAACACAGTAAAATAATGAAGCATCATGTACACTATCACAGTAGGGAAATGTTAGATGTGAAAGTTATTTTTGCCATTTATATATTAGCCCAACTTATATTTTTACTTCTAGATTCTAGCTATAATGCCTATCTATCTTGTGACAAGTTTATTGCAAGCGTGCCAGCCAAGTATATTTTTTACCAATAAAAATTATCTTCATTTTTTAAGATAGAAAAGAAATACTTTTGAAAAATATGATCACTAACTTAATTTCTACCTTTTTTAGGGTCTTTCTTGAGTATATAATGTATAGCATTTACCAAACATCTACTGCAGACCCACACATTATATTTATAAGCTCGTTTATTCCGTGCAGCAATCCTACAAGCTAGATGTGATTCTACCTGTGTTGAACAAATGCTAAAAACGAGGTTCAGGACACTTAAAATTTCCTTGTACAATGTCTCAGAACAAGTAAGTGGTGGAATCAGTATGCAAATTCAGCGTTTTCTACAAAGCTCACGATCTTTCCACCGCACCAGGCTCTCTCTAGATAGACTCTCTTGACAAAAAGCAACCTGGTTTCCTTGACTGAACTCATCTACTCTTGCATTGGCATAATTATAGTCTGAGTTTCTCAAACACCTGGACGGAAATGTGTTGCCAAGTAATGTAAAAAAATCACATCCCCCATAATTTTCATAACACAGCAATGTTGATGCAGCCAGCAGCTGCTGCCTTATGTGGGGCATGCAGAATAGAGCCAAGGGTGGGGAAGTTGGGCCAAGCATGGGCAGCTCTCTGAGATTTTAAGGACCTTTATGAATTGGTGTCAGAGTCTCTAATTCCCAGCTCCTCTCTTGACATATTGTGCCATATTAGGTTATCACACAGATTTCTAAGGAGTATGCCTTTGAGAAAAGCCCCCTGCTTTAAGGACTTGTGGTCCATCTTTCTGCCTAAACCCTGCCTTCTGAGTTTATTTCTGCTGATTCTAATTTTCTCATATCTTATATCAAGTCCTTTCTCTCCAATGCCCCTGATGACGTGCAGACCACTTGCACCTTATTATTTTTCATTAAAACAACCTATGACTCATTTTCCCACTTCTAGTCTAGTTGCTTTCTATATTTGTTTTCTATTGCTGCTATACCAAATCACCTCAGATTACTGGCTTAAAACAACACAAATTTATTACCTTCTTGGTCTGGAGATAAGAGGTCAGAAATGAGTCTCACTGGGTGAAACTCAGGATATTGATATAGCTATGTTGTTTTTGAGGATCTGGGAGATAATCCATTTCCTTGCTTTCTTTAGCTTCTAGTGGCCACCCATACATTCTTTGCCTTCAAACCAGCAGCATAGGGATGAGTCTTCCTCATCTTGCATCTCTTTGGTCCTCTACCTTCTGCCTTCTTCTGCTTAGAGGTAATGTTGTGATTATATATTGGACCTACCTGGATAATCTCATCTCAAAATCTTTAACCACCCCTGCAAAGCATTCTTTACCATGTAAGGTAACATTTTCACAGGTTCTGGACATTAAGATGTAGACATCTTTGGGAGTGGAGGGTCATTATTCTGCCTATTACTCCTTCCAACTCATTTAACAAATCATCACTGCAGCGATGTCTCAAAACTTCAGATCAAGACATGTCACCCCCTTCTACTCATGGTTGTTCCTTACTTTGTTTCCAATGATCTGACCTTCACTGACCTAAATCTCTGCGTTGCTATACCCCTCCTCAAATGTGGATGAGCCAGAGCAGATGACATACTGCTTCTCTGCCTCAGTTTCCTCATCTATAAAATAGGAATGTTAATAGTTTTTGACAAGGTCGCTAAAAGGATTATATAAGATAACTTCATTCATTGTCCCTACAAAAATTTCTAGTCCATATTGATGTGGGTAATTCTCTGAGTTAGATCGCTAAACTTTGCTGTCTCATATAAGCCACTAGATACACGTTCACTATTTAAATTTCAATTAATTGAAATAAAACAGAATTAAAAAATCAACCCTTCCATAACCCTAACCACATTTCACTGCTGACTAGTGACTACCACATTGAGCAGTGCAGATAGAGAACATTTCCAACAATTATGAAAGTTCAATTAGACTGTCTTTTTAAAACATTAGCATATGCATTAGGTTGCACTACATAAAGTTGCTCTTTCTGTAAGTCAAAAAAAAAAAAATCAAACATCAGCAATACCATATAGTTTAATCACACACTTCTTAGATACAAAGTCATTTCAAATTCAACATTTTCAAGCGTCCCTCATAGACCTCTTACCCTAAAATACAGCCAACTAAGAATTAAAATAAACCCTAATTTAGCTTATGCCCTTCCTCTATTTCATACACAGAAATACTGAGAGCAATTTGTAAATCAGATTTATAAATCTATCCTTTAAAAATTCACATATTATTTTTTCTCTCTAACAATAAATGTGTCCTGAAGTTGAAACAGGGTTTTTTTTTTTTTACAAACTGGACTGCATTTTGGATGTTTACACCTGGAGTCCTCTTTCTATATTTTTTTTATTTAATACATGTGTTTAGTATTCTTAAAGAGTTCTTGGCAAGCATAAACTTGGCTGTTCTGGTTTAAAGGTCATGGATGTGGTGGTCACTTTCAGGAAAAAAAGACAATATTTAGCAATTTTTTTTTTAATATACTATTTCTTTTTAATGATGAGAATTTTTAAGATCTACTCATTCTCTTAGCAACTTTCAAGTATAAAATACAGTATTAACCATAATCACCATTCTGTACATTCGTTTCTCAGAACTTATTCATCTTACAAGTGGAAGTTTGTGCTCTTTAACCAATATCACCCCTTTGCCCCCACACCCCTGGTAACCACCATTTTAATCTCTGTTCCTATGACTTAAGCATTTTTAGATTCCACATATAAATGAGATCATGCAGTATTTCTCTTTCTCTGTCTTTTTTCATTTAATTTAGTGCCCTCAAGTTCCATTCATATTATCACAAATGGCAGGATGTCCTTCACATGGCTGAATAGTATTCATTGTGTGTGTGTGTGTGTGTGTGTGTGTGTGTGTGTGTGTGTGTGTGTGTATATAAAATCACCTTCTTTATCCATTCATCCACTGACAGACACTTAGGTTGTTTCCATATCTTGGGTGTTGTGAATAATGCTGCAGTGAACATGGTGATGCAGATATCTCCTTGAGATCCTGTTTTTATTTTCCTTGGATATATACCCAGAAGTGGGATTGCTAGATCATATGGTAGTTCTATTTTTAATTTTTGAGGAACCTTCATACTGTTTTCCATAGTGGCTGTACCAATATTTACATCCTCACCAACAATGCCCAAGGGTTCTCTTTTTCCCATATCCTTGCCAGTACTTGTTATTTCTTGTCTTTTTGACGGCAGCCATTCTAATTGATGTGAGGTGATATCTCACAGTGTTTTTTTTTTTTTTTAACATCTTTATTGGAGTATAATTGCTTTACAATGGTATGTTAGTTTCAGCTTCACAACAAAATGAATCAGTTATATATATACATATATTCCCATATCTCTTCCCGCTTGCGTCTCCCTCCCTCCCACCCTCCCTATCCCACCCCTCCAGGCGGTCACAAAGCACCGAGCTGATCTCCCTGTGCTATGCGGCTGCTTCCCACTAGCTATCTACCTTACGTTTGGTAGTGTATATATGTCCATGCCTCTTTATAGCTTTGTCACCGTTTACCCTTCCCCCTCCCCATAGCCTCAAGTCCATTCTCTAGTAAGTCTGTGTCTTTATTCCTGTTTCACCCCTAGGTTTTTCATGACTTTTTTTCTCTTAAATTCCATATATATGTGTTAGCATACGGTATTTGTCTCTCTCTTTCTGACTTACTTCACTCTGTATGACAGACTCTAGGTCTATCCACCTCATTACAAATAACTCAATTTCGTCTCTTTTTATGGCTGAGTAATATTCCATTGTATATATGTGCCACATCTTCTTTATCCATTCATCCGATGATGGACACTTAGGTTGTTTCCATCTCCGGGCTATTGTAAATAGAGCTGCAATGAACATTTTGGTACATGACTCTTTTTGAATTATGGTTTTCTCAGGGTATATGCCCAGTAGTGGGATTGCTGGGTCATATGGTAGTTCTATTTGTAGCTTTTTAAGGAACCTCCATACTGTTCTCCACAGTGGCTGTATCAATTTACATTCCCACCAACAGTGTAAGAGGGTTCCCTTTTCTCCACACCCTCTCCAGCATTTATTGTTTCTAGATTTTTTGATGATGGCCATTCTGACTGGTGTGAGATGATATCTCATTGTAGTTTTGATTTGCATTTCTCTAATGATTAGTGATGTTGAGCATTCTTTCATGTGTTTGTTGGCACTCTGTATATCTTCTTTGGAGAAATGTCTATTTAGGTCTTCTGCCCATTTTTGGATTGGGTTGTTTGTTTTTTTGTTATTAAGCTGCATGAGCTGCTTATAAATTTTGGAGATTAATCCTTTGTCAGTTGCTTCATTTGCAAATATTTTCTCCCATTCTGAGGGTTGTCTTTTGGTCTTCTTTATGGTTTCCTTTGCTGTGCAAAAGCTTTTAAGTTTCATTAGGTCCCATTTGTTTACTTTTGTTTTTATTTCCATTTCTCTAGGAGGTGGGTCAAAAAGGACCTTGCTGTGATTTATGTCATAGAGTGTTCTGCCTATGTTTTCCTCTAAGAGTTTGATAGTTTCTGGCCTTACATTTAGGTCTTTAATCCATTTTGAGCTTATTTTTGTGTATGGTGTTAGGGAGTGATCTAATCTCATACTTTTACATGTAGCTGTCCAGTTTTCCCAGCACCACTTATTGAATAGGCTGTCCTTTCTCCACTGTACATTTCTGCCTCCTTTGTCAAAGATAAGGTGACCATATGTGCGTGGGTTTCTCTCTGGGCTTTCTATCCTGTTCCATTGATCTATATTTCTGTTTTTGTGCCAGTACCATACTGTCTTGATTACTGTAGCTTTGTAGTATAGTCTGAAGTCAGGAAGCCTGATTCCTCCAGCTCCATTTTTCGTTCTCAAGATTGCTTTGGCTATTCGGGGTCTTTTGTGTTTCCATACAAATTGTGACATTTTTTGTTCTAGTTCTGTGAAAAATGCCAGTGGTAGTTTCATAGGGATTGCATTGAATCTGTAGATTGCTTTGGGGAGTAGAGTCATTTTCACAATGTTGATTCTTCCAATCCAAGAACATGGTATATCTCTCCATCTATTTGTATCATCTTTAATTTCTTTCATCAGTGTCTTATAATTTTCTGCATACAGGTCTTTTGTCTCCTTAGGTAGGTTTATTCCTAGGTATTTCATTCTTTTTGTTGCAATGGTAAATGGGAGTGTTTTCTTGATTTCACTTTCAGATTTTTCATCCTTAGTGTATAGGAATGCCAGAGATTTCTGTGCATTAATTTTGTATCCTGCTACTTTACCAAATTCATTGATTAGCTCTAGTAGTTTTCTGGTAGCATCTTTAGGGTTCTCTATGTATAGTATCATGTCATCTGCAAACAGTGACAGCTTTACTTCTTCTTTACCGATTTGGATTCCTTTTATTTCCTTTTCTTCTCTGATTGCTGTGGCTAAAACTTCCAAAACTATGTTGAATAAGAGTGGTGAGAGTGGGCAACCTTGTCTTTTTCCTGATCTTAGTGGAAATGCTTTCAGTTTTTCACCATTGAGGACGATGTTGGCTGTGGGTTTGTCATATATGGCCTTTATTATGTTGAGGAAAGTTCCCTCTATGCCTACTTTCTGCAGGGTTTTTATCATAAATTGGTGTTGAATTTTGTCAAAAGCTTTCTCTGCATCTATTGAGATGATCATATGGTTTTTCTCCTTCAATTTGTTAATATGGTGTATCACGTTGATTGATTTGCGTATATTGAAGAATCCTTGCATTCCTGGAATAAACCCCACTTGATCATGGTGTATGATCCGTCTAATGTGCTGTTGGATTCTGTTTGCTAGTATTTTGTTGAGGATCTTTGCATCTATGTTCATCAGTGATATTGGCCTGTCGTTTTCTTTCTTTGTGACATCCTTGTCTGGTTTTGGTATCAGGGTGATGGTGGCCTCGTAGAATGAGTTTGGGAGTGTTCCTCCCTCTGCTATATTTTGGAAGAGTCTGAGAAGGATAGGTGATAGCTCTTCTCTAAATGTTTGATAGAATTCGCCTGTGAAGCCATCTGGTCCTGGGCTTTTGTTTGTTGGAAGATTTTTAATCACAGTTTCAATTTCACTGCTTGTGATTTGTCTGTTCATATTTTCTATTTCTTCCTGATTCAGTCTTGGCAGGTTGTGCCTTTCTAAGAATTTGTCCATTTCTTCCAGGTTGTCCATTTTATTGGCATAGAGTTGCTTGTAGTAATCTCTCATGATCTTTTGTATTTCTGCAGTGTCCGTTGTTACTTCTCCTTTTTCATTTCTAATTCTATTGATTTGAGTCTTCTCCCTTTTTTTCTTGATGAGTCTGGCTAATGGTTTATCAATTTTGTTTATCCTTTCAAAGAACCAGCTTTTAGTTTTATTGATCTTTGCTATCGTTTCCTTCATTTCTTTTTCATTTATTTCTGATCTGATTTTTATGATTTCTTTCCTCCTGCTAACTTTGGGGTTTTTTTGTTCTTCTTTCTCTAATTGCTTTAGGTGCAAGGTTAGGTTGTTTATTCGAGATGTTTCCTGTTTCTTAAGGTAAGATTGTATTGCTATAAACTTCCCTCTTAGAACTGCTTTTGCTGCATCCCATAGATTTTGAGTCGTCGTGTCTCCATTGTCATTTGTTTCTAGGTATTTTTTGATTTCCTCTTTGGTTTCTTCAGTGATCACTTCATTATTAAGTAGTGTATTGTTTAGCCTCCATTTGTTTGTATTTTTTACAGATCTTCTCCTGTAATTGATATCAAGTCTCATAGCGTTGTGGTCGGAAAAGATACTTGATACAATTTCAATTTTCTTAAATTTACCAAGGCTTGATTTGTGACCCAAGATATGATCTATCCTGGAGAATGTTCCATGAGCACTTGAGAAAAATGTGTATTCTGTTGTTTTTGGATGGAATGTCCTATAAATATCAATTAACTCCATCTTGTTTAATGTATCATTTAAAGCTTGTGTTTCCTTATTTATTTTCATTTTGGATGATCTGTCCATTGGTGAAAGTGGGGTGTTAAAGTCCCCTACTATGAATGTGTTACTGTCGATTTCCCCTTTTATGGTTGTCAGTGTTTGCCTTATGTATTGAGGTGCCCCTATGTTGGGTGCATAAATATTTACAATTGTTATATCTTCCTCTTGGATCGGTCCCTTGATCATTATGTAGTGTCCTTCTTTGTCTCTTCTAATAGTATTTGTTTTAAAGTCTATTTTGTCTGATATGAGAATTGCTACTCCAGCTTTCTTTTGGTTTCCATTTGCATGAAATACCTTTTTCCATCCCCTTACTTTCAGTCTGTATGTGTCTCTAGGTCTGAAGTGGGTCTCTTGTAGACAGCAAATATATGGGTCTTGTTTTTGTATCCATTCAGCCAATCTGTGTCTTTTGGTGGGAGCATTTAGTCCATTTACATTTAAGGTAATTATCAATATGTGTGTTCCTATTCCCATTTTCTTAATTGTTTTGGGTTCGTTATTGTAGGTCTTTTCCTTCTTTTGTGTTTCTTGCCTAGAGAAGTTCCTTTAGCAGTTGTTGTAGAGCTGGTTTGGTGGTGCTGAACTCTCTCAGCTTTTGCTTGTCTGTAAAGGTTTTAATTTCTCCATCAAATCTGAATGAGATCCTTGCTGGGTAGAGTAATCTTGGTTGCAGGTTTTTCTCCTTCAACACTTTCAATATGTCCTGCCACTCCCTTCTGGCTTGCAGAGTTTCTGCTGAAAGATCAGCTGTTAACCTTATGGGGATTCCCTTGTGTGTTATTTGTTGTTTTTCCCTTGCTGTTTTTAATATGTTTTCTTTGTATTTAATTTTTGACAGTTTGATTAATATGTGTCTTGGCATATTTCTCCTTGTATTTATCCTGTATGGGACTCTCTGTGCTTCCTGGACTTGATTAACTATTTCCTTTCCCATATTAGGGAAGTTTTCAACTATAATCTCTTCAAATATTTTCTCAGTCCCTTTCTTTTTCTCTTCTTCTTCTGGAACCCCTATAATTCGAATGTTGGTGCGTTTAATGTTGTCCCAGAGGTCTCTGAGACTGTCCTCAGTTCTTTTCATTCTTTTTCCTTTATTCTGCTCTGCAGTAGTTATTTCCACTATTTTATCTTCCAGGTCACTTATCCGTTCTTCTGCCTCAGTTATTCTGCTATTGATCCCATCTAGAGTACTTTTAATTTCATTTATTGTGTTGTTCATCGTTGCTTGTTTCATCTTTAGTTCTTCTAGGTCCTTGTTAACTGATTCTTGCATTTTGTCCATTCTATTGTCTATTCTATCTCCAAGATTTCGGATCAACCTTACTATCATTATTTTGAATTCTTTTTCAGGTAGACTGCCTATTTCCTCTTCATTTTTTAGGTCTGGTGGGTTTTTATCTTGCTCCTTCATCTGCTGTGTGTTTTTCTGTCTTTTCATTTTGCTTATCTTACTGTGTTTGGGGTCTCCTTTTTTGCAGGCTGAAGGTTCGTAGTTCCTGTTGTTTTTTGTGTCTGTCCCCAGTGGCTAGGGTTGGTTCAGTGGGTTGTGTAGGCTTCCTGGTGGAGGGTACTAGTGCCTGTGTTCTGGTGGATGAGGCTGGATATTGTCTTTCTGGTGGGCAGGTCCACGTCTGGT
This sequence comes from Grampus griseus, assembly GCF_964374135.1. Lineage (NCBI taxonomy): Eukaryota > Metazoa > Chordata > Mammalia > Artiodactyla > Delphinidae > Grampus > Grampus griseus. Next base: position 16,501,261 of record NC_139018.1, on the reverse strand, counting down.
GGTGTGTTTTGGGGTGTCTGTAGACTTATTATGATTTTGGGCAGCCTCTCTGCTAATGGGTGGGGTTGTGTTCCTGTCTTGCTAGTTGTTTGGCATAGGATGTCCAGCACTGTAGCTTGCTGGTCGTTGAGTGAAGCTGGGTGCTGGCGTTGAGATGGAGATCTCTCGGAGATTTTTGCTGTTTGATATTATGTGCAGCTGGGAGGCCTCTTATGGACCAGTGTCCTGAAGTTGGCTCTCCCACCTCAGAGGCACAGCACTGACTCCTGGCTGCAGCACTACGAGCCTTTCATCCACAGGGCTCCTTAATTTGGGATGATTCGTTGTCTATTCAGGTATTCCACAGATGCAGGGTATATCAAGTTGATTGTGGAGCTTTAATCCGCTGCTTCTGAGGCTGCTGGGAGAGATTTCCCTTTCTCTTCTTTGTTCTCACAGTTCCCAGGGGCTCAGCTTTGGATTTGGCCCCGCCTGTGCGTGTAGGTCGCCGGAGGGCGTCTGTTCTTTGCTCAGACAGGACGGGGTTAAAGGAGCCGCTGATTCGGAGGCTCTGGCTCACTCAGGCCGGGGGGTAGGGAGGGTCACGGAGTGTGGGGCGGGCCTGCAGCGGCAGAGGCCGGCGTGAAGTTGCAGCCTGAGGCGCGCCGTGCGTTCTCCCGGGGGAGTTGTCCCTGGATCCCGGGACCCTGGCAGTGGCGGGCTGCACAGGCTCCCCGGAAGGGCGTGTGGCTAGTGACCTGTGTTCACACACAGGCCTCCTGGTGGCGGCAGCAGCGGCCTTAACGTCTCATGTCTGTCTCTGGGCTCCGCACTTTTAGCCACGGCTCGCACCCGTCCCTGGAGCTCTCTCAAGCAGCGTTCTTAATCCCCTCTCCTCGTGCACCAGGAAACAAAGAGGGACGTTAAAGTCTCTTGCCTCTTCTGCAGGTCCAGACTTTTCCCCGGACTCTGTCCCGGCTAGCCGCGGTGCACTAACGCCCTTCAGGCTGTGTTCACGCCGCCAACCTCAGTCCTCTCCCGGCGCTCCGACGGAGCCTCAGCTCCCAGTCCCGCCCGCCCCGGCGGGCGAGCAGACAAGCCTCTCGGCTGGTGAGTGCCGGTCGGGCCGATCCTCTGTGCTGGAATCTGTCCGCTTTGCCCTCCGCACCCCTGTTGCTGTGCTCTCCTCCGCGGCTCCCAAGCTCCCCCACTCCGCCTCCCGAAGTCTCCACCCGCGAAGGGGCTTCCTAGTGTGTGGACACTTTTCCTCCTTCACAGCTCTCTCCCGCTGGTGCAGGACCCGTCCCTATCCTTTTGTCTCTGTTTAGTTTTTTCTTTTGCCCTAACCAGGTACGTGGAGGGTTCCTTGCCTTTTGGGAGGTCTGAGGTCTTCTGCCAGCGTTCAGTAGGTGCTCCGTAGGAGTTGTTCCACGCGTAGATGTATTTCTGGTGAATATTTAGCAATTTAATGGAACACTTTAAGACTCTAACTTTGCATTTTGGGATCTCTATAAAACTTCATTAAGCCTTATATTAAATTACCCCCAAATAAGTTAAACATACTGTCAGAATTGGGATCCTAGTTCCTACTTAAATAGTTACTTATTGAGTATTCTGTCAAGTAGTTGATACAGCTGCAGACTAAGGGGAAAACACTAGAATGAAAACTTCACAAGTTCAAGGATATTTGTTTGATGATTGCTGAATCCCCTGCCTGTAGTACAATATCTGACATATAGTATGTGCTCAATAAATATTATGAATGACTGAAATATTTAATATATCATATTAAGTAAGGAAATGATGATCACATACAGTTACAATGTTATATAAACACTTTGGCACTGTTAATATAAAGTACAAAAACATGTATTCATGTACATGTACATGTACATTCATATTTGTACATCTTGGAATGACAGACCTGGGGTCTTAGCTTTGTATGATGTAACAACCCCATTTCAGAGATGAGGCAACAGATTCCAAAAATTGGTATGGCTTTCTCATTTAGTGGCAGCAAGTGAGTGCAAAGCTAGTGCTAATGATTTGTCAAAATTATAGTAAAATTTGCCATTTGTATAGCACTGACCAAGTACCAGGCACTGTTCTAGTTGCTCCAAAAATGTTAACAAATTTAATCCTCACAACAACCCTTTGAGGTTTGTGCCTTTAATATACTCATTTAACAGGTGAGGAAACTGAATCATAGAGAGGTGTGATTCTCCCTCAAGATTGCCCCATATGTTACAAAGCCAGAATTCAAACCCTGGAAGTGTGATTCCAGAAATTTCATTCTTAGCCATTAGCCATACTGATTAAATAAAAAATTGACTGCAGCACATAGCATTTTTAGGGAGAGTCATAACTTGTCTCAGAAATACCTGGGCTTCTCTCAGGAAACCTAGCCAAGGAGCCTATCAGCACAGACAAAATGCAGGCTGAGCATCTGAGTTGGATGTTGGGAGAGAAATTGTTCCCTACAATCAAGTAGGCAGAGTTTTAGAGCAGCCCCTCCCGACTCTAGAGGGCTGGACTTGTAGCTGCTTTCATTGAGGATCACAGGACAGAACAGCAGCATTCATCCTGAGTTCTGACTTTGAGTCATTTTCCCTACCTTAAATCAGTAATTTGATTCTCACAGGCATGCCTGTGCACTTGTGGCAGGAAAAAGGAACCATCTTTTTCAGGTATGGTTTCATTTGACTGCAAAGAAGGGTAGATCAGAGCAGACAACAGCCTCTCTGAACTGAGATCTCCTTGAAGGATGAAACTGAGTCCATTTAAAACACAAAATGCTCAACTTCAAAGGCCTAGAGTTAGCAGAGGATCAGACACTTTCAAGGCAAAGCCCCAGAAGACTGTATTTAAAAAATGCAGTCTTTCTTCTGGGCACAGCAAACATCTTCACTAACTTTATTTTCTCATAGAAAATAGAGGGTGACTATTTCCACAAGGAAAGAAATTGTCAACTAATGCAAAGAATGACCATTTATTCAAATAAAAGGATAATTTTTGCTTCTGTTTTCTTAAAATTTTCACCCTCACTTCCTTCTATAGAGCAGTTGTTCTTTTTCACAGATCAGGAATAAGCATCATGTAAGGTTTTCTATATAAAATTGAGGTTCCATATTTAAGAGTAATCTTACCAAGCTTTCAACAATGGCTCTTGAACAAAACAAATCCAATTACAACTCCAATTAAAAATATTTCTTAACTACAGAGACATCCCCAACTCTTCAGTTTCTTTGATATTTATAATTTGAATATGATTGTATTTTTTCTTCCTCATATTTTGTACTTAAGACGTATCTCCCTATTTGGTTATGAACAATAGGTGGGTAATACCTTCTATATTTTGTGCCAGATACTAAAATGCTCCAAACTTACTTAATAATTAAGTAGCTTCTGAAGATATGATAGCTGTTTATACAGATTCAAAACATTAAGGGTCCTTTAATCTTCTTCTCTGAGCTTGAGGCTGTACCCTAGGAAACAGAGACTGTCAGAAGTGTGTGCACTAGATAAATAAATTATTACACTGTATTCAGTTAGGCCAGAGATAATCATGAAGCAAAGAGGTAAGCCTGGCAGCTATAACAATGATAAAACATCTTTTTTAAGTTTTACAAAATTCAAAGGTTGTAAGAGACACATTACTACAACATGTTTTAGTATTGAATGGTGTAAACAAACATCTGCTTTGCATAGTTTATAGTGTCAGGCACTTGTTACCAAGGTACCACTGCCTAATAGCTAATCACAAAATCTCTGTGATCTAGAACAACATACCTTTGCCGTCCACATGTCTGAGTGGCCATATAGGCAGCTCTGCTGATCTTGGCTGGGCTCACTTGAATGAAATGGGTGAGCTGGCGGTTAACTCCTCAAGGCTGGCCTTGGCTGGGGTGACATGGATGACTCAGTCCCGGTGCATGTTTCCTTACCTTCCAGAAGTCTATCCCAAGCATATGTTCAAGATGAAGCACAAGAGAGAGCAAGCAAGCCCAGTCACACAAGAGTTATTCAAGTCTCTCTTTGTGTCACATTGACTAATATCACTTTGGCCAAAGGGGGTCACACAGCTGAACACAGAGCCAAAGGGACAGGCACGTTGCTTTACCCAAAGTGAAGAACTACTGCAAAGTCACACAGCCCGGTTGGTCATGTGTCTAAGTAAGGGTGATGAATGGGAGTCAACCTTAAAATCGACTACATTGCATCATTTGCAAGGATAAAAGTAAGAGCATAATTCTAACCACTAATGAAACTAGAGAATCTCTGGAAAAGATCAAAGATTATGTTCGAGTACTAGATGTATAGATAAAATGAGCAAATAGTCAATAAAATGTATGTATCGCTAGTGGTTTATGGTGTGAATCCTATCTAAGCAGTAAGCCATGACTAGGTGTTGGAGATGTTTGAGGCAAAGTGGACAGAGTATATAAGGATAAAGAAAGAACACTTCTATGAAGGGGAATATCACAGAAAATTGGTCTCTATCAAAAGTGTTCCTGGGCTTCCCTGGTGATGCAGTGGTTGAGAGTCCGCCTGCCGATGCAGGGGACACGGGTTCGTGCCCCAGTCCAGGAAGATCCCACGTGCCGCGGAGTGGCTGGGCCCGTGAGCCATGGCCGCTGAGCCTGCGCGTCTGGAGCCTGTGCTCCGCAACGGGAGAGGACACAACAGTGAGAGGCCCGCGTACTGCAAAAAACCCACAAAAACAAAAAGTGTTCTTATTTAAATTGGTATAACACTGGCAGGATTTCATTGACAGCAAACAAACAAAAAAAGTACCTTCTGACCTCTTTGTGTTTCTTGATAACTCTAGGCAGTCTCCTACTCAGGTCTTGGGTACTTTCATTTCCCTCAGTTTTTAACACACTTCCTTCCCTCACATTCACACATTCTCTCATTTAATTGCGACCTCTGCTTGTCTACAATGTCCCCAGAGAGGTCTCTTCTGAGGATCCTCACCAAAGGAGCCCCTTCCTACCCTGTCATGTTCAGTCTCTCAACTTTCCTCAGCACGTTTTCCAACAGATGAGACATTGCACTGTTTATTGTACTGTCCCAACTCACCCCATGTAATGTAAGCTCCCTGAGAGCAGGGATGATATATCCAATTACTCCTTGCTATAACTCAGTGTCTTGAATAATCCTGGCATGTTGGAAGTACTCCTCCCATTTTTATTATTTTAATAAGTTGACTGGCTGGCTGAATAAATGAATGATGTTGAGTACCTGAAAATGACCTCTTCTCTCCCACTCCGTCTCACGTAGTCATGCCGGTGTTGGAGATAAGACTTCACTTCCCTTTTTTCTATGAAAAATACACACCTTTTATCTCTACTTTTCCTTAGTTACTCTTGACTCTGCAGGTTTGTTTTGTAATTGCTTTCCTCCTTCTACTCACATGTATCTTGATATTTCTCTCCTGGTGCTGGAAATTAGGACTGAAGGGCTATTACTTAACTCTATGTGGCTCTTTGGCACATAATCAGGTTAGCAAAGCGGCTCTAACAAAATGTGGCTGTATTGAAATATGGGTAATAGACACTTGGTAAAAATAACTGCTTGCCAAATAAGTTGATATAGTGACCTATAAATAAGAATAGGACTCTATCTTATATAGCATGTTTTATTTTATAGACATCCAAAATTACAAAATGCAAGGTAATGCTCTATTTTACTTTTAAATGTACAAAGTGTATTTTTTTTATAAAGTTCTATCTTTTGGTGGAAAAAAGTTAATTTCAAGATAAATTACACTTGGAGAACTAGGTCTACTTAACCATCTTGCAGATTTACAATATTAACATAGTAAGAAAGATCTGAGAATTCTTTCAGCAAAGGAACCACTTTGTTGAACCCAGAAGTTTCCAAATTAATTTGACCGTAAATGTTTTGATTGATTCATTTGCTTGTTTGCTTGCTTACTTGTTGCTTTCTTGTTTGCTTGCATTTTACACAACATTTAAAATATTCCGTGGACTATATTTTGGGAAAGACTGTTCTAATCATATAAGTCATTACTTGCTTGTAACTCTAATGCTTTGCTTAAATTTAAGATGATTTCCTCAAAAATGTCAAGCCCTCATTATGCATTTTTCTTTAGGAAACTCAAAGGATATTAGTCAATGGAATGAACAAGATAAGTTCCACAATAGTTTAATTCTAGAGCCAGTATTGAATTCATCCTTAGAGACAATGTTCAAGGTTGAGGCAGCTGATGGAGCACAGAAAATACATGCAGGTGAGGCTCAGAGAGGTTAAACAAGAAGATAGACAGTGTCTGTCCTTGCAGGACAATTCTCTGCATCTCAGCTCCTGGAGGAGGATCTATACAGACCTCACCAGAAGGTTCCTTTGCCCTCTGGCTTCCAACTCATTTCCCCAATAGGAAATGAATTTAGACTGGGGAGGAGTGTTGTCCTAGTACAGTAGAGTTGGCAGTGCTTTTGCAGGCAGTCTTTCCAGATCTCTCTCTCCCTCTCTCTCTCCTCTCTCTCTTTTTCTCTCTCATTCTCACTCTCACTCTCGCTCTCTCTCAGATCCAATGATCATACCTTCCTTTTGCCCCTTTAGCCTGGACCTGAAGTGGTCCCAGGCTTTCTAACCCCTGGTGTTTACTATCTCTCCTTGGCTTGCCCTAACCTTGACTATAAATTTCAAAAGTTTCTTTCTCAAAGTCTCCTCAATTCTTAGAGTGTGTAGACCATCTCTTTCCTGCTGGGACTCTGATTAAAGGAGTGGTACCAGAATTTGAGCCTAAGTCTGTCTGATCAAAGGTCTGTTCTCTATATCACTACTCTAGATTATATCCAGGCTAAGGGTATTGATGTTTTGGTAAATTCTGAGTTTCTATTTCTTATGTAAATAATGACAACATCCACAAAGTTGTTAGTTATAACAATTAACCATTCTTGAGTGCTTACTGTATATCAAACATTGTTCTAAGTCTTTATAAATATTAACTCCTTTAAACCTCACTATAAAGCTATGAGGTAGATGTAATTATACTCTCTTTTCCACATGGGAGAAATTAGGCAGGATTAAGTTGAGTTACTGCCCAATAGCATTCTGCCAGTGAAGGGGATGTAAACCCGAGCAGGCTGGGCCAAGAGGCTGAATTTCTAATTGCTACCACATAAAGCTCTCAGCACAGTAGTAATCCATAGCAATGCCAGGTTATTAATATTCACATTTCACAGTATAATTCCCACTTTCTTCTTCTTCCAAGGTCCACTGTGTCAATGCCTCAATTAATCAGCATTTTTAAGTCACTGCTGTATACCTTTCATTATGAAAAGCAAATAAAGAACAAAGAACACAGTTCCCCCAGTCCATTAAGAAATGCAAACCCCTTGAAAAGAAATGATGAATATACAGAAAAAAGTTGGAGCATGAGAGAAAGTATACCCATGTTATTTAAAGTTTTATGAAATACACTGAAGAGAATTTTAGCCCTGATCCTAGGTAAAGATCTCAAAAAGCACTCATTACCAAATGACATTTAGGAACTTGAATATATTTGCCACCTGTCATCTTGCTTCCTCTCACCTGGTTAAATGACATTTATCTCTGTCAACTTCCTGATTATAATGTTATCACTGCTTTTCAGTTATTTCTACTAACTCATGACAGTATTCTTTATTCACATGCCATTCGTTTGACATTTTTTGCTTTCTTTAATTTGTGTTTAAATATGAATTCCTAAAATCTACTTTGATTATATGTTGCTGCTTAGCAGATATCATATACTTCCTTTGAGATTAGTCTCAATGGAAAGTACCTAGTAATAATCATTCACCTTTTAATAGTTTTTTTATGAAAGTTTCAACAATAGATAATGTCCTGAACAATGGCTTTCAAACTTGAAGTTTAATGGTATCAGAATCAGTGGCTAAACTTTCCCCCTAGATACACATGGATTGTCATCTTGTCGTGACTTCTGGCATGTGGGAGGAGGAAGGTTCCAACTGTATCTTTGATAAAAGCATCCTTACAGATGGTTTCAACAGCAAGGAGGGTAATGTGGTAGAAGAAGAAAGGGAAAGGGGGAACACAACAGTGACTGGAGCAAGTCTGAACTTGAAAATGGAGTTACGGTAGGGAGAAAAGGATGCCAAGCCTGGGACCTGGATAAGACATGATACCAAGCTGATGAGTACACCAGGGTTTCTTGTTGAATAGGTTCAAGGGATTGTTGTAAGAACAAATGAGAAAAGACAATGTGCAGTATGACTGGCACAGTATGTCTGCAGTATGTCTGACATATGCCCAATAAATCTAATTAGTATCACTATTAAGATTCTGTGATAGCAACATATACACTAGAAAACACCATAAAAGTGTGAGGTGGAACCATATGATATTGCCATTCTTTGGGTGAAAAATAATTGAGTGTAGGCAATTCACAACAATCATAAAGGGTGAGACATTTCTCTGGGTTGTGAAAAGTGATAAATTCTTTCCTGACTATTTAGTTCCCCATTCTAGAATATCCATCCTTACAAAGAGTCCAAAAAAATCTATGGTTGATAGGAGTAAAGATAAAATCTTACTGGAGTTCATGGCTGGAGGAAGTGAGAATATGCATCAACTTTTCTGGAAAGCCACCTAGCAACATAGCAATATTTATTAAAAATTTTAGAATGTAAATATCCTTCATCCTAGAAACCCAAATCCTAGAAATCTATTCATAGGAATAAAAGCACTAGTATATAAGTGTATATGTACAAGGAAGTTTATTATAGCATTGTTGATAGTGACAAAAAAATCTGGGAACAAAATACTTGTTCCAGGGGAATGCATAAATAAATTATAGTGCAACCATTCCCTGTGATATTATTATACATCCATTAAAAAGCAAAGAACTAGAAATATGCAAGTTAAATTGGAGGGATATCCAAGAATATTAAGTAATAAATTAAAAATATAATAATAAATTTATTGTATTGTGATATAGTTTATAAAATATAAGACATTTCATAAGTATGTTAAGTGTTATTATCAGAGCATGGAGAAAGATATACAAGGATACATTCAAGACAGTTACATGATGAGAGTATAAAGTAGCTAGAAGTAGAAGAAAAGGGAAAACTAAACAAAGAAAGAATTTTAAAAGATTGCATCAAAAATTAACAAAACGTATGGTATGATTCTGACTAAATACTTATGTAAAATTCACAGTAAAAAAAAATTTATTTAAAAATACAAAATTTAAGTACTAAAAGTGTATTGTTTCTGATGAACTGAAGTATGCTAAGATCCATGCTCTCAAAGGATAATTCCATTTCTTCAGTGTTGAATTATTGTCCATTCTCAAGTACCACTAGAAGAGAACTGTCTTGAAAAAGATTTATATCCATTCACAATCAGCCACAGTCTTGGTTAAATAAGTCACTCATACTTAGTTTTGATAGACAAATTGTTTTCCCAAAACTAGCCTCTAAAGACAAAGGTGAATGTTGGGTAAACTGGCATAGAAAGGTTTATGTTAACTGCTTTTCCTCCAAATTAGCCACTCTATATTTTGTCTAACCTGAGATTTGTGTTTTCAAAAATAGATTCAACTTTTGCCTGAAAATGCAGACTTTAATGACTTTTGTATTATGAAACAGGATTTCAGCTTATAATAAAGATATTTAACATTTTGAAATTTATCAATAAAAAAATTTCTGAGGTTTTGCCACTAATCAAAGAGAAATGGCTTTTTCAGATACATGTGGCATAAGCCATATGCACTTAAAGAAAACAAAACAAAGCAGAAAACTACCAGGGATAATTAGCAGAATCGTTTGATACTATGCTTGATTAAAGTTTCTTTACACTGTAAGATTTTAGCATAATTGCAAAATTCCCACCTCTGCCAGCACATAATAAGTGTTATTACCGCATATAAGAGAACCCTAACATGCCACAGTCAGATATGTAGTAGTTTACTTAAAAACCCATCAGATTTGTGATTGTGTTTTTTTTCAAGTGATTATTAGAAAATAGGCAAGTATTACCTTGAATATGTTGCATTCATTAGTGGGTGGCCAAAGGTACCTATGCTTCCAAGTACCTCTGGTTGTTCAAGTTATACTCATTTTAATGGAAGAACTAATTTCAAGTCTAATTAATGACTAGTTTCTATAAATACGTGTTCCAAGAAGAAAGAGTTGTTGAGTGGCTTTCAGCTTGTGAACTAATGAGTCAACAATTTGAAAAATGTCATATATCACAATGATCAAAATGGCTTTTTATGGGATTTTTTTTCTGTCATGTGTTAAAACACTGATTGTTGGGAGACAATTCTCCATGGGACTGTCACATTTCTATGTGTCTTGTGAATGGTGGCACCCACTGCTCTTTGTTGTGCACTGTCTCTTCATGAATGTTTGTTTAGTGAAGACAAAGATATAGTGTCTCCTTGTGAAGCAAAGAGCAGGCATGCTTAAGTCCAATATAATAAAGATAATGTGTCCCACAAGAACATAGGGAAGCATGCTTTCTGCCCATTATAAAAGATTGGGGTTCTCTAAGCTCAAGCCTCCTTTCCTGAAATGCAACCCACTGTATGCGCAGGTATCATTCCTCTTCACATCACCCAGTGGGAAACAGGTTTTGGGAAACTGGTACAAAAATACTCATGCTCTGATTACCACTATTGCTGTTGAGTAACAAACTGTCTTCTACACAACCGTGAAAATAACCGATTCACTTGCAAATAAGGTAAAATCTTAGACACTTCACTGTTCTTGATGTAGATGCTGCTGTTTCAGAGTATAGCAGAATATAGCTAAAATCAAGGTATATCCTCTGTCTGTTTATATCTGAAGAATTTAGAGTCTACACCATGTAGCCTCATTGATACTGAAGATACATATGCTTTTATCATTCTCTAATTCAGAGCTTTCCAAACTTAAACATTATTATATTACCTGAAACGAATATTACTTGATTTTTTAACCACTTTACATTATAACTTTAAATATATTTATTTTAAAATAATGTATTGAAAGGAAACATCATTACTAGTTTAAAAGACAGTATCAATTTTCATAAATAGACAGTAAGCCTGAAAATGCTGGAGGATATCATCAGGCACTCTGAAGCTAAGAGGCTTCTGAGAAACAATGCCTCTTATACTCCCAAATAGAGAAAGAACCCCACCTGACATAGGGAAAGTAAAGTTGCTCCCTTTACAAACTCTGGTTTGGAGATGGTAAGAATAGGCAGTTTTAGCTGAGACTGTCTCATGTAAAGCCAGATCGTCTCTTAGAGAAGGAGGGACCTTGTTCATTTCTATACGCCCAGAGCTGAACACCAGCAAGTAGGAGCTGTATAAGTACAAATTTAATGGATGAACAAGTCAAATGAAAAAACCAAATCCCCCAAACTATGTGCAAGACAAGCAATAGGAAAAGTGGCAGGCTGTTCTTTTAGATGAATGTGGGTGTTGGAACAGAGCAGAGGATGGCTGAGATGGTGCTGACGCGTAACGTGGAGCAGGCAGTTCAGGCATCTGCGACGCACGGAAGAGGGATGCTGCACTGGGTGTCAGAGGTGAGCTGTGTCTCTCCCTCCATTTCTCTCTCTGGGACCACTGACACACCATCTCACTGCTTCTCAGAAAGTCACTTAACTCTTTGCCTCTGTGACATGGCATCGACTTGATCCTTCTCCTGCTTTTCTGTATTCCTGTTTTGCTTTTAGGTTGGCTTCTTTTCCTTTCTTGATCTAAATGCTGGCAAACCAAAGTTCCTCAATCCCCATTCCCTCTAAGTCTCCTTTTCTCTTGCAGAATTCATCCACAACCTTGACATCCACAGTTTTACTGAAAAGAGTCCTTCTTTGCCCAAGTTCCCTGTAGACATGTCCATCTATTTTCTAGGCATCTCTACAGAGGTGTCTTGATGTCAACTCTAATTCAGAATGTGCACAATTGAACTTTTAATCTCCAATCCATCCATCCCTCAAAATTACTCTTACTTCCTTATTTTTTACAAAAAAATAAACCTACACTCTACCTACACATTCAACAGCATTTTTTGATAAATTCATCTTATTTTTCCTATCTTAGTGGCTGGCGAGTCTTAGCCGATGTAACTTTATTCTCTATGCTTCTGTCTATTGTTCCCTCACAATGAATATTCTTCTAGACCTTCACTGTCCAACACCGTAGCCACACGTAAATGCTGAGTACTTAAAATGTGGAGAGCCAGGTCGAGGAACTGAATTTTTTAATTTCATTTAATTTTAATCAATTTAAATATAAACACAAAATGAAAAATATTTCATTTATAACCTCGTATCAATTACTTATTGAAAAGATAATATTGTAGATTTATTGTGTATTATTAAGATTAATTTTATCTGTTTCTTTTTACTTTTTTTATGTGGCTATGAGAACATTTAAAATATATGTGTGATTTATATTATATTTCTATTAGGTAGCATTAGTTTAGACCATAGCAAGGGTAAGCAGAATGGGATTAACTGTTTCTGAATACCTAAGGTATGCCGCACTGCATGATAGACATTCTATAATTTAGATCGCATAATCTTCAAATTATTTCTAACAAATAAGTCATGATGTTGCCCAGTTTTACAATGAAAAACTCAACAGGACAAGGAGCAAAAGAACATTGCACAAGGTCACATGGTGAGTAAGTGCATACAGCAAGAACTCAAGTTCAGAACTACTAACATGGATCCAATGCATTTGTACTTGGCCCAGCCGTGTGTTGCTGAAAGAGCTTGGGGAAGTACAAAGGATTGTACAGGCTCTAGGGGAGACTGTTACTGCTAACTGTTTCATGGAGTCACAGGGTTGTGCTATGTGGTTTAGTGCGCCAGCCAACAACACCTGCTTTGGCATCTGTGTTCATGATACATCCCATGACATTCTCTCCATCCTTGTGATACTCCCCATGCCTGTGTGATCTGACCCAGCTGTACAAACCCAGAGCTGTCTACCACCTGGGCTGGGGGAAGTGACTCAATACCGGATCACGGATGCATGCCCAGAGTTCTGGCTGAGACCATACTCGAACTGCTACTCAATGCAGTCAGGCACGGCAGCTTTCCGGCCTCATCCATCTTCAACCTTGGCAGAAACAGGTCATGGGGGTTGATGGGTTCTCCTAACATAGGGCCTGCTACCTTTGTACTTTCAGCTAAGAATAAAGTCAGGTGAAATCCCTTTATGACTACTCCAAGGCGAATGCAATCTGCTTGTACTTGGGACATTCAGTCTACAAACCAAGGCCAGTCTGACAAGTAGATAATCCTCTACATAACATGGTTTGTGGAGTTTCACAGGACTGCCTTTTGGAAACAGCTCCTCAACAGGTTCTCACAGGTTATGTTAATTTTTTCCACTTAAGATGCATGCTTTCTGCACTTTTTCAACTGATATTACAAATTAAAATTCAGGGAGCCCTGGTAATTACTTTCAGGCTAATGATTTAACAAGTTTGCTATGAAAGTACAGTCTGGTAGAAATATGACATTGAATATTCCACTGTGATAATAAATAAGTATATATATAATATATATATCACATATGCTATTTACGTTTCTCATGACTACCTATAATGCACTTTATACTATACATTTCCTTTGATCTGCACAACTACCTCACATTATGCACATAATTATTATCACAATTTTTAAGAGAAGAAAACTACGTCATTAAGAAATTTGCTTAAAGTTGTACTTTTCAGATGGCACAGCTAGAACCCAAACGATGATCTTATCATAAGTCTCATAGCCTTTTATATATTGTAATAAAATTAGTAGACATGTCATTCTCAGAGGTCATCTAAAAATACTAGCAGATATTTTACATACTCAGATTAATTTCTTGTTTGGTGCTTTACCAGTTCATTATTTTGATTTTGATATGTCTTTCGTTTTTCTATTTCAAGAGAAAAATATGTTTTTGTCTACTCATTCACTTGTCAATACATTGAACAAGCATTTAGAGAGTACCTTTTCTTTGTAAGACACTCTGCTGTAAAGATTAGAAAGAAGAGCAAAAACACTGTCTACCTTCAGAGAATTCTAATCTACTTGTACAGAGGAAATTGTAGGGCAGCAAAACTTGCCACCCCAAAATGTCTTTTTGGTCTGTGGATTATTTTTAGCTGAAAACAATCAAGGCCTAAGAATCTCAGGAAAAATCTTTGACCTTCCCCATAACAGCCTAAAAAATGTTTTTTAGATAGTGTGCTTATTCTAGGAACAGAACTATTTCCAGAGATATCTGCAAAGAATATGGGCTAGGTGGGGGGGAGGGGCGTGGGGGAGGGCATTTAAAAGACCATAGTCCACTCTGTGTCGCATTGTCTTTGCATGGCCCAGCAAACATTTGTTTACTAAACATTCGCTTTCCATCTCCATGTGAATTGCCTTCCTCAACTATGACGTCCCAAACCCCTGCCCACAACATCCTCTTCTGTCTTTAGCTGAAGATGGTATTTAAGGTGAGGGTTTTGGCAATTTTGGGGAAATACTCAGTGTTCCTGCATCTCTCCCATGTACACATGTTATTAAATTTTTGTTCAATTTTCTCCTGTTAATCTGTTTCATGTCAATTTAATTCTCAGACCAGCCAGAAGAACCTAAAAAGGTAGAGGAAAATTTCTTCCTTCTGGACAACAGGAAACACATACCTGTGCAGCTACACAACTCCTACCTGATAACTCTGTATCTCAAAGTTCCATGGCCTTAAATGCAATCGTTATGCTAAGGCCTTCAAATGTATATCCCCAGCACTGACCTCTTCATTGAAGACCAGACTGATATATGCAAGTGCCTGACTGATATCCCTGTTTGCACATCCGAAACGTATTGCAAACTTAACATGGGCAAAAGAGAACTCTTCACATCATGCAAGATTTACCATACACCCCTACTCTCCAACACTGTTCCTTTCTTAAGACTTCACAGTCTCTGGAAAGAGTTATGTTATCCACCATGTTTTCTCTACCAAAATCAAAGAAGCATCCTTGAATTCTCTTTCTCTCACCCTTGTATCAGAATCTGTCAGCGATTCCTGCCAGCTTCACCTTCAAACTTCATGACTTACCTAACTGCTCCCCAACTCTATTCTTAATATGCTAGTCTGAACTCTCATCATCACTTGTCCAGACTGCTGAATTATCCTCCTAACTCTTTTAGCTTTCATTCACATCTATCCCTCAAATAAACCATTAAAATGACATCAAGTTGGCATTCAGTAGAAATGCATTAATTTCATGTGTACAATTTGAAGACTTCCAATAAATGTATACACTCATCCTAATCAAGATATCAGATATTTTCATTACATCTCCACAACCCTTTCTGTCAATCGCAGCCCACTCTGTAGACAACTCCTATCCTGATGCCTCTCGCTATAATAGATTAATTTCTTTGTTCTTGAGCACATATCAAAGTAACCATGCAGTATGTACTCCTTTATATCAATGTGCAGATTTCTTTCACTCAGTGTCATATTTATGACATTTATTCATGTTTTTACGTGTATTGTAAGTTGATTCCTTCTTACTGCCTAGTAGAATTCCATTGTGTAAATAGCAATTTATATATCCATTCTCCCGTTGATGAACATTAAGTTGTTTCCAGTTTTGTGCTATTTTGAATAAAGGTACAATGAAAATCTGGATTCAAGTTTAAGTGCAGACATATGTTTTAATTTCTCTTGAGTAAGTATCTAGGACTAGAAATGTTGGATCATATGGTAAGTGTATATTTAACTCTATAAGAAATTGCCAAACTATTTTCTAATTGTGGTTGTACCTCGCCAACAATTTGTAAGAAGTCCGGTAGCTCCATATCCTCTCTAAACATTTAGTGTTGCTAGTCTTTAATTTTAGCCATTCTAAAGCAGTGTTAATTTGCAATTCTCTGACTAAAAGATGTTGAACATCTTTTCATATGCTTATTGGCCATTTGTATGTTTTCTTTATGGAAGGGTCCATTCAAATCTTTTGCCCAATATTTTTTTGGCTTTCTTGTCTTTTTATTATTAATCTGTAGGTGTTCTTTATGTATTTTGTATTCAGATCCTTTGTCAGATATATTTATTGATAATGTCTATACCTCCCAGAATGTACTTGGCTCTCTTGTCTTTTGATAAACAAAGGTTTTTAATGCAGATGAAGCCCATTTACCTTTTCCTCTTTTCATTGTTAGTGGTTTTTTGTGTATTGTTCAAGAAGTTGTTGCCAACCTCAAGGTCATGAAGATAATATTTTATGTTTCCTCTTAGAATTGATAGTATTGGTGGTTATGTTTTAGTCTATGATCTGGATTGTATTATTTTCATGTGTATGAAGTGAGGCAAGATCTTTTTCTTTTTTCCTGACAAAGATATTTACTTTCCCCACCCTTCCCTCTATGCCCCCCAAATCATGGGAAAAAGTCTTAGAAAAAAGAATTTCCTTTCACCATTGAATTGACTTGGAGTTTTGGTTGAAAATCGAATTTGAATGGGACTGTTTTGGCCTTCTCCATTCTGTCCTACTGATTTTTTTATTTATATGTCAATATCACATCTTCTCAATTTCAATAGCTTAATAGTTAATCTTATTAAAATCAGGTACTTTGAGTCCACCAACTCTACTCTTTATTTTCAGACTTGCTTTGCCTATTATAGTACCTTTTAATTTTCATGTAAAATTAAGAATTAACTCTTTAAAGCCTACTTTTTTAAAAAAGCTGTTTTAATTTTGGTTGTGATTTTATGAATTTCTTTAACTTCCTTCAGTAATCTGTTACTGTTTTCTTTGTAGAGGTTTTGTTATATATTTAAAGACCTAGCTTTTAGTGTGGTTGGTTTTCTCTATCATTTTTCTCTTTTCTATTTCATTTATTTCTGCTCTTATTTTAATTATTTACTTTTATCTATATACTGTGGGTTTAACTTTTTTATATCCAGCTTCACAAGATGGAAACATAGACAATTTTAGGCACATATTCGTTTGTAATATAAGCATACACCTTTTGATTTATTAAGACATTTAGTGGGTAACCATATGCTCTGTCTTGAATGTTCCATGTGTATATGAAAGGAATGGTATTTTGCAGTTTGAAGTGCCAAATGCCTATTAGATCAAGCTCGTTGATAGCATTGATTAGATATTTATGCCTTTACTGACTTTTTGTCTAGTTGTTATATCAATCACTGAGAGTGATGTTAAAATCAACTATGTTTGTGAGTTTGTTTACTACTCTATATATTTCCATTTTTTTAAAAAAATACATTCAAGCTCTGTTAAGTCCTACATAGTTATGACTTTTATACCTTCCTGATAAATTGATTTTTTTATCATTATGAAATCTTTTTACTTCTAACAATACACTTACCTTGCAGTCAACTTGTATATCAACGAAGCCACATAGGTATTTTATGCTTGTATTTTGAATGATATCTCTTTTTGAATTATTTTATTTTAATTTCTTTGTCACTAGATTTTTAAATTGTGCGTTACAGACAACAAATACTTTATTTTTTCTCTTTTTTCTAATCTGATGACAACTCTTTTTAATTGAGTAATTTATTTATTTTTAATATAGCTATTTGTATAGCTGGGTTTAGCTTTAACATGTTTCTATTTCATTTGTATATGTCTTCACTGTTTTTCCCCTCTCTTTGTCTGCCTTCTTTGGAGTTAACTGTTTTTATTATTCTGTTTTAATTTCTCTACTAGAGTTTTACTTATACATTTATGCTTCATTTTAGTGAGTCTCCTGAGATTTTGACATGTATTCTTAATTTATCTCAGTGTAATAGAGTTAATCTTGTATCCCTTCAATGATAATAAAAGAAATTTGTAACAGTTTAATACCCTCCCCCAGCCTGTGTGATCTCATAGTCATATATGGTTTATATATTAAAGCACTATAATGTAATGTTATAGTTTTTTGCTGATTCTTTTGATAGTCTTTAACAAATTGTGGAACTATTTACTTTTATCACATTAAATATTTTTTCCATCCCATTCTCTGCTTCCTCAGGAATTTCAATTAGATGTTATTTAGACTGTTTGATATTCTCCTAAAAGTCACTGAGACTGTTGTCATTTTCTCTATTCTTCAAGTTGGAACTATTTTATTGATTTGCCTTAAAGCTCATTTTCTCTTAAGTCCGTAAAGCAGAATTTTCAATTCAGATATTGTAATTTTCAGTTTTAGAATTTCCACTTGCTTCTTTATTTTTCATAGTTTTTATGTCTACTGAGATTCTCTGTCAGTTCACTCATTATGATCATATTTTCCTTTGAGTCATGAACATATTAATATCACTTGCTTTAAAATTATTTTCTGCTAATTTCAACATTTAGTCATTTTGCGACTGCTCTTTTCTTTCTAAAAATATATATATACTATGGGTAGCAATTCTGTTTCTTGGCAGGCCTAGTAATTTTTATTGTATACTAGACATTGCAGGTGGTATGTTTGTAGAGACTCTGGATCTTGTTTTCCTTTGAAGTGAGTCTACTTTTTATCTAGCCAGAAGTTAAATTACTACTGGATCACCTTGAATTTTGTTTTATGTGTTTCAGGGCACATGTGTTTCAGTTTTACCCCAGTTATAAGGCTTACTTCATAGTTCTGTCACTTCACCTGGGACTTTGTCCTAGGATTTCATCTATGCTCTTAAGTTGCGACCCTTATAGGGTTTTAGAGGAAATCCAGAAGTTTACCCAGGGCTTCTACTTTAGCTGGATTCAAACCCTAAACTCAAGTGTCTGGAGTGGGCAGCAGGAGTCTCTTCTCACCTTTATCAGGCTTGCTTATGGCAAGGCTTATTGGAGTCTCCTCCATAAACATGTGGTTTAGGACTTAGCTAAGTTTATAACTTAGGTATATATGAAGTTTTGGGATCTCCTTTTCTGTAGTTCTAATCTAGGTTTACTCTCACCCAGCCCCAATTCCCAGCCTTTCTAACAGCTCCAAACTCCATTCTATTTTATCTCCAGCCAATATAACTGCAAATTTATCCTTGAGTTCTAGCCAAGCTGTGCTACACACACTGGGAAGTGCCCTTGGGAAAAAGTTATATACATAATCATCCATGCACTTTCCTTTTTCTAGTGTCAGATTACCTCTATCTTCTGATTCTTTTGGTTTGCTCTCCAATGCCATCAATTTATTTTTTTTTTGAATAATTTCGTTCAGTTTTGTGATTGTTTTCAGAAGCAGAGTCCAGCCATTCTTGGAATCAGAATTCCTTCCATAATGATTTTTTTTAAATATGGAGCATATCATGCACCTTCCCTTCTTAAAACTTTCTAGTAACATCATCTTTCATTGGAATAAAATCTTAGCACTGAGTTTCCATGGGTTGTCAACCTTGTACTGCACATTGAATTACATGGGGAACCTACTGATGCTTTGGTTACACTTCCAGAGGCTTATTTTAAGCTCCCCAGGTGATTCTAATAGTCAAAGTTTAAAATCATCACCTTACATAATTTGCCCTTCCCTAATTCCCCTACTTTCTCAATCACTTTCCAGCTTATTCACTGCACTCCAGTCATGCTGGCTTTCTTTCTGTTTCTCAAACACAAAACATTATTTTTTGTGCTCATTCTTCCTAGTTGTTGAAATTCTTTCCCCTTGTATCTCTTACATTCATGTTTTAACTTAAATGTTACTTCTTGCAAAGCTTAATTTTATTTGTCAATTTGGCTGGGTCACAGTGCTCAGATGTTATTCTGGATATTTCTGTGGGGATGTTTTTAGTTGAAATTAACATTTAAATCAGTAGACTCTCAGTAAAAGCAGATTGCTCTCCATAATGTGGGTGGGACTTGTTCAATCAGTTGAAGGCCTTAACAGCACAAAGACAGACCTCCCCTGAGCAGGAAGGAATTCTGCAGCAGATGGCCTTCATACTTGAACTGCAACATCAGATCTTCTCTGGGTGTCCAGCCTGATGACCTTTGGACTTGAACCTCAACATTAGCTCTCAGTCTCTCAATCTCTCTCTCTCTCTCTTTCTGTCCCTCCACACACACACACACACACACACACACACACACACACACTGTATTTATTGGTTTTGTTTATCTGGTGAACCCTGACTAATATACTTCCTCAGAGCTAGAATTCCCTTCTGCTCTGTGTCAGCAAACACAGTCTATCACATGACTTGTGTTATTATTTTTATAGCCTTTTCTTCAGAGCACCTCTTAACAGTCATATATCACCCTACTCCTTTTTTTTACTTACTTATTGCCTGTTACCCACACCTAACACACTATTAAATATTCTTTATGAAAGAAAAGATATTTTCAAGTATGTTATCTGCTGTGCCAACAACATTTAGCACTTATATGCAAATACTTGTTCAGTAAACTATAAACTATATAAATTAATCAAAGAAAAAGTAACTGGTAATATTTACTGTGAAAGAAGAACCAGAAAAGGATAATGGGGGATTATACTATTCCTAAAACAAATAACCAGGTCATAATAAAACATCACTTTTTGCAGAAGTCTCTTTTAGGATCTCTGTCCTGTTTTTACTCTTGTATATGTACATAAAGCAACCAAGGTCCTGAAATTGACGGAAATTGGTGTCCCCCAGTGTCACCTCTAAATACTAACAGCCAGTAATAGCCAGTATATGACATTTGGGTTAAGAATTCAATTCAGATTAGCATGTCAATGTTTCCACTGGATTGCTGAAAAATGTTAAATATTTCTTTACTTATCCATTCACACCAACTCCTTCTCTAAGGAAACTATTATGGAGATTGCATCAGACTACTTCACAATGCCTGACTTGAGCCCTAACACAAGTAGGAGAAATCAGATGTCAAGATTCAAAGAGATGTAAATAAAGCATTCAGTCTCCCACTGCATGAAAGCATCAAATGCATCTTTCAGAGGTCTTTTTCTAGCTTCATAAGTAAAATAAGGAGCAGTGAGTACATATTCTAATCAACAGTTACAACATTAAACTGCAAAGAAATTCTTTGTTACATTGACTTAAAAATTACTTTTCTGTAATGTTCATCCATTGGTGCTAATTCCACTACCTGGAAGAGTACAGGTGGCATCTTTTCATGCACATGATAATTTCCCAGTTATATGAAGCAAACTAAGCTGTTTACTCTTAGTCTTCTCTTGCCCCACCATAACTCTGTCAAGATCCCTTGAGAGATCCAAATAGCCCATGGATTGTGGACACTTCACCTTCCTGGTTGCTCTCTTTCTAGATGCTTTAAATATGATGGCTGACCCTTAAAATGTGACCTCCATGAAATTTCACATGAGATCTGACCACAAAGTCAAACATATATTTACTCCAAGTAATCACTGAAGCTACAACAACTCTTATCCTGAGAGAAAGGTAGATTTTTATTACATTAAATTCAAAGTATCAGGAACCACACATGTTACTTGTTTAACTCATAATCTCTGACTTTGCCTCTCAAGCTGACTTGTTTTTTGTTTTACAGTCCTTCATAAAGCAAATATCCCAAGACAAAACACAAACAACCCAACAAAAATATCTTTTTTGTTGCACTGATAGGTCTTTTGTACCCTTATGTCTAATGATGCAGGGTTAAAATAGAAAATATAAATAAAGCAACCAAGGTTTGAAACTGACTAGCTGAATAGGAAAAATGTAACCACTACTTAAATGACCATTAATGTGCATTTATTTTACTATTTTTAATAGGGACTAGGCAGACAAATCAATGTTTCCATCAGAGAGAAAGTGCCTTTTAAGTGCAAAGCATTTTTCAGAAGCTCTTTCCAACACCAGCATAGATGACATCACCAGAGAAGGATTGTTTAACTAACAGGGATCATTATATGTTGTTGGGATTTTTCTTCAGTGAACAAGCAATTAGTCTGTCAAGGATGGGCTGAGTTTCTAAAATAAACGTCTAAAAGATGCTTACAACTCCTCTCTGTGTTCCTGACAAAAAGAAAGATTGGTTTTCATGTAGAAGTGAGTTTTGGCTGGTTTTTTTCCATGAGAAAAAATAGTCTTCAGAAAGTCATATCTTCTTAATTTGTATCCAGTTTTATTTTGCATATTTTAGGCTTATTCTATGCAAGCTTATTTCCCATTATCTGTATGTTAGGTCACAGGATTGCAATGGTTTCACCATTATTCATTTTTCTCCAAACATATGACAGGTAAAAGGCACTGATAAGCAATGAAGTAAATATTATATAAAGGGATATGACCTATTCCACAGTAGAGGTTCTGGCCATTCTTGCCATTAATTTTAAGATCAATTGCATTAAAGTAATTAAATTTGCCCCTGAACCCATAAAGAATGATTGAGAGAAGGTAAGTGTAAAAAGAGAGAAGCAGTTCTACCTACTCAGTTAGAAACAAATGTTGTCTCCACTAAATTGAATCCAACTCTGGATGAAACTAATCAGATTTTTTGTCAAATTAGCAGTTCATTGGGTAAACAGCAAAAGGTTACTTTTAAATTAAATGCTCTTAATATCAACTCCATAACATGGTAAACTTGATCTGTTACATTCATCCCCACTAAAAGCATCACCAATCATCTATGGATTTTTTTAAAAAAGAAAAGTGAGAAGTTGCGTATTACATCAGAACTAAAATTTTAAATGAATTTAGGAAAACACTTTGGATTAATTTTTCACAATAATGATGTATCTATTGAAAAATCATTTTCTAACATTACAAATAGATACAGCAACTATTTATTTACCTGACCTCATAAAATTCTATAAAACCATAGGGTTGTTTTTCTTAAACTCTTAACTAGAAATAAATATCCAGCTCCTACTGGCAAATTCACAGGTAATTTTTTCTCCTTTGAAATTTTTAAGATAAAATTGTATTCTTACATGTAAATTTAAATTAGCTTTTTGCTTATTTTGTTTTCTCCAGTTGTTTCTTCTCTCCCAACCTGTTAAGCACAAACCTAATTTGTTATGTATCCTTTCATATATATTTACATTTTTATATATATGTGCACACATACATTCATAAATACATACTATATACAGCATAGTTTGTTTTGATTTTTAAATTGTATGTAAAAGGCAACATATTATAGATACCTGTCTTAGTCTGTTCAGGTTGCTATAACAGAATATCATAGAATGGATGGCTTATAAAACACAGATATTTATTTCTCACAGATCTGGAGTTTGAGAAGTTCAAGATCAAGGGGTTGGCAGATTTGGTGTCTGATGAAAGCTGGAGAGGGCTTGCTTCTTGGTTCAAAAAGTGTCACATTCTTGCTATGTCCTCACAAGATGGAAGGGATTAGAGAGATCTCTGGGGTCTCTGTTATAAGGGTACTAATCCCATTCCTAAGGGTTCCACCCTCATGACCTAATCACCTTCCAAAGGCCCTACCTCCTAACACTATTACATTGGGGGTTAGAACCTGAACATATGAATTTGGGGGGAAATGGGGAGCACAAATATTCAGTCTGTAATAATACCATTCTGCAATTTACTTTTTTCACTTTAATATTATACTTTTGTTTGTTTGTTTGTTTTTTGTTTTGTTTTGTTTTTGTGATACGCGGGTCTCTCACTGTTGTGGCCTCTCCCTTTGCGGAGCACAGGCTCCGGATGCGCAGGCTCAGCAGCCATGGCTCACGGGCCCAGCCGCTCCGCGGCATGTGGGATCTTCCCGGACTGGAACACGAACCTGTGTCCCCTGCATCGGCAGGCGGACTCTCAACCACTGCGCCACAAGGGAAGCCCCTAATATTATACTTTTGAAACTTTTAAATGCACTGTGTTTTAAGTACTGCATAGGATTCTAATTTGAAATATACCAAAATTTATTCATCTATTACCATATGATGACCAATTGAGTTGTCGTTGTTGTTGTTTCTTTCTGAGTTTTCTTGGTTTTTGCTTCTGAATTTAGGATTGCAGCCCTCCTCTGCTCAGGCTCTCTCTTCTCAGCCATTTCTACCCTTACTTTCCAGGGGCTATGGTTATCCTGAATTCTGTCCTTGGTTTTTCAATCCCAGCACATAATGGGTTTTCTATGGGAGTTTAGCTACCCCACAGGGCAGGCTGGGATCTGTCTTCAGAGTAGAAACTATGAAAACGTGAAACTCACCAGATCCATCCCTTTCCTCTATGTTGTCTTCCTCCTTTATTTGTCTGGTCTCTGGACACTTTTGAGTTTTAGTTTTATTTTCTAATATTTATCAGAATTTATAATTAGCTGCAGAAGAAACAGTTCAATGACAGTTACTTAGTTGTTAACCTATATTGTGCTTATTTTTTTGTTTGCCCATCTGTGAATTAATAGAAAATATATGTATTGGTTTCTGCCCTCGGTTCCCAGAACAGAGTTACCGAAAGCTTTGCAAATAGGGGCTCCTAGGAGAATCTTTATTGCAACATTTAATCTCTGACCCTGGTTCCTAACACAGAGCTCCTGAAACCCCTGGAATTTCCTAAGTGATAAAAGCGTGAGGAGCATCTTATGTTCTAATATTTGGTCCTTGACCCTGGTTCCTGACACAGGGTTCCTAAATCCCCTGGAATTTCTTAAATGACAGGAGTGTCTTTTGTTCTAATGAAATGACTCTGGGGTGGGTTTCTCGATGGCTTCTGGATCAGGTCTGGTCACCCCAATCAAGACCAAACCATGTTACAATCTTGGAAATGTCAACCTTGTCCCCCATTCTCTAGAGAAGGGAGAGGGGCAGGAAACGGGGTTCAAAATTGATGATGCCAGGCTTCCCTGGTGGTGCAGTGGTTGAGAATCTGCCTGCTAATGCAGGGGACACGGGTTCGAGCCCTGGTCCGGGAGAATCCCACATGCTGTGGAGCAACTAGGCCCGTGAGCCACAACTACTGAGCCTGCGCGTCTGGAGCCTGTGCTCCGCAACAAGAGAGGCCACGATAGTGAGAGACCCTAGCACCACGATGAAGAGTGGCCCCCGCTTGCCACAACTAGAGAAAACCCTCGCACAGAAACGAAGACCCAACACAGCAAAAATAAATTAATTAATTAATAAACTCCTACCCCCAACATCTTAAAAAAAAAAATTGATGATGCCTACGTAAGGAAGCTTCCATAAAAATCCCAAGGGTAAGGGGTTTGAGATTTTCCGTGTTGGTAAACAAATTCATGTAGAAAGAAGGTGACACTCCCCAACTCCATGAGGACAGATGCTGCTGTGTTAGGGACCGTCCCAGTCCTCACTCTATGTATCTCCTCGCCTGATGACTTATCTGTATCCTTTATTGTTCTTTTAATAAATTGATAAACTAAGTATTTCCCTGACTTCTGTGAGTAGTTTGAGCAAATAATAAATCCAAGTGGGAGGAAGTCAGGGGAACCTCCAATGTGTAGCCAAGTCAGAAGTTGTGGGTAACCTGGGGACTTACTACTTGCAGTTGGCATCTTGGAACTGAGCCCTTAAACTGTGGGATCTAACACTATCTCCAGGTAGGAAGTGTCAAAATTGCCTTCAATTGTAGGACACACAGCTGGTGTCCCATAATTGCTTGGTGTGGGGGAAAAATCCCACACCTTGTCTTTATCCCAAATTGCAATCTTCTGGAGAACAAATATCCTGACATTATTTATCTTTGTTTCCTCTAATAATATCTGAACAAAAAAGATAAACAGTAGAAAATTATTTGTAGAACTGTACTGATATGATAGATACTTAATGCATCTTTTAAATTCTTCAAGGTTGAGACAGTTGTAGTGCTATTCTCTTACTAGTTAAAAATATAAATTCTATATCAATATCATATACTTGAAACTCCCCACTAACCATTTGAAAAATATAGATGTTAGATTATCCCCAGTAGCTGTTAAACTAAAATATAGGCAAATAAACACTCATTGGGGAAAAAAAGTATGTAGGAACATACATACATACAACAATGGCTCACAAAATATAGAATCAACTCTGGGAAAAAAAGTATTGCTGCAAAGCAGGCACAATAAAGATGTTATGTTAAACATTTAAGCTAGCAGTGGTGAGAATTAGAAAGAAGTTTCAGATTAAATAGGAATTGGCTCCTACTAGTGTCTCTGCATTATTAGAGCCAAATGGACTGTCCTCTAAGAGCCTGAGAGGTTCCTGAAAGCTCCACGCCGCCCACATTTGAATTAAGCATAGGTAATGTGAATTCCTCAGAATGTGTCCATTTACATAAATTCTTAATGGATAAACATGAGATTTTGAATTGCCATACTGTTTCTTTAAAGAATTTCCTTGAAAAAAAAAAAATTCCCTAAATGTGAGCAGGAAGTGAGGATTGTTTGCAGCCAACAACAGGGAGTTGAATATCCTCGGCATTTATCTCAACAATACCATGAATAATAAATGCTCTTTAAAGAAATTACATGCTATAAAAAGCACAGTTCCTTTATTTTCTGAGACATCAAACCGCCATTTCTGCTACAAACTAAAGCATAATAATCGTGCCTTAAAAGATGAGACTTGGCATTATTAAAATTCATTAACAAAGTTAAAAATCAGAGGTGAATCCCCACCCCCCCCCAATACTCCAATTCCACAAGCGTTTATTAGGCACTAATCATGGTTCAGGAAAAATGGGGAGCAGTTACATTATTACATACTCATAACGCAAGTGTAGCTGAGAAGTTACAAACACGCCTAAAAATGACGTATTCTCATCCATCCTATTCACAGTCTTATGAATTCCCTTTTTCCAAACACACAAAAATCACTTTTTCTCTATTTTCACCTGCCATTTGGGCATTACCTCATCTTTCTCACCACTAACTCACCTTTGAGTAATTTTCCCATCTTTTTCCCAAAATGTGTGTAATACTTTCTTATGAGTAATATGATTTTCTTTCCCAGATTTTTCCCTTCACTCTAATTAATCCCTACTTGTTCTCACATTCTCTTTTTTCCAAGTAGCCTATTTTTCTAAATCCTATGTTGCACTTCTCTTTGAGCTCTGCAAACAAGTGTATGTAGAAAAAATCAGGTAGTGCTAGAACTGCATCAGATTAAACTCTGCCTTTATTCTTTTGTCAAGGCACTTAGCCTAAATGACAAAAAATAAATTCATAAGCAACTACTCTATAGTGCAAATCTAGCAGGATGAAATGGTCCTACTTAAATGCAAAATAAACTGTGTAATCACATTCCTATAAATGGTGGGATATATTCTTCTCTACCACATCCTATCCCATCCACTTTTTTCAGAGAGAAAATATAAATCAAAATAATTTAATTAAGGCCAGAGCCATTTCCTGGGTAAAAGAGAGAGGAGGCATTAAAAATTATATAGCAGGATAATTTATAGAAGTACGAATTTCTATCCTGTTCTCATTGTTATAGGAACCTAAAGAAATAAAAACAAAAATCTTGCCAATTCTGTAGCTGGAAGGTGAGCCAAGCCTTTTTGTTTAAAAATCAAGTTTTTTCAAGTCAGCTTCACCTTTAAGAAATTAGGCTGCAACATCCTTCTGAGTCCAGAAATGAGACTGAGATCTCTGCTCAGGTTAAAAGAGAAGTGGAGAAATATGGTTTCCCAAAGACAGGAAAGATAATGCCTTGAAGGGGAGAAGTCCTTCAACTAGTGCAGATCTATGTACACTCTGAGAAGTAGGTGCAGGAAGTTGAATTTTTAGTGCCACAGCTTGGGAAACTTGATCAAAATCTCTATGTCCAAAGTTGGCACTACTTTTTCCTAAATATTTGGACTTGCCTAAAAATGGTACTCAAATCCAATTAATTTGATTTATTTTTGTTTGTTTTTTAATATGACAGCACCTTTACCTATATACTGCAGAGAAAACCTGGAGGGTAGTGCTGCCAGCTACAGAGTAGAATAGAAAAGAACCAAAAGTGCCCAACACAATAATGGGAAGCCATATTTTCTAATGACATGGCCAAATCCTTGCTTTTAGGGAATTTTTTTTTTTGTTTTTCATCAAAATGAGTTCAGTCTGTAGAAGATGTGATTAGTGGTTAGCTATTGATCCATTATGTCTTCAACACAAGTTCTTCCAAAGCCTCTGATTCTCATTTGAGGATTTACCCTGACCAAGATGTTCCTCTCAGCTTGACTAAACATTCTTTAGCCAGATTTCTTCCTGACTATAGACCCTTGATCTCTCTTTTCTTAGAGCATTTACTTTAGAAAACTTTCAATTGTAAATTCTGTCTCTGCCCCTTGGAGATGTAAATCTTTTGCCTATCTCTTGCCAGTTTTACAGCCAAGGAATGTTTTTCTCAAGGACCTGGGAACTATTTTATTGAAATATAATCATTTCAATCATCAGGATAGAACCCCTCTCTCCCAGTCTGTGGGAGGGTAGGAAACTAACTTCTATAAGTGTCAATTAGCAAACACAGGTGGCTTAATCACATTGACCAACTTCCCCTTTAACCTCCTCTAGTACTTTTTCACTAGCTCACCCCAGTGTTTAAAAACCCTCTTACCTTGGGGTTCAGTGAGGTTGAGTTCAGTCTCTCTCTTCTATTGCAAGTCTTGAATAAAGTCTTCTTTGACTGCTTAACTCCATTCAGTACAATTTTTCTTTGACAACTCCTCCCCACTTTCAGTTCATTTGATCTAGGGTGAACCAGTTCAAAAGGGGCTGAGAAATGGAGGGTAAGACTGGTGATATTATTTAAGCTAGGCTGAAGCAATCAGTACTTCCAGATTTTTTCATGAGCGAAAGTCAATCTATTTCCTTTTTGCTGAATCCAGTTAGAGTTGAGATGTTTCGTATTTGTCTTCATTTTGTTTTGTTATTTTCTTTTACATTTGCAACCCAAGGTCACAGTTGGTCAACTATTAAAAGAACCATCACAGCTGTAGTTCTTACTTGCAGTGAGTTTGAAAATAAAAACTTGTACCAAATAGTTAACTTGGATCCTTGTTTATGGGACCACAGCTTGTTCTTCACCATTACCCCATCTAACCTTTTCTTATTCTTGAAGGATAAGGCAAAAGAAACATTAACTCCATCTAGCTGATGTTTAGGACACTTCCCAAGACTGGATGGCCCTAGAGAAAACCAAAGTGATATCTCTTCCTGAGATAAGAGAAGGAGTTTTCCCCCAAAGGACAATTGGGTTCCAGCCTGTGAATCTTGAAGGATAGGGTACTTGAGAGGTCAGCATACTAATTAGAGAGCAGGGGGCTCTTCTAGAATGTCCTTTGCATATACCCTCAGATTTCAGGCATCTTCTCATTTGATATTCAAAATGAAAGTCACACTCTCCTTTTTCACAATTCCCTTGTGTGGTTGCCCTACATCTCTGTGTACCTTGTATAGCTTACACAATCTGGCATTCTTTCTAGAACACAGGAGGGAAGTAAGTGACTATTTTTCCTCATTGTTCCTAAGTGGGGAATGGGGTAGGGGTTAGACCATGAAGGGTCTAAGGCTCATGGTCTCCACTAATAAAATTGATTATGGAGATCCGTCCACAGAAAGTTGGAGAATGTTAAAAGATTTGTGATCTTATAGCAGTGTCCTGGAGAGGCCAAGGACAAGTGTGACAGTGTGACAATAAAACCAAACCTTCTGGTCCCCCCACAATGGGTTAGCAAGTGGGAGATGTGGATAAGTGTTTTAGCTCAGTCCTGAGTTATACATATAGGACAGTTTAAAGGAGATCAGAGAAAATAAACATGGGAAAAAGAAAATCTTGCTGTGTATAATCTTAACAAGATGGATAATTTTGTTCTATAGTATCTTCATCCAATTAAAAGATGTTTTCAGAACACAAGGAAAATAAAGAATTCAGTTAGCCATCTGATTTTGCCTGAGGTTTCCTAGTATCCCAGTTAAAATGTAATTTATAAGGCAAACAATCCTCTACTTTCTTGTATCCTATAAAAACAAATGTGGCATGCTCTAATTTAATTACCCCTATTTCTGGTGATACTCTGGATGTCTTTAAATGCAGATAGAATTTTTTTTTTCAATTTGAAAAAAAAGTAAAAACAATAACTTATGTATGAAAAAATAAAAACCCCGCCCTGCTATGCCCCTTCAAAAAAAGCACCACCTACAGCTCTTTTAAAGATCATTTTAAATTAGCAAACAGCATAACATGTCACTTAAGTTTAAACTAAAACTTAAAAAAGCAGGCCTAAGAATGCTCATATTTAATTATGTCTCCACGTAATTAAGTGTGGCAAGCTGATGATAAAACCTTTAAGTAATGACTCATAAAGAGATAAAAATGGAGCATGTGTTTAATCAGTTCACAGCCTTCCTCAGAAACTGGCATCGCTCAGGTGCTAATGAGACACCTGTTGCTGAGGACACCAGAGAGAGCAGTGAATCAGCTGGGACAGAAAGAGAAGGGCTCACTGTTTCTGCAGGCAGGTGGTTCTGTCAAGATGACTGCCAGGAGGTTTAAGCTCTGAGAAGATATTTAAATACAAGCACACAACCAATTCCAGATTTTTAAATAGAAAAAAGGGAAAGAAAATGTATTTCTTCCTCCATTTCAGTGATAAATTGTGGAACAATCTTTTAATTTTTAGATCATAATGATTTTAAGTTTTCAGTGGCTGATACATGTAATATTTCTTTTCTTCGTGGTTTTCCAAGGAACTGTGTTATGTGCATTCAAGAAATGTTATTTATACTGTGTAACCAAGTTTCACTTCTTTCTGCAATTTAAAGGGTTATTTTCTCTATCTTCAAAATGAATAGTGAGTTATTTCCACATGATATGATAATAGAAAAATAAACTTGTATTCTGGTCTCCATGCTCTTTTTCTGACTAGGTTGTCTGACATCTATGTGTTAAGAGATATGACTATGCACCAGGATGGAGAAATGGGGCATTAATATCTGGGTTCCTATGGAAGCTTAAATATGTATTAGAATTTGACAAGCCTAATGGTCCAATAATGAGAAATGGAGACAAGACCATTCCTCCTGAAAGGTGAAAGGTACAATGGCTAGTACTGTCTTCCCTAGAGGACTTTAGACTTGTTACAGAACAAACTCTTCCACTCTTCAAATTATTCTCTGTGGGCTATTCAATTTTTGCCTCTAAGCAGAAACCACCACCAAGGAGCTACTTGGTACTGAGTTTAAATAAACTCATGCTGTATTAGAAGAGGCTTTAACAACATCTCAGAAGGATGCCTTACTATTTCTGGAAATGGAAATTGCTCATGAGCTTCAGAGAGCATCAGAAGTTTTGGAAGTTTAGAGTATAATATATGGGCTTTTATTAAACATATGCAGAGAAAAAGCCAAAAGAGTAATGAATAATTGTTTTTGAGGCAAAACAAATACAAGGTCATATTTGAAAGGAAGAATAGAGATTGAAAGATAAAACAGGCTAGATGTGAATTGAAATCCTGATGGATAATACCGGTAATAATTCCACTTTGAGTATTTGCCACACAAATTTGGCTACCACAACCTGGCATGTGTCATAGCTCAGAATAAGGAGCTCAGGCAACTTTAACATAGACTGCTTGTTCTAAACACAGTCCCTCTATAGCCAAAATAAGTGAGAGAACACTCGAATGACACATCTGATGCCCCCATCCCCCAATTCCTCCAAAAAGCTAGAAGTTATTCAGGCTGGAAAGTGAATTATTATCTAATAGATTATCTGCCATCTATAAATTCACCAGATAATTACTCAACCTCCTATTTAATTTTGATTCTCTAAGTATGCATTGCTTATGAAAATATTTTGAATCTCCATTATAAAAAAGCAAACAGATGAAGGTCTTAGTGTCTTTTTAAACTTTGGAAGAGTCTTAACTTTAGAACATATTAACTTTATAGTCAAATAACTTGTTTTCATACTCCATATAAGTAATGATTCCGGTTTACATAAAATTTAGATAACATTTTGTAAAAATTTATATAAGTTTACATAAATTATTTTAGGAAAACATTAATTGTGTAAAGTAACATCAACTTGGATAGAAAATATGTATTATTTATTTTATATTAATTTTTAAATCCATAGTTTAACATTAATTTTATATTTTTTGCATTGTCTATTTTTGTTCATAGATTTTATTTCTACAAGAGAATTCCATAGGATTCTTTTAGCAACTGACTATTTCCTGCCAATGACATCTTAAGTGAAACAACACTATGTATGTAAAACAGCAAGATATGAAACAGTGAGTCGTAGCAGACCTTCTTTGTGGAAAGGTGTGGGGAAAATGTGACCAAAGGGTATTGAGGGTAGAGGAAGCAGAAAAGGATGGAATACCTGTGTATTCATTTATAAACAAATTCTGCCTCTTTTCAGGAGGTGTATTTTAGATTTTAACTCTCTGAAATTTCACAGAATTGAAAATTTTGGAGTTCAGAAAAAGAATATAATCAACAATTTGATTTTAAAAGAATATTTGAGTGTCAAATTTGCATTCTTTGACCAGGTAATTTTTCAGCCAGAAGCCTTACTTTGGTTGCTGAGTGCTGACCTGCCTTTGCTGGAAGTTGGTCTGTGCACAGGACAAGCGTCCATTCCACATGCTGTTTCCACTCAATGCAAGTGCTCTTAGTGGGGTTGCCCCTTTCTGGTACAAAGGGCATCTGCGGAAAGAGGGGTCTCTCAAAGGTGGAAGGCTCTGCTTTGGAATATGTTGAGAGCAGAGGAAGATGCTTACTGAAGGAATTGCTTTTACTCTATTCTTTTTTCACTGCATCTCAGGTTTTCACATTACGAGTTATGATTTATACTTTTCAAAGGCTGATTTGCATAATCTCTCATGTTCTTGTTTCAGTTGCAGATTCTTATTCAGACACTCTCTCTAGATAGGTAAAGTATATATTTTAATGGTCCTTTTGGCTACCCTTAGAATAGAAGTTTGTCCTTTCTCATTAAAACGTATGAGCTTTTACTGTTATATTTTATTAGCTGTATTGTGTTGTATTCTTAGCTCATAATGGTTGCCATAAATTATTGAGTTTCTAAATATAACTAATCGTTTTTATTGGAGATATTTTTGATAGATTTTCTACTTTTCCATCCCTTCTCATGAAAATTTTTCTTTTTTCTCCCCTCAGTCACTTATGGTTTATATAGATATAGTAACTGCTTTATATGTCCTTTCAAAAACAAGACACAGAAAAAAAACAATGATCTCATTTATTAAGTATAATTATACTGAAAAACTACAATTAGAGGTTCTGAAACCTGTTTATAAAATTTGGGGAAAAGTTTCGAATCTTGTTTCTGACACAATATTGCTATGAAACAAAACTGGCATGTATTAACATCTCTTATAAATCCATTTTTCAAAAATAAGTAACTGATTTGTAAACTTCCAGCCAATTAACTCCAAAATGGTTAATCTAGTCTAAGTATGGTCTGTGTGCTAAACTGTTTAAAGTTCTTAATCCACCTATTGATGTAAATAGTTATAAAAATTAGCTTTCTTTAGAAGCTCTATTTGTTATTTTGGAGTCATGCATAGATAGCCGGCCTCTACTCAGATTTTAGAATTATTCATGAATTCTTGGGGAAATAGAGCCAAGGAAGTAAACACACCATTATTTTTATTTATTCATATCTTTTGAGTTCCTCTTTGTCTTCATTTTATTAAAGTCAAAAACATAAAGTTATCATTGATCAACAATATGATTAAGAATATACTTCCTGCACTTTATGTAATTCTTTTATAATTCAAAACACTTTTTATTCATGTTTACTCTTTGAATAGCTTTGGCCTTTCTTGTTAGTGTGTTATAAATGAAAATCATTGTAGCGCAGATATAATTAAGCTCCTTTCTTTCAAGAATCCTGCTTCACAAAATTAAGTACTTAATCAACTAATGTTTTGACTACTTTGCATTTAAACAGCAAACTGAAGAACTGATTTAGAATTTCATTTGGCACATGAATGGATTTCCTTTCTCTGAATAGTAAAATACAGTCACTCCTTAGTGATCATTACCCCTTCCTGGTGACTAGGTTTCTATTCCTACTCAAGCTACCACCATGGAGTAGTCAGATTAATTTGTTACAGTATTTGATTAGCCATAGTAATGCATTGCCTACATGTTTAGAAAAAGTTAATTAATGTGTTTTAGGTGATTGCAATCATAGTTATTCAACTGAAAACGCTCTCCTTTTCTTTATTAATAATTATACCAATCTGCATCACAATCTTTAAATTATGTAAATATTTAAGATATATAATAAATAAGAATGTATGTGAGAATCTTCATATATATATATATATATATTCTGTGTAGATAAAAACTAAAGTTTTGAAACTGGAAGGTAGTTAATTCATTTTGACTAGTGAGGTAACCTGTAAGGTTTTGAATTTTCTGGGAACACAGCTGCCACTGACCAAGACAGGACAAAGATCCTTTTTGTGTGGCTCTAGAAATGATTTTTTTTTTACCAAAAGATTTGTTACCCTTGGGATATGTGTGAGATTGGGAAAGGATGTGGAACTGTGTGTGTGTGTTTTGTAGGTGTGTGCCATGTGTGTGTCTTCATGTGTGATGCAGAGAAAGATAAGAGGATTAAGAAAATCACTCCAGGATTGCATATTTATAGGGATTCTTGCTTAAGGTATTATACTGAGAATTATGTTCATACAATTTCTAAAGTAATTTTGGGAAGTGGACTATTGAATATTTGTTCTCAATTAGCATGAATGTCACTGTATCGAGAACCAATAATACAAAGAATGTGTAAAATAGATCATTGTTTAATACATTAATAGAAGTGGAAGGAAAGATATTCCTGGTTGAGAAAACAAGTAGGCAAGGCAGGTGTGTGTGTTGGGGATAGTAAATCACTGATATGTGAAGAATGGGAGACAGTTTGAAGGGAGATAAACCTGGAATAGCAAGTAGCTTTAGTCCAGACTCCCAAGCACTTTGGAGTTCCATGCCAGGTAGCTGTGTCGTGTTTCCAGACCCAAAGAACTACTGGATATCACTGAGGAAAAAGAAATGGCCTCTTTCACATCTTAGAAGAAGACCTCTGTACAGAAAAAGAGTGAAACGTTAAGAGATGAAATCCTGAACCGTTAAAATGTGTGACTATTTTCCTCCCTTATTTTAATCTCCTTCCCTCCATAGGTCTCCCTTTCTTTCCTTTTTGTCCTTTACCTTCTTTCTTACCAAATAAGTAAAAGAAAAAAGGTACTGGTATTTGTACCCTTTGGAATCACTGATCCAGTCAGTCAAGTATTTGTATTAAACTGTGTCTGAAGAAAAACTGAAAGATGAGTGAGAGAGAGCGAGAGAGAGTGTTCTGATCAAAATCATCATTTCCAACCCACTTTTTAAAAATCTCCTTCTCTCCTCCTGTCTCTCTCTCCACCTTCCACCAGGCCCTCTCATCATTCAGCACATTCCCCCCAACTTACTCCCTGAACCCACAGCTGAAAAACCTCTCACACTTTCTCCCTTCTCCCACTTAAACCAACTTAACCTCTACCTTGCTAAGCCCTTCAATTTCCCCTCTAGCTACTCTGCTACTCCATCTGACCATTCTCTATTTCTCCATCATAAAAGTCCAAAAACTTCTCTGGCAAGGATCAGACTATCCTTAAAGGTCTGGGAAATTGAGGAGAAAGACTATTCTCCAGCTATGAGCTTTGGGAGGAGGAGAGCTGAGAACATGTATACACAAATCAGGTTTGATATTGTAGTAGTTTAGTTAATATATATATATATATATATATATATATATATATATATATATATACACACATACACACATGTGTTTCCCCCAAGACTTATTTTGGACTTTATGGCCTTTTTTTTCTGCTTGAAATAATGTGAGTCTGGCAAAATGCTGATATTTGCCTTTTACCAAGACACTGAAGGGCTAGGATAGAACTAAGTGAAAAAAAGAAAATTAAGAAAAAAAACAAACCTTCACTGAGTTACAGAACTGTGTGTATCATTGTCATATTTGCTACATTTAATGTGTGCAAGGATTCTTGGTGACTCTTTGTGAAAACAGAATCACTCAAACGGGTCTTAATAGGAGCATCCGAACCTGTGATTTTGATGTTCCTTGTAAGCTGAGAAAATCAGGCCTTGTGAGTAATTGAATGAGCATGTAGAGACTTATACAGACAAAGACTTCATAAAGTGGTTTGGATGATGACTCAGGTGGAATGCCGCCTCCAATGTGGGGCCCATTATGGGTCAGGGACAATGATAATGTGCACATAAATGCAACAGATTGGTCCAGAATAGGTACTATAAAGACAGCCTTTTCCTAATCATGTCACCATTTTGTGTCTGCTGGTTTGGATTATAGCCTAGATGTTCAAAGGCAAGACCATAAATGGAAAATATTGAAAAGTATGTCATCATAAGCCAGAGTGATCTTTAAAAAGTGGCAATCAGATCACCCCAGCTCCCCAGTGTAAAAACCTTCAATAGCTTCCTAGGCATTTAAGAAAATATCTTTCAACCTGGATTAAAAGGCCCTGCATGACTTTTCTCCTGTCTCCCTCTTCAGGACCATCTCCTCCAGGCCTAATCCTACACCTACTAGATTCTCACAGAATACTGTCAGGTTTTAATAGCTGCCGTCCCATTCCTACTTTACGATGCTGGACTGCATTCCCTCTGCCTGGAATACTCTCTCAAATGATCTTCCCATGAGAGGTTGTCTTTGTCATTAAAGTCTCAGATATTTTTATGTGCTTAGCAATTGACATCATCAAGCAGCTTCTATTTCTCTCTCTCTCTCTCTCTCTCTCTCTCATCCATGAATCTATCTCTTCTCTCATCCTTGAATCTACCTTACTCATGATCTAAAAATACAAAGAGTCTTCCAGGAATACATGCCCTTTCTTTCACATTTGAATGAGTCTGAGAGTATAGAAACTGATCAAACATGATATATTAATTCTTAAATGTGTTTTAAACTCTAAATAGGACTTCTGAGCAATGTAGTTTTATCCTGTCCTCCCTGGAACACTGCAACAAAGCTGTGCCAACAGGTGAGTTCCCTGGACAGACCCTGACATTTCTTTCTGAGCCTCTGTTTTCTCAGGGTGTCAAGTGCACACTGCACAGATTCGCTGACCTAAGATATCCTGACTGAGGGCCCGAGCATGCCCTGGGGGCTTCCTCCAGAGACAGTTTCATCCTTACATGCTCCTGCAGGTGTTCTGTTAGGTGTTTCTTCTAATCTCTGTGATAACTACTACAGCTCATTTTCCCCCACTGAGGGAGCATCTGGCTATTTGTCTAAGAGAAGATGCTCAGGAAATTAGCGTCTGGTCTCATTTTAAATCTTCCTTCATCTGAATTTGCAAAAAAGGCATGCATATGGGCAAAGTGAAGCAGAGTTGAGAATCAAACTCAGGATAAAAATCATGAACATAGCAGGATAAGATGCAGTTTGATATTATGACTGGTTTTCATTTAATAAATGGTTCCATTAATAAATGTGTTCTATATTATGCAATAAATTTGACAGAGAATATAATACATATACACTTACAAATACACAGATATGTGCAAAAAATTTAAGTGACAGAGTCACTATCCAGAAAACTGAGAAAAAAGATCATTTATAATTTTCTTCCCTAACCCATCCATACTTAACATTTTTAATTCAGCAACTTCTTTTAAAAATTAGCTTCATATTCCAAATGTCTTATCCTATTTTGCTCTCTTTATTTGACATTAGAATTGATTTATCTTCTCATCTTTGTAAAAGAGTTACTGTCATTTTTGAACATGTTAATATTTGGTCAAGTAAGTTAATTTGCTCCATCACTCCCCTATTGATGTTATTGCTTTATATATAATTTGTTTTCAGTTTTTCAATTCTAAATGTCATTACTAATTAAATTTAAATGTATAAGAAATTTTAACTATGTATATATATTCATATCTAGACATTGATTTATTTTATGAAATTCTAGGAAAAAGCAGTGGTCCTTAAAATTTGAGTCATGGCCACTTTGCTATCAAAACATATATCACAGTGGTCTGACATCAAAGTGCCATTTTACGGAAGTATATACACAAGGAAAGACAGTTTTGAAAGAAAGATTGTTACTCCCACTCCTTCAGAGATAGAAAATATTCACTTTCCAAGTCTATTCTGATGTTTAAGAAATCTTGAGAAATGTGATGAATTGTATCCTAAGATGCAGCTTTGGTTAGAAAGATAAAAATGATTAATGGGTCAAATAATTGCTAGTGCTTCCCTAACCCCAAGAACAAAGAGTTATACTGTGGGTGCCTTTCAGCCTAGGGTGTTTTCAGTTTCTTAATAGAATTCATTGTGAACATTTCATAAGAGTTCACTGAAGAAAAATCTGGAGTTTGAGCATCTCTAGAAATACTAGAATCTGAAACAATATTAGATGCTTGTTTTCCCTTCATAATAAGCTACTGGAGCTTAGTGGAAGCAGCCCCTCGGATGGCCTGTTTGCCACAGTCCTCATCTTCACCTGTTTCCTTTGTGCTCACCATTAAGTTCAAGACCTTTGATAACCTCTGAAGTCCCAACTTTACAAAGGGTGATAGTGAGACACAGGGAAATTAATGATTTGACTGGACAAGTGATTAGTCATTGGTAGAGCCAAGACATTTCAAATTCAAAAAGCTCTCATTTGAAATATTTATTGCTTTAAAACTTTATTACTCTATTTCAAATGAGCATTTGTTGGGCATCAATTATGTGTCAAGTCATTATGGTTGCTATAGGGACAATGATAAACAAGACAGGAATCCTGCTCTCCTGGAGCTTACATTTTAGTGTCTAATGGATGAATACCAAAGAGGAAATAAATGCAAAAGTAATCATTTCTGAAGAGGGTAAGCCAGTGCTCTAGAGAACTGAAAAATGAATATGTCCTTCATCCCAGGAAAGGTTACCAAGTGTAGTGGAAAGGAGAGCAGGACATGTCAAGGAGGTGATGCTAAGAGGAAGGGAGAGTGGTGATAGAAGAGGGTGGTGTTTTGAAATAAAGGATTTATCTCAGGCCGTTTGATTCAAAGGAAAGGGGTAGCTAAGTTAGGCGTCAGAGAACAAGGAAGATTGGAGAAAGACTTTTAGAAGCCTTGTTGGTAAGCAGGTTTGCATAGTTCTGATTATAGTACATAATATGATGATACCTTTCTTTCCCAACTTGCAATCTCCAAGAGCATGGATTCTTTCAGAGGTTTTCCAGACATAGTGTGTTATTAGAAGTGATATTTCAATGATGACGATTCAACGTTGCTATTAGAAATGATACTTCAGCAACCTAAAAAGATTATCAAGGCTCCATACTCAAACAACTTGGTTGGATGAAATACAAACAAATTGAAAAATTATAGATAAGAGTTGCCAAAACTAATATATACTATTAGAAATGAAGATAGTTGGTACTTTCACCTTGGGGGTAGCTGGTGACTGGAACGGAGCATGAGGGGACTTCTGGGTGCTGGCAAAGTTTTGTTCTTTGATAAAATGCACTTCCATAGGTGTATTCAGTTTTTTAAAAATACCCTCAAGCTATACATCTGAGATATTGTCACGTTATTGTATTCTTCAATAAAAAAAAAGTTTAAACAGTAAATGAAATAAAAACTGGCAAACAAGTTACACAGATATTACTGGTATGAAAAAATTTTCAGGAGCAAGGAATCTTTTTAATACTTAAAAAATGGGTAGACTTCATAAACAGAGACAGAGAGAACGGGTATCCAGAGGGAGGGAACAGCAAGACACAGAGGAAAAGAGGAAAAGTATAGACCAGATACATGGATCAAGAAGTCAGTATAAGCTCCTCAGGTGACCTGGTCACCTCGGCTTCTCCTCGCCCAAGCCTGCAAAAATACCTCATCAGGATTCACGTGTGAATCTATGGCAAGTGACTTGATAGCCACCCTAAATCTCAGCCATAGCTGATCCTTAATTTTGCTTTTTTTTTTTTTTTTTAATTCTTTACACATCCATGACCTTGAACAGTGTTTCTCAAGCTTGAGCATTCCTCAGAATCACCAGGGAGACCTGTTAAAACATAGAATGCTGGGACCTACACAGAGTTTCTGATTTAGTAGTTCTGGAATGGGGTCTGAGAACTTGCATTTCTAACAAATCCCAGGTGGTGTTGATGCTGCAGGTTTAGGGATTACATTTTAAAATCCACTGCCTAGAAAAATATTCTTGGCCTTTCCTAATTTTTCTAGCTGTACCTTTTCTTTGTAATCCCAAAGAGAGTCACTGAATTTCCACATTGCAAGAGACCTTAAAGGTGAGTTGAGTCCCCACCAAGTCATGCTCATCTGGTCTACCCTGACACAGCTCTTTCTTTTTTCTATTTATTTAACCCTTATTGATCCCTCAAAGCTTATTTTAAATTGTGTAAGGCTGTACAATTGGAGCAGACTTTAGTGATTTTCTTCCTCTGAATGTCTGGATCAATTATCATAGAAGCATAGATAACACTGGAGGCCTAGCCTTCCTATTATTTATCTGCATTTTCTTCCTTTTTCCAACTATATTGTAATCCAATCCATACACAGACCTCAAACACAAACCTCCACTCCCACACACACACATGCAAGTTTTGCTGATCTTTACTTGTATGTCTACTGTGTAACAATCACATGGTTAATCCCATAGTTTATGGTACTTTAATTTTTCACAGTGGCCCTTGATAATGCTATAACTTCACATTACTCCCACCACTGGGCAAATTGACTTTTATGTAGTAGATGTTGAATACCAGAGGACAGAGACTGCTTTCTGTTTATTCCCAGAACCTAGCACAGTGCCTGGCATGTATTTTTTGCTTGAAAATATTTATTGAATGAATGAATGATGCAGAGCTTATTTTTGCCATAGAAATACTGAATATATATGGTATATCTCTAAACATAAAATCTGTAGATGATATTTGAGACTAGTGCTAAGGTAAATAAAAATTTAGTTAAATGGTTTCTTTTCCTATTCAAACCAAATCATATAATACCCTTAAAAGTACACCTACAGCTCAGCCAAATAACATTATTTCAATTTTCCAAAATTCAACGACCACTTTATGTTAAGACCAGATGCAATCCTTATGTAAGTTTCTGGTGTGAATCACATAATTCTCACGCCTATCCTCCTCCAGACATTTTGTCTTTTAGAATTGTATTTTTGAGTGCTTTACAAGAGAAAAAAAAATCTGAAGAAACTCTCTTGCCTTGGTACATAAATGCATCACTTACAATGGATGTGGCAGTAGCTTGTTGACAGTATGAATATAGAACTAGTAAGAGTAGATTCCAAATGCCACATACAATAAAATAACACACAAGGCAACTGGTTAGCCTTTAATTTTAGTTTGTGTCCTGAGAGCTATTCTCTTATGTTTTCTCTTTTTATTATCTGTAGTACCTTTCTCATGATTCAGTGCTAATACCAGAGAACCTAACTGTCAAGCTACTTTAGGAGGTCAACATTAATTCATTTGATTAACAAAATACTTATTGAATGTCTAATATGTGCCAGGCACTCTTTTATGTACTGGGGATACAGTACTGAAAAAGACAGACAAGGTCTTGACATCATTAAACTTATAATCAAATGAAGGAGCAGACAGACAATTAAATATATATATATATATATATATATATATATATATATATATACATGAATAAATGCACAATACATAACTTCAGGTAATGACATGTGCCGTGGAGAAAAAAATGATCAAGTGACAGAGAACATTGTGATGGGTTACTTTAGGTGGTCTGGACAGGGGTTGCCTCTCTGTAAAGGGAACATTTGACCCAAGAAGTAAATGTCAAGAAAAACTCCACCATGCAAGATACAGGGAAGACCATTCTA
Organism: Grampus griseus; assembly: GCF_964374135.1. Taxonomy (NCBI): domain Eukaryota; kingdom Metazoa; phylum Chordata; class Mammalia; order Artiodactyla; family Delphinidae; genus Grampus; species Grampus griseus. Next base: position 16,459,519 of record NC_139018.1, on the reverse strand, counting down.
GGGCAGAGGAAAAGCGCAAAAGTGAAATTACCAATGAAATCCACAAGAGTTTACAGGGTGTTCTACTTAACATTATTGTTGAATTTCTAAGAAACTGATTTATCACAAATCAAGATATAAAATAATTACTTCAATGGAGAAAAAAAGAAGTGAGGCACTAAAACACTGCAGCCTGGCAACAACAGTTATTTTCCTTAAAATAATTTCAATGAAGGGGTTTCTAAATCTCTAAGCAGAGCTGGCATTCAAAATACTAAACAGTCAATCAGAATGGACATTAACAGGGATGCTGCTAATGTCCATTCCAGGAATATTGCTATAAAACATAAACATCAGTAAGTAAGTACAGCACTGGATGGGAATAGTTCTGCAAAAGAATATTAGCTTTTCTTATCCTGTAGCATTAGAGCTACTACAATCAGCATCATTGATGCAAAGGATGCCCACCTCTCTTTCCACAGTAGTAGGTGCTCACCTTAGTGGTAGTTCCAGATGGAAATTCCAAGAGTAGCCTGGATATTGCAAATTGTACTCCCAAAGTAATTAATTATATTATTGTCATTTTTGTTATCAAATCACATTATTTACTCATTCTATAAAGATTTATTGAGTCCCTATGCCAACTAAAAATTGTCACTCACCATCTGGCACTGCAATAATAAAGTCACTAGCCACTGGAGTCACTAACCTTCAACACACCCTGAAAGGAGTTCAGGGTGGAGATCAGGAATGAGGCACTCTGTGCTCTGGAAAAAACTGGCAGAACGGGCCTTCAGATAGTTAGATATTTTCAGGAGAAGATTTTATGAGCCCAACTTCTTGTATCTTCTCATAATTAGAAAAGCACTAATATCATTAACGGAGACATCTGCTCCTTGTGACTAGCAACAAGCTTCTGCCCAAATGTGTGCTTGATTGCACGTGCCCCCTTCACTAAAATCACATGTGTACTGACCACCACCCCTTACCTCTTCAGAAGAGTTCCTCAAAGCTATCTGAGATGCTGTCTCCTGGGCTACAGTCGTCATTTTGCCCCAAATAAAACTTAACTCACAACTCTCACACTGTGTATTTTTTTTCAGTCGACACCTACTATGTGTCCCTCTCTGCTCTGGGAACTGGGGTTGTGGGAGTGAACAAAACAATTGAAGTTCTACCCTTGTGATGCTTATATTTTATGAAAGAAACCAACAATAAACAAGATGTATGAATGAAATGTAAAGCATTTCATGTAATGATAAGAAAAAAAAAAGGAAATCAGGCAATGAGAACACAAAATGTTAATGAGAGATTAAAATTGGAGGAAGCCTGGACATATGAGAGGGTGAGTTGGGAACCAAGACCCTCAAGGAGATGAGGAATCTAACTGTACATTTGTTTTGTGGTGAGAACTTTCCAAGAACAGGGAAGGACAAGTGCCATGGTGCTGAGGCAGGAGTGAGACAAGTGAAAGATAAATAGAAGATGGTTCAAAGAAGCAAGGAAGATACATCATCCATGCCTTGGAGGGCAAAACTAAGTCCTAGCTTTTGCTTTGAGTAAAACAGGAAGTCAATGGAGGTTATGAGTAGAAAATGACATGGCCAAAGAACACTCCCATAAAAATACAGCAAAACTCACAGAACAGAAACAATATAAAAAATGGAAGAAAACTTAACTAAATGATATTAACAATTTAGCAATCATAATCTTATGATGTAAAACAGTTTTGATTTACCAGGAAAACTGAAATTTCAAAAGATAAATTTCAAAGACAAAAAAAATCAAAATACATGTAGGCAGAAAGATCTGCTTCTATGTAGATAAAATCATATAATGGTTTCAAACTCCTCTTCCATCCTAAAGGACAGAAGACACTGGCATAGAGTTTTGTGAGAAAAAAATAACCAGTGAAGTCATTCTTAGGTGAGATTGAGTGAATGACAAGGAAATGCAGAAAATAGACCTTATGTGTAACATTCTGGCAAGAGGGACAGAGCAGGCTGTGGATTTTAGTAACTTCCCCTTAATAAGAGATGAATAGAACAGCTACTATCCAAATGCTGGTATAAAATGACTAGTGGTAAGTAATAAAATTAGTTAAACAGAATTTAGAAAAATGTGATTATAAATCTCAATACAAAATTATGAAAACATAATGTGAAAAACATCCCATAACCCTGATATCTATACCTAACAGACAGGTCACAAAAATAAACTATAGAAAACTATCATTTCTGAGTTTAGATGTGAAATCTAAATAAAATACTAGCAAATCAAATTCATCATGATATTAAAAATAATACACTGCAAACAGTTTATGACAAGAATTCAATGGTTGTTTAATATTAGAAAATCTAATAATATAGGTCTTACATCATTAGATCAAAAGTTAAAAAAAAAACAATAATTTTATCATTCCATGAGACTCTAAAATGTTTAGTAAAACTCAAAATTCAAGCCCAAGCAAACTCTTAGCAAATGAGGGATACAATGAATTTCTTTAACAAAATGAAGAATAGCTGTCTCAAGCCACCAACTAACACTACTCTCAATGACTCATCGATTTTGATTCAACAGATATTTGCTAAGCTCCAACTAGGAGTGAGTAAACAGAGAAGAGTCAAAACAGACAGTCCCTGTCTTTCATGGAGCTTAAACTGTAATGGAGGGTGAGCTTTGAATAAAGACCCACAAAGAGGTGAAGAACCTAGCTGTGCCCTTGTGGGAACAAGTACATTCCAGGCATAGGGGAGCAGTGGGGTAGAATTGGCAATTGAATGGAACTATGGCCACTAACAATAGAATCAGAGGCAAGGCTTTTATTAGTTCTATCACTTTCTATCATCACTACCTATCAATGCTCTGGAAGTTCTAGTAACTGTCATAGGAGAAGGAGGAAGAAGGTAAGAAAGAGGGGAGGAGGTGGGGAGAGGGGGGAAGGAGAAGGAAGAAGAATAAAAGGAAAAACAGGAGGAGGGAAAGAGGAGGAGGAAGATGAGATAGAGGAAGAAAAGGAAGAGGAAGGGAAAAGGAAGAAGTGTAGCAATAAAATTCAAAAATAGGACAATTATAACTAATCATAGATTATATAATTGTATAATGAGACAAAAACAAACTATTAAAATGTGTTGGAATATTTGGGTAAATAGTGACAAACATTTTAAAAAATTAATATTTTCTTATACTAGCAAGAAAAAAACAGAAAGCTTAATGGAAAATAAATGCTATCGTCAATACTAACCATATCACAAAATACTTAGGAATAAACTCAAAAAGAAAGTTTAGAAAACCATTATGAGAAAATCTACAGAGCATTACTGAAGGATACAGCAAAAACCTTAATAAACAAAGAAAATATGAAGAACCCCTGGAAGAATGATTCCAACTGAGAATTTAACTTAATTTAGACGATAAAGGAGTCTGAGTAAAAATTTCAATTGTGTTTTTGGAAGCAGGATGTGGCAATTTTCTATACTTAACCAAAATGATAAAAATAAGTAAATATGTATCTGACAATTTGGAAAACAAAACTAATGAAAGGAATTTAGAATATTAGCTATCATAGCAATACATAATAATCAAAACAGTATAGTACTGGCAATACGGTAGAAAAATAAATGTACTATGATAAAAAGCCCACCTTGATTTAAGGAGATATATAGTTTAGAATATTAAATATTTTAAACTGAAGATTTAGATGTTACAAAAAAGTGGTGGAGGCAGAGAAATCTACACATTGTTTAAATAATTTTTATAAAAAGTAAAAATGATTTATTTTTTGCAACATACACCAGACCTCAGTGGCATGTAGAGACAATTTGTGATCCCTGAAATCTTTCCTATTCTAAGGCAATAAGAGAAAATAATCCTACATGTTCCCTTTGTAATCATTCCTGTAATGATGGGTTTCTCTCTGTATATTGAATATATATCTTCCATGTGGTAACATTATTTCCTTGGCTTTCTAGTGGGAAGTAGCATGGTATAGGGGGAAAATCATGGGTTTTGACCTTTCAAAATCTGGATTCAATCTTGACTGTACCACTTGGTATATATGGAATCTTGGAAACATTAACCCTTCATAACTTCAACTTCCTCATTAATATAATTTGCTAATTATACCTACTTTAGAATCTAAAAATTTGAAATTCATTTACAAACTAGCAAATTTGCAAACTTCAATTTGCCTTTAGTACCTTGCAATTTCTCATCCAAATATTATCCCTCAACTTTGCTTAAGTGCTTTACTCTTTATTTTATGTGTCTGTACAGAGATTCCCAGCACTATCTCTGCCCTTTAAGTTATTCCCTGTATTAGAGGAGCTAAAAGCCTTTAAGCTATCTAGCAGATTCTCTTGCCAACAGAGTTCTGTTTAAACTCCTCCAATGAGAGACACCCTATGAAATGTTAAAGATGGAAAAAAAGAAACTATTTCCCCCTGTGGCAATAGGTAGACACATGGGCAATGGCAAGCATGAGGTTTACACTTGACTTCTAGTTATGACACCTTCAGTATTATAGGTAGCTGAGAATCAACAGATGTAGCTTCCTGTGGTTCCAATAATTCCTATATTTTTAGAATTAGAAGCGGTTCTCCATGAGCTTCACCTCCCTGGATTTTGAAAGCATACAATTAAACTATAATATATCATCAATTTTAAGGCGTTTCGAGATTTCAGAGATAAAGAAAGTGGAAATACATGTCTTCTAGAAATAATGAAATATGAAGCCAAGAAAAAATTCTCTGTATGGAACTCTCACTGATACTCTACCTAACATTATTAGATATATCTCTAAATTTCAAGCTGAGTCTTTTTCTTCTGAGCCTGGTTCAGAGCAACTGTCTACACAAAGTTTCTTGAGTGGATACAGGATGAATTCTCTCAATCACCCCACAAAAATATACACTCCCACATGCACACACACAAAGAGAATCACAGAAATCTTGTCACTGATCACATAATTACATTATTAACAGTGTTTCTGTGGTTGGTTTTTTATGGAATATTATTTAAGAAAAGTAAAGTTACTAACTGGATGTCTTAGAAAGACAAGAAAATGAAAAATGGCTCATAATACTTAATTATCCCAGCATGGCCTACTTTGTTGATAAATTAACAACCTACTTAGTGTATCAAGTGCATTTTGTTTGGATAAATTCCCAGTAGTATAACTCCCTTCTATTAAAATTCTATTCTCAGTTATACAATGCTGAGGTTTTTTTTTTAACTGCTATTTTTTAAAATATATTAGCTTCTATCAGTCTAGGATATTTAACTTCTCTGCTTTTGAAGGTAACAATTCTAGAGTTTCTTGAATTTCCTCCTCTCTTAATTTCCCAGAGGTTATGACACTGAACTTCTTCCAGCTTCTCTGGTTGTAACTTCTCTATTATCTTCCCTAGTTTCTTTTCCTTCCTTTTTTTTTTTTTTTACAAGGTATCATCCACATTTCAGCCTTCTCGTCCTCCTACTGAAAGAGGAACCATCCTCAACGTGAATTGCTGCCAAGTCTAGTGCAATCTCCCAACTCGCTGATTTTAAGCAATTAAAGAGAGATGTAAATATCCACAGCTGCCAATCAATTGATTTTTCTACATTTTGCAGATTCGATGGATACAGTTTTCCTCTCTCCACAGACTACAGCTGCAAAATTTGCAACTTTTGAATTTCTGTTCATTTGCCACTTGAAAATTTTGTTTGGAAAAAATTAAAACTTTTTGTGCTGAGGAAAAAAAAAATCAGTCAGCATTCTCTATAAGCACCATAGAAGGCAAGGATATGGAGCAAGACCGGTGACCTAGTCCATAAGAATGGGCTGCAAAGGGCTTCAAACCATACTCCACCCCACAATTTCTCACCTCTGACACCTGCATGAATGGGTTTGGTCATGAAACCGAAAGTTCCCCAAGGCAATGAAATTTTAGTTCATATAGAAAGCCCTCTTTAGGCATCCATATTCCCTGATACTTAATTGTGTTTTGCAACTTCATATTCATGCCTACATGTGAATACTTCTACTTTTTAATATTTTGCAAGTAATTGGATTTTCTGTCTGTGGTCTACCAAACACCTATAGATTTTTTATTGGATCAGGTCACTTATACATCATTTCCACACTGTGAAGGTATAATTTTATTAAGCATTTTTTTGTTCAGCACATCCAATGTGCCAGTATTTCAAGCAAGATATAGTCCTTGACTAAAAATGCTGATATTTCATGCTATAATTAATTAATCTCACAAATACACTCTTTATTCAGCTTTGTGTGGTTCATCATCACCATTTTTTACCTTCAAAGAACATGTTTTGGGGTTGTTATAATGTCCTTAAGATGGAGAAGGGAGTTAAAGGATCGTTGATAGGAGTTCTTTAACATTCCTCAAGTAGAAATGATGTGGTCCCAGAGAGAAGTGGTCCCAGGAGGAAGGGGAAAAAGTCAAGGTTATTCTCAAAGTTTAGGTTATTCAAATATTATTGAACAGCTAAGAAATGCAGCTATAAAAGAGATTTCAAGCTCTAAAACATGTCAAAAATTAGTAATTAGATTTAACCCACTAGCCGGAACTTATACAACAAATTCTGTGTCTAATTCTAAAAAGCTGCCTCTGTCTTCCGATTCCATTCAATCATGATGCCCTATTGCAGAAAACACCAGTCCAAGAGTGAAAGATGAAACTACTACAGGTATCCCTGTATTGATGAAAGATCACTTTACACCATTTCACTTTTACAAAAGACCTGTTTTTCACTAACCATAAGAAATCTGAAGAGGATTTTCACTTTTACAAAAAAAGGTGGAAAGCAAAAAAATGCGTTCAGTGTTGGTTTTGCAGGGAGCCCTCAAAGAGGCAGCAAGAACCCTGAGCAGTAAGGGGGCACAACCAAGCTCCTTCCCTGGTAACTACATTCAGCATCTCAGCATCAAACCATCATAGCTTTGAACTGTGTCTGAGAGCATCTGTGCTTTATCTGAATTTTTTTGTGCATCCCTTAGCAAGTTGTGCCCTAAGGTAATGGCTTCTTTGCTTTATGGCATTTCAGATTATGAAAAGTTTCATAGGAATGTTCTATTTTTGGATAGTGGGGGAAATCTGTATCTGATGTAGCAAGGTAGTTAACATTCCTTTCAGCACCTTTGCTATGTGTGAGTGAGGAGAGATACCTAGGGGTTGTCAGTGGCTGCATCCTCATTTGCCTGCTGCCAGGTACATAATCAAAATCCTATAGGAATGAGGTGCCCCTGACCTTTGGGTACAGAACCAAGGGACTTAAGGAAAGATGAGGGACCTCACTGGCAAAACGAACACACAAGTAGTAATCCTGACAGAGCAACTGGCAACAAGCAGGTAAAACAACACATTTCCAAGAAGCAGAAGAAAACAAAATAATTAACATCATGAGGGTAAATGAAGCCAGCCCTGATAACACCACCCAGAGTGGAAGCAGCAGCAGAGGGCATGGAAGTGGCCATTAACCTTGATGACTGCAGAGAGAAAGTGACAGGCTTGGAAATGTGGACAGAGAGCTAGACTTCTGAGACACAGGAAGAATAAATTCTTTCCAACGCAGGATTGCCTGTTTGATTTGTTTTCGTAGCCTGCAAATAAAACATTCCATATGTTTCTAATTGTGAGTGAAATAGAGGGGAAAAAAAAAAAACATCCTACTTTCAAAGTGGGATCCAAATGTTCTCAAGTGTCTCCTTCCATAAATGGGGATTCTATTATGGTCTCCAGAAATATTATGCTGGGCAGGGTGTACAATTCATAAAGAATTTGTATAGGTGTCCAAGCAAGATGATTCTTTTCTGAGGCCTGTTTAAATTCTTCTGTTTCTTGTACAGGGAAGCATAATTTTAAAACATTATTTGGACATGATTGATTGCACATAATGTTAAATTTAAGAATTATGATGACTAAAATTTTTAATTTTTAGGTCAAAAAGAAAATTTCAGGTGACATCAACAGGCTTATGGTTAGATAATAAATTAAATTGAAAAATACAGGGAAATGCTGAGATACCAGAAAAATGTCCAGTGTAGGCATTTCTCTTCAACTATTTTTTTTCTGATTTGATTAAAAAACATTCATTACAGGTAATTTTGGAGAAGGATTTGTTGTAGTTTAATGCATGTATTTTTTTTTTAAATTTATATTTTAACTAAATATATTGCAAGCTATTTTCTATCCCAAGATTGTCCTAGTACTAACCCATGATTTCTTCTCATTTTGATAGATTGAAATATTATATTTAAGATTAACTCATGTAAAAAATTATTTGGTGCATAGAGTATGAGGAGACCCTAACTTATTTTCTAATCAGCAAAATTTCCCAATATAATTTCATGAATAATGTATCTCTTTACTAATGGTTTCCAATGTTTCTATAATGGTATTAGATGTTAGTTAATATATCTCAGGGAGTATTTCCAGGTTGCTACTGTTACACCAGTCTGGCTGTTGATTCTCAGATCTTCACTATATATTCTACTCACTGTCATTTTATAACAGGTTTTAATAACTCATTGGGGAAGCCTCACTATATTGTCCTTTTAATTTTATTTCTTAGTTATATTTTCCTTCAGAGGTCTGTAGAAATATTTTGTCCAATTTAAAAATATTACATTGAAATCGGATTAAATGAAAATATATAAATTGACCAAGGAGTTTTAGTAAAATGAAATACTACATCTGTGCTGGTCAATTGCTGCTCTTCCAAAATGCCCAGGAATGTCCGACCTTAGAATGTCCCTGCCTCAAACACTCTTCCCCAGATAGTGAGTGACAAGCTGCCCCCCTCACTACACTCAGGTTTCTGATTAAATGTCATCTTTCCTGAAAGGCCTTCCCTGACCACCTATGATCACACTTCATCCTCTTCCCCTGCTTTATTTTACTTCATAGGAATTATTATTACATGACATTTATGTCATATACTTGTTTATTTTATAGGAAGAGGAATTTTGTCTGTTACCTGGTAATTCCTCAGCCTGACACATCAAAAATTCTAATAAATACATTTTGAAAAAATAAATGATGAACTGAATGCTGCCTCTATTCCGTAGTTTGTGATTCTTCAGCGAGGTCACTCCAGTCAGTGGAACCTTAGCCTCCCCCTTTCAATAGCAGTTCTACTGAATTATTTCTCTGGGAGTGTGTAAGAAGGGGAAGTTGTTTCACATTTAACTGTTTACTACCTGAAACTCAAACATCTTTTCACTGCCCTGAATTCTCTTATAGATCTTCAGAGATTGTGTCTGAAATGACTATGCTGAGCCAAGAGTAGAGGTTTACCTGAAGTCGCTTCCAAGAGCCTGTCCTGAATTTTTAACAATAAACTAATGTTTATGAAGCACCTACCAGGTGTCAGACATCATTCTGGGAACCTCCTGTAAATAGGCTCTTTTGATCCTCACGACAATTCTGCTAGGTGTGTTGTATCAACCCCCATATTATTAGATGGAAAATCACAGAGTTAAAATAAGTTGTCTGTGGTGCGCTAAGTTGTATGGAGCAGATCCAAAATTTGGATAGAATTTTAAAAATTTCAAGGCCAGATATTGATTCTCTCTGTCTCTCTGTCTCTGTGTCTTTCTCTCCCGCTTTGCTGCGAAGCTGTTTCTCTATCTACCTGCAATTAGCTAAACTGCAAAGTTTGAAGTCATGGTTACCAAGACTGCTCTCACTTCTGACACCAACTGCAAGTTTAGAGGGTTCCCAAAATGACTTTTACTTTTGATAATTCACTACAAGGACTCACAGAACACACTAAAAGCTATTATACTCACAGTTATGGCTTATTACAGGGAAAAGATACAGATTAAAATCAGCTGAAGGAAGACACACATAGGGCAGAGTCTGGGAGGGTTCCAGATATAAATGTTCAGGACGCATTATCCTCCCAGCATTGACATGCAACAATTTTCATAGAGTATTTATTGACTACCAGGGAATTTCACTCAGGACTTAGTGACCATAATTTTTACTGGGGCTTCATTATGCATGCATGATTGACTGATTAATTGCCTTCACACTGGGACTCAGTTTCAAGGTCAACTGTTACTAAATGACATAAATCACATGATTGCTCTTTCTGTTCTTTTCAACCTCCACCCTAAGACTATCAGGTACTGCTGGCTGCACCCTAAGACCTGGCATCAGCCTCCCCCTTTAACAAATACACTTCTATTAGGTATGATGTATGTTACCTCCTAGAAGCTGAGGGCAATAGCTGGATCTCTTTTTGGGCAAGACCAAATTCTTTACTACCCAGTGCCTGAATTATCCATGCAGCCTTCAACATCTCCTTGTGAATACAACATGGCACATTATCGCGGCCAGGGTGCTTTGCCAAGTTACATAAACAAACTTAAATTTGTGGAACCAGGGAAGTTACTGCAACAGAATGGAGGCAGGCTAACACACACATGCAGACCAGATCTGATCATCCTGTCATCTGTTTCTCCAAGTGCTATGCTCCATCTCTCAAAGCTTGTTATAGGTTTGGCAGGTTTTTACAGTACTAAGTTGAGAAAAAGCTCAGATGACAGCAAAAGTGAAACATCAGGACTGTAAACTGCTAATTGCCAATTCCATATGTTTGCAAGGCAAACAACAGCGAGGGATATTGGTGGTGAGAAATTGCTAAAGTTTGTACTTACATAGCTAGTGGGAAAATTCAGTTATGTAAAATCTTATCCCTCATTAATTCTGTCTTCATCCCCAAATCAAGAATCCTTAATATAAAAAATAAGGATCTTTGAATTTAAATCCCAGGTCTCCCAAGCATTTGCTCTATATTTTATGTAATCGACTTAACCTTGTTTCTATGTTTTGGGGATATGAGATTGATGAGCAAGGTAATGTCATACACTATAAAAATGATTAACTTAGACTCTGAACTGAGATTGCCTGAGTTCAAATCTAACTTCTGATCTTCACCAGATGAGTAATTCTCAGCAAGTTGTTCAATATGTCTGAGCCTCAGTTTCCTCGTCTATAATACACCTAATTTATAAAATCTTTGCCATAGAAGAAATGTTCCAACGTATGTTATCTACTATTATTATGAAAGCATTGGGGAGAAGTGAAAAACAGCTAGTTAAAATGTTTTTGCAGTTAAATATGCCTAATTCAAAAAGACTTTGTGTTAGCTTAGTTTAAAATAAGCTAGGCTAACTATGGAGAACAGTATGGAGGTTCATTAAAAAACTAAAAATGGAACTACCATATGACCCAGCAATCCCACTACTGGGCATATACCCTGAGAAAAACCATAATTCAAAAAGAGTCATGTACCACAATGTTAATTGCAGCTCTATTTACAGTAGCCAGGACATGGAGCAACCTAAGTGTCCATCGACAGATGAATGGATAAAGAAGATGTGGCACATGTGTACAATGGAATATTAATCAGGCATAAAAATAAATGAAATTGAGTTATTTGTAGTGAGGTGGATGGACCTAGAGACTGTCATACAGAGTGAAGTAAGTCAGAAAGAGAAAAACAAATACCGTATGCTAACGCATATATATGGAATCTAAAAAAAAAAAAAAATGGTTCTGAAAAACCTAGGGGCCAGACAGGAATAAAGACGCAGACATAGAGAATGGACTTGAGAACACAGGGAGGGGGAAGGGTAAGCTGGGACAAAGTGAGAGAGTGGCATGGACATACATACACAACCAAATGTAAAACAGATAGCTAGTGGGAAGCAGCCGCATAGCACAGGGAGATCAGCTTGGTGCTTTGTGACCGCCTGGAGAGGTGGGATGGGGAGGGTGGGAGGGAGGGAGACGCAAGAGGGAAGAAATATGGGAACATATGTATATGTATAACTGATTCACTTTGTTATAAAGCAGAAACTAACACACCATTGTAAAACAATTATACTCCGATAAAGAGATTTAAAAAAATAAATAAAATAAAATAAGTTACTACTACATATTGTGGGGAAACAAAAATTTTCTGACTAAAGAATCTGAGCATCTTTATCACCAGTTAGTATAAATCAACAGGATGGAAGATGAGACCAAACTGATGAAGTTCTTGCTAAATGAATGAATTTCAATTTTGCAAAGAATAAATCACTACAGAAATGCAAGTGTATTAGTTAATAGTATCGTCACTTCTCTAATATCCCGGATGATCTCCATGGAGGTGTGTCTCAAAGGATAAGAGAGGATTGTTACGGTCTTGTTCCCGTGTTAATAACTGAATAGAGGACCATTCAAATTTTTTTCAATCCACAAGGGAGGTAGAATTGAGAATAGAATGTAGCTAAAGACAGCTGATCCAGGGGTAAACTCCTCAGAAAGTCCTTTTCTTTCTTTTGTTTTCAATTGGAGGTTAACGCTCATTAATCACTGGTTTTTAAAATCTTTATTATTTACTTCATTTTTGGTAAAGATCTGCTACTATAAATGCTTTGCTAATTGCACTGCAGTTTAAAATAAGACTAGTAATAGTTTGTTGGCAAAAATACATGATTAAATGTGTCCATTCATAAATATGAATAATGATAATAATAATATATAATATAATATTTATGATACATATATTTCATTTATAGCACATATCATACATAAAATAGGTTATATTATTTATATTTACAAAATATAGATTTATAAGTATACATTGCTATATAATAAACATAGCTTCCATTTTTATTGATTTTTTAATGTGATCTATACTGTACTTATACTTATTTTTTAATATTGCTCCTAGATAATTCTGTTATCCTCAAATTTTAGATCAAAGTACAGAGATTCTGGGATGGCAAGAGATTTTTCTAGAGTCACACAAGTAATTGCAGAATTACTGGTATGTGAATCCTGATCTCTGACAAAAATGTCCAAGTCTCTGCCAGTATTCCATGGAGGTGATGATAAAGAAAAACAAATATAGGATAATTGCTATCATATCTTGACTGTTTAGCATGTACCAAAAATCTTGACAGGTGTCAAACATTGTGCTAAATGTCTTGCTTCTCTTATCTGAGAAAATAAAGGTAGTCTCAGATTAATCAAACGATTTGATCAAGTCGGTAGTTAGGGACTTCCCAGACTATGCCATGCCCTAAGACTTCTCTTCAATTGAAATGGTGTTTCTGTTGTTTTGAAGACATTTTGAGCATTCCTGGCACACTCAGGCGAGGTATCAAAACTCCAGTCACCGTGAAAGATCAGGAAACAAAAATGAAAAAATTCTAAATTCTGTACTTAATAACCCATGATTTTACTGCTGATCAGACACACTTTGTCAGTCTGAGGGCTGAGTCAAGTCATTTCATTTCTCTATACTTGGAAGCCATTGTCAGTAAAGAAGTAAAACAACTGTGCATTGTAGTTCATCTATAAATGGCATTAAATATATTGCAATGTAGAGAAGCTTAGGAACATTTGTGCGATGGATGCAATTGTGGCTTGGCTGCCTTACTTTCAAAAAGGATATTATCACACAGTAGAATGAAAGCAGCATATCATCTAAGAGCAACCAGGGAAGCCTGAATCTAAAATCTGCCCTGACCTCAATTTCCTACAAAATTTCATTTATTCTTATCTAAGTGTATAATCTGGACCTCCATAAAGGCCTTATTAGCATTGATTTCTTACTGATTTGTCATATGCCAATGCTCTCTTGCAACATACTTGACATTTGACTGTCATAAAAAATGAGGATTGGCAGATTTGTGTCAACTTAACTTTTAACCAAACTGCTATGTAATTGAGCAGGAAAGCAATGTTAACATTATGCATTTGATTCCAGTTCATGTGCTCAATGAGCTAACATTTTAGAGTGCCCACCCTAAAAATTCTAATGCATGTCAAATCACTATGTAAATACCAGCAAATCTGAGGAGATTTGCTGTGTCTACATGTGCCTTATGCTGAAGAGCACTAAGCCAGGGAACTGGAGGATTTCCTTTCCCTCTGAAATGTGAATCAGAGGATGTTTTTGGAAAACAGATCAATTTAGGAAGTTGTTTGGAGACTCTGAGCTGTTAATAGATGTTAAGTGCCAAGACCAGGGCCTTGCATTGTATACCAGGGATGATAAATAGTAATAAATAAATATTAATTCCTTTTGTAGTCACTTAACGCTCTCCACTGATAACAAAACAAAATTAAACGAATCAAATCCCCAACAACAATACCCAGTTGCAGAGAGCTGACGAAAGGAAATAAGAAACATACATGTTTTATAACCAATGCAGAGAAAGTGCTCTTATTCATCCTGTTTTGAAAACTTGCAAGTACAGAGATAAAATGTCTTCCTCAACAGGTATTTAAAAAATTGACTGGATGTTTGTTGTTTGTTATATGTGAAGAGGGAAGGGCACGGTAGTATCTCTGATTAGAGTACCGTTTAAAGTTTACTTTCTTATTAATTGTCCTACAGGCAAAATACTTCCATTATAGAAAGCCTCATTGTTACTCCTACTAAAATATTGTGGGGTAACAGAAAGAAGAATTCTGGTCTAACCTGTCCTAGCATGCTCTAATCTCAGTGTTATTATTTATTTACTATGGAGTTTCTTAAGCTCTATGTACTATAAAATGGAATAACACATAACTCATTCTTTTAGATGTTATTGCAAGGACTAAACATGACATGCTTTAGCAAATATAAAGCATTGTATAGCTATAAGCAGTACTATTGACAGCATCTTTTATTTGCTGTTTGCTACAGAATAAATAATGCCATGCTTCCAAAGTTTGAAAGACATCTTGTTTTCAGTCAATATAAGTATTCTGTAAAGGGATTCCTCCACATTTAAATTATATTTTAAAAGCAGCCTATTAAAGTACCTTTGAAAATTTTACTGCAGTTTCTCTCGCATGTATGGATCTTTTCCTCTTGTGAAATCCCAGGGTATTTTAAATAAGGAAAGTTCATTTAGCTCATCTGGTCGATTATAGCTGTGATCCATTTCCCCAACGAGAAGCAAGGGAAGTGTTTCTCAATGTATATCAGGGAAAAAAACTCTTAGGCCATTAGGACTAAAACACTGCATATGCCACAAGCGCTAGGCGCCTAATTTCATCACAGATGATTAATGATTCTGCCATCTGGGCTGAATCAGGCCCGGGACACGGGGACTCTGTACTTCAGTAAGGAGGCACGTTCACTGCAGCATTCATCTAGTTTAAAAATATTTTATTGACACATAGAGCATTCAGAGTCATAAAAATATATCATGTTTATCACTGCTTTTATGGCATGCATAGATATGACACAGGGGCACTGAGCCATACGGTAGTAGACAAACGTTTATTTCACCCTAAGCTGCCACGAATAGTGCAGAGCTCAGCTTCTATCCTCTGAGCAGGCTGGACAGATTTCATCAGAAATAAGCATTTAAGAAAAACAGAAAAATCAATGCTGATGCAAATATTAGTGAAACGTCCTGATTGGGTTTTGTACATGCTCAACAATCCTGTTAGTAATCCACCAGTGCACGTTTCTGCCAAAGACATCAGATTGCTAAACTGGAGATTTTAAAAAATGATCATCTTTCATGGATGTGGGAATCCAGCCAGGAAATTTACCTTTAAGCACTTGGACTAACACCCATAGTTTATGATTACATTATCACCCAGATTCTGATATACATTTTTATGGAGAGCTATTTCTTGAAGAATTATGGTCCAAGACATTTGGTTTTTGAGTTACTGAGTGAACAAACAGTCAATTATGGATCTAGATTTAACAAACACACCTTTCCGTTATCAAAGGCCAGGTTAGGGCAAAGTTTGTGAGATAAAGTGTTGCAAAGAAATCAGAGAAAAGATTTACATTTGCGTATAAATGGCAAGTGCAAGTAAGTGGCAAGGAAGCATTAAGAAATTTGCATCTGATTTAAGCCTTGTCCTTATTCAGCAGAATACACTTGTCTCAACTTGTTGGGCTGTGTTAGAAAGGGAGACAGAGGCCAATACAATATCGAAAGAGATGATGGGAAATGAAGGCTTTATAAACACGGATTGCATATCTGTCAAGTGCTCAGAGAAAGTTCTCAAGACCTTCTCACATCTTGACCTGGCTAAATGTTTAGCTTACCTGGAGGCATGGACAATCTCCCCTTATTAACCCTCCACTCCTATAGCCGCCAAACATATTGTTATTCTTCTGAGACACCATCAGAGTTTCCTACATGTTAAAGCACGTGCATATGACTTTTTCGTGTAGGTCATTTAAATTCCTTCAAGGCAGAAACCAACTCATTAATGTGTGTATATCTCACAATTCCCAGTATCTCATGATAGTGCAGAAAATGGCATGTATTAGACCCTAAAGAAATAAATGGTGAACAGTGAACAAAGAAAGAAAAGCTGTAATGCAGAATAGCACGGTTATAAAGCTCTGCTTAGAGTGTGCTTCGTTCATTGAACTAAGGTGCATCACCATCAATAAGTACTATTGAAAATAGAAAATTTAAAGATGGTATGGTTTCCTTAAGAATACAAACGTAAAAAGTAAATACTGCCTTTGTTGCAAAACTTCCATTCTTTGTTCCAAGTTTCTTTGAATTATAGCACTGGATTTTCTTTGGGTCCAAGCCAAACATACACAAGCAGGTACGGTCTTGAAATCAGATGAGCAGTGGTAGACATACCTGCAGCCTAATACAACAGAATAAAGCAAGAAAGGGTTTGCTTGTCACTAAAAATAATGGTATACATTATTTTGTTTTATTGTGTTTAAAATCTGGTGTCAGCTACCATATAATGAACTAGGTAACAGCAGGTGTCTTCTGAAATAACCTGATAAGACATATTGAATTCTCTTCTGTATTCTAGAAAGAGAGTCGCATGGAAGGAGTACTTTGGCTCCTTGGCACTATGGAGTCATTTACCTGCGCAGGATGGCTTGTTAGAGGATTGTAAGAATTGCAGGCAGGCACTTTTCCCTTGGTAGAGCAATTGCTCATGCAGAATTTAACTTGTCTCTATGGCTTCCAAGATGCTTCTGAAGTGTGCTATTTAGAGGAGGAGGGAAAAAAAAAGTTGTTTTCAAGCAAGAGGTATAAAAAAAGAAAGGGAAAAATGATGTATGTTTTATTCCATCTGATCTTATTTTAAAGCAGCAGTGTTTAAAGAGGTGTGTCCTTGCTGCTCACTACTTATCATCTTAGGTGGCAAAGGGCAAATTTGTGTCATCTGGCAGCTCCATCACTCACCTGCTGTGGAAGTTTGGATGAGGTACTTACTTAACTTCTCTGTTGTCTCAGCTTCTTCATCTGTAAAACAGGGGACAATAAAATACTTATTTCTAAGGAATAAATGAGTTGACACATGTAAAACTTAGGACAGTGCCTGACACGTAGTCTTTTACGTGTTAAATGCTATTTGTGTGGTCAAAAGGTTATTTTGGGAGCTCTGAACAAAACTTGTTTTTCCTGTTTCTTTTGCATCCTGATTCAGAGTGTGACAAATGTTCCTATTAAAAATGTGAGCATCCGGAATTTACTGAAACATTTATCATACACTGAGAAGATCACCTGCACCAACTTTTCATCACCCACTGATTGAAGTTCCGACTCCTTAGGCCCTGGTTGTAGTATTCACATGTCTTAATGTGGCCCTTACGTTTTCCATCCATTATCTCCCTGCTCACCCCAACCACTTCCCTTAAGATATACGCAATGCAGACTGCTTATCATTCCTCAAACACATCTGAGCATTTTGACCTCTGTTCCTTCTACCTAGAATGACTTTCCTCCCCAAATCTTGCCTTTTCTTTAAGGTTAAATGTATATGTTATTTCCTATGAAAGACTGTCCTCAATTCACCCAGGAAGAAAAAATAACTTTTCCCTCCAGATTTTGGCATCATTTTCTCATGCCTTCTAAATAGCTCACTTATTTGTGTATCTGTCCCACTTCCACCAATAAAACATTTGCCTCCAAAAACTGAAACTGAAGCAACTGACAACATCCTTGCCTGCAACAGACACTTGATAAATGTTTCATGAATCAATGACTCCAAACACAGAAACATGGATTTGACAAAAAGTCTCCATTCCTAATACAAGAAATATAGACATCTCCCAAAATTTATTCAGAGAATATTTATTGAGAAGCAAATATTGCTGGGATGTGGGGTTGGTACAAGAAATAGAAAGATTAAAATCTGATGTGGAGGGCTTTGTGACATTTGCCTCCTCCTCTTGAAGACTATATTTAAATGGACAAGTGGTAGTTTGGTAAGCCTTAGCGTGTGCCATAGATATAAATAACCGTACCTAAAATGCATCTGGGCAGGCTTCACAGGACAGGTAGCACTTGGATTGACTCCTGAGTGAGTTTTCCAGGTGAAGTGATTTAGAATGGCATCCAAGTGGAGGAAAAAAATGATCAAAGCTAGGTAGTCCAAGAGTTGGAGGCAAGCAGGAATATAATCAATGTGGGAACAGGTGTTGAACAGGAAGAGGCTTTGCAATGTCTCATCACCTCAGGCAGTTGAGTGCATGGATGCATTGGTGGCTTAGCTTGAGTTACAGGAAAAGTGGGCTTGAAGACAGGCTGACCAGAATCTGGCCAACCAACCAAAAGATTGCTGTGAAAACTCTGGCCTAAAATGATGGGAGTCCAAGTTAAGGATAATAACAAAATAGTTAATACAGATATGAAGCAAGTCTAGTTCAAGTTCACATAGCTGACAAATTGCAGAACTCTTGCCCTTATTCTGCAACTGCATTTATTTAGTTAACTTTGGCCAGGTTCTCAGGGCTGCTGGGCAGATGAAGACAAGGAGAGAGATGCACAGAGACATTAAGTGCAACCAGAGAAAAACCCAAGGAAGATAATCAATGAGAGACGCCAGGTAATAACTATGGTGTCATGCTAATAAATCTGTAATACACAAAGCCTTGAAATGACATATGAGAAAAAATTAGAAAATTATCCCATCTTGCGCTAGAAGAAAGAGCATTCTAAATAGATAAAATGTAAAGAATGAATAAAAGCAAGATGAAAGTGACTTTATTGATTAGCAAGTCACTGTGCTATACTCTTCAGATATGTAATCTAATTTAATCCATTCGATATTATCTAAAATAAGTGTTTGTATCCTTGTTACTTCAAGAAGATTAAGTTGATTGCCCAAGAACCCATAGCTGGTGGTAGCAGATATGGTTTGTGAGCCCAGGAATGGCTGCCTTCAAATCCCATGTAATTTTCCTTTCAATAGGACCATTCGGACAGAAGAATAAGCAGGGACACTAGTTGTTCCCTGAGTGTCACAGGTGAGAAGATGCTTTTTAGAATATTTTCTCTTTTAATAGTAAGCTCTGTTGAAGGGTTCAGTGACCAAAGTCACCTGCTTCCAAAACATTGGTCTTACAGATATAACATTTCACAAATGATTCCAGAACCAAGAATACATATCCTCCATCCACCCTACACTGTAGAAAACCTGGCATAATCCTAGAGTTATCCTACCAGTTGAGAAATTGAGGCTGTCCCAGGAATCTCCCCTTATTCTGACCTCATTATTTCCTGTTACAGATGGTCCTCTTGGTGGAAGTCCAACTGGATGTCCTTCCGGTTCTAGGCCAGATGTCCCACATGTGGGGGGTATAAACGGCCGCATTGTGTTCAGTGAATTATGGCTGCCCTCCCGGATCCTGATGAACTAGGCAGATCAGAAAGCAGCTTCCCATGGCATCTAGTAAATCAGAGCACAAAATATCAGCCTGCTGCATGTATCGTTCACATCCCAAGTCAGCCTTAAAAGCCCAGGTAAACAGTCCAATAAATTTAAGAAAATTGCAGTTGCTCATAAATTATAAACACTTCAGCTCTCTGTACATTTTTCTATCAGCATATAAAGCCATAAAACTGATTATTTTGTAAACTATAATATGGTAATAGAGAAGTTACAAAATGTCTTTAAACTTCCAAGTTAACTGATAGGGAATGGTTACTGAAAATCATCATATATTCATACACTCTTAAAAAATTTATGTAAAAAATTAACACTGCCTTCTACTTAAAAAAAAATACCGTTAATTTTTATGTTTGTATTGTCTGTTTTTTCATAAAAAATTCTATGGTATCTATAGGATATCAGTGAAAGAAAAGAATTGTCCTTCCTTTTTATTTGAATCTTCAGGAAAAGCATAGAGAAATATATGTGATATTTACACAATCACATGCCCAAAGACCAGCATTATTCAGCAAATACTTTTGGAGCACCTATTATATGCTAGACTCTGGGGATTCAAAGTTATCAAGGTATAACACCTACTCTGAATGAAGACAAAACTTAGAAAGGAAAAAGAGATAACCAATCAGGTAGTTTTATACAGTGAAACCAGTGCATCAAACATAAATAGATAACTAGATAGGTGGATGGGTGGGTGGATAGACAGACAGATACTAGATGGTGTTATGGACTGAATTGTGTGCCCCTAGAATTCATATGTTGAATCCCCATCCCCAAAATGTGACTATATTTGGAGATAGGGCCTTTAAGAAGTCAATTAAGGTTAAATAAGATCATAATGGTAGGGCCCTAATCAGTTAAGACTGGTATCCTTATAAGAAGAGGGAGAGATACCAGAGAGCTAGCTGTGTCTCTCTCTCTCTCTCTCTCTCTCTCTCTCTCTCTCTCCCTCTCTCTCTCTCTGTCTCTCTCAGAGCACACAAAGGCCATGTAAGGACACAATGAGAAGGTCATTAGCTGCAAGCCAGGAAGAAAGCCCTCACCAGAAACCTATCCTGCTGGCACCTTGACCTTAGATTTCTGCCCTCCATAACTATGAGAGAATGAATGCCTATTGTTTAAGCCACCCAGTGTGTGGCTCTCTTGGTATCTGATATCTATCTGTGGATATCTGTGACATCTTGCTATGGCAGCTCAAGCACACTAAGACAGGTGTATATATATATGGATAGATAGTAATATGGAATCAGAGGATGGGTTATCTAAACCTCTAACTGGGTGATAAGGAAGTCTTCAAAAGGAGATTCAAGAATTTTTCCTCTTAGATTTGTTTATTTTAAGTTATAAATGTAATACATACTTATTTTAAGTTTACAACAATGTAGAAAGCATATAAAATTTAAAAACATGAAAGTGCTCTGCTTGAGTCCAACTCTTCAAAGGCAGGCACTGTTAAAGAGCTCAGCATGAAGATCTTCAGAGACCACTTTAAGGGAGCTAATTTGCAACAGTGAGAGGGCATTCCCTAGGGGGTACCTAGAAGGTAGAGCAGGTAGAGCAAAGGGAAGGGTATGTGCAAAAGTGAGAGGTATAAGCAGAGAGGAATGTGCAGAACCTCTCATTTAGGCAACTGCAAGTATTTTGGGTGTAAAGTCAGTGTGCATCAGGCCATAAATTACATGTGAAAGAGTAGGCACCACATTGTGAATGTATTGTATAGAAGTGGGCTAACAATAGGAGCACACAGTTCCTTAAAAAAGGAAAAACAAACAAAAAAAGAAAAACCAAAAAAACAGTTCGTGAACATAGGAAAAGATCCTCAACTTCAATCAAAATTAGAGAAATAAGTTAAAACTGTACTGAGATAACAGTCCTTATCTTTCTGATTGGCAAAAATCCAAAAGTTTTACATAACACTTTTTTTTTTTTTTTTGCGGTACGCGGGCCTCTCACTGTTGTGGCCTCTCCCGTTGCGGAGCGCAGGCTCCAGACGCGCAGGCTTAGCGACCATGGCTCACGGGCTTAGCCGCTCCGCGGCACGTGGGATCTTCCCGGACCAGGGCACGAACCCATGTCCCCTGCATTGGCAGCTGGACTCTCAACCACTGCGCCACCAGGGAAGCCCCATAACACTTTCTTGATGAGGCTGTGTGAATACATCACTCTTACACATTGCTGTTGAGAAAGGTAAATGGCACAACCTTATAGAGGGGAATTTGATAGTATCTAGCAAAATTATAGACAGTTACCCTTTGACCTAGTATTCCCACTTCTGGGAATATATTACAGAGATACACTGGTAAAATATGAAAATATATATAAACAAGGAATCCAATGCATTTTTTGTAAAGGTAAAATACTGGAAATAACCTAAATGTCTGCCAATAAATGACTAGTTGAATATACTGGTCCATCCCTGTAATGGAGCACTATGCAGCTGTAAAAAAGGAAAAGGGATGATTTTATATAATGCTATGATGTGATCACCAGGGTATACCAACAAGTGGGAAAAAAGCAAAATGAAAAAAAGAACATATAGTGAGATACAATTTACCCCAAAAGGAAGTTCAGAATATCTAGAGTGTACATATGTGCTTACATTAAAAATGAAAGAATAAACAAATTTAAATGGCTACCAATTAGTGAGACTGGGGAAGAATTTGAAGAAGACAGGAATAGAAGCTAAACTCTTCTGAATATAACTTTTGTAAACTTGACTTTGGAAATATTTGACTATGCAAATATTTGAAATTTATGAAAAATAAAAAATGTATAAAAATAAATTAACAAAAAGCAATTTATAAAATTTGGAAGAAAAATGAAATGAAAGACCTTAACTGTATAAAATGTGGTTGTTATAACCACACAAAACGGAACTATCCCAAACCACTTTAAGACCAGTCATTTGACCATACATCATAATAGCATTTACCCAAGAAAAAAGGAAATGCAGAAGCAAACAAAACAAATAAACAAACAGAAAACTTCACACTCTTTTTTTTTTTTTTTTTTTTTTTTTTTTTTGCGGTGCGTGGGCCTCTCACTGCTGTGGCCTCTCCCGTTGCAGAGCACAGGCTCCAGACGCGCAGGCTCAGTGGCCATGGCTCACGGGCCTAGCTGCTCCGCGGCATGTGGGATGTGGGATCTTCCCGGACCGGGGCACAAACCCGCGTCGCCTGCATCGGCAGGCGGACTCTCAACCACTGCGCCACCAGGGAAGCCCCACACTCTTTTTAATGATCCTTTGATCATGGAGCTGATGGTGGATCTGATAGTGTTATTCTGGGCCTGTGACACGTATATTGGGGAATTAAGTAAATGAATAATTATACGGGTGCATCTGACCACTGTGATTTTTGGCAGGAGAGAAAAAACACGTGGAAAGACTGATGAGGTTAAGTAAAAACCATATTAAATTGGGTGTGTTAGTATTAAACTGCTACAAATTTTTCCTTGTAAATATATGCACGTTGTAGAACTATGCACTGAAACAAGACTAATAAAAAAAAAGTAAATAAAGTTTTTAATAAAACTTTATTTACAAAAACAAAATTAAGTCCAAGGCCATAGGTTATTGTCCCTGATAAAGCTGAATTGATTTGCTCACTCTTCCAGAGCACCCTTCATGCTACTCCCTCCATTTCTGCAGGTCCATGCCCTACTCAGGATTCATTCCAAAGGCTACTCCTTTAAACATCTTCCCTAAACATCTTAGTAAAGAATTCCTTCAGTGCCTATAACATGGTGCCTAACAGTCTTACTAGCCTGTTTTTTTTAGTTGTGTACCTGATTGTTTCTCTAATTTAAGGGCAAGGATGCCTCTGTTTGCCTCATAACTTCTGGTTTTCTGGCTTTGCTTATTCAACAAATATTTTGGCATAAATGTAGAGTGCACATGCAATGGGCATCTATGGCTTATGCCCAACAGCATCCATTCACTGTTCCACTAAAGGTCCAGTCCTTCCCTCACTCAGTCCTTACGCTGCACATAGAATGGAGCCCACTCAGGAATTCAGGGGTGTACCTCCAACTCCATCTTAGACAATCACAGCACTACCTTCTACCCACCTACAGTGATTGATTCAGAGATGAACATGTGATCAATGAGTCAATATGACAGACTCTTGCTGGAACTGCTGACCCACTGTCATTTCTTCATTTCCACCTGCTTTAGACATGGGATGATTAAGGCCAAAAATCTCCAGTTATTCTATGAGCACAAGGAGTCTGAGGTTAAAGCTAACTTGAAATAAAAGGAGTAAATTGGTTAGAAAGACTGATTCCTGGAGAAATCATTTTAGCCTTCTGTACCAAGAACTTTAAGCAGTCTGTGGCCTCCAGACATGCCCCTGGCCCACAGCCTTCTCTTCAATATGAGGCAATAAATTCCCTTTTATCCTAAACCAGTTTGGGTTAGGTTTATATTATCTGCTACTAAAAAAAAAAAAAAAAACCCTGTTATTAATGTATGTTATCAATAAAGTTCAGAGGATTCAGTGAAATAATGACCCCACTATAAGGCATAGTAATCAGTGTCTAAAAATTAACTCTCCTTTCCTATAACCAAAGATCACCCAAAAAGAGAATGCGACATATGATGCAACTTTTCAACATTTACTTCAGATCATTTCAAAACCATAGGAACTTTGAGAAATGGGGGAAAGGGAAGAGATGGCATTTTATAGCTCATTTCAGAGGCCAACAATAGGTATGACATTTATCTTCCATAACAAAGTATCTTGGGTGAAAATCATTAAGCATCGCTCTAGAAGTTCTCTCTTGGAGAATATGACACTTGTTTTAAGGTTTAAAAAAAATCAGCAAAGTGAGGGGAGCAAGCCAAAATCTTCACTGAATAGAACCCAGGCAGTGACAAAATGTGGGTAAACAGAGAAGAGCAGCTTCTTTTAGTTGGTCTCTGAGCCACAGATTACATGGAACAAAACTGCTTTTCAAAATGTTTTCAGCTGGATGAAA
Organism: Grampus griseus; assembly: GCF_964374135.1. Classification (NCBI taxonomy): domain Eukaryota; kingdom Metazoa; phylum Chordata; class Mammalia; order Artiodactyla; family Delphinidae; genus Grampus; species Grampus griseus. Next base: position 16,434,887 of record NC_139018.1, on the reverse strand, counting down.
AATGATGTTTGCTCTCTTTCATTTGAGGATTTTTCATATCTAAGAAATGGCCTCACCATAAAAATCACTGTTGAAATGAAAGAGTGAATATCAGCCTGACCATGAGACAATAGGTCTAGTTAAAAAGTTATTTATCAACATAAATGATCTTGCGTATCTGACACGTTTTTATGCAGAAAGGGATAGAGTAATAGATCCATGCTTTTCTAATGCAATGCCCTGTAACTAATTATTTTTTGAAAAACAATTTTGCATTCCTAACAATTTTATGAGGAAGCTAATGATTCAAATGGCTATTCAAAAAAAAAAAAAAGAAGAAGAAGAGAGACTGACTTCATGTGGTTAATGGTTTCTCATGGCTAATGAAAGAATACGACTCCTCCAGTTTTAGGGAGTGTTGCTCTCTGAGTGATGATAGGTACTAAAGATGTTTACAACTTTATCCAATGACTTGTATGTGAATCTTCTAAGGTGGATTTCCGTGCATGTTGCATTATTTTGTTGCATATGCATATGCGTATATTGTATTATGACTTCTTTAAACATTAAGAATGCTGAAAGAGGAATATCCAAATAGATTGCTGTTTTTGTTGAATTGGTGCTGGTAATCTCTTAACTTCTAGTTATTTCTCTTTGCTCTTTTAATATCTTATAACTTGTTGAACATAACTTTGAAGCAGAAAATATAGCAATGGAAATAAACGATACTGGGTTTTCTTCCTAGAGAGGTTCTTCTTAAGTGGAGCGAATTAAGTGGCGCAAAGCCTGGAGACATTTTTGGTTGTCACAATTGACGAGGCTGGGGTGGGGGGCAGGGGGGCGTGTACTGACATCTAGTGGGTAGAGGCAGGGATGCTGTTAAACATCATAAATGCATAGGACAGACCCTAACAGGTAACTATCTAATTTAAAAAGTCAATAGTGCTGGCCATCTATTCCCCAAAAGGAGAATTTAAAGACTCAACTAAATGAAAAATTTTGGTTTCCTTCTCTCACTTACATCCAGACCAATTCTTTATTCTTTAGGAAACATTAGCAATCTGATAATGCCTGTGAGAATGTATGACATCCCACCAGCAGCCAGACAATTTTTTTCCAGCCTCTCAACTAATGTGCTGCCCTCTTACTGCTTTCTGGTTGTCTCTTTAACTGAAATCATGTTACTGAAGAAGTTTCCGCCATGTTCATGTCATCAGCTTCAGATGAACTCTTTCAGCATCTGGATGGGCATTTAGGTAATATGAGAGATGCAGGAGAATCTAATAAGGTTTCTTTCCACCTCCTAAGGTACTGGGAAGATGAATTCATGAGTTGGAACACAGAATACAAAATTTAAAAGACCACAATTTAGAATTGGATTCACGGCTTTAAACCAGTATTGTCTGCATTGTAAAGGTGATTAAATGGGAAAAAGAGGGGTAATTTCCCACTTGTTTCTAAAGTATATAGGTTCTATCTGAAGAAAAAAAAAGATTATTTTATGGAATCTAATAACAAAATGGCAGTCACTTTAAGATCTAAAATATGATTTCAGTGCTTGGCTCAGAGAGTTGGTAAATGTGCCATTTTACGTTGGCTGACACCTCTGTGCAGAGTTCCAGAAGAGTCACATTCAGTCACATTCAGTCACAGCTTTGGCAGAATGCTATCACCCAGAGACCTTTTTATAAGACCAAAATTGATCAGTGCAATGTGAAACCCACCACATTATTGGATCACGTAGGTGAACCCAGTGGTCTGGAGCTTTATGAGGTAAAACCTACTTCCAAGTTTAAATACCTGCCACCCTGAGATGAATGGAAAAATAAAAACTAGCTTCTTCCAGACTTAGAATAATCCATTCTTATTGGATAAGAAATTGCAGGTAAATTACCCTGTTCTCAGAATAGGGTACTTATAAGGTTTTGTCTGTATAACGAATTAAGGAAATTAATTATCTAACATCACTAGTATTGTGGATATCTTCGGATATTCTCTTTCTGGAAGACTATACTCATATTTCAAGAGTCAGTGGATAAGAAGGGACACCAGTGGTTAGTATATGCTATTATTTGGAAAGGAAACACCTTTTTGTTTCATTTCAAAGATTTCAGGGGCCTAGATTATACACACTACCATTGAAATAAAAATGTAAAATATTAATAATTAGCTCTGAGGTGAGTTAGCTGACCTTAGTTAGTAGATCATTTAAAATACTATGGCTCCTTTTCAGAGGGATTGAAAACATTTTTTCTAATACCCTATTTTGCATCATTTAGGTTGGTTCTGAAGAACAGTTTCCTGTGACACGTAAACCTATTATCGTCTGAGAATTATAATTTTAATTCTTCATAAAAATGCAAAGAGACATGAAAAGTGTTTGAGAGAAAGAGAGTATTAACATGAGAAATCAACCTGAGAAGCAACTCGTTTGAACCATGGTATGATATTTGATTCCTAAAACTTCTCTAAACATAATTTCCATCATTTAATGACTCAGGTAAAACAGAAATATCATTCCACTTGGAACTTTTTCTTGTTATAAAATGTAATGATAGTTTTGAACAGTATTATGTGGTATAAACTCTTTTAAGCCTGTTCTAGAAAATGAAGAGAATCTTTCTTAATTAGACATTTCTAAGAAGAATGGTATTTCTTGGAAATTACATTTCCTACTATAGCCTGTATTTTCCCTCTCCTTCTTCTGCAAACTTGATTCTAATTATCATCATTTAAATTTTTCTCATTCACTTATTAAAAACCTTGTATTTAGTGCTTCTTATATGCAAGACCGTCTACCAGACATAACTGAGAATATGGCAGCTCCTTTGCCTCTTCTTATCTTGAGATTATAGCAACTGTAGGAGAAGAAATTTAAAAAGAGGGCAAAGTGAAAAGAAAATAATAAAGTTTCATGAAGGAGTCTATTTCATGCTGGTGTGGACAAACTATCTTGAGTCCCTGCGGTGTAAAATCCTATATACAAATGAAAGTGAAATGAAAAATTTCATTTATTTATGTCTGCGAAAATTTGATTAGTATTTGAAATATTAAAATAATGCAATGCATATGGGAAGCAATTTTGAGTAGTAGCAGCAACATATGCTTGAAATGCATACTTACTTATAACCCATTGCAAACATTATGAATAGGCCATATTTCTTTACAGAAATAAAATATCTGAATAAAATATAAGGAAAAACCTAAATGAAAAGAATAAGATATAAAAGAAAGAAAAGCAAATGAGGAAAGTCATTATGCCAAGGATGAAACAGCAATTTGTATTTTGTTATCTGAATTTTTAAAATATTATTTCTATTTAAATACTCCTATCGATCTTCTATCAATTTGAAGACTTCTATTAATCTGAAAAGTCATGAAATTTAAAAAGCTTTACAACTGGAAAGTCTTCAAGTTTAATCTTGTCCAAATTTCTTGTTATTTCATATGAAGAATTGAGCCTGGAATATAGTTAATTCTGTCTTTTTCCACCATCAGAGCTTGAAGTAACTCAACTGAATTCAGAATTGGATTTTTTTTTCCCCAGATGAGATCTGAGATTTAGGATTCACATGTGAAAAGTAAGATACAAAAGCAATCTACAATCTACTGGTGCTGAGGACAAAGCAGTGACAGAATCTGATACATTGGGCAACGGAGGCTATTTCTTTCATTTTAATCACAAGTTGACATTAATATGAAAGGTAAAGGGTTGGATTTTTGTCTGTATGCATGTATTTATAAATGCTCTAGGCACTGGTATCCTAACTTGAATAATTGTTGAGTACTTTTCTGGGGTTGGGAGTTTGATGTGGTTGAATGGAAATTCACTGAGATAAAACTGTATTACAATGATTGTCAGGGGAGGCCCCTTTTGCCATTATACAAATGAGCCAAACACTAGAAAATAGCTCCAGTACATCTGCTTACAATGGTGTTTGGCATTTGAAACAAGATTATTTGGATCATCTGTGATATCTTAACAATGATCCAGTCCCCAGCTTGTTAATAATTCAAGCCTTTCAGTATAGAAATATTAAACTTGTTGTTTGTGCAGAAATAAATAATATGTAAGCTTTATTTTTACTCTGAAATGAACATTGTAAATAATTCTAAATGAATTTCTTTTTTTTCCAGTCATACACTCTGAATTTCCTGGGTACAGCAAGTAAAGAGACTTTACTAGGATGCAGGATCTACTGCAAAGTCACATTTTTTTGTTTGGTTATAAAACATAACTATTAGAGATTGAGATGAAGAAACAGGAACCTTTACCTGATCAAAGAGTTAACACCATTTAAACAAAAACAACTCAGAAGTTAAGATTTTCCAAAAGAAAATAATGAGTCAGTTAGTTTGTAAATAATACAGGTATAAATCCAGTCTTTGACTCTAATCTTGGGCAAGTACTCTTGGTTCATAACTGAACCCACATTGATAGTTCCCCTTCTTTGGCTCATCCTGAGAAACTCCTGGGGACCCCCAGATATACTATAAAAGAATCTCTGGGGAAAAGGTTTTTATTTAAAATATATATATATATATATAGCTTTATATATTTTTTAATATCTTTATTGGAGTATAATTACTTTACAGTGGTGTGTTAGTTTCTCCTTTATAACAAAGTGAATCAGCTATACATATACATATATCGCCATATCTCTCACTCTTGTGTCTCCCTCCCACCCTCCCTATCCCACTCCTCTAGGTGTTCACAAAGCACCGAGCTGATCTCCCTGTGCTATGCGGCTGCTTCCCACTAGCTATCTATTTTACATTTGGTAGTGTATATATGACAATGCTACTCTCTCACTTCATCCCAGCTTATCTTTTCCCTCCCCATGTCCTCAAGTCCATTCGCTATGTATGCGTCTTTATTCCTGTCCTGCACCTAGGTTCTTCAGACCGATTTTTTTTTTTTTTAGATTCCATATATATGTCTTAGCATATGGTATTTGCTTGTCTCTTTCTGACTTATTTCACTCTGTATGACAGACTCTAGGTTCTTTCACCTCACTAAAAATAACTCAATTTAGTTTCTTTTTATGGCTGAGTAATATTGCATTGTATATATGTGCCACATCTTCTTTATCCATTCATCTGTCGATGGACACTTAGGTTGCTTCCATGTCCTGGCTATTGTAAATAGTGCTGCAATGAATATTGTGGTATATGACTCTTTCAGAATTATGGTTTTCTCAGGGTATATGCCTAGCTTTATATTTTTAAAAGTTTTTGATGATCTATCAAATGTGGGGACCACTAGTCTGGGTGAAACATTTTAATCAAAATAGGATTTAGAGGAACAGAGATTGAAATCAATTTCTTTTTTTTTTTTTTTTTTTTTGCAGTGTGCAGGCCTCTCACTGTTGTGGCCTCTCCCGTTGCGGAGCACAGGCTCCGGATGTGCAGGCTCAGTGGCCATGGCTCACGGGCCTAGTCGCTCCGCGGCATGTGGGATCTTCCCGGACCGGGGCATGAACCCACGTCCCCTGCATCGGCAGGCAGACTCTCAACCACTGTGCCACCAGGGAAGCCCGAAATCAATTTCTTATAGAATGAAAATCTTTCAAATATAATGGGAGCTCAGTATATTAAGGAACATCAGTATGGAAAGGTAACTTATTTAATAATTTATTGTCCCATGAAATTCATTGGGTTGATAGTGTTGGGGTTTTGTGTAGAATAAAAAGTTTTCTTACAATAGAGTCTATTTGCTCTGGATCCTGTCACCTAATGAATGAATCTCTGACATCTTAGTGAAGAAATTTTACATAAATTAAATCAAATTATAACTCAGGCTCATCCAGTCCTCCAATTTATGGCCTTGCAAGGTGACTTGGTTTGTGTTTGCTTTGGCGTGCCATAAACTTTTGACTAAAGATAAAATACTAAATATGTTATATCTATTTTATGCCTGATTTGTTTGTATCCAGGAATTTTACAAAACAACGATTGTTCCAGATTCAAGGTGACTTTGAAATGAATTCATTCAATAAACATTTATTAAATCTGTGCCAGGCCCTAATTTTTCTGATAAAGTAAAGCTCTTTTATTAGTTTAGTATCCATTAAAAGTATCACAAATCATGTATTGATTTTTTTATACACATATTAAAAAGTATCAGGTAACAAAATGTGTTAGAAATGGGCTGATGCAGTTGTTAAGTATGAAGTACCAGGAATGCACAATTGGCTCCTTAGTCTTATTTCTGTTAAGTTCAAAGTCATTGATTGCACGGCTGTGATGTTCAAGGCATCAGTTAAGTGTGAGAGATACAAATGTGGACCCTGCATTCTATGAGCTCACAATTTAAAGTGAAAATATCAATAGCCTAAAGAGCTGGTATTTGTGTCTCTTCAGCATATCACAAATTATCTACTGATTTTAAAAAATAAAAATGAACATATTCCAATGGAAAAAAGTCTAAGGAATCTTTAATGGAAAATATGAAGATGATACATTAAAATGTTGAGCTTCCCTGGTGGCGCAGTGGTTGAGAGTCCGCCTGACGATGCAGGGGACGCGGGTTCATGCCCCGGTCCGGGAAGATCCCACACGCCACTGAGCCTGCGTGTCCAGAGCCTGTGCTCCGCAATGGGAGAGGCCACAGCAGTGAAAGGCCTGCGTGCCGCAAAAAAAAAAAAAAAAAAAAAAAGTAAAAAAATAAATAAATCATGTTATATGTTGTATAATTGTAGAAGACCTAAGAACAACACTTTATTCAATGTAGTCAGCATTATTTTTAAGATGGCTTTGACTTTTGTCAGATCTGAGAGCTACATTTAAGAATTTAACTCGCACATTTACATATATATTGAGGTCAGAGCTCCTAGAATGCCTGCATCCTGCTGACAAAACCAGCTTTTAATAATGATCTTGTATCACCTCCATAAGTAATTATACTTGCTCAAGATTCAATTTGACAAAACGTACGTTTACTGTACAGCTATTGTGTTATAGTAAGATTCAAGTATTGGTGGATATGTTTTATAATTTCTTACTATGTTTTACCCATATTTGATTTTTTATGACTTCAAATATCAATTGAGGAAAAAGAGATATATTGGGTTGGCCAAAATGTTTGTTCAGTTTTTTCCATAAGATCTTCCTCAAACTAGTTTCAGTTGTTCAAAAAATGTGTTTCTAGTTTACCAAGTCCCATTCCTCATGCCATTGCCAATACTGCTATGACTCAAAATGTAAGTAAAAATCACAATTCAGCTGGGGGATCCCCTATCAAGAACCAGAACAGTCCATGGCCAGTAGAAATCCAAAGATTGGTGCAAAGTTTCAAAGAATTATGGCCTCATCTGACACCCCTTTGCCTCTATCTTCACATATATGCATTCTCTGTGCTGTGTCATGTTGCTCTAGATAGGAGATTCAACAATATATTAGTTGCAGAAACAACAAAAATGAATACATATACAATAACAACATGAAATATTTGTGAATATAGAAAACTTTTCCAAAAATTTAGAGAGAAAGAGACAAAGAAATGGTTACCTTCATCCTAATTTCCTAATCTCTCACTGGGAGGCTCTCTCTCCTTCAGTCTCATCCATGTTCTTTCAGTGGAGCCAGTACCATCCCTAAGTAGAGGGATCTCACGCTCCTGGATGGAGTGGCCATAAGAGAGATCAGCATATTATCAGGTTTAAAGAGACAAATGAAGATTTTGACTGGAAAGACTCTTGGCTACAGGGTTTCAACCTGGAAACGCCTAGAAGCCATCTTGTGATGACAGGGAAATGAAAACAACACAGGTGGAAAAGAATGAAGAAATACATCTTGCTTACCTAGTTCAAGGCCTGAGTCCAGTCAATCTGCTTTTTGACTTGCAATTAAGGGAGGCAGTGAATTTTGGTTTGTTTCTTAGCTTCTTTTGCCACTTGCACCTGAAAGACTCCTAACTGATAGAAAGACTGGAGACATTGTCAATTATGTGATCCATTGTCTCATATAAAATTAATGTGAAAATATCTTTAAAGAATTCATAGGCAGGGAAAAATTTTTCTTTCATGCTGAGCTTTCTTAGTTAAGGTAATGTGAATTAGATAATATACCATATTTCAATATTGTTTTAGTTACCATAATTAAAGCAATTGCTTAATTTTCTGCCCCCATACAATAAAAAACTTTGGCTCGGTTGGGGTTGGAGTACTGTCATCTTTCCACAGTCTTATTTATTTCCCCATTATATTTTATTTTTATTTTAATATTCTCTCTGTGTCATTGTCTTTCACTGAAAGCCATTTTAATGGCATGTTTTTTTAATTTTTCAGAATAAAATAGAATAAATCATCTAAATTTCTCCATCATTAGGTAGGAAATCCTCCTGTAGAAATGCCGTTTGCCATAATATCAAAGCTTTGCATTGAATAACGAACATTCTGAATTAATAAAATAACACTGGTATAATTTAACAGATAATCAGATTGTTAAGGCTTTCCAGGAAGTTACTCAGAATTATAGGAATGGGACCAAAAGATGACTCTGTACAAAATTCATTCATTGGTTTTAAATTAATAAATCAAAACATACTTTCTTTTTTAATGATTAATTTTTATATTGCCATTGAACTAGTGAATGTACATTAATATATACAATATAAAGATACATGTATATGTATGCATATATATATATATACACATATATATGTATATTCACATACCCCTCTATCCCACATAGATAATTGGTTTTTATTTTTCAAACCAATGAAAGAATAAAAACATACCACAAGGAAAAATAAATTTTAAAGAATATCTGGTTTCTCTTCTGGCCTCTCTTAACTGTCTATACTAAGGAGGCAGATAACAGTGGAAGGTGATTCTGAAATAACAATACTGATTTCAGACTTACTTCCAGGATGCTAGAATAATTTCCCCATCTCTCACTGTGTTGATAGATAGTGTAAGCAGTGTCTAAAATCCTAAATTGAAGGGGAATAATGTGATTCAAGTGACCAGAAACACAGTAATGTATGGGTAAATTCAGCCCAAGGAAGAAATTTGCTGAAAGGATAAGAAGATGTTCAATGGATCAAAGAATATACAGAAGAACTAGAACTTCTACAAAACAGGGCCCTGTTCTAAGGACCTATTAGAAATAAATGGGCAATAATTCCCTTTGGGGACCGGCAGAAGTGATGAACGGGCAGCATTTATCTACCTTATGCCTCCCAGATACAGACTGATGATTCCTGGAGAGTCTGAGGTCTACACTTCACTCACTCACTCACTCACCCACTCTCGGTTACGGGAGTTGAGACTCTGATTGGCAATGACTTGAAGAGCACAGACACTGGGAGAGACTGTTTCTCAAAGGAATACCAGGGAGCTGCTTCCAAAAGACATGGAAACGGATATTAATTAGGCCAAAAATATAATGTCCACTACACAGAATGGGCTGAAATCCAAATCAGCTTAGAAGGAGAGAGGTAGTAAGAAGCTGATTGACAAGATAAAGAAAAGTAAAGCCATCAACTCAAGTAAAATAATCTGAGAATGTTTATACACTCTTTCCAAAGACAGGTCCTAAGTTGTAGCTTATGATACTGTGTTTGTGAATAGTTATTTCAAAGGGGAGAACAAGTCAATTCTTTTTTCCTTTCCAAGTTTTCTAGATAGGGAAGCAAACACACTGTAATCTTTTTCAAACAGTGAAGGCTAGATTGGCTTTGCTTTCTTCTGACCCAGTTGGTGATACCCATTTTATCCATTTATATAGCTTCTTAAGCTTTTACCTCTTTATCTGTTGTGTATAAGATAGTTTGCTGCTCTGTGTGCTTAGCGCCAGATGTTTCTTCCTTTTACCCTGAGTTACACAGATATACACATGTATTTGAGGTTGTAATATTTTAATGATTATTTCTATTAATGGGCTGCAAGTGCCTTCTACAAGGTTCTTTTTAAAGAATGGATCCCAGTCCTAACATGCATCTTGGAATTTGAAACCTAGAAATGTATAGAATTTACATTTATATGACAAGGCATTAGTTCTTCATCATCTGATTTTAATAATTTCAAGACAATGCTATGTCACAGTTTTATCAGGAAAGTAATTTTTGGTGAGTCAGTCAGTCTTGTTACTGATTCTTTTCCCTAATAATTAAATGAAAGGAGTCATAACACATTTTTCTATTGAATACATGAAGTTCATTCCTTTATTTGTGATTTACCAGTGGTTTTAGTATATTCACAACGTTGTACAACCATGGCCACTATAATTCCAGAACATTTCCATCACTTTAAGAAGAAACTGCATACAAATTGTAAAATTTTTTGTTCTAGTTCTGTGAAAAATGCCATTGGTAATTTGATAGGGTTTGCATTGAATCTGTAGATTGCTTTGGATAGTATAGTCATTTTCACAATATTAATTCTTCCAATCCAAGAACACGGTATATCTCTCCATTTGTTTGTGTCATCTTTGGTTTCTTTCATCAGTATCTTATAGTTTTCTCCATACAGGTCGTTTGCCTCCTTAGGTAGGTTTATTCCTAGGTATTTTATTCTTTTTGTTGAAATGGTAAATGGTATTGTTTCCTTAATTTCTCTTTCTGATCTTTCGAAAACAGTATGGAGGTTCCTTAAAAAAAACTAAAATTAGAATTACCGTATGACTCAGCAATTACACTACTGGGCATATACCTAGAGAAAACCATAATACAAAAAGACACATGTATCCCAATATTCATTATAGCAGTATTTACAATAGCCAGGATATGGAAGCAACTTAAATGTCCATTGACAGAGGAATGGATAAAGATGTGGAACATATATACAATGGAACATTACTCAGCCCTAAAAAGGAATGAAATTGGCTCATTTGTAGAGATGTGGATTGACCTAGAGAATGTCATACAGAGTGAAGTAAGTCAGAAAGAGAAAAACAAATACTGTATATTAACGCATATATGTGGAATCTAGAAAAATGGTATAGATGATCTAACTTGCAAAGCAGAAATGGAGACACAGGGCTTCCCTGGTGGCACAGTGGTTGAGAATCTGCCTGTCAATGCAGGGGACATGGGTTCGAGCCCTGGTCTGGAAAGATCCCACATGCCGTGGAACAACTAAGCCCGTGTGCCACAGCTACTGAGCCTGTGTGTCTGGAGCCTGTGCTCTGCAACAAGAGAAGACCGCGACAGTGAGAAGCCCGTGAACCGCGATGAAGAGTGGCCCCCATTTGCCGCAACTAGAGAAAGCCCTCGCACAGAAATGAAGACCCAACACAGAAAAAATAAATAAATAAATAAGTAAATTAAAAAAAAAAAGAAATGGAGACAGATGTAGAGAACAAATATATGGATACGAACGGGGAAAGGGTGGTGGGAAGAATTGGGAGATTGGGATTGACACATATACACTATTGATACAATGTATAAAATAGACAACTAATAAGAACATACTATATAGCATAGGGAACTTTATTTAATGCACTGTGGTGACCTAATGGGAAGGAAATCCAAAAAGAGGGGATATATGAATATGTATAGCTGATTCATTCTGCTGTACAGTAGAAACTAACACAACACTGTACAGCAACAATACTCCAATAAAAATTAATTAAAAAAAGAAAAAGAAACTGCATACCCATTAGCAGTTACACTCCATAGCCCCTCCCTCCACCTTCATCCAGCCTCTGGCAAACACTAGTATATTTTCTGGCTCTATTAATTTACCTTTGCTGGACCGTTCAGAATCATAAATGGAATTATTCAATATGTGACCTTTTGTGTCTGGCCTGGGTCCTTTGCCATAATGTTTTAAAAATTCTCCCCTGTTGTATCACATATCAGTACCTCATTCCTTTTTGTGTCTGAATAATATTCTATTATATGGCTGTATTACATTTTGTCCATTTGCCAACTGAATTTGTGTTCTTTCCACATTTCAGCTCTTATGAACAGTGATGCTATGAACATCCAGGTACAAGTTCTTTTGTGGACATCTGTTTTCAATTCTCTGTGGATGTGTACCCAGAATTGGAATGGCTGGGTCATAGGGTAACTCTGTATATAACTTTCTGAGGAATTGCCAAACCATTTTCCAAAGCAGTTTTACCATTTTACATTCCAACCAGCAGTGTATAAGGGATTCAATTTCTCTACATCCTCTCCAACACTTGTTGTTACTGGTCTTTTTGATTAGTCATCACAGTAGATGTAAAGTGATATCTCATTATGGTTTTGATTTGAATTTTCCTAATGACTAATGATGCTGAGAATTTTTTTGTGTGCTTATTGATCACTGGTGTATCTTCTTTGGAAAAATATTCAAATCCTTTTGTCATGTTTTAATTATGTTATTTTTCTTTTTATCGCTCTGGTGATTGTGTCCTTTACATATTGAGTGCGAGTACTTCACAAGATACATAGTTTGCAAATACTTTCTTCTACTTTGTGGGTTGTCATTTCACTTTCTTACTGGCATTCTTTTTTTTTTTTTTGCAGTACGCAGGTTTCTCACTGCTGTGGCCTCTCCTGCTGCGGAGCACAGGCTCCGGACGCGCAGGATCAGAGGCCATGGCTCACAGGCCCAGCTGCTCCGCGGCACGTGGGATCCTCCCAGACTGAGGCACGAACCCGTGTCCCCTGAATTGGCAGGCAGACTCCCAACCACTGTGCCACCAGAGAAGCCCCTGGCATTCTTTGAAAAACAAAAGTTCTTTTTAAATTTTGATGAATCCCACTTTATTTTTTTTTTCTTTTTTGCCTGTGCTTTGGTCTCATCCTTCAAAACATCACTGCCTAATGCAATGTTATGAAAATGTTCACCCATGTTTTCTTTTAAGAGTTTGTGATTTTAGCTTTCACATTTCGATCTTTGAACCATTTCAAATTAATTTTTGTATGTGGTGTGAGAAGGATTTCAAACTCATTCTTTTGTATGTAGATATCCAGTTGGCCAACAGTCTGTTATAGCCTATTCTTTTCCTTTTGAATTATTCTGGCCCCTTTGTCAAAAATCAATTCATTCCTTATTTTAGTCATTTCAGTCTTCTATGTTTTTCTCTGGGTCAATCTAGCTTAAAGTTTGTCAATTTTGTTTCTTTTTTTCAAAGAGCCAATTTTTGTTTTATTGATTTTCTCTAATTTTTTTCTATTCTCTATTTCATTAATTTCTGCTCTAATCTTTACTATTCCCTTCATTTTGCTGTTTTGAGTTTAGTTTGCTTTTTCTAGTTTCTTAAGGTAGGTTAGTTGTTGATTTGAGATTTTCTATATAGATATTTAAAACTATAAATTTCTAAGTACTTTTATTGCATTCTGTAAGTTTTGATATATTGTTTCTTCATTTTCATGCATCTCAAAGTATTTTCTAATTTTCCTTTTGATTTAATTTTTGATCATTACTTATTTAGTAATATGCTGCTTAATTTCCAAACATTTGTGAATTTCTCAAATTTTCTTATATTACTGATTTTCAATTTCATTCCACTATGATCTGAGAAATAACTTTGTATCTTTGTATAACTTAATTTTTTTTTTTTTAATTTGAGATTTTTGTGGCAATAAGCCTTTATTTTTCATACCAGGTAACCATCAGAGAACACACTAGTATTTTTACACATACAGAACTGAACAAAAGTATTTTAGCATGCTGCTTTACTGTACATGGAAACTGGCTAACATCTTTAGACACTAAGTCTAGGAAATAAAATGAGTTAACACCATATGTTGATATGTTTATGAATTACTCTGCAGTCTTATTATAAGCTGTCTTTACTTTAAAGTACAATTATAGTCACTTTTTTGACCTTTGGGCAATTTTAAAATGCTTGTTAATATCTGAAATATCAACTTTGGAGAAATGTCTCTTCAATTTCTTTGTCCATTTCTTAATTTGGTTATTCGATTTTTTATTTGTTGAGTTGTAGGAGTTCTTTATATATTCTGAATATTTTCCCCTTATTGGATATAAGATTTGCAAATATTTTCTCCCAATCTGTAGCTTGCCTTTTCCTTCTGTTGATTTTGTCCTTTGATGCAGAAAAGTATTTAAATTCTATGTAGTCCCATTTGTCTATTTATACTTTTGTGCTTGTGCTTTCGGTGTCACAGCCAATAAACCATTGCCAAGTTCAATGTCATGAACGTTTGCCCTATGTTTTCTTCTAGAAGTTTGAGTTTTAGAGCTTACATTTAGGTCTTTAATACATTTTGAATTAAATTTCTATATATGGTATAAAATAAGGGTCCAATTTTATTCTTTTGCATTTGTATATTAGATGTGCACTTATTTTAGCTTATCTTACTTGAAGTTTCTTCTTAAATATATATATGTATGTGTGTGTGTGTGTGTGTGTGTGTGTGTCTGTGTGTCTGTGTGTCTGTGTGTCTGTGTATATATATACATAAAATCATATTTGGAAAGTTTTATTATTGTTGTAATTTTCAACCCCAGAATTTCAGTGTGGTTCTTTTTTCTACTGCTACTCTGTATTTTGTGAGACATCATTCTAATACTTTCTTTTCATCCTTAGATATTGCTTTCTTTAGTTCTTAGAACATATTTAAAATAGTTGATTTAAAATCTGTTTAGTTAAGTCCAATGTTGACTTCCTCAGGGACAGTTTCTTTTGACTCTTTTTTTTTTTGCCTGTATATGGGCCATATATTCTTGGTTTTTGGGTTTTTTTGTATTTTTCTTTTGTCTCATGTTTTTCATAAAGAACATGGAAATTTAAAATAATATGATGTGGCAAATATGAAACTCTGAGCATCCCCCCAGGAGTATTTTGTGTTGTTGTTTGCTGTTGTTGGTAGCGGTGGTATTTGTTTAGTGACTTTCCTGAACTAATTCTGTGAAGTCAGTATTTTTTTTGTCATACGTGTTCACTGAAGTCTGTGCTCGGTTGGCAAATGGTAAGCTAATTATTGGTCAGAGAGTTCCTCAAATGCTTTGAACCCACATATTTCCCAGTCTGTTGAGGGCCTCTCTATGCAAGTTTGGGGATGCCTTCAAACTCAGGCAGGCAGTTTACTACTTTGCTTTTTTTGCTTTTTGTTCCAGCATGTGCAGAGCCTCAAGGTCAGCCAGTGGTGAGAGAGCACTCCATTGTGCCACTCCAGTGGCTGTTGGGCTGCTGGTTTACGAGGTTACCATGATTATCAGCCTTTTGTTTTCAAGACTACTTAGACCTGGAGAGAAAGGGATGGGAATATGTTAAAATGACGTAAAGCCCACTGTTCTTCTTGAGATTCAACTATGTTTCTTGAGTAAACACTCCTTGGATTTTTGCAGGCCTTCAGTTCATTTCCAGAGTTCTGAAAAAGTTGATTTGGACAATTATGCCATCAGTATTCTCACTTTTTTGAATAAAGGGGTAGGTTATTGGAAGACTTTGTCATTCCCACATGCTCACATATTTTAAACAGGGTTAGTAGTCCCTTATTAAATCATTTAATATACCTTATTGCTCTTCAAATAATGAGTATGTGGGGGTCCTGCTGCATATTTTCTAAAGTGTGGAGCACATGTACAACTACATTGTTTCGAGGATTCCTCCCTTATTTATAGGAGCAATTGAAATCTCCTAGGCTTGGTTTTCCTCCCAATTGGACTCTAGTGTCAGTGGCTTGGGAGTTTTTGATTTGGGGGAATCATATCTACATTGATTGGACTGGTAGATATTTTATCAATACGTAACATAATTTAAATTGACTTTGTACTGAGTGGGCCAAAAGTTTAGTTTGTTTTTTTCTGTAAGATGGCACTAGTAGCACTTAGTTGTCTTTAACTTCATTTGGAACAATTTTGTTAGATTGTATGTGACAGCTGTCATATCAGTGTGCATTTAAAAAAGGACTTATCAAAATTGGTGAATTTTTGTGTAGCCATTTTAAAATTGAAGATGGAAGGAAAAAAACTTCATTTTCAGCATATTATGCTTTATTATTTCAAGAAAGGTAAAAATGCAACTGAAATGCACAGAAAGATTTGTGCAGTATATGCAGAAGGTTCTGTGACTGATCAAAAATGTCAGAAGTGGTTTGTGAAGTTTCACACTGGAGATTTCTTGCTGTATGATGCTCCATGGTTGGGTAGACCAGTTGACGTTGATAGCAACCAAATCAAAACAATAATTGAGAACAATCAACATTATGCCATGTGGGAGATAGCTGACATACTCAAAATATCCAAATCAAGTTGAAAATCATTTGCACCAGCTTGGTTATGTTCATCGCTTTGATGTTCGGGCTCCACATAGGTTAAGCGAAAAAAACCTTCTTGACTGTATTTCTGTGTGCGATTCTGCACTTAATGTAATGAAAAATTTCCGTTTATAAAACAAATGTTGACGGGTAATGCAAAGTGGATACTGTACAACAATGTGGAATGGAAGTGGGGCAAGCGAAAGCAACAACCACCAACCACACCAAAGGCCAGTCTTCATCTAAAGAAGGTGATGTTGTGTATGTGGTGGGATTAGAAGGGAGTCCTCTATTATGAGCTCCTTCCAGAAAACCAAACGATTAATTCCAACAAGTACTGCTCCCAAGTAGACCAATTGAAAGCAGCACTCAATGAAAAGCATCAATTAGTCAACAGAAAATGCATAATCTTCCATCAGGATAGCGCAAGACTGCATGTTTATTCAATGACCAGGCAAAAACTGTTACAGCTTGGCTGGGAAGTTCTGACTCATCTGCCATATTCACCAGATATTGCACCTTCCGATTTCCATTTATTTCAGTCTTTACAAAATTCTCTTAAAGGAAAAAAGTCAATTCCCTGGAAGACTGTAAAAGGCACCTGGAACAGTTCTTTGCTCAAAAAGATAAAAAGTTTGGGGAAGATGGAATTATGAAGTTGCCTGAAAAAAGGCAGAAGGTAGTGGAACAAAAGGGTGAATACGTTGTTCAATAAAGTTCTTGGTGAAAATGAAAAATGTGTCTTTTATTTTCACTTAAAAAACCAAAGACACTTTTTGGCCCACTTAATAATAAACACTAACTGTTTACACTCTGAGTAAAAGACAAACACTCTAAGCATGATTTTAGAGGATATTCATGAGATGAGCTCAAGCAGATTTTGACAGCTCTTTTTATTGATTTTATTTAAATTAAAGGTGGTTTTAACTTCCTTCCAGTTGCAATTATCATAACTCATAGATGGATATTCTCTTCCTTTATAACTTGGAGTTGTGGGGGAGGGAATCATGCCCAATTACATAGTCAGGAGTTTAAACTCAAATTCTTAAATGCAAATTGTCCATTTTATGCATATTATCTAAATAATTAGAATTTCATTATAATAAGGCAAAAAGCACTGAATTTAAAATGCTAATTTCCATTGGATGTTCTTCAAAAATGATGTACATTGAACACAACATTGATTATTTAAACAAATTTCAGTGAATGCTGAAAGAAAGGAGGAAGTGAAGATTTTGTGCATTTAAATGTGTTTTCAATCTGGCTTTCAAAAGGGTTCTTCATATACAAATAAAACACTTTATTGCTTATCTTGTAAACACATGTCCAAGTAGATGAAAACCTTTCAGGAAAATAGCTAATGTTACTAATGTTAAAACACACTCATCAGAGTTCATAAAATACTTTGTGATACTCTTGCTAAAGCTATAGAAAATGAATTTCTATAATATGAACATTATAAAGAAAACTTTGTCTTAAGGAAACTGCAAGGAAACAGGAATTTACAGGATTTGGGGTTAAATTTATGTTTACATTCTAAGATACATCTAATAATCCTCTGGCCATTGTAAATATTGAAGGATTACCATCTACTGAAACTTTATTAAATATTCTGCTCATGCAACTCAACAGCAAAAGAATAAACAATCCGATTTAAAAATAAGCAGGAGATCTGAATGGACGTTTTTCCAAAGAAAATATACAGATGACAGCAGGTACATAAAAGGGTACTCACAATCATTAAACATCAAGGAAATGCAAATCAAAACCACAGTGAGCTATCACCTCACACCTGTTAGAATGCCTATTATCATAAATTCAAGAGATGACAAGTGATGGCAAGAATGTGGAGGAAAGGGAACACTTGTGCACTGTTGGTGGTTATGTAAATTGGTGCAGCCACTATGGAAAACAGTAGGGAGGGTCCTCAAAAAAATTTTTAAAAACTACTGCATGATTCAGCAATTCCACTTCTGGGTGCTTATCCAAAGGAAACAAAAACACTCACTTGAAAAGATATAATGCATCCCCATGTTCGTTGCAGCATTACTTAAAATAGCAGAGGGGCTTCCCTGGTGGCCCAGTGGTTGGGAGTCTGTCTGCTAATGCAGGGGACACGGTTCCAGCCCTGGTCTGGGAGGATCCCATATGCCGCGGAGCGACTGGGCCCGTGAGCCACAACTGCTGAGCCTGCGCGTCTGGAGCCTGTGCTCTGCAACAGGAGAGGACGCGATAGTCAGAGGCCCGCACACGGCGATGAAGAGTGGTCCCTGCTTGCCACAACTAGAGAAAGCCCTCGCACAGAAACAAAGACCCAACACAGCAAAAATAAATAAATAACTAAACTCCTACTCCCAACATCTTCTTAAAAAAAAAAAAAATAGCAGAGACTTGGAAGCAACCTACATCCACTGACGAAGGTATGGATAAGGAAAATGTGATTATATGTGTATGTGTATGTACGTACACATCCAATGGAATATTATTCAGCCATTGAAAAGAAGGAAATTCTGTCATTTGGGACAGCATGGGTAGGCATTGAAGACATTATGCTAAGTGAAATAAGTCAGGCAGAAAAAGACGAATACTGTATGATCTCACTTATATGTGAAATTTGGAAAGATAAATGAACTCAAAGATATGTGAAATGGGCAAAGGTGGTTAAAAGGTACAAACTTCCAGTTGTAAAATAGATAAAAAGTGTAAAAATACTCTCTTAAGAAAGGATCTTAAAAGTTAGCGTCACAAGAAAGAAATGTGTGTGACGGATGTTATTTAGACTTATTGTGGTGACCATTTTGCAATATATACATATATTGAATCATTATGTTGTACACCTGAAACTAACATAACGTTACATACCAATTATATCTCAGTTTTAAAAAAGTAAATATAATAACATTTTAAAAAGGAAAAAAATATTCTACTGTGATGCTTTCTGCATTGTTCATGATCTTTTTTAAAAAAAATGTTAGAGCCTTAACTATTTAATACAAGTCTTTCTAGACATTCTAGAAATGGATCCACTTATGAAGATGCCACAGTGACTCGAAAGTAAATTGAATTCCACTCTTGTTATACCAAAATATGTTTGATATACTATGTTTTAAGTACCTGTTATATTAAAAGGAACAAGGAGGTTATGATATAAGAAGGAGAGCTTAAAGACATTAGGCTAGCAGCATAGCATAGTGCTAGAGTTTGAAGCCCTGGATTCTGCCCTTACTTGCTGTGCTTCCTTGGACAATTTGCTTAACACCTCTTTGTATAGAGTTTTCCCACCTAGGGTGCTAAGCAAAATAGGTGTTCAAAAAATATATATACATATATATATTTAACAAGCAGAAAACGTTTGTTATGGAGTGGAAAACTGAATTAGTTGGGATGCTCTAAGTTGAATGTTAACTCCCTGGGTTTGTAGATCAATAAGAAGTAAGAAGTTTTCTGCAGGAGAGATGAGTGGAAAATTCAAGACATTTTGTGGAAACGATGTTGGCAGTGATAGGCTTCTTCCCCTCTACTCAAGGCTCACTCTTCATGTGATCTGTGCTACATCTGATGGGTTTACATGTGGATTCTATTGGCATAGTACTCCACCTTCAAAGGGCTAACCTGAGGAAACTGGCCCTAAATGCCAGGTGTGCTGGTGGAAGTAGCTCCCAGCCCAGAGCAGAGAGTGATGGACAGTGGCCCCTTCTACCTTCTTACCAACAGCATCCAGAGAAAGGTTTGTGAGGAGGTCGCATATGCTGACATATACATCATCTACAAATGGGAGGAATATTTTGTATTGATAAATAACACAGTATTATACCATGGTGAAGGTCCCTGGCTCAGTTAGAATTCCTGCTCTTCCTCTTACTAGCTATATAATTTTGGCTGAGACTCAGTTTCCTCATATATAAAATGAATAACTGCAATCAACCCAAGAGGATTATTATGAGACTTCAATGATATTATGTATAGAAATTACTTAGTGTAGTGACAGAAACATTATAAACACCCACTGCATATTGATATAGTAATAAACTATTATCAGTGAAGATTATTACATGCACCAGGATTATTAATAATATACATGCAGGAAATACCCTCATCTAAAATGTACCATAAACATTTTGTAAAATATTTGCAGAGGGAGGCCAATTATTTGTCTGTTGTAAATGTGTCTGATTCCAGAAGTTTTCTGGTTATAACCCATAAGTACTCACAAACTATTATATAAAGCATGTCAGGGGCAAAACTCTTGGACTGGAAATTCCTAAACCATGTACAAAAAGTAACATTGAAGAAGAAACTGAGACTTGAACAGAAATATCACTTTATAAAAAATGTGAATCTAATCACGATTTACTGCAAATGGAGAGTCACAGAAAACTCAGTCACAGTCCTGTTTCTAAGAGGCTGCAGAGACAGGGAAACTAGGAAACTAAGTGGCTGGAAACCAGTTTGAAGAGTTCAAGCCTTTAGTGGGTGATAAAATTGTTTTCAGAGTATTATCACAGAGTTGATATTATCATCAGTGCAATATATCTGCCCATATTATGAAATAGGTTGGGGGATAATCAGCATTTGTATGAGTAGATTAGAGTTCCGGCTGTGCTTTGTTGAAACGTTTTGGTAAAGATTTGAGAGAAAGACCCCAAATGAGGGATGTTTGAATGAACTAGAAAGGAAGTGGGAAAAAAATGTTTGGAAACTGCAAGTTTTCCAATTACAAGTGACACAGGAGATAAATCTAGTGTGGGGAGAGTTCTTTAAAATGTGGCCCTCACTGTGCTTAAGCACTGTTGAGCAGGGATGTTAAGAGATTTTCAATAAATATGAATTGAGATTAACCATTTTTCTGAAAGACAATTGAAGAAACAAAATTTAGTAGGGATTAACCAGGGATCTTATTTGATGAGTATATCTGGAATAATCCAGTTATCAGACATGTGCAGATTGGGATATATATTCACTTGTGCCTCAGATTTTTCACCTGTGAAATGAGGATGGGGCTGAGAGATAAAATCGAGGATGCCCAGTTAAATTTGAATTTTGGATTAGGAATAAATAATTTTCATTCATATATCCCATTCAGTATTTGGGACTTATAATAAATGTATTACCACCCTCATGTGAATATAAAAGACATATCTTATGAATTGAGATTTTCAAACATTTCCCGTGTACAAATATTTCACTATCCACACCTCCAAAAACCATAATCACTCCATGCAAGTAATATTTTAACCTGAAGTCATGCTATTTGGATCTTATGGTCTTATATGGATAGCAACATAATGTTTACCTTGCTTATAACTTTTGGTTTGCCAAATTAATCTTTTAGGAATTGATTGCTTCTAGTTAGGTATCTAATCCCCAATTTTGTTATTTGTCCATAAGAGAAAAATAGAAAAATGATATCTGACTTTGCATGAATGTGTCAAATGGCTAGTCTATTGCCAGGTGCTGATAGATGAAATAAAACTGTCCTAATTCAAGATAGATTTCATTTATTTTCTAATGAGAAAAATGGGAAAAGCTAACATTTTGAAGTATTAGTCTATGCATATCACATTTCCTGTCCACAATTCCTTTTTTACCCTGTCGTAATTCCTGCTCCATTTTGGTCCAAGAGACGAGAGGCCTTGGTTTGCTCCAAGGCAACTTTATCAAGTAGAACCATCACTAGCATCAAGTTCTTGTGTTTGTTTGGGCCACATTCAAGTGTAAGTACAATTTAAAGCATATGTGACCCAATTCTATCACCACTGCCCAGGCTAGAAAAAGTCAGTTTAAGCTAAACAAAGAAACAAAACTTAGAGGGGAATCAAGAGTATTAGATGCTGGGGAAGTTGCAGCCAGTTCTCTTCACTAAGAGGAGAAATAGAACCCCAGAGAAATGTGGGTATTAGGAAGGGAAGAGAGTATACCCCTTCCTGTGTGACTGCCTTGAGAACTGGCAAGCTTCCCAGAGTTCTCCGGCCCACTGTGGAATTGATGTGTGGAATATAAATGGCAGCATGGAGACCTCAGAGAGATGGCTTGGGATAGCCCAAGTCAAGTTCCCATGCATGTTATTGAAGGGGCATAAACTGTCACCCATGTCATTGCATTAAATCAGAATGTTTTGACAAGACACTAAGAACCAGTCATGTCGCAGCAGTCTTTCCTAGTGGATAAAGGCCATATACCAAGGACAAAGTGACAAAGTAAGTATTTCTGCAGATATTGTCATAAAGTAGTTCAAGCTAATGATCAGATGCAACCCCTGAAGACAGGAGGCTATGTAATCCTCCAAATCTCCAATTTAATGCTTCTACAATGAGAAATGATGGAGGAGTAGCATACATTGCTTCAGTTTTCTTTCTGAAGCAAAAGAAAACACTGGAGTGGCTGTTTTCACCCTACAAGAAGTAAAAGTTTAAGATAGAGAGGAAATCGATTTATTTCAGACAAAGAAATTTACACTTATCCTTCCTCCAAAGCCCCCATGGAGTATAAGGTTTGAAGATTTATATCTGCCTTTAGTAATTATAAAACAAGTCTAAATACTGCTATTATTGAAAACGTGGATAACAAATTTATGACAGGGTTTAAATGAATACCTGATTATATATATGAAAATGTTTATACAGATGTTAGGATAAACACTGATTGAGTGCCTACTATGTTCCAGGCACCATACTAGGTCCTTTATAAGTGTATTCACTTTGCTCTTGGCCATAATCTTAAGAGATTCACAACTCTACCAATATTAAACCTGAGGCTCAAAGAGATTGAATAATTTGTGCAAGTCTCATACAGCTTGTAATTGGCAAGGTTGGGTTTGAATGTGAGCCATTTACTTCAAAGTCGAAACTCTTTGGGATATCAGAACACAGAGTTTCCCTGGTAAACATCATTTGTTATCAGTTCCTGCTCAACTTAACCTTGGGTAGCCCTACTGAAGCTTATAGGGATCTTCTAACTCTCTTTCATCTTCATTTCAAGAATCCAAAGGCCTTGGCCAATGCCAAGTTTTTGCAGAGGGAGCTTCTGCCTTATTCAGCAGCTTTGAAACAATTTTGGCATCAATTTTTAGCTCTCCACTGCAAACTGAACATGCAGAACATAGAAAAATGTGTTTTTTTCACTCCCAATGAAAGGAGAAAGTTCTACTTGATTTTTGACAAAGGCCTTGGGTTAGTAAATACATTAATAGCATAATTCCTCACAGTAAGTCACCTCAACTCTTGAACACACATATTCTCTCATAAAAAGTAGGGATATTGAAATTGTATTTGGAATTGTACTTAAGGGCTGACTATGGTGTCCTCCCAATGTCAAGTTCAGGAGATGTCAGTCTTGTTATCTTTTAACTGAGTCCTGACCAAATGGTGTTCTTTCTGGCATTCCTCATATTTCTTATAAATCTTGTCTCTTAATCCTGGGCCATTACTCTAGAAACTTATAGAAAAGTCTAATGGTTTCCAGCATACACTAAATTATTCTTATTAATTGTTCATCCTGAGGCATTTTTTCTTTTTTACATGATTTTATGACCATATCATTGGAAACTTTGAAAGAAATGTCTCTGACACTTTAATTCACTCCATCATTTTTTTTCTGGAAATTTCTCACCAATTAATTTGTAATCTCTGTTGCCTGTTTTGCTACAAGTGCATTTCCTTAATTAGCCTATGAGAACAGACATTTATTAAAAAAAAAAAACAACCTGCTTGGAGAACATTATTTCAGACTCACCACTGCCTAAGAAAATAAAAAGCTCTCTACAGAACTTAGAGAAAAGAATCTCAGGGGCTATTATCTCAATGTTAAGCATGGTTTGACAAAGCAGATTAAATTAAATTGCTCACATTAGAATAGCTCTCCTCTTGCTACTGAGGCTGAGGAATGGATTGGTCTAAATACCTTGGTGGTGGGATGAATTGGGAGATTGGGATTTACTTATATACACTGATATGTATAAAATAGATAACTAATAAGAATTTGCTGTATAAAAAATAAATTAATTAAATTAAAAAAACCTTGAAATATTCACAAAATGTAAATTTTATTGTGGAAACAAATTACTTGTCATAAATTGAAAATATGATGTAATCAATGTTTTACATACTGCCTTTAAGACTTTTTAAAAAATAATCTATTTTGATACCATATTATTATTGGTCCAAGAAAATGCTAGGATTTTATAAAAATTTTTGGATGAAGTAAATAGATTTTTCACCTTAAAAAACATGAGAATATGGAGAGTCTTTTTGCAGTCTGATAACATATTCCAGTCTCCATACAAGGGGGAAGGACTCTTCTAGCAACCTCAGAGATGTCTGTTCTTGTCAATTCAGACTCTGAAAATGTCCTTAAATCCAAGAAATTTGCTTTTTCCCCTTGGCTCTGTTTCTAATGGCTGGAACCAAATTTTTCCATTTATGAATGACTAATCCATTCTTCTAGAGATATTTCTTCTATTCCCTTGAGCAGAATAATTTAAAATATCACTAACTTTTCCTTAGCTCATATTCACGTATTTTAAGAATTTGTGGGGAATTATAAGATTTTATCCAAAATAACACAGTGTGCTGAAAAACTCCTAATTTTTTTCTTTTGTAATAATATAATTTAAAAACTAGAATAATTATTTCCAAAGTAAACATAATATGTTATGATTTAAACAATTTAACCTCATCTTAACCATAGCCTTGACATTCTGACTTATTAAGGGAAGAGAATTTGTGTTGATAAACTAATGGTCTTTATGTTTCACTTAAAATCACACTCTGATTTTTTCAGAAGCTTATAGAAAAAATTTTAGGATCTGTAAGAAAAGTTTCTCTAAGAAACAATTAATCTTAAGTCCAGGATTGAAACACAAGGAGAATTTCGACATTTTGAATCAGGTCCAAGGAACTGGCAGTGTGAAACCACGTGAAAATGAGAAAAACATTTTAAAGAAAAGGTTACTATATTCTTTTGCAGTAATCCTAAATATATATAGTTCATATTATGCCAGAATTTAGATAGAATTACTTAAGGGAAAATGCTTTTATTCTACTGAAACTAGCTTTCATCTCCTCATCAATTAGATAACATATTAGACATTAGTGATAGAAAGACATTTGAAAGCAATGCCATTTTAGCATAATCCTGATTAATGTCTATAAAGTTCTATAGGCTGAATTAAGAAAAACTCCATATTAAGGGGAAAATATATCCGCATATCTATAGCACAGGAAGAAATATGCTCAAAACAATGACCTGGAGACTCTCTATGATACCACCCAATTGCCTTCCAAATCATCAAAGAACTTTTAACCACTGTAACTTGTAGTTTTAACAGTAAATTCATGGTGCATTAATCTACTAATAATTAGTAATTCACGGACAATCTATATTAAAACATTACTGAAATTATATATTCTATTAATAGGTCAGTCGTTATATTACACTACAAGTTCAAAAGTTAAGAGTGTAAACAGAAATACACATAAAGCCAGTATTTGAACCTTCTAATTGTGGAATCAAAAACCATAAATTGAGGAAATCACTATGAATACGGAACTTGATGAGGAGTCTAGGGAATTAAATGCTTGGTTTCTGAGACATCTGAGTGTCCTTAATTTTTTAAACCAGGTATTAACATCCCCAAGGTGTGCCAGAAAAGTTCAATAATATCTAAGGTGGTTTGACTTGCTCTGTGGTGATCACCGGGCAGTGACATCTTGGAATGTCCATAATGATGTAGCAGCAGACAAAGCATAAGCCATTTCAGGGGCAACAAATGCTGACTGACTCCAACGTACATGTTTCAGACTAAGTTGCCTTGAAATATACCTACGACAAAGAGAAATTATTAGGGATTTAATGAAGAGTTGGGGCACACCTAGTCTTTTAGTGGTGTCCTTTCTCAGAGGCTCAAAGCTTTAAGATTGGGACTTCCCTGGTGGTTCAGTGGTAAAGAATCTGCCTTCCAATGCAAGGGATGTGGGTTCGATCCCTGGTCAGGGAACTAAGATCCCACATGCTGTGGGGCAACTAAACCCGCGTGCCACAACAACGGGGCCCACACACCTCAACTAGAGAAGAGAAAACCTGGACGCCACAAGTAGAGAGAAGCCCACAAGCTGCAACAAAGAGCCCGCGTGCCACAACAAAATATCGCACATGCCTCAATGAAGATTCCGCATGCTGCAACTAAAACCCGATGCAGCCAAAAAATAAAAACGAAAATAAAAACTTTAAGATTAAAAAATGTTAAATGCTAGGAGGGAAAAAAAAGAATGTTTCTCTTTTATCCATGTGATTGAGTCTGATAAATACATATTGTTTACATTTATATCTTAAGAAACTATAATCCATTCAGTCTCTCATGTCACGCTACTGCATAAGGATATACATTTTAACGGCACTGCCTTGATGAAAGGACCTCTCTTCATCAGGACAGCAAGTAAGGTGATCAAATCCAAATAATCCAAATGAATTATTAAAATACAACAGTTTTAAATAAGTTCATTTGTATCTTTTTTTTTTTCATACTCCACATATAACATGTCATTCTGTTATTTACAAAACAGAAATAGGCTCACAGACATAGGAAACAAACTTATGGTTACCAAAGGGGAAAGGGAGGGAGGGATAAATTAGGTGGATGGGATTAACAGGTACACACTACTATATATAAAATAGATAAACAACATGGACCTACTGTATAGTACAGGGAACTATACTAAATATTTTGAAATAACCCATAAGAGAAAAGAATCTGAAAAAGAATATATATAATGGAATCACTGTGCTGTACACCTGAAACTAACATGGCATTGTAAATCAACTATATTTCAATAAAAAAATAAAATAAAATACAACACTTTTACTAAAGTTACTTGAAAATCTTTTAATTTGATCAACATGTGTGTGCGTGTGTGTGTGTGTGTGTGTGTGTGTGTGGTGGGCCTACTGCTATATCAAGGACCAAATATCTACGTGATATTTTATGTATATAAACATGTTTATAGAAAACCAATCCACAAAGAATTTAATCTAGAATACTGCATTAGTTAACTTGGGCTGCCATAACAAAATACCATAGATGTGACTTACATAACATTTATTTATTTTCTCATAGTTCTGGAGGCTAGAAATACAAGATCAGCATGCCAGCATGGGCAGGTTCTGGTGAGAGCCCTCTTCCTGGCTTGCAAATGGCCTTCCTCCTGCTGTGTCCTCACATGATGGAGACAAAGAGACCTCTCTCATGCCTCTTCAAGGATACTAGTCCTATAGGATCAGGGCCCTATTCTTATGATCTTTAAGGTAATTAACCTTAATTACTTCTGTGATGACCATATCTCCAAAAAGTCACATTTGGGGGTTAGGGCTTCAACATATGAATTTGAGGGGAACACAAATATTCAGTCCATGAAAACTAGTACTTTCTCTTTCCCTATAATATAACTATTAGAAAAAAAGATAAAAATAAAAGAGGAAAAGTAAAAGAGTAAAAAAGAATAGCATGAGAAAACATAGATAAGTTGCTGTGGATGTTTAGATGAGAAAGAGACTTTTTAGAAAGCAGTTCATGGGGAATGCAGTATCCTGTATAGATGATATTTACAGCAACCATATAATTTATTTTCCAAGGTGGGTCACTTTTAGAATTAAAGGGGCACTATTAATCATTGCAGAATTGGCCAAGCCCAAAGGCAGCCCATGTAATGGCACCTGGACTCATTTAGCTTTATTAAAGAATAGAGAGTATAAGAGGAACATGGCAGGGAAGATTTCTTTGCATTAAAATCAGTCGAGGTTTAGACTCAGATTGGAAGTAAATGGAAGGCAATTCAAAGCTTCCAGAGGCAGGAGTGCCCTGATCAGAGCTGGGCTTCATTGTGATAAATTGGGAAGCAGTGTAAGTGGAATATATGGCAGATTTTAATAAAGATGGTGGCTGTGGAAACAAAGAAGAGGATACAAGTGAGATATGTGGAGATAGAGTTGGCAGAACATAGGGGCTGATGATGAGAAACACATGGCTCAGGTCTACAAGGAGATGATTGCCTATTTGTCCACTATTCTCTCCTTACGTACTCCTTAGTCTCTGCTCTGTTCTGCGGGCTCGGCACTGCATATTCAAACCCGCCGTTTATAGTGTAGAAGAAGGTTGTTAAGTTCCAAACATCATGAAATGCTGCTGCCCAGTTGAAAATTTGTGTGAGTGAACAGTAAGCACAGGTGACCTCTCAAAGGTAATATTTTCTATGCCACTAAAGCATGCCTAGGGTGTAAAAAGAGTAATATATTAAACACTGTTCTGCTTGAGGGATCTTCCAAAAGTCTCCGGGTACCTCCTAGCTGAGATCTCATCCTTCAAAATAAAAGTAAAAGGTAATGAAGTCTGGGAGTTAAAGTGTTTCAAGATTTCTTATGCTGCCCTTTAAAAGCAGTGTTAGGTAGGTTTTAGATAAGAAATAGTAAAACGATATTATGTTATAAACCCTACACCACATGATTAAAAACATTCTGAATGTGAAAGCAAGCAACTTACTTACTCTTCTCTTCTCCTCACCCTCTACCCGACTCCCACCCACTAGAGGAAAAGTCCATCTTAGAACTCATCAGTTTACCTGAAAAATATTTATATTTTGCATTTCTAGTTAGAAGGGCAGGAAAACTATGTCATACATAATATTTTTCACTAATCAGACCAAAGTGTTTTCATTTTGTCGTATGTGGCAGCTTTGAATATTCAGTTTTCAGACTTTTCTTGCTTTTCATGGACTAGGATACAGTAGATTTTTTTTTAAACTTTGCTGTTGCATGTGAAAGGAGTGCTGAGGAATGATTATCTAAGAAGTCAAGTTTAACCATAGACATATAGATAGAAATCTCTTAAGTAAGAACTGCTGCCCCAGACCTTATGTAGCTTTTTAAAAGACATAGTATTCACTTGTTATCATCACATGCTTCAGAACAACTCATGGAAATATCATTTACTTATAACAATTTATGACAGTCATTTACTTCTGAATCCATTGCTAAGCACTGGTCATACTCAGGAGTAATTAATTCTCGGCCTGATGAAAGCTGTACCTCTTCTCTCAGGTAGGGAATAAGTGTGACTCTTTGTTCTGAGCTACGAATACAGGTTTTAGGCAATGCAAATGGGAAGCATAGGCAGGGAGGAAGAACAAGACAAGCACACATCAAAAAACCATAGGGATTCCCTGGTGGTGCAGTGCTTGAGAGTCCGCCTGCCGATGCAGGGGACGCGGGTTCGTGCCCCGGTCCGGGAAGATCCCACATGCCGCGGAGCGGCTGGGCCCGTGAGCCATGGCTGCTGGGCTTGCACGTCCGGAGCCTGTGCTCCGCAATGGGAGAGGCCACAATAGTGAGGGGCCCGTGTACGGCAAAAAAAAAAAAAAAAAAAAGAAACCATAAAGACCTCGAAATAAGTAACTGAGCATTTGAGAAAATATAAGATCTTGCAGTGAGATGAAATGTGTATATTTACAATATTCTGGGGAGATCTGAAACCATTTTGACTTTTAATCATAAAGCCATTGATTCCTTTGCAGAATGTGCTTAGGACAAGCAAGATACCAGAAAGACAGAGGTATTAAAAACTGATTCAGAGGCTTCCCTGGTGGCGCAGTGGATGAGAATCTGCCTGCTACTGCAGGGGACACGGGTTCGAGCCCTGGTCTGGGAGGATCCCACATGCCACGGAGCGACAAGGCCCGTGAGCCACAACTACTGAGCCTGCGCGTCTGGAGCCTGTACTCTGCAATAGGAGAGTCTGCGATAGTGAGAGGCCTGCGCACCGCGCTAAAGAGTGACTCCCGCTTGCCACAACTAGAGAAAGCCCTCGCACAGAAACGAAGACCCAACACAGTAAAAATAAATAAATAAATTAATAAACTCCTACTCCAACATCTTCTTTAGAAAAAATAATAATAATAAAATAAACTGATTCAAGGGAACAAAGGAAAGCTGAAAAACACAAGATTGGTATGTGGCACAAATATAATTTCAAAATAATATTTCAGAGAATTTCATAGAAAGAAAGCTTAAAATAATAAAGATTTGTAGGCATGTGGACTTCATAGAATATAGGCTACTTTCTGAAGGACTTAACTAATGAGAAAAATAAGAGGCTACAGAATGGGGATAAATCATGCATGGAGCCAAAGTTTAAAAGTCAAGACCAGGTTAAGACAAGCCCAGTGATGCTGAGAAACAGCTGGAACATTTTTCCTTGAAGGAAACAAGAGGTTTAATTCCTAGTGTCAAACTTGACTTTATTTTTTTTTTAAGATTTTTTTGATGTGGGCTATTTTTAAAGTCTTTATTGAATTTGTTACAACATTGCTTCTGTTCTATGTTTTGAGGCATGTGGGATCTTAGCTTCCTGACCAGGGATGGAACCTGCACTCCCTGCATTGGAAGGTGAAGTCTTAACCACTGGACGACCAGGGAAGTACCCAAACTTGACTTTAGAACCTTGAAAGAAGAAGAAGGAAATAATGACAAGAGGATCATTGAAGGAAACTTCCGGAAAAATAATTTATCCTCTATTGTCTGAGCTCCCAAGGGAGGTTAAAATAATAAGGAATGCCAGTGCTTAGGTGGCAAGATATAAAGGAAGACCCAGCAAATGAGGCCGAGGTAAGAGAACCAGTTTTGGGACAAAGCTATATGAGTGTTAAGTTAAAGACAATAATCAATGGGCCCTTTTCAGCAATCCTGAAGCCCTACCGTTCATGTTATACTTGGGTCATAAAGAATTCCTTGGGGTGGGAGGTAGGGTGAGTGCTTATTTTCCCAGAGTCCCTTCCCATTTCAATTTTACAATATACAGATTTGAACAGCAAAGCCATTCTCTTCATGGTAGTCAAGAAAGAGAGTGTTCTGTGAGCATGATGGTGGGAGAGGGAGAAGTAACCCTGGGATTTGGCAAGCACTGGCGATAAGGATTTCGAGAGAGACTTGGCAGGACTTGGAGGACTAGAACAACACTGCACAGGACTAAGTCAACATCCCGCAAGCATCACTGTGTCCAAGATCCACGTTTAGTGTTTGCTCAAGTGCAGATACACAGGCTCCACCTCCTAAGACTCTGATTCAAGTGAGCATGTGAGACTGGCTTGAATCTGCTTTTTTTTCCAAGTACCCACTTTTTTGTTGATATAGTTATTTATTTATTCATTGGTGATATTTTGGTTTAAAAAGATGTAGTTCCAAAATTCATAATAACACTGTCTTGTATACTTGAAATATGCCAAGAGAGTAGCTCTTAACTGTTCTTTCTACAGACACAAAAAATTGTAACAGGCTTCCCTGGCGGCGCAGTGGGAGAGGCCACAGCAGTGAGAGGCCCGCGTATCGCAAAAAAAAAAAAAAAATTGTAACTATGAGAGCTGATGAATGTGCTAATTAATGCATTAATTAACTTGATTATAGTAATCATCTCATAAGTTATACATATAATAAATCATCACATTGTACACCTTAAAAAAAGAAGTATGTCAGGGAAATAGGTAAAAAAATATTATGTAATTTTCTGAAAAAAAGAAAAACACAATGAGTTACCATTCTAAATAATAGGCTCCTTAGAATGATTAAATTGAAAAGTCTGACCACACCTAGGGTTGATGAGGATGTAGATAAGGCTGGGGAGAAACTGGAACCCATCCACTGCTGATAGGAATGTAAAATGGTACTACAATTCTAGAAAACAGTTTGAGAGTTTCTTACAAAGTTAATAATATGTATTCCTCACCACTCAATCTTGAGTATTTACCCAAGAGATATGAAAGAAAAAATCCATAAAAGCTAGATTTTCATAAGATCCCTATCTATAATAGCCTAACAATCCAAATGTCCATCAATAGATGGACAAATAAATCATGATATATCCATTCAATGAAATATTACTCAGCAAAGCAAAGGAATGAACTGTTGATACATGTAACAAGATGGATGCATCTGAAAATAATTATGCTGAGTGAAAGAAACCAAACAAAAAAAGAATATTCTTTATACTATTCCATTATTTAAAGTTTGAGAAAATGCTAACTAATCTCTAGTGATAGACAGCAGATCAGTGGCTGTCTAAGGATGGGAGAAGGGGCAGGAAATCTGGATTGCAAAGAGGTACAAAGTTACTTTGAGGGGTAAGAATTACTTTGACTGTGGCAATGGTTTCATGGTGTATACATGCATATGTGTCAAGCATATGTATATGTCATATTTATATGTAAAACTTAACAAATTGCAGACTTAAAATATATGCAGTTTATTGTATGTCCATTTTAGTTCAATAAAACTCTGTTTTTTAAAGGGTAAAAGACTTTGGCCTTCTCTCTTTGTTAAAGTTTGATAGAATTTACCAGTGAGACTATCTGTCATAGTGTGTGTGTGTGTGTGTGTGTGTGTGTGTGTGTGTGTGTTTTAATGGGAGTAATTTAGTTTCTTGAATAAATTAGTAAATAATTGATATATTTATCAATATAATAATATATTTATATATTATTCTATTAATATGTTTTGTAATAATCTATTTATTAATATAATATATATATTAGTTTATTTGTTTCAACTATTTTTAAAAATGAACCATTGGATTTATTTGTTGGTTGATTCTATCATTTTTTTACAATTACAGCATTGATTTCTTTTGACAAATTAAGAAACAATGGATACAGTTGACAGATCAGGTTCGCAGAACAGGTCTGGGAATGGAAAAGTGATGGCTTATAAAAGTGGATGATTCATCTAATGCTATAAATCATAATGATTTGCTCAATCTGTTTTTATACATTATAAACTGGCTATATCAGTTAAGTTTGGAAAGGATGGATACACAATATTGGCTCTTATTGGTATACATGTTCATGTTTGCCACTTTAAGAAATGTAAAACAAATGTGCATGATTGAATGGAATATCTTATGTGTGCTCAGGAGTCGCAAATAGTCTTACCTGGAGTTCTGTTGCTCTGATCAGTGCTTAAATATGACAGAGTGACCATTTACCTGCCTCCCAGCTTTTTCTGTGCTGTAGGGAAATAGAAGTTAATCACTTTTGTTAAAAGTTGTAGCTATTATGTCTGGATAGAGCTGTGTTTCTTAAATGGTTGCAAAAAATATATAAATGAAAATAAAATGAATATGCTATTGAGGAAAAGAGTATAATTGTGTCAAAGTAAAATTGCTCATTTGTGGCAGTAGAGAAAAAAGGAAAGACAGTATACAGCATAGTTAAGTTATAGAAAATTTTAAGGGTAGTGACGTTTATTTGCCTTGATTTAAAATACTTGCAAATAATGAGTTTGAAAGAAGCATTACAATCATAAAATTTTTACTAATTTGGTTCAGTGTTTATCACTTTATTCATAAGATGAAGAACTGTCTTGCTAATACAAAATTGTTATATCAGTTGTAAAAAAATAGGTAAATCTAAAATTCGGTTTACTTTCTGTTAAAATAGTTGTTTTTTTTTTTTTAAATCTGTGTCTTCTGTATATTTTGCCTGAATAACAAACATTTTTTATATAATGAGAGCCTGTTAAATTTTTGTGACTTTTTTGCATGCTCCTGAATAATATTTTAATAAGTCATTTCTGAAAAAGCTAGAGACCTTAAAATTCTTTGATACTTTGTACAAAATAAGCAAGTGTTTATCTTAAATAAAACGTGTTTATCTTAAATATTACATCAAACTTGCTCTCTATACAACTATGACTTATACCCATGCTTTTTTTCTGCTTTGACAATTATTTTTGATATTGCCTTTTTCAAATTCAGGCCCCCAATTCACAGTAATTAGATATCTTTTATACTCAATTTACCTATGGTGTTTCCCGAACTACCTCTGGGCAATGTGAAAAATCAACTTGCTCAACTTACAAAATGAAAAAACTAGGAATAAGTAGATATGTTTGGCATTTTTCATGTTTTTAATTTACTCAACATTATTGTGAGAGCTGCCCTATTCTTCAAACCCACAATGTGAGAAGAGCTAGAAAAATCAAAAGAGAAACTCAGCCTTTGCAGGTTAATTATATGCAAGTTGAATGATATCAATATGCATGCATTTACACAAATATGTGCTTTTCATGTTCGATAGAAGCAAAATCATGTTCATGTACAAAGACTGTAGAATAACTGTCAACAAACTGGTTTTTTAAATGTTTTATATCTAAGTTTAAATAGAATTTTTATTTATGAGCACTCTTTGGGGAATTTTTTCTACAATGAAGACTCATCCAATTAGGAAAAAAATGATGGTACAAAAAACTCTGTTCTTAGTTTTAGATGAAGACATCAATGAAACAACCTCAACCCTGAAAGGCAGTCAGATCAGCTTCAACTGACTGGCCAAGGTCGTTATGGATGACAGAATGATCTAGACTTCCTCTTTGCTGGTCAAGGTGCAGTCTGTGTAATTACTAACCCATCGTATGGTACCTCAATTAATGCCTTGAACCAAGTGGAAAAGTCAATAAAGAAATGTAAGGAAAATTCCACCTGACTTTGTAAGGTAGACTGACAGTTTTGGGATTTGTTTAGCTGGCTGCATTAGTCCACGACCCAGGGTGGCATAGTTGAGGTCAATACTGCAGATTGGTCTTATCCTTATGCTTAGAACTCTGTTGATGGTAGCCTTAATTAAACACTGTATGAGACAAGTTGAATGGATTTGTTGCCAACCTCTTTTGGATAGATAATAATTAGAGTGGCTGACAGAGCAGTATATATTCATTGGAAGGTTTGCTGAGAGCAAAAACAGTAAAGAAAAGAGGCATGGATATCTTGGGGACACAAATCTCTCTGTGTTTCTTGCAGTTCTACACATTTTTCAAGCAAAGCACAAACTGTCTTTTGTTGTAGACTATCTTTTATTTTTTTATTATTTTTTAGCAGCTCAAATAATGACCATTTATTTATTCTTATGATTCTGTGGGTTGACAAGGTAGTTCTTAAACTTCTCTTGGTTTCAGGCACTGGATATTTTAAAATGGACTCACTCACCTAGTTGGAACTTGGTGCTAGTTGCTGATTAAAAGCTCAACTTACATAGCTAGAAGCTTCAGTTCTCTAACGTGTCAGCCTCTTCATGAGGCTGCTTGGGTTTACTCCGAGAGAGACATATAGGTTCCAAGAAGGAGTGTTCCAAGATGCAAAGGCAGAACCTGTGGTTGTCTTAAAATTCAGCCTTGAAAGTTACACAGAATCCCTTCCACAATATATTATCTGTCAAAATATGTCAAAAGGTCTCCTCTCCTCATATACAAGGAGAGAAGAATTATTCTCCTTCATTTGCTGGGCTAAGTTACATCTCAAAATAGAATGTGGAGTGGAAAATATGCTGAACAATCTGTAGTAGATATTCCTCATATTTAGTGTTCATGTATTTTGTATAAATAAAAGTACTGTTATAATTTTCCTGCAACTAGACATCTAGTATTTGGAAGTGATTTAATTATTTTTAATAGAATAAATTAATAAATATACATATTGTGAGCACTTTGCATATTGCTTGTGTGTGTGTACAATATTTTTAGATGCATAAGCAAAAATGTGTATTCTATTATTGCCCACTACCTGCCAATCTCTGTCTTCTTCCACATGCAGACTTCTTTGCATATATTACTGTGTTAGACTATTCTTGGCAGATAGAGACAGTGTCTCACCCAAGATTAAGATGGAAGATTTATTTACTGTCCAATATAATACATACTATATTTCCCTTTGGTACAAAGGGTAGATTTGCTTGTAGGCCACTTAAAAAGATTTGGGTTCTCTAATTTTTGGGTTCCTCAGCTTTTACACAAACATCATTCACCATTGTCCTTCTGCATTGTCCCATAAGACATAGGGACATGAGAAACTGACACAATCATGAAACTTATGCTGCTTGCTGTGCTGTGAGTAATTTTCTCTGACCCAGGAATCTTGTATCTTCTGTTTGAGTCCATGCACAGTGACAAGTTAGCTTGCAAGTACAGTAACCTCTCATAATTCTTTTTTTGTTTGTTTGTTTGTTTGTTTTTCTTTTTTGCGGTATGCAGGCCTCTCACTGTTGTGGCCTCTCCTGTTGCGGAGCACAGGCTCCGGACGCGCAGGCCCAGCGGCCATGGCTCACAGGCCCAGCCGCTCCGCGGCATGTGGGATCCTCCCGGACCGGGGCACAAACCCGTGTCCCCTGCATCGGCAGGCGGACTTTTCACCACTACGCCACCAGGGAAGCCCTCTCATAATTCTTGATATTGTTCAGTTCTGTTCAAAAATACTAAGATCATGAAAGAAAAGACAGTCTGAGAGCATGTTTCAGATTAAAAACAATTAAATACAATGTATCCTCCTTGATTGGATCTTGGTACAGATAAAATATTAGGGAGGTACTTGGTGGAACTGGAATAAGGTGTGTCAATTAGATAATAGTATTGTATCAATGATCATTTTATGAATGTGACTATTATTTCATATTGTGTGGAAATACACACATATATTTTGAAGTAAAGAGGAATCAAGTCTGCAACTTATTCTCAAAAGTCTCAGAAAAATATGAAGAGAAAGAAAGAGAAAAAGTAAGACACAATGAAAGAATAATAAAGCTAGTGTAAATGTTTACATTTGGGGAATCTGGGTGAAGGATAAACAGGAATTTCTTATATTACTTTTGCAACTTTCTTGTAAGTATAAAATTATTTTTAAATAAACCATTTTTTTTAAATAGTGGAAAACCCCAAAGGGAGGAGAAGATTTCTCTTTTTTTTTTTTTGCGGTACGCGGGCCTCTCACTGTTGTGGCCTCTCCCGTTGCAGAGCACAGGCTCTGCAAGTGCAGGCTCAGCGGCCAAGGCTCACAGGCCTAGCCGCTCCGCGGCATGTGGGATCTTCCCGGGCCGGGGCACGAACCCGTGTCCCCTGCACTGGCAGGCGGACTCTCAACCACTGCACCACCAGGGCAGCCCGGAGAAGATTTCTTTAATAAATAAATTGCAAGGAAGGATCTGATGGTGGGGGAAACTATTATTTAAAAGTAACTTAGAGATACATCAACCAATTGTAAATAAATCAATGTTATTAGATCTTAATTCAAACATACCACAAAATTTTTTAAACATGATAAGGTAAATTTGAACACTGACTAAATATTTGATGACTCTAAGGAAAATTTTAAGCATAATATGTTCTTATAGATATATGTTGAAAAGTTTCCTTTTCTCTTAGAAGCATATATGGAAATATTCATAGATGGAATTAACTGCCAAATAATCTGATGGCAGTGGAGAACACAGGGAGTGTAAATAGAACACGTATGACCATAAATTCATAACTGCTGAACCTGAGTAATTGTTACATGGGAGTTCACTATGCTACTTTTCTATTTTTGCCTATGCTTGAAAGTTTCAATAATATATAAACTTAAATAACTTCATATGGAAATGTAGAGAGGCAAAAAGAACAAAGGCAATCTTTAAGAACAGTATGTTAGGACTCATTATATTGGATAGAAAACCTTGTAAACATAACTAATTAAAACAGTGTGGTATTAATGTAAAGATAAACATGTATCAAGAAACAGTCCCTCCATACACAAGCAATTGATGTATGCAAAATATATTCTGTAGATCAGCAAAGAAAGAACTGTTTTGAAATAAATCATGTGTGGTATTGGTTAATTGGCTATCCATATAGAAAAAATTACATTTACCCCACCCTCTCAATGGACACAAAAATCAGTTGTAGTGAATCATAGATAAAAATGTGAAAAAATAAAACAATAAAACCTCTAGAAGATAAGAGAATATCTTCATAGCCTTAAGGTGGGGAATATTTTTTAAAATGTCACTAATATACTAAAAACAATGAAAATATGGATAAATTGATTTATGTTAGCTTCCAAATATCAAAAAGTACCATGAAGACAGTAAAACAGCAAGCCTCAGAGTGGTAAAAGATATTATGCAATACATAAACCAAAATAGGGCTTGTATCAAGAATATATAAGAAACTCCTACAGACACAAAAGAAAAAAAATGATAATTTTTAAAATGGGAAAGACACTCAAATAAGCAATTCTAGAACAATATACTCAAATGATCAATGAAAAAAATTTTTAAAGTTTTACTTGGTTAGTTATCAACTAAATGCAAAGTAAAATTACAATAAAATAATACATTAGAATGGTTAAAATAAAATGTTCATAGCAGCACTGTTTACAATAGCCAGCACATGGAAGCAACCTAAATGTCTATCAACAGAGGAATGGATAAAGAAGATGTGATACATATACAGTGGAATATTACTCAGCCATAAAAAGAACAAAATGATGCCATTTGCAGCAACATAGATGGACCTAGAGATTGTTGTATTAAGTAAAGTAAGTCAGACACAGAAAGACAAATATATGCTATCACTTATATGTGGAATCTGAAAAA
Source organism: Grampus griseus (assembly GCF_964374135.1). Lineage (NCBI taxonomy): Eukaryota > Metazoa > Chordata > Mammalia > Artiodactyla > Delphinidae > Grampus > Grampus griseus. The sequence goes on along the minus strand of NC_139018.1, from coordinate 16,396,313 downwards.
AGAGTATAAATGAATTTATTACAAAACAGAAATAGAGTCACTGATGTAGAAAACAAACTTGTGATTACATGGGGAATAAGACGGGGGGAGAGATAAATTGGGAGACGGGGATTGACATATACATACTACTATATATAAAATAGATAACATATACACACTACTATAAATAAAATAGATAACATACTATATGTAATAAGAACCTACTGTATAGCACAGGGAACTCTACTCAGTACTTTGTAATGGTCTATATGGGAAAAAGAATCTAAAAAAAGAGTGTGTGTGTATATATATATATATATATATATATATATATACACACACATATATACATACATTGAGGTGGAACATACACTGTTTTTTTCCTGGTCATATACTCAGCTGAAATATGAGCACATGTTTACCAAAAAGCAGGTACAAGAAAGTTCAAAGGACATATATTAAATAGCTAAAACCTGGAAAGAGCCAGGTTCATCAGCATCAGATTGAATAAGTGACACAAAGGAATACTATACAACATAAAATTAAGCTACTGCCTCACAGAATACCAAAGATGAATCTCACTATTACAGTGTGAAAAGTAGACAGTAACACTATAATGTGTTTCACGTATAATTATAATTTATATACAGTTCAAAAGCAGGCAAATATAATTTATAGTGCTAGAAGGTAAGATAGTGATGACCTTTAGGGAAAATGGAGGTGTCAATGATTGAATAGGGACATGAAGGGCCCCTTAGGAACTGATAACATGCTAGTCCTTGATTGGGTGGGGGGTGGTTATATAGATATGTTTACTTTGTGATAATCCACTGAATTGTATACTCATGACTTATTTGATCCTCTAGATGTATGTTATACTTAAGTGAAAAAATTAAATACACACTACATAAACATATATTCACTTAGCCAAAATTCCAGCTCCATCTCCCTTTAATTTTAAACAGTAAATGCTCTTTAGAGGAAAATGACTGAGGTTGCCAACTTTCTTTCTGACAGAATCTCTAAATCAGAGCACAACAGTGTTTATAATCTTTATTAAAATTGTTAATATTTATTATTAATAATCTTTAAAATAACCAATATTTAGTATTTACTAGGCATTAGTACCATGCCAACTCTTCTGCTTAGATTATCTCATGTAATCCCCCTATTCCAAGTCATATAATGTAGGCATAATTATTTTCCTCATTTTCAGGTAGAGAAGCCGAGTCTTAGATTGGGTAAGTCACTGGTTCATAATCATAAATCTGGCAGATGGTGGAACTATGATTGAAATGTAGGCTGTCCTATTCTGTACCCCTTGAGGTCATCCCAATGCTATACTGACTTCTACTAAAACCTTCCAGATGTGGGTGTCTGTGACCCACTGAAAGGGAAAAATCAGGCAAGCCAATGCATAGAATTATTCCAATGCTAAAATACACTGAGCATTGAGAAGCAATTACTAAGCAAAGGGGTGTTAGTAATAACACTCTCTTTTTTACAGGAGTGAGACGACTGTGTCTAGTTGGAACAAGTCATTAAAATCAAGCAGAAGTTCACTGAAGAAAAGGCACCTATTGTTTATCTCACAAAATAACTGGAGGGTTTTCCAGAGAGAGTGGACCAAAAGGTAAATTACCTAGTGGAAATGTCAGCAGGACAGGACTGCACACTAGGACACTAGGGTCTTTTTCATGTACAATTGACAGCAGCTAAAAATAAATCGAACATTGCAATGGCTCCCCATGTTCCAGTAGCCCCAGGATGCTATTTTCATTTTAATAAATGATTGAACAAAGTGTTTAAATTCTTTCTGCTTTTAGACTGATATGCATGGGCACAGGATTTAAATGTATTATTGAATATTTTGCTCTGCCCTAGCTTTAAGTAAAGGACTGCCATTAATAGCTAGTGGGTAAATAGTGGATTCACCATTAAGAGTACAGGGAATTTGAGTCATTTTATTGTTAGAAGTGAAGGCATGTCTTCTGCCATCCATGTTCCCTCTCTACTTCCCAGAGACAGACACAAAGGTAAGACCTCTGGCCAAGGGAAAGGTGTGCAGTCTGCAATCATAAAATAAAATGAAATTAAGCAGTGTCTATGAGAAGTGATTTGGTGATGGTGCCAAGTGGCCATGAACTGGAAGAGAAAATGGGAAGTAAGAAATTAATGATGAAAAATAATATTGCCTGAGTGAGAAGCCGAAATCAAAATGATAAAAACCAAGTGTTTCTGGGGTCTATTAAAGAAAGAAAAGCATTAGGAAAGTATAGAAATATTTTTGCTTTTAAGTTTCTTTTTTTTTTTTTTTTTTTTTGCGGTACGCGGGCCTCTCACTGTTGTGGCCTCTCCTGTTGCAGAGCACAGGCTCCGGACGTGCAGGCCCAGCGGCCATGGCTCACAGGCCGAGCCGCTCCGCGGCATGTGGCATCTTTCCAGACCTCGGCACGAACCCATGTTCCCTGCATCGGCAGGCGGACTCTCAACGACTGAGCCACCAGGGAAGCCCGCTTTTAAGTTTCTTAAAGATAAGTCCAGGCCATTTTTTTTTGTATTTTTCTTCCCACAGTGCTTTGCACATTTTGTGATATGTTATGATATCAAATTAAATCAGTGCTTATTATTGTTAAGTATTACATGTTTCTTAGAGAAGTTTAACATTAAAGGAAATAAAAAGCAGCTATTTCTCATGTGCAAGCAAGGATTATGCTAAGGGCTTTATCTACATCTCCTCAGTTAATTCCCACAATTAAGTACCAGTATTGTCCACATTTTACAAATAAGGAAAAGATGACACAAAGACATTATATAGATTTTTGAGGTTATATAACTAGCAAAGGGCAAAGCTGGGATTTGAACCTGCTCTCTTTTACTCTGCAGTTTGAGAGGGTTATCAAACCATGTTGAGTAGTTTGGAGTTTCTTTTTTATGATGAGAAAAGATGGGGAGAAACTTAGCAGAAGATACTTGATACCTTTAAAAAGTATGTCTAGCCAGGTGACATTCTAGATATTGAATTAATGCCAGTGGAATATTAGGTGGAATTTAGTGTATCCTTTTTCTACACTTGGGAAAAAATAATTCACCCAGGAAATATTAATCTGCCACAATAGGAATAGATCTAAGCACTGGAAGAGTCACATACAACTAATCAACTTACTCATTGTTCTTATTTCCTATAGAATCTACAACTACAATGAAAAAGCTCAGATAAAAACAGCATTCCCACAATTATCATTAGACATTTGTTAAACTTGTACAATATGTAGAAACTTGCAAAACATAAATGCCAATGACAAATATTGGGAAAACCAGTTTTGTAGAAGAATGAGTTCCCCTACAAAAAATTTGTGTTTAAATCACAAGGACATTTGAGTAAATCCTAGTGGTCAGTTCAGGAAAGGAGATCCAAAATGTGGGTAAACATGAAAAATCAGATTTGGGATTTGTTAACATCAAAGACTGCATAGTAGATCCTCTGCCTGTGAACAGTTCTCAGAGACACAAGTGTGTGTGTGTGTATATATATATATATATATATATATATATATATATATATATATATATATAACCATCTGTCTATTTATTTTTGGATCCTTGGAGGGCAACCATGGCCAAGAATGGTAAGCCTCAGAAGAGAAGTCACAAAGGAGTTATAGGAGAAGTATAAAAGTAGCAACCAGGGATACAGAAATTAGGGGACAGAAGCTTAAAAAAAATAGCAGAATGTGGAAATAGAATTAACTTGAATTAGGAACTATGGAATCTAATCCCAGTTACTTGTTGTATCTCTGGGCCAACTACTATGCTTACCTGGGCTACATTTTCTATGAGTAAAATGAGTGTGTTAGATTATATAATTTCTCTGACTTCTTCCAACTCTTTCATACATGATATCCTATGATTCTAAGAGTAGGAGGGGTCAATAGCATTAAATGTCCTAATGGAGGAAAAGAGAATGTAGTACACTCAAGTTAATTAAGAAGAAAGCCCTTATGATCTTTTTAAAAACTATCTGCTTGCTTATGTTAGAATGGATTGGATGGTAAGCCATCATATCCTAATCATAAGCAATTGTGATAATCTCCTCTAAAGTGCGCTAGAGACCCAATTCATAGAGAGGGCAAGGTGAGATTATTGTGTCTAAGTCAAGAAGTCAGTTCAGGAGGCCAAGGGTAAATCTGACAACAGTCTAAAGGAGCTTTGGATAAGGGAAGCCAAAGATGTAGAAATCAGATGGAAGGAAAAGGGACCAGGATAAGCACGTTGGAGAGCTCAGCATAAGATTGCAGGGATGCACATGTAGAATGGCAAGATGGACAGCCATGGCCTAAACCAGACTACCGACTACTGACAGCAGACCTCTATCTAAGGCATGCTCTATCCAACTTTTTAAACAGTTGTCCTTGCACACAGAGCTTGCCACATGGACAAGGCTCAGAAATACTGGATCATTTATCCCAGTTCATCAATCTCCAATGGCTCAAAGAGTCTATCTGATGGGCACAGCCTGGCTTAAGGAAATGTTTTGGAGAATTTCTAGTAGGTTCAATTATGTCCTGTAAACTCTGTTTAAGAAGGCAGGAGGAAGACTAATATAGTTGAGAAAATCATCTTTTTAGAAAATACTAATTATTTTAGGGTTTCATAACAAGGTAGTGACCTTCACCCATCTGGAAAATCAAATTATGCAGAACATATCATGGTGGAGGAATAAGATACTACATGAATTATGTCTTCCATGGCACCAAATGATAGTTTTCATAAAGTATCACAAGGAATTGACAAATTCATCTGGATTTCTTCACCCACAAATAAACTTGGTGTTGAAAGCTTACCTTGTGCCTATTTGGGTGTTTTCTAATTGGTATGCAACTCTTTCTCTGCCTCCTGTGATAGTTATTCACAGGCTGTTGCATACTGATTTTCATATGCTTTCTTCCTGCCTTAGACCAATGAAGCAATAAATAAGCAGGAAAAAAAAAGATAGGTCTCTAAACAGCATCAGAGCAGTGGTGCAGGAAATAGAAAGCAACTCCCCGAAGAAGCAAATGCATTCATAGCAAATTCCACCAGCAAACGAGTAGTGCCATCCAGCTAATTATATGTAATTGTCCCCTATATTATCACAATAAATAATTTGGGAGGCCAGTGCTGCTTGTTGGAGATTACAGCTCTATATAAATAGCAGGAAAACAAATGAGGAAAACTGAAACTAGGTAGTATGTACTAAAATCGTTGTCATAGGCATTTTATGGTACTGCCCACTGGCATAAAATGTTTTGTATGCATCCATTGAATACTACATCTTGGTGTACCTAAATCAGAATGGAAGTTGTAGATTTTCCAAATTCTAGGGTGATTCTGAGCCACCTAATATGTCTTATTACCACCTAATATGAATAAGAAGCCCAAACCATTGTAGTCTTATTAACATAGCCACCTGGCCAGGGGTAACAATATCTCAGAATTTCTTAGGCATTGAAAAGATGAATATATTGCCTTAAACTATGGCATAAAAAATCAGTGAACTCTGCTACTATCATGAGTGTGACCAAAACATTCATTGGTAGCCATTCCCCTGTAACACAAACACACATATGCTAAAAGAATCTCTGTGACTTAGAACAAAAATTCCAAATAGTAGCAGCAAAGCCACTAGCTCAATGTTATGGCAGCCTATTCTGATTATAAAGCCTACTCACTACTTCCTATAATTCATCATGAGCTGACCAAGTCTACGTCTCTATGCATAGAAGAGGCAGTTCCTTGCCTGTTCCACAATTTCAATTTATGCATGCACATGTCTTTCTCTATTTATATTAAGTCTTTTGTTTAAGGCAAAGGCCTAAATCCTTCCTACTCTTCTCTGATCCCAATAGATGAAGGCCAAGATTATAACCACATATTTACAGAAACCCAGCCCATCGTCAATTACCTGTATTCCAAGTAGATAGCAGAAGGGACCAAGGTTCAAGTTTAGCATAGCAGGGTCCTAGAAGGCTAGAACCTCTGTAATTGTCTCTACCGTACATTTATTTTCATCACTGTCTTCGATAATCCAAAATAGTACTGTCTTAGAAATATTTGTCATCCATATGTACATCCATCCATCCACCTGTTTACTTTCTCTTTCATTCAAAGAGTATGTGTTGAGTACCTAACATGCAGAAGGCCCATGAGAGACCCTGGGGACAGAAAGATGAATAACAACTCCTCTTAAAGAGCACTTAGACTGGAGAAAATGAACTGAAATACCATTTTTTCACATTAACAATTCAAAGCAGTTTATAATAACTCAGATATTGGAGGTGGAGAGAGGAGAAGCAATCAAAAGATATATAAAGCAAGTTCAGTGTATCCATTCAGCTTGTAGTTTTTATTGATAAAATAAGACAGCAAAAGAAATACAGCAGTGTATGATAAAATGCTCAATTAAATAAAATCAATATGAAAATACATGGTATAGACTTATATTCTTTGTCATCAGAAAACCTTTTATCTAATTTCCGGGTCCATCTGAAATAACCATTGGAAGTGGGAGAGGGAATGAGATTTCAAGAATAGATAGGATGGCAGTCGTATGTCTTAAGCTGGAAGCATACGACCGTTGATCTAAGACTTCTCCTTGAGATCTTTACTAGACAGGCTTAGCCAGGAATTTATATTCCGTATTATATCAGCCAGGCAAGCCTCCTGGGAGTCTGCCTAAGTGAGATCAGTCCACCAAAAGCATATCAATATTTTGCTGGCAAATACCCTAAAGATATGAGTTTGAAATCTGAGCAGACTCTTCTCTCCCACTTGAATTTTCTTTTGTGTTGTTAAATCAGCACCAGATAGCATGCATTCTTCATTTCCAGATATAGTCTTGTCTTCGAATTGTCCTGATAATGCCTCGTTCCTTCCATCCTTACGTAGGCAGAATTCACTCAAAGGACATTGTGTTTGTTTGTCGGCTTGCTTCTTTGCTTGCTTTGAGTGGTTGGGAAATCTGTTAAGAAGAATGTGAAGTCTATCAAAGTAAGTTTTTTAATAAAAAGGAACTTGAGAAAATTGTATGTTACTGTATATTTGAGAAATCTTGCATGAGTGACTACTATGAAAAAAAGGTCTATGCAAGGCACTGAGGAGGACACTGAATAAGAGGAGAAATATAAAGGTCAAATATGAGTGACAACAGGGAAGCCTATTAATTATATAAATAGTAAGCTACAGATCTGCTGTGATAAATTCCTGAAGGTCTCCTTTTCAAAAATTATACCTTCCTGCATACAAAATGGTAATATATGACAGGACGCCATTAAAGGTTTATTTCTTTTGGTAAATATTTAGTCATCTGATATCATGTGAATGAGGGTCTAAATTGTAAATGTGACTCCTTTTGAAGCTGATGGTTTTTTGTTCCAATACCACATTTACTTAGCCAAAACCCAGCACATAAGAGCTCATATAATAATAAAGAATCAAATGAATAAAGAATCCAAAATTAGGAGAAGTGGTAATCTCTCTCAAATAGGCATAACAACAGCAAGAAAAAACAAAATAAAACAAAACAAACATACCCAGTAGATATATACAAATACTAAATTAGTTACATGTAAGAACACAAAATGCCATTGGCAATAGAAGTTTCTTTAAGAAGTATTTTCATAGAAGATGGATCTGGAGTTTATTTTAAAGGCCTGGGGAAACACAAAATGGTGGAAGGCAATGCATGGGCTATACCCCATGGAGTTTTCTTTTGACACATGAGTACATTTAAAAATAGCCTGATGGACTACAAGCCCCAGGAACTAGCTGTTCATAGCTAATTATCCAAAGACTTGAAGATGCCAAGCTGTGCAAAGTCAATTCGACTTTGCGTAGTACAGCCTGAAGCTACTTTAGTTAAACCTCAGTCATGGTGTTTCTAATGAAAGGGGCAAAATAGAATAAAAATTGCAAACCCCATTCAATATAAGTGAACAAAATTGTAAGAGGTAAAGGCACACAGCAGCCAATAATTAAGACTACCAGTACTATTGTTTCTCTAGAAGCCTGGACTGTAAAAGAGGTTAACTGTCTCAATACTTAATTCAAAAATAAAACTCATTTGATTAGGACTCAAGCTTACAACTTACGCAAACTTACAAAGAACACATGTCATAGAAAAAAATATTAAATGTCCGTTAAAAATAAAATGTTCAATGAATTTATTTTTATAAAATTAAGACATAGAAAAAAATGTCCACAATATATCAGTAAGTGAATCATAAGGATGTTATAGGATCAGAAACATTGACATATCCTCATCAAGGCTAATTTGGCCACTGGCTCTAGTGAATGCCTATCCTGCCCAGAGCAGAGACCAACACTTGAAGCCTCCCTGATGGGACCATTGCCCTGTGGGACAAGCCAGCCCCCTGGTGGCAGACTGATTGCTGTATTTATCCTTTCATCATGGGGGTGGCAGCAACTTCTATTTTTTACTTGTATAGACATGTATTCTGGATAAGCATCTGCCTTCCTTGAGCATAATCCCTCTACTGTTCTGTAGACTTCTAGAATATTTTACTTATCCTCAGGATATCCCCAGCAACATTGCTTCTGACAAAGGAACTCAGATCAAAAAGGAAGCATGACAATGAGCTCATGCCCAGAGAATTTACTGGTATTACCTACCATATATCTCATCACACAGAAGCAGCTGAACTGGCACAATGATGAAACAGCCTAGTGAAGGCTCAGATACAAGGCTAATGAGGATAAAAGATCCTGAAATACTAGCATAATATTTTAAAGAGTGGGTTACATGTTTGAATAAGCTACCAATATAATGGTGCTGTTTCTGATAGCCAGAATACCTAAGTAGAGAAAACAAGGTTTGGAAACAGGAGTGACTACGGTCACTCTTTTACTTAATGAATGTGATATTGTGATTTAAAACAAGAAATATGTGTCTTTGTCCCTGTTCTTGGCACAGAGCTCCTAATATTCTTGGAATTTCCCACGTGATAAGAAGGATAAATATGGCTTGGTATTCCTTCTAAACCTCTTTCAACTACACCTGAGTTTATGTAAATAAGGTGACTTTTGATAATATTTAAGGATGGGGGCTGGTTTCTAGGAGAACTAATCATGTGATTAGAAGATTGGAACTTTCAGTCCCATCCCCTTGACCTCCAGGGATGGGAGAGGGGCTGGAGTTGAATTGGTTGCCAATGGCCAATGGTTTAATCGGTACTGCCTAAGTAATGAAACCTCCATAAAAACCCAAAGGATGGGGTTTTGGCAAGCTTTTGGATTGGTGAATTCATGAAGATGAGGTGAGAGTTGTTGGCTCAGAGAGAGCATGGGAACCAGACCCTTTCTTGTATACCTTGCCATATGCACCTCTTCCATCTTGCTATTCTTTTTTTTTTTTTTTTTGCAGTATGCTGGCCTCTTACTGCTGTGGCCTCTCCCGTTGCGGAGCACAGGCTCCGAACGCGCAGGCTCAGCGGCCATGGCTCACGGGCCCAGCCGCTCCGCGGCATGTGGGATCTTCCCGGACCGGGGCATGAACCCGCGTTCCCTGCATCGGCAGGCAGACTCTCAACCAGTGCGCCACCAGGGAAGCCCCATCTTGCTACTCTTGAACAATATCATTTTATAATAAGATGTTAATCTAGAAAATCAAATGTTTCTCTGAGTTTTGTGAGCCGCTCTATCAAATTAATTGAACCTAAGGAGTGGGTTATGGGAACCTCCCATCTATAGCCACTCTATCAGAAGCACAGGTGGTGACAATCTGGGCTTGCAATTGGTGTCTGAATTTGGGTGTGGGGAGCATTCCTGTAAGAGTGAACCCTTAACCTGTGGGATCTGACACTATCTCCAGGTATCAGAATCAAGTTAAATTATAGGATACCAGTCAGTTCCACTGAGAATTGGAGAATTGCCTGGTGGTGTGGGGGGAAAAGCACATATCAAAATAATCCCCTCGCAAATTTTTATTTTCTTTTCTAAAAAATTTGGATTCTGTGTGTCAAACTCCCCTAGTTCTTAAGGGTCAAATCCTGCCAGCAGATAATACGTTTCCTTTGAGTTAAAAGATGAGATTGTCACCTGATAATTTGGGGTTTCTCAGGCCACAGCACCAATAGGGCTTACTGTATTGGTTGTGGGATGGACCCTGTTTAACAAGGGAAAATTGGGTTGTTACTACACTGTGTGGTTGGGAAAATATGTGTCTAGGGCCCAGAGGATTCTCTAGGGTGTCTTTTAGTATCCCCACGTCTCAAAAGTAAAAGTTAGCGGAAAACTGGAGCAACCCAATAAACCCGAATCCACATAAGATTTAGACACTCTAGGACTGATGGTTTGCCCATTCCACCAGGTAAAGAACCAAGACAAGTGGAGGTACTGGCTAAGGACAAAGGCAATGTAGATATTTTACTCGATATAGTATCCAGCAAAAAATACAAACACAGAGATGATAGACTTATGATTAGCTACAGAAATGATATAAATATGAATATTATAGTAACTATACACATATACTCACTGCAATTGTCACAGAAATTGTGGAGGGTGCCTCATATTGATTAGCACAGATCATACAAAATTTTCCCCTTTTTCAGCTTTTTTGCTTATTATTTTATATAAGAATAGTTGGTTGGTGATACTTACTTCATAATTGAATGTTTAGGGTAAAGAATATACAAATAATTTTGTGACTGAACTAAAAGAGAAATTGAGTCACTTTTTGATTTTGTTCCTACCTTCTTTAGAGAGAAGGTGAGAACATCTCCTCATGTCCTAAGAGTCTTTCATCTTATTAAGCAGAGGATGTCATTTCTATTTTGTTGTATGAAGAGTCAAATATGTACAGTGTGATGTGTAAGTTTGCTGAGCAGCCACAAGGGCAGACAGTGCTGTTTTACTTACTATTACCTTCTTTGATGTCCAAATTCACCTTTCTTGACTCTTTTATAAAACTAAGACTAGAATTCTGTAAATTATGTTTACCAGACATGCTTGCTAACTGGCTTACTTTTAGATTCTACCAGTAGAAATCATTAGAGGAAAAAGAGAAGATAGGAGAAGGGGAAAAAAAGGACTTCCTAGTTTATGTACACACGTATATACGTATTTTGTGGTTACTGTTTCCATCAGTGATGCTCCATTAATGGCCGCTGGCTCCAATCCCCGGCTTCTTCTGATGCTGCCAAACCAGCCTCACTGTGCCTCCCAGAGAAAGCCAGATAGAGCTCCCTCCTCAAAACCTGACTGCATGCTCTGTAAGACCCTCTCTTCAGCTCCTGAAATACCAACTGGAGATAAGTAACATCCCCTGCCCAGAGGTCTGAGCACTATTCCAAGAAGTTCTAGTCTAAACACATATGTCCTAGTAACTCCCAGTTGAGAGGAGCATGTTCCCAGTTGAGGCAATGGGCTGATAAAGGAAGTTACCAAATTAAACCGCTCTTGAGACATACCATTTAATATTCAGTACAGACTTTTCCAGTCTTCTCATTCCTTGCTGCAATGACATCAAGAAAGCTTCACGTTGTGATAGCAGAGCTACAAGACTGAAGAAGCATAAATTTCTCACCCCCTTCCTAGTGGTCAGTTGTTCTAGAAAGTCACCTGGAAATAGGTGTGAATGAGGTACAAACATTTTTTTTATGTTAAGCCACTGATATTTTGAAGTTGTTTGTTACTACAACATGACCTAGTCTCTCCTGATGAATATAGAAATCAGCATCAAGACAAAGACATGCTACCATGACAAACACTAAAATATGTAGCATTGGCACAGTGGACATAGAGATGAAACTGAGAAGAAACTTAGGCTGGAACAATAGTGATTCATATAATGCAATGGAAAAACATAATAAAATTATTGCCTGCAACAACCTGAGAAGCAAATGTTTGAGGAACTTGAAGTTTTAGGGAAAGAGATTAGAAAATAAAACTGTACCAGTGTTTGTTATTTGCTGTCATGGTTTATCATATCAAATGGGAAATATATATGTGTGTGTATATACATATATATATATATATATCCCAAGTATTTATCATATGTAAAAGTCTAAGAAATAAAAACTGAAGATATAAATATGAATGAAATATAACCTTTGCCATCCACAAGCTCTCATTTGGGTCTATCTGTTCAATCTCTCACCTTTAATGCGGTCAACTTTCCAGAGCTTCATACTGTGGTAAGAACATAAGTACCAGCCCCAGACAGGTGAGTTCTCCCTCATAAATTTCACTAGAATTTCACAAAAGCTTGCTCTGTGCTGCCTACTCTTATGCCTCTAATATTGCCCATGTCCTGAATATACCACCCTTCTGCCCAGTATATCTGCCCTTGAGTACTCCATTTGGGTAGATCATTGGACTATACTCTCTGAATCAGCAACCATGTTCCCCCACACAGCTCCCAGCTAGGTAGACTTCATTACTTTGGGCAACTTCCAGAGAATCCAGACCTCTGAGTAACATACCTTCGGCCAACTCCCCTGGTCTTCTGTTAGAGGGAATTTTTAAAAAGAGAATATTGTCATACTTCTCACACAAATATAAAATGAATGTGTGTCAAAGATTTTATATAACTCACTAATTAATGAGGGCATTGGTTAAGATGAAACAACCCATCCAAATGAGGATTTGACTTAGAGAGTTTTCTATTGTCGACCAGAAATGATCCTTTTGCATTTCTATGAGTAGGAATTATTTGCAGAGCTATGGACAGCAAATATTTGCATTACTATCAGTTTTCTACTAGTTACCTTTTATCTCTACAGAGTGGCAAAATAACCTGGTCACACAATCAAAGCCAAAGACAGCTGTAGAATCAGATAGTTCCAGCACTGTCTACTAGACAATGCCCAGCATTCAACTGAAGAGAGATCTAGTAATCTCCTTTGCTCATTTCAAAGTCTTCCACATTTTTTCCTGATGCACAATTAATTAAACTCATGCTTCAACAAGTAACCTCCTCCACAAAAGGAAATAAAAATTCAGATATAGTGAGTCTTACATACAAATAAATATTTGAATATTGTTTACCTAGAAGAGGAATTTTATACTCCATGTGTAATTTTTTTTTTTTTTTTTTTGCGGTACGCGGGCTTCTCACTGTTGTGGCCTCTCCCATTGCGGAGCACAGGCTCCAGACGCGCAGGCTCAGCGGCCATGGCTCACAGGCCCAGCCGCTGCGTAGCATGTGGGATCTTCCCGGACCGGGGCACGAACCCGTGTCCCCTGCATCGGCAGGCGGACTCTCAACCACTGCGCCACCAGGGAAGCCCGTAAACATATTTTTAAGAGAGTTGGATTTACTAGTACTTTAGCAGGACCAATTATTCTCTTCCACTACAACCTCTTTTAATTCACTTTTTCAATTTGTTCTTCCTAACTATGGATGTAAGCTTTCCCAGTGACTGTCAGGCAATTCATGAAGACTCTCTTTTCCCCTGGTAATAAAATCTAGTTTCAGGCATCATGAAACCTCTAAATATCATCTAAAGTAAAATTTCTTCCCTTCCTCTTATCAGGCCTGATTTTGACTTGGAGATCTGCAGAAGAGGAAGGGGATATGATCAGTTTTACCTCCATTCTCTGCTCCTCCTATTGTATTCAGTGGGTGATGCTTTGGGTCTCACATGTTGAAGGCAAGGAAGCTAAAGGGAAGGAGAGCTATACCTGATTAATAAGAATTGGAATCAGGTATTGGAGCCTTATGGGCATAGTGTGTTGCAATTTTGCATCCTGTGATGAGGGTTTTGTCACTTCCACCTGGCCTCTTTTGGCTTCTCCAGTTCTTGGTTTCCAGAAGTTTTCCCTGCTTTTAGAGTCCTTCTAATTCCTAGTTGTTATTCTAGGGAAGAGTCCCTCTCAAGAGACAATGGAACTTTTCTGTGATGGCCACATCTGCCTTGCTGGAGACCAGTGCAATACTCGGAATGTTAGTGCCATTCTCAATGCAAGCTCTTCTCTCTGCTTTGTTTCCAAATGGGGTGCTTTAGCCACACCTTCCTACCATTAAACTTTTCAGATAAAAGTTAGATGTCAGGTTCTCTGTCCTTCAAACTCCAGGGAAAGCATGTCAAGCATTTAATTCCTCTAAAACGCACACTTACTTGACTTGAAATGGCAAAGAGAAAATAGCAACCATAATTTTCTGCAAACTTGCCATGGAGGATTCTCACTCTGCAATCTCCTCAGTCTCTGCCAATGCATTCTTAATATTTGCTGAAACTGCCAGGTTGTGAATGAGGGGCCAAGGTAGAAGGAACTAGTTTTCAGCCAACTCCATTGCAAGTCCTGAACAGATGATCTAGGTAATCTTATTTTAAGATAAGTGTGTACCTTGCACCAACTATTTTGTTGTTGGCTGTTGGAGGGTTTGTTAAAATTCCAACACAACAAGAAGAGTTATGTCTCACATCTTGCTACATATATTATCCAAAAATGAAGACCGGTGGTGTGCGTTAGGCAGCTGTGTTTGTGCTCAATATAAGGTGAGCTATTTTTAAGAATGAAAGCTAACCAAATATGATGTGAACTTCCTCATGAGATGATGGGCCTCCTGTAACTTGTAATGTTTAAGCAAAGATAAGATGGCCATCTATTCGAATGTCATTGGTCAATTATTGAATAAAATGATCGCCCAGTCCTATATCTTATGAGTATTGGGGTTAGATGGAATTTTCCAATGCATAGAGCCAACATTGTTTTATTTTATTTTTGCATATTTGGAAAAAAGGTCTTGTGAAAGCAAATGTCAGCTAACGTGTACTGTTCATTCAATCACTCACTCAACAAATATTTTTTGAGGGCCTAGTATGTGTTAGGCACTCTACTAGGCACTGAGGAAATTGGGAAGAAAAACATTGTCCCTGTGATCTTAGAACTGATAGTGGCAGAATGAGGAAAAGAACCAAACATCCCTTGGGTATTTCCACTCCACAGCACTATCTTATCTTGCCTACTTAAAGTTCCTCATTTGAAATGGACCATAAACCAAAATAATTTTTTCCATAGATAATTTAAAATGACGAATCACTGGCAATTTAATGTAAATCAAGTTAGTATCAGTAATTAATTCACACGTGTCACATTTTATATACTAGACTGTAATTCACTTATTACACGTTGTCACATTTCAAAGAGCTGCCTGCACACGCAGTTTCCATTGAACTGCATCCCGCATTTATGGAAGTGCTCTTTTTCCAATCCTGGGGAAAACAGAAGGTACAGTAACATAAATTTAGACTGAACCACTCAGGACACAGCATGCTAAACCCTATGCACTTTCTATTTGCAAAGTATTCAAATGTCTTTACAAGGAAAGTCAGCCAGGAAGGAAGGACTGCCTGCAGAATTAAGAGCGACAGTGTAATTGTGCATTTTTCTTTCAGTTAACTGAAAGTTAACTGAAAATCAATTTCCTATTTTAAAAGCAGACCCATCAAAGGCAAAGGCAAGTGTCCAATTTTAAGCTAAGTTCTACAATATGCTTTTCAATAAAATGTCTTTCTGCCTCCTTCCCTTTTCTGATTTCAATGTCCTGTTACATATTTCTGAAAGCTTGCCTTTCAAACTTGGTGTATGCTATGATTGTATGGAATGAAAAGCTCCAAAAGGCCGCAAAGAAAAGTGTCACTTGCCTCCATCTCTGAGGAGAGGGCACTTTGAATTAAGACAGCTTCCACCTGCAAAGCCTGATTGAGCCTGAATTGATAATGCCCACATGTTGTGGGTTTTCTCGCTTTATTTCCCTTTGCATTCTTTTTCATTCCAGGATGTACTGTGGGCCATTATCCAATTTTCATAGCTGCATGAGTGATTACTAAAGTGCTGTGAAAGAGAAACTAAATCCTTAAAAAGAGGCATTCATCGAAGGCTCCTAGGAATCATATGCCAATATTCTTCTCTGATTATTGGGATTCATAGGGGAACGTTGGACACATCCAAAGGAATTTAACTTTACCTCACAAAGGTTTTTAAATGCTTAGAGTTCTTCCTTGAGACTGAGGGGTTTCCATTTAGTTTTATGTCTCCACCGTTGTAAGTCTTTACTTCTATCTCCAATGTGGTCTGGTAGAACATGACAAACATAGGTAAGTTTTTACTCAAATTAACTGCCTTTTCTCCAAAACCCATATCTAGACCTTACCTCTACAAAGCACATTGCCCTTTGCCCTAAGGAAATGTAAAGTGTGGGTTTTCAGCAGACTGTGTTTCAACAACCTGCCAGTAGTAAGCACAGCATTAAAAAAAAAAAAGTGCAAGCGGCTAGGAAGAGGCAGTGCAGAAAATGGAAATGCAGCCTGTATAGAAGTCGTGAGGACTGTAATTACTGATGTTCTGGCAGAACTAGCAAGTTGGGTCAGGTAAACAATACACGATTGCAATACACGATACTCCTTGAACACCTACAGTTTGCCAGATACAGGTATAGGCTGTGGGTATAGAAAAGTGAATCAGATACACGTCTTTCCCTATTCAAAACTATTATATAATATGTCACGTGCTATAGAGAAGTGGGCATAAAATATTATAGGAAAAAATGGACATTAAGGTATTATGAAAGCCAACCCAAATGTCCATCAACCTTTTCACAAAATGTGAAATATCTACCCAATGGGATAATATTCAGTGAGAAAAAGGAATAAAGTGCTGATATGTACCACACCATGGATGAACCTCAAAAAAACCCACTGTGGTAAGTGAAAGGATCCAGACAGAAAAGACCACGTATTGTATAATTTCACATACATGAAATGTCCGGAAAAGGTAAACCGACAGGAACAGGAAGTAGATTGCTGGTTGTCTGGGGCTGAGGCTGGGGATTATCTGTAATCAACCACGAGGGATCATATTGGGGTGATGGAAATGGTCTAAAACTAGTTTACAGTGATCATTGCACAAATTGGCCCCTCTACCAATCTTCCTCTTCTTAATGTTATCACCATCTGTTCAGTTTCTTAGGCCAAATTCCAGCATTGTCTTTAATTTCTCTAATTCTCACACTTCACATCCAATCCATCATCAAGTCCTCCAGGTTATACATTAAAAATATGCATATAGCTTGATTACTTTCTTTTTAATTTTATTTTATATTGGAGTATAGTTGATTAACAATGTTGTGTTAGTTTCAGGTGTACAGCAAAGTGATTCAGTTATATATATACATGTATCTATTCTTTTTCAAATTCTTTTCCCATTGAGGTTATTACAGAATACTGAGCAGGGTGTCCTGTACTATACAGTAGGTCCTTGCTGGTTATCTATTTTAAATACAGCAGTGTGATCCCTTATTAATACCATCATTTCTACAACCCTTGTTCAAGTAACAATTTATTATCTATTTACTCAATTACAACAGCCTTGTATTTGATCTACTTGTTTCTACTCTTGATCTTCTTCATTTTATTTTTCACCAAGCAACAAGAATTATCATTTATACATAAGTCAGATAATGCTATATACTTGCTCAAAATTCTTCCTATGCATCCGTCACAATGGTCCCCAACAACCTCACACCCTAGTCTTCACACCTTTGTAGGATTCCCTCCCATGTTGCATCAGGGTCTGGTTCGTGTGACCATTAGAATATGGCTGATGGTATGTCACTTCTAAAATAACATTATAAAAGGCTATGGCTTCTGCTTGGGTTCCTACTTCTCTCTCTCTCTCTCTCTCTCTCTCTCTCTCTCTCTCTTTCCTCCCAGCCCCAGCTTCCCTTCTCCTTCTCTCTCACATCACCCATCTTGGGGGAGCCACATCATAGGCTGATGTTAAGGAACATCTCCATCTATGGAGAGGCACAAATATTAAGGAACCAAAGCCTTCTGTTAACAGCTATGTGAGTTCAGAAACTGATCCTCTAGATCCAGTTAAGTCTCAGATGACTGCAACATGGGCTGAAAATTTGATTGCTGCCACATGAGAGACCCTGAGCCAAAACCATCTAACTAACTGTCCTGATTCATGACTCAAATGTGAGATTCCAGAAAAAGTACTTACTGTTTTAAGCTTCTTAAGCTGCTACATTTGGAGCAATGTATTACGTGTCAGTAGATAACTAATTTCTATAGTAAATGGGAAAATAATGGCTTTAGATTATCTATTTGGAAAATATAATTGAAAGGTGAGATGTATTTGTCATCTGAGGTTTTCCATCTCTGATGGCTTTTTGTTAATTTTGGAGAACTCGAACTCACTCTTCTTCTTTTTTTTTTTTTTTTATAAATTTATTTATTTATGGCTGCATTGGGTCTTCCTTGCTGGAAGGCTTTCTCTAGTTGCGGCAAGCAGGGGCTACTCTTCGTTATGGTGCACGGGCTTCTCATTGTAGTGGCTTCTCTTTGTTGTGGAACATAGGTGCGCGGGCTTCAGTAGTTGTGGTATGTGGGCTCAGTAGTTGTGGCTCACGGGCTCTAGAGCACAGGCTTAGTGGTTGTGGTGCACAGGCTCAGTTGCTCCCCGGCATGTGGGATCTTCCCTGAGCAGGGCTCGAACCCATGTTCCCTGCATTAGCAGGCAGATTCTTAACCACTGCGCCACCAGGGAAGTCCCTCGAACTCACTCTTGAATTAATGACTGAAATAAAAGCCATTTAGGAGACTTCTATCTCAAGACTATTTAAAAACCAGCCACGGAATAATTGTCTATTTATTTAGTTTGGTGGCTCAGCCCGATAAATGAAGTATATAGTTAAGAAGGGTAAGGCAAAATAGAGAAGTATGAGGCCACTTTTTGTAATTAGCAGCAAGGCAAGAAGAGTGAGTCTGTGGCCACTCATTTACTCATTTATTCCTTCTTTCTGTTAACAGATGTGTATGGTGCATCTATTTTGGGGCAGACACTGAGGGTCTAGTAGTTAACAAGGCATAATCCATACCCTTAAGGCAGAGAGATATAAGAAGACAGGCATTTTCAAAACATCACAGTAAATACATGCCACAGTGAATTATTCAATAAAAAGACCAGTTTTCATTAGGGTCACAGCAATATAGGGACATGAATTTTTTTAAATTATGTAGCTGATGTTTCAACATAAACAACACATAATCCTACTGGGAAAAATCAACACTTTTTTAGATTTCCATACACTTACTGTATGATTCAACATCATTTTCAGTTCTTAAATTACACATGCTGGGTTAGCATGGAACTGTATACTTTTTAGTGCTTGGAGCTTTTAAGATCCAAATCCAGCAATAAGTATGTGATAAGAATAACTACATGTTGCACGGAGCATGTAGGAGAGGTATGTAATCACTCTAAAGAGGCCACTGTTATGCGGTAAACAGAAGTTAAGTTGTTCTAAGGAAAAGAGAGCAGCCAGTCAAGAATTTGTAAAGGGCCCTCTAGGAAGTGCAGCCAGCATTGGCAAGCAAAAGAAAGGTGGGGATGGTCAGAAGCTTATAATATCTGGGCAGTAATAACACAGTTATATTGACAGGTGAGACCTGAGATGTACAAGATAAATGAACAAGGCTGTATGTTATGCTTTGAGGAAGTTGCATTTTATCCTCAGACCAATGCAGGACCTTTGCAATAAGAGAGCAACACGATTAGATTTGTGTTTTTGGGAAAATGACATCTGCTACACTGTTCGAAGATGGTGCTGGGGGCAAAGATGGTGATGGAAAGCAGTTATGTTGCAATAACCTGGGAGACTAGATATGGTGGTTATCTTGTCTAGAGGAGTAACACTGAGGATGGGGAAAAATGGATAGATTCAATGGCTATTGAATATCCCTAAAGGAGAGCACTTGGTGATTTAGTACAGGTGATATGAAGGAGGTGACTCAGGAGTCACGAATAATAGCCAAGTTCCTCCCACAGCTTGGAAAGTGTTTGCACTCTCTGCTGGGATAGGGAACACAGGAGGGAGAAAAT
Organism: Grampus griseus; assembly: GCF_964374135.1. Taxonomy (NCBI): domain Eukaryota; kingdom Metazoa; phylum Chordata; class Mammalia; order Artiodactyla; family Delphinidae; genus Grampus; species Grampus griseus. Next base: position 16,376,441 of record NC_139018.1, on the reverse strand, counting down.
TGCATTATTATGTAGACTTTCCAAGTTACCCATTCAAATCATGTGAGAGCTATCATCACACCAGAGATTTTCACAGTGTGGTGCCCAGAATCATAGAACTGCCTTCGCAGTCTACACTGGGAGGGGGCCAGGAAAGAATAGAAAGACACAGCGAAGAGGACATTGCATGCTTCACAAGATGTCTTCTTCAGTGTCTTTGAGAAAAGCTATGCTTATTTTTAATTTTTTATTAGTTTGTGATGCATACATTATATATGTGTATATATATATATATATATATATATATGGCAGTATTAAGGTGTAGTGACGAAATGAATGTCATACAAGCAACACTCTTCTGTAGAACTAGAATGTTACCAATTACTTTCATGTGTACCTACTTGACTGCTACTTCCTTATCCCATTCCTTTTCATTTTCCTGGAAGGTGAAGACTTATGCAGAATCTGTCATTCACTTGTTTTACGTTCATAGTGTTTTCATATACATCCCATGGCAGACTTGTTTTGAGACTTATAAAACTGGTATCATACTCTATGCAATCTAAAAACTACTTATTTCCTTCATTATAGCTCTAGTTGTTACCTGTGAATTTGTATCCACCCCAACTTCATTCATTTTCTCTGCTGTGTATTATTCTATTCTGTTGTGTTAATATACTAAACTTTGTGTATCCACTCCCCAGGAGTTGTTTCCATTATTTTGCTTTCATGAAAAATCCTCTTACGAGCAATCTTTGACTTGGTTCTAGATGCTCAAAACAAGTGTTTCTACACCTACACATGGAGTCAAATGATATACAGATAGATTTACGAATTTTCAACTTTGCAAGGTAGTAACAAATTATTTTCCAAAGTTGTTACACCAAATCTTAATCTTTCTGGCATTGTTTAAGTGTTCACTTCCTTGCCAGTTCTTGGTACTTTGAGATTTCTTTGTGTCCACGTACAAATGCTGGGTGGTGGCAGTTACATCAGGCAGGCTGGGACAAATGCTGGCTCATACCCATCTGTTTTTTCTCTCCAAATGGTGCATTGTGCTGTGGTTGCTGCCACTGTTACTGTGGGATCTGGAGTCTCCAAGTAGCTGCCTAGAAGAGCCAGGTAACAACCAATCTGTGCAGGGAGTTAATGCTGCATGGAACAATCTTTGACCGCTGAGAGACAGGAGATGGGAAAAAACCTGCTAGTGGGAAGCAGCCGCATAGCACAGGGAGATCAGCTAGGTGTTTTGTGACCACCCCTAGAAGGGTGGGATAGGGAGGGTGGGAGGGAGACGCAAGCGGGAGGGGATATGGGGAGATATATATATATATATATATATATATAGCTGATTCACTTTTTTATAAAGCAGAAACTAACACACCATTGTAAAGTAATTATACTCCAGTAAAGATATTAAAAAAAAAGTTTTCATTTTTCCCAACTCCAAGAATTGTTCTAGAATCCAGTATTTTTAGTCAACCCACTACATTTGTTCAACCTCTGTGGATTTACTCCCATTACTAAATATTAGTTGTGTGATTATTATTACTATTAATTATTATTTTCTTACATGTCTTCACTTCTTCCCTGCCACTCATCTATTATCCCCTCCCACTTGTTTATCTGGGACTATATCCACTAATAAAGGATTAGCACATCATTGTATGTAGGAAACTCAGGCTAAGCAATGAGTAATCTTATTTTTTCATGACTATTCCTGGGGTTTTCTCTTTTATATAACTTTATCAATCAGCTTGTCCTCAAAAATCATGATTGGATTGTTATTGGAATTACATGAAATTTATGAATTAATTGGAGGAGAAATGGCAATTACATCAGTCCATTTTTTTTTTTTTTTTTTTTTGCGGTACGCGGGCCTCTTACTGTTGTGGCCTCTCCCGTTGCAGAGCACAGGCTCCGGATGTGCAGGCTCAGCGGCCATGGCTCATGGGCCTAGCCACTCCGCGGCATGTGGGATCTTCCCGGACCGGGGCACAAACTCGTGTCCCCTGCATGGGCAGGCGGACTCTCAACCACTGCGCCACCAGGGAAGCCCACAGTCCATGTTTATAAATGATCATGGTATAGCTCTCATTTGTTTAGGTCACTTTTAGCTTTTTCATTGAATTTGCTGCAACTAAACATCTTTTGTTAGTTTTCTTAGGCACTTTAATTGTTTTTGTTATTGTACAGACTATTCTTCATGAATTACATTTTCTACATATTTGTTGCTAGTGTATAGAAATGCATTTTATTTTTGCATATTGACCTCATATTCAGTCACTACTCTAAATTATGTTCTTAGTTATCATCTTTATAGTGTATTTTTCTGTGTAGGCAATGTTATTATCTATAAAAAACAACAGTAGAATTCATTGGTAAAACTCATCTGGATATTGTTTTCATCATCGACAGGTTTTTAAATATTGGTTAATATTTTTGATAGTTATAGAAATATCCAGACATTCTTTTTTTCCTGATTTAATTTGCATATGTTACATTTTTCTAGTGGCAATAAATTAGAAAATGTATTGGTCACCAAGAGACATATTCGTATTTCTAAACAACATAATATTAAGGGGGAAAATCTGGAAAATATGCTGAACATCACAGCAACATTTCAACATAATCCTCTGTAATTGCTAATCACATTAATTCATAAGTAATCATTAATGTATTCAGCCAGCCAGATATATCAGTCATTGATTTTAAGCATTGCATGTATTATAATATGATACATTAAAAACTCAACCTTTAAGAGATTACAGTTCAATTTTAAAAAGGTAAGAAATGAACTTAAAATAACTAAAACTTAAAGTAAGAGATGCTCCATGATCCCTAGTGGCATAGAGAAAGTAGTGCAAGCACTGGGAGGAAAGATGGATAACTGTCCGATGAGGGGTTTGGGAACTCTTTGACCTGGATTTCCTACGGTACTCACACATTGTCCAGGTTTAACAATTTCATTAACATCCCTCCTATACTATGATGAATACTCATGGCCAGGACTGTAACAACAGTGCCATGGAAGTGAAGCTCCCTGGCCTCTCTGGGCTAAGGAAGTGTGTGGAGATGGGCCAGCAAGAAGGGAAGCCAAGCAGCTGCCATGAAACAAGCTGGCTTGAGCCAAAGGTGAGCAGGGCTGGTTGAAGCATTTTAAGGAAATGATTAAAGAATAAAAAAACTCCTAAAATAGCAGTTTGATGCTTAGACCGTAGTTATTTTGAATAAGGACATAGAAAGTGGCAAATAATAGCAAAACTGATTTGTTGCTATGATACAGGTACCTGCTAGATATTTTATAAATAACATTTTATTTAGATAGAAAGGAGGTAGATATTATCATCTCATTTTTCTAAATGGATGTATCAGACGTGTCTGTCAGTGCCAGCCCAGGAAGCCAAGTCTTTTAACTTAAACAGCAAAGCAATTGGCAAGAAAGCTGGAGAACTTACACCAAAAAGTGAACAGAAATCAAGGAAGCCTAGACGCAAGACGCAAAGCAAAGATTACCCCACAGGGTAGATGGTACCCCTTTGTTCAACACTGCTCAACGCTCCTGCCCCAAAGCTCTGGGCAATCACTCCAGCTGCCTCCTGAACACGATGCAATGAATTAATTATTAACTGTTCCTTCATCTTCTTGGAATCCACTGAAGATCCAGAGCTGTAGATGAGAGGGTTTGATAATCCATGCCCTGACTGCTGGCAGGAGTCAGGAGGAAGAAAGCATTTGCTCTTCTCAGGTCTCCAATAGAAAGAGTTTCACGCCTCCCACATGGACTCTCAGCATTGGATATTCTCCCCAAATTAGAAAAGATTTCAGATGCTCGTGAGCATGGAATCAGACTTCATTTTCAAGATGGCTGAGCTAATGAGCAGAGATGTTTTTCAGGCTGAGGTCTTGTCTGAATCAAAACCCCATAATCTTTACTCTACATGGAACTGACTCAGTGGCAATAAATTGTACAGAAAAGTTTTGTTACAGAAAGTGCATAATTTTTACAGCAATATATTGAGAATAGTTCTCCCATTGAGAACCTATCCTGTACAAGAAAATGCTAAACCGGACAGAGTAGGGGATTACAGTCTTATATTCTTAGATTTGATGGTCTAATTAGAGATCGTGTTTTAAAAAATGTACTCGTTAACACGTGAGTTCAGTGCTGAAAGAGCTATGGTCATTCAAGGTTGGAAGATAACAGTGTGAGCTGGGATGTGCCAGAAAACTACAGGAAGGTTGGCTGGGATTCAGATATGCAGGGGATGATATTTCAGGCAAGGGAGGATTTGCTTCTGCAACAGTATATGTAAGCACAAATCCATCAGATTGTAATGCAAAAGTTTTTTTGGATTAAATTCATGATGTCATTAAGGAAACAAAAAAGTTAATCATTGTAGCCACTGGACTTAACTATAAATCAAAATCCAGTCATAAGGATAACAGACAGGATTATGGGGAGTCAGGAAGTAACTGCCAGGTATTTCAATTTGAAGGAATCCTTTTTCTGGAGGAAAGAGCAAGAATTGTATACAAGCCTGCAGTGATTAGGAAATAGACATGGAGAACATGGGAATGGAGAGCCATACCTCCAGCCAAGATGTGTTTGCAAGAAGGTTATCAACCCAGAGAGCAGGTTGCTGTCTGACAAAGAGTATGGACGGCTTTGGGCAAAGGTCACTAGTCACAGGTCAGAAATACAAGCACATCCAAACCCTGTGTTTTGTTGCTTCTGGTAGAGTTCCATTTACTCTGGCTTTGACCTTATGAAAACATTGTGAGTGGCCTTGGAGCATAAAGAGTAGTGTTGCCTTCTGAAGTAAAGCCAAGAATAATGCTTCAATAAAGAATTGTAAAGCAAACTCTCAACCAGTGCTGCATTCTAGAGATGTGTCATTCAGTCCTGCTCACATCAGGTGGTCACATGGTAAAGTATATGTCTGGTTGGACCAAAGACACTGACAGGAGTATTGAAGCCCCAATGTCTTCTGTAGGGAATGCCTTCACTCCTTTATAATTAACTTAACATAAATATCCTCACTTATCGGAAGTCCTTTGCTGGTGAGTTGCACAATTACAATCATGCATGAAGGATCCAAAGGGATCTTAGAGATCTGGCTTTTAGCTACTTAACCTTTTTTTTTTTTTTGTCTGCTTTTTGAGAAAATGGAATCTCATTACACATGCAAATGAATATCAGAAATTTTTTTACTGCTTATGTAACATAGTGAGTATTGCTATCAAAGGAGGGACTCCATTTTTCAACATCACACGGTACACTGTTTTAGATATATTGAGTGACTGGTCTTATTTATTGTATAGATATTTGAATGATTAGATGATTACGTGAGTGAATGTAGAATTAAGAGTGATATAATGATGCACAGAATCAAGGGATTTTCTTTGAGCTATGAATCAAATAACCGAAATGCAAACACGAAGATGATTCTTGTCTGACTCGTGCAGGCTGTAATTAATATTTATTAGGTAAGGAGTAGAGTCTCTGGCTGGGAATTTAAATTAACAAGCAGATGGTTTCTCTAATGTTGAAAGTGTAGGTTGGAATTTTTAGCCCAGTTAACATCAATCAGCTCCTTACCTCCATATTCTACTTGCACTGTTCACACAAAATTGTGATATTTTGGCTACAAGCAGTACCTGGAGGGGCAGATGGTTTAGGGCAAAGTTATTCTGTTTCTGGGAAAGACAACTTGAAATGCTTTATTACAGCCTGGGGACAGTTCTTTGTTCATTGCTACCCTGACAGGTAGGAAATCAATGCTGTAAAAATGAATTTAAGGGCATCACTATTTTATTCAGTATGATAAAATAATTGTAGTAAGCTAAAAAATTTTCAGTAAGTTTCAGTATGTTCATGAAAATCTGCTAGGAAACCTAATGCATGTTACTCCATTTTCAATCTAGAAAAAGAAGTCTGATGATTGCTAAAGTCTTATTGCAACTCCCGTTGTGGAGCACAGGCTCTGGACACGCAGGCTCAGCGGCCATGGCTCGCAGGCCCAGCCGCTCCGTGGCATGTGGGATCTTCCTGGACCGGGGCACGAACCCGTGTCCCCTGCATCGGCAGGCAGACTCTCAACCACTGCGCCACCAGGGAAACCCTACAACTCTCTTTTGATTGTGTTATGGATGTAAAATGCCTTGCACGTGACAATTGGAATGTAGTAAACGCACAGTAAATGTTACTTTCCTTCCTTCCCATAACACTTAAAAATTACAGTTTGCTTACAAAATTTAATAGTTATTTATGAAGCACTCAATTTATTTCAGACATTGTATGAGTGCTTTGCAGGCATTATTTTGGTTAATACTCATCCTGTCCATGTGAGGTAGGGACTATGATTATCCCCATTTTCTAGTTTAGAGAAGTAAGTCACTCATCAAGGGTCATAACTAGTGATCCAGGTCTGTCTTATCTCGAAATCTAAGCTAGTAGGTATTTTACTACTAAATTAAATATGTTCACCACTTTCAAAGAATTGGTACATTTAAAGCCCTGATTACAAGAATTCTATTGTGATTTATATGTGTTTGTGTAAAGTGCTTTATATTTTTAGTTAGTGATGAACTCCATAAGAGTGAGAACTGTTTTTTTTTTTCTTACATCCTCATATCTTCCCCAAAACCTGAGGTAGAGTTCGTGCTTGATAGATATTTGGTGAGTTAGTGAGTGAATGATTCCAGAAGAAGTACATGACAAGGACTGCTGGTGAGTACTCAGTCTCTCCCTATTCTTCAGGCAGAAGCTGTGTGGTCACCTGTCATAGATGATTTAGAAAGAATTACTAAATCATTGGAAAAAATGTCCTGGATGAGGATGTAAATGATTTGTGCAAATGAAGTTATTTTCAATTTGTTTCTACGGGTGTCAAGAAATTTAGAATCTTATTTATGTTATCCCCAAGAAACTTTTCCTTACTCTAAAAAGTATGAATCTGAATCTAAAAGAGAAAACCAAAAAGATCCATGCTATCCCCCCATCACCACCTTCAAACTTCAGAGAATCCTTTATTGTTCTGAAAGCTTTGCTCCAATAATGTATAATCTCCTACCCAGTTGTCTTAGTTCATTTGGGCTGCTACAACACAATACCAGAGACTGGGTGGCTTATAAACAACAGAAGTCCAAGATCAGGGCGCCAGAATGCTCAGATTCTTGTAAAAGCTCTCTTGTGAGTTATAGATGGCTAACTTCTCACTTTGTCCTCACGTGGGGGAGGGACCGGAGAGTGGCGGGGCCTCGTTTATGAGACGCTAACCCCATTCATAAGGGTCCATACTCATAACCTAATCCCCTCCCCAAAGCCCCACCTCTTAATACAGCACATGGGGGATTAGGATTCCAACATATGAATTTTGAGGGGACACAAACATTCAGACCATAGGGCCTGTCTTGAGAAGTTACACTCCCATGGCCATTGTTTCTAACTAAATTGTGTGAACAAAGTGTATTGGAACAATCTCAGGGTGTTTGTTAGAAAAGGCAGGTTTCCTGAGGCTCTACCTCAGACCTATTAAAGCAGAATATTTGGTTGTGAGGCTCAGAAAAATCATGTTTTACCCTATTTCCATGTTGGGATATCACTATGGTCTGAAAATTGCTGTACCCAGACTGTCCAGAGACAAGAATAAAACCCCAGGTCCTATTATCCCCCCCTCTACAATACACGTACACACAAACATGTACTAATGTCTGTCCTCCCTCAGTGTATTAGTCAGGGTTCTCCAGAGAAACAGAACCAAGAGGATGTGTGTATAGAGAGAAAGAGGAAGAGAAAAACAGAGAGAGATTTATTTTAAGGAATTGACTCATGCAGTTGTAAGGACTGGCAAGTCCAAAATCTTCAGGGCAGGCCAGCAGGCTGGAGATCCACGGAAGAGTTAACATTGAAGGTGAAGTCCAAAGACAGGCTGTAGACAGAATTCCCTCTTCCTCAAGGAAAGTCAATCTTTTTCTAAAGGCCTTCAACTGATTGGATGAGGCCCACCCACATTAGGGAGGATAATGTGCTTTACTCAAAGTGTACTGATGGAAACATTAATATCATTAAAAAAAATCTTCACAGTGACATCTAGACTGTGACCAAATACCTAACTATGGTGGCCCAGCCAAGCTGACACGTAAAATTAACCATGATTCTCAGCAATAGCACATGAGAATGCTCATAGGATTTTATTCATCATAAGATCTCAGAGAATAAATGATTCTGGACACAGAGCTCACAGACACACAGTTTCATAGTGATACTTTAAGCACAAAGTAATGCCAGGGACTGAATGTGTGTAGTTCCATTTATCTTAATCAAAAAATGACCAGATGAATCCAAAGAGAAAATTCCAATAAGTGATTTTTTACGATGGTTTTTAATATTATTCACACACACACACACACACAGGAATTTGCCTATTTAATATGCCAAGTCATTACATACAAGGTTTTGAATCTTTTTTATCCCCTACCAAAAACGGATGGGAAAAAAAGAAACATAGGCAGCAATGAAGGGTAACCTATCCCTCTGATCAATGTCAGACTCAAGAGGAGGTGAAATTATTCCCCAGTTCATTTGCCCACAAAGTGAGATTTGTTTCCCCTCCCAGTCCTGATTCAGTCAATGTTGCTGACAAGTTGGAATTCCACCAGAAGGAAAAATATTCCAGGTAAATGTTTCACTCTTAATGTTTAAGCCAGAGAGCTTATTTCTCTGATTCATTGAAGGAGAGAGAGACTGGCCACTACTCTCATGGGCCCTCAAGTTTCCATTCTGGAGTGCCAGCAGGGCTGCAGGAGAGTATGATTCCAAAATGCAGGGGCTTCCCTGGTGGCGCAGTGGTTGAGAATCCGCCTGCCGATGCAGGGGACAGGGGTTTGTGCCCCGGTCCGGAAAGATCCCACATGCCGCGGAGCGGCTGGGCCCGTGAGCCATGGCCACTGAGCCTGCGCGTCCGGAGCCTGTGCTCCGCAATGGGAGAGGCCACAACAGTGAGAGGTCCGCGTACCGCAAAAAAACAAACAAACAAACAAACAAAAAAATGCAACCTCCCTGAAATGACTGCTTTTGCTCACGAGGGCTACATAATCTATATTGCTCTGGAACTTTTATTCTGGCATTGATTTGGAGAAATAAGTTAGGAGGTATCAAGATTCTACTTTTTATAACACATCAATTCTTCTTAATGGACCTTTAGTTGAAAGTCCTCAAACTGGTTTTCCTTTACTTATTAATGATAAAATGGGAGCTTTTAATGTATATACATGAAATTCCTCATTAATAATTTTCTTATAATTTGGCAAAGACAACAACTTCATCCATTGTGATGACTTTGCTAAACTAATCTGCAGGAATTTTTGTGTCTGATGATTATCTCACGGGATATCATTTCATTCAGAGTGTTCTCATGGGATGCTTTTTAGAATAGAGCTCAAGTACACATGCCTTTCAACCTCATGGGATTAGAATTTTGGCTTCTTCTCTGTCGGCTTTACCATGTCTCTCTCACTAGAACCCACGTATGCTATGGAGGCTTTTATTTTCACCCAGCTTCCTCTTGGACTTCTGCATCTGTGACTAGGAATAAGTCCTGGGGACAGAATCTAAGGACTGAGTGACTCTGCACTTGTAAGTGAAAAAATTACAAATATTTGCCCTTGAGGGCACCTCAAAGGCAAATTCCTTCCTGAACTCTTTTCTTTCTGTCATTAGACATGGGATATTAGTAAACTCATGATAGATAGATAGATAGATAGATAGATAGATAGATGATAGAAAGATATACATAGATAAGGGGAGAGAGAGAACATTTCTAAAATAATTTTTCTAAAATAGGTATATTTTTGGAAATCTGCTTCACTGATTTGGGGCCCCATTTTCCACATAAAGTCACTGCTTCAGGTAATCAGTTGCCTAACTATTCCCCCAAATCCTCAATGTTATTCCATCTTCTCTGCTTCTGTGAAAGCTGTTTATAGCTTTTTCTATGAGGTTCTCCATCATAGCCTCTCTACCCACCAAACCCTACTCATCCTTCTAAATCTAAGTAAAGAGGTCTATTATCCCAGTTCCTCCAAGTCCTTAGACCTAAAGTAATCTCTCCACTCTTCTGATTGTCTATTGCACATACTGTCAGTACTGTAGACTGTATTTTCAGTATAAGGTATTGTCTCTTAATTGTAGTGTGTTTATTAGTCTATTCAAGGTGCTTATTCACCTCATGCAGTGCCTAGTCACTTACTGAGTATTCAAAATTATGGGTAGATTGAAAAGACAACCTTAATCAAATAGTCTCTCAAATTATGTCCCCATGGTTGTCGGTAGAAATGACACCTCAACAACCTGCACGTGGTAGGGGTTGGGCGTGATATCCTCTCTTGAAAAAAAGGTGTGAATTCTAGTGTCTCTAAATAAAGACAGATTCATGACTTCTGTTTCATAATCATTCCCCATTCCCCCTTCCCTGGCAGTGAGAAATTCCCATTCTTTTCATTGTTAAAAAGCAAGATAGTTAAATTAGAGGTAGATAATTCGCTAATCATGTCATTCGGTGTTACAACTGTTATCAGGAACAAGTTACTAACAATAAGCCTCACATTTTTGTCACTGACTACCCAACCATGGAGAATCTCTGCAGGGACTCAGCCTCTATTTTGATGCTCTTTTTTTTCTATGCTCTATGCATAAACATAACATTGGGATGAGTCAACAAATGCTATTTTGGGGTGGCGATGGTGGGAGAGAACAATGGTAACTGTCAGACATATTTTAGAACTCCCATAGTTCATGACTTAGATTCATAGTTATGAAAATTTTGGAATAAGTCATGTAAAAGAATTTTAATTTTAATATGTACCATGGTTGTGAAAAATGTTAAACAATGGTTTCTGGATTTGTAAATATCACAAATGCCCATTCATTCATTTATTTATTTATCTGATAGTATTTGTAATCTGTGACTTGGAATGGCCTTCCCCAAATTTAGAAGGGAGCTGTGAGGATCTGCAAAAGTACCCATGATATGGCATGTATTTCATGAAGTTTTCTCTCACCAGAAGTAGAATGGCATAACCAGTATCTTCTCTTAGTATGGACAGGAATCACAAGTCAAATGAGACATCAATCTCTTGCTTATGCTTCATTTGTCAGCCACACTGGTTGAACGAAGAAAGACATTCCAAATTAAACATTATAGAAATTGATTTGTGATAATGCAGGAGTTTCCTTTGGCAATTTGTTTTCTTGGCAACTTCTTTTGACATGAGTTTTCCCATTATGAACAAGGAAAATCTAAACAACAGAATTCATTTTTCTTCCCTTAATGTACATACTTTTGGAGCTGTTCCTCTAGAATAGTATATATCCTTTCCCTTTCCATGATTGGCCGGTAGTTTCTACACTATGATAAAAATATTTGCCATCTTTTGGGAGAGTTGAGGCATTCCTATAAGAAAGAAACAACAATTTCAACCCCTCATCTTAAAAAGAGTTTTGCCTATTACAACAGAGTTAAAAATGAAGGCTAACTTTTTATACACAAGAATTTCACAAATTTTTTTCTAGTTATAATACAATGATTTGGCCTTGGAAAATCTTGAGAAAAATTTATTTTTAAGCTATTTAGATTGTTTATAAGATCTCCATGGTTTCAACGGTGAACATACATCTGGCTGATAAAGATTTTGTCATATTTTTAGACACCTTTACTCAAAGTATGTCAATAGGTTATTTTCAAACACCTTTCTTTCTGGCTTAAAGTAAATTACAACAGATCTTCCCCAAAAATACAATGACGGACACACAGAATGATTTTCTTTTTTATCTTAACAAATAATATTGATGCCTAAGTACTGATGATTGACAGGCATGGTACCATATTGCTATGCATGGTTTTGAGCTGGACAGTAAGTTAGTCTCTGGAATGAGGCCACACAATCCTCAAATGCTGAGGTTATAAACTATACATAAATGCAAGGTAATACTTGAAAACAATGCTATTTCAGGCAAGTTAGATTTTGTCCAGTAAGCAATATGAGAGATTGAAATAATTATCTGAAGGACAAAACAAATTATGGACCCTTCCTTTTCCCTGCATCTGTTCCTATATGTCATAAATTGTAGAAAGAGAAATCAATTTTAACAATTTAAAAATTGAAATAAGTTTTGGTTGATTTATACCAAAAGGGGTTGTTCATTTTTGACACTATCAGAAATATTCTTCATTTAAAATCAAGAGAGAGGGAACACACTTTTAAATTGAATAATGGATTACACTGTAAACTCTATAACATTAGGGAACAGATTGAATTCCAAAATATGCTAAGAGGAATCACAGATTGAAGGTGTGGTTTAAAACAATCATTATAAAACATGCCACTATAAACAATGCTCTATCCAAAAATATTCCCCAATACACATGAATTTAATCTGATGCAAAGGAATCATAATCTTAAAGTTTTACTTAGTGGAAAACAAATATTTTATTGCAGAATTTTTTGAAATGGTCAGGGGATGAGATATATTGGAACAGAAACATGGGGAATGATGATCTATTTTATAGACAGAGAATAAAATAACGTGAACAATTTTAACTTAATGCATATTTACACCTCCCTAGTAAACAATAAAGAGGAGAAAAAATTTAATATAATAATTGGTGTTGTATTTTTAAAATCTCTACCATATGTTATTTAGACCCAATCAAACTATAATTCATATGAATTTTTAAAATAGTCTTCTAACTAGTATTCCTGTTTCTGCTCTCCTTTTCCTGAAACATATCCTTTAAACTGTAACCAGAGTCATCTGTCCGAAAAACAAAACTTATCATATTTGTTTACTTCAAAACCTTCAATGTCTAACTGATTTCCATAGGATGAAGTTCAGAATTTTCAGCATAAAGAAGAAACTCTTCATAGGGTCTCTGCCTCCTTTACTAATTTTATCTTCTATAGCTCCCTACATTTACACACCCTCACCTATATATTTCAAAATAATGCCTACACTGCTTATCCTCAAATGCAAGGTTTTCCACGAAGAACTGACTCCCTCATTCCCCTTTAGTCCTTTTTTATACCCTCCATTCTTTGGTCTTTACACTCCAGCCATGACAAACACCTGCTGTTTTCCCACTCATCATGCTATTTCATTCCTCTGGGCCTTTGTTCATGTTTCCCTTCTGCCTCAGTTTCCAATCCACCCCATTCTTCACTTGACTAACTTATAATATATTGTCCTCCAGGAAGCTTCTCTCATCTTTTTCTGCCAGTTTGACTTATTTTTCCCTTCCTGCATTCCCATAACACCTAGCCCAGACTGCTGATAGAAAGCTTGCCTCACAATATTGAAATAGTCCTTTTAAGTCTATTTCCCTTATTAGAATAAAAGCTACATGAGGGCAGGGACTGACTCATCTTTATATTCCTGGCTTCTAACAAAATATTCTAATATAATATGTTTGGTATATTATAAGTTCTCTGTAATATATTTTTGAAATGAATGTTATCTTTACAAGGTGCAAATCATCAGGGACCATGCATCGGAGAGACACAATGTATTTTTTTTTCAAATAAATTTATTTATTTAGTTTTGGCTGTGTTGGGTCTTCTTTTCTGTGCGAGGGCTTTCTCTAGTTGCGGCAAGCGGGGGCCACTCTTCATTGCGGTGCGCGGGCCTCTCACTGTCGCGGCCTCTCGTTGCAGAGCACAGGCTCCAGACGTGCAGGCTCAGTAGCTGTGGCTCACGGGCCTAGTTGCTCCGTGGCATGTGGGATCTTCCCAGACCAGGGCTCGAACCCGTGTCCCCTGCATTGGCAGGCAGATTCTCAACCACTGCGCCACCAAGGAAGCCCCCAGACTCAATATTTTTGGAAAAAGATAATCTAGCAGAGCTTCATCATGGTTTATGATGCCTCCACTTTTTGTTTCTATACAAAGATATATCTTCCAGCCAGAGAGTTTCTGCAAATTGCTAAAATGCTAAAATTATCTAAGCATTTGAGATTCTATTATATTGTCAAACAAGAAACATTATAAATCATGTGAAAACTTGGGTTTGCATTTGAAATATTGTAAAAATGTCATGCAAGCCTGGTGTCCCACAACAGGCTCAACACTGATGTTAGTGGTGTAGGGAAGGGAAAGGGGATTCCTGAACAAGAATTGTAAAGGGAGGTAGTTGACCAGTATTAGGATTGAGGGAAAAGACCAATGTCTCTTAGAGAGAAGCACAGATGAATAGCTCTCTACAACTTACCCACCAGCCCCAAAAACAACTCAATTAAAGCAAAAAGAAATGAAAATCAGGACAAAACCTGCTATAAAAGAAGATATAGATAAGTCATCCTAGTGGTATAGGGATATGTGCCTGAAGACAATAGCAACAGAGTGATAAAGAGGACACATCAGTGTATAGCACAAGTAGAGTGAAGTGTTCTACCACTTTAGGTAAACAGTGCTCTGAGAGTCCATTCATTCAACAAATATTTGTTGTATTCAAAATATTTTTGTCTCTATGTGCCAGGCACTGTGTCAATCTTTAGGGTTATCAGTGTGAAGACAGAGAGATTCCTTCTTCCTATAGAATTCACTGTGGAATATGGAGAATTGGGAGCACATAACTGACCATAAATCACCTTCAGTGGAAATTGTACTGTTTTTCTCTTCATTGTATTGACTAACTAATATTGACTGGGGAAATTTCTATAACATAACTTTTTTTTTTCTTTTTTTTTTTTTTTTTGCGGTACGTGGGCCCTCTCACAGTTATGGCCTCTCCCGTTGCGGAGCATAGGCTCCGGAAGCTCACTGCCGTGACCTCTCCCGTTGCGCAGCACAGGCTCCGGACACGCAGGCTCAGCGGCCATGGCTCACGGGCCCAGCCGCTCCGCGGCACGTGGGATCTTCCCAGACCGGGGCACGAACCTGTGTCCCCTGCATCGGCAGGCGGACTCTCAACCACTGCGCCACCAGGGAAGCCCATAACTTTTAAATTAATTTTCACATAACTATGTGATATCTCTTTGGGTCCCTAAGTGTGGGAAATAATCTAGAAAAAGAGAGCTGATGCAAGTCTAGTGAGTAAACAGTTTATTGAGAGGTACAAACACAAGGTAGCTGAGTGAGGGGAAAAAAAAAAGAAATGAGCTGTGAATAGAAAAGAGGAAAAGCAAGTACAGGTGGTACATTATCAAGCTGGTCTCAGCCTTCCAACAAAAACAAATGCAACACATGATTTAGTTTTGTAACATGATCCCAGAGAGGCCACCCAGAACTTCCTCCTGTATCTGGTGACCTTCCTTCCTTCCTTCCTTTCTTTCTTTTTCTTTCTTTCTTTCTTTCTTTCTTTCTTTCTTTCTTTCTTTCTTTCTTTCTTTCTTTCTTTCTTTCTTTCTTTCTTTCTTTCTTTCTTTTTCTTTCTTTCTTTCTTTCTTCCTTCCTTCCTTCCTTCCTTCCTTCCTTCCTTCCTTCCTTCCTTCCTTCCTTCCTTCCTTCTTCTCTTCCTTTCTTCTTTTATCTTTTTCTTTTTTCTTCTTTCTTTTCAGCTGCCTCTGGATGTTCAGTCTTCCCCACAGGGTGTTAACCCTCATAGTTCTTAGCAATGCTACCAACTCCCTTATGGCAGACACTGGGGAGGCAGGCTACTTTGGATCCAGTTAGCCCAGGCTTTGGCCTCACAGGAGGTTTCTGCTATGCTGGTCTCTGAAGATAAGGCAGAGGGGGCAGGAGATCTACTACCATGGTAAGAGAGGACTGAGTGGACCTGGACTGGTGCATAACTGGGTCCAACACATGTGGGATATATACCACTCAGGAGAGGTGATACTTTATGGTACATGGACAAGGCATTAGCTAACATTGACCATAGTGAGTACATTTTCCCTTCATAATCCTTCTCACTATATTAGAAAGTCTCAGCTGGTGCTAATCTAAAAATAGTACCATTATTTTTAGAATCACCACTTTTCCCACACTTATTCTTTTTTTTTTTAACAGGCAAGAAGGATTTAATTGAAGACTATTGTAATAGGGGAGAGAGACTGAACTCAAATTTGAATATAGCAGAGAGAGCTGGGGATTTATAGGCAATGGCAGAATGAGGGAGTGGATTCCTAAGAAGAACTTGTTTAGATATCAAGAGTGGGGTAAGAGGAACTTGACTGGCTATCAAGAGTGGATGGATTTACTCTGAACTGACCTAGCACGATTCTTGCTAAAATTGGTCTCGACACTGATCTCCTTTTGTAAAAAAAAAAAGAGATGGTAGGTAAACAGAATCTAGCTAGAATTTAATTATATTGCTTTATTTTCATAATATTTCTAGTATATTTTGTATATGAATATATGTATTTTACATATTACAACTCTTGCATTTATGGAGAGAGGCCCTGGTGTATATTTATTATAGTGAAGAAAGGTTTCCTTTCAATAAATGTAAGTATAAAAAGATATCATGTCAAAAAAAAATCATGTAACTGATATGATATAACTATATTGATAGGGATATACAGATAAGGAAAAGATCCAAAAGGAAGAATACAAATGATAAAAGGTTAAGGAGTGACACGTGGTATGATTGAACCTGATGTACACCTGAATATACATAGGATAACTTTGTTGCAATGAATTTTCTAATTAAATATATTGTTCTTAAATCTGTTTTTAAAAATATCAGGATGCACAGGACTGAAAAATGGATTTAACTACATAAAACAACTAGTATGCTTCCAAACACATAGTTGGCATTCTATAAATGTTTTTGTCATTTTACTTTTACTGGCATAGGAGTGCCTTTAATTTAGGAAACAGGAAAAAAAGATGAACAAGCAATCTGGTACTGGTACAGTGACATTTTTCTTCCATTTGTTTTGAGAAATATACCTTTTATTTGCAGACTTTTAGAGCCAAAATGTTGAGAGATAATCTGACCAACTCCTTCTTTGCATAAGGAAAACACAGAGGGGTTAAGAAACTTCCCAAAGGTCACACAGCTTGTTGCTTAAAAAGTTTGAAATAAAAACTCAGTCACGTGAGGTCCATTTTGAGATTTTGTTAAAACATATTCAGTGATATGATAAAATAATATAATCACCCAATTAGACTTCTACACCCACATATCCCAGGAAGCAAACTGCCATTAAGCCATCTTCCCTATATGAGTAGAAGGTCACAATTAAGCTGCTCCTTCTGAAGCATTTAAAAGTATCTATCATTCCCCTCTTCTTCAGATCTATTCCCTTCATTCCCTTATATTCTAGGACACCCTTGTCTTCTGGTTTCCCTCCCATTTGTCTATTCACAAATTACTTGTCTACTTTATCACTCCCTCATTTTTTTCCTGTCTTTTAGGTTTGTTTTTGAATATTTTTCTAGTCTTACTCTAAGCATTTGAGGAAACAACCAGACATTATGCACCACCAAATACTGGGTGGGCCAAAAAGTTCATTCAGGTTTCTCTGTAATATCTAGTGAAACCCCCAAATGAACATTTTGGCCAATCCAATAAAAGTACAAAATGCTACCAGTGAATCATTCTTGCAAGGAAAAAACAACACTAAAATTATATCTGAATCTGATCAGCCTTATAATTCCAACTGGGAATTAATAGGAAAATTAATAGAAAATACAGGAGACAAGATTACATGTTAATCAACAGCACAGACATGCAATGATCCATATAAAGACTGTGGAAAAATTTACACGGCAGTAACCTTGAATCTCCAACAAGTAAATGCCAGGGGGGGGAAGTGAGGAAGAGACATATCAATGTACTGTAATGAATATAACTTATTTGGATTCTGCTTTTTAAAATGTAAAGATTATAGACAACCAAGAAAATATGAGCAGTGTCTAAATACTTGATATTTCAGAATTATTATAAGTTTTCTTAGGTTTGATTGTGTTACTGGAGTTTTACCTTGAATAAAACACTCACTTAGCGTTATATACTGAAATATTTACAGGTGATTAAAAAAAAAGACTCAGTGAAGACATAGACCACAAAATCCTTATAGTAGAAAATTCTTCAGGACAAACTACCCACTTTTTTGAACAAATAGATTGCAAGGAAAAAAATAAATGAAGAAAAGACTTATGAATTTATAGATTAAAATATACTTTAGAGATATATTAAGCAGTGACATATAGGAGTTTAACTGGATCATGAGTCACAGCAAATGGTTTAAAAAAAAAAGATTATGAAACAATTTAGGAAATTTGATGCTAATTTAATTATTTGATGCTATTAAAGAAAAATAGTTAAATTTTAAGTGGGATAATGATGTTGTATGTTTTTGATGGAGGCCTTATCTTTTAAAAAATATTTATCGATTAAAATGCTGTGGTGCTTTGAGTTGCTCAGATGGAGAAGTGGGAAAGCAATGAGGATTACAGAGATGACATAAAGTCAGCTATGAGTCTACAATTGTTTAAACTGAATTCTGGGTCCATGGGGGTCCATTGTAGTCTTCTTTACATATTTTATATGTTTGAAATTTTTCATGTTTAAAGAATAATGATTACAACCAATTTAAATGCATGTAATTCATTAAAACATAAATTCATAAAGTTTTTTTAAAATAAGAAAAAGAAACAAAACAAAACTCTTTGGACATTATTGGAGATTACTAGAGTGCCTACTCACTACTCTGAAATCTGATGCATTAAAGGAAAATAATTTAGATATTATTTTTACTTTCTGGTGTGAACTGAATTTCAAGGTAACTAAATAGTCTAGTGTATAAAAATCTTCTATACAGAATTCCAGCTAATAATGCAACAAAATTTTAGAATTAGAAAAAAAGACAATCTTGCTTTCATCCTTAGTTAAATACCTGGTTCAACCAATAGTCATAAATGGATGGTAAAACTATTAGGTAAAATTTGATAGGGATCGCTATAATCGAGGGATAAGGCTGTTACCCACCTGTACCCACTGATTTTTTTTTTAATTGGAGTATGTTGCTTTACACTGTTGTGTTAATTTCTGCTGTACAGCAAAGTGAATCAGCCATACCTATACATATATCCCCTCTTTTTTGGATTTCCTTCCCATTTAGGTCACCACAGAACACTGAGGTGAGTTCCCTGTGCTATACAGCAACTTCTCATTAGTTATTTATTTTATATATAGTAGTGTACATATGTCAATCCCAATTCCCCAATTCTTCCCACACTCCCTTTCCCCCTTGGTATCCATATTTTTGTTCTCTATGTCTGTGTCTCTATTTCTGCTTTGCAAATAAGATAATTTATACCATTTTTCTAGATTCCACATATATGCGTTAATATATGATATTTGTTTTTCTCTTTCTGAAAAACAGAATGTTTTTCTGTATGACAGTTTCTAGGTCCATCCACATCTCTGCAAATGACACGGTTTCATTCCTTTTTTATGGTTGAGAAATATTCCATTGTATATATGTACCACATCTTCTTAATCCATTCCTCTGTTGATGGACATTTAGGTTGCTTCCATGTCCTGGTTATTGTAAATAGTGCTGCAATGAACATTGAGGTTCATGTATCTTTTTGAATTATGGTTTTCTCTGGTATATGCCCAAGAGCAGGATTGCTGGGTCATATGGTAGTTCTATTTTTAGCTTTTTAAGGAAACTCCATACTGTTCTCCATAGTGGCTGTATCAACTTATATTCCCACCAACAGTGTTATAGGGTTCCCTTTTCTCCACACCCTCTCCAGCATTTATTGTTTATAAATTTTTTGATGATGGCCTTTCTGACGGGTGTGAGGTGATACTTCATTGTAGTGTCGATTTGTATTTCTCTAATAATTAGTGATGTTGAGCATCTTTTCATGTATTTGTTGACCTTCTGTATGTCTTCTTTGGAGAAATGTCTATTTAGTTCTTCTGCCCATTTTTTGATTGGGTTGTTGTTGTTGTTGTTGATATTGACCTGCATGAGCTGTTTGCATATTTTGGACATTAATCCCTTGTCATTTGCTTCATTTGCAAATATTTTCTCCCATTCTGAGGGTTGTCTTTTTGTCTTGTTTATGGTTTCCTTGCTGTGCAAAAGCTTTGTTTATTTTTGTTTTTATTTTAATTACTCTGGGAGGTGGACCCACTGAAACTTAAATCCCAAAGATTATGTGCCTCTGAAGGTAACGCATCATGAATATGAAGTCATACCACCACATTTAAAAATTTTTTTTTTTAAAGCAAATTTTAGATGTAACTGCCAGCCTACAAAGTGTACAGTCAAGCGGGACAACTTAAACAATACCATGAGGAAGCAACTTAAAGGACAATTACCTAATTTCTTCAACAATAATTGCATGAAAGAAGTTCAAGAAGTATAACAATTAAATACAGGAAGTGGGCATTTTTGGATTCTAATTCAAATAAACCAATTATAAAAAATGATATTTTAGAACATTTGGGAAAATTTGAAAATACACTAAGTGTTAGATAATATTAAAATTATTTTTAAAATGTAAGTGTGATAAAATAATTGGGATAATATATATACATATATTATACTATTATATATTATCTACTATAAATATTTATACTTGTATCTACATCACATATATACATATAGTTGGCTCTCTATATCTCAGAGTACCACATCCACAGATTCAACCAACCACAAGATCAAAAATATATTTTTTTAAATCCAGAAGTGTCCAAAAAAGCAAATCTTGAATTTGCCACATGCTGGCAACTATTTACATAGCATTTATATCATATTAGGTATTATAAGTAACCTAAAGATGATTTAAAGTATACAGGAGGATGAGTGTAGGTTACATGTAAGTTCCATGCTACTTTATATAAGGGACTTGAGCATCCTGGGATTTTGGTATCCTTTGGGGGTCCTGGAACTAATCCTCAGCATATACCAAGGGACAACTGGATATGGATTTAAAATATACATAATGAAATGTTTAGGATAAATTGGCATGGTGACTTGGATTTATTTTAAAACACTCTAGCAGACAAAAGGTTGGAGGAAATAGACGAACCAAGGAAGGCAAAATGTGAATGGTTTTTGATACTGGGCTTCAGGTACTTGGAGATTCACTGTACTCCTTACTAGTGTGCATGTGTAAAGATTTTCGCAATACACATTTTAAATAATATCATCATAGAGATTGGAAAAAATCTATCGCATGCCAATTTCACCCACTTTACTCTCATTTTTTGTTCACTGTTGTTGGTTAGACAGATCAAGGGAGAGCAATCAGCTAGTATGGAGGAATAAGCAAATTCCAGAATATCCACTATCCTATACAGATTCCTTCTGTCATTATTTCCATTTAATATCTATTTGTTCTTCAAACGCTGCCAAGATGTTTAATAATATTTCAGCTGCAACTGTTCCCAGTGTGGAAATGAGCAGGAATGGCTTGAACTGATGCCATACCTTTCCCACCAGCAACAATCAGATCCCCACCACCCCAGCAGTTCAAACTGAGATCCTTTTATCCAGGTATCAGCGGGTTCTCAGAAGCCATCCTGACAGACTGCTATACCATGTGAGAACCCAAAATCCCCATCAGTTTTGCAAGTAAAGGTCTTCCTTTCTGAAAGTTTCTCTTTGGATATAATACTTAGGATATTCTTATTTCAATTTCTTTTTAGCAGGTATTTAAAAGAGGTTTTGAGAAGTCCTTTCTGCATCTTTCCTTTGGAGTGTTGATTATTCAATTTTAAATCCATTTTAGAACACCTATATCTATTTGATTTATTTATCCTTTTTGACAAAATGAAGATTTTTGTTATATCTGCTAGAAGTTGTGGTAGTGCAGTGAGTCCTTTCCCCTAGCCTCATTTCATTTTAGTAAGTCAGACAAAACCATAATGTTCCCTTTTCTCCTTAATAATTCAGGTCATATCATTTCAACTGCATTTTTTTTTTCTGTTAATCTTCTTCCATCTCTCTAAGTCTATTGATCTATTCTATTTGCCTTCCTTTAAAAGTTTCTCAAAACCATTTTCTCTTCAACTTTATATAAATCAATCTAAAAAGGTATATGTAGGGCAAACAAAATGAAGAAATGCTTATTATTATTATTTATTTATTTATGTTTGGCTACATTGGGTCTTTGGTGCTGTGCGTGGGCTTTCTGTAGTTGCAGCTAGAGGAGGCTACTCTTCGTTGCAGTGCACAGGCTGATCATTGTGGTGACTTCTCTTGTGGACCACGGGCTCTAGGCACGCGGACTTCAGTAGTTGTGGCATACAGTCTCAGTAGTTGTGGCACACGGGCTTAGTTGCTCCGCAGCATGTGGGATGTTCCTGGACCAGGGCTCGAACCTGCATCTCCTGCATTGGCCAGCAAATTCTTAACCACTGTGCCACCAAGGAAGTCCTCATGATTCTTAAATTCTAACTTGAGCTTGAATTTCCATTTCTCCATCTAGCTTTCCAAAAATTTGTTTGTATGAAAATGTTCATATTCTTACTTGCTCCATTCCTTAACATTGCTTATACCAATGATTATCTTAACTGGATCACTAAACTATTGGTCTATTAACGCGTGATTATTTATTTTCTTTATTGGGATTATTACTAGTCCTCATAACAATAATAGTCCTCATTCACTGAGTATGTGTGAGGTGCAACTATTATTATCCACACCGTATAGGTAAATAGACTGAGACTTAGATTATGTGGCATTAGCTCTCTCACACTCAGCTGGGCAAAGTCCAGACAACGTATGTCTCAACGTTACTTAGAGTAACTAAAATGTTAGGGGAAATTACATTATACTTATTGACAAGTACCAAGCAGAGAGAGTCAAAAGAGAAGTCCGAAGAATGGGAAAATGAGAGTTAGACTGAAAATGGAAAGAATAAAGGAAAAATCATTCTGAAGAGCACAGAAAATAATATCTTAGTCTGTAACTAAAGCTTTGATCTTTGATTTTGGGGAAAATTAGGTCATTGACAATGTTTGGACTCAAAAAAAAATTAGCAGAAAAAAAGTAACTCAAATATTACTCTCTTATCCTTAGTACTTCTAAATGCCTTACCCAACACTCATCTCCATTCTGTGTCTGGCCCTGTAGAAATAATGTTCATTTTACTGGGTACTTGCTATAGAGTTTGCATTTTGTTTACAATATGGTCTTTAGAGTTTCATTTTGCTTTCCAAAGCAACCCTAATCCTCCTCTTCACCCATGTCAACCTTTCTCAGGAACAAAAAGACTTGTTTTTTGGCACTTGGGGAAGTTCCTTGGAGGATGAACATTTCAACTTCCTCAAGAAAACACACTGAGGCCAAAACACAGCACTGAGATGCTTCAGGAAAAAGCAAACTACTTAATATGCAAACACAAACACTTCTCAGATCCAGAAGTTGGAAGTGATGTCTCCTGCCTCAAAGTCATTCTTGAGAAGAACAGTTGCTGGAAAAGAGAAGCAAACATATGGCAAGTGTGACCAGCAGAGATGTGAGTGTTGCCAACCCAAAGTCCAAAATAGACCGCTTCTGTTTCTTCTCATCTCCTAAAATATTTGTGCATGTAAATCACCCACAGCTATGTCAGATCACAAGACAGTTGAAGTTACATTTAATTATATTTAGGTACAATCATAATGAACAGGATTTAGAAAGATGTGTTAGCAGGAAATACATTTTATTCACAACCAAATGTTTTGTCAAAGGATGAAGCTCTTAAGAGTGATCAAGCTAAGAAGTAGAAAAATAAGTTTTTAACTAGGGAATAATTTTTATTAAAAGCAAAATATAACGTTTGATGTCAGTAAGTTTGAAGAAAATGCAAAAAATTAAATCTCCTGTCTAACAAAATATCTTACGTACTATTTTTTTAATAATTAATAGAAATGAAGCAGAGGGAAGCAGATTCCAATAAACATAGTACTAAATCAGTGTCAATATTCACATTTCATTCACTAATATGTAGATATAGCATTTAGTACATTCCAGGTACCATAGTAGGAGCTGAAATTTCAATGTGAACAAAAGAGATTTTGTCTCTATTGCTTTAATATATAAGTTGTATTATTATGTGGGTGTGACAAGGCCAACAGATCAGGAGACAAGTGCCATTGTAAAGACAGATTGTTATACTCACGTATTCCCAGGAGAAGGAGGCATGCCATGCCATGCAGGGCTACAGCGAGAAGCATCAGAGTCAGTCAGCAGGCAGAGGAAGTGCGAGGAGAACACAGGCAAAAGCCTTTGTTATAGTTTCCATGAAACAGAATGGGTGAGGCAGGGTAAGTAGGTTTGGGATTGGTTAGTTGGAATAATTTCACAGCTCAGAGATCACAGCTCCTAGCTCTCTGGTGCCTGGCCCTTAGGTGGTGAGAGCAGGGGAATAGTTGCCCTGAGTATGAGAGCCTGATGGAAGAAATGGCTGAGGAGTTGGCTCTGAATTAGTGGGTTTGCATATCAAAGGTCCACGCATAGGAGTTGTCTACTACCTCGAGTAATTGGCTAACCCTTCGGAGGGACAGTCCCTCCAGTGTTGGCAAGGCACTAGATGT
The DNA here is from genome assembly GCF_964374135.1 of Grampus griseus. NCBI lineage: Eukaryota > Metazoa > Chordata > Mammalia > Artiodactyla > Delphinidae > Grampus > Grampus griseus. The sequence goes on along the minus strand of NC_139018.1, from coordinate 16,351,972 downwards.
CAAAGCATGACAGTATGAAAAATAAAAAGACATAGTTAACACATCTGTGTGCAAGGATTTTGCTGCAGAGTAGAAAGAAGATAAACCAGTAATTGCCACAAAATACAACAGTGAGAATGGTAGGAAATTCCATATGGAATCTATAGAAGGGGGACTAATGTAGACCAGGAAGCAGAGAATATTTCCTTGAAATAATGTCTAAACTGAATCTTGAGAGTTGTAGGAGACAAAGGTTTGAATGGGGAGTGGGTAGAGGGAAAGGCAGAACTCACAGCATGTGCTATAACCTGGATTCACAAGCTTGTCTGAGAAATTTAGTGACAGAAAGGGGTTTGATATGAATGGCGTACACAGCAAGAGGGGTATTAAGAGAAAGACTATTAGTCAGACACTAGATACCTACTCAACGCCTTCTAGGAATCTGGTCCTCTGCTGTAATTAGAGGTTGACAAAGTGGGCAGTATGCAATTGTGGACAGCCTTGGAATCCAGGTAAAGAGTTCAAATTTTATCCTAGGTGTAGTGGGAATGCATTGAGTGTTTTTTTTTTTGTTTTGGTTTGTTTTTTTTGCGGTACGCAGGCCTCTCACTGCCGCGGCCTCTCCCGTTGCGGAGCAGAGGCTCCGGATGCGCAGGCTCAGCGGCCATGGCTCACGGGCCCAGCCGCTCCGCGGCATGTGGGATCATCCCGGACCGGGTCATGAACCCGTGTCCCCTGCATCGGCAGGCGGACTCTCAGCCACTGCGCCACCAGGGAAGCCCCACTGAGTGGTTTTCAGGATACGCTTGGGGAGGCTGGAGAAGGTGGGAAAGCTGCGTTGCAAATTAATAATTTGATATTTTCATATAACTGTGATCTATAATAAACTTGGAGTTTCATCGGGGAAGAAGAAAAAAATTTGAAAGCAAGTAGTGAGGCAATGGTTTACTTTGGAGAGTTTTGGATTTCTGGATTTCATATACAGGTTCTGTAAACTGTGGACTTATAACGTTTTAAAGTATTTTTCAGGAGAGTTGAAGCTGGGATATAGGACACGATTGTAGTTGCCATTGTCCAAAGAGAAAATGAATTGTTTTACCTGCTTTTTCATCATGTTACTCCTTCTCAGTTCAAGTGAGAAATAGTAAATTAAAAATCATCCCTCAGGCTTCCCTGGTGGCGCAGTGGTTGAGAGTCCGCCTGCCGATGCAGGGGACACGGGCTCGTGCCCTGGTCCGGGAGGATCCCATATGCCGCGGAGCGGCTGGGCCCCTGAGCCATGGCCGCTGAGCCTGCGTGTCCGGAGCACCTGTGCTCCGCAACGGAAGAGGCCGCGGCAGTGAGAGGCCCACGTACCGCAAAAAAAAAAAAAAAAAAATCCCTCAACGTTGTGAAATTGATCATTGCCTGTTTTGCAGTGATGTTGCTTTTCTCTTTATTTCTCGTAAGAAGGAAGGAATTGCATAAAAATCTTGAAAACCGCTAAAGACGAATTTGGGGGGTTGCTTTTGAGGTATATAAATAAATTTGGAATTATAACAACTTTAGGCTAACAACCATTTGTTGAGGGTCATAAAAAACTTTAAGTGTATTACCACATTTGCAACTGTACAGGTAGATACATGATAAAAATGACAATTTTGTATAAAGGTTCATGAGAAGTAAGTAGCCTGCCCAAGGTGAAGAGCTACTAAGTAGGGGTATTTGGAATGCAAACCCAGCTCAGCCTGACACCAAAGCCCAGGCTCTTAACTACCATGTTATAGAGTCACACCTTCTTCCACATTCCCTGGCCCTGCTGTGCTCCTCTGTACATAACATAGTCCATCATCAAGAAAAACAAAAAACAAAAAACAAAAACAAAAACTCACAGCTGGGAAATTTCTAGCACAATTCATAACACAGAGTGAGGGCATTTATTAGGTCACAACACAGCTCCTGACCTCACCAACCTTATAATATTTAATTTAATTGATTCTTTCCAGTGTCAAGCATGGCATGTCATTTGAGCCTTTGCTCAAGCATAATCCAGTTTCCCATATGAGCTTCTGTCCATCCCACATAAATGAATTGGTTCTGTTTACTAGGACTGCTGGGGGAAGCCAAGCAAAGTGAGTCAGTGAAGGCTTCCCAACACAGTAAAGGTTCAAAGTGACACCCTAGGGCTCACCAGATTTCCTCATCACTTTTGGAGGAAAAAGAAAATATATTTTAAAGATATATTTTCAGGCACTCACATGACCCTAGTTCTTCAATTCCAATGACTTTGGTGGGGTGACAAATAGACAAATCATCATAAAAGAAGTTAAAATCTAGGGGAAATAAATAAGCTCTGTTAAAAGATGTCATCTGATATGCCAGAGTGCTAAAACACAAAGGTACCATCAGTAGCCACTTATGTTTTTTATCTTTTCAAAATATACTTTCCTTTTGTTTATTACAGTCACTTCATAAATTATAAGGAAATAAAGTATAAGGAAAAAACAAGGAATAGAAAGAATGAAAGATAGATTATCTAATGATTCCATTTTTGAAAATATTTTATTTATAGAGTTTATTTTAAAAGTTTTATTAGTTCATGTTTGTTCAGAAGAAAAGGTAATTTACCTAAAGTTAAAAGTTGTATAAAATAAGCAGGTATTTATTTAAAGAAGAGCAGGTACTGTTCCAAAATACCTCCCCAGCTGCACTGATATGTGGTCTAACATTTTACACTGTGTAATTCTGTAGGTCATAGTCTAGAAAACACCACTTAAAATGCTACTGTAACCCATTAAACCATTAATCAAACCTGTCTTATTCACGAAACACTTCAGATCCTGTATCCCTCTTGTCTATCTGTGGCTCCATCTGCTGCTGGATGCCCTGCTATACATGAGCTCCAGCCAATGTCAGGGCTGACCCCACCTCAGTTCCTGCTCAAGCTGCATAACGCCCTATCCTCCTGTTGATGCCAAGGGACAAACATCAACAAACAAGACCCTGTTGACACCTACACAAACTCAATCTAGAAATGATAGGGACTTGATGTCCCATAGGATAAAATTTTAACCACTGGAAGTTGGGAACAGGAGATTACTTCTTCACCCTCCTACTCCACTAAACTGAGCAGTGACTCTAGAATACAAGATCCAGCAATCAGCCCCATCCTCTGTCCCTCACTCATTCCTTGCCTCACTTTCTTTGTCCCTCATACCTAATCCCTTGGTTTGTGCTCCCTAGTAAAGCAATAGAACATAACACTTGCCTCAGGCTCTGTTTTCCAGGAAATCTAGACTAAGACAGACATTCCCATGTTCAGTTATTTATATCTATTTGGTGTTTTTATGGTTTTATGATTTACCAAAGTACTTTCAGAACAATATTTCATTGAAACTTTTAAAATAAGATTTTGGAAAAAAAGGAAATAAGAATACATAACTCATGCCCTTGATAAAGTATAAACCAATTATGCAAAACATATAACTTCAAGCTTTTCAAAGTTATTTGTATCTAATCCTGACAGCTTTCACTTAAGCCTTTCTTTTTTAGGAATTCAGTTGAGGTCTCGCCAGCCTTATGTTTTAAAAGCATTTTTTTCTGCTAATTCTCATCCTTGTTATCTTCACATGTATTCTCTTTCTGTTTCTTTGTATGTATTATTTTCAAGGAGCTTTACATTGACTTGTTTTATACTCACTGCTCTAGACATATTCTTGCCTTAAGAGTACTATGTAGTGGTTATGGCCACTGGTATGGGGACAGTCTACCTGGTTTCACAGTTCCAGCTCTGCCAATTACCAGTTTTGTGGCTTTGCACAAGTTGCTTAATTTTCTTGGATTTTTTCTCATCTGTAAAATTAGGATAAAAATAGTACCTACATCATAAGACTATGTAAAGGATCAAATGAGTAAATGAAATTAGAGCAATACCTAGCAAATATTAAACATATAATTAGAGATGTGTTGACTTCTTTCTTTTCTGCTACTATAATTTGAAGACAGGGAAGAATCACAAGGCTGGAGCCAGAAAAACTTAGATGCAAACCTTGGGTTTCCAACTGAAACCTTGCTTGACCTGAGCAAGTCTTTTAGTCAACTCTGCAAATCTACTTAAAGCCTTGGTCCCTTTGTGAACTTCCATACGTCCACAATTCCTTATCTGAAACCCTTGGGGTTAGGAGGTGTTTAGAAATTAAAGAATTGCTTATTTTAGAAATATAAGAAGGCACATGTCCAGTATATTATAATAATATCCCCAGCTGGGGACTGGTACAGCACCTGGTAATCAAACGCATGAACATGTCTACTGAAAAACTTTAGAAAATTTATATGAAATGGAATAACTTTTAAAATCTAAAGAAATTTAGTGGAATCAGAGCAGGTTTTACCATTGAACAAGCTTGCCATATGTCTTCAATCTCTTTGTATTTCCTGAATTGCAGAAAATGGCTGTGGAACTGAATTTCCAAGACCTCTAGGACACAAACCCCTCACTGTGACATGCCTGACCTTGAAGGAGATGACTTTTCCTCCTAAGCCCCTTCTTCCCTTCCTATATTTCCTGAGATGCTCATGAGGCAGAATCAGGGCCTTGTATTTGCACATACCACTGCTCCACCAGAAACTTCCCCTTTCTTTACTCAGATCTTTCATCTAATCCATACATAAACTTTGATTGAGTACTCACAGTATACAATATAGAATACTAACTAAGAGAGGAACACAGTAGCAAAAGGCACAATTTACTATCTAAGAAACAGAAACATATAAAGGTGTTGAAAGAATTCAAATGTTCTATATAGATGGTCTGCTAGAAATAGGTGGGTGTTTTACATGTCTCTGTCTCCCGATTGTATGTTTCGACTAAGCCATTTGAGAAACAGGATGGTCTTATTCATAAATAGGCACTAAATAATTGTCACAAAACTGCAGACAGTTCCTTCTTTTAAAATGCTATAAATTCTCAAAGGTTCATTTTATGATGTCTCTAGGGTTCTGTGTTTTAACAAATAAAAAATATTACATTTTAAATTACTTGCATTCTCAGTTAGCATGGGAATCTATGTCTCTGGAAGCATGAATCTGAAGTTGGACTTTACTGACATTGGGAAACACTTTAAATCTTTGTACCCTCTAAAAGGAGAGAATGTTCTTATCATATGGACCTACCCATAGTTGAATTGCTCTCTAAGGATATGTTTTCATTATCACATGATATGACATAGTTCATTAATGTCCTTAAAGATGGAAACAAAACTCCAGCTAACTCAAACAAAACATCCATCAAATCTACTACTTGGTATCTGTTAGAGGAGATGACCAATTTGTGAGACTATAATATTCAGTCTTCAGCTCCCCACTCAGTTTTCTGTGGTGCTAAAACCTGTTCTTTGGATTTGACTTTTTTTTAATCAATAAACATTTACCTCTGTGTGTGGTTCTCACCTCAGAGGTGTCCAAATATTTGCTCCATCATCGTCGCCCTTAATTGTTATTTATTGAGCACATTGCCCTGTCCCCGCGGTGTCCCCACTAGTGCCGGGCATGCTGCACAGCTGGGTAATGTGTCTCTCACTGTGTTCATATCCATCTCCCTGTCCCAATGGTCATACATCACACAACACAAATAATCTTTGAAAGCCCAGGCTGATGTTGTTATTGAAATAGAAAAGTTGTGCATCTTTTTCAATATTAATTTATTTTAGTTTCTTTACCCATCCCTGTGAACCAGTTCAAACCAGTTAATTTAAGTAGATTAAATAGAAATAGGACAGACTCATTTGTAAGAAACAGCTCAATTCCATTTTTCTTTTCATTGAAAAATCAACCCAGGTATTGCAGCATTTCTTTCAAAGCTTTCCTTCTGAAACCCCATTTAAAAAAAAAAAAAGCTAGAATGCATAGACACATATTGCACATTTACCTTGTTTCAGACCTTTAATGTCAAGGTGATGCCTGGAACAAATATTTAGTCAGGCAAATTATAATCTTATCAAAAGAAGGTTTATAAGAGAAATACTAGCACAAAGCTCTCTGTAATGAGAGCTGGGTGAATAGCACCCAGGGAATCATCTCTGTTCTTTGTGTGGATATTTGACAGCATCCTACTCAGTGACAGTTTCTTTATCACTGCCTTTAATAACCATAAACCAGAATATCTTGCATAATTCAGCAAGAGTATTCTGAAGGCCTTCCGTCCGTTTGAGGATGTCTGCTTTGCTGAATAGTTTTGTGTCCCAGGGATTTCTTGACTAACAGGGGCCTCATTATACACACCAACAACTGGAAGAGTGAGGAGCTCTGCAATTCAGTGTGCATCACCTAATGATAACTGCATAAAGAAATGAACTTCCATAAGGAAGGGAAAATGGAGAACCATTTAACTTGTCCAAATGCATTTAAGCTGAGATTTTAAGGAAGACAATTTGGATTCTGAACAAGTATTTGTGGTTTAATCTCAATCCTCTTTCCATGCAGCTATGGTTTTTGTTCACAAACAGAACTACTTTGGGCAACATTATTTTTCCCTTTGCAGACTTGTACTTTTTCTAAGTTAATGCATATGGGAGTGCTTAAAATACTGATTAAGTTAAAAATTATGTCTTGAGAAATTGTCTCTTCAGCCAAAAGGAAAATAACACAAAGATTTTACCTATGAAGAACTCACCATAGCTATAGTAAGAACAACCTCAAATTTGATTTAAAATCCAAGCTTGGGTTAAGGGTCCAGTTCATGGACTTTGGAATACCTCTTCATATCTCTGAATTTTTACCACCAAAACTAAGTAGAAGCTGAGATCCTGAAAGACTTCCTTAGATGTGTGTCTTTTGAGAATTTGGAGAGAGACACACAGGAATACAGCACTGAGACTTTTAATAGTGCACAGAATGTGGAATGATAATAACAGTGCACAGCTTTTTAGTACACAAAATGTGAAATATCAAATTGTAAAACCTCATGACAATCAAAAAGTCTAAGATTCTGACCCAGGACAGACTGTGACCTCAGGTCCATCCCCTGGATTCAATGGCCATGATAATGGCTATCCTATCTACCAGTTATCACAAGGGTTTGTAAGAATCAAATGAAACAATGAAGGATATCACTTAAGAAAAGATAATGTGCTATATAAGGATGGAATAAAAATGTTATTGATGAAGTTGTATTGACATTATATGGAGGAGTAAAGTTGCCATTGATGATTATATCTGTCTCAAATGAAGTTCTTCTCTAAGCAGACAGACACTGTCAATGTTAGACCTCATCATCCTCTGGGCTGACTCTTGCAATGGTCCCTTCAAGGTTCCCTGTCTCTAGTCTTCTAACACTAAGTCTTTCTGAGCTCCACCCAGTGGCAATTCTGGTCACATCACTCCCTTTCTTAAAACGCTTCTGAAGATTCCCCACTGCCAAGTCCAGCTGCTTAACAAGTCAGAGAGAATATGAATATTCCATCAACGAAGGGTGAATGACATGCATATGTATCAGGAACAAATCACTAGGCAACAAACAATCCTAGCAAAACCCTCAGCTACTTCTCCACCCTGCGCTCATTGCTCCCCGTCAAGCACCTGCAGTTCCTGGTTGCTTGAAACACTTGGTTACTCCTCAACCTGTCAACTCATTACCCTCAAGCAGTGTTGGTGATTCCCTCCTTTATTTCTTCAGCCAGCAGTATGTCCCCATCACAGTGCTTGAATTTTAATTCTTTATTTCTAAGACCTCCCTCCATGCAAACTTAGATAGCAAAATGTGAGTCTTTTCCCTTTTGGTAGTGCTATTGGTTAGGAAAGAACTGGCACAAAATAATTAGTGTTTGATGGGTGAATGGATGTGCTGCCCAACATGAGCTGCTGCTGCTTGAAGCCCAGAGAAATTTCCATGGATACAGATGATACCTGCATTCCAGCCTTGCTCTTTTCTCACTGAATCCCTCAAAATCCAAGCAAAGCTCCAGTGAATCTCTTTATAAACTCATATCATAGAGTTTCCACAATTGCATATTGAATTAATGAACAGAAATGGAAGTGAAACTGTGGCTCTTTTTTCCCAATTTACTTTAGTTAATTTCTAACAAAAGCTTATTCTGGGCTTACTTTCATAATATTTGATGTTTTCATAAAATTTTAAAATCTCTTAGAGTACTTTAATTCTGTTAGCAACAACCAAGCATATCCTTTGACTTGTAGCCGCCATTCTCTTGCCTAGACGGTCTGTTTCAGCATTAACCTTGCAACCTAATTCTGGTCCCACCTTACTTTTTTTCCTTTTCCAAGTGGGATGATATGACATGGATGTACAATTTGACTGTATCTCTCTTTCTTGGGTAATTTTATAGCATGGGATATTGGAAGGAATATTGACCTTGCTTTTCATTTAGAAGACCTGATTTATTCCTCTTCACACTGGCTACATAATTTCAGGACCCAATGCAAAATGCAAATGAAATTGTTTTATCATGTGATCAAAACACAGGAAAAATCTTTTTCCTTTTTTTCTGTGATCACAGTCTCAGCCGGTCAAGAGTAGATTTATGTAATGCTGGGCCACCTAAGGTCTAAGGCCACTCTCAGAGTGACCACAGAGTCTTACAGGTATCCCCACTCCACAGGTCAGCACTGGTGGCACATACCTAATTCTGGTCCTCCCCAGTACCTATGCCCAGATCCCTGCCAGGGGCCGAGGGCTGTAGTGGCCATTGGGTAAAAGTCTGGAAACAGGAAGCTGAGAATCAATCCTAGAGAGTTGAGAGAAAAAGGTAGGTTGTAGGATCATACATGAGCAGAGGCTCCAAGTGCCCTGCCATGCTCCATTGCCCCAGCAGTCTTCATTGAGAAAAACACAACTTCAAATATAAAATTATCAAGGGCTTCAAGATGGCAACACAGAGCATTTAACCTCAAGCATGGCACCCCCTTCTGAGCAGAGGGTCCTGTGGGACTGCACTAGTTGCACCTAAGATAGCCTTGCCTCTTCACTTTCAACACTCACTATCTACTCCTGGGAAAAATACTCCCTGAGCCTCCACCTTATAAGACCTCCCTCGCAATTTTGTTGTAGAGTTAAATTAAAATGTTTGTAATTTTCTGTATCTGTTGTGAATTATCACTTATAATAAGTGCTTAATGTGGTAGTGGTTTGGGGCACAGCCTCTCTAGCTTGACTCCCTGACTTCAAATCCCAACTCTGTTTCTCGCTAGTTAGGGAAACTTGGGACTGTGACACTTACCATTTACTTTAAATTGCTTAATTTACTTTAAGTGACAGACTTCGGTCTCTACAGTGGGATAGAATTTGTGTATGTTAGTTAACGTTAAACCAATGCCCAGGTACTATCCAAAAAAAAAGTTCATTTTTGAAATGGTAACCAACACATTATCATGAATGTACAGTCCAGAAGTCAGCTAGCTTTCTTCCAGCAAAAGCACATTTTCCTGGTGGCTGCTACAAGCATTCCTCTTATCCCCATCTTTTAATAATAACTAATGCTTTGCTGACTACTATACTGTACGTCAATATATGGATTTGAAAATAATCTCATTATTTTAATGACACTATTATTGTCATTAATTAATGCTAATTAATTATTGAAATTAACATGTCATTTTCATGAAATAAATCATGTTAATCAGCATGATGAAAATTAGACATGGGCTCTCTTGGGTGAAGTTAAATGCATTCAGGATAGTTGGACTGCCTAAAAATAGTTAGGAATATTCACCACTCTTGATATTCAGGATATACAAATCCAGTGCAACCTATCCACTTAGAGATGGTACATTAGGTTGAATCCCTCAAACATATGAAGTCCAGCCATAAACTCTGGGTTTTGGACTGTATATGTGATAGATCTTCCTGTGCACTCTGGGTGTTTGCTTCAAGAAATCTTTCCTGAAAAGTAATAGTTGGAACATATGAAAGGACAGCGAATTGGGACATCCTTGAGTCAACAGAACAGATCATAGGAATTGAGTTTCTTTTTTTTAGTGCATGTGAATAAATATTGAGTTAATAATGTGACATATATGTAGCAAAATTTGATCTAAGACTTGTGCATTAGTTTGCTGGAGCTGCTATAACAAAGTACTACAGACTGGGTGGCTTAAACAACAGAAGTTAATTTTCTCACAATTCTGGGGGCTAGAAGTCTGAGATCAAGGTGTTGGCAGGTTTGGTTTCTTCTGAGGCCTCTCTCCTTGGCTTATAGATGGCTATCATCTACTGTGTCCTCACATTTTCTTCCTTCTGTACATATCTGTTTCCAAATTTCCTCTTCTAATAAGAACACCAGTCAAGTTGGATTAGGGCCCACCCTAATGACTTCACTTTAACTAAATTACTTATTTAAATTCCCTATCTCAATATATAGTCACATTCTGAGGTACTAGAGATTGGAACTTCAACATATGAATTTTCGGGAGACATGACAGCCCATAACAACTTGTTTTTGTTATAAACCACGAGGGAGACTGGGAGAGTAAGTAACTTTTAGCACCTTGAACTTTTTGGCCACTACTACTCTTTACCAAAAGAAACCAAGAGCTGTGCACATTTACATTGGCTTGGGTCAGTTCACAAACCTTGGGAAATCTACCTATTGCCTCTTTGCCTCAGTGTCTTCTTGGGTTATAAAAGTATCTGCTTCATAAGATTGCTCTAATGATGAAATTTGTGGAGGAATATGGGCTGTTTAAAACAAATACCTAGTGAATAGTATTTGCTATTATTAATGTTATCATTTATTGAATCAATGATATATGGAATAAGAGAAAGAATGAATGAAATGATTCAATCAATAAGAGTAGCTTTACTCTTTCATTAACAAAGGATTAAATTAAAAGCAAGTGATGTTCACTGCCCTGCCCAGCTTTTCAGAGATAGAACCTGTATAAGAACTTAGGTACCCAGACTCAAAATCCAATTTTCTCTCCCTTCATTATATCACATGATTGCTTTTAAGAGCCAGCTTCACAAATATCCATCAAAGTATGATTTCCTCCTGGCCATACCAAAAAGATACAGAAAAAGTCTCTGACATTTTGCGAACTGAAAATGAAGATGACTCTATTTCAATTACTAAGATCTCTGTGTAAATTTGTATATGGTTGATTTTAATTTGAACTGTTACTCAATTAAATGAATTAAGTAGTTAGTAAATATTGATTAGGCCAAGAGTGTTGTTGTTGAAAGAATGTCACATAACTGACACTGAAAATAATTTATCAGGAACCAATTTAAACCAATTTGATCACACCCATCTATTAGGTTCTGTTTGGTGAATCTTAGTAGCCACCAAAAATTATAGGCTAGCTACTTCTTCACAAGACCTATTACCAGGTTTCAAAGAAATAAAACCTCAGATCATAGCCTACAAAACATCTAGACATTGTTTTAGTAGGCAGGAATAGTCATATAATCTCTTTTGTTAGCTCAGTGAAGTCCCAGCTCTCTGTTCTCCTTACAGATGCCAAAATACTTTGCATAAACAACAAGTCACCAAGTCAAACACCGAATTAAACTAACCACCCTCAGAGTCAGGCAAATAAGACCCTTCAACTCCTGTGGCAGGACTCAGGATCATCCGAAGGTCAAGCCAGTGGTCAAGTCAGGGCACAATTCCCAAGGACAAAAGGTAAAGGGTCTGCTAGATTCTATATCCTCCCTGTTCATGCAAAGGCAGGGAGTTTCTCTAAAATAGTTTTTTCAATCCACATTTTTTTTTTTTTTTTGCGGTACGCGGACGTCTCACTGTTGTGGCCTCTCCCGTTGCCGAGCACAGGCTCCGGACGCGCAGGCCCAGCGGCCATGGCTCACGGGCCCAGCCGCTCCACGGCATGTGGGATCTTCCTGGACCGGGGCACGAACCCGTGTCCCCTGCATCGGCAGGCAGACTCTCAACCACTGCGCCACCAGGGAAGCCCAGCCCACACATTTTTAACAACACTTATTTCAGTTTTGTTGCCTCTTTCTAACATTCAAGTGCTGATTGTTAAAGTCTCTTTGAATGAACTGATGTAAAGGAATTTTAAGTAGCTGCTCCTGAGCACAGGAGATTAATTCTGATTAATGGGAGAGGGTCTTTAGTGGTGTATGAATGTTGGATAAGGACAACTGACTGACCCTAGGAAGAAGACTGAAACTAGCAGACACATCTCCATGCTAAAGTATTTTAAAATAAATTATGGACACAATATCTATCATGCTATCAGCTGGCCTGTATGAAATTCATAGAGAGGGTCTTTCTAGAAAAGCAAAAATGCATCCTTGCTGAATAATTTCTCCTCCAGAAGATGCTCACTAACACATTTGTTCCATTCAGAGTAAATGAAAGCATATACTTGAAAGGAAAGACGTTAAATAAATATGAACACATATATATGTATATATATATATATGCACAATATGTGTCTATGTGTACACTCCGTGATATTCTTGATAAAAATGATCATCTATTGCAACTAATATTTCCCCAGCTTCATTTGTTTGCGGAATTCTAGGCTTCAAGGTGTGTAATCCCTTCACACAAAATATATTTAGAAATCTAAAAATAGATAATCACCCCCAAAGATCTAAGTGCAACATTTATTAATGGCAGAATTTTAGATATATTAGATACAAGGTATTGTCTAGTATAATATTTAGACGTTCATAGATACTTAGATACCGAGCAAGGGATTTTAAAATATCTGACTTGAGTTAGAAAGAAAATAGTCCATTTAACAACAAAAACTTACATAATCCCTTCAGTTATATAATAAGCACTTCAAGGCCACCCACTTTTGTAGGAGGAATGCATTACAGATATATTCTAAGAACAGAGGAGGCACTGTTAATGCATGGCTCTATGGTACCTTCTTGAAATATCACAAAAACATTGTTATTATTACAGTGAGGGATGATGATGACTCAAGTTATACAAGAATATAGCTCCTTTAGCTCAAGACCATTTTAGATAAATGTGTGTATACCCAAAAAAGGTCTGGCACAATGCCATCTACATATTAAGAATTAAGGATTCTCATGTGATAACTTGATAATGACGGTATTAAATTCTAATGTCAGGCCACAAATTTTCTGGATAAGCATGAAAAACCCCAAAAGGAGAGAAGAACAGGTGTGACTGCACAGAATGAAGTTTGACACTAGAAAGGACACAGGAGTACATGACACACTGTATTGTCATTTTCCTTGTTTCTTTCTGATATGGATTTGCACTTTGGAACCCTGAAATGGAGGAGCTAGGAGGTATGCTCGGTTACCCAGCCCAGTGTTTTACTGTTTGTCTTGTTTTGTTTTGGCAGAGAAGATCTTCTTTTAAATAAAGTAAAATCTCCATAATAGTATTTAAATATTTCAATCATTATTCTGGTGGCTCTCAGAGGACTGATTGGAGAGGTAGATCTGAAGGAAGACAGTGCATTTCAGAGCTATTATGAGAACCATAACTCAGATAGTAAGGATGAAGAAAAGACCATGATTTCAAGAGATACTTAGAACTTAGACTCATACATGGGGTTAAACGAAAGATGTTGAGTTTGAATCCTAGGCTTCCCACTTGGGCACCTGGTTATGATACAGAAGTGAATTTCCACAGTAAGGAAACCCATCTGGGAGAACAAAATTGGGATGGGAGATAATGAGTTAGATCCATCTGTGTTGATTTTGAGAAGTATAGTGACAGTGCAAGAGGGTGATCTCAGCGCATACACATACACACAAACACACATACACAAAATCTTTTTGTCCTGATTTGTGGATACCCAATTATTTGACCACGTAGTAAGCCCTTTAGTATGAGGACCTGTCAATTGGAAAGATAAAGAACTTGAATAGATGGTTCCTCTCAACTAACTCTTTCCTGATTAACCTGCAGTCTAGCCTCCAACACACCCCCATAGCTATATGATCCCAGAAAGTTGAGGGTCATGATTGAATGACATGCCTGCCTCTTGTGTGTGTGTGTTCTAAATCTCTCTCACTTTTCACATTTCCAGTAATAAATCCCAGATTTTTACATACTTCCTAGGACAGCTTGAAGTCTACACCTTAGCCAACTTAATAGGTTCCTTCCATTCACTAGTACCTGGAGAATCCAGCATAATACATCCATCCTAACTCCTGTCCAAATGGGCACTAGTCATTTTGAATAAGAACTTCAAATTCTACAAAAATTACAAAAAATAGGCTGGTAATTTTTTTTTTTCTTTTGGAATCATCAGGGTGGGGAACTCCATTCACACTATTTGATCAGCAAAGCCTTAACTCTAATCCCTTCTCCTAGTTGCACTCTCAACAACATTAAGGAGCACCTTATAGGCATTACAGAAAAAGGATTAATTTTAGGCTCAGAATGGTTTGAATCACTGGGATGTCACTACCTGACTCTGGTCCAAGCAGTTGTATTTTCTGTAAATAATTATTTTGTGTTCCTTTATTTAAATGAAAGATAATTAGAATTGTTACTTTGTCCATTTTTGTCACTCATGATTAGAAAAAGTTTATCTACATTTGTCTGAAGAAGAAATAGTTCAAATATCCAGGCTGGGTTATAAGCTCTTAGCATTATGGCAAGATTTTTTTTTAAATGGGTGTGGAGAGGGGAAGCTGTGCTTTGCTTAGAGATTTTTTTAAAACTAGCTGCTGAAAGAAAATGGTATGTAAGAAATAGTGAGAAATAAATATTTGAAACTCTGAAATGGTCTTGGCCTAGAACTATTGATTGTTCTTCATCAAGGTATAAATAGTTGTACAATTAAAGGAAAGGGCAAGATCACCCATATATTCAAGGTATGGTCTGGAAAGAAGAGGGCCCATGATGAAATCTTGAATAATTTAAAGTGTGGCAAAAGAAGACCAACAGGAGAAGGAAACCAGGAAGTGGCAAGAGGTAAGAAGTGAACCAGAAAGTAATAACATTATAGAAACTAAAGGAAATACAATTTCAAGATGTAGGAAACAATAAACAGAGTCAAGGTTTATGTAGAAGTTATGTAAGATGAAAACTAAGAATTTTCTATTGAATTTGTCATTTGGAGAGTCACTAGAGCACTTTTTCCTTTTTAATAGAGTGGTACAGTCATGATCATGATTACAAAGCATCATAGAGTGATCAGGATGTGAGTAAATGGGGACACTGAGTGTAACCTGTTAGACAAACATTTGATTAAGAAGAAAAAGGAAAAGGTAGATAGCTAGAGAAGAATACAAAGTTAAGGAGAGTGTTTTGCTTTTCCTGTGTGCTTGCTTGTGTACAGTTCTTTTGATTTCAGGGTAAAAGAAAAGAGCAAATGGATATGATAAAGAAGATAAGTAATTGGACAGGGAAACAGAATAGTCAGAAGTGAGAAAAGGGTAATTGATTGTGTTTGTTTATTAGGGCTGTCATAACAAAAATACCACAGATTGGATGATTTAACAGAGATTTATTTTGTTACAGTTCTGGAGGCTAGAACTCCAGGTGTTGGCAGGTTTGGTTTCTTCTGAGGCCTCTCCTCTGGGCTTGCAGATAGCCACCTTATTGCCGAGTTTTCACATGGTTTTTCCTCTGGGCATGTACACCTGATGTCTCTTTGTGTATCCAAATTTCCTCTTTTTGTAAGTACACAGTCATATTGGATTAGCACTGGCTTTAAGGCCTCATTTTAATCTGACTTACATTAGCACCCCCAAAAGATCAAACACTTAGGTATAAATCTAAAAAAAATAGGTACAAAATCTATATGAAGAAAATTATAGAAGTCTGATGAATGAAATTAAAGAAGAACTAACTAAATGGAGAGATATTCCATGTTCATGGAAAGGAAGATTCAATATTGTCAAGATGTCAGTTCCTCACAAATTGATTCATTGCAATACCAATAAAAATCCCAGAAAGCTATTTTTTGAATATCAATAAACTGATTCTAAAGTTTATTTGGTGAGAAGAAAGACCCAGAATAACCAACACAGCATTAAAGGAGAACAGAGTTGAAGGACTAACACTACTCGACTTCATGACTTCCATAAAGCTACAGTAATCAAGATGATGTGGTAATGGCAAAATAATAGGCAAATGGATCAATGAAACAGAATAGAGAGCCCAGAAATAGAGTCAACTTATCTTTGACCAAGGAGCAAAGGCAATACAATAGAGCAATGACAGCTTTTCTCCACAAATAGTACCAGAACAACTATACATCCACGTGCCAAAAAAAAAAAAACCCTGGACACACACTTTACTCCCTTCACAAAATTTAATTCAAAATGAACCACAGACCTATACATAAAATGCAAAACTATAAAACTCCTAGAAGATATAATGGGAGAAAACCTAGATGACCTTGGGTATGGTGATGACTTTTAAATACACCAAAGGCACAATCCATGAAAGAAATTGATAATTTGAACCTTATTAAAATTTTACAAATTTCACTCTGTGAAAGACAAGGACAAGAGAATAAGTCAAATCATATACTGGGAGAAAATACTTACAAAAGACACATTGGACAAAGGATGGTTATCCAAGGTATTAGAGGAATTCTTAAAACTCAAGAATAGAAAATCAAACAACACAATTAAAAAATAGACCAAAGACCTTAACAGACACCTCACCAAAGACGTTATACAGATAGCAAATAAACATATGAAAACAATGCTTCACATTATGTGTTATCAGGGAAATGTGAATTAAAACAACAATAAGATATCACTATGCACCAATTAGAATGACCAAAATCCAGAACACTGACAACAACGAATGTTAACAAGGATGTGGTACAACAGGAAGTATCATTCGTTGCTGGTGGGACTGCAAAATTGTACAGCAACTTTGGAAGGCAGTATGGCTGTTTCTTACAAAAGTAAACATACTCTCAGCAAACCATCCAGCAGCTGTGCTCCTTAGTATTTACTCAGAGGAGCTGAAAATTTATGTCTACACCAAAACCTGTACACAGATGCTTATAGTAGCTTTATTCATAAGGTTATATATTCATTTCAAATGTATAACCTTAATGAAAATTGTATAAATATTTATACAATTGAGTTTTAATCAGGTAGACTTTAGGGAATTTTTAAATATAGTTAAGACTTGATTTTTAAGCCTGCACATTAGTAACATTAAGATATATTTGAAATATTTATAACGAGAAAAATCTGAGGTCGTTAGCTTTATTCTCTATTATAAATTGTATACACTCTGTGAATAAAAAACACAGAAATCAGATCTCCTCAGTAACCAAGAATCATAAATTCTTTGCTAATGAAACACACTTTTGCTTTTTTGGCATTATTATAATGAAGAACAGTGTTTTACAAAAGCAAATCAAGCAAATACATTAAATCATGACCTTTTATTTTGCACTACTCTAGTTTAAGTGCCCTGAAATGACCTTTTTAGTTAATTAACATTCTTATGTTTGTCACTTTAAGTAATTACTCTTCTCAATTTAATTGAAGTGTTATATGTGAGGCAATAAGAGCATGGAAGCAGACCCACCTGATGAATTAAGTTAACTAGGAACGAAGCAGATGCATTCAGGAGTCAAAAGAGCAGCCTGTTGGGAGGTGTGGAGCAAAGTAATGGGAATAATTAACATCTCTTGCTCCAATAATTGTATTGGAAGGATGGATTTCAAATACCCCATTAATTTAAGTGGTCTTTATTCCATCATTAAGCAAACTGCAGATTTGGCACTGACTTTTGCATATGTTTAGCACAAATAGACCATGTTGTGCTTGTATGCCCTTGGGAGTGACTGTTACAAGAAGCTTCAGGGGCTCTTCACATCTGTGCCTCTTGTCCCTGTTGCTATAACCAGGGCTGGGCTGATAACTGGGCAAGGTCTTAAGGGCAACACTACTTCTTGGAAGAGCAAAAATTAAGTTTTCACCTCAGAGCTTAAACCTCAAGGTCTGTTTGTTCAAGGATAATTTGTCCTTGAGAAAATTGATTGTAGCATCTTAGCTCATACATGTCTTAAAGTTTCAGCTTAATAATTCATAAATAAAAATGCTATATTTGCTTATGTTTAACCAGCATGAATTTTTTCATGTTTTAATATTTCTGAAATTGTAATGCCTCCTACAGTTTCCATTTCTACCTTTTCAAAGGATTGGGTTAAAAGATTGATGTATGTTAAAATAGATTAAATCTTAGAGATGAAAAATATATAATGCCTCAACTACATGGAGCTTATATGATAAGCAGAACAGTTTATTCTTGTCATTATAAACCTTACCACGTGTTAAATGAGGTATCAGGTGTTTTCACATGATTAATCTCATATAGTCTTCCCCCCAAATGGATACTTATGTATTATCCTCACTTGGCTGAATAGTAAAGAGCTGGGAAATGTTAAAGTCTGAATTCATTCATTCATTCATTCATTCTTTCATTATTCCTCTGTTGATGTAGTCAATCAGCACCTGTTTTGAGCACCTGCAAAATAAATGACAATGATAAAAGTGAATGTACTGAGCATTCACTGTGGACCAACCACTAAGATAGGACTGTAAAGAGAATGGTGAACAATAATGGTCACAGATTCAAATCTATAACTGGCTGACTGAAAGCACAGGCTCTGAAGCCATGCTGCCTTTAGAAACCAAGCTAAAATGAGGGTGTATAACTGTTCTGCCTGAGACATTCACCACTGAAATAATCAACAGGATAATACCTGGTGATCTGGTGTGGTATACAATTATCCCCCAAAGAGAATTCTGGAGACAGTCAGTTTTTGAGGTCTGACCTGGCCTCACTGATTACCAAACACTGGGTGCATCCATATACCCTTCTACGATTACATCCCCATCTATAAAATAACCTCATGGTCCTGTGTTCTAGTTGGGGTCACGTTTCACGGGGTAGTATAAGCTCTGCCTTTCTTTTTAGAATGTCATTGTGTCACAGAAATAACTTCACTCTAGGTATTTGTTTCTGTTTTGTGGTTTTGTTTTGTTTTTTGCTAGAAAATATAACCTCAGCTTCTGGATACCCAATCATTAGCAAAAGCTCATTTAAGGAATGATATTGAGGTTCACTGTCTGAAACATAAGCAGTCTATTCATTACCAAAAATATCATAAAATTTAACCTTGAATCAGCCAGATTTAAAGAGCTACATGAATGGACCCAATGTTCTGTACTGAACTCTGCTTAGTTATCATGCCTTTAGCTTACATGAAAATGATTATCTATATCTAGGTAGATGATGGTGATAGATAGGTAGATACATAGACAGGTAGAAATATAGAATATGTTAAAATGTTGACCACTGCATCATGTTATGCTTCTGAGGGGACCAATTTAGAAATTTTGGCAGCTGAGCACTAGGACAAAGTTATGGACAATAATTTATGAACAAACATGAGTCTCCTAATAAATCATATTTCTACTTTTATGCTTTTGCTCCAAGAGCTAATTTACAATCTAGCTCTAGTGATGGTACAGCCTGTTCTGGTGGGCATTACTCTGTACTCACTTTGCCTCTGCTTCTTCTTACTTCCTTATGCTCACTTTCGCTTTCTACCTACTTGCCTTGCCTACTTTGTCCTATCATATTGCCTATAGTTATATAAGTACCTCAGTTTATTTCAGTAATTTATAAAAATAATCATTAAAATGTAATGTCTGAGTAACACTACAGTGGAGAAACCTGACAAAGGCTACCTCAGCCAGGTGATCAAGGTAACATATCAGTGATAAATCCTGTTGAATGTATGTTCCCTTGATATGATGTGATGAGAATGTCATTTTACCTCTGTGATCCTTTTCCCCAAAACACATAACTTCAGTCTATTTATTTAAGAAAATCAAACAAAACAAACTGTGGGAAATTCTACAAAACATCTGACTAGTGCTCCTTAAAATTGTTAAGAACATCAAAAACAAGGAAAGTCTGAGAAACTGTCACAGCCAAGAAGTCTTGCTGACTAAATACAATGTGGTATCCTGGACAGGATCCTGGAACAGAAAAAGGACAGTAAGTAAAACCTAGGGAAATTTGAATAAAATATGGACTTTAGTTAGTATTAGTCAATAGTAATTAATTAATTATGGCAAACTATCATCACTTAAGATAATAATACTAGGGGAAACAGTGTGGGGTATATGGAAACTATTGTCACAACTTTTCTATAAATCTAAAATTATTTTAAAATCGATTGAGTGTGATGCTCTATGTTATATGGTTTTGCATGCTGTGAAGTGCAACAAAAATATGCTATCTGTGTGTATCTATGTACAAGTAGATAACAGGGGATGTTTCCTAATAGAGAAGACATATTCTATAGCTAAGTTGTTCAGAAAGTTGTTCTAGACACCATGGAATCAAAGCTAAAAACAGAGCTCATTGTACTGCCTGCAGGTCAGATGTGCCTGATGTGAAACCCCTCTTTAAATGAGATTAGCAACTCCAGAGAAGAGGGAAAGAAAAACTAATAAACAATTAAAAATATTTTTTCCCAAACCTGTCTACTTCCTCTGCAACTCTCCTTCCCAACATGGATAGAGCCACAGAACCCTACAAAGAGAGGGTTCTATGGTAAATGTGGGTGTGTCTTTATGAATCACTAAATAGCTCCTGAATGTGGGAAACCTGCCCACTTTACCTGTCAACTGACTATAGCTCCTTCACTCAGACACAGTTTTGATAGCTCTCAGGCTCCCCCTCAGTCTGGGAAGCTGTCTGAATGTGCTTCTTTACCAATGGGAGTAGCCTTCTGGTCTTGATTCCACTTGGTCAATCTCTTTCTTCCAATCTTCAGATTCATATTGTGTCACCTCAGGGACAAAACCTCTAATAGGTGCTAGATTACCTAGGGTGGGGTTTGGCTATGGTAGAGACCCCAACATAGCAACAGCGTAAAAGTGATGGAATATATATATATTTTTTTTTTCTCACAGAGAAGTTCAGAAGTGAGCTCTCCGGGTCTGGTATGATGTCTTCCCAGTTGTCTGGGACTCAGACTCTTCCAATCTCTCTTCTCCAACATCTCCAGTATGTGTCCTTTGAGGGCGTGGTCCACGATGGACCTTCTTGTTTCAGGAAGAAGAAAGAAGATAGGAGGAAATGAAACAAAGGGTATGTGTCAGTTACCTTATAAGGAAGGTTCTCAGAAGAAAATGGACCACAGCTGAGGGGAAGCTGGGAGATATTTGCACTTTTCTAGGGGGTCACATGCTTTGGCAATAGAGGTTCTAACTCTAAGAAAAAAGGGGAGAATTGATATTAGGAGACACCTAGGATCCTCTGTTACAATAGAAAGTTTTCTCCTTAGCATTTAATCTCATTTATTTCCAGTGTTACAAAATTGTGCTGGGAAGACCTAAGTTCTATTCTCAGGTCTACTATGTACTAAGTAAGTATATGACCTTCGTTAAATCATTTAACCTTTCTGAGATGTAGTTTTCTCACCTGTAATATGAGGCTACTAATTTCTCCTCTTTCATCCTCAAAGGATTTAATTAGATAAATGTATGTGAAAATGCTCCATGAACTATCAAATGACTGCACTCTACAACTACAGGACAATGCCACCATGATCATCTTTCTAGTTGTCTCTAATAAATAGTATGTCCCCTATCCACCCACCTTCCTTTCAGCATGCACATACTAATCTGTGAAAGATATTTTTTTCTAAGTATATACTACCTTGACTCTGAAGCATTATTATATTAATAACAGATTTTCAAAAGTGATAAACATTCACATCATTTGTTAAACTCATCCTGATTTAAGAAGCCATGTTGTGGTTAATGACTGTCAGTGTTTTAAATACCAAAGATAGTTGGTAGAAGGTAAGGGGGCAGGTTTATTTACTAAAAGGCAAACATCAAGAGCTGATATGTAGTAGTCAGAACATGGTACATTAATGGAATTTAAGAATTAGACAGACGTGAGTTCCAATCTCAGCTCCTCCATGAATTATCTGTCAAATCTCAAGCAATTCTGTAGATTTCTCAGACTGAATTTTCCCATTTTTGTTGGTGTATCATGTTAAGGATTCTTATAAAAATCAAGTGATGTAATCTATTTATAATTCCTAGTACCGTGTCTTGCACATAGTTGGCACAAAAAATGGGAGTCTAACTCCTACACTCCCCTGTTCTCAATAATAGGAACAAAGAATAGATCATGGTGATCTGATACTTGCAAGGTGATATTTCACAGTACTTTGAGCACATACTCTGTATTTCACTGTGTTAAGCCCATTGCATGGGTTACCTCATTGATGAAAGTAATACTTTCATCATTACTATTTTACGGATGCAAAGATTGAAGGTCATAAAGATTCACTAGTCAAGGTTACCCAGCTGGCAAGTGGTGAAGCTAAAGTACAGAACCCAGAAGTCAATGTTAAATGCAAACTCTTGGATCTTCATAAATTCAACAAAACCTAATTCACTGAGAGCCAATTTGGCAAAAATTAACTCAACATATGACTAATTTGCCAAAAACTGTCAAAGGACATATGTGATTAGGGCTAGAGTAGACAAAGCTTTGGGGCAGGGGGTAAGTCTGCAGGAGATTAAACAACCTTTAAGAAATAGCCCATCCCTTCTCAAATAAAGTGATGGGCATTACAAAAGTCAACCATGCTGGTCTGAAAAGACTCTTGGCAGCAGCAAAACCCCAATGAAATCAAACATTGGGGAACATCTCTAATGTGGTTAATCAGTCATTAGTCAAACTGATCATTTTCTGAATTAAATTTTAGTTAACTGGCTAGTATTCCAACCTCTCAACCCCCACACTCTACTGCCAGGTCAGTTTGTCTTTAAATGATAGACAGCAGTCCAATTTTCCCCTACACAAATACTTGTATATCTCTCGTTAATGCTCTAAGCATGTCATTTATCCAGAAGACCCCTCAGAGCAAAGGAGTAGAATCCAGAGCTAATTAGATGACAGCTGTGGAACAACAGTTAATGGGATGTTGCATGAAAACAAAAAAGTCCCCTCCCCCTCCCCCCAAAAAAGACAATCACAAAGGCTCTTCTGGAAGAATCATGAAAACATTAGTCCGAGGTGTACAGGAGCATGGTCACTAGACTGCAAGGCAGAGGGCACTGCCATCTGTCTAAGAGTTAGGATTTGGACTAAGCAATCTCAGTAGCCAGAGCAATGGAGGAAATGGGGAGAAGAAAAGAATTAACAGGACATGCCTTCACTGTACACAGAGGAGCACCTGATTTTCATTACAACAGTACTATTGTAAGGGCATTTTTGTTCCCATTTTGTAATTGATAAAACCAAAGCACACATCGTTTGTCCTTCTTTTTCTTAGCATGATGTTTTAATTCATTTATATCAGGTACTATGTTAGGTTTGAGGGTTTGAGAGACAGGAAGTCGCAAAAGCAAATTATGGGAAGAGTTGAGTTAAAAAGTAAACAATTGTTTTCATAATCTTGAATGAAACCTTTTTATTAGTTTAAAACAACAAGAAAATCTTAGTGTTATTAATTTCCATCCACCACCTTGTGCCCCCCAGAAACCAGCCAATATTCTCTCTTACTCTTTGGTCCCAGTTCAAGTGAAATAAGCTGACATTTTGCCAGGCAAGTGTGTGGTGATAGTATCCATTTCAGAAATGCTTATTTTCTACTTGTGTTTTCTAGTTCAGCTTCAGAAGAGCAAACTTCCACATCAAGCCTAATCACCACATTAGGAAGATCAGGACTCAACAGGGTCATACCAGATCCAGTGGCTCCCACAGGACAAGGCTGGCATTAGAGATTAGAGAACAGATGGATCCCCAGTGGGAATCAGGAGAGTTGGATCAGCTGCTGTAGGAGGAGTGGCCTTTTTGCAATGGGCAGGCTGATCCTATGAGTACAGTCTTGTCACCAGGCTCGCAGGCACCACCTCCTGGAGGAGCCTGCAAGACTGAAGTAGACTGAGGAGAGAATGGTGATTTTGTAAAGAGCCCTGGGTGGGATTATATGGCTTTCTTTCCTAAGTGTTTTTCAGCAAACACTCTTAGCCTGTTTGCACTTATTAAAGCTGCTAACAATAATTCTGGCTGAAAATCAAATTTAGCTCTTCTCTTCTCTTTGCCAATTTCCTCTTCTCCTGAGTCCTTAATGGACCAAGTACAAATATGTAAATATCATGCCTAGGTTGGTAATTAATTTCCTTAAGGCCAAGACTGACTGATAAGAATGCTACCTTCACTTTATGAATAATTCATTTCTGCTAAGATCTTTATTCATCCAGACTTCATGGAAACAGCATAAACTTTTAGATACACATATCTGTGACTGCATCCCAGTTCTGCCCCTATGAGCTGAGTGACTGGGTAGTTTACTTAATCTTTCTGAGCTTCTATGTTTATATCTAAAAGATGAGTTTAAAAACATGTACCTCACATTCTCATAGCTTGGTAGCAGTTTTAAAAAGTGAATACATTTAAATACTTATGAAAAGTAGGTTTCCAGGACATGTCCTTTCTTTCCCCCTTCCCAGATTTGAGCATAATAAAAAGTTCAGCTAAGTCAAGATATTTTCATCTAAAATGCATGTTGCTTTAAAAAAAGATGAACACAAATAACCTTGGCATATAAACAAAGTAAGCAAGCAAGCAAAACCAACAGGACACATTTATTTGCTTAAGATTTTAGGAATTTGGCATTGATTATGTGCTTAACACAATGATAAATGCTTTATGTGCATTATCTTGTCTGAGCCTTATAACACTCCAATAAAGTAGACTAATACTTTTATTACCTCCATTTCACCATTGGGAAAACTAGACTTCGGACGCGCAGGCTCAGCGGCCATGGCTCACGGCCCCAGCCGCTCCGCAGCATGTGGGATTTTCCCGGACCAGGGCATGAACCCGTGTCCCCTGCATCGGCAGGCGGACTCTCAACCACTGCGCCACCAGGGAAGCCCTGGGAAAACTTTTTAGAGAGGTTAAGTTACCTGGCCAAAACCATCCAGGTAATTAGTGTCAGGTACAGATGTGCAATTTACCATGAAGTGAATGAAGCTGAAGACACCTCGCTTTCACAATGCCCTTCTAAAAGTTGGCAGAGCCCCCAGCAAAGGGTTCCCATGGAGGTATGTTAGTTATTGTAAAATTTGCAAAAGTATTATATAAACTTTAGGCAACACAGGATATGGGTCTTCTCCTGACATCCCCAAGCTACCCTAAAATTTCAACCTTCCTATCTGATTTTTTTTCTCTTTAACACTTAACACAATCTAATATACTATATAATTTATTAACTTTGTTCTTGCAAACTCCTCCATTGAAATGGTAAATACCATTTCAGGGGCAGATTTTTTTTTTCTGTTACATCCCAGCACCTAAAACAGTGCCCAGAACACAGAACTAACTCAATAAATATTTTTGAGTTGGATGAATGAGTAAATGAATAAATTGGAATTCCTCTTATTCCAGAGTCTATACCCTTTACCATAGCACTGTACTGCTTTTCTGAGGGAGACATATACCCTCCATCATAAACACTCCCCTTCCCCAGGTGTATGTGAACAAAAATCCAACTTGTAAGGCTTTAAACTGCCTCCAAGATAATGATGAATTTGTTACCATTTAATCGGTGTCTAAGAATTATGGGACAACATTTGAGATCTGACAGGTATATAGCAACAGATGAAGCCCAATTAAAAGGGAAACACTTCCATGAAAAAGAAGCTAACAGCAGGAAAGTAAAAAATGGAAGTAACACAATTCCATGGGCGAAGCATATTCTCAGAACTCTTAAGAATCAAGAGTTTGTGTGAGAGATTCTGTTGAGGACAGACCCTCCCTTGGATATATGTCCCACCTTAAACTGACTCCCTCTATAAGGTCGTTTAACATAAAATATTCTTCTTGTAAATTACCTCTCTGGTTTGCATTTCTCAGGAAATATATATCTGAGAATACTAAAAGGTAACAACAGTCACCTTTGTAAACATTAGTCATCTCATGCCCGGAGTTTCCTTTGGTATGGATGTATTATGTCAAGTCATGGGGACATCAATTTCTGTCTACACATCAAATTCCATCTAACAATGTATGATTACATGTGCTTCCTCTAAATATTAAAAAATTTAATTAACTGAATCAGAATATTCTAATGAACTGAATATTCTATTATATATTTTTCTCCAGAGCAAAAGAAACATCTATATTTATTGTTTCCAACTGTTCTAAATGTTTTAGTGCTTTTTTCTACCTTACTACACATTGAAGTTGTGAAAACATCTCGTTAATAATTAGCAGGCCAATATTAAGGATTACATTAAAGATAATTGTCTAATCCTGCAGAGATTCGAAGGATTATTGCCCCCAGATCCACCCTGGGAACTTTTTGTGTGTAAGTAATAAATCCCAAATTCAAATTATTTCACTGTTGATGTATGCAATCATAGAATTTTGGAACTTAAAGATTTCATTCATTCCCTCATTTTATAGATAATTCTGAGGCTCAGAGAGAATAAATACCTTTCCCAACATCCCACAGACAGCTCAGAGTAGAAACAAACCTTCAAATTCTGCTTGTATCAAACACAAACTATGTGCACCTCATCAGATTCCCTCGGCCATGGCCACCTCTTGGACTTAATCAGCCATTTTCCTACCTGGGTAAGTCTTCACGGCTTGCTCTAAGAGTGCCATACCTTCTTCTGGCCTGTGCTGCATGGCCAAGACTCAGCCAACATCATGTGTTTGGTCCCCTCACATCACTTCTAGACGTGGATGAAAGCTGCATTACAGAGTGAGCTTGGGGCTGGCATCTGGAGAGCAGCTGCTAAGAAGGCCAGATGGCAGTATGGGGCATTACCTCCCCATGTGGCATGCTTTAATCAATGAGAAATATGAGATAGGATGGATCTGGGCAAATTTATTTCCTATTTTTCTCTCACCCATGGACTATGTAGTGGTTTGTACATTCAATATACTTGGAGATGTCCCATCTTCCCAGACAGCGCACCCTCTGAAGGACTTCCGATATCTCTTTACAGCTTGTCATGAAGTGGTAGCTTCACTTTGCATTACATCTTTCTTTGCTCACTTACCTTTCTCTTGAACTTTACTGCCCTGGGTTTGCATTTCCCTAACAAAGCATTACTCCATTAATCTTTGCCTCAGGTTTTGTTTTCTAGACAATCTTGTTAAAGTCACTACCAATTATACTTCAAGATATATTTTGAGTCATGTGTTTTAAATCTAGAAGTATTTTTAAAAGATAAAAGTTTTTAAATCCTTAAAGCATTTCGGGAAGCCTGCTACTAACATACTAGAAAGGGTAAATATAAATTCTCTCCACGTAGAATATAAGTACACAGGCAAGAGTTGGTCCCAGTTATCTGCTTGGCCAATTGGTTCTCTGCCAGGATCACCAGAACATGGAGATTGAGGTCAAACTGAGACTGTCACTGTGGGACTGCCAAAATAAAGGACATATTTAGTAAGAAAGTATGACTTGATTTTTGCTTTTAAAAATACACACAAAATTGGCACAAAACTCAAATAATTTCTTGAACTATATTGGGAACTAGATGCCATGATTCTGCTACCAACAAGTTATTTTGCAATTGGCAAAGGTATTTAATATTCCTGGTTTCATTTGTCATTGAACCCTGTTTTCCAAAATTCACCACTTTAAAAATATAAAATTTTAGAACTGTGAATCCTCTCTATAGGCATATGCACATAAAATCTTATTTCAAAAAATGTAATAAGCTACGGGAATTTTTTTTCTGACTTCTTAAAATCCACTCATACATTTCAAGTTACAAACCCCTTATCTAGGTGATATTGATTATAAACTTTTAGCAAGGAAAGCAGGGAGATGATATTATTCAGAAAAGCTCAGTCTGGGATAGTATCACAAGCTTTGAATCCAGTTTCAGCTCCCCAATTGATTGAAATAGAGCTTTTAGAGAGGAGATGGAAGATAAAGAATAAATGAGATACACAGAAGGATCCTGACAAAGAGAATGACTTTTAATGCTCAGGTTGACTTCTCAGGGCTGGATATAGTGCTTCAGTTCCCAAGGTTGCTATTGCTTCCTCTGTTCTGCAGGGGGTTGTCTCTTGTTGATAAGAAAATTGAATATCAGGGGAGGGAAAAATAAAAAGGAGCTGTACATGCTTAAATATGTAGTGTCCAATTGCTGATTTTTTGCCACCAAGTATCCTTTCTCCTGCCCTGATTTCTACTGCAGAATGTTCCCTTTCTCATGGTATATAATCATAGGACATGGAAACTCCAGTTTCAGAAGCTGACAAGTTCAGGACTTCCACGCTCCTTCCCAATACAGGTAGAGAGTGGGAATGTGACCTAAGTTTGATCAGGTAGGCAGCTTTCTGGGAACATTTGAATCCTGTACCTCTGATGCAAGGAACAATGGTTGGGGTCATTTATACTGCAGGCTGAAGTAGGATTGGCTGTGGCAACTGACCAGGATGTTTCAGCTCTAAGATATTGCTATGTTTCCTGATTCCCAGTTCTTTACTTGTCAGATAGTCATTGGGTGTTTTTCACTCCCAAGTCTGGTCTGTCAATTCCATGAACTCTCAATAACTTTTTTGTAAATCATCTTCTTTTAAATTAGACTTGGTTTTTGCTTGCAACCAAGAATCCTAAGTAATACACTTTTATCTATGAAGTTTGAGGGTACTTATGCCACAAGGATTTGAGTTTCTTCCAGGAAAGTCAAGTTTTGGAATGGCAGAAGACCAAAGTGAAACTCACACTATCAGCCTATCAAATATACAAGTAGTGAGCCATCCAATGATGATACTGCTCACTTCATCTACATATAGATAGATACAGATAGACAACCTCTTCCCAACCACTGTATGGGTAATAGGATACAATGAGACTTCAGATATGTACTTTAGTTTGTAATCTCTATATAGAACTGGGAAATAATATGAGTTTTTAGCTGAGTAAAAGGAATTTTCAGTTATATACTCATTTGCTTTTTATTGCTATTTCTGGATGAAATGATCATTAGCACAAAAACTACCACCCCTGATATGTATTTGAGAGAATTTCCAAGTAAAATACAGGATACCCTGTTAAAGTTGAATTTCAGATAAACAACAATTTTTAAGTTTATGTCTCAGACAATACAAGGAACATATTATACTAAAAATATTTATCATTAATCTGAAATTCAAATTTAACTGGTCATCCTCTATTTTTATTTTCTAAATCTGGAAACCCTAATCTGAGAGTCTGTAAGTCCATGTATTCAAAGAAAGAGCAGATGATGGGGGGCCAAGATGACAGAGTAAGAAGACCCTGAATTCACCTCCTCCAATAGATACACCAAAATTACAACTACTTAGAGAGCAACTATCTCTGAGAACCACCTGAAGACTAGCACAAATGATTTTCAAAACTAAAGACATAAAGAAGGAACCACAATAAGATGGGTAGGAGGGGTGGAGATGCTCTATGGTCAAGACCCACACCTCTGTGTTGGCAACTCACAAACAGAAGAACAGTACAATTGTAGAGGTCCTCCCCAAGGAGTGAGGGGTCTGAGCCCAACACTGTGCTCCAAAGCCCAAGGGTCCTGCACTGGGAAAATAATCCCCCAGAATATCTGGCTTTGAAAACCAGCAAAGCTTATGTTCGGGAGAGCTAAAGCACCACAGGTAACAAGGACTCTGCTCCTAAGGGGCACACAAAATCTAGCATGATCCAAGGCCCACTGCAAAGGCAATAATTTAAAAGGAGCCTGAGTCAGAACCACTTGCTGATTTTGGAAAGCCTCCTGAAAAGGGAGGAGGCAACTGGGACTCTCCCTGAGATGGAAGTGCTACTGACAGCCATTTGGGGGGCTTGTTCTACAATGAGTACATTGGTTCTAACAAACATCATTTTGAAATCTTCCCCTAGCCTATTAGTGCCAGAAGCTTACCAGACCACCAGTTGGCTGGCATCAGCCCCAAGCTCCCCAGACAACAGAGATAGCCAAATGGGACTTAGCCCCCCCTCCTGTGGGCCTACAGAAGTCCCACACCACCCTGGGCTGTGCAGCTAACCACACACAAAGCCTAACCCACCCTCCAACAGACCCACAGACATAGCATGAGGCATTGTCTCTCAGCAAACAGAGCCAGGGCCTAGTCCCACCTACCACAGCACTCACATTAGTTGGCCTTGTCACAAGAGAAGTGTGCATGCAGCTCACATAGGAGGCATCACCAGAGCATATAGCTCTGATAATGAGAGGGAAGCATGCTGATGGGCTCCATAAGATGTCTACTACATAAGGTAAATTCTCCAAGATCAGGATATGTAACAAACCTACAGACACATAGAAATAAACACAGATGATTGGGCAAAATGAGAAGATGGAGGAATATGTTCCAAATGAAGTGAAGGTATAAGACAAAACCTCAGAAGAAGAATTAAATGAAGTGGAGATAATCAATCTACTCAATAAATAGTTCAAGGTAATGGTCATAAAAATGCTCACTGAACTCAATGCAAGAATGGTTAAATTTCAGTGAAAATTTCAACAAAGATTTAAAAAACTTTTTTTTAAAAGCTGAGACTACAATAACTAAAACTTAAAAATATATATATATAGAAGGAATCAACAGTATTAGATTAGATACAGAGGAATGAATCAGTGATCTGAAAACCAGAATAGTAGAAATCATACAAGTGGAACAGAAAAAAAAAGAATTAAAAAAAAAAAAAAGGACAGTTTAAGAGACCTCTATGTCAACATCAAGAGTACTAACATTTACATTGTAGAGACCCAGGAGGAGGAGAGAGAGAAAGGACAGAGAACTCACTTGAAGAAATAATAGCTGAAAACTTCGCTAACCAAGCAAACAAAACTGACATTCAGGTCCAGGAGAATCCCAAACAAGATGAACATAAAGAGATCTACACCAAGACATAGTATAATAAATATGGCAAAAATTAAAGATAAAGAGACTATATTAAAAGCAGCACAAGAAAAGCAACTAGTTCCTACAAAGGAACTCTTGTAAGACCATCAGGTGACTTTTCAGTGTAAACTTTGTAGGTCAGACTAGAGGCATGATATATTCAACGTGATGAAAAGAAAAAAGAAAAACTACAACCCAAAATACTCTACCCAGCAAGGTATTCATTCAGACTTGAAAGAGAGACAAAGAGTTTTACAGGCAAGAAAAACTAGAGTTCAGCACTACTAAATTGGCTTTACAAGAAATGTCAAAAGTACTGAGTGGAAAATAAAATGTCACAACTAAAATACAAAAATTATGAAAGGAAAAATCTTAGTGGTAAAGGCAAACATAAAGATAGTAAATCAACCACTTTTAAAGTTAGTATGAAGGTTAAATGACAATAGTATTAAAATCATTTATATCTACAATAAGTAAAGGATATACAAAAAAAGATGTAAAATGTGATGTCAAAAATATTAAATGTGGCAGGAGAAGGACTAAAAATACAGGCTTATTAGAATGCATTCAAACTTAAGAGATCATCAACTTAAAATAACCACAATATTCACTATATATAAAAGCATGGTAATAACAAATCAAAAATCTATAATAGATACACAAGAAAGAAAACAGAATCCAAACATAACAGTAAATATAGTCATTAAATCACAAGGGAAGAGAATGAAAGAAGAAGAAAGGGGGTAAAAAAGAACTACCAAAAAAAGTTCTGAAAACAATTAACAAAATGGCAATAAAAACATATTTATCAATAATTACTTTAAATGTAAATGCTCCAGTTAAAAAACATAAAGTCACTGAATGGATTAAGAAAAACAAGACCCATATATACACTGCCTATGAGAGACTCATTTCAGATCTAAAGACACATATAGACTGAAAGTGAGGGAATGAAAATAGGTATTCCATACAAATGAAAATGAAAAGAGAGCTGGGATAGCAATTCTTATATCAGACAAAAACTGACTTTTTAAAAAACTATAACAAGAGACAAAGAAGTACATAACATAACAATAAAGGGATTGATCCAACAAGAAGGTATAACAATTGTAAATATATATGTACCCAGCTTAGAGTTACCATATGATTCAGCAATCACATTCCTGGGCATATATCCAGACAAAACTACAATCCAAAAAGATACATGCACCCCTATGTTCATAGCAGCACTATTCACAATAACCCAAACATGGAAACAACTTAAAAGTCCATCAACAGATGAATAGATAAAGAAGATATGGTACAAACATACAATGGAATACTACTCAGC
This sequence comes from Grampus griseus, assembly GCF_964374135.1. NCBI lineage: Eukaryota > Metazoa > Chordata > Mammalia > Artiodactyla > Delphinidae > Grampus > Grampus griseus. The sequence continues at coordinate 16,319,821 of NC_139018.1, read as the reverse complement.
CATAAGAAAGAACAAAATAATGTCATTTGCAACAAATGGATACAACTAGAAAATATCATACTGAGTGAAGTAACTCAGAAACAGAAAGACAAATACTATATAATATCACTGATATGTGGAATCTAAAATATGGCACAAATGAACCTATCTGCAAAACAGAAACAGACTCACAGAGATAGAGATCAGACTTGTGGTTGCCAAGGGGGAGGGGGGAGGGAGAGGGATGGACTGGGAATTTGGGGTTGGTAGATGTAAACTATTTCATTTAGAATGGATAAACAACATTCCCTGTACTGTATAGCACAGGGAACTATATCCAATCTCCTGAGATAAACCATAATAGAAAAGAATATTTTAAAAAGAATGTATATATGTCTATAACTGAGTCACTTTTTTGTACAGCAGAGATTGCCATAACATTGTAAATCACTATACTTCAATATAAAAAAGAAAAAGAAAAAAGAGCAGAGGAGAGATTAAATAAGAAAGACAAGATAATCATTGGGAAAGTATGGGAATTCCTTATATTATTTTTGCTACTTTCAAGTACTTTTGAAAATTTCTGTAAAAAAAGTTTTTTTTAGAAAACACTGGAATCATTTCTTCAAATGAATCTCACATTGAAACAAAAAAACAAATGGACAAACAAGCAAACTATATCTATCTATATCTATCTATCTATCTATCTATCTATCTATCTATCTATCTATCTATATACACACACAACTTAAGAGCACCTAAATACATAAAGCAAATATCAACAGACGAAAGGGAGAAATCGACAGTAACACAATAAGAGTAGGGGACTTTAACACTCCACTTACATGAATGGACAGATTATCCAGACAGAAAATCAATGAGGAAACACATGTTGTAAACAACACATTGGACCAAGTGGAATATATATACATGGATGAACATTCCACCCAGAAGTAATAAGATACTCCTTTTTTTCAAGTTCACATGGAATATTCTGCAGGATGATCTCTCATACATTCTAGGCCTCAAAACGAGTCTCAATATATTTAAGAAGATTGAAATCATATCAGGCATCTTTTCTGACCACAACAGTATGAGACTAGAAATCAACTACTAGGAAAACAACTACAAAAGCATAAACATGTGGATGCTAAACACCATGGTACTAGACAACCAATGTGTCAATGAAGAAATCAAAGAGGAAATCAAAAAATACCTAGAGACAAACGAAAATGGAAACACAATGATTCAAGATTTATGGGACCCTGCAAATATAATACTAAGGATAAAGTTTAGAGCAATATAAGCCTACCTCAAGAAACAAGAAAAATCTCAAATAAACCACCTAACCATTTACCTAAAGGAGCTGAAAAAGAAGAACAAAAAAACCTCAAAGTTAGTAGACGAAAGGACATTTAAAAAATCAGAGCAGAAATAAATGAAATAGAGACTATAAAACAAAAAACAAAAAAAAAACAATAGACATGATCAGATAAAAGAAACAAGAACCAGTTCATTGTAAAAATACACGAAATTGATAAATCTTTAGCAAAATTCATCAAGGAACAAAAGAGAGTGCCCAAATAATAAAATCAGAAACAAAAAAGTTACAACCAACAACTCAGAAATACAAAGGCTCATGAGAGTACTGTGAACAATTATATGTCAATAAAATGAACAATGTAGAGGAATAAATAAATTCCTAGAAATATATGATCTCCCAAGACAGAATGAGGGAAAAAAATACAAACAGGCCAATCATCAGTAATAAAACTGAAACAGTAATTTAAAAAAACAATAACAAAAAAAACTCCTAACAGCAAAAGTTTAGGATGCACCTTCACAGGTGCATTCTACCAAACATTTAAAGAACACCTATTCTTCTTCTAAAAATTGAAAAGAAAGGGACATTTTAGAACTCATTCTACAAGGCCAGTATCACCCAGATACCAAAACCAGACAAAGTTAACACGAAAAATAACAGCACAGGCCAATATCACACTAATGAATATGGATGCAAAAGTTCTCAACAAAATATTAGCAAACTGAATTCTACCATACATTAAAAGGGTCGTACATCATGATCCAGTGGGATTAGTCTCAGGGACGCAAGTATGATTCAATATCCACAAGTCTATCAATGTGATACACCACATTAACAAACTGAACAATTAAAATTATATAATCATCTCAATAGAGGCAGAAAAATCTTTTGACAAAATTCAACATCCATTTACAATAAAAACTTTCAACAAAGTGGGTGTAGAGGAAACATACCTCAACATAGTAGAGGCCATATATGAACAAAACACAGCCAACACCATGCTCAATGGGGAAAAGCTGAAAGCATTGCCTCTAAGATCGGGAAAATGACAAGTATCCCCACTCTCACTTTTATTCAATGTAGTATTGGAAGTCCTAGCCACAGCAATCAGACAAGAAAAAGAAATAAAAGGAATTCAAATTGTAAAAGGAGAGCTAAAATTGTCCCTGTTTACATATGACATGATACTATTAAATAGAAAATACAAAAGACACTACCAAAATACTACTAGAACTAATAAATTAATCAATGAAGTTTCAGAGTACAAAATTAATATACAGAAATCTATCCTGTTTCTATACAATAACAAAAATTATCAGAGAAATTAAGAAAGCAACCTCACATACAACTATATCAAAAAGAATAAAATACCTAAGAATACATCTAACCAAAGAGGTAAAAGACTTTTACTTGGAAAACTATAACACACTGATGAAAGAAACGTCAGACAGCACAAACAGATGGAAAGATATACTGTGCTTATAAACTGAAATAATTAACATTTAAAAAATATAATAGTACTCAAGGCAATCTACAGATTCAATTCAATCCCTATTAAAGTATCAAAGGCATTTTTCACAGAAGTAGAATAAATAATTCTAAAATTTGCATGTAATCATAAAAGACCACAAATAGCCAGTCATCTTGAGAAAGAAGAACAAAGCTGGAGGTATCACACTCCCTGATTTGAAACTATCCTACAAAGCTACAGTAATCACAAACTTGGTGTCCGTCAACAGTTGAATGAATAAAGAGAAGATGCAGTTCTTAAATATATATATATATATATATATATATATATATATATATACTCAGCTATTAAAAAAATCTTGCCATTTGCAGCAACCTGGAAGGATCTAGAGGGGCATATGCTTAGTGAAATAGTCAGATAGAGAAAGAAAAACACTGTATGATCTCACTTATGTGTGGAATCTAAAAAACAAAACAAATAAAACAAACAAAACAACCCAAACTCATAGCTACAGAGAAAAAATAGGTGGTTGCCAAAGGGAAGTGGAGTAGGGGGGGCAAAGTAGTTGAAGATAATTAAGAGGTACAAATCTCCAGTTATAAAATAAATGAGCCATGGGTATGTAATATACAGCATAAGGAATATGATCAATAATATTGTAATAACTTTGGGTGGTGACAGATGGTTACTACACTTATTGTGGTGATCATTTCATAATGTATGCAAATATCAAATCTTTATGTAGTATACCTGAAACTAACATAATACTGTATGTCAACTATACCTCCAAAAGAATGAAAAAGAAAAAGAAAGTGCAGGTAAATTAGGAGAAAACTACATTATTGCCTCAGGTAGACAAAATGTCGTGAAGAGAGAATTAAATTTGTAAGATCCCTGAATAATCAGTAAGGTTCCACTTCTTTGATTAAAATGGAGAAAGTTATAATAAAATTGGTTCACTATTAAGCTTAACTGGTTCATTTGTAGAAATTATAGAAATACAGGAGAGTCCATAATCAAATAGATAATGAGAAAGCATGGTTTAGAAGAAATAATAGAGATAACTGAGTCAGACAAATTTAAATTTGTTACGATAAAAATAACTAAATTAATATATGCTCATAAATGTTATTTTTTAAATAGATATTCTTAAAGATAAGACTATTGGATCAAATAGAATTAAACTAATAGTGATTACCAAATTGCCCATCTAAACATATATATTGAGCTACCATCTAAGAAAATGCCTTTACTTTGCCAGTATGTGAAAAACAAAAAAGTGATTTCTCATTTTATCTTTAATTTGCTTTGGGCACGTTGGGCAAGTGGAGAAGTAAGTATTTTTGTGCTGAGTCTATCATCTTGAAAGAAGTAGACAGAACTCAGGTTTCTATTGACCAGCAATGTAAACTTCAGGGATTTTCCCAGACCTGTGCTTCATTTTTCCCAGGTGCCAGATGTTAGTAATCATAACACTCAATATTTGTTATGCAGACAAATAAACACATAATTGAAAGCACTGTGTCTGAAACATTAAAAAAAAAACCCTGTTAAATATATATATATTTTCTTCTCCTCTTCTTTTACTTCTCCTCTTTGTCCTAATTGTGGTATAGTCCTATCCAATCAAGGAGGTATCTTTTTGGTAGTTTTAATAGACAACTCAATGTTACTGTTTTTATAGCACTCTAAGCTATTCATTTTCCTGAATATCATTATTTAATTTCCCATAAGATAATAATAACAGTGCTTCTCATTGTCATTCCTCTGCTTCTTCTCCTTCTCTTCTCTTCCTCCTCGCCCTTCTTTTTCTTCTTCTTCTTGTTCTTTATTCTTATTACTTTAAAGATGAAAAATAGAGGCCCTGAGGATCTTCAGCATAGGAGTTCATAGAGAGATACCTCAGGTCAAGAATAATAATATACAAAACATAGAAACTTCTTCATTTTTCACTGAACAATCCATTCTCCAGGCAATTTCAGCTTAATACCTGACAATATAAGTGAAGTAAAGTGGAGGATGGAGGCAAAATAATTTTTAACCATGTATTAAGATTTTCTCAAAGTAATCAGGAGCTATTTGGGATTTTAATCATAAAACTTCTTAAGACTCTACTTTCAGTCTTTTGTTAATGGAATATAAGAAAGTGATTGGAATAATTTACAGTTTTGAGAAATAACACCTTAAATAAAATTTAAAATTTTACATAGACAAGCCCTAAACATAGTGTTATTAGTAGATAAGAATAACAATGAAATTAGTAACTATCACAAGTGAAACACTTGGTGAATGGTGGGATTCCACACCAAGCACTTTACATGGTTTATTGCATGTAACCCTTACTATATCCATGCAAGGTAAGGGTTATTTTCCTTCCAGTTTTTTTCAGGCAAAAGACACCGAAAGATTAGGGAAACATTCCCAGGTTTACATAGTAAATGTTAGAATTTAACACAGATCTGTCTGAATGCTGTCTATACAGAGAAACATCAAGATGAAATAATTAGTTCTTGGAATATTTCCAGAAACATGAATGAAGACAGCAACATTTATTGAATGCTTACTGGATGTCAAGTTATGTTAATGATGATGATTTTTTTCCCATTTTTACATAAGAGGAGCTCAGTGGGGTTTCCAGAATCACACAAGTAACATGAGGCCAAACTAAGATTTAAATTTCAGGGGTTTCCACATATATTTACATGTTCCATTTGAATGCCATTCAGTTCATATGAATTTACTCAGTGCTCCCAGTTTTAGTGGAAGCCCAAGCCAAATATCTGCCAAAAAATATCCTTTACATGAAAGCGGAAGCATTCTCAAACTATGTTTTGATATTTCCGTTTCTTGATCCTGGTAAGGCCCCTGTTTTTTGTTTGTGTTTTGTTTTGCTTTGGGATTTGGTTTTAATATGGGAAGTATAGGGTATTTACAAAGTACAGTGGAAGAGAAGAGTCTTTGATCAATGAGACAGTGAGGACGGAGGAGGGCTTGACTTCTAAACTCAGCACTTAGGAGAGTCTAGTTCAAATGGGATTTTTAAAACAAGCATAAATCCTAGCATTGAATTGAATATGGAGGCTGCAAGCAATGGAATTTGCTTCATGTACATTGATCTTTTTTTTTCTGTCTCTGACTCTCTATGTGTGACCTTGGTTTAGTCACTTAACCTTAGGGGGCATCAATCTTTCCATCATATGAAAGAAAAAACTACCCTTTTCTATTCTGATTTTTTTTTTTTTTTTTTTTTTTTTTGCAGTGTGTGGGCCTCTCACTGCTGTGGCCTCTCCCGTTGCGGAGCACAGGCTCCGGACGCGCAGGCTCAGCGGCCATGGCTCACGGGCCCAGCCGCTCCGCGGCATGTGGGATCTTCCCGGACCGGAGCACGAACCCGTGTCCCCTGCATCGGCAGGCGGACCCTCAACCACTGTGCCACCAGGGAAGCCCCTATTCTGATTTTTAATAGAAAAAAAGTTCTGCTGCTATGATTTTGGCAGCACATATCATGCTGACACCTTAATTTATTCCTCAAAATAATCTTTTTTTGTGGAAAATTTATAAAATTCAAACAAGAAATTTGGCTATAATACCACCACACATTACCCTTCCCAAAATATTACTTGCTACAGCCAGCCATCTGAGAAATAAAACAGACAGAATTTGAGAATAGAGAATACTTGGTACTAAAGAAATGACAGTGAGTGGTGAAGCCAGTAAAATTGGAAGTTAACCTCTAGACTAGGCTTCTTTTTAAAAAGGTAATATGCAAATGTTATGGGATGAACTGTGTCCACCCAAAAATAAACTGGAGTCCTAAACACCAGTACCTCAAAGGTGACTTTATTTGGAATAACGGTCTTTAGAGCAGTGATCAAATAGAAATGAGGTTATAAGTGTGGACTCTAATCTAATCTAACTGGTGTTGCTATACGAAGGGAAGTTTGGACACAGAGACAGTCACACATAGGTAAAGACAATGTGAAGACACACGGGGAAAAACAGCTATGTGACTGGAGTGATGCATGTACAAGCCAAGGAATGCTGAGGATTGCTGGCAAACTCCTGAAGCTAGAGAAGGCAAGGAAAGATTATCCCCTAGAGCAGTCAGAGAGTGCATGGGGCTGCTGGCACCTAGATTTCAGACTTCTTAACTTAAGAACAGTGAGAGAATAAATTCCAGTTGTCTTAAGGCACCCATGTGAGGTACTTTGTTACCATAGCCCGAGCAAACTAATACAGCCAGTATCTCCCAATATCACTAACTGCCTTCTACACTAACAACCTTCACTTGTCATAGTCAAGCGTATGCACACACACACACACACACACACACACACACACACACACACTTATTAAATACTAGCAAATTAAATAATGTTTAACAGGAAAAAAAAACCAAAACGGCTTCCTGCTTTATTCCACTCCATTTTAAATGACCTGTGGCCTCTGTCCTCTTCTATGCATTTGTTTCTTGCACAGAAACAGCAGCTATAAAGTCCACTATGGATTTCTATAAAACAGCTAATAAAAGTTTCAACTTAAATTCATTCAGAAAATTAAATGCATATAACACGTATTACAACAATTGAAAGCCTCTTATTGCACATTTAAAGTTGTGTGGTTTGTGCAGGCTTTGATATAGAAATATGTTGAAAATTGAGCTGATGGTGATGATATGGAGGAAAGAGCATCATTATAAAGGGAGAGCTGGCTCCTGGGCCATTGATCACTTCTTTGATGATACTCCCACCCCCTTGGCTGGAGCATTCTGCTTCTCTGGTTGACCAGCTCTCCCCTTTTCACTTCATAGAACATCTGAGCCTCCTTGTTGTTAAAACTGTTGCTTTGAAGAGGGACACTCTCTACTGAAGGTGGAATATTTTATATACCAGGCATCAATGGATACGTGGTACTAATGGAAGAAAGTGAAGGCAATGGTGCCCAAAACACACTAATATAATCACCAATAAAATATCTGGATATTCTGGTGATTGATACCATGCAAAATGAAATAACAAAATCACTTATGAACACATACTTCTTGAATAATCCATAAACTGTTCCACTCTTTGACCTTTCCCCCAACTTCCCAGCTTCCCTCTTCCATTTGAATGATACCACTTGGACCATTGCCTAATTCTGCATACTATGTTGTTAAAATTTTTTGCTATTAAGCTGCATGAGCTGTTTTTATATTTTGGAGATTAATCCTTTGTCAGTAGTATCATTTGCAAATATTTTCTCCCATTCTGTGTGTTGTCTTTTTGTTTTGTTTAAGGTTTTCTTTGCTATACAAAAGCTCTTCAGTTTAATTAGGTCCCATTTGTATATTTGTTTTTATTTTCATTACTCTAGGAGGTGGATCCAAAAGATATTGCTGCGATTTATGTCAGTGTTCTGCCTGCTTTTTGCTAAGAGTTTTACAGTATCAAGTCTTATGTTTAAGTCGTTAATCCATTTTGAGTTTATTTTTGTGTATGGTGTTATAGCTCAATATCAAAAAAACAAACAGCACAATCAAAAAATGGGCAGAAGACCTAAATAGACATTTCTCCAAAGAAGATGGCCAAAAAGCACATGAAAATATGCTCAACATCACTAATTATTAGAGAAATGCAAATCAAAACTACAATGGGGTATCACCTCACACTGGTCAGAATGGCCATCATCAAGACGTCTACAAACAATAAATGCTGGAGAGGGTGTGGAGAAAAGGGAACCTTCCTACACTGTTAGTGGGAATGTAAATTGTTACAGCCACTGTGGGGAACAGTATGGAGGTTCCTTAAAAAACTAAAAATACAGCTACCACATGACCCAGCAATCCCACTCCTGGGCATATATCCAGAGAAAACCATAATTCAAAAAGATACATGCACCCCCAATGTTCATTGCTGCACTATTTACATTAGCCAAGACCTGGAAGCAACCTAAATGTCCATCAACAGATGAATGGATAAAGAAGATGTGGTACATATATACAATGAATACCACTTGCCATAAAAGAGAATGAAATTATGCCATTTGCAGAAACATGGATAGACCTAGAGATTATCATATTAAGTGAAGTAAGTCAGACAAAGGAAAATATCATATATAACTTATATGTTGAACCTAAAACAATGATACAAATGAACTGATTTACAAAACAGAAACAGACTCACAGACTTAGAAAACAAAGTTATGGTTACCAAAGAGGACAGGTTGGGGAGAGGGATAAATTAGGAGGTTGGGATTAACATATACACACTACTATATATAAAATAGATAACAAGATCTACTGTATAACACAGGGAACTCTACTCAATACTCTGTAATAAGCTATATGGGAAAAGAATCTGAAAAAGAATAGATGTAAATATATCTATAACTAAATCACTTTGCTGTATGCATAAAACATTGTAAATCAACTATACTCCAATATAAAATAAAAATTTTTTAGAAAGAAAGAAAAACATCAAAGTGAAGAAAAAGAGAAGAATACATATGAGCTTCATTTGTATTCAGGAAAGAAAAATTTGTGAAATTCTCCCCAGCTGACCATTCAAATATTTTGCAGACCAATGTTTATTCCCCTCAATTTATACACACTTTGAGGGCAAGAACCTCAGTTTGTACAATTCCATATTTGTATAACTCCACTCACTCATCCCAGAATACATCAGATTTTCTGCTTTATAGTGACTGTCTAGTAAGTATTTATTGATATAAAACATCAGGAAAAAAAAGGACAAATTCAGTTAATCTTTCCTTTTTACGTCTGGTTAGAGGTGGATGAGGAACCCATGCTTAAACATAAAGCCATTCAACACCGCTTCTCCATCAGGTTACTTCTAATACTTTTTTTCCTATTGGAAAAATGGTAAGAACTTTAAGGGAATGAAACATTCTGATAACCACCTCAGCTCTAGACACATAGACATCTTCATAAATGTTTGCTTATTGAATAATTGATCTTCATTATAAAAGAAGGGTCTGTGTTGTTTTTCTCCATGTTTCAAGCAGAAAGCATCCCCCTTCTTCCCCCACTGCTTATTAATGCCTTTTTTAAAAGATGGCCAACGTTCAAACATTATCCGCAGTATAGAAGGCATGTTTCTTTTTCTTTCTTTTACCTTTTAATGGCAAAAATTATTAGATATTTTGATCACTAGAGTTTACTTCTTTCATCATTTTTAAATTGTAGCACCCTAATTTTTTAAGGACAACTTCCTCAAATCAGTTGGTTCTAAAATCCAAAATAAGGTTAAATATTCCAAAGCCGTAACAGTGTAGGGGTACAAAATTTTTTACCACAAAATGTGTACTTTGGCATGAGAATTATATTAGGCTGATTATTTAAGAAACAGAAGACTCAGGAAGTTTTTCTTTCTACCTCCCCTTAACCACCTAAGAGAATTTAGATAGAGGGCCTACCTCCAGAGATAAATATAGAATATTAGCTAGGTATGGTAGACCGGGGGAAAATTAGCCAGGCCTGTTGACATTCCTCTTGGTGTCCGTCTATCTCTGCATGGGGGGAACGTTCGTTTACTAAACATTTGCTCTTCCAATCTCCATGTGACTTGTCTTCCTCCTCTTTGGAGTCTCAGACGCCTACCCTCTCCTTTTTAGCTTAGAATGGCAACTGCCCAACTGCCTTTGGGCCTCATATTCTTATGGAGCCCCAATGCACACATAATTAAACTTATTTTTTTCTTCTGTTAATCTGTTACATGGTGATTTGATTATTAGACCAGTCAGAAGAAACAGGAAGGTTAGGAGAAATTTTTCCTCCCTAACAACAGAGAGCTGGACATTAGATAGATGGGAAGATAGAAACTGCAACACGAAAACCATCATTAATAAGGAGCATATGCAGGAAGGATTCTCTCACAGAAATGATAAATGCAGAGCATTAATTCAGGAAATAGCAGTGTAGGGCCATTTTTAAACGGAAACCAAGGATAGAATCAACCATGCCACACCTCTATAAAAGTAATGTTGAAAAAGAAGGTGAGAGGCTTTCGATATTCTCATTACCTGCTAACCAGGTCACCTGTCTGTAGTCTTCCCTAAAGCCACTATCTGCCCAAACACAATGACCAGTGTGCAGATGTCAACACATTGTTAATCTTTCCAACCCAAAAAGGGTCAGCAGTTCAGATAATAAATCATGCAGCAATAGAGTCACACAGGCTCTATTGCCGAATCTAATGCATGGAGACAGAGGGGTGTAAACAGGTGTAAGGTAAAAGCATAGCTAACCGAATGGCTCCCTTGGAGGGAAGGAGCAAGCTTATTACATATGCAGTTGGCTACCCTGCTCTTCAACTAAAAGCATTAAAGAAGGAATCCTTGCTTCAGATTTCTCAGTCTTCCTCTTTTAACCTAAAATATTTCAAACTGACTACCTAGCTATACAAATATAACTTAGTACTCTTTCTTACTAATCATATATTTTGATTAATTTTTTCAGTAGTTATATTTTCTTTTACTTTTCCTAGGAAAGACCCAATATGACTAATGTATCTGACAAACCTAGAATTGGTAGAATTTTAAGTTATTGTTAGAGTGTGTTCCATTGTTTACATGGGTATATAAATATCCAATACAGTGGCTGGTTCCGAAACCAAGAAGAGCCCTGTCCCCACCTCAGGACAAAGGCCCCTCCAGGCCAATTCTTACTTGTAGAAAAGCTGAAGTTTCCCAAGCCTCCCTGAGCCATCAAGCAGTTAATGATTAAGACAAGAGAGTCACAGAATCTTTCGTTGTCTGATGCACCTTCCTGGGCTGTTTTATAGATACTCTAACTGCCACCAGAGGGAAAAAGCTAACTGCGTGATGACCAGACTGCAGCCATGACATAAGCTGCTTCGACTTGAGCAGTACTGAATCTATGGCTAGCACAGTTCCAAGAACTGGCCTCAAGAGAATGGGATTAACATTATTGCTCATAACAATCTACATCTTTGTGGGCCTCAAAATAATTGTAGCCACCTTGATAGGGTCAAGAGGGAAAATAAGAGAAGATGTTTATAAAAGGGCTGAGACTGGACGATTTTAAGGCAAGGCAGAATTTATGGCATAATAGCTTTGGATTAATGGGAACATTGGCCTTCTTCCCCTTTGAAGTCCCAAACCACTACCCCCAACATCCTCTTTTGTCTTTCGCTGAAGATTTTATTTAAGGTGAGGTTTTCAGATATTTTGGCAAGTTACTCCATTCTTCTAGGTCTCTCCCAAGTATACACATTATTAAATCTTTGTTTTATTTTTTCCTATTAATTTGTCTCACGTCAATTTAATTCTTAGGCCAAACAGAAGAACCTAGGAAGGTAGAGGAAAATTTCTTCCTCCCTGACATCTTATTTTCTGGTTTGGTAATAAACAAGTCTAAAAAGTTGATTCAGTCTCATGATCTGGCCTGGATCAATGAATTAGTTGTCTTCCTCTTAAACTCATTGATATAGTATACAGTATTCTTGAATGCAATTGCCAGAGACCGATCAGATTTTCACTGAAGGCTACAACATAGGAAAAAGTGACTTGAGAAACTGCCCAAACCTAGCCCTAAAGTTTAGAAATATCTGTAAACATTCAACACACACACACACACACACACACACACACACACACACTTAGTACATTTTTCTTCTGTCTTAAATTACACCACTCCAGGTTCTGCTTATCTATTCCTGCAGTGGTGTGAAAAAGACTAAATGCCTCACATCATTATACATGGGAAGGTGGAGTAGAGGAGGAGAGTGTTAGAATTAATACTGAGGCCATTTGGGCAGTCACTGACCAGGGAGGAGGCCCCCAGGAGAAAAGAAAGATACTTTGTTTTTTTTGCTACTTCTGGGGAAAGAAGGAGTTGCTAAGGCTCATTCAGTTGCGTATCCATCTGTCCCAAGTAGCATTAATGACAGTGAATTAAGATCACCCCTCCCCTTCCACATACACCATCAGGAGTTATATCTGGTTTTGCTACCATCCCCAGCCCCTGAAAGTGATGCTTATTTGAATCAAATCTCAAATCCCACCTAAAATAAAAATAATCCCAGGGTTGGGGAGAGGATGATCAAGGCTGTAATTTGGCCAAGTGTCTTCCAGTAGCTGTGCTCTGGGGTTCTGTCCTCCCCTAGGGACATCCCAGGTAATAATCTTACACTTGTGACAAATCTAGCACCAGAGAAGCAATCAGCTTATCTTCTACCTCTGGCGGCATTTATGCCATTTTTAAAACTCTGCATAAGCTTGGCTTTGGCTCATTTTTAATAGTCTTGGTTTGTATTCTGATAAATGTTTAAGCCCCTTCAAATCTCTTTGGAAAAAGCTGAGAGCTGAAGCTTAAATAAACAATGGGATATTCTCAGACCTCAAAGAAATATTACCTTAAGGGGACTAGCCAGGCTGTGGAATGCCGGGCTTCTTTCTGTCTGGTCCTGATTAGCTTTGGATCTGGCAAATCTGTGCAATCCAAATGCACTCTGCAGAGGCCTCTGGCATGCTTTCTCAGCTACCCTCGTGTCTGGGTTCACCACATTCTCGGATCGTCATCTGAAGAAAACATGTCCTTCTGTTCTTGTCAGGTTCTGTCTGGGGAATATCAGTCCTTCTCCCTCTCCTCCCTAACTTTCCTTTGAGTTGTGATGAAAATCAGTTAGGCAACCAAGTCTTTTTTGCCCCAAGAGTCCTGCCTTGAGGTTAAGGATTTTGACCTTTAAGAGAAATAAAAGAGAAACAACACCTTCGAAACACTGGGGAATATGAGCTCTGGCCTCAATTCTCTCCATTGGGAGTTGCTCTATAGATCCTGACTAGGGAAAACACTTCCCAATTCAAGTGACAAGCCATGTAGAAAACTCTCCAATGCCCTCCCCTGGGCAGCGCAAGACGTGCAGTGCTGAAGCTGAACTCTGCACAGTTGGAAGAAAGCAGCTAGGCTGAGGAGAAAAAAGGAAGAGCTAGAGAAGGCTGCTCACTCTTCATCTTCCTCAACAGGGCTTCAGTTCTGCTCTCCCCAGGATGTCAGTCATTCCAAGATTTTGCTGTGTATCACTGAGGCTGTGGGGCATGTATCAATAGATCAGAAGTTAGCAAACTATAGCCCACAGGCCAAATCCAACTCACTACCTATTTTTGTAAATAAAGTTTTATTGGAACACAGCCACACCCATTTGTTTATGAACGATCTACGTCTGCTTTCAAACAGCAGTGGCAGATTGAGTAGTTGAAACTGGGACTGTGTGGTCTGCAAAGCTAAAAATATCTACTATCTGGATCTTTACAGGAAGTTTGCTAATAGATGAAAGACAAAGGGAAGCCAAAGATAAAGCTGGTTTCAAAATGCAATATAATTTCAGCTCCCATTCATCTGGCCAGAATCCTTTTCTTCCCATATTTTCAGACATGGAGCAAAATACTCTCAAGAATTATACTCAGAAATCAATGAGGGCCCAATTGATAATAGATATTCCCAACAAAATATGCATTTTCTAAGAAAAGTTTGCCATGGAAATTATTTCACAACATGTATAAGGAGGGCCAAGATACGGTATAATTTCCATCATGGTTAAACCCATATTCTTTTGATCTTCCATGCAGTTTCCCAAACCAAAATTAAGTCTCCAGCTATTTACTGCAAAGGACTTCTGAAAGCATCCTTTATGGGATTGCACACAGTGGTAGAGGGGTTCTTCTAAACCCTTGCAGAGAACATGCAACTACAAAGGGGTCTTGGCAACTAGATAAGAATAAAATCAATACAGAGACCTGTATAAGCTGTGTGTTCGTCAGAGAGAATTAAAAACCTGTTGGGTTGCTTGTCCTTACTGCCTGCTGGTAAAGCATATTCAATTATTCATTTTATTCACCTGACTGACCACTTAAAAACTATGTAGTCAGTGCTTCAGCAATAATTTCATTTCTAAGTGTTCTGCCTGGTTATTTTTCTGTGTGTGCACACTATTAATTAATGACTATGGCAAAGTCCATAAATTTAAGCATTCAGTAGCAGCGGTGCTTGAATCTATTACCCATGAAAACCAGAGTCTACAGTCACTGATTAGGCACAAAAGAGATAAGTATTGATTTTACTTGGGGGTTTTCATTTCTTCTCATTGAATCTGAATGAGTGGATTGCATTTGAACAGCCCTCACAGAGCAGCAAAGTACAACGGGATCCACACGGCCGTTTCCCCTTGGGTTGGGCTCAGCCTACCAGCTCACGTTTTGGAGGTATTATGTGTGTCATTGATGGAGGATCAATGATAAACCATTTGAGGCCCTAAAAAACACAGTCAAATCCTCTCTGAGGATTAGTGTCTTATTAAATTGGGACAAGAGTATTAAGGACCCCCTGTGCTCAAAACCTAAGACCTCAGTAAAAACCCTGATATGGTTGCATTTGGCTGTTTCAGCCTCCCAGAGTATCATGAAGCTGGCATTAATAAGACAGCTGAAAGGCTTCAGCTGGTGGGTGGGGACTTCCGGGTGCTAGTGTGGCCCCAGGCTTGACTGATGCAACCTGCAACTCAGTCAGATGAGGTGGATATTTGATGGACCTCTATGCTCCATCTCTTTAATAGAGATGAGAAAACCCGGATCTTGGTCTGAACCAAGATCCAAGTAGATAAACAGGAGGAAAATTCCTACTTCTTTTGAGAAAAACTAAAGCCTGTAGCTACTGTACATTTGTGGTGTCAGACACAGAGAAAATTTTTTAAAACGTGGAATGGATAGAAAAAAACTATTGCATTCTGACAGCTGAGGCTTAAAAAGTCTAGAATTATTCCATTTTATAAATATTCTCATAGTACTTACTATATGCTGATTAGTGTTATAAGTATTTTATAAAAAGAACATGCTTAACCCTTCTAACAATAATCAGATGTGGGCATTATTATTACCAGCCCTGTATTACAGATGAGGAAACTGAGTCTTGAAGTGTTTAAGCACACAGCTAAAGTCACACAGCTAGTATGTGGCCCCTAGCCCTGCATCCAGGCCCCTGAGCCTAAAGCTGAGCTGTCTCTCCCCCTTCAGGCTGCCTCTCATGGAACAGGGTCCAACACACCTTTTCACACTGGAAGACTTGGAAGTAAGGGCACAGTGACAAAATGCTGGTTCTAGTTGTGATTTTTAAACTAATTACTATGTTGCCTCAGGAAAGTGGTTCACCACCTGGGAACAATCAGAATCATTTGGAGCGTTGGTTTGGTTTGGTTTATTTTCAAAACAGATTCCAAGACACCACCCCAGAACCAAAGTCTCTGGTAGTTGATTCCAGAAAATCTGAATTTTTCAAAGCTCCCCGGGGGAATGTGAGGCAGCCAGAGGAGTGTTTAGCAATCACTGAAGCTGGGCCACCCCAGAGAGTTGGTGCATAACTTGTTCTCACCTTCAAATGAGTCTAGAATCTAGTCTTACTGTTCTCTCCCAATCACAGCCTCAGTTCCTCAGCTGTAAAAAGAGGGTCTCCTAGCTATATAGAACCTCAAGTTTCCCATCTCTAACGTGAAAAGCTTTTGTAACCTGGTTAACACATTTCCTAGAAGGAGCATAAAGACTGAGGTTAGCCCTGGTTGAGGATTTTGAGGAATGTGATGAGAATGAGGGAAAAGACATACGGGGGAGGTAGTTTTTTGTTTTTGTTTTTTTGTTTTGTTTTGTTTTTGTTTTCGCGGTACGCGGGCCTCTCACTATTGTGGCCTCTCCTGTTGCGGAGCGCAGGCTCCAGACGCGCAGGCTCAGCGGCCATGGCTCACGGGCCCAGCCGCTCCGCGGCACGTGGGATCTTCCCGGGCCGGGGCACAAACCCGCGTCCCCTGTATCAGCAGGCAGACTCTCAACCACTGCGCCACCAGGGAAGTCCCAGGGGAGGTAGTTTTAATGACTCATCCTACCGCTCCCAAATCAGAACTTTTAAAAATAAGTTAATATATGCACCTGTGCCACTCACCGTCACAGACAGGAATAAGCCCTGTCGGGGCTCCATCATTTCAGCCAACTCCTTTAACTGATTTGCTCACCAAGGGAACAAACGTTGACAGAAAATATCAAGGGGGTCTATTCTGTCCATACTTCTATCTACAAATAACTCAAAGAGTTCTTTGAGACAAAACTTTCTAAAGCAATAAAATGTATGCTTGCGCAGGGTTAGATTTATTAGAAATAAAATTGCCACTGGTACAATTGTGGCAGTGATGGATGCAAAGGCAGGATTATGTAGTGGAAAGAATGAAGTTTGCTAGTCAGAAAAAAGTGGAAAAACTGGCATCTGTCAGGAAAAACTGGCATCTGTAAGCCTTAGTTTTCATCATCTGCAAAATGAAAATAATAACTGCAGATTGCAAACTGCCTTAAAAATAGAAAGGGGTTAACACGTATCATTCCCTGTTTTTATTTCAGAAACAAAATCCACTCCTTTCTTACTATGATGATCAGTCTTTCATATTCTTCATTCTTTGGTGGTTACCTTCTCTGTGTCCATTCCTGCCTGTACTGGAATGGCCCTCCTTCATTTGTTCATTTAAGAAATATCTTTTAGCCCAAGTAATTGTCCAAGTTTGCCAATTAATATTTGTTTGTAATATATTTTATGTGCTGAAAAAAATTATATCAACAAATAAATCATGTGTGATTTTATCCATTGCTTCTTGGAATTCTTCTGATCCCCAATGAAATAAATTGTTTACCTACGTGTTTTTCAAGCTGTTGTTTGGTGCCTTTGTTTTTTTTTGTTTGTTTGTTAACACACTGATTCATCTAATACCAATTTTGTTACATCATGGAATGTCAGGATATTACTTTGATTTTTTTTATATTTGATCTTGCAAATTTAATTATACATAATTAATTACACACTTACATACACATATATCTCAGCCTACTTTAACTTAGAGAGTCTTGATATTGCTTAGCAGCCCAGAGTTGGATCTGAGAGTATCTCAAGAAGATTATCTTGCAATTTATTATTTGAATTTGCATAGCTCATAAAGGTGTATAAATAATTTGCCTCTCTCTGTGACAATGAAATAGTGTGTGGGGTGGGGAGGATCTTAAAGAATAGTGTCTGGTTGTTATTGACAGAGGTATGAATGGAGGTAATGTTTCCAAAGGAAGAGACAACATGGAAGATGAAGTGAGAAATGATGGAGTATTGCCCTCCAAGACCTTACCCTTAATGTGATGCAGAAAGCACAGAAGGGAAGCATTCAGGAAGGGGTACAATGAGCAGGCCTGTCTGATAAGTAGGGTCTGCATTAAATGTCAGCAGTGATCAGTGCTCTGGAATTTGTACAGAGTAGATTAAAAAAATCCATACAAGATGCTATATTAAAATGTAGGTAAATGTGTGCTTTAACTAGAGGTTGAGCTGTGTCATTCAAAGAGACAATAAAATCTATTTTTTTTTTTTACTGAAAACACTAATATAAGCTTGACTCTTCTGATTAAATTGTGCTTGAAATACATGCTTTGCATTTTAGAGCAATCTTTATTTCTGTTAGACATTTATGTTGCAGTTTTATTAACCTGCACTATCTTTTAGTAGGAATTTTCAGTTGTTTCATTTAAAAAAATTAGGACTTTGTGCTATGATCACTGACAGTACATTTGAAATAATAGTGGATACATTTTTTACTTTCTCTTTCTTTGCAAATAGGTAAAAAATTATGTTCTGTGATTCCAGTTGGTTTGATTTCAGTAAAATAAAATGTATTGTTGCAGTATGGACTAAAGTACACATATTTTTGTACCTGTTGTTAACTTTTTCCTCAGCACTGTGGGAGAATGCAGAAGTAGTAAGATAAACTTACAAAGATCAACAAGCATACAGTTTAACAGAAGGGAAGTGACGAAGGCAAAGCAATTAAGCTGGTCAAGGATAAATTTGAATACGTATCTAGGATTATCCTATAAAACTGTGTGGTATAGAATGAAAGGTCCATGGATATTTAGAATTGAGGTCTACAGTCCAACATTTCCAGAACAGTGTACAATATGAAACTCACCCAGCTGGTGCTAGGCTCAAATATGACAACACCCACTAAGTACGTTATACACTGTGAGGCATAATTCACTTGTAACATAGAAAACAGCTTCTCATCTGCTAGGACACAAGGAATTAGAAGACTTTCATTTGAGACCTATCTCTGCCTCTTCTCCACTGCATGTCCTTATATAACTGATATTTTTCTGAAAATCTGTTTCCTTTTTGAAAAATTGGCATGTTACTACTCCTAATTAAAACTCATTGAAAAATCAATGTAGTTTACATTCTTTTTTCAGTTGGAAAAAAAAAAAAACCTCTCTATAGATATTAATGTAATCATCAAACTCATGAGGATATTGGAAGGATTCATGTGAGAAATGGGATGAAATACACAAAAGTACTTCATAAATTGGAAAGTAGTCTTTCTTTTTTTGTTTACTGGAAATTGATCTTTTTTTTTTCGCCAAAATGCTACTTAGGAAAACTTCCTTTTTGAGTTTTCTTAACTGGCCTTTATTAATTGAGTAAGCAGTTGCTTAAAGACTAGGAAATTAGAAGTTGCAATAATTGAACAATCATGAGCTTTATAGTAATGGTTGTTTTAGGAAGTAACAAAACTCACCCCAGTATTCCCTTATTAAGAGTATATCTCAAATCAGGTCTGAAGCACCAAGGAGAATTAGAAGACGAAAATAATATAGGCTCAGAATGGGCACCTTTGTATTCACTCATCTCTCTCAGAACCAAGCAGTGTGAGTGCAAATCCATTCAAGACCCAGATGATGCGTTTGATTTCAATCTTCTCTCCCCTGTCGCTCTAAATGAGAAATCGAAATAGACGCCGATGCAATTTTT
Organism: Grampus griseus; assembly: GCF_964374135.1. Taxonomy (NCBI): domain Eukaryota; kingdom Metazoa; phylum Chordata; class Mammalia; order Artiodactyla; family Delphinidae; genus Grampus; species Grampus griseus. The sequence continues at coordinate 16,300,213 of NC_139018.1, read as the reverse complement.
TAAATTCTGGAAATAGTAGCATTTGAGCAGCAAGTTTCTTGTCATTTTCCTATTAATGCCAATTTCTGAAGTAAACCAACCTATAATATTTTTGACAGGTCAATGGCTAGAGTAATAGAGAAATTTCAATATATCAGTTTTCATTTCATATTTACGGGGAAAAAGAGCTGAATGTCATTCCAGCAATTCGAATTTTCTAACAAAACCCAGTGACACATAAAACTCTCATTTAACAGGTCTCCTTTCTCAGAGGTAAAATACATTTTAATGTTTTAATTCTATTTATTTATAATTATAATTTAATGTCCTAAGGAATTCTGTTGAATGAACTTTTAGAATTATTTCTCCATAGTCTATATAACTAGTTTTCAGTTGCAAACTATGCGATATTATTCAGGTGTTAAGACAACCACTTAATTGTAGAAACTTATGGAATTGAGGGAGAGGTGGCATGTGTAGTTTGCAATTTTATATATATTCTTCTCAGCTAAGTGAGAGAAAACTTGGTAGAGGAAATTAACCAACAGTCCGAAACAAACTCTTTTTCAGGTCCTCAGATTAATACAAACTAACGCTTGCAAACTTAGCTGTCCTCTCCTGAAAGTAAAATAAAAGTTATCACAAGACCCAGAAGTCAAACTAAGTAAATGGAAAAGAGTTTCCATAGTAATTAAATGCAAATTATACTTTTGGTCTGTAGATATGATGTGCACCAAGAACCAACATAGTGCTGTAGGTCAGTTACACTTCAAGTAGAAAAAAATGTCCCAAGTTCCCACATGTTACTTAATCATGAAAGGAGGTTCTGCTTACTTTCTTAAACTAGGTAATTATGTTTACCAACATAGCCTTCAAAGTTAATTGAAAAATTTAAGTTCATGAAAATCTATCTTTTTAAAGAACATTTATTATTTCTATAGAATAATGTTTAATTTTTCAAGTAAGCTAACAAAGGTGTAAAATATGACAATATAGAAGGGTAAGCAGATTTTTTATGACCTTAAATGAATAAAGAATAGTCAAGTTATTGGAATATAAAAGAAGTAACATATGTTCAGCATATTGCTATTTGTGAAATTACATACCACCTAGCACCAATTGTCAATGGCTATTTTTTATAATCAGTGTTTCCAAAATGCAAAATTAAAATATGAAGTTTATGTCTTTTCCCTTGACTTTTCTTTGGCAGGGCTGGTAGTGGGAGAATTATGGCTGTATTTTGTTTCCACTCTGCCTTTTAAATGGTTGTGGTTTTTATATCAATAACAAAAATCTGAAGTATCAACACAACCTCTTCAAGAGCTGAGAAGCTCAGTTTTGGACTTTTCATGACCCCACCTGGAACAAACAATAGTTGAAACATTAGGTAGGAATATGAGTTATTTATGTATTTTCATGCTATGTGTTTTAAAGGCAGAGCTTCTGAGATTAGATAGGAATTGTCTCTTATTCCGTATTGGTCATTTTTGAACCAGGGTTGAGGGAATGTTTGAAGCTTACGGATTTGCTCATCTTAGTGTAATGCAGGTCTGACACTAAGGATGGAGCTGCAGATGGCTTAGTAGATGAAAGAGACAATTCCTAATTACCAGTTGTATGTTTTTCTTTCCCAGATAAGCTGATTCTCATGGATAGTGGAAGACAAGACCATGGGCTCTTAGAGAAAAATCTGGAGAGAGACCTGATCTTTGCTACTTCACAGTGATGTGACCCTGGTAAAAGAATGAACTTTTCAGTTTGCTTTTTAGTTACATGAGAATATTGAAGTCACGTAAGGTGGTTGTGAGGGGATTAAATAAGGAAATATGTAAAATGGGTAGCAAAAATAGTTGACGATGATTGTTGTTAACATTACCCCCTTCGTGTGGTCCCTTCCCATTGGTAAATATGCTTCAGCTGCTAGTCTTAAATTTTAGATAGCTGCTATAGTGTTTGTCCTATTCTGGCAGTACCAAAGTCCTGCCCATGTTTGATATATTTTGATATCTGTTTATGTCTTGTTTGTTTCAGATGTAACTGTAAGAAATCTCTCAGAACTGCTACTTCCCTCTTTGTTCCTTTTTTTCACTTTGAGGGAAGGACTTCAATGTGCTCTTTCTGAGACAGACAGGTGACAAAAAAAACCAAAATCTTTTTCAGATTTCCAAGATGATTGTAACTGCAAACAGCCTTCACCAAAATGTTCCAAGCAGAAACAAACTGGCAGGTTAAGACCTCAAAGGTCAATGTGAGGCCATTCTGTTGTGCAGTTTAGAGTAAAACTTTTAAGAGGTTTTATAGAATTAAGTTTTACCAATTTTTAAAGATCTGGGAAAAATTATAGTTAATGGCTTTAGCTTAAACTGAGCCTTCCTTTCTGAAAATATTCCTCTCCCTCCCTTTTTGGGAGTTAAATCACTGAGGTTTGGGGTTGTTTATCGTAGCAAGTAGAGTTATGTACCCTAACTAGTACAATTTCGAATTAAGACTAGTAGAAATCATATTCAAATACTGGTCCGAATGACTCCAGTGAAATGTTTTGTCTACTAGTCAACTCAAGGCTGAATTTATGAAAATCAAATACCTGGTATATTGGACTCCTAGAAACTTTGTATTTAATGCTGGTAACATAAGTAAATAGTAAGGTGGGCTGTATTAAAGTTAAGGAAATAGTTGTTAGAATAGACAAAACCCCCCAATCCCAGTCAGTTATAGTTTATTTCTGCTGTGATAGGAAAATATGAGTCCTTGAAGTCGGTGAGGGTAGGGGTGTGTGGACTTACTCCATGAACTTGCGGAGTCGTTCAGGAACCCAGGCTGAAGAAGACTCTGTCATCTTAAACACATCCTGATGTCTGCAAACCATCAACTGAGTCCTTCTTACTCTCTTATCCTAGAAGTGACACACGTCACTTTCACTCGAATTCTACTGGCACGAATCACTTATATGGTCTCACCTTAACTGAACATAGAGCTGGGAATATAATGCTTGTCTTGCAACTCTACCCTGTGTAAGGGAGCACACATCTTTATTAGAGAGCTAGTTTTTCTCTGCCACAGGCTAGCTATGTGTTTGGAATGTAAAGAAGAAAATAAGTTTCAAGTGATCTTGCAACTGGCCTGCTCTCATTCTATTGCGAGTTAAGAGAGGGAGGAGGAGGTGGCCAGAATCTACCATGTGGGCTCACAGGAGTTGGCGAGGCATCAGCAAGTGTTTTCTTTTCTGCTAAGTGTTGTGGGATGTGCTGTTTGCGGTCTCCCAGCTGCATCACAGACCAGTTAACTGCTGGATTTATTCCGGAGGGTCTAGTGGGTTTGATGAAACTCACAATAAGGGACTAGGAACAAAGATTGGAACAAGTCCTATTACCAGAAGTTTACCAAGTAATGAACTGGCCATGAACAGAAACTGCAGGATGGCTACAAACAAACACTCTCACTTCCAAAAACTGTTTTCCAGGAACTATAAGAGAAAGTTGTGAATTTCATATCCTTATGAACAACTCGCAATCATGCAGTATTGATTAAAATTGTCCCTTAGTTGTTCTCCCTAGAAAATGCTAGGAAAATGCTAGAACTGGCCATTAAGTCTCCCTATGCTTTGCTTCCCTTTCTAGGTGGTGTCATGTTATTTTTTCATGTTGTAAGTTGTTAATGATTTTCACTGATAGAGCAGCCTAAAACATAACCTTCTGGAGGGAAAATAGCTAGAGTTATGTAAATCCATGCATTTATGAATTCATTCATTCATTCATCACATGTTTGTTGAGTATCTACTATATGCCAGGTCCTGCATTAATACTGGGAAAATAAAGATAATAACAATAAAGCAATTCTAACATCAGCTATGTCTAACGCTTATGGAGGACATACAATTTGCCAGGCACTATGCTAAAAATGTTATAAGCATTAAGCATTTGATCCTTACGATTATTATGAATCCGCTGCATAACTTAAAAATCCAAGGCTAAGAGACAGATAATGGTCAGAATAGTAGGACTTGAAATCACATTTGCTTGATTCTGAATATTGGTCTTAACCAATATTCAGTAGACCCCTACTGATGAAAGAAAGCTCAGGGGGCTACATGGCTTTTACCCAACACTATATTATAGTCTAGAAGGAAAGGTGGATGAATGAGATAATTAAAATAAATATTAAAAGTGCTCAAATATTACTCCTCATGATTATCCACAAAAATTTACATTTGGAATTTAATCCAAAACATAACTAGGAAAATTGTGCTGTGTTGTTCATACAGGTGCCTAGCTCCCCAAGTAAGCCCACATATCTTTAACAACATCTTGTTCACTGATTGGCACATAGTAGGTACTCAATAGATGGTGAATAATTGAATGAAAAGAGGACTGCTGGGAAAACAAAGAAGGAAGTTATTAATTCTACTTGGGGGAAATCAGAGAAAGCTTCATAGTGACATTTGGACATATTTTTCATGGATGGGTATTTTGTGAAGCAAACTATATTTGTATTGTGGATGGCTGGTGGATGTTACTTAACATTTCAAGGAGAAGACCAATAGCTCATGGAAAGCATGGAGCCATGGCAATGCACTGCATGCTTAGGGGACACTAAGTATGCCCATGAGGCTGGCTATTAATAGGAATATCAGGATACGATTCACAAATTATGTTAAATGCTGATGAGAATGAAGTGGTAATGGGAGAAACTGGACAGAGGACAAAGATGGAAGAATTGTTCTTAAGGAGGCTAGAAGGGTTGGGATTTAGTGCACAAAGAGAGGTTAGTTTGCCAGTTAATGCTAATGGAAAAAGAAAAGGTAAAATATGTACATAGAGGCTAGAGACAAAGGTGATGATGGAGGTTTGGGTGCATTGTTTTTAATTTCTTCAAATTTTCTTAGTTAAGTGGAATTAATAACTTCAGAGGGAGTCAAAGTATCTAAAGCATTAGAGTGAGACAATTGATCTAACAGAAGTTGTGATTGATAACTCCTTCTGTCTTGTATTCTTCCTTTCACGTATTCCTTTTATATTCATTTCCAGGTTTCAGTGTCCATTCACTGTGAGCTGGTTTTGCAAGCTGATTTCTGGTAATAACTAGCCATCAGGTCTGTCTAGTAAAGTTTGCTGGATCAATAGGCTATACAGCAGAATAAAAGTCTCAGCAGTTTAAAACCACAGTTTAGGGCTTCCCTGGTGGCGCAGTGGTTGAGAGCCCACCTGCCGATACAGGGGACACGGGTTTGTGCCCCGGTCCGGGAAGATCCCACATGCCGAGGAGTGGCTGGGCCCGTGAGCCATGGCCGCTGAGCCTGTGCGTCCGGAGCTTGCGCCCCACAACGGGAGAGGCCACAACAGTGAGAGGTCCGCGTACCGCAACAACAAAAAAACCCAAAACACAGTTTACTTCTCATTCATGTCACGAGTCCATCATGTGTTGTCAGGGAATCTCTGCTTCTCCTGGTTCATGACACACCCAGGCAGAGAGAAACGTCACCTTGTCACATGCTTCCATACTTGTAGAGGAAAGAAAAAGGAACATGTCACGTGAATCAGGCACTGACTCTGAAAGCTTCCCCGTAGATATGACACATGTCACTTTCCATCATTTTATTTTCTGTAGCAAGTCATACGGCCCCGCCTGAGTTCTACAGTCTAAGTAACTGTAAATATCCCACCGGAAGAGAAAGTCGTACATTGGACAAATAGTAACACAGCCTTTCACGATTGGTAACCTCAAGGATTTAGAGGAAGGTGGAAACCCTATGTCCCCTCCTCTAAAACCTGGCTACTGGGCGGTTTATTACAATAAAAGCAAGTTTCCAACCAAATTCTGCCAAATAACGTTTATGGGCAAACAGGCCCCCAAACTGTCAAAAAAAGACTTTTCTTGATAGGTTTGGGAAATTCCCATTCTCTGGCTTTAGACATTCTCACAAGCGAGCTCTAGAATGAAAATTTCACTCCAGGACAGAGGCTGTGATGTGTCCACTAGAGAAACAGTCGCTGCTATTGTTGCATCAGGCTATTAAGGGAGACCATTGGAACCATGGAGCTCTAGAACACAGGTGCTGCTGTAAAGGTGTGTGGCCACTGGGCTACCTGAATACTTGCACTTCATTTTCATACAAGGATGGTGAACTACATTTAATTGTCCTAATCGAAGCCATGTCTTTCACATCACTTATACTTTAGGAATAAAAACTATTTTTAAGAACCCATTATGCTAAATATAAGTCTTCTTCTGTTGATTTCTGTAACAATATGTGTGATCCCACTGGAATGAAGATTCACGATTAAGGTCCTTCAAATGCTACCTGACCACCTCCAAGGAGGAGAACCAAGTTAACTGAAACATCCACATATATTCCACTCTTTATATTGAAGTATAAAGGACAAAACAGAAAATATAGTGTTTCACCTTTAAATATTTATACATACTTCAGTTACAAAAATATCTTCTTGTAGAGCCAAAATAACAGTATCCTAACTAACATAATTAATGATTCCTCAATATATTTCAATACCCAATCTATATTCACATTTTTCTGTCCCAGGAATATCTTTGTCCCTATTCTGTGCAAATCAAGATACAAATCAAAACTCTGTTGCATCTCATGTTTCTTCCAGTGTTCAACAGTCCCTTTGGTGACGATATCTGTCTTGAGGAAGAAGGCATGATAAATGCTCCACCTTTCAAACTTACCTAAATGCTTTTTCATGGTGTTATTTGGTTTATGTGATAATTATCTGTTGCTGTGTAGCAAATTATCCCAAAACGTAGCACCTTAAACAACAAACATGTATTACCTCAGAGTTTTCTTTGCTTCTGACTCAGTCTCGCACTGGACTGCAATCAAGTTATCGGCAGGGGCCGCAGTCGCTTCAAGACTTGACTGAGGGAGGATCCTCTTCCAAGTTCACTCACTTGATTGTTCACTCACTCGATTGTTAAACTGATTCCTGAACAGACAAAACGGCAGCTTGATTCCTCCATGGTAAAATTGTGCTTCTCTCCTTCAACCAGAATGTGACTGGTGGATTTTATTTTGGTATCACATAACTGTCCATCCACAAAAGGGTTCTAACATTGTATGCCAGTGATTGAAAAGTACATTTTTGTTTTCCAACTCTGTTATTCATTCTATATGTCTATCTGGACTTCTATAAAGGAGAGATTCCCCTCTTGACAAAGACTATTTAGTTACCCTGAAACATAACACCTACGAGAAGGGCAAGAAAATTGTTCAATTCATTTTCTTTCATTACCTCTAAACTTAGTCTTCAGTACCCAGAGTTTACTGAAGGCTAACTGCACATCTCTAGTCAACTCTGTCCCGTTTAAAATCCTCCCTGGATCTGGTTTGTGATAATTCTCTAGGAAAAATAATTACATTTTATCACCTCTTTTATTTGTTTCATGTTGTTATTGAAATTCCCTTTAATATCTTATTCCCCCAGGCACTTCTCTTAGCAAGTCCTATATGGCCCCATGTAAGAATGTACTCAGCTCATTTAATGCCACCTTTCCATCACGGTATTCCCAAGCTGTGTCTTCAACATTTCAATCATATCATTGATTGGCTACTGGATTGATTCCAACAAGTTTATAATATTCTAATCCTAATATTCAGTTCCAACTTGCTCTATCACCCTTAATGCCATCTCTGTACATCTGGACTGGCCAACTCATGCTCTTTTATATGGCTTCAAAAATAATTTAGACACACAATATTCATTAAATTATGAATACCAGGGATATAGCATACCTGCCAAGAAATCATCCCCATAAAACCACAGGATGGTATGTTGTAAAATTGCCCTAAAATTGACCATTTCTGTGTTTGTTATTATAAGCTCCTGTCAGTTTTCCGGAGTTTTGTTGAAAACTTAAATAATATTATGTACCATCTCTAGACCAATATAATACTTGAAACAGACTATGGATGACAGGCAGAATTCATGTGTAGGAGAATTGTTGCAGATTCTCCACAAGTTCGTGAATCTCTATTATTGATGCCCTGGGCCACAAGGACGGGACTTCATAGGGAACTGGAATTTCCAAGGAGTCCCGATCATATCACGTCCCTACTCTATTGTGCCACATGTTGTGGTACTGTTAAATGACACCTATAAAATGCCAGTTAGATGTCTGATTAAGTCTTTGATTGTTAGGAGACTCGGAGACCTGTAAATGAAATGGAAGTGCCTATACTACTTTGTTCTTGCACTAAAATTCTTCAACTCCATGAATCTTAGCTGTAGCAGTCCTATTCTTGTAGGTGTTTTAATACAGAATATGGCCTTTATGTCTAGTCAGGTCTGAAGGTCGTATATTCCTGAAATAGTATAGTAAAAATTTTGTCCTGTGAATAAATTTGTATACCTATGGTTTAATACTTCCTTCTACATTTCAGAATGGTTTTCATATTTGTGACAAATGCCACCAACATAGTAGTGTTTTACACTTGTCTTAATTTTTTCTCATTGCAAGTGGCATTATCAAAGTGGGGAGTGGGTGTCAATTGTCTTTCAATGATCCTAATCTGCTGGTTTCCTATTAGCCAAACTGCCATCAGAGCCTTCACCTGTAAGACAATCCCTAGAGGAATTTTCCATTTATTCCCATTATATATGTTCAGATCAAATTCCCATGATCCATTTACTAATTAGGGGTATCTAGAAGAAGCATTTCGGCATCTCATTGTGATGTTTAAAAAAAACACCACTTTCTTCATACCCATGCTCAATTATCTCCTCAACGAGGTCTTTTTGAACCACTCTATCTCAAATTTTCATCCACAACCCATCACTCTATATATTTCACGTGACCGTATATATGTGTATGGTCCGTCTCCTACTTACCAGAATATAACCTCCGTTGGGGCAGAGATTTTTGTCTTCTTCTCCTTGCTTTGTTCCCAGTGCCTAGAAAAGTGCCTGGCTCATAGATCAGCATACAGTAACATTTGTTATATAAATAAAAAATGTTGAATAAATAAACATGAGTATATAATTTTATGTTTTTATCAAAATGGAATGGAATTTTAACATAGCAGCTTCTGAAATCCCCTTATTGCCAACATAAGGTGGTTTCCGTTTTAATGTCCATTTTAATAATAAAGGCAGTTTCAAAAACAGTACTCAGATTTGCTGAATTTCTTTAGTATTTCTCTTAAATCATTTATTTTTACTTTTGACTTATTAATGATCCTGACCATTCCATTTGTAATACAAGTTACCTCTGGATTATTTGATGTCTTGAAGCAGAGCTAGCATCCCAAACAAGGCAAACTTAATGATTACAAAATATGTGAAACTGGGCTACAAAGTTAGTATCAGAAGCAAATGATATTTTGCTCCCTGAGTGAAAAGCACCAAATTTTTACACTGGTTCATGGGATGAGACATATATTTGATAAAGAAGTAATTGATAGGCTGTTCTTGATGACTTTTTATAATATACGGGCTTTGTTTTTTCTCTAACATGTAGGATTTTGTCCACAAGGAACAGATATCAAAACTAGCTGTTAGGGCTTCCCTGGTGGCGCAGTGGTTGAGAGTCCGCCTGCCGATGCAGGGCACACGGGTTCGTGCCCTGGCCCGGGAAAACTCCACATGCCGCGGAGCGGCTGGGGCCGTGAGCCATGGCCACTGGTCCTGCGCGTCCGGAGCCTGTGCTCGGCAACGGGAGAGGCCACAACAGTGAGAGGCCCGCGTACCGCAAAAAAGAAAAACACACACACAAAAAACCTTAGTGGCGAAAAGGAAAAAGAACATTAATTATTTATTTTATATATATATATATATATATATAAAATGCTTCAAACTGTATCTGTAATATTTTATATATAAAATTCCTCGCAGTCAATCAAAAATCCTAATACTTGGACATACAGGAGATCAAACAACACAACCAAAAAAAAACAAAGAAATGACAGAAATATAAACAGAAGCACTGATGAAAGAGATAATGTTTCAGTTGTGAACTTTATATTCACATCTATTTCTTTTTAAACTGAATATTTAAGTTCCTAGTTTGCATCATTCTAAACAAATAATATGTTCAGGGTAACAATACTATCATTATTACTAACACTAAGACTATTAGTGTTTATTTTCTGCTTCCTTTTGAGCTCTCTTTTCCTTAGAATATATCCCACTAGGTATATATAATCCTTCTATAAAGTCGCTTACAGTAGTTCTCTCTCTGCCATGCCTACTGTGAGAACAGAAACAATTTTTAAAAATATCTAAATGGACATACAGTTATTGTGACAGTCCCTAGAAAACCTGCAGAGAGAATTCAATCACTCAATGGAGAACTAAGTCTCTTTGGAAATAAAAAGATGAAGCTCTGGGTTGACAAATATTGAGGAAAATATAAATAACTGGCTATAGTTTGCATGATCTGTTGTCATGTACTAAACATGATCATAAGTATTACACTGGGCTTTTGTTACAAGGTGAGATAGATGTGTGATCAGTTTCTTATTAATGTCATTATGTTGGAAAGAAAGAACTTTAAAAGTCAATGTTTTAGGTGGAAAATTTATCTACAGAGTTCAGATAAAGCCAGGTGTTTTTTTTCAATATCTCGATCCCAGAAAATTAATCCTTGAAGGACACAGCAATAAATGTGTATCAAATTCACCTTCCTTGATCCAGCAAGCCATCGCAGTTAAAAACAAACTCATGACTCTTTCAAAAATCTTCGAAAATTTTCCAGCTGCTAAAACAGCAAGATGCTGGATGATAATACCAATTTGTGATATTTTAAAAAATTAGAATAAACTGCATCTGTTCATGGGAAAACTCCTATCTTTCTGGTTTAACAACCAATTCTATACACAATTAGATTTATTTTTTTACTTTGCATTCAGTTTTTAGAAGAAGACGTCTTCAATTTGAGTTTTATGCATTTTATAATTAAATAATACACTTACATTGTACTGGTTGGCCTGGTCATTTCCTTACTTAATGCTTTTCAACATTATACCAAAAAAGATGATGCTCCCAATTACCATTCTTACTGGTTGTAATGAGATTGCCTTCTGTAAGCCAGTTCTCATGTTCCCTTTGCAAATATATTTACACACACACACACACACACATACTCATAAGTAAGTACATATACACGATCTTCATATCCCTCTACATTGTGCGGCAACTCAATTTTTTTTAGTTAATATTAAATCCTGGAGATTTTTTCATATCTTGTATAGAGATCGTCCTCATTCTCTTTTAAATATTCAAATCAAATTTATCCGGGTATAGTTTACATAAAGTAAAATACACCAATCTTAGGTGCACAAGATTGATGAATTTTGACAATTAAACACCACAACACTCAAAATAGAACCTTTTTGTCACCCCAAAAGTTACCTTGTTTTCCTTGGCAGTTAATTCATACACTCCCACTCATCTGATTTCTGTCAATACAGATTAGTTTTGTGTGTTCTAGGATTTCATATAAATGACATCAAACAGTATGAACCATTTTATGTCTGGATTTTTTTACTCAGCATAATGTTTTTCAGATTCATCCATGTTGTTGCTTATATCAGTAACACATTTCCAATTTAGTGATGATTAGTATTTGTTTTATGGGTATTACCAATTTGTTTACCCATTCACCTGTTGATTGACATACGAGTCATTTCTAGTCTGGAGGATTTTTTAATATGCTATAAGAATTCATCTTTATGTACTTGGGTAAATGTAAGTTTTCATCTCTCTTATGTAAATATTTAGGAATGGGATTGCCGAGTTATATGCAAGGTGTATGTTTAACTTAACAAGGTACTCTCAAACTGTTTTCCAAAGAGGTTGTATAATTTTATCAGTACATTCCCACTAGCGATGATGTTCCAGTTGCTCCACATCCCTGCCAACACTTGGCATTGTTAGTCTTTTTATTTTTCGACATGTTAATTTGTGTGTAATGATATTTTATGGTGTGTTTGCATTTCCCTGATAATAAATAATGTAAGGTTTTTTTTCATGTGTTTGTTGGGGATTCTTATATTTCTTTTTATAAAGTGTTTACTCAATATTTTGCCCATTCTTAAAATAGTTGCTTTAAGGTAAATCTTGAAGTCAGTTAGAATAAGCCCTTCAATTTTGTATGTTTTTTAAAAACATTGTTTTAGCTAATCTAGGTTCTTTACAGTTCTATGTAAAATTGAGAGTTTTTAAATTTCTAATAAGAAAAGTATACTGGAATTTTGATCGATTTATGCATCAATTAGAGAAAAATTGGCATCTTAAAAATATTTAGTCTTCCAATTCATACACATGGTATATATCTCCATTTATTTATACATTCTTTAATTTCTCACATTGTACAAGTTTTTCACATATTTTCTTAAAAGTATTGCTAAGTATTTATCTCTTCCTCTTTATGTTTTAGAAAATTTCCACTTCCATTACTTTCCAATTTAACCTTAGTTCTCATTGTGTCAATATGACTATTTTACCAAAATATCTGATGCTACTTTTACCACTCCTTTACACAACCTTAACAAACTCTGCATTTACCGGAAAAATTATCGCATAGACTCCAGTATCACTTAATGCCATTTCTGACTACTGATATTTTGAACTGCAGTGAATCTTTAGAATTTTGGATGGGGAAATTTTCTAGGTTATTACCTGACTAGTTTGAAGTGCTTCAGTACCCTAAGTAAAACTCATCAAATCAGCAAGTTCCAGGAGCTTCCGTTGTGTCTTGGGGGATCTTGTGCCAGTCAATCTTGGCTCTGTTTCTCTGACCTGCTGTAGGTGGTAGGGGTTAGTAGGCATCTTAATAACATTTCTGTCTTCTGAGGTGTCCTGTTCAAGCAAATTTCTCCGTGAATCTGGGGTTACTTTTTTGCCTTTCATATTATTTTTCAACACCTCATTTTTCTACTAATTCTTCCCAACTTTCTCTGTGTCAGCCTATTGCCCCATTCCTTTCACTGAATGGCTAAGGTTAACCTAATTTCCCAGCATTCTAACAGCATGGCTTCTGTTATAATCCAGACTGTATCTGTACCCCTTAAAATGTTGACTGGGACCCCATTTCAAAATGAGGTGCTGCCAGAATGAGTTTAATTTCCTCTGCTAGAGGTGGTTTTCCCAGGGATTCTCCCATTACTTAAGTTCTAAGTGTTTCTGCCTCTTGATAAGCCCCTCCAATCCTGCCTTGCTGCTTCAACATTTCCCTGACTTCTGCAATATTTTCCACCCCTGGGCCATTAAAGCAGTGGTTTTAGCTGTAGGTCAGCCCTTTTGGTGTGCCAGCAATTGTCTACTTCAGTAGTGGGGATTCTTCCTCATTAGTGAGCCCCATAAATAAGTTGTCTGTACTTATTCTTCTCTCTCATCCTAGAGACTGGAGACTAATGAACGTTAGTCTAATGAATGTTCTAATTTACCATCATCTTCAGTGTAGATGATGGTAAATTAGAACATCTTTTCCTTTTTTTTTCTTTTTCCCCTGAATATATTCTTTCCTTGTGGTTTGTAACTCTAGTTTGTGCAAGACTTTTCTTCCTCACTCTGTAGTTTCACTTCTCTGTATCACGTGACATCTCCTGACCAACATCTGTACTCTCCATGGTGGTGTTCTCTCAGACAGTTGACATTGTTAAAAACCCTGGGCAGTGGATCCACTGATTGGAGATTAAGAGGACACCATCCTTCTAACTGCTCATCATCTGGAGTTTTGGAGAAGCTATTTTCTCCTCTTACCTTATTTTCCCTTTCTATATTTGAAAACATGAGAGTACTCTCTTTCTATCATCTTTGTTTCACATTTTAAACAAAGACCTACCCCTAGATGTCAGGTCAGATTGCTGCTTCCAATTATTCCTTTAACTTGTCTACAATGAAGTACAATGGATCTGCTTTTAACTAACCCAGGGTTTTCCTTTACACAACACACAAACTTAGGCAGAGTTGGGATGACAACCTCACAGCATCCTAACCTCAATACCCAGCCCTCCTCCCCAGAGACTCAGATTTAATTGTTCTGGAGGATACCTAACCATTAATATATTTTAAAAGCCCCATAGATGATTCCAACTGTAAGTCTGGAAGAAGGACTTCAGTAACTGCTCTGTTCACTGGATGGTTGGTCTTGTGCTGATACATGTCTCTTCTGTGAGCCCAGAAATATTTCTAGCCAACCATAAACACTCACTTGTTATTTCTCATAATTCCTATACTGAGGTACAAATCCTTTGGTGTAGATTTTGATAAAAATATTTAAAGAATCTCATCAACCTCTGTAGTATGGATTTTTGTTTAGGGTTCTCCAAACACTAATGATGCTAAGCCATAGATTAAGGTGTCATACACACATATGTTCATGACACTATTTATCTTTAATTATTTTTAAAGTAAATGACTAAAACAAAATCTTACAAGGGTAAGGTGATGAGAAACACTGCCGCCACCGCCCGCATCCTAAAGAAAAGCAGATACCTATGATACCCCTATAGTGGTTTACCCTTCCTATGTAATGATTAAGAAAAGAGTACTTCTACTGCTAGTCCCTGCCAAAATCTACTGCTTCTATAGTTTTTATATACTACTGTACTGCGTGGTTGATTGAACATAATTTTTGCCAAGACTTCTTTTCAAGTGTTTTTAATCTCCTCCACTTTTGTCCTAATGCAGTGTTTTTAAACACCTATGTCTTTTCTTAAAATACATTTCTATAATTGAATTTAACATACACACATCAGAGCTTTCTACTTTGCCTTTACTGAGAGGTCCCTTCAAGTGATAAAGGTTTTAAGAACAAAACCACAGGTGCCAGAAATAATGTATAACTTCATACAAAATGTCATTTAAAATGATGACCTCTGCCCCTCATCCAAGACAATACACTTAAAAAGATAAGCTTTAATTTCCAGAATAAGTTTTAAAAATAGTTTAATATTTTGTACTTCTGACCCATGGGTGTAGGGACACAAATTATATCTAATAGCAGAAAACCAGGACAATTCTTTGTCATTCTTTAAAAGAATAAAATGCTTTCAAATGTGTTGTAATTGCACATAAATAGCAAAGTTTTTTTTTTAATAATAACCTCTGTGCCCTGTGGAAACCACTGACTTAGATCCCTCGCTGATTATAAGGTATTTTAAGGAAAAAAGAACATCTGGAACAATTGAAATCCTGAGGTCTAGAATCAGATGAATAAGAGCAAGATGCATATGTTAGTGTTAACACCCGCCAGCCAGAGATCGCCGGTAACCCACC
Source organism: Grampus griseus (assembly GCF_964374135.1). Lineage (NCBI taxonomy): Eukaryota > Metazoa > Chordata > Mammalia > Artiodactyla > Delphinidae > Grampus > Grampus griseus. The sequence continues at coordinate 16,284,998 of NC_139018.1, read as the reverse complement.
TGTGTCACACAAAGCTGGCTTTATTACTTGTAACAACGGAGACCATATCACCAGGGAAACCATGGGGTATGCCACTAAAAATGACGTTAAAACGTGTTTTTTTATAGAATTTTGGCTTAGGATAGATAGCTTTGGTGGGGAGTGAGCAGGTTCAAAGAACTATTTTGCTCTAGGTACTAATCCCCGGAAACTGTGAATGTTACATCTAAAAAGGGTCTTTGCAGATAGGATTAAGTTAAGGAACTTGCGATGGGGAGATGATCCTGGATGATCCATGTGGGGCCTTAATGCAATCATGAGTGTCCCAGAAAGAAAGAGGCAGAGGGACATTTGAGTCCAGACCTAAGACGAGAAGGCAACGTGAATATGGAGGCAGAGATTAGTGATGCAGCCACAAGACAAGGAATGCCAGTGGCCACCAGGAGCTGGAAGAAACAAGGAGGCAATCTTCTTTAGAGCCTTCAGAAAGAACACAGCTCTGCTCACTCCTGCATTTCAGACTTCTGGCCTCAAGAGCTGGGAGAGAATAAAATTCTCTTGTTTACCCAGTTTGTAGAGATCTGTAACCACAACCACAAGAAATGCCTGATTTAGGCATCTGGATGAGTTATATCTAGGAGGCAATTGTAAAACGTAGCAGTTACAACTGTTCGCTGGGAGAGGAGATGTTTGAGCATCTCTGTGCTTTGCATAGTGTTCATGTTTTGTCTGTGCTTAGACATAATCATGGAGGGGTATGGTTTTTGTCTCACTCCATCATGGTCTCAGACTGACCTTGTCTGATGTTTTGTTCTGTGAAACTGCTTATATTCAACAGGAGAACACCAAGGCCTAGTTGTTCCTGCCAGGCCAGTTTCCAACTGACAGCTGTCAAGACTGTGATTTTCTTTCTCATTACTTATTGAATGAGTGATATTGGTCATGCTATTCAGTCCCTCAGAAATCCCTATTCACTTCAATCATTCATTCACAAAAAATATTTGATCTGATGTATCAGAAGTTCTTTTAGATTCTGAAAATATATCCATAAAGAAAAATCTGAACCCTCACTGAGGCTGTAAAGAGGGAAAAAATTAAGTAAAGTATGTAACATGTCAACTGGTGATAAGTGTTATAGCTAAAAGTGAAGTGAGAAGGTGTTAGAATGTATTGGAAGGATTGTTGTTTTAACTGAGGCAGCAAGAGAAAGGCTCATTGATAAGGTAATGTTTGAGAAGAAACCTGAAATAAATGTTCAAGCAAGTTAGGGGAAATCATTCCAAACAGAGGGAACAGCAAGGTATCAGGAGATACTTGTTATCCTCCATCATGGAGGCTGCAGTAGTGAGAGAAGGAAGAGAGTAGCAGGAGATAAAATCAGTGCAGAAGCTGGTTGTTTGGAAGGGGAATGGTGGGCAAGGGTGTTGGAGGCCTTCGAGGGAGAACTCATTGAGGGATAGTGTTGAACAGAAAAGTGATACACTCTTACCCACCTTTGAGGAGGATAATTCTTCTTTACAGGGGAAATAGAGACAATATTTTAGAAAGAATAATAGAATTTCACCATATTATAACCCCTAATAAAATAATACATCAGTGGATGAAAAGTGCCTAGGTGAAAGTCTGATGGGGAACTGGATATATGTGTGCTGTCAAAGTGTCATTACGTCCTGATCATGAAGGGGCAAAGTTGGTTTTAGGATGGATGGATCGGGCAGCCACCACCTTAACCCTGGGATCAAAAACAGCATTGCTAATGGTAGGAAGGCCAGACAGGATGTGCTTACTGACACAATGTAATATGATGTATAAAGCACCACCTCTTGCCTAAAGTGTTTAACCTGAACCAAGTAAGCTTAGAGACCTGGTTTCTGGTTTACAGGAAACAATGCAGATGACATCACAAAGAAACAATCAGACAAATTCAAAAGGTAGAACTTTCTATAAGACAACTAGTCTGATCATTTCAATAGGTCAATGGTATTTTTTAAATTTTTTTTATTTTTTAATTGAAGTATAGTTGATTTACAATGGTTTGTTAATTTCTGCTGTACAGCAAAGTGGTTCAGATATATATATGTGTGTATATATATATTCTTTTCCATTATGATTTTTCACAGGATATTGGATATAGTTCCCTGTGCTCTACAGTAGGACCATATTGTTTATCCATCCTCTATATACTGGTTTGCATCTGCTAATCCCAAACTTCCAATCCTTTCCTCCCCCAATCGCCTCCCCTTCGGCAACCACAAATCTGTTACCCATGTCTGTGAGTGTGTTTCTGTTTCATAGATAAGTTCATTTGTATCATATTTTAGATTCCATATATAAGTGATATCATATATTATTTGTCTTTCTCTTTCTGACTGAGGGAACATATTAAAAATGTGATGATTCAGACTCTAATAGTAGATATTCTTATTGAGTAACAATGGAGTCGATGATGAAAGAGTATGACTTTGGTCTCTACTTTGAGAAACACGGGAAGGCACATTTCGATTTGGAACTAACGCTCTTCTGGCTATTCTCACAGAAACTTCCAGGTTCGTGTAAGGGGCTTGGTGGGATTCTGGTACTCATAGCAGAGACAGGCCACCATCAGTAAAAGTTCTGCCATCCACTCAGCTTGCATTCATCACAATCCTCCATCCTGACTTCCAGTCAGAATCCCCTGTGGGGCTTTTAAATACATTAAGGGCTGGGCCTCTCTCCAGACCAGTTAAATCTGAGTCCCTGGGAAAGACAACTGGGCATTGATGTTTTAAAACAAATCTCCTTGAGCGGTCCTAATGCATTGTTAAGGCTGAGAACTAGCTGAAATTTCTTTAACATGCAGGGCTATGCTGTATGTATTCAAATAGTAAAAGAGCTGACCTTGAGTTTTAATGAGAATCTACAGTTACACTAGTTATACAATTTCAACAAGCATGGCTCACATATTAAAATGAATACCCTTTTTGATTTTTAAAGAAAAACCAAGGAAGACTCTTTTAAAAGCTGTTATTATAGAATAATGAGGAAAGAAATGGAAAATATTAAAAGTTAATGCAATTTTGCATTTTGGTTGATGCAAAACTAACTAGAAACAACAGTACCTCTTCTTTGCACAAAGAAGATGGTGTAGGTTGTCCCGGCACCCACAGAACATTGATGTGTGCTTAGTAGTGGAGATGATACAAAGTCAGAACCATTCTATTGTCCTTTCCCAGGATTAGTTGTTTTAGAAGAATAGCATATCTAGAAAGGAAAACTCAACAGCAAATGATTTACCTAACAGTTGTAGCATGGTGAGGAGGAAAGTTATTAAAAACTAAGAACCTGAAGGGGAAAATCTGAGCTAAGTGTGTTAATCTGAGATCAGTGGTAGGATGGAGAATGGGATCATCAGTAAGTGAAGTTCAAGGAAGACAAGGAAAACTGGTATCTAGTAAACCAAGCATCTTTTATCTTGAAATGACTCTTCTATACACAGAATCAACATACAGTCCTCTTTCCAATAAAATCCTAATGGAGGAGACACAGCATGCATTTCTTGACAAGCAATGTGGCTTTCTCTAGAAAACTGCTGGCTACATTGATTTAATTATAACTCATGCAATGTAGCATAGAGAAAAGAGCCCAGGATTTAGAGTCACGCTGCCTGTATTCAAGCCTTGGCTTTGTTGCTGACTCTCCAGTAGCCCTAAATATGTCACTTAATTTTCACCTTTTTTTTTTTAATTTGCCAGATGAAATTAACAAAATCTATGTAGAGATTTTCTATGGGAATTAAATTTTATCAATAACATGTGGTTAAAGGAGTTTTGTAAGCTATAAAATTTTAGTAGTGGTTATTATGGCTGTCTACTAGGATATTTTACCAGCTCCTAGAATTCCAGCAAATGGATGGATAATGGTACAGTAGGGGTGTCCAATAAATATTTACCAAAGGCACAAAGTATGGATGATTGAATATGTGGGACAAAGAGGAAGGAGGGAAGGAAAGAGGGAAAAAAGGAAGAGAGTGAAGAGGAAGGAAGGGAGGAGGAAGGGTGTTTTAAAACATTTTAAATATTTTATTTGAATAAAGAATCATCCATCAGGAGTTATTGAGATCTTTGCTGTGCACAGTGTTTTAATTTTTTAAAAAGACAAGGAAAAGAGGATTCAAAAGGACCATAAACAGCATCCAGCGAAATCCCAGTTTTATAGGAGAGAGAAATAAGTGATTAGGTTTTCCATTGTCATAATATGAGATTATAGGGCCATTTTAATCTTTCAACAAGTACAGAGAAAGTATGCAAAGATGGGATGGTGATGCCAGGTCTTTGACTCTTCAACATTTCCAAAATAAATTGCCCCTACAAAAGTAGAACTCCACATCCCCTTTCCACTAGGATTGCATGAAGTTGTCTATCTCGAACGTCACAAAAGAAGTGGTCAGAGATTATACACCATGAATTTCCAAAAACCTGGCAAAAATCCTTAAAATTTCAGGACAGGCAAAATTAAGTCCATAAAATACCCATTCTGCCCAAAGGAAAGCACATATATTATTGCTGCTAGAAAGGAAATATTCAAACAAGTCTCAAGGATAAATTGCACAAACAATTTAGCAAATCTGGCAGAACAACCCACTGAGATATAAGCAGGCAGACCCTCTGCTTTCATCTGTCATGGAGCATTTTCTCTCTCCTGGAGTCCTTTCTCTATGAGGCTAACTCTTCTATGACCTATGCTGTTAGATATCTTCCAGGCACACTATTCTATAACAAGGTTCTGTTTGAACTTCAATAACTAGACCCCTTGGATGAGGTGCAAAGATGACCCACTTTATATTAAACTCAATTCTATAAGAAATAATAGGGTCCTGTGATGGGGTTATGGAATATTTAAACTGATTGATAGACTCAAAAACCTTGCTTTAGCCCAGCAGGCAGGAAATTTATATTGGAAAGAACAAAGGATATGAAATCAGAAGACCAAAATTCAGGTAGTTGTGTTCTCTGCTGATGAATGATACAATTGTTGAAGCAATAACCTCTTCTTATCTCAACTTTTTCACCTATCAATGGAGTATGCCATTACTATCTCTTATTCATATTATGGAGTTGTTGTGATGCTAGGAAAAAATGTAGGCAATGAATCTTATTACTATATTTATTATGGATTGTACATGTGATCCTTTTTGTCAGTTTCCATCATTCCTCTCAGTTTCTTGGAAACAGCAAGAGAATTTTTCCCGGCGCATCAGGAATCTTGATGAGCCTGCGCTGAGTCGAGTGTTATCCCTCTTACCCATCACTAGTTTAAAGCCTTCAGGTGAATTATGTCGTATGGTACTTGTAGATGGCAATTCACTTATTGAAGGAGTTCTATTTAACTTCACTTTTCTTAAGTCTATTTCATACATCTTAAAGTTTCTTATTCAACTGTTATGCTATTTCCCAATTTTTCTATTTGCTACATTTCAATGGCCTGTCCATATTTCAGTATCCCTTTCACTCTTTGCTTCAGTTGTCATCTCTAAATGGAACATTTTACACAGGATGCCCCAAATACAAAAAAAAGGGCATGCTCACTCAGTCACTAACATAGCTCTAAACTGCCAAACATCTGATGGAGTTTGGTGGGATTACTTCCAGCTTCCATAAAGACTTCAGTACTTTTCAAATAATCTCTCTGTTTTTCCTTTAAAAAGAGTGGAAAAATTAAAATGCAAATATACTAGAGTTATGTTTATAAAATAGTAAAGCTTATTATAAATATTAAACAGAAGAAAATATTACACTAGCCTATAGAGCATTCATTCCACAAAATTATTTTATCAATAACAACACAGATCTTAAACCTACATTGTAAGTACTTTGGGAGAAAGTCATTAAGTCTTTACAATATTCGCTTAGCTCAAAAAATTGGCATTCCAATTACAATATCTTTTGGTAACAAGTACACAAACATATTTTCACAGAATATCAATAATATTCATCCCTCCTTGGTCTCAAGGATTACTAGTGGAATTATAGACTGGTGAAGTCTTTTAGGAGCTAGTTTGGCAGTATATATCATAATTACAACTATATTTAGCTTATGACCTAGAAATTGTATTTTACATCTGCCCAAAGATGTGATATATAAAAATGTTCTTTGCATCATTAGTTGAAGTACAAAAGGTGAAGGAAAAATACATACTCACTAGTAAATAAGTTATAGCGCAAAGATTTTATGGCACACTGCAGAAGCCTAAGTATACAGACATGACAAGATCTTCAAGACACATCATTAAATTATCAAAGCAAGTTCCTTAGTAATATGTATAATATCATCTTATTTAAGCTCTATGTATCTATGAACATACACACCACTCACTGGAAAATTGACAGTACACAGAATCATTGATAGTAACAGGGATAGAAAGAATGGGAATAGATAAAGAGATAAGGGAAATTTTTTTAATGTTTTGTTCTAAACACTTCTCTATTTTTGAATCATATATTGATATAATGAGAAAGTATGCCCATATAACTTAATAAAAAACTGATGTTTTAAAAATGTGTTTCACCATTCTGGAATATGACTAGGAAAGAAAAATAAATACTAAGAATATGTTAGATCCCCCTATCTGATTTCCTTTATATGCCTTTTGGTTTATTTTAGTTCCTGAATATGCAGTACAGAATGTATAACTCTGCTTGTATGTAGAACTGTAATGCAAATATCTCAGACATGGTCATATTTGCTTCATTCAATAAATAATTTTGAAGTAAACATCCAAATAAATGAAGGAATAAATGGATGAAACCCATGAGTAACTCCAAGTGTCTACCAGCTTACCAAGAAGTCTACATCCTTGCAGGCTTCATCCACAATCTCAAATTCCAAAATTTCTGGAGCTCGCTAAGAGGTAGGGTATGGACAAACAATGTGAATGGCCCCAGGCTCCTTCATTTTGTGGATCTTTGGTGAAGTCCTGTTGAGTCTCATTGACTTTGTCCCACTTTCCCTGTTTCTGGCTTTCTGGTAGACCACAAGGGGCAGAAGGGCGTCACCCATTTAATCGGTGTCCAGGCTGTGCTGACCTCACACAGCCTGGTGGGTCCTCCACAGCTCCAGGACCCCTCCTGGGCTGCCATCTAGATGGAGGCTGACAACCTTCACACAGCTGCCATGTGCTCTGCCCATAGGCAGCCTGTGCCCTTGGCTCTGCCACCTCCCTCTAGATTTTCAGCATATACTGAGCAGATTTATCCTAACCTGAAGTTTGTGAGGGTGTGAAGCATCTGTTTTCTCAAATGCCACTGCCAGAAGTTTCTCTCTAGCTACTTCTGGGTCTTTGAACTTTCCACACACTCAGGAATTGCATTCCCTTCTTCTACCCAGCTCTTTCTATAAAATGAACCAGAGCTTCCTTTGAGTTTTCTAGCTCAACTCCTACTTTAGGTGATATCATATCTTTGAATTCTTTCTAAACTCTAGAAATCCATGATTCTATTGTGACTATGGCTGAACCAATTCTTGTGGAATCAAGCAAAACCAAGATGAATTTTACAGTTTTCAATTAATCTCAGGTTTATATGATTACTATCTCTCTATACACAAATCTTATTTTCTGTTCTAATTGTAACATGGTCAGATGATGATGATAATGACAAAGATGATCCCTAATATCTGTTGAGCTCTTCCACGTACCCATCCTTGTGCTCCCACTTTTTTTTTTAACATCTTTATTGGGGTATAATTGCTTTACAATTGTGTGTTAGTTTCTGCTTTATAACAAAGTGAATCAGTTATACATATACATATGTTCCCATATCTCTTCCCTCCTGCGTCTCCCTCCCTCCCACCCTCCCTATCCCACCCCTCCAGGCTGTCACAAAGCACCGAGCCAATATCCCTGTGCCATGTGGCTGCTTCCCACTAGCTATCTACCTTACTACGTTTGTTAGTGTGTATATGTCCATGACTCTCTCTCGCCCCGTCACAGCTCACCCTTCCCCCTCCCCATAACCTCAAGTCCGTTCTCTAGGAGGTCTGCGTCTTTATTCCTGCCTTACCCCTAGGTTCTTCATGACATTTTTTTTTCTTAAATTCCATATATATGTGTTAGCATACGGTATTTGTCTTTTTCTTTCTGACTTACTTCACTGTGTATGACAGACTCTAGGTCTATCCACCTCATTACAAATAGCTCAATTTTGTTTCTTTTTATGGCTGAGTAATATTCCACTGTATATATGTGCCACATCTTCTTTATCCATTCATCCAATGATGGGCACTTAGGTTGTTTCCATCTCCGGGCTATTGTAAATAGAGCTGCAATGAACATTTTGGTACATGACTCTTTTTGAATTTCGGTTTTCTCAGGGTATATGCCCAGTAGTGGGATTGCTGGGTCATATGGTAGTTCTATTTGTAGTTTTTTAAGGAACCTCCATACTGTTCTCCATAGTGGCTGAACCAATTCACATTCCCACCAGCAGTGCAAGAGGGTTCCCTTTTCTCCACACTCTCTCCAGCATTTATTGTTTCTAGATTTTTTGATGATGGCCATTCTGACTGGTGTGAGATGATATCTCATTGTAGTTTTGATTTGCATTTCTCTAATGATTAATGATGTTGAGCATTCTTTCATGTGTTTGTTGGCAGTCTGTATATCTTCTTTGGAGAAATGTCTATTTAGGTCTTCTGCCCATTTTTGGATTGGGTTGTTTGTTTTTTTGTTATTGAGCTGCATGAGCTGCTTGTAAATTTTGGAGATTAATCCTTTGTCGGTTACTTCATTTGCAAATATTTTCTCCCATTCTGAGGGTTGTCTTTTGGTCTTGTTTATGGTTTCCTTTGCTGTGCAAAATCTTTGAAGTTTCATTAGGTCCCATTTGTTTATTTTTGTTTTTATTTCCATTACTCTAGGAGGTGGGTCAGAAAGGATCTTGCTGTGATTTATGTCATAGAGTGTTCTGCCTATGTTTTCCTCTAAGAGTTCGATAGTTTCTGGCCTTATATTTAGGTCTTTAATCCATTTTGAGCTTATTTTTGTGTATGGTGTTAGGGAGTGATCTAATCTCATACTTTTACATGTACCTGTCCAGTTTTCCCAGCACCACTTATTGAAGAGGCTGTCCTTTCTCCACTGTACATTCCTGCCACCTTTATCAAAGATAAGATGTCCATATGTGCATGGGTTTATCTCTGGGCTTTCTATCCTGTTCCATTGATCTATCTTTCTGTTTTTGTGCCAGTACCATACCATCTTGATAACTGTAGCTTTGTAGTATAGTCTGAAGTCAGGGAGCCTGATTCCTCCAGTTCCTTTTTTTGTTCTCAAGATTGCTTTGGCTATTCGGGGTCTTTTGTGTTTCCATACAAATTGTGAAATTTTTTGTTCTAGTTCTGTGAAAAATGCCAGTGGTAGTTTGATAGGGATTGCATTGAATCTATAGATTGCTTTGGGTAGTAGAGTCATTTTCACAATGTTGATTCTTCCAATCCAAGAACATGGTATATGTCTCCATCTATTTGTATCATCTTTAATTTCTTTCATCAGTGTCTTATAATTTTCTGCATACAGGTCTTTTGTCTCCTTAGGTAGGTTTATTCCTAGATATTTTATTCTTTTTGTTGCAGTGGTAAATGGGAGTGTTTTCTTGATTTCACTTTCAGATTTTTCATCATTAGTATATAGGAATGCCAGAGATTTCTGTGCATTAATTTTGTATCCTGCCACTTTACCAAATTCATTGATTAGCTCTAGTAGTTTTCTGGTAGCATCTTTAGGATTCTCTATGTATAGGATCATGTCATCTGCAAACAGTGACAGCTTTACTTCTTCTTTTCCGATTTGGATTCCTTTTATTTCCTTCTCTTCTCTGATTGCTGTGGCTTGTGCTCCTACTTTAAACACATCACATCATTAATCCTCATAACAACCTACTTAGGCAGGTATTGTCAATGGTCCCATTTTACTGTTGAGAAACTGAGACTTGACAGATTGAAGAACTTGGTGAAGTAGTCTGGTACCAGAATTTGTACTCTCAGCCACTGCCCTTTGCATCTTTAGAAGGCTTTCAGCTGAAATGTAAGAACATAAATGAGAATTGATTTTGCACATTGAAGTTTTTAAAGAACAAAACGATCAAATAATAAAAGATGGTATACAACAGCTTATCTGTGCCATGCCAACATTTGTAAGCCAATTGTACTTCAGTTGCAGAAAAGTATGTCCACATGCCTCCTTTGAATAGAAATAGACCGTTCATTTTATTTTCAGAAAAAAGAAATGTACAGCAGAAAATGGAGCAAACAGAATATGTATGTTAAAAATCTTCCCCGAGGCTGGAACAGGTAGGTAGTGACTCTCTATGCCCCTGAGAAAATAATAAGAAAGGAAATAAATGAGCTCCTAGCTCTTGAAAGTTTCCATCTTGGATACTTGCCAAATACAAACAGTGTGCAGTCTTCCAGCAGGCCCTGGTGAGGGTTTAATTATGTGGCTGCAAAGCATCATTATTGCTAACCAGGGGAACTTGCTAACTGAGAGAGGCCTGGGCAGTTCACTTCCTCCACAGATTTCAGATTTTTTTTTTCATTTTTTTATCAAGTTGGGACTCTAATGGAACCTTCCCAGGTACTCATCTCTTAGTAACTCTTTGAACTTACAACACCAGAGAGAAATGGCATTGATTGAACTTTCACAATGGCGAACACTAGCACCGATTAATCAGTTCCCTTGAAAAGAAAATTGGAACAGGTAGAGCTGGAGACTGGCTTACCGACACAGGAGTTGGAATCATTATTCTGAAATAATCTCCTGCAGTTATAAACTAGGAAAGATTTTTTTTTCCCTCTAGCAGACAGAACACTAAGATAATAATGCTTATTTATCTATTTAATGGGGATGTTGAAATGTTTATTTAGTTGCTGTTTGTAAATTGTTTGGGAAATGAAAACTGCTATATAAGTGCTAAATACGATTATTATTCAACCTGGTACTTTTATGTGAACCTTCTGCTCTGGTTTCTTCCTCTAAGTCTATTTCAGGAGAGCTTAGCATCTCCACACAGAGCTTTCATAAAGGCTTCCATGCTGAGTCTGTTGAGAAGCCAAAAGTCCCTGATCACCCTGGACAAGACAAAAATTAAGCCCTGGATATAATTCACAGACGTTTTAAGACATCCTCAAAATGCTTCATCACTCATAACAGAGGTCTGACTAATCAGAAAAATATCACTGTAAAATCAACGGAAGAGTCAAACAGAAAAATGACCAATGTCATGACTTGTCAAAAGAATCATACACTCCCCCATTAACCATGCCATGCGACCACAGGAGGAATGTCCCTCCTAGGAAGGAAGATGAAAAATTAAAGTCATTTGGGTGTTCAACTCTTCATCCAGAAATCCTCCCTTTACAGTTTCCAAGCGTATTCAGATTGGTCCCAATTTTTCTGACTCACCCTTCTTTCAAACTTTCAATGACACACAAAAGCATCCCAGAGGATGGAATACATTTTTGAAGGCATGAAAACGTGTAATTAAAGAAAATGTCTTTTCTTTGGAAATCTTTTGTATTTGATATGCAATGTGTCTCACAAATCTCAACATTTCATCTTTTGAACTGTGTGACCTAGAAAATGTATTCATGGGAGCAACGCGAGACAATTGAAGAGTGCCTCAATTGGTCTTGTTCAACTCTAACTTCTACAAGTTCGTTAGAAAGTATGAGAAAAAAGTACCAAGGCTCCCACTGCAATCAACATCAGCTGCCATGCAGTCAAGCACAAACAATTTGCAGGTGTTTTAGGGACTTCGCTGGGGAATAGTTGACATTTCTGTATAACATGTCAAACCAGGGCAGGAGTTGAAAGAGATCAAAATGAAACAGAGAGCAAGCTCCTAGCAGTTGGCTAATATCGCATCCAATTAAACAAATGACAGATGCTCACTAGAAGCTCCGTGGGTGGGGAGCTATACACAACTACAAGAAAATAAAAATAGCCACCATAACTTTTAAAGAATTTGGAGTTGGTTTGTGTGGGTGAATGTGCATGTATGCTGGTGCATGAGTGCGTGTAGGAGTGAGTGTGAGGTTTAACAACGTTTCTGACAAGATCTTTTCAAGTTGTTGTTTTTGAAGAAATTACTATTCTATTACATCTATATTAAAAGTATCTGTGTTTGTAGCAGTCGCTTTATTTTCTGCAACTAAGTGCACTTTGGCCAGCTTTATTATAGAAAACTAATGGGCATTTTAGAGTGGAATTTAAGTTGGCACAAATTTCCAGAGGAGGTTAATTAGAAACAGCTCCAATGGCAAAAGGGAGACTGAAGCCAAAGTTATTTACCCTGGCCAAGTTCCAATCACTCTTTGGAGTTCCTACTATAAAAAGATAAGATATTGTTAAAGATGAAATTATTCCCATTACCAGTTCTTCATCCAATTTTATATAGTGTACAAGAAAAATGTCCACTTTCTTGATGAAATGGGCTACCGAAAATAAGTAAAACCTCAAATTCCTATCCTCAAAAGTCAAAAGATATTAGTCTTGCCTAGAAAAATTTGGCTCATTGATTTCCTGCTAGTTGTTCAGTATTCGGAAAAATTATCCAATTCTTGGAAATAGGCAAAAGGATGGCTGCATGCTTCTTAATATTGTACTGGAATATGCTTTAAGAGCATGTCCAAGGATTATTTATGTCTCTAAGGGAGTTGCTTTTCTGATTTATTATTTACTATGGATTAGGGTCTAGAGTTTGTGAAGCTGAATGCTAACTTATAGATTTTTGTCTGTAGAGATGCAAATAATTTGGTCGGGTAGAAAAGATAATCCCAAATGATATAGTTTTATTGTCCTGTAGGACATTAACAAGTTTTGCCTTTAACTTAGCCAAAATTTCAGCATGTTTTTCCTAATAGACACATATATACCCCTATTCTCAAAGGCTTTGTGAATCAGTTTTCCTATTCTGCTGGTTTACTCATTAATAAGTTAAATACAATTTGCCATATATTTATTCAATATTTATATGAGATTCATGTTTTTAATTTTTTGAAAATTGTACATTGACAGGTTTGGAGGATATCCCACCGAAATGCCCAAATGGACTCAAATGCCAAGGCCAATTAAAGTACATTTTCTGAGAAGTGCACCTCCTGGGCTATTTAAACATAGGGAGATATTTTCTTGCTTGCAGGAGTGAATCTCAGGTGACACTAGGGTTTTATCTTTGCTGATTCTCTGTTGTTTTTCGTTGTTGTTCTTTCTCATGCTTTTGGCCACCTCTCTTCTCTCTTTTCTAATTCTGTTTTTTCCTGATTCTTGGTCAGGTCTGTCCACACCTAATTGAGCTTATTAGTCATTTTCATTTGTTTATCTATTTGTCTATCTGTGAACTGAGAGCAAATACTGTTAAAAGTATGTCATATTCACCAGAACGCAGAACTGCCCTTTGAGATCTGAACAGGTGGGTTTGGGTTTCTACAGTTACCTCTGGGCTCCTGCTGACCTTGTCCAATGGAAGCTGCTTGCTTTCCGTGTGTCTGTGTGTCTGTAATTGAGAAAAATCCCATAATTCCATAAGAATTCTTCATGTAAATGAGAAATATTTCTTAACCTCTGAAGAGCATTAATAAATTAAATTATAAATTCTTCCAAAATAAAGGAGGTCTGTTCTGAGTATGTGCTTACATGAATCTAATACTCCCAGAATTTCAGGAAAATAAGGAAACTGAAGTTATAATATATTAAATGTGTCAGACATTTAAGAAAAAAACCCTCCTTACAATGAACAAAGTCTCAGAGTATTTTTCATAAGAATTTAAGTTCACCTAATTAAGATGAATGTTTGGACTAGTTGTAATATTGGTTTAAAAGCAGCTATGTGTGTTATCTCTTATTGGTGTGGTATATAATACAATTTTATTTTTTATAAAATTGTATGATTTTATAAGGTTGGGTTTATTTTCCCATGAAAAAGAATGTCTCAAAGTTCTCATATTTATTTATTGCTGAGATAAATTAGTAGTATTTCCACTAAATATTTAAAATTAAGAAAATATAAAATTATTTATTTAATTAAATTCTAGTCTTGACAAATATTTTTACATTAACAGTACTTATGTTCTAAAGCATATCTGATTAAATATCATTCTCACAATCCTTTAAACCCCTCATCCATTCTTAAATTAAGTTAATTAATGGATAATCTTTGGATATCTGGAAATGAGTATAAGATAGAATACTGAAACCTTGTCACTATTACAACTGTGTATACAATACGTGGGATATATTTTTGTTTTTGAAGGAATAAAGAGAGTAGTTTAGTCTTAAAGTATAAGATTGTTCCAATATGATATTATCATAAAGGACAAATGAGCAAATTTACAGCAAGTTGCAGAAGGTTTGAGTGCAGTGAGTGTTATTCATCATGGTTTCTAGTAATTGCAAATTATCATGAAAAAAAGGAATGAAATATGTCAAAATTTTGCAAAGTTGGCTCATTTTGAAAGATTTATTTATAGCTGGTTAATCTTTTACTGTCAAATGTTATATTAACACTAGAATTTTTTCTCAGTGATAAAATGACAAATGATCTTGAAGTATTTAGTAGCCTCTAAGACAGAGTAAATATCAGTCTTTACTTTCTATGTAATCTGCCCAGGTAGCAGATTCTCTATCTCATTAGAATCACTTTCTGTGCTATGGACAAATTTTATATCTATGATCTGAAAAAATAGGAAGAACAAAGACAGTTCTTCATTCCTGACAGAGCTAAGTTTCCTTTTAATTGTTTTATATTCTATGTTTATTTAAAATATTGCACCGTCACTTTGATGAACTGGTAATCAAGGCAACATTCTCGGGACCCATGATCCTATCTTAGTCCAGAGATCAAATATTTTTTGATAAATCTGTTGATTTTGCCTTGTCAAGATCAGATATATCTATTAACTATGAGTGTGTTAAATATATTTTGCATGTAAAACTAGATTTCAAATGGGTACACACACAAATTTCTTCTTTCACTCTATATAAAGAGAGATGGTAAAAATAACTTGGTTTGGTTGATGTATCCGTATTTCTTTATTACTCCAACAATTATCATAAGAACTGCATAGGAAGGGTTTCTCAAATCAAAGAAGTTCTGCTTACCTCAGATTAATTTTATATAGGTAAAAACAGTAATTACAAATATTTCAGAGATTATAAATTTCACAGATTTGACAATCTTCTTTCCATCCTTGGCATGTTTTTACCTTCAGAGGAAACACTGATCAGATTCTCACAACCCAATGGAGAATTTTACTCTCCTCTGTTCTCATATTATTGGTTACCATAATAAATTAACTGTGATCATTTCATCAGCAGATACTTGAAAGTTTTGCTATAAGCTACGGACTGGAAATTGGGCTTTTTAACAAAAAAGGATAGTCTCAGTGCCTCAGTAAAAAGGACTCAATCAGGTGCTTTTAACTATTGATATTTCAAGAAATAAACTCATGGGACCAAGCTTTGAAGCTTGAGCTGGCATCACTTAAGTAACTCTGAGACTGTCTGATTAACTCTGAATTGAATCATGATTTCCAGGAGCCTTTTTCATTCAGAAGCAAACAACTTTCCTGGAAGCCAACTGCTGACCCCAGATCCAAAAGATCAACAAAATGTAACTCACACAGTATAGAATGAGCAGGGAAGGGAAATCAAATTGCAGTTATTCGTTTTGGAATATTTTTGTATTAGTTTTATGTTCTATTTTCCGAAGGGTAAAAGAAGATCTTTCTCTCCTTTTGAATAACTCTTTATTCCTTAATTTGTAAATGGTATCTTCTTCCTGACACCTAAATTTAAAACCAAACTAACAAACACACAAAAACTCTTCTGAGTCTCATTACTTCTCTTGGAAATGCACTTATTTGCCAGAATTTGACTTCCTTTTTACCAGGACATAATTGGATAAATTCATTTTACAATCAAGGCTACCCTGGCAATGACATAGTTGAGAATAAATCTCATTCTGATTAGATATGACAAATCCATCGTTAAGGCATAGGAATTGTACTTCACATGTAGAACTGTTGCCCACAGAGTCTTCCCAAGAACCTGGGGCAATACCTGTTCTGTGTTTTACAGGGCCTCGTATACACAGGCAGAACCTAATCAGGTTTGGTAGACTTTGAGCAGAGAGCAATTCTCCCAAATTTATAGGAACTGCAGATACAACCTATAGGTATGAAAGTTTCAGGTTTGGATTTGCTTTCCTAGCCATGGTATAGAAGAACCAGCAGGAGCAATGTTTTTTTAAAAGAAAGTAAAAGGAGGACTTTCCTGGTGGTGCAGTGATTAAGAATCCTCCTGTCAATGCAGGGGACATGGGTTCGAGCCCTGGTCTGGGAAGATCCCACGTGCCATGGAGCAACTAAGCCCGTGTGCTACAACTACTGAGCCTGCGCTCTAGAACCCACGAGCCACAACTACTGAGCCTACCTGCCACAACTACTGAAGCCCGTGCACCTAGAGCCCATGCTCCACAAGAGAAGCCACTGCAATGAGAAGCCCGTGCACTCCAACAAAGAGTTGCCCCTGCTCGCTACAACTAGAGAAAGCCCGCGTGCAGCAACGAAGATCCAATGCAGCCATCGATCAATCAATCAATCAATCAATCAGTAGAAAAAAGAAAAACCCTCAAGAATAATAGATGTCATTGAAAATGCAATCCGAGATTCCTTATGAAGTTTTCAGTCAGAAGTTAATTATCTGGGCTTGGTACTTGTGCAACCCTGTGAATCTCTGGATTTGCTGAGTGGCAAGGAGGCTTACGTGGTTAATTAACACCTCTTGCTGCACCTCTGAAAATTAATCCATCAAAAACAGGATGAGATCAGCGTTTTTGTAATCAAGAATAACCTTTCGAGATTTGTTATTTACTTATGATCACCAGAAGGACTACTAAAAAAAATCTCAGATTTGAAAATAGGCTAAAAAAGAATGACTGCATGTTCTTTTAATGTCCTACTTCATCATTGTTTAATAGGCACTTACAAGGAATATTGAATTCTCTAGAGGATTTTACCTTTATTTAATTTGCAATTTCCTATTGATTGAGGCCTAGACTCCTTGAGGTTACAAGTTAACTTGTCATTTCCATCCTGTAGACATGGAAGTAATGTCAGTCTTGAACAGAAAATAACTCCAAATACCATGCCCTCCAAGACTTACACCAGGTTCATCCCTAAATTGACCAGCTATTTTAGCATGCCTTTCCTGAATATATAAACCCCTGCTCTTCAAATGTTCTCCAGATTTGCCATGGTTCTGGTTTTCTCATTAATGAGTTAAATTTTTGACGTGTTCATTCTATAAGAAATTCATGTGAATCATTCTTACATGAGTCATTCTATGAGGACATGGGCCATGATTCCTAACTTTTTGAAAATTACACTTTGACATAAGCCAATCTCTATTAATTGAAAAAAAAATTGAATAAGCTAAGGTGAGCATCACATCTCATTACAATTCATTTCAATTTTTCACTTCCTGAAAAAGTCCACAAAGTGTTTGGTTCTAGCTTAGCTAAAAAATTTGGTACTCTTACAAATAACTCCTATAAGATGATTTTAAGTTGTAATTTATCTCCAATGTCCTGATTCTGTCCCTTAATTCACTAAAATATGTGTATGTTTATTTATTCTGTGTAAAAATGAACTAGGGAAGATGAGTAAGAAATGAGAGGGTGAGTCATAGTCTTAGATGTCATATCATTGTAGTCATTATAGAATTATCAGTGGGTTTGGAGATTTACTCAATAAAATGTACCACTCGGCCCAGTACTCTTGCCAAGATATAATGTCAAGTTCTCATCATCCCCCAGAAGGGGCAATTATAACTGAAATACCAAATCGAGACAAATCTTTGATTTAGGTTACATTTTTATGATTTTCTTGACCCACAATTCCCTTTCCCTCCTGTCCATCCCACACATTGATATGAAAGGAACTCCAGTTGATATATGTCAGAACTGTGTTGATCCAGTTCAAGTTTGAAATAAAGCATCTTCTAACACACAGTGAAGACAGGACAAAGAGCAAATCCGTTCTCTTCTACTGCACGATATAATGCCATTCAGCAGGCAGTATATATATAGCGAACTGGCTTGACTAACATACATTTGGCTTAAGAGTGATTTTTTTAGAGTATTTACTTATGAATATGATGGAAAGAAAACGTTGACTTAGAACCAGATGTTACACTAGATGTAGACTCAGTGAGATCTGTAATTTTTATATATTTATTTTTATATTCCCAGCTTCAAATAAATCTCATACCAATTCCTTTAATCATGCATTCGAAGAGAACAAAAGCAACAGTAGATGGAAAAGGGCTCCAGGGAGAAAATAGTATGTATGATGGTTGGTAAGGGACTTCTGCAGGCAGGTGCCAGTCACTCCAGATTTGGCAAAGTGGCCTCTTTGAGTTATCAATTATCTATCTCATTGCAGCAGAATCCTGAGCAAGGAGAAGCCAGAGTAGATATCTAGATGGTCCTCAACTACTTTCAATCCAAGAAATAAAGCTCACTCCTACTCCATCCTGCAGTGTTCAACATTTCCCCAGCAATAGTCCAGAGCTTCAAGCACAAATGACTTCAGGGTCAATAACAAACACACTAAGCAGCCTGCTACAAGGCAAGTGGAAACAGTGGGGAAGGTGACAATACGGAAAGCCTGAAAGCTTTAGGTTCAAACACAAAACAATCATTAACTGTCTCTGGGTTATATTTGGCTCTCATCCAACTCTTCATGGGTCTGATCTTGGACTGTAGAGCTTCATTTCCTAATTAGTAAAGGAAAATTATGGATTAGAACCAAGTTACCAAGCAGGTCAATAAGACATCCCAAGTTAACCAATGCATGATTGAGCATTTACTGCAAAATAAAGACTGTACCACAATGAAGAAAATAATTAATACTTGTGCAGAGCTTAATACAAATGAAACAACGTATGTATCGTCACATTTATATAAGACAGTAAGGTTATTTTCTTTTATGGTTATTGCACTGCTTTTAACTACCTCGGCTAACACTGCTACTACTACTACTAAACTTTCTGCTATGATTGCGACTATAAATACAGAAATTCCCCTATTTTCATACCACAGTATCATCCTAAGACTTGTCAGATAACGGAGATGAAAGTTATAGGAAGAAAATAAATTTACCCAAAGTGCATATGAACCTGCAAACACGACTCACTTTGTAGATATAATCATCGATACTCTTTATCCACCACTAATACATAGTCTTTAATTCTGTCATTTTCCTTAAAATTTATCTCACATCCACACACCTTAAGTCTGGTGTGTGTCCAGCTGAGGTTAAAGAGTCACCATTTCTGCCCACCTGTACTTTTACCTGTGTCTCAGTTACACTGTGTTTGAAACCAATTCTCATTTTCATGTTATCACTTTCTTATTTCAAAAAAAAAAAAACTGTTAAATGCAAAACACAATAAAATGTTCACAAACCCTGCTACATGAAAAGATGATGAAATGTCCCAATTGACACCTGGATGGCAGGCAATATCACTGTGGAATAGTTTGAAATACTGTTTGGTCTTCTGGTGTAAGAGAGTCTGATTTGTGTTTTAGAAAAGGAGTTTGGACTTGTCCAATACTTAACAGTAAAACACACAAAGACACACAAACACACACACTCTTCTCTTCCTTTTTCTAATTCTGCCACAGTCAGGATCTTGTCTGGTGTTGACAGTTGCTGTTCTAATCCGGGTTTGTTGATCTCAAACCTCATGACCTTTCACGTTCCACACTTGAACGTATAGTTCAGCAAAGAAAAGTGAAAAGGCTTGCAACTTACTAAAGCTTTTGTGGAATTTTCCAGCAAATTGTATGTGGATAAAGGTGAAAAAATCCAAAAGCCTTTCCCTTCACATTGCTTCAGGAGGACAAGCAGCAGATGAGGAAGCATTAGTCAGTTTACTTCAGGTTGTGTGGGAGGAAAAGCAGTTTTTCTTTGTTCCCAGAGATGATCTTTCTTGATCACTGTTGTGAATAACTTTATGGCTGTTTTAGAATCTTGTTAAAAGTTAAATGTATTTGTAAAACTTATGATCGAGTAAACTCGTGTAATGTAACTTGAAGCCTTTTAACAGAAAGCAGCTGTATCAGGAAGCGGCCCTGAATTTGGTCCTATACACATTTATGGGAGCTGAGGGACTATTTGATGTAGATTAAGGATAACAAAAGACAAGGTCTCAAAGGGCAATGAGCTGGGGTTAACTGAGGTGGTGTAGCAGCTGTGAAAGCCCCTTATAATTGGAAAAAGACAACCACTGGGAGATTTCATGCTAGCACATGCACAAATTTGAGCTTTCTCTCTCTCTCTCTCTCTCTCTCTCTCTCTCTCTCTCCCCCACCCACTGCCCATTCATTTCTTCCTCTCTCTGCCTTTCAGATTTCTTTTCAGCTACTTCATTATTTAATAGAAAGATTGAGGAGGTAGTTTTTTTGATAATGCAACTAAGAATGCTGCCTCTCCGATTAATTTCTAAATGAAAAGCAACTAAGAATGCTGCCTCTAAGAATGCTGCCTCTCTGATTAATTTCTAAATGAATGGAAGGGTATGTGATCCAGGAAAGGGTTTTAGCAAAATGTTGTCTGTAGATTCTGAGTCTAGAAGGTATCAATTCTAAAATAAAATAATCAAGTGATTGGGAGGACTTCCCTGGTGGCTCAGTGGTTAAGAATCAGCCTGCCAATGCAGGGAACACGGGTTTGAGCCCTGGCCCAGGAATATCCCACATCCATGAAGCAACTAAGCCCGTGCGCCACAACTACTGAGCCTGTGCTCTAGAGCCCGCGAGCCACAACTACTGAAGCCCACGCACCTAGAGCCCATGCTCCTCAATCAGAAAAGCCACCGCAATGAGAAGCTTGCGTACCGCAACGAAGAGTAGCCCCCGCTCACTGCAACTAGAGAAAGCCTGCGTGCAGCAATGAAGATCCAACGCAGCCAAAAATAAATAAATATTTTTTTAAGTGATTGGGAAAATACTGACTAAGCATGATTTGGAGCTAACTTGCCTGGTTTCAAATCAGGACTTCACAGCAATGTCCAGCTGTGTGACCTTTGGCAAGTCACATCATTCTCTGAGCCTCATCTGTGAACTGAGCACATGGTAGTCCCCTATAAGGCTGATGTGAGCATTAAATCAGTTATTACTATTAAGGTGCTTAGAATAGTTCCAGGCACATCGTAAGTGCTCAATAAATGTTAGCTATTTCCCATATCTGGACAGAGCCTCAGGATTTGGTTCAGCAGTGATTATTAATAGTTTAGATTTATAGAACACAACTTCCAGTTGAAACAGGAGGTTTACATTTTAGAAACCAGGTATAATTGGGTACATTCTTTAATGTGGTTCAGGGGATTTATTAACCCACATGTTTGTTTTTTGAAATAATTATATTTGTACAAACAAAAGTTGTGTAACAGAAAAGATAGTATGTAGCCTCTCCTTCTCTTCTCTTTCTTGTTAGCCCACTCCAATGGAAATCATGAAATATTACCAAAATACTAGCATAGACAGGTATCTCGGAGAGAATAAATCATATCTTTTAGGCATTAGAAACCCCAAAACGTGCTGGGAAAAACTTTTAACAGTAGATTATAATTTTCCCATTCAGATACATGGTAAGAAAAAAACAAGGTTGAAATAATACTCCTTCTCATGCCAAGCATATAGAGCATTTCTGGCCATCACCCCAAGAGTCAGAGGCTGTCTGCAACCCAGCTTCCTTGGCTTGAAGTTGGATTAAAGCCCTGAGTTGAGTAACCTGCCAGCCTGACCCATGGATTACAGACGGCTTTCCCCATGCACAGTCTTGCTGGGACATCTGGCACAATTTCAATCAATGTTGAAAGATCCTTTTGGGTCACAGTCATCCTTGTCATGGTTCTGTTGTTATTTTTATCAGAATCTCTCCTCTTTTGTGCTTGTAATTATCCCATTTCAGCTTCCCATAGACAGCAGGCTTTTTATGGAGCTGTGATCCTATTCTAGTTGGTGCATTTCTATTACAATAAACATAGCCCCAGTTGGTAGATGGGGACTCCTCCAGGACTTCCTTATAAATGACCTTCGCCTGTCACTAGATATTAAGTAGATGTCTGGGGTGGCAGTGACGAAACCATGTGCAAGTTGAAATGGATGTTGAAGGGGTTCAAGTCTGACTTCAACAAAATGTGTTGAGTGAACACCACTGATTTGTGGTACTTTTAGTCTGACTTGGAACTTTAGGCAACTTTTACAAATCTTGCCAAGTTCTGTTTAAATACATTTCTTCTAATTGAGCCCTATTAAATGTAAATTCTGGCACAAAGCAGTTTGAAGAGAATCAGAATATAATGTAATTTCTATCTAATATCATATACTTTCTTACCTCCTAGAGGACTTCACAGAATTTTTTTACTGGGGATGTTTATTTTGGGAATCTCTGACTAATGGGCTCCAGGCTGTCTGTGTAACAAAAGTTAATGCTAGTTCTAAGTTCTGAGGAGCTTACAATGGTTTCTCTGGAAATGTTGGTCTATGATTCCACTCGTCATCAGACCTGTTAGCAGTTTATGGTCATGATCAGTCTGCAAACTAGAGCTCAGGGGCTAAATCGAGCCTATTACATTTTTTGGTAAAGAAAGCTTTATGAAACACAGCCATGCCTTTTCATTTACCTACTGTCTGTGGCTGCTTTGGACTTACAATGGCAGAGGTGAGTGGTTGCAACAAAGACCTTGGTCCACAAAGCCTAAAATATGTACTATCTGACTCTTTATAGAATAAGCTTATCCAATCCCTGCTTTAGAGCAAAATGCTTTAGAAATTGGGCAGGCAAAGATTCTCCAAAGTGTGTGAGTGCTTAAAAAGTTCTCAAAACTCAATTTCCAAATTCTCATGGACTTTCCTAAAGGCCATCCTGAGAAAACCTCAGAAGAGCCTAGCTCTTTCTTGGAAGGGAGGGAGGGAGAGAAAAGAAGGAGAAAGGGAGGGATGGAAGGAAGAGAGAGAGAAGACAAGTAAGAAAGCATCACCTTTCCCCAAAGGGGCCAAAGGGAGTGAAAGCTTATTTTAATGATTAATCGAGACATTACAAAATGCCTTCCAGTCTTTCCCTGTCCTGTAGCGTTACTGTTGGAAGCAGAACTTCTTTTCAAATGGGCATTCTAGACTCAGAATATTCTGAGCTGAGATGAATGGATAGCAGAGTCAGACTGTGGGAGTAATGACAATTTATATTTCACAGCTTTAATTTGTCCATCTCCCTTGCCACCCAAAACAAAACAAAAAACAAAACCCACCAAAATCAGTATGGTGAAATAATGTATCCCTCTTGAGGGAAACCTTTTTGAGAATAAAGCATAAGTCATTGATACTAAATATTGAACTTTAAAATAAATATCTTCACTTATTTAAATATAAACAGATGTGAATTTACCTTGAAACTACTGAAGCTTAAGCTTCAGGGACCCTCACTGGCATGGGACACTTCCAAGGCCCTGCGAGGGGCACAAGCAATGTGTCCACAGAGTCATGTGTTTTTGTAAAAATGATGGAAGTAAGCTATTTTAACTGCAACCTGTTAAAACCATTCTTTGTGTCCATACTAACTTGCGTGCTTCTTCATTATGTAGAGTAGGATCTGATTAGCTGTGAGAAGTTTAGGATCTTTCTAAGGAGAGTTGAGCAGCCGATACACCCAGTCTGGCTTTAGGGGATGTATTTATGTGGTTTACAGTCACATCAGTATATAGTTGCATTTTTACCAGCTGTCCATGCAGGAACAGCTTCTAGGAAATCTTTCCCATCCTCTGTGCTGACTCACCTATCATCCTGGTTCACATGTAGGATCATGATGTGATCTTGTCCTAGAGGATCGAAAACATGTGGGTGGTGAAGGAGGAGCAAGGTCTGAACTGTATAGAACCAGAATTAGTCTAAGGAAAATTCTTTCAATCATCAGACTTGAAAAGTGATAAAAAAGGACTCAGTTTACATACATCAGTGGCCAACACACAGTTCTCTCCCTCCAAGAAAAAGCAATATAAACAATAATCAAAACCTCAGGTACTTTTTTGTTTTTTGATGAGAATCTGAGCAATAGAGTTTATCAGAAAGCCTGTATTTATTAAGCCCAACCCTGATACGGTACTACAATGAGCAGATGTGTCTTTGAGTGAACTCACATGTCTTACACATCCCAACTATTCAGAGAAGAAAATAAATTTTGACACACAGTAAAGAATGAGTGGGATAGAGTGGCATGGACTTATATATACTACCAAATGTAAAATAGATAGCTAGTAGGAAGCAGCTGCATAGCACAGGGAGATCAGCTGGGTGCTTTGTGACCACCTAGAGGGATGGGATAAGGAGGGTGGGAGGGAGACGCAAGAAGGAGGAGATATGGGGATATACGTATATGTATATCTGATTCACTTTGTTATAAAGCAGAAACTAACACACCATTGTAAAGCCATTATACTCTAATAAAGATATTTTTTAAAAAATCTCCAGGATGGAGGAAGATTGCTTTCCATGCTGCATGTGGAAATATAGTCAAATATAGAAACTTCTGCTTTTTGTAAAGAAAAAAAAAATATATATATATATAGCCTGATCCGTGAATTGTCTTTCTAAGCACATAAAGAACTATTTCCACCAGTCCATGGAAGATGCGTGTTGTCTCATATAAAATGCCACATTTAGTCTCTGTTCTCAGGCTTAAATGGAGGAAATAGAGGAGAGTACCAAAGATATTTTCTAAGTTATTTTATGATTATAAACTTAACCACGCGTCTTGCAGAAAGGTTGGAAAATACAGAAAAGTATAAAACTAAAAATAAAAGCTACGTATAATTCCACATTGCAAAAAAAAAGAATGAGTTATCCTTCTGCTTTTCATATAGAGAAAATGATATTACATTTTTTATTATATGAAGAAATCTTCAGAGTTTTCAGACAACAATTTAGAAAAAATAATTATATAGGTATGACAGGCAGTTAGTTAATTAAGAAAAATATCATGACACATATCTGGATTCTGTGATTGTTGCACTATTTGTCAGCTTTTTTTTAAAAAAAATTAATTAATTAATTAATTAATTTATGGCTGCATTGAGTCTTTGTTGCTGCACGTGGGCTTTCTCTAGTTGTGGTGAGCAGGGGCTACTCTTCGTTGACGTGCACGGGCTTCTCATTGCGGTGGCTTCTCTTGTTGCAGATCATGGGCTCTAGGGCACGCAGGCTTCAGTAGCTGTGGCATGAAGGCTCAGTAGTTGTGACTTGCGGGCTCTAGAGTGCAGGCTCAGTAGTTGTAGTGCACGGACTTAGTTGCTCTGCGGCATGTGGGATCTTCCCGGACCAGGTCTTGAACCTGTGTCCCCTGAATTGGCAGGCAGATTCTTAACCACTGCACCACCAGGGAAGTTTCCGTTGGCTTTTTAAAATTTGTAATGTGTTATGATTTATTTTCTCATTCTAAATACTCACTTTCACACTCACTTTCAATTATCGCTATATTTATTGTACCATTTGTCTTTCAAAAGCCACCCACAAAGTTTGTATAAACTTTAGGGTCCACAAAACTCGAATCTACCCTAAACATAAGCAATTCTTCTCAACTCTTTCAATCCTCATCATTAGAACTTGTCATTAGCTGCCAAGAAAAGCTCTTTCAAACAGCCAGAGCAGAGGTTACTAATGCTGAAACTTTTAAGTGTAAACAGAATGCTTTCAAAGACTGCAAAATTTTTGAAATATTCTATATAAAATCAGTAAGACATTATTTCTTTCATATTTGCTGTTCATTGCTAAAATAAATAAAACCTATTTTATCAATTATATTAAAAATATTTATTCCAAATAGAGTAAATCTTTATTTCTTTTTATCAAATATTTAATATATATTTATCTCCTACTAATAAAAAGTAAATTATATGCAAACTTTTGGACCAAAGCATCTTTAGCATTACATAACTTTCATTAAATTCATAGGAAAATATGTTCTTTTTTTTTTTTTTTTTTTTTTTTTGCGTTACGCGGACCTTTCACTGTTGTGGCCTCTCCCGTTGCGGAGCACAGGCTCCGGACGCGCAGGCTCAGCTGCCATGGCTCACGGGCCCAGCCGCTCCGCGGCATGTGGGATCTTCCGGGACCGGGGCACGAACCCGTGTCCCCTGCATCAGCAGGTGGACTCTCAACCACTGCGCCACCTGGGAAGCCCCATTTATTTTTAAATAGATCACTGTGTGTTTATAGTAATTAAGGTTACGTTCCAATGGATGTATTTTTAAGAAATAATGTAATAATTTTCTGTAAAAATACTAATACTCATGACAGAAATAATATAGCTTCTTAATATTTAAACTAATAAAAAGCTGTAGAGGTCAACTTACAAATATGAGAAGAGGTACACAATTTTCAAAATTCTTTCAAGGGGTATCAGGAGGATCACCAATTTCAGCCCTGGGAATGGGTGAAGTGGATTCTTCACTACTCACCATCTGCCTCATCAGCACTTCTCTAGACCAGCAGATTTCATAACATCTGACCATGTCCATCACTTTTAACTTTGAATGAAATCTGAAGTATGCAGAATAATGACTCCCAAAGTCCTTGAACTCTGACTATATTCAAAGGGATTTTGAGATGTGATTAAGATTATGAATTTTAACATAGGGTGATCATCCTGGATTATTCAGGATGCCCCAATCTGATTTTAAGAGCTCTTAAAAGCCTAGAACTTTCTCCAGCTGGAAGCAGAAAGAGATGTAGCAGAAGTGGAAATCTAAGAGATTACAAGTGTGTAGTTCTGAGATATGGTCCCACGTGTGAAGACCAGAGAGAGGCTTCTAGGAGTTAAGGGCTTCCCCCAGCTGACAGCCAACAAGGAAGTGGGACCTCAGTCCATTAACTGCAAGGAACTGAAGCCCACAGTCAACCAGAATGAGCTTGGAAGCAAATTCTTCCTAGGAACTTCCCGTAAGAGCACAGTCATTGGACATTTGACATTGATTTTGGAAGACCTAGGGCAGAAGATGCAGCTGAGACATGCTGAGTCGATTTCTGAGACACAGACACTGTGAGATAATAGATGGGTCTTGTTTTAAGCTGCTATATCAGTGCAAAATTGTTGCATGACTGTGGAAAACTAATACAAAAATCCAAATTTTCTGCATAGCCCTGCCGTCCTGGGCCCTCATCTACCTCTCTAATTTCTGCTTCAGCCATTGTCCCCTTGTATGTTTGGGTTACTCCTCTTTCCTCATTCTGAAAATTCCCTTCTGACAGTTCTCAGAAAGCCCCCCACCCCATTTCCCCTAACCCACATCAAAGATATTTACATTTACTATTCTTATGGGCTCTCTGGGGACATAATCACCATCCCACTTTCCCTTCCTCCCCACTCAGGAGGGCCTCCCACTCTGCTTTATCTAAATGAAATAGGACATTTCTTCTCCATTAGGTTATAAACTTCTGAAAGAAGGGGTGGGGCTTGGTTTGTCATAAGTATTTAAGAGAATAGTGGGTAATCATCAGCAATCAATAAATATTTGCTCAATAAACAGATAAAGAAAACAGTAAACTATACTATCAGTGAGACTCTTGGGGGCTTTATAAAGCATACTTGAGAAGGAGAGCATGTCAGCCCAAGGTCCATATCTCAGGAGTGCTACCCTCTCCAAGAATCATGGGTAGCCCACTCTCCCCAGGTTCATCAACTGGGGAAAGCCTCCCCTATGTCACCTATTTCATCTTCACTAAGTCCCTCCATTCAATTCTCTTGCAATCATGTAATGCAAACTTGTCTGTTTATAATTTATCATTAAGAATAAAACTTAACATTTATATAGCACTGTATAATTTACAAAACATTTTAAGCAGAGACTCTTAAAACAGTTGACAACCCATCACAGAGCAGAGTAGAGCAGATACAAACACATCCCCACTGCCAAGTGTATCCCAGGGCCTTATTCACCACCTGCATCCATAGGACTCACACTGTTTATCTCCTATCTAGACCTTCCTCTGAGACCTCAGTCACAATTCCAGATGTTTACTTGATACTGTTCCCAGTACAGTTTTAACCCCCACCAAACCTGCTCCCCTCCAATGTTCCTTAATTGAAGAATGGCAGAAACAGGACTTGTCATCACCCTAGTCCCATAAGAAGAGTGGGACTACGATGTTCTAAGGGTAATAACTCTTTTAGAGTTTTGAAGAACTGAGACACAACTAAGCACAATGGGTTTAAGTATTGTCTTTTCAGAGTCTCATGGTATGCATTTCTCAGCCATCACTCTCCATTATATTCCACCCCCAATCTACATTTTTGGGTGCTGGTGTCTAAACCTAACAGCTCAAGTCCATTCCTTTGGCTTAGAATTTGTCACCTGTTAGAGAATAAATAAGCTAGGAGAAGGTGGTCATTTAGTTTTTCTTTATAATTTATTTTTAGAATCCACTTGATAATAATTAGTTCCATGGATTGAAATCACCTTGATCCCACCCTAGCTCTCCCAAACTCATTCCATGAGGCCACCATCACCCTGATACCAAAACCAGACAAAGATACTACAAAAAGAAGAAAATTATAGACCAATATCACTGATGAATCTAGATGCAAAAATCCTCAACAAACTACTAGCAAACAGAATCCAACAACACATTAAAAGGATCATACACCATAATCAAGTGGGATTTATCCCAGGGATGCAAGGATTCTTCAATATATGCAAATCAATCAATGTGATACACCATATTAACAAACTGAAGAATAAAAACCATATGATCATCTCAATAGATGTCGACGAATCTTTTGACAAAATTCAACACTCATTTATGATAAAAACTCTCCAGAAAGTGGGCATACAGGGAACCTACTTTAACATAATAAAGGACATATATGACAAATCCACAGCAAATATCATTCTCAATGGTGAAAAATGGAAAGCATTTCCTCTAAGATCAGGAAAAAGACAAGGATGTCCACTCTCACCACTATTATTCAACATAGTTTTGGAAGTCCTAGCCAAGGCAATCAGAGAAGAAAAAGAAATAAAAGGAATACAAATTGGAAAAGAAGAAGTAAAACTGTCACTGTTTGCAGATGACATGATACTATACATAGAGAGTCCTAAAGATGCCACCAGAAACTACTAGAGCTAATCAATGAATTTGGTAAAGTTGCAGGATACAAAATTAATGCACAGAAAACTCTTGCATTCCTATACACTAATGATGAAAAATCTGAAAGAGAAATTAAGGAAACATTGCCATTTACCATTTCAACAAAAAGAATAAAATACCTAGGAATAAACCTACCTAGGGAGACAAAAAAACTGTATGCAGAAAACTATAAGACACTGATGAAAGAAATTAATGATGATACCAAGAGATGGAGAGACACACCATGTTCTTGGATTGGAAGAATCAATATTGTGAAAATGACTATACTACCCAAAGCAATCTACAGATTCAATGCAATCCCTATCAAATTACCAATGGCATTTTTTACAGAAGTACAACAAAAAAACTTAAAATTTGTATGGAAACAAAAAAGACCCCAAATAGCCAAAGCAGTCATGAGTGAAAAAAACGGAGCTGGAAGAATCAGACTCCCTGACTTCAGACTATACTACAAAGCTACAGTAATCAAGACAATATGGTACTGGCACAAAAACAGAAATATGGATCAATGGAGCAGGATAGAAAACCCAGATATAAACCCACGCACACATGGTGAACTAATCTATGACAAAGGAGGCAAGGATATACAATGGAGAAATGACAGTCTCTTCAATAAGTGGTGCAGGGAAAACTGGACAGCTACATGTAAAAGAATGAAATTAGAACACTCCCTAACACCATGCACAAAAATAAACTCAAAATGGATTCGAGACCTAAATGTAAGACCGGACACTATAAAACTCATAGAGGAGAACATAGGAAGAACTCTCTTTGACATAAATCTCAGCAAGATATTTTTTAATCCACCTCATAGAGTAATGGAAATAAAAACAAAACTAAACAAATGGGGCCTAATGAAAAAACTTCAAAGCTTTTGCACAGCAAAGAAACCATAAACAAGAGGAAAAGACAACCCTCAGAATGGGAGGAAATATTTGCAAATGAATCAATGGACAAAGGATTAATCTCCAAAATATATAAACAGCTCATGCATCTCAATATTTAAAAAACAAACAACCCAATCAAAAAATGGGCAGAAGATCTACATAGACATTTCTCCAAAGAAGACATACAGATGTCCAAGAAGCACATGAAAAGCTGCTTAACATCACTAATTATTAGAGAAATGCAAATCAAAACTACAATGAGGTATCACCTCACACCAGTTAGAAAGGACATCATCAGAAAATCTACAAACAACAAATGCTGGAGAGGGTGTGGAAAAAAGGGAACCCTCTTGCACTGTTAGTGGGAATGTAAATTGATACAGACACTATGGAGAACAGTATAGAGGTTCCCTAAAGGACTAAAAATAGAATTACCATATGACCCAGCAATTCTACTACTGGACATATACCCAGAGAAAACCATAATTCAAAAACACACATGCACCCCAATGTTCATTGCAGCATTATTTACAATAGCCAGGTCATAGAAACACCTAAATGCCCATCAACAGATGAATGGATAAAGAAGTTGTGGTACATATATACAATGGAATATTACTCAGCCATAAAAAGGAGTGAAATTGGGTCATTTGTAGAGACGTGGATGTATCTAGAGACTGTCATACGGAGTGAAATAAGTCAGAAAGAGAAAAACAAATATCATATATTAACGCATATATGTGGAACCTAGAAACTAGTGCAAATGAACCAGTTTGCAGAGCAGAAATTGAGACACAGAAGTAGAGAAAAAACGTATGGACACCAAGTGGGGAAAGCGGCAGGGGGTGGTGGTGGTGGTGTGATGAATTGGGAAATTGGGATTGACATGTATACACTGATGTGTATAAAATGGATGACTAATAAGAAAATAAATAAATAACCATTTTTAAAATAAATAAATAAAACATAAACAGAGGGTCTGGTACATAATTTATGTCTAGTTAACTCCATATTAGGCAAAAATTTTGCTGTTTTATTTACTGTTGTTTCTCAACAATGAACACAGTGCCTGGCACATAGAAGGCACTCAGGATAATACAGGAATGGGTGAATGACTGAATTATAGGATTATAGAATTTTCAGACACTGGTTTTGCAAAGGAAAAAATAATCAAGAAAACAGTGAACATGGTTGCAATTGGAGAGTGTGGTAAAAAAGCAAAGAACAGAACCAAAAGGAGGAGGCTGCATACTACCTGCATTAATACCAACTATTTCTCGGGGCTTCCAAGGACTGGCTCCAGAAATGTAATCAGAAATGCCATCTCCTATGTTTGCCCTGAGAGGGATCTGTTCCCATAATTTTCTTCTGTGCTGGATTCTTTCTTGTTGTTTATTTGTTTTGACATAAAAAGGAGCAATCCTGTAAGATAAATATTGTGCCACACAGCCATAAGGCTGTCAAAAAAAGAAAGACAGCTCTAAAGAACCCGGAGCCACCAACTCCGCAGCTCCGTGGAACAGGCGGCTTGATCAACACGCTTCCCTCTCTCCTCACTCCCTGCATGTCTCTCCAGCTTAGTCACATTGTTTACCTGAAGGGAAATTAAAAGGAAGACCATATTGCGCATTACAGGGAACGACTAATAGAAAGCCACAAGCAACAGCCATGCAGTGATCCGCTAGGTTCATGATCTCCGACAGGGGTTACAGGTCAGTATCGGGAGCTGGGTTTGTATATTGGGGAATAGAAATAACAAAAGTCGTTTTTCACTACCATGGCTTGAAGGCAAGACACACTGGGAATTTTTCACACAGCACGTTCAAATTAACAAGGTTTGATGCTTCCCACCTTATGGGGGGAACAGGAAAAATAAAGGAGCTGGGGAAAGTACATCTTAAAATACAGAGCTGCTGTTAAATGGTTTTAAAGTGCTAGAAAGATCAACATGTAGAATTTGTTTCTCAGAGTGTGGTACACAGGCCCCTGGGATCTGAATTACTAGTTTGTAAAAGTACAGATTCCTGAGTCCCAAACCAGAAATACTGTATCAGTATGTATCAGGCTTGAACCTAGGAAGGTATACTCTAACCATCTCCCCAGGGGATTCAAAAGCAGTACAAAGGTACTCTAAAATTAAAGGACCAGAGATACAGAATATCTCTGACTTAAGAAAATGGAATAAGGGGACACACACTATAGGACAGACCTAGACAGTCTATGATGCTTTTAGTGCCCCAGTACATTTCTCATGACCAAAAGAAACACTTAACTGTTTCACTTATTAAGTAGTTAGGTACAAACAACCTAATAAGTATTTATATCCTAACAACTTAGTAACCATTAGATAAAATAATAGTAAAAATTGAAAAACCCACTCTTTTGTACTTATCCACAATTACTAATTACAACTGCTAATTACTAATGAGCTGTGAATATTTATTGGTCACTGTACAACCTTCCATCCTTGGGATTAGATTGGGTACCACCACCCTCATTTCCTATTACATTAATTTTCACAGTGTACTTACATTTCAACAACAGCACCTGCTAAGAACTTCTCAAAGAAATGATGTCATTGAAAGGAATATAGTGCAGCTAACGTTGAAACTGTGAACTACCTTGAGGTAGTATTCCACATAGTTTATGACAGGTGACAAGTATCAATATTTCCCTCAAATATTTAAACTATCCCAGCAACACTCCTTTGAGTTCACTGTCACCCCAGGGTACTTTGATACCTAGTTTGAGAATCAACAATATAGAAATTGATAAGTTGAGTCTTAGTCAGTGAGGAACCGTGCATGGACTTAGTGAGTATATGTATTTAGATGGCCATTCTTTAAGTCTAACTTTATTAAGCCAGTAATGAACATCAGTTGAGGTAGCTCTCCAATTC
Organism: Grampus griseus; assembly: GCF_964374135.1. NCBI lineage: Eukaryota > Metazoa > Chordata > Mammalia > Artiodactyla > Delphinidae > Grampus > Grampus griseus. The sequence goes on along the minus strand of NC_139018.1, from coordinate 16,251,996 downwards.
CTAAGGAGTCATTATTTTCTGAAAAAAACTTCAGTCCACTGGACAATACTTCCAGAGCTGTGACCCTATAACTCTAGACATAGCTGATTGACATCAACTTAAGATAAGGTAAGAGATTATTGTTCTTGTGAATTTACAAATGAAAATAGACAGACTGGTGGCTAATGGAACTGGGTCAGTTCTTTTTCTTGTTGTCATAACATGCAGGGGAATGAATCCAGGGATGAAAGTAGGAGTGGCACCTCTTCCAGTTATAGCTAATATACCCTTTCAAAGATTCCCTTTCCAATTTCATAATCTTATTGTCGAGAAGAACACTGTATACAGGTTAGCAATCCCTGGTCAGGACTCCCAACATTTCGGTCCACTGCATCTTTGCTTCAGAATTACCAAGGAAAACACAAAGTCAAGTGCTGGATGGAATAAGAACTGGAAGAGACACCAGAGATATCTCTCCACGCATGCATAGAGAATAGACCATGTGTCCCCATGGTGAGAAAAGGGCGAGGAAGAGATGCTGTGCCAGAAACCAAACCTGATGGCACCTTGATCTTGGACTCCAAGCTTCCAGAACAGTGAGAAAATAAACTTCTGTTCTTTAAGCCACCCAACCTGTGATATTCTGTTTCACAATCTAAGGTAAATAATATACCTTGAGTATAAAAGACAGATAAGATTGCAACTATGAAATAGAAGGAGAAGTATGAACAGAACTGGTATGAACTCTTTTTATATTAAGTCCTTTGTTAAAACCTAATAAAGAAGATGGCTGTGCGGGAAGACACGGAGTTCGCATCTCCCCACAACTAGGGTGCCTGCCAGACACTAGTGGGAGACCTTGATGCCAAAGGAGATGAGAGGAACCCCAAAGCAAACCTGTAGGATGTGGGGGGACTGAGGGCGGAGAGGAAGTGGAGGCCAGATAGGGCCAGGTGCCCCAGAGGGGTGGCTGAGAGGGGGGGAGGGGTTCCCACACCTGGCTTGGGGGCTCAGATCAGGGGAGAGTGTGCCCAGCATTTCCCCTGCCCAATTGGCCAGGGAAGTCTGCCTAGCTCTCAGGCCAGGTCCTACGCCCTCAGAGGTCCCCTCTGGGCCTCATGAGTCCTGGGGACATAGAAGGGAGGCTGGGGGAGAACAGGAGAGGCAGGCAGGAGGATCCCTCCAGGACCAGAGGAGTGGGAGATGAGTGGAAGGTGTTTCCCCACCCACTCAAGCCCAGGAAGCGTGCTGAACTCCCAGGTGGGGTCCCCCACCCTGTGAGACCAAAAGTGAGAGTCACGCCTGGGCCCCTTCTGTTCCGTTGAGCCTAAGCCCCAACCCCCACAGCCCCCAGGGCCATTTCCAGCCCTGTGGGTCCTAGGCATAGGCCCCACCCACTGCCCAAATCCTGCCCCTGCCTAGGCCCCACCTCCACAGCCAAGGCCTTTTCCACCTTTTTTTTTTTTTTCTCCTCCTCTTTTTTACTGTTGTGGTTCTCTTTTACCTTCCTGGTGCTGTTTCATCTACATTTTTATTTTTACATTCTTTCTAACATATCTGTTAGTTTCCTAGTCTAATTTTATTTTTCACTTTGTTATTGTTCTCCTTTTTTTTTTGCCACCCCACGTGGCTTGCAGGATCTTGGTTCACAAGCTGGGGGTTGAGCTGAGGCTCCTGTTGTGGGACCTCTTAGTCTGAACCACTGGACTAACAGAGAACCTCAGACCCCAGGGAATATTCATCAGAGTGACATCTCCCAGAGGTCCTCATCTCAGCACCAAGACCCAGGTCTACTTGGAAACCTCAGGCCAAACAACCAGTAAGACAGGAACACAATCCCAATCAACAAAAAAAAATGAGATAGCAAAAGAATATGTCACAGATGAAGAAGCAATGTAAAAACCTACAAGACCAAATGAATGAAGAGAAAGGAGGCAATCTACCTGAAAAAGAATTCAGAGTAATGATAGTAAAGATGATCCAAAATCTCGGAAATAGAATGGAGGCACTGATTGAGAAAATACAAGAAACCTTTCACAAAGATCTAGAAGAACTAAAGAACAAACAGAGATGAAGAACACAATAAATGAAATTAAAAATACACTACAAGGAATCAATAACAGAATAACTGAGGCAGAAGAAAGAATAAGTGAGCTGGAAGACAAAATGGTGGAAATAACTGCCAAGAAGCAAAATAAAGAAAAAAGAATGAAAAGAATTGAAGACAATCTCAGAGACCTCTGGGACAACACTAAACGCACCAACATTGGAATTATAGGGGTCACAGAAGAAGAGAAAAAGAAAGGGCCTGAGAAAATATTTGAAGAGATTATAGAGGAAAACTTCCCTAACATAGGAAAGGAAATAGTCAATCAAGTCCAGGAAGTGCAGAGAGTCCCATACAGGATAAATCCAAGGAGAAACATGCAAGCACATATTAATCAAACTAACAAAAATTAAATTCAAAGAAAAAATATTAAAAAGAAGCAAGGGAAAAAATAACATACAAAGGAATCTGCATAAGGTTATCAGCTGATTTTTCAGCAGCAACTCTGCAGGCCAGAAGGGAGTGGCAGGATATGCTTAAAGTGATGAAAGAGAAAAACCTACAACCAAGATTACCCTACCCAGCAAGGATCTCATTCAAATTTGATGGAAAAATCAAAAATTTTTCAGACAAGCAAAAGCTAAGAGAATTCAGCACCACCAAATCAGCCTTACAACAAATGCTAAAGAAGCTTCTCTAGGTGGGAAACACAAGAGAAGAAAAAGACTCACAAAAACAAACCCAAAACAACTAAGAAAATGGTAATAGGAACATACGTATCAGTAATAACCTTGAATGTAAATGGATTAAATGCCCCAACCAAAAGACATAGACTGGCTGAATGGATACAAAAACAAGACCCATATATATGCTGTCTACAAGAGACCCACTTCAGACCTAGGGACACATACAACTGAAAATTAAGGGATGGAAAAGCATATCCCATGTAAATGGAAATCAAAAGAAAGCTGGAGTAGCAATACTAGTATCAGATAAAATTGACTTTAAAATAAAGATTGTTACAAGAGATAAGGAAGGACACTTCATAATGATCAAGGGATCAATCCAAGAAGATGTAACAATTGTAAATGTTTATGCACCCAACATAGGAGCAGTTCAATACATAAGGCAAATGCAAATGCTAACAACCATAAAAGGGGATATTGACAGTAACACAATAATAGTGTTACTGTCAATAGTAGAATTGACAGTAACACAACAATAGTATAATAATAATAACTGTCAAAAAATTGACAGTAACACTTTTAACACCCCACGTACACCAATGGACAGATCATCCAAACAGAAAATAAATAAGGAAATACAAGCTTTAAAGGACACAATAGACCATATAGATTTTTTTTTTTTTTTTTTTTTTGCAGTACACGGGCCTCTCACAGTCGTGGTCTCTCCCGTTGCGGAGCACAGGCTCCAGACGCGCAGGCTCAGCGGCCATGGCTCACAGGCCCTGCCACTCCACGGCATGTGGGATCTTCCCGGACTGGGGCGCAAACCCATGTCCTCTGCATCGGCAGGGGGACTCTCAACCACTGCACCACCAGGGAAACCCAACCATATAGATTTAATTGATATTTATAGAACATTCCACCCAAAAGTGGCAGAATACACTTTCTTCTCAAGTGCACATGGAACATTCTCCAGGATAGGTCACATCTTGGGTCACAAATCAAGCCTTGGAAAATTTAAGAAAATTGAAATCATATCAAGCATCTTTTCCGACCACAACTCTATGAGATTTGAAATCAATTACAGGAAAAAACTGTAAAAAACACAAATACATGAAGGCTAAACAGTATGCTACTAAATAGCCAAGAGATCACTGAAGAAATCAAAGAAGAAATTAAAATGTACATAGAAATGAATGACAACGAAAACACTACAACCCAAAACCTATGAGAAACAGCAAAAGCAGTTCAAAGAGGGAAGTTTACAGCATTCAATCTCACCTCAAGAAAAAAGAAAAATCTCAAATAAACAATGTAACCCTACACCTAAAGCAACTAGAGAAAGAAGAACAAAGAAAACCCAAAGTTAGTAGAAGGAAAGAAATCATAAAGATCAGAGCAGAAATAAATGAAACAGAAATGAAGAAAATGATAGCAAAGATCAACAAAACTAAAAGCTGATTCTTTGAGAAGGTAAACAAAATTGATTAACCCTTAGCCAGACTCACCAAGAAAAAAAGGAGAGGACACAATCAATAAAATTATAAATGAACAAGGAGAAATCACAACTGACACCACAGAAATGCAAAGTATTATGAGACTACTACAAACAGCTATATGCCAATAAAATGGGCAACCTGGAAGAAATGGACAAATTCTTGGAAAGGGGCAATTTTCCAAGACTGAACCAGGGAGACTAGAAAATATAAAGAGACCTATAACAAGTAATGATATTGAAACTAATTTAAAATCTTCCAACAAACAAAATCCAGGACCAGATGGCTTCACAGGGGTATTCTATCAAACATTTAGAAAAGAGCTAATACCAATCCGTCTCAAACTCTTCCAAAAAATTGCAGAGGGAGAAACACTCCCAAATTCATTCTATGAAGCCACCAACACCCTGATACCAAAACCAGAAAAAGAGATCACAAAGAAAGAAAATTATAGGCCAATATCACTGATGAACATAGATACAAAAATCCTGGACAAAATATTAGCAAACAGAATCCAACAACATATTAAAAGGATCATACATCATGATCAAGTGGGATTCATCCTAGGGATGAAAGGATTTTTCAATATATGCAAATCAATTAATGTGATACACTATACTAACAAATTATGGAATAAAAACCATATGATCATCTCAATAGATGCAGAAAAAGCTTTTGACAAAATTCAACACCCACTTATGATAAAAACTCTCCAGAAAATGGGCATAGAGGGAACCTACCTCAACATAATAAAGGTCATATATGATAAACCCACAGCAAACATCATACTCAATGGTGAAAAACTGAAAGCATCTCCACTAAGATCAGGAACAAGTCAAAGAAGTCCATTCTTGCCACTCTTATTCAACATAGTTTTGGAAGTCCTAGTCATGGCAATCAGAGAAGAAAAAGAAATAAAAGGAATCCAAATTGGAAAAGAAGAAGTAAGACTCTCACTGTTTGAAGATGACATGATACTATACATAGAAAATCCTAAAGATGCCACCAGAAAACTATTAGTACTAATCAATGAATTTGGTAAGGTTGCAGGATACAAAATTAATGCACAGAAATCTCTGGCATTCTTATACACTAACAACAAAAAATCAGAAAGACAAATTAAAGAAAGAATCCCATTTATCATCACAACAAAAAGAGTAAAATACCTAAGAACATACCTACCTAAGGAGGTGAAAGACTTGTACTCAGAAAACTATTAAACACTGACACAAGAAATCAAAGATGACATAAACAGATGGAGAAATATACCATGTTCTTGGATTGGAAGAATCAATATTGTGAAAATGACTATACTACCCAAAGCAATCTACAGATTCAGTGTAATCCCTATCAACTACCAATGGCATTCTTCACAGAATTAGAACAAAAAAACTTTACAATTCGTATGGAAACACAAAAGACCCCAAATAGCCAGAGCAATCTTGCAAAAAAACAATGGACTTGGAAGAATCAGGCTCCCTGACTTCAGACTATACTACAAAGCTACAGTAATCAAGACAATATGGTACTGGCACAAAAACGGAAATATAGATCAATGGTAGAGGATAGAAAACCCAGAGATAAACCCATGCACATATGTCACCTAATTTATGACAAAGGAGGCAAGAACATACAATGGAGAAAAGACAGCCTCTTCAATAAGTGGTGCTGGGAAACTGGACAGCTACATGTAAAAGAATGGAATTAGAGCACTACCTAGCACTATACACAAAAATAAACCCAAAATGGATTAAAGATTTAAAAGTAAGACCAGACACTATAAAACTCTTAGAGGAAAATATAGGAAAAACACTCTTTTACATAAACCACACAAGACCTTTTTGACCCATCTCTTAGAGTAATGAAAATAAACACAAAAATACACAAATGGGACCTAATGAAACTTAAAAGCTTTTGCACAGCAAAGGAAACCATAAACAAGATGAAAAGCCAACACTCAGAATGGGAGAAAATATTTGCAAATGAAACAACGGACAAAGGATTAATCTCCAAAATATACAAACACCTCATGGAGCTCAATATCAAAAAAACAAACAACCCAATTAAAAAATGGGCAGAAGACCTAAATAGACATTTCACCAAAGAAGAAATACAGATGGCCAAGAGGCACATGAAAAGGTGATCATATCATAGGGAGATCAGCTTGGTGCATTGCAATGAAATAAAGGGGTGGGATACGGAGGGTGGGAGGGAAGCTCAAGAAGGAGGAGATATGGAGATATATGTATGCATATGGCTGATTCACTTTGTTGCACAACAGAAACTAACACAGTATTGTGAAGGAATTAAACTCCAATAAAAATCTATTAAAAACAAAACTTAATGAAAATTATCATTACCCAGATAGGACTACCATGAACTCAGAGAACATATGGATTTCCCTACTAGGTAAGTCTCCCAACAGCTGAATGGCTTATCAAAAACGGAGAAGAAGAAGAAAAAAAAAAAAACAGGTTTAAAATGAAGGAAGCCAATAACAGGCTGCAAGAATAAGAATTGTAGCCTATGTTATTTCCTTGCTTGTTATCCTATTGGATCTGGTAAGGCTTCTCAAAAACTCACCTTATCTTAATGTGGTTTTATTGCATTAATAATTTTTAACCAGAGATTCTACTTCCATTGCATTGAGAGTTAAGATGTATGGCATACATCCTTGGGTAATGCTTAGAAGTCTTCAGATGAATGAAAATTTTTTGTGTCAAAAATTTCTGAGTATTCCTCTGGGTTTCAGGGAATCTTGTGGCCTCTTGCATGGCAACTGCTGTGAATTTTGCATCTCCCCTTATAATAGTCCTCACCAAATGACTGGAGACTTGACTCCAAATAGCTCCCTCCTTTAGCCTCTTCTGAATACTTCACCCAGAGTTGTCAACCCGTAAGGATAGCAATAAAAGTAAATTGGCTACTCCCTAGGGCGCATATTTGTAGTAGATTCCAGTAATATAATGACAGAAACATTCTTTAAATACTAATGGCCTGTCTTTTTATGCTTTTATAGGTTCTGTTATTGATTTTTTTATATTCCATTTTCTTGTTAATGGTTTAGAAATACAGTGTATAGTATCTAACTCACAATTATCATATTTAATTCCTTTTTTTCTTTTATTTGTAGCAATATCTGGGATTTCTTAAGAAGAGTAAGATGAGAATACAAGTAGTTTATCTTCAGCAGTGATGAAGATGGATATTTACTAGAGTGTATAAATGGCAAACAGGGAAACTAAAATGTTGAGATAAACTAGGATTTAAGTCATTGCTTCAGACAGCCTATAAAATTGTTATTAGGGATTTGCTACAGAAACAAAAGGAAACTGCTCTTTCTAATTGTTTTCTTGGTTTAATCATCCAAAACTTTAATAAGCTAGGTACCTAAATGGGAGATGGATTTTACAATTTTGGAATAACAGTATGTTTATATATCCATTTTGTACCTTCTTTGCAAATGAAAATATAATTCTGTCATTTTGGGGCTTCAGATGGACACACAAATTCTTACTTTCTTTACAAATTGGTCTTTTAAGAACCAGGTGGAACAGTCACCATAGTTGCATGGATGCATTTTCAATTACTCAAGGATTTATAATATTAAAGGTCTGCAATATGTCTTATTTATCTTTTCATCCTTCACTGGTCTAACCACAATGCCTTAACCAAAGTTCAGGGAATTTAATTGAATGCTCAGAGATGACTTCCCCTATTTTCTCAATTCTAAGATGCATGTATTTTCATATTTTAACATTTTAAAACTGAATTAACTATAATTATTATAAGGTTTTCCCCCAAGGTATGTTAATAAATCAGTTGTCTTTTTGAATTGATAATGTCTCAGAATTGGAGAAGTATGTAATCTGGAACCACAAAAATTCTCTCATTTTATTATTTCAGACATCACTCTACAACCTCAGGACTGAGTTGAAACATTTGTCCTTTACAATCAATACAATTAATATTTATTGAGCCATTTCCACCTGCCAGACACTGTGCTAGATTTGTTCTTGATTGAGAATTTTCTTCTCTTCAATGTAACTGGAATATTGAGATGCTTAGGGGTTTTTGTTTTTTTAAGGTGAAAAAACACTTCTCATAGGATGAGTTTTTGTTGTATTTCTTTGTTCTTTTTTTTTTTTTTAAGAAAAAGAACATTCTCCAGAATTAGCATACACTCAACCATTCAATGGTAGATCTCTTTGACTCTTAATTTTTGACAATCAGTCTGAATTCTCTGATGATTCAGTCCCAGTGGTTTTTCAAAATGTGTGCCAAGCTCAGCCAGAAAGCACACTCTGAAACTGCAGTGCCACGGGCAGGTCTAAGTACACAGCAGAAAGGCAGGCATTCCTAGAGCTGGATACATGAAAAGAGAGGGCTCCTACATTTTTAAGTGCAATGGACTGCCTGTCTACATCTCAGAGCACTGGGCTTTGTGGCATTCTGTGCTGTCTCAAATAGGAAGCAACCAATAGCCTTGAAACAGTCACTTAAAATAATCTGAAACATCTGCTTAGAAGAATTAGTACCTACATTTCCTTGCCCACCGCCTTTAGATTATGGATATTCTCTTAGTCTTACTGTACCTATATTAAATGTTAAAGGAAGAAAGGAGTAGAAAGTAAAATGATATACACATATCAAAAGGATGAACCTGATTCCCTCACCAAGATGCAATTCCACCATGAGATTGCACTTGTAAGTTATTGCTCTCAAATCAGGTGGTTATAGTTGAAACCCCAGCTGTACTACTTACTAACTGTGATCATGGCAATTTACTCCATTACTCAACGTCTCTGCATCTCAGTTTTAATATGTAGAACACTGAACAACATTTTTTTTCTTAAAGTTGTTGTCAAGATTAGAGAAGGTAAAGAGAAGAGGAAGCAAAGTGTTTCACAAGATCTCCACATAGCAATTGCTCAATAAACAAACCACATGTGGTTGCTGTTTTTATTGTTGCGTTATAGTTAATTGATCTCTTTCTACCTTGTCTTGTCAGTAAGTTGCCATCCAAAAGGAGCTCTAACTAAAAACGCAACCAATAGAAGAGTGATTTTCTTTAGCTGATTGCAAGAATTAAATTGTCACAAATCTCTCTATATACACAGAAAGAAGAAAATATTTTATGTTGGAGGCAACAATGAGTTTAACTTTCGTTCAAGCTGAGATGCAAGTGGTGAGTAAAGGAGATGACAACCCCAGGTCAAGGTCAGAATGGCTCAAGATGGGGGAAGCTAACAATATGGTTTCTCTTAACTGCACTCACTGCCCTAAGAAACCAGCAGGCATGCCAAGCTAAGAGCGTTACAAAGAACTGCCTTGGGGTTTGTTTTACCCTGAAGCACAAACCAGGGCAAGACAAAAGGAGTGAAACATTTTGCCCTGAAAATGAAAGAATCTTTGGTTTCTTTTCTTTTTTTTAAGAGAAATATTGTGGGTTTCGTATGCCCACCAAATAATCAGCTTCATTATTCTTTTGCTTAGTACAAGGTACTTTGAGGTTGTCTTGCATACTATCATCACTCTTTCAGGTGAAATTTCATCATTCATTCATTTGGACAATATTCATTGCTCTCCGAAAATGTGCCAAGAACTTCTCTAGAGGCTGGGGATAAACAGACAAGTTGGACATGCTCTCTAACTTCCGGAACCAACCTCTCAGACTTGTTAGTCATGTAAAAAAAAAAAAAAAAAAAAAGAACAGCATAGCAATGCAGCATGATAAGTGCTATAATTGAACTATAGAGAAAAATGGAAATTCTAAGGAATCAATTCTTTACCAAAGAGCTACTTCTCAAGAAAAAATGTTACTCTAAATAGATATTTAAATTACCTGACTTACTGAAGAAGTTCCAAGGCCAGGGAATATAAAACTATTTTACATTGCTGGAAGAAACCCAAACTGTTTACTGTTAAGATGCTTTTAGATATTTTTAAGATAGAATCACTTTCCCATTAGAGTAATGACTTCATTAGAGTAAAAGAAATCATACTTACTTGAGGTTAAATTGAATTTGTTTTCTGTAATAATTATGAATTATTAGTTTTTATTTTTCCAGCTATATGAAATGAAACTAACTCTTACAGGATTCTTAAGTCTCTATTGGATATATCTCCCTTAATAACTTACTAAAGATGCTGTAAAATTATTTTCAATTGGAAGGACCTCTTCCAAAATTCAGGGGCTGTAATTTCCAAATTCTTAAAGTTGAGGATAGTGAGAAACAAGACAGGTTTGGCAGTGTTATTGAAGCAATACTGAAAGAAAAAAAAATGAAACTTAAAGGTAAAAATCAGTTAAGGATAGTTTTAGAAACCCAAAGATTCAGTAACTTTAAAGGAATCACTAATATTTAACATTATTAAAACAAATAAGGAATTAACATCTCAAATATCCAACCTCTGGGTACATGATCTTAGATTTAGCTGACAAAATATTTCTTCAATTTCTAATGAAGAGTATATGTTTTGTTGTCTTTTTGGTTCCCTTTGTTAATTTAAAACATTCAGACTCAATTTATGACAGTTGTCAGCGAATTAGAGTTCTGATATGAAAAGTTTATGAATCCACTTAACTTATGTTGGATTTGCGGAAGAAAGCTTTCTGAATGATGTTGATGTTTCTGTAACTTCCTTGAGTCATTAAAACTCGGAGTAAACACCAGGATGATTTATGTAAAGGCAAACAAAGGAAAACATTTTCTTAATGACACCCCAAAACCTTATCCAGTTGAAATTTTGTTTAAGATTAAGTAATGGGTGCTTTATTTAGATTAATTAGCAAGAAGATCACAGTAGTCAATAGGTAACTGAAAGACACCATCTGTTCCCTTTTCCAGTTGTATCTATGAGCTTTGCATTGGTGTACCAGGGAACATAGGAGAATTAATTAGGCAGCAAATGAAATCTTCTCACAGATGGCACCCATTTGCTTCTCACAAATGCATACCAGCAAATTTGTGTGATTTTGCTTTAATCTTGCTTTTGCCTCCTTGAAAGTTTTGAAGGATCGCTGGACTCTGACCGCCAGTTGCTTATTTGGAAAAAGTACAAAAATGTAGAAAATTAGTGTGGAGCTTATTATTGAAAGAAAATGCCTGGTTAGAAATAACATCATGAGATCTTCATGAAAGCTTGAAATCTCACTTTGATAAGAGTTTAAATCAAGTGGTTTGTTTCTAATCCCAAGATTGTTGTTGTTTGTCTTTCTTTTTTATTGTGTGACTTTTAGTGTATCCTAAGAATTCTGTACACTAAATTCTCTAATGTCTTTGCATATCTATACAGAGATCTGATTTGTTTTATAAAAGCTGTCCTCCAAAGGTTGTGGTGATATAATTTAGAAAACACATATTTTTTAACATCTTTATTGGAGTATAATTACTTTACAATGGTGTGTTAGTTTCTGCTTTATAACAAAATGAATCAGCTATATGTATACTTATATCTCCATATCTCCTCCCTCTTGCGTCTCCCTCCCACTCTCCTTATCCCACCCCTCTCGGTGTTCACAAAGCACCCAGCTGATCTCCCTGTGCTATGCAGCTGCTTAAATTGATATTCTTATCTCTTTGTCCATAATGGTAACATCTATGGTTTGCTGATTTACTATTGTACTGAGCACAGAGCCTGATACATATAAGAGCTCAATAAATATGTGTTGCTTGGATGATGACTAAATAAATAATATAATCTGCTGATCAGTTTTTATGTTAATGAGTCAGCTGTGTTGAGATTATATAAGCTTCTGACCATTGCCTCCTTCTCTAGACTTTAAGGAGAGCCCTTGAATGTAAGAAGCACATTTTATTTTTGTTTTTATTCTAAATGCCTTACACATAGGAAATACATAATAACCATTGGTTAAATAATGGTGATTTTCAACAAACATATGCCTGATAACAGGCATACAACAACAGATTTCACAGTAGAAAATGAGAAAAAATAGAAAGCTTGTGGCATCTCAAGACTTTATATGAGATCCGAATGCACACTTATATGTATATGTGTGTACTGATTGCATTAATACGTTAATATTTTAATAGATGAACATGTAGGCCAATATATGTACTTCTTTGTTCTCTGGTTCTTTTGCCAAATGAGCAAGTTGAAATCAGGAATACTTGCCTGAATAGGTATCATTATGATTCTGAAAAAATTAAATAAATAAAACAGCTTTGCTACACTATGCCATTGTATACCCTCAAAAAACAAACAAAAAAAACCCCACACAATTATTGTGTACCTGTCTCCTTATAATGGCCTTTTTAAGAAGAAGCAATGTTAACTTATTTACCTTTAAAATTCCAGTTCCAGGTTTAGTGTAACCACGTATTTTACAAAATAAATATTAGAGAGAGAAGTAAACTGGATTACTATAGAGAAAGGCTTTCCTTAGGTAGCCAATTTAATGATGGGTTGACCATTGGAAAATACAATATTATGTTTTCCTTGATTACAAAATGTAAGACTTATTTGGTAAAGAGCAAAACCAGCATTCAATGATTTGTGAATGGGTTTAGCTACATGTATTCTATGGTAACATTATTATAATAATAAGTGTTTGTAAGCAAATGAAGTAATCAACATTATATCATGGTTACAAATAAACTATATAATCCATATAACGATATATAACTTAATAAATAAGTAAATATATATTGTTATAAATATATGTTTATGAGATGATTAGTGTAAAAATACCATCTATAAAACTATATAGAGAGCATAATCTTTTTGCTCCAATATATATAGTAACAAGAATATCTATAAGACTATACACAAAATTATTAAATAGTAATTACCTCTGAGTATCTGTATTTTTAATATTTCTACAATTAACATGTTTTGTTGTGTAATTAAGTACAATTTTAAAGACAAAATGCAGCATTTTTTTAGAGCAGATTTGAAGTATCCTGAAAAAGACATAGAAGAAAATTGAAAACTATCCCTAATATAATTACCCAGAGATAAACACCATAACATGTCATACACATACCTACAGTCTTTCTATTGTTAAATATATATAAAGATATATATTTTTAACACAGTGAGATAATGCATTGCCCCAGATTATATCTGCTTTATAAAAATTATATCTCAAAGAATGTCCCAAAGTGTAAGACTTTTTGAAAACATGATTTTTACTGACTGCAAAGTATTTTACATCATTTTATAAATCCTTAAGTAACTCTAGGGTTAGACATTTTGATTGCTTCCAGGTTTCCACTACCATAATAAATATTAAAATGAGCCTCCTTATAGATATTTCATTGCTGATGTTTTCTCAAAATAAGTATCTAGAAGAGGTTCTGTTTAGATACATATTATCAAATCATTCAACAGAAAACTTATAGCACACAGCAGGAAAGCATGAGAGTGCATATTCCTCTGCACTGAAAGAAAAAAAAAAATCCTTAAAAAGATTTCTATGTAAAAAATACCTTGACTTGATTTAAAAGAAATTATGAACTTACTGAGGCTTTCACCTATTTCACCTATTTCATAACCTCAGTCTGCAACCACTGTCAAAACTTTCTTAAGCATTTATCCAGTAATTTTCCATGTAAATGATGCATATATTGCACCTATATTGCATAGACATGAATGTGCATATGCATATATATGTATGCATATGTGCACATATGTTTATAAATATATACACACAAACATATATACTATTACATATGTCTGTGTGCATGTCTGTGTTCCTTTTCCCAAAGAGAAGTATGTTACCTCTTATTCTGAACTTTTCCTCTCAGTTAATAACATATGTTGCCTATCTTTCTATATCAGCATGTGAATCTATCTCATTCTTTAATGATTTTCTAATGTTGCATAGTATTTTAATCTTTTTTATGCTATAAAATATTTCATGATATGGATATACATTATTTAACAGTTTCTTATGCATGAGCATTTAGGATGCTTCTAGAAATCATTTTTAATATATATAATAAAATATACAAAAAAGGAGGCCATAATTATTTTACTTGACTTGGCAATGGAGTGTGTTCAACTTGGTCATTGAATTCTTTCGTGTGTGCATTAATTGCCTGTTCTTGTGTATATCTATTTTTATTAAGTTATTAATCCTTTCCTCAAATTTATGAGTTGCTTCTATACTTAGAATACCTTTTTGACATGTTACTAAAATATATTTTGTCATTCCTGTTTTTTGTTTTTTAATATATATTTTAATTTTAATTTTTCCAAACATATTATTCTTTTCCACTAAAATTTTTGTTTTTTATTATACTTATAAAACCTTCTCTACCTAAATTATTTGTCATCTATATTTTCTTGAAGTTCTATTATAAATGACTTAAACAATTAATTAGTTTTGTTTGTAAAGCCACTTTCTGAGACTTCCATATCATAATATAGCAAAAACTTGAACTGAAAAAACTGGTAGATTTCATGTTATAAAAGAGGCCACAGATATAGTGCCATTTCTCTGCTGTGCATTGAGAAGAGTTGCTCTAATCTACTTTTCACTGCTGATGTTAAAAAAAAAGTGGGGGATGTAGTCATTGAAAGGGTCATGTAATTTTTAATGGGGTAACCTATCGTCATGTCCAAATGCCCGCTGAAGTGATTACATTCTGCTTATAAGCGGTAGCAGTATAATTTCAATTAGAATGGCATCAAATGGACTGATATAAACCTGAGGGTTTGAAACCCACTTAGGTCACTAGAAGATAAATGAGATATGTGACTGGAGATAAGCTCAGAGGTAAAATTAATTTTTAGGCTGTTTCTAACAACCAAAAGACAATGGCCTGTTTTCAAGATGGACAGATATGAGAAAGAAGGAAAGGGAAGGGGTGGGGAGAAGAAAAGGAAGTGATAGAATATACAAAATATAATAGCAAGATTTATAAGGTCTATTCCATGCCAGGCACTGTTCTGAGCGCTTTAAACTGAATTTCCATAACAACGCATCCCCATGATACAGATGAGGAAAAGGATATGATATGATAAGTGATCAGAAAGATGAAATGATTACCCAGCTCACACAGTCATTAAGGGGCAGAGATGACATTTGACCCCAAGCATTCAGACTTTAGTGTCCATCACTCTCCACTAAGCTATATTTTCTCAAAAGCCCCATTTCTTCTCATTCTGAATAGCATCCTCAGAAAGAAGTTCTTGGCAGTTGGTTTTTAATTTTCCAATCTCCTCCTTGTTTACTATATTCCCTATTCAATAATTAAATGAGTTAATATTTACAAAGTGCTTAAAACAATGGTTGGCACAGAGTAAGCAGCATATAAATTTTATTATTGAATAAAATAAAGAAGCTCAATCATCTTTATTGAATGCTTATTGTGTTGCAGGCACTCTGCCAGATGCTGGAAATACAAAGTTGAACAAAAGATATAAAAGCCCTATTCCCTTTGACCTACAGTCAAGTAGAGAAAAAAAAGACATTTAAAGTAAATTTTCACAAATTTCATAGCTCTTGTGAAAAGTGTCATATAGAGAAGTATGGTATATCTTGAGGGCAGTCAGGTTAAAATCTAGCTCACAAAAGATCCTAAGGTGCTGACCATTGATCTGAAGACCAAGAGATGGTAAGAAGGTAGGCAAAAAGAAAGTTGGGGTGAGAGCCTTCTAGGAAGAGGGAAACTCAAGTGCAAGGGCCCTGAGGCAGAAGGGAGACTGGCCACCTGGGAGGTCTTAGAAGAGGGCCATTATGTTCAGTTCATATTGAGCAAAAACAAAGGGGACATCCAGACAAACTTCAGGTGGGACCTCAACTCTCCACTGGGCCTGTCTCAGCACACCCTTAACTTTTATTTCAGCTCACATCTCTATAATACCTACTGCTGTGGACCACTCACTCCCTTTCTCATCAGCCTTCCTTGCCATGGCTCTTTCCTGGTGTTCTAGGTGGAATTCTAAACACACTTTTCCTCTCTTTACCTGTTGGGCATCCCAAGGTTCCATCTCAGCCCCTTTCTCTTACACTATAGACATGACCCAGATGAGCTCATCCACTGTTAAAACTTCACTGCCGTCTGTTTCCTGGTGACACCCAAATCTGCACACACAGTTTGATTTTCTGCACTGAATTCAGAAGCTATATATTTGTATATTCAGTTCCCTAATACATGGTATCCCTGTGTGTCTCCTGAACACGTGCAAGTCAGTATGTTCAAACCTGAACTCCTCCATCCCCTGCCAGGCTTTCTCCTGTCTGTGTTTCAGTTTTTAGTTAGCGGCACCACTGTTTACCAGTTGCCTAAGCCAAACACCTAGAAACCATCTCTCACTTCTTTCTCTCCTGTATGTTTAATCAGTCACCAAATACTATCGCCTCTACTTTCTTCATATTCCCGGAACCTCTTAACTTCTGTCTAGGCCCATTAGTTCAAGTTCTACTTATTTTTTGCCAGTGTTGTGTACTGGGCAACTAAATGCTTTCCTTGTCACCAGCTTTGTATCTAATGATTCATCTCTCATAGCATTCCTGGGTTGATCTTTCAGACCTATAATGTGCTCACATATTCCGTCCCTCTTTAAAAATCCCTTTGTGACTGAACTGCCTGCAAAATCAAATCAGAACATAAGGCCTCCATGATGTAAGTTCCATGTGTAATGCTCTGTCCTGGCCACTCTTCCCCTTTTTGTTGATTCTCATCTCATGCAAAACTTCTTGTTGATTCTGAACACAGTCATGACCTTCCTCCTCAAGTCTTTTGTAAATGTTTGCCTCTGCCCTTTTTCTTAATACTCCCCAGGCTAATCCCTTCTGTCTCAATAAACCTGCTGTGATCCAATCCTGGGACAGGACTTTATTCTTCGCTTGAGGCACAGGTATCTCCTCTCTAACAGGGCTGCCGTGATGATGCTTTGGTCCCCAGGTATCGACGTCAACCATGACCCAGATCCAACAGTCCTGAAGTGACTGTGTGCTTCCCTCCCACAGTGTACCAATGTAAGTGGTAACAGTTGTCCTTGGGGAAGCACTGAGAAATCATGTTCACTTGCCCTCGTGTTGCAGGATCCTTTCTCCTGGATACTGGCTTCTCCTTTAGTCAATGGGTTCTGAGTTGGAAAGCTGTCTCAGATCGAACACACTGCAAAAGTGTGAAACATACGGATCTAGCTTCTATGCATATATTACCTCTAATAGTTAAAAAAAGACAGGCAGTATTATTAACACTTTACCAATAAGAAAAGCAAGGCTCAGTGAGGTTATATAATATGCCAGTGTAATGAAGTATACAGACTGTGCCACTGTTGGAAAGAAGGTCTGCCTTAGACGGCAGCTCATTCCCCTCCCACCAACCAATGCAGGCTCCATACAAACAACATAATCTGACTTAAAAGTACCTTTACCTTTAGGGGTTCTTCCATATTCCCTAGAGATCTAAACCTGTCCCCTTTATATCAGCATAGTAAGACTGTTTTGGTTCAATTCCTGCTTAATTCCTAATTAGTTTTCTATCTTAGAGTAAATCATCTTTCTATAGATGAGTTTTACTTATAAAATATTAATATCAGTAGTACCTATATGATAGAGTTGGTGTGAAGATTAAATGAGATAAAGTATATAAAGGGCTTAACAGGATATGGGGCATGTAATAAGCTCGTTACATGTTAGCTGTCATCAATGTCATCAAATTATTTTTGTTGTTATTACTAATTGAATAAAATACGTAAAGCAATTAACACAATATCTTGAACAAAAGTATTCTCTATTGTTATATGGTTTTAATATTAGTAACACCATTAATAATATAATTATTATTCACATTTGGGGGATATATAAATGCATCAAGGTAGCACCTGTCCTACCCTGTTTTCAAAATATGTTCATATTTAGCAGTGCTCTCAGGTATAGGGCAACTGTATATACATTGTTGAAACCTGAATGTGTTTCTAAAAAATATATACTTTGTGTTTTCCACTGTCTTAATTATTAGAAGATCATCACTGTGCTGCAGTGAAAATCCTTGATACCACTCTTAGATGTGGCCTCAAGTCTGAATGTCTACGCACGTCTGAGTCAAATTACCTCAGAACTCAGGTACATTCGTTCAAGTTCCTAAACTGGGAACAGTCCAACCCATCACCCCAATTCACTGATGTGAAAGCAAAATCAGACATCCATTTTAGAAAACCATTTGATATAGTGTTAAACATACAACTTACCTAGGATTGACCTAGCAAAGCTACTCCTACATATTCACTCAAGAGAAATTAAAACATATATCCACGAAAGGCTAAACGTTTATAACAGCTGTGTTCATAACAGCCAAAAACTGCAAACAATCACAATGCCCATCAAGTAGTGAAAGGATACATAATTGTCAGATGTCTGTCCAATGGAAAACCATTCAGCAAAAAAAGGAGAAACTACTGAGATATGTAACGACAGGGATGGATCTCAAAATATTATCTACAGTGAAAAAAGCCAGACATAAACGGATAACTACTGAATGATTCCCTTTGTATGTCATCCAGAAAAGACAAAACTACAGGGATAAAAATCATATGTGTGGTTGCCAGGGGCTGGGTGTAGGGGGCAAGGGATTTATGACAACGAGGGACAAGGAAATTTTGGAGGGTGATGGATTATGATAATGGTTATGTCTGTATACATTTGTCAAAATGTGTTGGACTGCAAACTTCAAGTGGATGGATTTTAATAAACCATAAATCTGTCATTTAAAAAATACAGTGAAAGAATGCTTTCTGTGAAATATTTCACAAAATTAGCAAAAAAGTCACATAAAAGTCTTTTAGCTGCAATCCGAATATGATTATGATACAATAATATTTAATTACACTGCCTCTTTGTGCTTCAACAATTTCATTCATTTGATATATATCGAGTTCCTGTTATGTACTCTAGGTATCAAGTCTCCCTAATTAAGTAGGAAATTCAAGACGCTGTGAAGACTTTTGACTTAGACACATTGGTCTGGAAGTCTCTGCCTTGACAGTGTCTGGCTTGTATACCTGTGCCTGGTGAAATATGAGACCAGAGGAGGAAAAACCAAAGAAAAGAAAATGTAACTGGACTACTGACCATTCCTGACTTTCAGGATGCTTTCTAAGTGAAAATCCCTTTTTGTCTCCCACTCTTTCTTTAAGTTGTCTTCCCATGGCTACATTTTACTGCCTCTGGATGGGAATTCAGGCAGGCCCCATGATTTTTCTGGTTATGCTAATATAACACTCTATGGTCACTCTAAGTTGAAAGGTATAATCAAAATTTGGAACACCCAGTGTAATACACAAATCAATGCTTCAAATTTCATCCAGAGGCAACATTTCAGATTTTGATCAACCGTGGATTTGCCACCTGCCCACAGGAGCTTGTCGTCTGCTTTCAGGGAAGGGATTTTCATTGACTTCTTTTTATCCACACTCATTTTCTTCCCCATTTACCACCCAACCCACATCTAAATGTTATAAGTGATCCCTCCCTGGTGGGAGAATATGGTGAAAAACGAGGAAGAAGGAGCGGGGCATGGTTATTTGACTCTCATGAGTAAATCGAAACAAAAAATAATAATAATAAAGTACTCTTGATAGCTGAGAACTCTCAGGTAGCTGGCCTGGCAACTAACTTGGTGCTGATCATAAATAATTTCACATCATATCAATTTCGGAAAAGGTTACTCTGTAACTATGATGGAAGGAGACACAAACAAGGGCGCTTGGGCCACCCCAGAAAGGATAAAACGTCTTTGTTGCCTGGCTAACGTGAAGGACCATTGGTTCTTTATCGATGACAATTCTGTCTAACTTTGTTAACATTACGTCCTTTGCAAAAGGTACTCAGAGGCCCATCATATAACTACCCTTTGCTTTCTGATAGCTTCCAATACAGAACAAGCCCTCACTTTCTTAAATCTCCCCAGTCACCCATGCAAACCTAAACCTTATCACAAGCATGTCCTAAGCCCTTTATCTGATCAACCCCACAGCTCTTCATGGTATAAGGTTTCCCTTGCTGCAGCAAGTTGATAAATCTAGCATCATTTGATTACACATGCATTTTTTCTTGCCTGGGTTTTATTATTTGTAAGATGGTTTTGCACTCTCTGAGCTTGGCAAACGTTTAATAGCTGATTCTTTCTCTTATAAGAATGCCCATTGGCTCCTTAGACTTCATGTGGGGTCGTTCCAGCCAGAACACTTGTTTCATGGAGGTGCATTCTGTTTCTCCATTGCAGCCACACTTAGCCTCTGTTTATTTCAGAGTTCTGCTCCACATAAACTCTCCACTGGACTCCCAGGAGGTCCTCCTAGGAAGAAGTTGAAAGACTCTAAGATGATGAAAAGCCAGATCACCTACATCCCCAATAAGTCTCAGCTCTGATCCAAGGGAAAGTGTCATGCATCCTTTTTGCTTGATACACTTTTGTGTGTGTGTGTGTGTGTGTGTGTGTGTGTGTGGTACGCGGGCCTCTCACTGTTGTGGCCTCTCCCGCTGCGGAGCACAGGCTCCGGACACGCAGGCCCAGCGGCCACAGCTCACGGGCCCAGCGTCTTCGCGGCACGTGGGATCCTCCCGGAACGGGGCACGAACCTGAGTCCCCTGCGTCGGCAGATGGACTCCCAACCACTGCGCCACCAGGGAAGCCCTGCTTAATACACTTTGGTAGAGAAGGCCAGTCCCAATGCAGCTGTAGCTCTACCTCACCCTTACAGCAAGGTTGCTTACCTGCCCAGATATCTTGCAATCTGGCTCTCTCCGGTGAGAGTCAGGCATCATTTCTTTGTGCACCCCAATTTCAGGAGACTCAAAGCACAGCTTATGCCAAAGGAAAAATCTCTCCTGATATTTCTCACTCTATCTAAAATCTCTCACTCTTTTGTGGGATTTTAGACTGCCTGCCAGTTCCTAGGAACCTGGACTTTACTTGTTAGCCAATCATGTCCCTTTCGGGACCTCCACATCTATTGCACATAGTGGCTGGTGCCTTGGTCAATAGGACCTATACAAAATCCTGTTTTTCCTCTAACACCGTACCCATTTTAATAATTTCACTTTTCTGCAATTTATAGAAGTCAGAAATTCAAAATAGAACTCTGCTTACTCTTTCCCTGAATTTATGTTTTTACTCTGAACTCCTATTTCCAATGATAGTACACTAAAATGTGTATGGCTTCAATCTATGATTTTAAGTAAATTTAGTGCCATACCACGATTATTTTTCAGTCAAATCAAGATTATTATTTCAGTCCCAGTCAGGTCTATGGATGCCATTTAGGTTTTCCTTCCCTGTCCCCCTTCTCCACCAGCTATGTCCCCCCATTTCTACATACCCTTTGCCCACTGCCTATCCATGACAGGCTGGGAGTAATCTGCTTACATGATAGTCGCAACTGGCGGCATTCTTATTGCATTTTCCTTCTGGATTGTTTTTCATTATTTTTGGCGAAATTCACGGTGTCTTTTACGAAGAGGAAAGGATATTTGGATTTTTTCTTTCTCGCTTTAAAAATTAATGTTTGATTTATTACAGTAACCAATTAAAATTCTTAGTTCCTTAACGTCCTTTTAAGTCCAGTTTGGAAACCTTATTCTATCTGTATTCTAGCTGATTTTAGCTATCATTTTAAAGGATCTTTTGAATAATTTTTGGTTCCATTTGCAAACTTTTAAAATGAAGCCCTTTCAAATATTTTAGTTTTTAACTTTAATATTTTTAATTCCTCTTTAACTATTTTACATGACCTAATAATTACAATGCCTATCTGATAACTTACGGCATTAACTAACAGCATTGATTACGTAAGAAACACAGGGTTTCCCTGGTGGCACAGTGGTTAAGAATCCACCTGCCAATGCAGGGGACACAGGTTCGAGCCCTGGTCTGGGAGGATACCACATGCCATGGAGCAACTTAGCCCGTGCGCCACAACTACTGAGCCTATGCACCACAACTGCTGAAGCCTGCGTGCCTAGTGCCTGTGCTCCACAACAATGAAAGCCACAGCAGTGAGAAGCCCGAGCACCAGAACAAAGAGTAATTGGCAACAACTAGAGAAAGCCCGCGCACAGCAACGAAGACCCATCACAGACAAAAATTAAATAAATAAATAATTTTTTTTAAAAAAAAATAGTCATCATTTTCTATACTTAGTGGTTATAAGAAGCAATAGATTATTTTATATTCATCCTCATTATTCATAGACTTCATGTATGCTATTTGCTAAAATTTATTTGTGACTTCAAAATCAATATTTGTGGCATGTTCAAGGTCATTCACGGGCATGTGAATGCACAGGGCAGAGAAAAATTTTGATTGCCTTCCCAATGAATTCAAAGGTGGTTTTCAGTAAACAAGTGTCCTTTCTACAGTCTATTTAGTGCTATATTTTTTCTGCAGTTTTGTGTTTTGTTGGTTATTTCTCCGTTTAACAATGGTTCC
Source organism: Grampus griseus (assembly GCF_964374135.1). Classification (NCBI taxonomy): domain Eukaryota; kingdom Metazoa; phylum Chordata; class Mammalia; order Artiodactyla; family Delphinidae; genus Grampus; species Grampus griseus. The sequence goes on along the minus strand of NC_139018.1, from coordinate 16,229,375 downwards.
CAAGCACAGTGTTGAAGTGCTGGCTATTGTCTCTAGGTACAAGAGGACGGTGATGTGTCTTATGAAGAAAATAGGTGCTTTCGGTAAACTTCATTCCTGCTGTTCCTTCATGGCTATTGGCCACACATGAGTTCAGTGTTCATGAATAAACAATATATATTAAATAAGGTGTCTTACTTATGAAACACACATAAAACAAGTTTAGGTATTGATTTGTTAATGAAAATGTTATGATCAGAGGCTCACGAGCTAATTCTTTATTTCCCCTAAGAATAAGTTTAGTACTCGCTAATTCAGTGTTCATGGTGACCTACACATAGAACATAACTCATGTGAACGTGAGAGTCAATGCTACCCTCCGAAAAGAAAAAAGCTGCCAGTTAAACTATGACACACTATTAATTGAAAGACACACCAAGATTTCAGCAATAAATGTGTCTCAAATATGAAAAATACCTCAGAATTAATTAAAAAATCGACAAATATTTGATACGTTGATAAATAATGCTTATAAATCTGTTGAGTTACACTTATAATTACAGTGACCTTTAATTTCTCTTGGATCTTCCATCAGTGAGAGCAAACTTAGAACTGATTTCAACTCAAAATCAAAAATCTAAATTACCTGCTTAATTACACAATTTGGAGATATTATATTAGACGAAGTTCTATTAAAATTATAATTACAAAAAATAACAAATATGTGCAGATTTCTTCATAAAACTAATTTTAAAAATCACATTTTAATTTTAATTGTGTAAGCTTACAGTAGAAGGTATCTCAGGTTTGGTGAAATCTGGTATTGCCCCCAATGCCTTAGAATGTCCCCCTCGCCCTTGTTCCCTGATACACTTTCACTATTCCAAGGTTTTAGGTCAACACTTGTGTCTCTGTGCTCTTTCCTGATGCCACCAGAGAAAGTTAAATACTGTCTCCTATCCCTCATCTCGATGAATCTATCACATATGATTTATGTCTTTAAAATCATATTAATATATACTTATTTATTTAGGTTATTCTCTTCCCATTATGTGGCAGAGATTTGTCCTTATCTGAATCCTGAGTGTCCCACATAGCAGGTCCTCAATACATATTATTTCTTTTTTAAAAATATCTGTCTGCCATGTGCCAGGCCCTGGGCTAAGCACTGTGGATAAAATGTCAAGTGAGGATGGCTCTGACTTCCAAAAGATTACAGTTGAGTAAGGAAAGCATAGGGTGCTACTTGAGAACATACCAGAGGGTCCACATCAGATGGAGGTGGTGAGATGGGGGAGGGAGGGCCAGGAAGATCATACAGGAGACTCAGTTCGAAGTTTGCATGTGAATTAAGTGGATGAAGAAGATGTCAACAGAATGAACTCAGAAGTTGTGTCTCCTTGTCAAGAAAATCCTCATGAATTATCAAAAATTCATCAAACAGTATTGAATAAAAGAGATCTATCATCCAAAGTTCATAAACAAATGCAAGATTTAATCAAACTCAAAGTTTGTGTTATTAGAAGCAAAATTGGGGGAAAATGTAATACTTGATAAAGAAGACATCATAGAGAATGATGGCTGGGCTTTGGTTTAAATGATTCATGGACATAGTTAATCAAAAAAATAATTCTAGAAGAGAAGCAGTTACTTCTGTTGTTGGCTTGGTTTTGCAGGTGTGAGGGGGGTACTAGCAAAGGAAATTGAGAAATTTGTGGCAAAACAGAACAAAAAGTAGTTTAGGGAGCAATTCATAACTTCATCTTAAAATAAAACGTTTTAACTTTCTACTTGTCTAAAACATTGATTAGAGCTAAAGACCGAACAGTCACCAGTCCTTGTCTCTGACTCTTAATGTGCAGTTCAGGCTGGAGGGAAAGCTCAGAGAAGCCTGTGGTGTGGGCAGAATTTGTATGGCAGTGGTATCCTCCATCTCAAGAGAAGGTAAGGACTTAGCCACTTGAAATGTTGGGTGTCTCCCTCAACAGTTTTAAGATTGTCTGTGCCAAACAGTCCCTGAAGACACATTAGGGCATTTGGGGCCAGATATGGTGCTCCAGAACGAGCACTGTCTAATGCACAATCTAGTGAGAGACATGCATGCAAACAAGTGTAATACATTATGTAATTACTTAAACAGAGATGTATCTAGAGTGAGCTGGGGGATACAGGGACCTTGCACTTGACCAGTAGATGTTTAATGTCAATTTCAATGTTAAATAGGAGTTGGTTTAGAAAATACAACAAATGTACTAATGAATTCCCATTTCTTTCATTTTCCATAATTTGGGCTTTATAATTGTTTTTGTTTCCTATAACATTTGTAGAGGGCACTGCACTTCAAAATGTGTTCTGGGGGGTTCCCAAGGGTTCCTGAAACCTTCCAGCAATACCCACAGAGGGAATATAGGAGTGGGCAGCATTTCAGTAAAAGGAGCTCCACTTTTATAGGTCTTGTTTGTTCAGGTTTCAACGTTAGTATTTCATTTGAACAAATAGTTCCATGACCAAAAATTTAGGAATAAAAGTGTTAACAGCATAAATTATTATACATGTTCACTCTTAGCAATAATTAAGGGCTATGTTTTTAATATAGGAAATAAGAATGACAAATATCATCAGGTTTACATTTGCTTACAGTTGATCTATGGTGACTACCTAATACATATTTAAAAACTACGTAAGTCTTACAAAACCAAAATGATTTCTATGACCACAATGATTGATACAGATAGGTCTTAGAATGCCATAAAAAGAATTGGATTAATAGCAAGAAGGTATAATATATTTCAACAACATAGAAAAACAAAACAACTGTGGAGTACTTTTCTCCTTTTACAGGTTTCATAACAGAAGAAAAAATAAAATAAAAAATTGATAACTGTTGTCTTCTGAGCCCTGATCCATTAATACAGCTAGCTAAATATAAACATCAAATAGTTTAGGGTGGGGGGAAAGAAAACCCGCACTACATCTGTGAAGAAAAAAAAAAAAAAGAGGATGAGAGTTAGAACATTTCTCCATATTAAAATTTAATTTAAAAAGTGGATAGAGTTTAAAAAGTGCTTTAAAAATAGTTGCCAATAAATTAAGTTGTTAAATTTAACAATGACCCATACTACCTCACTCCTTCCCAGAATTGACATCCACTTTCCCTCTTTTGTGCCTCTGATTAATGCAACACTTATAATACATGGCAATACAGTGGGTGTACAGCACTGTAATGAGCTAAGGTGCCTAAATCTTGTAAAGATTCTATAACCAGCAGCTGGAAACTAAAATTAGGATGAAATCTTTTAAGTCCAAATAATGTTAACTTCCCCTAACATCTGTCAAAGACTCGGCCTTTAATCTTATGATTAGAAATGGGTATTGCCACATGAACAGAGTTTTCCTGGTTAACCCAGTCATTGTCATTGTTCAAGTGAATTTTATGGTGATTTTATGGTAGAATTTCAGTTAATTCTCTGAAGATTCTACCACACAAGGACAGAGGAGACACCTGAAAAGCAAGAATTTTTTTGTTTTGTTTGTCTTGTTTTGTGCTACTTTCTATTATCTCTGTGAGCTCTCTAAAGGAGAGAAGTAGTTCTGGCTTCTGCATGGAATGATCAAAATCTTTGCTCCGAAGGGGCCAGAGTCAGGGAAAGGTTCTTTGAGACCCAGTGGATTTTCTCTTGGAGATACATACCTTTCTTGAAAGCTTATCTTTTCACTTTATTATTTTTTTCCCCTCATTCTGCATCTCTTAAAAATCTGGAAGATTGGGCTTCCCTGGTGACGCAGTGGTTGAGAGTCTGCCTGCCGATGCAGGGGACACGAGTTCGTGCCCCGGTCCGGGAGGATCCCACATGCTGCGGGACCCATGAGCCATGGCCGCTGAGCCTGCGCGTCCGGAGCCTGTGCTCCACAACGGGAGAGGCCACAACAGTGAGAGGCCCGCGTACAGCAAAAACAAACAAACAAAAAAAATCTGGAAGATTGGTGAGGACCAATGAGATGGAGACACATTACAATTTTTTCCTAAGGGTGTGGGATTAAATACAAGATGCATAAATAAATATGGATTTCAGATAAACAAGGAACAATCTTTAGCATAAGTATGTCACATGCAATAAATATTGGAGACATATGATTGATCAATATGTATTATCCAGAGAAACAGAGCCAATAGAAGATAGATATGTGGAGATATATATTATATGAGTTTTATCATAAGGTATTGACTCAAGTGATTATCAAGTCTGAGAATTTCCATGATCTTTCACAAACTGCCGTCTTCAAGCTGGACACCCAGGAAAGCAGGTGGTGTAAATATGAAGACTTGAGAGCCAAGGAGCTGGTATAGATTCCAGCCTAGATCTTCAGGTCCAAGAACGAGGAGCACCAAGGGCAAGATTCATGTCCCTGCTCAAACAGTCAAGCAGAGAATGTGAATCCTTCCTTTCTCCACTCTTTATTCTATTCGGACCCTCAACAGACTGAATGATGCCCTCCCACATTGGGGAGGTCAACCTGTGTTACTTCATCTAACAACTTGAATGCTAATCTCTTCCAGAACCACCCAGAAATTATGTTTAACCAGACACCTGGCCATCCCATGATCCAATTAAGTTGACACATAAAATTAACTATCATACTGTACTAAAAACTTTATTTTTCTGAAACACTGATTTAACTGACTATCCTGTATTTTTTTAATTTTTGCTAAATCTGGTAGCCCTACTAGGCACATAGATATTAAAGTATGTTTGTGCATTTGGTGACATGAATTTCTAAAGTTCAATTACAGCATATCTCATTGCATTTCCATAGGAAATATTTTACTTTCTCTAAAATATTGGAGTGAATTTAAAGGTAAATTATAAATAATTTTAAATTATTGTTTGTTTTTCATATTACTCATACAATTTCTCCCTCTATTAGTTCAGAAAACAAGCAGTTTGATTCCACCTGACTTCTTTAGATGATATAACTTGGTATGATTGGGAATGAAACACTGACAATGATTCACTGAAATTATAACTAATATTTATAAATGGCTTCAAGATTTATAGATGGAAAATATTCCCCAAACCTCCAGTATTTTCATTATAATTTTTTCTATTTCTTTGTAAATATCATTATACCTTAACTCACAGAAAAAAAGATTATGCTCTCAAGCTGAGAGGCTGCAAAACTTTCTTTTTCCAATAAGAAATTCATTAATAAATCATTCATTAAACTTTAATAAATCTCTTTTCCAGAGGTACACTCTGCTCCATTGAGTATCAAAATCTTGTAACAGCTAATTACGAAATGTGAAGGTTACATATTCTCCAGCCCAATAACTTTAAGATGCTAAACAAAAGATCAAAAATTATTTTCAATAAAATTCAGTAAACCAAAAAGTGTAAATAGCATGGGTGAAGAAGCTTGGAATTGTCAATATGGCTTCTATATGAGAATTTACTTCTTTTGTAAGTAAACAAGAAAAATAATTTAGGCAAAACTAATTTTACTACCCTTCACTTTGATTTAAATGGTGGTGTTATAAACACAGATTAAAAAAATAGAATCTATTTAAGAAAATGTTGCATAAATTTGTAGGTTCTTAAATAATTTTGCTTATTTAAAAGTAAAATGTTTCAAATATGTAATGGTAAATATGTAAAATATCTATGTCCCCTATATTAACTGATCAAGAAAAATAGAAAAGAAAATTAGAATGTTTTTAACAATAAGTAATTGATAGGAGCAGGTAAATTTATTTATGAAAAATCTGGCTGAATTTTGCTAATTAAAGAACCAGAATTTAAAGATAAAATGTTTTGAGTTTGAACTTAGACTAGGCACAATATAACTGTATTTCTCTATAAATGAACCAGCACATTGAGTACAGCTTTCTGCCATGCTGATCCTAGCTCCACGAGAGAGGGCTAAGCTATACTTATCCAGTGGTGGGTCACACTTCAGAGGCTGCTGGATTTTATTTTTTTTTAACATCTTTATTGGAGTATAATTGCTTTATAATGGTGTGTAAGTTTCTGATGTATAACAAAGTGAGTCAGCTATATGTACACATATATCCCTATATCCCCTCCCTGTTGCATCTCCCTCCCACCCTCCCTATCCGACCCCACTACGTGGTCACAAAGCACCAAGCTGATCGCCCTGTGTTATGCAGCTGCTTTCAATTAGCTATTTTATATTTGGTAGTATATATTAGTCCATGCCACTCTCTCACTTTCTCCTAGCTTACCCTTCCCTCTCCCTGTGTCCTCAAGTCCACTCTCTACATCTGTGTTTTTATTCTTAACCTGCCCCTAGACTCTTCAGAACCTTTTTTTTTTTAAGATTCCATATATATGTGTTAGCATACAGTATTTGTTTTTCTCTCTCTGACTTACTTCACTCTCTATGACAGACTCTAAGTCCATCCACCTCACTACAGATAACTCAATTTCATTTCTTTTTATGGCTGAGTAATATTCCATTGTATATATGTGCCACATCTTCTTTATCTATTCATCTGTCAATGGACACTTAGGTTGCTTCTGTGCCCTGGCTATTGTAAATAGTGCTGCAGTGAACATTGTGGTACATGACTCTTTTTGAATTATGGTTTTCTCAGGATATATGCCCAGTAGTGGGATTGCTGGGTTGTATGGCAGTTCTATTTTTAGATTTTTAAGGAACCTCCATACTGTTCTCCATACTGACTGTATCAATTTACATTCCCACTAACAATGCAAGAGGGTTCCCTTTTCTACACACCCTCTCCAGCATTTATTGTTTATAGATTTTTTGTTGATCGCCAGTCTGACCAGGGTGAGGTAATACCTCATTGTGGTTTTAATTTGTATTTCTCTACTGATTAGTGATGTTGAGCATCCTTTCATGTGTTTGTTGGCAATCTGTATATCTTCTTTGGAGAAATGTCCATTTAGGTGTTCTGCCCATTTTTGGATTGGTTTGTTTGTTATTTTGATATTGAGCCACACGATCTGCTTGTGTATTTTGGAGATTAATCCTTTGTCAGTTGCAATGCTTGCAAATATTTTCTCCCATACTAAGGGTTGTCTTCTTGTCTTGTTTATGGTATCCTTTGCTGTGTAAAAGCTGTTAAGTTTCATTAGGTCCCATTTATTTATTTTTGTTTTTATTTCCATTTCTCTAGGAGGTGGGTCAAAAAGGATGTTACTGGAATTTATGTCATAGAGTGTTCTGCTTATGTTTTCCTCTAAGAGTTTTATAGTGTCTGGCCTTATATTTAGGTCTTTAATCCATTTTGGGTTTACTTTTCTATACGGTGTTAGGAAGTGTTCTAATTTCATTCTTTTTCATGTAGCTGTCCAGTTTTCCCAGCACCACTTATTGAAGAGGCTCTCTTTTCTCCATTGTATATTCTTGCCTCCTTTATCAAAGATAAGGTGACCATATGTATGTGGGTTTCTCTCTGGGCTTTCTACCCTATTCCACTGATCAATATTTGTGTTTCTGTGCCAGTACCATACTGTCTCGATTATTGTAGCTTTGTAGTATAGTCTGAAGTCAGTGAGTCTGATTCCTCCAGCTCTGTTTTTCTTTCTCAAGATTGCTTTGGCTATTCAGGGTCTTTTGTGTCTCCATACAAATTGTGAAAATTTTTGTTCTACTTCTGTGAAAAATGCCACTGGTAGTTTGATAGGGATTGTATTGAATCTGTAGATTGCTTTGGGTAGTATAGTCATTTTCACATTGTTGATTTTTCCAATCCAAGATCATGGTATATCTCTCCATCTGTTTGTATCATATCTAACTTCTTTCATCAGTGTTTTCTAGTTTTCTGCATAAAGTTCTTTTGTCTCCTTAGGTAGGTTTATTCCTAAGTATTTTATTATTTTTGTTGCAGTGGTAAATGGGAGTGTTTCCTTAATTTCACTTTCAGATTTTTCATCATTAGTGTATAGGAATGCAAGAGATTTCTGTGCATTAATTTTGTATCCTGCTACTTTACCAATTTCATTGATTAGTTCTGGTAGTTTTCTGGTAGCATCTTTAGGATTCTCTATGTATAGTATCATGTCATCTGCAAACAGTGACAGTTTTACTTCTTCTTTTCTGATTTGGATTCCTTTTATTTCTTTTTCTTCTCTGATTGCTGGGGCTAGAACTTCCAAAACTACGTTGAATAATAGTGGTGAGAGTGGGCAACCTTTTCTTGTTCCTGATCTTAGTGGAAATGCTTTCAGTTTTTCACCATTGAGAATGATGTTGTTGGTTTGTCATATATGACCTTTATTAGCTTGAGATAAGTTCTCTCCATGCCTACTTTCTGGAGGGTTTTTAACATAAATGGGTGTTGAATTTTGTCAAAATCTCTTTCTGCATATATTGAGATCATCATATGCTTTTTATCCTTCAATTTGTTAATATGATTTATCACATTGATTGATTTGTGTGTACTGAAGAATCCTTGCATTCCTGGGATAAACCTCACTTGATCATGGTGTATGATCCTTTTAATGTGCTGTTGGATTCTGTTTGATAGTATTTTGTTCAGGTTTTTGCATCTATGTTCATCAATGATGTTGGCCTCTAGTTTTCTTTCTTTGTAACATCTCTCTCTGGTTTTGGTATCAGGGTGAAGGTGGTCTCGTAGAATGAGTTTGGGAGTGTTCCCGCCTGTGCTATATTTTGGAAGAGTTTAAGAAGGATAGGTGTTAACTCTTCTCTAAATGTTTGATAGAATTCACCTGTGAAGCCATCTGGCCCTGGGCTTTTGTTTGTTGGAAGATTTTTAATCACCGTTTCAACTTCAGTGCTTGTGATTGGTCTGTTTATATTTTCTATTTCTTCCTGGTTCAGTTTCAGAATGTTGTGCTTTTCTAAATATTTATCCATTTCTTGCATATTGTCCATTTTATTGGCATATAGTTGCTTGTAGTAATCTCTCATGATACTTTTTTTTTTTCTGCAGTGTCAGTTGTTACTTCTCCTTTTTCATTTCTAATTCTAGTGATTTGAGTCTTCTCCCTTTTTTTATTTAGGAGTCTGGTTAATTCTTTATCTATTTTGTTTATCTTCACAAAGAACCAGCTTTTAGTTTCATTGATCTTGGCTATGCTTCCTTTATTTCTTCTTCATTTATTTCTGATCTGATCTTTATGTTTTCTTTCCTTCTGCATACTTTGGGCGTTTTTTGTTCTTCTTTCTTCAATTGCTTTAGGTGTAAGGTTAGGCAGTTTATTTGAGATTTTTCTTGTTTCTTGAGGTAGGATTGTATTGCTATAAACTTCCCTCTTAGAACTGCTTTTGTTGCATCCCATACGTTTTGGGTCATCATGTTTTCATTGTCATTTGTTTCTAGATATTTTTTGATATCCCTTTGATTTCTTCAGTGATCTCTTAGTTATTTATTAGTGTATTGTTTAGCCTCCATGTGTTTGTATTTTTTACAGTTATTTTTCTGTAATTATATCTAGTCTTATAGTTCTGTGGTTGGAAAAGATACTTGATAAAATTTCCATTTCCTTAAATTTTCCAAGGCTTGATTTGTGACCCCATATACGATCTATCCTGGAGAATGTTCCATGAACAGTTGAGAAGGAAGTGTATTCTGTTGTTTTCAGACGGAATGTCCTATAAATATCAATTAAGTCCATCTTGTTTAATGTGTCATTTAAAGCTTGTGTTTCATCATTTATTTTCATTTTGGCTGACCTGTCCATTTGTGAAAGTGGGGTGTTAAGGTCCCTTATCATTATTGTGTTACTGTCAATTTCCTCTTTTATGGCTGTTAGCATTTGCCTTATGTATTGAAGTGCTCCTATGTTGGGTGCATAAATATTTACAGTTGTTATATCTTCTTCTTGTATTGATCCCTTGATCATTATGTAGTGTCCTTCTTTGTCTCTTGTAATAGTCTTTATTTTAAAGTCTACTTTGTCTGATATGGGAATTGCTACTCCAGCTTTCTTTTGATTTCAATTTGCATGTAATATCTTTTTCCATCCCCTCACTTTCAGTCTGTATGTGTCCCTAGGTCTGAAGTGGATCTCTTATAGACAGCATATATACAGGTCTTGTTTTTGTATCCATTTAACCAATCTATGTCTTTTGGTTGGAGCATTTAATCCATTTACATTTAAGGTAATTATCGATATGTATGTCTCTATTCCCATCTTCTTAATTGTTTTGGGTTTGTTTTTGTAGGTGTTCTCCTTCTCTTGTGTTTCCTGCCTAGAGGAGTTCCTTTAGCATTTGTTGCAAAGCTGGTTTTGTGATGCTGAATTCTCTTAGCTTTTGCTTGTCTGTAAAGGTTTTAATTTCTCCATCAAATCTGAATGAGATCCTTGCTGGCTAGAGTAATCTTGGTTGTAGGTTTTTTCCTTTCATCACTTTAAATATCTCCTGCCACACCCTTCTGGCTTGCACGGTTTCTGCTGAAAGATCAGCTCTTAACCTTATGAGGATTCCCTTGTATGTTATTTGTTGCTTTTCCCTTGTTGCTTTTAATATTTTTTCTTTGTATTTAGTTTTTGATAGTTGATTAATATGTGTCTTGGCATGTTTCTCCTTAGATTTATCCTATATGGGACTCTCTGCACTTCCTGAACTTGATTGACTATTTCCTTTCCCATACTAGGGAAGTTTTCAACTATAATCTCTTCAAATATTTTCTCAGTCCCTATCTTTTTCTCTTCTTCTTCTGGGACTCCTATAATTTGAAAACATTTACTGTTGTCCCAGAGGTCTCTGAGACTGTCCTCAACTCTTTTCATTCTTTTTTTCTTTATTCTGCTCTGCGGTAGTTATTTCCACTATTTTATCTTCCAGGTCATGTATCTGTTTTTCTGCCTATTTATTCTGCTATTGATTCCTTCTAGAGAATTTTTAGTTTCATTTATTGTGTTGTTCATCATTGTTTGTTTGCTCTTTAGTTCTTCTAGTTCCTTTTAAACATTTCTTGTATTTTCTCCATTCTATTTCCAAGATTTTGGATCATCTTTACTATCATTACTCTGAATTCTTTTTCAGGTAGATTGCCTATTTCCTCTTCATTTGTTTATTCTGGTGGGTTTTTACCTTGCTCCTTCATCTGCTGTGCATTTCTCTGTCTTCTCATTTTGCTTAAATTATTGTGTTTGGGGTCTCCTTTTCACAGGCTTCAGGTTCGTAGTTCCTGTTGTTTTTGGTGTCTGCCCCAAAGGTTGGTAAGTTTGGTAAGGTTGGTTCAGTGGGTTGTATAGGCTTCCTGGTGGAGGCAACTGGTGCCTGTGTTCTGGTTGATGAGGCTGGATTTTGCCTTTCTGGTGGGCAGGACCACGTCTGGTAGTGTGTTTTGGGATGTCTGTGAACTTACGATTTTAGGCAGCCTCTCTGCTAATGAGTGGGCTTGTGCTCCTATCTTGCTAATTGTTTGGCCTGGGGTGTCCAGCACTGGAGCTTGCTGGTTGTTGACTGGAGCTGGCTCTTAGTGTTGAGACGGAGATCTCTGGGAGTGCTCTCACTGATTGATATTACAAGTATCTGGGAGGTCTCTGGTGGACCAATGTCCTGAACTTGTCTCTCCCACCTCCGAGGCTCAGGCCTGAAACCCGGCCGGAGCACCAAGACCCTTTCAGCCACACAGCTCAGAAGAAAAGGTAGAAAAGGAAAAAAAGAAAGAAAGAAAAATAAATAAAGTTATTTAAAAAATTATTATAATAAAAAAGTAAAAAATAATTTTAAAAAAGAAGAGAGCAACCAAACCAATAAATAAATCCACCAATGATAACAAATGCTAAAAACTATACTAAGAAATAAAAAAACAGACAGAACGCTGGGACAAGTGTTAAAAGTAAGCCTATACAGACAAAATCAGACAATGAATCATACACATACATGCTCACAAAAAGAGAAAAAGGAAAAAATACATTTAAAAAATGAAGAGAGCAACCAAATCAATAAACAAATCTACCAATGATAATAAGCTCTTAACACTAAACTAAGATAAACATAAAACTAGAAACAAATTAGATGCATAAAGAAAACCCCAAGTCTATAGTTGCTCCCAAAGTCTACCACCTCAGTTTTTGGATGATTCATTGTCTATTCAGGTATTCCACAGATGAAGGGTACATCAAGTTGAGAGTGGGGATTTAATCCACTGCTCCTGAGGCTCACAGAAAAATTTCACTTTGTCTTCTTTGTTCACACAGTTCCTGGGCTTCAGCTTTGGATTTGGCCCCTCCTCTGCACATAGGTCGCTCTCTGGTGTCTGTTCTTCACCCAGACATGAGGGGATTAAAGGAGTGGCTGATTTGGGGGCTCTGGTTCACTCAGGCCCGGGGGAGGGAGGGGTACAGAATGTGGGGCAAGCCCACAGCGGCAGAGGCCAGCGTGACATTGCAACAGCCTGAGGAGTGCCGTGTGGTCTCCCAGGGAATTTGTCCCTGGATCACGGGACCCTGGCAGTGGCGGGCTGCACAGCCTCCGAGGGGGTGTGGATAGTGACCTGTTCTTGCACACAGGATTCTTGGTGGCTGCAGCAGCAGCGTTAGTGTTTCATGCCTGTCTCTTGTGTCCACGCTGATAGCCATGGCTCATGCCATCTCTGGAGCTTGTTTAGGCAGTGTTCTGGATCCCCTCTCCTCGTGCACCCCGAAACAATGGTCTCTTGGGTCTTAGGCAGGTCCAGACTTTTCCCCAGACTCCCTCCTTTTTAGCTGTGGTGCACTAACCCCCTTCAGGCTGTGTTCACGCAGCCAACCCCAGTCCTCTCCCTGGGATCTGACCTCCAAATCTGGAGTCTCAGCTCCCAGCCCCCACCTGCCCCAGTGAATGAGCAGACAAGCCTCTCAGGCTGGTGAGTGCTGGTTGGCACCAATCCTCTGTGCGGGAATCTCTCTGTTTTGCCCTCTGCACCCCTGTTGTTGCACTCTCCTCTGTAGCTCCAAAGCTCCTCTCCTGCCCAACCCCCGTTCCCACCAGTGAAGGGGCTCTCTAGTGTGTGGAAACTTTTCCTCCTTCACAGCTCCCTCCCTGAGGTACAGGTTCCATCCCTATTCTTTTGTCTCTATTTTTCCTTTTTCTTTTGCCTTACCTAGGTATGTGGGGAATTTCTTGCATTCTGGGAAGTCTGAGGTCTTCTGCCAGCGTTCAGTAGGTGTTCTCTAGGAGTTGTTCCACATGTACATGTATTTTTGATGTATTTGTGGGGGGGAAGGTGATCTCCACATCTTACTCCTCTGCCATCTTGAGAAACTATTATTCAGCCTGCTGGATTCTTACTGACACAATACACACACAACCATTGGAGCCAAGAATACTCTGGAGGCAGGCAGAGTACGAATGACAGGGAAGAGCCATCAGTATCCTAACCACAGCAAATTAATGGAAAATAAACCCAGGTAGAAGGAATGAACTCTTTCCTATTACAACCAGAATGTATCACTTTGTCTCATTGTTGTTTTGTGGTGGAAATCATCACCTTGGAGCCATCACATTGTCCCATTACCTCAGCTCTTAGAAGGTGGCATGCAGAAATGTCCAAAACTACTTGAGAAAGTAAACTGAGTGTAATTGGCATAGGAGGAGTGGATACATGTCAGCTGGCTAGTGCAGGGTTTGAGGCAGGAACCCAGTTATATATTTATTTAAAATGGTTCTCACTCTTTTAAATTCTCTCTTCCTCCTAATGTTCTTTTAAGTAAGCTGCACTCTCTGTGTTATACAAAATAAAAATGGTAAGATGGCTGAGCAAACACTTTAGCTACTGAAATCAATGTTAAAAGTTCATTTAAAATGTATTTGGTATTTTGAAATGCATATAGTATTATGACATATATCTAAATTGTATTTTCAATTTTCCAAAACTACAAAGTGACCTAACAGAGGTCAATACACTTTTCCTCTTTGAATAAAATTGTACTGATAAGTTTTAATAAAGTTTTTCCTTGTTCTTTATTTCTCTTCTTGTAGATTCTTTAGAAATAAATAATAAAAATAGAATTATTTGAGGTTTGGCTAAAGTGTCTCCTTTTTTTCCTGATTAAAATGTAAAATTGGGGGCTTCCCTGGTGGCGCAGTGGTTGAGAGTCCGCCTGCCGATGCAGGGGACACAGGTTCGTGCCCCGGTCTGGGAAGATCCCACATGCCGTGGAGCGGCTGGGCCCGTGAGCCATGGCCGCTGAACCCGTGCGTCCGGAGCCTGTGCTCCGCAACGGGAGAGGCCACAACAGTGAGAGGCCCGCGTACCGCAAAAAAAAATAAATAAATAAAATTGTCCATATACATAATTTAAGGCATTGTGAAATGTAGCTTTCTTAAAGCTGAAAAGATAAAGATCAAAATAATTCAGTGTAAACATGTAAAAATTATAATGTCAATTATAGCCAACAATACTGTATTGTATACTTAGAATTTGCTAAGAAAGTAGTCTTACATTAAGTGTTCTTATCACAAAATAATAATAATAATAATGATAATAATAATAATAATGTTGGGAGGAAACTTAAGGAGGTGATGGATACGTTTATGGCCTTGATGGTGGTGTTGCTTTCATAGGTATATACTTATTCCCAAACTCACTGAATTATATACATTAAATATGTACAGCATTTTACATGTCAATTATACCTCAATAATGTGGTTTAAAAAAATAATGTCGATTACCACTTAAATCTGTATTATTATTTTATTATTGATATTAACTTACTAAAAAATGCCTTTCAAAATAAATAACCATGATTTGAGGTAAACCATTGTTACACTCAGAGGTGTAATACAGTACACTATAAACAGGAGTGCTAAGCAATTGCAAATACATTAAGAAAAGACAAGGGGAGTGTCAGAGTAAAATGACAGCGATCTTCCAAGAGGAATATGAATTCGAGGGTAAAATACCTTGAGAAGATCTTGCCTCATGCCTACAAGGTAGATTGATTAAGCAGAGAGTTCAAGTGAACTCAGAGAGATCTTTTGGAGATACCGTGTATTTTGAAAGAGATAAGAGAGTTACAGTATAAGTGGCTTAGAAGGAGAAGGCTTGAATCACAACTTGCTAGAAGAGACTGAAAGACATCTAAACCTGATTTTCATTCTCAGATGTTCCCTCCACCTTAGATTAATTCCTAATCCACATTTTTATACTTGGCTTATCCTGATGACCCCGCACAAATTCTTTTGTTTCCATGAAGCCTTTCACTCTATGTATTGCCAGATAGAGTCAACTATTTTTCCTCAGAACAACTTACTTATTCTGTATTTTAACCTATGGCATTGGTGTTCATGTTTTACTCATCTTTCTTTAAACTGTGGTCCTATTTCACAATACCCTGTGTGCAGTACAGGCTAAAATGGTAAACCGTTGGTATCCATGAATTTTAAATTTGTTATTTAATTTATTTATAAATTATCCCAAAAGATTATGGTTCATAATAATGTGCTGTTTTGATGGGGTCCCAAAGATGATATGTGATGAGTTTACTTAGCCGATGAATGACCATAGACAACTATACACGGCCATGCTCAATATTATTGTGCTAATTCAGTCTTCATGCTATACTAGCTAATAGCATTTAGATATATTCTCATGCAGCTTACAGGAAATTATAAAAATTGACAAATTACTCAAGGTCCCCAGGATGTATCCTTTACAAAAGTTCATAGCCTTCAGTAAAGACACTTAGTGTTGAATTGATTGGGTATTTATTAAGTGGACTCAAAACCAATACTGAAAATAACTGATTCTGAATGAAATTTAAGGTGCATACTTGGAGTTATCACAAAACATACATTAGGTAATCTTTGCTAATATTTCCCCCTGAAGATGAAAAAAAAACATTATTTGTTGGATCTAAAAGGATATATACATTTCAATGTATCTTTAGTTAAGTCTGTTCAGATTGTCTGTGTACCATTTTTTGATATATCATTGAACCAGGATTCAAAACCACTTGATTTCAATGTATAATTCAACCATAATAATGATCAAATACTTTAAAAAATTTCCTCGGTGCATCCAGGAAAGTTAACACATTGGCTTTAATATGAAGATCTAATTAAATTCAATAAAATTTGAGGACCTGTTGAATGAAGTATGTTGAACAATATATTATGTCAAATTAAAAAAAAACTACATGAATGAATGAGGCACAATCCTTTTATCAGGGGTTTGACAATTTAGCAAGGGGAAATAAGGTAAGCACAAAAAGAAATAACCAAAATAAAATATTTTAAACAGTAAGTATCCTAAGAAGTATATAAAAAAATTAAGTCCGTTTTCAAGGAGAGCTTGGGGGAAAAGTTTTAGAAAAGAAGGTAGATTTGAAAGACGAGTAAAACTGTGACTGGTACTGAGGGAAAGACAGAAGCAAAGGCAGAGAGGCGGGGGGGGGGGGGGACAAACCAAAAAAGAGGAAGAAAGTCTTGCTTGATTTGGCCAAGTGAGCGCTTAGTTGGGCAATTGCTCCTGGTTCCTTCCCCACCATCTCCCTGGTGAAGATGGGACCACACTAAGTTTCATTCAATGATGCTCTAAAGCACCAATCTTTTCTAAACCCCAGTCAAAACTTGCTCCAAGGATCTGACATGAACCATGTACTTCTTACAGATAAGCAAGTCAGTATCTTCCCTCTCTCACTGAATATTTTCATTTTATTGCCAACTGTGTAGAGAAAGTTTTAGTTAGCTATTAAAGACCTTTGGATATTACCAAGCAAGTGAAACTGGAGACAGCTTCCAGGCAGGAGCAGTTTCCCCTGAGGATATCTGAAGTTACAAAATTCCATCGTGTTGGTAAGTGCCCCATTTGTTTCTAATTCAGTGAAACAAGGGATGGAAAGGGAAGGGCTTAACACACAGAGTTATCAAATGAAAAAGACAAACTCACTGTGTGTGTGAAAAGAAATTATGGCAACAAATTTTTCTCTTTTTTGACTGACCTTGAGAAGAAAAGTCCCCAAATAGTATATTCCCAAATGAAAAATCAGTACAGTTTCTTCTTCAGACATGCCACATAGGCTGTACCCCAAGTGGACATTTTAGGGGCACACCTACTTCTGTAGTTCAGTGGGGTCTACATCCCAGCAGTTAGATCTGATTACTCACTGATAGTGGATATGGGAATACATCCTACCAGTCTCTGTCACAGCAAAGCTGTAGGTATTTACCAGAGACACATTCCCCATGAAATGAAAGCAATTTATTTAAAAAATAGATATTGAAGAAGCTTCATTATTTAGAGAACATCATGTTTTTTGGAATCACTTGAAATGTTTTGTTTTGTTTTTAACATCTTTATTGGAGTATAATTGCTTTACGATCATGTGTTAGTTTCTGCTTTATAACAAAGTTCTTAAAATGTTTTTAAGATCAATTTAAAGTCATTGCAATGTCTCAACGTTACTCACTATCTGG
This sequence comes from Grampus griseus, assembly GCF_964374135.1. Classification (NCBI taxonomy): domain Eukaryota; kingdom Metazoa; phylum Chordata; class Mammalia; order Artiodactyla; family Delphinidae; genus Grampus; species Grampus griseus. Next base: position 16,212,032 of record NC_139018.1, on the reverse strand, counting down.
TCATAAAATGATTTTTTCAAAATTTAAAATTGAATTTCAATATCATCTTTAAATTGGTTAGGAAGAGCCATCAGTGTAAAATATGGTCTTTCAAGTTAGAAAGATCTGAGTCTTGCTACTCAATATGTGACTTTGGATAAATTTAATAACCTCACTGAGCCTCAGTTTTGTCCTCTACAGGTTGGAGGAAAAAATAGCTACAACATAGGCTCATGATTATTATCAAATTATGTAATTTAAAATGTTAACACTTAATTATTAATTATAGTATTTATTATTAAGGAGACATTTCAAATATACTTTATATGTTATATCAAGGAGATAATACAATTATTTTGCAAGAAACTGAAAGTATCAGCTTACCATATTCAGCAAGTACAAATTATGCTGTTTTTACAGCTAACTGTTGCAATATATCATTACAAATATTCAAGTAAATGTCTTAGATGCTCTAAATTTCCATTTGTAGCCCATCTCTGGAGGTCCCCATCCTCATACACTACTGAAGTTGAAAAAAAACTTTCAGATGAAAGAGGTTTTATACTGGCTCAGAGGATGGATGGATGGCTTTTCAAAAGCACACCAAAGATTGGTTTTCTGTATGCCAGCCTCTGAGTACTAGGTTTAACTGTAAAGCTGCACAGTTCAAAGATAATTAAAAGTTATATCCTTTTCACCAATTTCCAAGTTGGAAAACATACATGGCAATACTTAGTAATACCACCCATGGCAAAGGTTTTCTAAAAAGTAGATACAGAAAGCCAGCTGGATTTCATAGGTCAGAACAAAGTTTTGATGTTATAAAGTACACTGATATTTGTCTTTAATTCAGCAAGAGGGGAAACTTCTCTTGAGAGAGAGAGCAATAGAGAGAAAGACAATCAGGTGATAGGAAATCAGGGTCAGAAAAAAACAAGTGCAAAAAAGAAAGTGACAAGAATTTCCTGAGGTATCAAAATTTGGGATTTTGTTTTCAAAGTCAGTTAATATAATTCCCAGGAATGAAGCTGAGTTACATCATTCATTCACTCATTCATCCATCCATCCACCCATTCATTCTTGCCACCAGTAAATGACCAATGCCTTTTTTATGACAGACACTTTACTAGTCCTTGAGAATACAGGGTAACTAAGAGAAGATTCCAGCATTGGATGAGAGCACATGAGACCACATGACCAAGTGAGCCAGCAGAAGAATGCACATTGAGTTTGTGAGTTCATGGTAGAGTGACATATGGTTGGAGGAGCCAGAAGTTTTAAATCAGTTCACATAAAAGCCCAGGGTTAACATCTAATCTCCTTCCATATTACATAGCTATTTACTTTACAAGCCATGACCACCATCCCATCTAATCCATGAATGATGGGTCCTTAGAGTGCTTTCTAACCTGTTGTTCATGGAATCATAATAGTTCAGAGGATAGGGTTTCCACAGCTTCCCTTGCATGATGAGTTCAAGGAATAATAAATTTCAAAGTCAAGAAGTAGATCTTGATATAAATCTTCATTAGGCATTCTTTGCTTTACATGAACTTGTGAACATATGAATAATTCATTTGCCTAAGGATACATAAGTCACAATTCATTATTTTCTTGAACACAACAATACTAGTCCACTTTCTTGCCAGGATTAAGGGGAATCAAACAGCAGGCACTACAGGTACTGTTAGTCTTGCCTATGGATATTTCACCGTTAAGCCCCATTTCTCCTGGAGATCCTAAATATGCAAATCTGCTAACTCTCTAGGAGTTCACCTGGACACCTTAGAGCAGTGCCTGCAAGGTGTAGAGCCTGTCAACCATAAGCCTTCAGATTGAAGAGAATGTGCTCTTTTGAATCATTTCTGTGATTGTATTACCATATAATATCTTTTTATTAGCACTTGAATCTGATTTTTTCAAGCAGCATTATTCATTAATTCAATGGATATATATTGAATGTAAATAGTCTCCTTCCTCATGAACCTTATGGTCTAGAATAGAGATATTAATCAAAGATTCACATAAATACATGTAAATTTACAATTATGGTTAGTGTTTCAACAGGAGAGTAGTAAATTATGTTAAGAGAAGGTATGGTATAACAGGGATGAATTCATTAGTGCAGGATCTCTTGGAAGGTTTCTGAGGGAAGTGACGTAAGAAGGGTACATAAGACTTAATAAGGGGAATAGAGAACAGGGATGAGTATGGCAATCAGTGAGGCCAGTACATATGACATCCCTATAGGTTGAGAGAGGAAGGCACAATCATGAGACCTAAAGAAAGTCATTGTTTCTTAGGTGCAGAGATTTTGTAGCCCCTACACTGTGTAGGTGTTGGAAAAGGAAAGGCAAAATGATCAGGTTTGCATTTTAATGAAGCTATCTAGCTTCAGTGCAAAAAAGAATTTGAGTGATGTGGTACGAGTTTTAATACAGAAAAAAAAATTAGGAGGTTATTGAAATAGTTCAGGTAAGTGATAATGGTAACATGGACTAATTTTGTGATATGAAACAATAACAACAGCTATAATAATAATTAGAGCAAACTTATATTGAACATTTACTTTGTGGCAGGGAGAAAAATGAGGTGTTTCAAGAGTTGTTCTTTTTCTTTTAGAAGATAAGATTGACAGATTACTGATAGATTGCAAATGGGTGGTTAAGGAGAGGAAGGTGTTCAGAATACAAGCAAGCATCTGATTTGTAGACCTGTAGAATGAAGATGCCATTTATTGAACTAGGAACTAGTATGATTGGTCTCTGTCCATCTACATCATCATAATCTTTACCATCAGAAAAAATTATGCTTTTAAAAAAGCTCACAGAATGATCCAGTGATTTGTTAATCTATTAACATCAAAGCCTCACTCTGTTTTGTGAACTCAAAGAGTGACTGGAAATGATATGAGGTGGAATTTCTGGGTAGCTGTTATTCAGGCCTTTCCAAATTTCCATTAGTATTAATAATACTTTTTATCTTTTTCCAATGCCAATGAGTTCTATAAGACACACATCTTTCCTTAAACTTCTCATCGTACGCTATCAACAGGGTAAGTATTTTTTTTTAAGTTCTAGGCAAGAGTTTTTGAGAATTTATAACTGTAGGAACTTAAAATTTCTCTTCGAGAGAGAACAAGTAAATCATGCTTCTTCCCATTAGTTTCAGTGCAAAGTGCCCACAGTATTCCAGTTCTACACTAAGTCCAGGGAAATAAGGCACTGATAATCCAAACTGGCATACCAGTCTTCCCCTGTTGGGTAGATGGTGTTCATGGAGATTAAAAAGAGCATAGGCAGTGGAATCAGACAGTCCTAGATAGAAATCTGTGTGTCTATGGGGCACTTATTTACATTCATGTAATGGGTCTCTCTCTGTGAAATAAGAATGATAGGAGCCGCTATTAGAAAGTAGAAACTCTAGTTCTCAGTGAAGAATGCCTGCAAAAATAATGCACAATACTCAAGACAGCATCGAACCAAAAATGTAAGCTGTTGTCATTATGAGGTAAGTACCAGACAGTAAGAGATTGAGGAGTAAGAAAGACGTATGTCAAAAAGAAGACTGGATGAGGGGATATATTTGCCACACAGAAGATTTTACACAGATTGAGAAAAGAAGGATGTCTTACCCATAACTCTATCTCTAGAATCCAAAGTTGTGATATCTTTTGCAGAGAAGATACAGAATAACTACTTATTAAATTGAAATCACCTACCTCAGTGTGTTGCAGATTTTCACATTAAAAATTGCAAAATATGCATTATTTTGTCCCTACAGTTGGACAGTCTGGAAAATATAACCTGTACACAAGCAGCAAAGCAAGGAAAACTCTTTCTTATGCCTGTTGCTTAGGCCAGTAAGTATAAGCATTTCCATTCACACTTCTGGGGCTTCCAAAGCATCATAAGAAAGTTTATAGAAGTCAATTTACCTGGTACAAACTTGTCTGCCCGTAGTCAGTCTGTATAGAGGAATTGACTACTATTTCAACAGAAACTGCACATTTTAGAGTAAAATACCAAGAGCAGAAATGGAAAGTTAGTGGCATAAAAATATATATTTTGTTTATCCCCATAGAGTTTTCAAAAATATTTAATTAATTGTCAATTTCAGTTGAAGATGTTCACATTTAAAACCTGAAATTCTGACCTTTCTTGAAAAAGAATGATCTAGCAACATTGGGGCTGACTTAGCCTTTCCCCATCACCTGGTACTGAAGTCTGGCCTTCACCCTTTTTCAAAAGGCACTGCACTCCCTGTTACCGAGTCCAAAATCGTTCTGCTCGCCACCCCATGACAGGCCCATAAATCCGGAGATGAGTTGTTGGGGCAAGGAATAATGACTATATTCAGAAAGCCAGCAGACCAAGAAGATGGTAGACTAGTGTCCTGGAGACCCATCTTACCTGAGTTAGATTTAGGCTTCTTTTATACTGAAAGGGGAGGGGGCGTGGTTGGTTGTTACAAACTTCTTGGTGCCAGAATCCTTTGTTCTTGCAGCTGTCCTGGTAGGTCAGATCATGATGTTCCTATAAACCTGCAACAGACAAATGTTCTTCTCTGTTCTGCAGATATTGTATCTCTATCTGAATGGAAGAGGGTTATACCTTTAAAGGTCAGAGCCTTGAGAATGGGCTATCCTATATATTTCAGGCTATAGGCAACACTCTTTTACAAAAGGTGCAGAGCCAGCATGACTAAGCCCAGGCAACAGAGCACAAAGGTTAAAGTGAAAGAAACAAACCCAGCATGGAGTCAGATTTGTTCTTCCCTATTATATCACCTGGCCTGTTTCACTCTCACCATCACCCGACTGAGTGCTGTAGGTATTTGAGATTGAGATTGCTGCCTCAAAGATCAGTGACGTGGATTCTGTGCACCATGCAAATGAAGATAAGTAATATAGACAAGGTACTGTTTCCTTATAGAGTTCACAAAATGCCAGGAATAAGGATAAACAGTTTGAGATAATAAGCTATTAAGTTAGGCACTAAAATACAACATGAACTTGATGATCTACGGTTTCTCTAGATTTAAAAGTCTATAACTTTACACTATGTGAGAAGGCTAATAGTTTCTATTTAATGAGGTAGGTTTTAAAAATTATTAAAACATGTTTTCTTAAATATATGCCATCTTCCCTTAACTATATCATATACAATTTATATTACCTGGTCAATGTTATGAGACTAACTTATGGGTTTGAAATGCAGAAAATGTGCACACGATGATTTTGTGAGATATTAAGCTTTTTTAAAGTGGCAAAATAGATTAATATGTGTATCTCCATTTTCACTTACCTAATAGGAACTTCTTCATAACCATTTCTTTATATACAGAAGAGAAGATACAATAGGGTAGAAACCTCCAATGAATTTGCAAATGGCACTGCTGAACTCTGCTAGGGAGAGGCTTTTCAACCTAATAGGTACATTTAGAAAATATTATTCAGGATCTGATACTTTTCTTACTGAAATGACAGTGTTGGAATATAATTACCCAAAGACATTCTTAGCTCGTATTGCATAAGGTATTGCCTTGGACTTTAAAGCCATTGCTCAACCAAAGCCATTTTTTAAAGAAAACTTTCACAGGACTACTTTGTGGAAAGAGGTTTGAATCTTGAACTTTTAAAATGTTACTTTTAAAAATTCAACCTGTAAGAGTGATTTTTTGGTAGGAAAATTAAGCCATTTACAAAAGGACAAGTACTGTATGACTTCATTTATCTGAGGTACATAGAGTAGTCAAATTCATAGAGACAGAAAGTAGAATGGTGGCTGCCAGGGGCTTCTAGACATGTCTTGATTTCTGAGATGTTAAAAATGTTGGATGGGGGAGAAGCACATGCCTTAGTTTTCTAGGGCTGCTGTAACAACGTTTTACACACTGGGTCCCTTAAAGCAACTGAAATGTATTCTCTCACAGTACCGGAGGCTAGAATTCTGAAATCAGGATGTCAGCAGGGCCATGCTCCCTCTGAAGGCCCTGGAGAAGACTCTTTCCTTTCCTCTCCCCTAGCTTCTAGTGACAGCTAGCAATCTTAGATGGAATACAGTCATTGCTATTAATATTTATGTGGACCTACCTCAATTAATAACCACAACCATACACAGTAGGTTGTCTCAATTTTACATACCAGATAAGAAGGAAGCCATTAAGTAACTTGCCCAGAGTCACTAAGTTAATCACTAGAGAACCCTAGACTTGAATGTATATGTGTTCAACAGAACAGTCCATACATCGTAGTTTCTTTGTGCTGTGCATGGCACAGCTGAGAATGGTGCTCTTATTTTCCATTCGTCCCCCAGCTCCATACTTCAGTGACCCACTCTGGGCTCCTGGAGCTGAACCCTATAAGCTACATCACCCAAGCAGCACTTCTCTCATCTCCAGTTTTGTTCAGCCAGTGGGAAGCACCAGTAGGAGATAGGAGGGTGGGATCAAGGCAAGGCAGCATAGGTATTCCCAAGCTCCTTCTCTGTTGGCCATGGTCATGCCCATGTGGCTGCATATATCCACTTAAGTCTCCTATTGAATGGTCCATCTCCAAGTGCCACAGTTCCATTTGGGTTGTAGTAATGCTACTTTCAGGCATAGGCTAGTCTCTGGGTCCTTTACAATCCCTCCTTGGTTTCTTTAACCTTGCCTCTAGCTTTGTAAAAATTTGACTAAACTTTCTTCAATTACCCATGAGTGTGCCATCTATTTCCAAACAAAGAAACCAGATTAGATCTCACAAACTAGCAGGATATGCCAAGACTCCTTCAGCTGGATGGAGCCTCTTACAACCTTACGGCTAAGAAAGAGAAATCAAATGATTTTCTGGGGAGATGAGAAGGCAGAAATGTTAAAGGCAAAAGTGGATTGCCTAAGGAGTAGTACTTAGAGCCGTTGGTGAGAGACTGAATCTAAGTCAAAGATAGGATATTTTCTTTTAGAGTGGTTCCTTAGCTTTTCATCTTTTACTATGCATAACATCCATGCCACAGAGCCCAAGGTTTTGAAGATTTTATTTCAATAATGATGATAATATAATTAATGTTTCTATTACCCAATCGGGAATACCAAATTCAGCTTCTACAATATGAGCAAAAGCAGAAAAATAAAAATAAATAAGTGTTTAAAAAGTCTCTGTAGCTAAATGGAAAGAAAAGCGTTATAATGATATCATTCCCCCAAACCACCATTTTTCCCACTTCTGTCTAAATCTACCTTAATAGACTTTTAGAGGGGCTAAAAATCACTGATTGGGAACTGCTTCATTAGACAACACGGAAGTATTGAATGTTTAGACAAATACAATCAGGCCACACTAGAAATTAGTTTTTAAATTACACTTTATATACTAATGTCATCTTTCTGAGGTGTATCTAACTGACCTCACAGTGACAGTTACTAAGAAATGGAGGGCTTCCCTGGTGGCGCAGTGGTTGAGAATTTGCCTGCTAATGCAGGGGACACGGGTTCGAGCCCTGGTATGGGAAGATCCCACATGCCATGGAGCAACTAGGCCCGTGAGTCACAACTACTGAGCCTGCGCGTCTGGAGCCCGTGCTCCGCAACAAGAGAGGCCGCGATAGTGAGAGTAGAGGCCCGCGTACCGCGATGAAGAGTGGCCTCAGCTCGCTGAAACTAGAGAGAGCCCTCGCACAGAAACAAAGACCCAACACAGCCAAAAATAAATAAATAAATAAATATTAAAAAGAAATGTTTTTAATATTCAACCTTTCTGTGAAACTATTGACTCATTCTGCATCACTGGATCAAACACAATCATTTAAACTAACTCCAGTTATACTTTCAAGTAAATGCTCTGGCAAGGGTAGATAATATGATGCTATGGACAGTGAGATGAGATGTCAACTTCCAAAGAAAAATAATGTTATGGTTACATTTTCAAGATAATAATTTAGAAAAGTCCTCCAATGTAACTTTGATTTCCTAAATCATCTTACAGTTTAACCTAAAGTTGTTCTCAGGGCTCACTGCTTTCCTTGTTGATTTTTTGAAGCAACATTGCTAAAACATACTTGAATTTTAGAGAAAAGATTCAGGGGAAATTGAATTTCTTTTGCTTACATTTGTGTAAAATTCTATTTTGACTCTCAGCTGGCAAGAAGTTTAATTAATTAGTTGTTCCTTGCAACTAACGTATGAATTTCACACATCTGTTTTAAAAAATCAGCACAGGATACAATTAGAATAAAACAGCCTGTAGAAAAACAAACACTTTTCACAGGTGTTAGATAAGTGTCTAAATTCATTTATATATAGTTTCTCGGGGAGAAGATAAGTTAAATTCCTGAAATTGTTATTCTTTCTGAAATGACTCGAAGTTTATATAACAGGCAGAGAAACTTTCTATAATGCTTCATCACTGGGCCAATTATCTGATACTGATTTTCCAATGAGGTAGTCCAATAAAGAGCACTAAACATGAAAAGTTATTTATTATAATGCGGTATAATGTCTTTCATATTTTTGCACAACTTTCTGTACGAGGGATCCCTATAGTCCAGGGATCACATTGAGCTTTCCAATGACCTTCCTTCTTATGATAGTCATTGTTTAGTTTTGTTTGCCTTCTCTGATGACCTACATCTACTTCCGCATAAAGATGATAGCCTGACCCCTTGGACCTGAACCTGTGTTGGGTCTCTCATCAAACACTGAGTTTCTCTCACCAGACTGTGCCTGTGGTAACACAGAGGACATCAGAGACTTTAAGAAGCCTATATCTCCCTGAAATTCTGGTAACAAGTTACAACAAGGTAGACCCCAAAGAGCATTTACCCATTTATCTAGTCATTGCTTCCATCACCAAATAAGGGGCTGTAAGAGGTAGATAACATAGAAGGAAATGGTACCGTGGTTTGTATTCTTTCTCTATTTAAGATCCTTGTCTATAACTCATAATAGTTGTAACCGTTTCTAGAACAATATAGTAACAGGAAGAAGTAGGCTGACATGACCAAGTGTGTGTATTTTTTTTTCTCCAAGGCAGAACAGAGAGAGCTTGAGGCTGCACAAATGGAGCAATCGTATACTTCTCCTATTTCAGCCTAAATGTGAATTTCAGGAACATTCATCTTTGAAATTTTTTTCCTTTGTGTCTTTCTTGGTTTGTTCCAACACTACTTTCTGGTACGTTTCTGCTGGTGTTAGTGTATTGACTACCAAGGAAATTGTTGTCTATCTCACCAAACCCTCCAGAACAGGAGAAATGTGTCCCAGTAAACAAAACATGAGCAGAAGATAACAACCTGTTAAGATTCTTTATTTTTTAATGTTTACTCAGCAACCACAGTATGCAGAATTGCAAATAAAATCTATGCAGAATAAGCTTTTAGTCAAGAAATACACTTCTGGAGAAAGAATTGCTCTCTATTGCATAAACAGTTTACACCGTCAGTTTATGAGAAGTTATACCTTCAGCAAGGGACAGAAATATCTTAACTGGAACATTTAATACTGAGTGATACAAAAGGTATACGGTGGCCTGGGCATAGCCAGGGAGGGGTAAAGTGCTAGATCAGTCCCTTTTCAAAACTCTGGGGCCAGTTGTATCTCAGTTTTTTGTTTTGTTTGCTTTTTTACGTTGTTTTGGAATTAAACAACAACAATAACAGCCATATATTATCTAGCATCATGTTACATAACACTTGCAAAAGAGATTGGGTAAAACCCCATGATTAAACACATTACTATTTCTGCAGGTTTATGTATCAATACTCACACCAAGTAGTACAAGTACAACCTATCAGTAGCTTCACATCAGTTCTGTCAGTTTTGCCACCAAATTAGTTAAAAAATAAATAACTCCTTTCTCTAAGACTGGTGGACTTTGCAATTATGGATAAGGAAAGATTTTGGATTTTCAATATTAGCAGCATCAGAAATATTAGGAGAAGTATGGTAGCTGCCATCCTTTTTTTTTTTTTTTTTTTGAGTATTTACTCCATGCGAGGCCGTTATGACAAACACTTTGTGTACATGATCAATAATTCTTGTAAAATCTTGCAAGATTGGTATTGGGACCGTTTTACAAACGAGAAAACTGAGAATCAGGCAGCTTAAGTTATTTACCCAAAGTCAGCTTGATTGTGATTCAGATTGAAGCTGGCTCCTCTTTACAGCACCTCTCATTACTGCAGTAATTTATACATCTCACAGTAATATACACATCTTACCAAGTGTCCTCCCAGACACAACCATTACATTCACTGAATGGGTGATAAGGTACCGAGGGGTAGGCTTGGACTGATTCCTTCCCCCAGATCCCCAAGAACACTATCTAGCACATAATGATCACTCATGTTTATCGAATGAATGAATACATGAGTTGATTAGCATTATTTTATAATTTAATATTAACTCAAGATGTTACTTTTAAGTGGTTTTCATTTGTTAATGCACTTATCAGCAGAACTGCCTATTCAATCAAGCAAAGCCTCTGCGCTACGTTCCATGCCTCAGGGAACCCCATGCTCCAGATGTCTGCCTCAGAACTCTCTATGCCCAGCTACTGTGCCTGGGACCAGCCACAGCAACCAGCTACAAAGGTGGCTATAACTCTTATGCCATTTTAAATTATTTTTATTCAAAGTCATACTCGGTTTGTTTCAATTATGGGCACTCGGACAAAAGCAAGAAGTATGAGGAATATCTATGTGGAAAAACAAGTTAATGGAAACTACTAACAGGAACATCGTTTTGCAAATATGCTTCAATATCTTCATCATATCTATATTCAAAAGCCTGGAATTCTTTTCTAGCAAAGCAACATGTTTCTCATAGTTTGCTCATTTTTTTTTAAAGAGAAAAATGGTGACAATATAGCTTCTCAGTCTTTGAATAAATACTAGCCAAATCTGAAGTGAGTTGGTGGAAAACCCTACAAAACAAAGGCTTCTCTCTCTAATTTCATGACGTAAAAATAAATACACAAAGTGGAACTAACCTGTTTGGGTATCTAAAGAGGAAAATGGAAGAACTCCCAAAAGAAGGTAATAAAGCATATTTTTACTTTGGATGGTATAATAAGCAGTGAACTCCCAATGTATATAACAATAATATATCTTTAGTCACAAAACTTGAACCTAATATAATGTCATTTAAAAAAATCATTTGTTGACAAATCATGCTTCCTTTTACACACTTAAAATTAACCAAGTTGGGTGTGCCAGAATCAAATAGAGAAAACAAATGTGTGTCAACACAGGATGAATACTACTAAATATTGTATTAAAGTAAATTTTATAAAATTATTTTAAACTATACTAATATTTGAGATAACTTTTTAAAGTAATTGATTTATTAACATCTTTAAAAAATGTAAAAGCTATCCTGAAAGCATTCATGAGATCAGATGTTACTTACATATGGATTCTGAAGTTTGTGAAATCCTGGCTCAAAACTAGTGATAGTAGAAGAAGGGAATCTTTTATTATTCTCAGTATGTCATACATGTTGGCTCATTAAGGAGAAAGAGCTGAACTTTGCACATTACAGGGATTTAATATTTCAGAAAAGGAAGCAAACAGATTTGTGTAAATATATTCCTGACACCTCTTGACAATGTTTTTTAATGGAAAACCCTACTGTTTAAAGAAATCTCACTTATTTGTGATCACTTCTACTGCCTTTAAATGAAGGTTTGTATATTCAAGCCTGGGGTTTCACATGGAAGAAGTGGATGCCATTTTTGATGGATGTCAATCAAGGACATAAGAAGATGACACATATATTTTCCCATGCAAGTACCAACCAACATTTACTCCTTTTTAAAATCATGCCAGGGCAGCCTCACTCTTCTGGGAAGGGGCAAAACCTCAGTGGAAGAGACTACACCAGCCATGCTCTGGAGCCTTCAAGGCTGAGCATTGCCAGGGTGGATTCACGGGACTTGATGGTCTGTATATGATGTTAGCAGACTGATTCTTCCTCTGTTTTTGTTTTGTTGGACTCTTTGGTTAGCCTCCTTATCTAAGGATAATAATAACATCCCGTGAAGAACTGTCGTGATAATTAAGATAATGTATATTAGGCTCTGGGCACAGTTTATGGCACATGGAATGTGTTAATAAATGCTAAATATTACTACTTTTGAAATATCATTAAGATTATTAATTGTCATTGTTGCTCCTTTCCCGCTTCTCAAAATAATCTACTTACCTTAACCCCAACACTACCCCAACCAACCAATTCCTCCTGGTATGTGTGATACATTTCATTTCATCCACATTTACTCAAATATTGCATCAGCAATAGTCTTCAAGAATAAGAGGAAATATGTTTATTACATCCAATGTCATCCAGTCCTTAAATGGTAGACAAGGTAAAAAAGTAAGCAAACAAATAGGTAAGAAGCATGAATTATTAGAAGAGAAATTTGGAAGCCGGAAGTAAATTTCTCAACAAAGGCTATTTGACAAGGCAGTAAGGGAGCCAGAGTCGGAATAATCATATTTGCCCATTTGGATCTTCTTACACTGACATTTGTTTAAGGTCATAGTGTAAAAACAGTTACAGAACGAGCAGTATCACAACAGGGACATCCAGATGATCTTGGCATAAGCAGTAGTTCGGCCAAAGAGGAAACTGAGGCTCATAGAGGCGAATGCAATTCCTAAAGACACATTAGCAGTTAGTGAAATTCAGAATACTTAAAAGAACATAACCCAGGAGGATTTAATTTTCTCAGATCACATATACTGTTCTTCTTCATATTCTCACTATTGAAAAATTAGGAAACCATTACTGAGAACAAAAATTACCAGAAACAACTCATTAGTTAGTTTGACTTTTGTTTTCATTATTTTGAATTATTAATTATACCAAACATATAGATAAAAATAGAGGATAATATGAATACCAATGAATTCATAGCCCTGCTTAATTAGATCTTAATGTTTTGCCTTATTTGCTTTCTATTTCTTCTTTCCAAGTAATACATCATGGATAGGATGGAAGCTGCTGTGTGAATCAACTCCAGTACCATCCTCTCATTTCTTTTCTCCCTCCCCAAGGAAAAAAAAAATCTCTAAATAGATTCTAAGTGGAGATTTGAGTAAAGCCAGGCAGAACCCAGATAGGATGCCCTGCACTTCTCTTTATCCCCACACCCTCTCGGATCCATGGAGTGTGTGTGCACCCTACTCTGTGTGTTTCCCATGAAGAAGCCTTCAGCTGGACCTTCTGCTTCTTTTTTTTAAAAAACAATCTGGTGCTTATTTTCTTTTAATTAGTGAATTAAATAAGTTTCTATTTATTGTGGTTTCTGATATATTTTATTTAAACCTTGTGTTTTTTTACTTACTCATCTTTTTATACCTCTTTATTCATAAGGAGTCTACTGAAATTTTATTATTCTTTTATAGATAATTTGCACATTATAGTTCAAGACTGTCTATTTTTAGTTTTCTATAGATTCACTATTTAATTGTGGTTCTCATATTGCAATACATAAATGTATCAAATCAACACGGCCCAGTCCTACACCTTAAACTTACACAATGTTATATGTTAATTGTATCTCAATTAAAAAAAATATTTACTGGTAGGTGGTAGAACTTCTGCCTAACAGAAATATCCAGGACATCAAAGATGCAACAGGCAAGCCATGAGTGGCCTGATTCAAGTCCCAGCTATGGCTGTGTCTTTGCCTTCCCCACATCTTAGTTTAGAGCTTCCTGAAAATCTGCAGCCCTAGCAACAAGAAGCCACAGTGTGTCTCTCAATTGTTCTATATTGTGGAGGAGGGTGTCCCACATCATCTTTCAGGTTCAAATGCCAGGCCTGGTTCTGACCCCAACTCAAGAGGAGCATTTTAAATTTCCTATAAAGCTAGACACTGATCTCCTGTCACCATTACCAGCTTCCAACTCCAGAAAACAGCTTGCCCCAGATCCCACCCGAAACCATTTTACATTGCCCTTCTTTGTCTGAACCAGAGAGTGTTTATCACGTTTTCAAGTCTCCTGCTGTGTTTTCATTACCTTTTTATGTTTCCCATCGGTTCCCTATGTTTAGAGCAAAAAGACATATCAAATTGTGAACTTATTTCACCAACTTGACCTGAAGTCGATATTTTAAAATATGCTGCACAGCTATCAGAACAGAAAAGTGAGGGAAAAACAAGCCCTTATCAGATTTTTTCTCAAAAAAAAATAGCTTCAGGAAAGTACATTCAGGCCAATTCCTACACCTGTCAGACCTAACAGTCTTTGCTGATTTTGCCTATTCTTGCAGTTTGTAACGGATGTTATTCACTTATCCATTCACTTATCCATGAAAAATGTAATTACTGAGAACCTATTACATGTGCTTGGCTAGGTGCTCATGATGTGGCCGTGCACAAAGGAATAGCGGTCCAGCCCTTGGAACGGATGTGTGGCCAAACAGGGTCAGAACACAAAGGAACAACATGATCATTATCCCAGTGATAGTATTAAAATGACAGCTAGCATTTATATATTAGCGATTATATCCTAGGCTCATACACACACACACTCACACTCACTTGCTTTTATGCATATGTAACTTAATCCTTACAACAACCTTGTGATTAAAGTACTATTATAATCCTCATTTTATGAATTAAGAATTTGAGTCAGAGAGATTAAGGAACTTGTTTAAGGTCACACAGCTAAAAATGGTAGAGTAGGGGCATAATCCCAGGCAGACAGTCTTCAGGTTCCGTGGTGCTAACCCCTCCTCTCTGCCTCTGTGTACTTGAGTATTTTGTTGTAAACATGTCTGTGGATTGACAGTCTGCCAGGAAGCGTGCTGGGTGTAGGGCATTCAGGGTTAATAAGATACTGAGTTTGCCCTCAAGGAACTGTTGATCAACTGTTATCCCTCTAAATTATTGCATAGTTTTCTATTGTTACTGTACGAATCACCACAATGTAACAGCTTAAAACAATGAAAGTGCATTATTTTACAGCTCTGTATTTCAGAAGTCCAGTGGGCTTGGCTGGTTTCTATGATCCAAGTCTCTGAAGGTGTCAGGAGACAGGGCTCCTATCAGGAAGCTCTGGGAAGAATCTGCTTCTAAGAACATTCAGGTTGCTAGCAGAATTCGATTCCATATGGCTGTAGGACCAGGGTCCCCGTTTCCATGCTGACTTTTGGTCAGGGGTTTTCCTCAGCACCCAGGGGCCACCCACATCTCCCTGTGGTTCTCTTCTTCCATTTTCATACCCAGTAACTGTGGGTCAGCCTTCTCACTCTTGAAATCTCTCCCTTTTTTCCTCATCTTTCCTCGGCCTCCCTCTACTTTCTTCTGCCTTTCTTTTCCCTGAAGACATTGAGACAACCTTGATAATCCAGGATAAGCTTCCCATTTTAAGGTCCATCCATTAATAATTAGTACCTTAATTCTGTCAGCAAAGACCTACAGAGTACCTAAATTAAGACTGACTGAATAATCTGGGCACAGGCATTTCAGGACATCTTTAAAATTCTGCCTACCACACCCTCACTTGGAGAACTGTCAGCGGGTACCAGCATCTTCTCTGACAATAATGCCTGGCATCCAGCAGAAGCACACATTCAACAGGGGCAAGAATGGGGGATTCATTGGGTACAACTCCAGAGCATGAAGCACTGAATACATAGGGTAGAATTGTAGGCAACTAAGTAACAAGGAAGAGTCAGAGATGCCCCATGAAACTGGAAGGAAACATCAGCATAACTGAGGTAGAATTGGTGGGGAAGGAGGACATAGGAACTTTTAGAGCAGAGAGATCAAAGACACAGCTCAGTGGAATTCACTATTTTGCCCCAGCTTCATCCAAATCAGGACCTTTCTACCAACCACTGTCAGACTTTCTGAGGAAACTGGGCTCTGCCACCTTTTCCTCCCGTACACATGCATTGTTCTTCAGAGCTTTAAAGACAGAAATGTACATACAAATTGTAGTTCATTCTTCTTCAGTCAATATTTTAGTGTTGATGAATAATGAGGGAATGATTAAATAACCAGAGAGAGAGAGAGAAAGAGGACACCCCTTACTCCAGGAATCTTTCCTACTTGCCCTGAACCAGGCTCTGCGACACTTTCTACTTCCACTCTCATTACACTTTTTGTAATCACTCATTGAATGTCCACCTTCTCTGCCAGATGACCAGATCTATGGGTTATTAACCATCTTACTCACTTCTGTACTTATAGCTCATTCTCTCACACATAGTAAACATTCAAAACTATTTGCCAAATAAATGCCTTTCAGAAGCATGTCTCATAAATAAAAATATCATCAAGAGGTGGCAGTCTTCTTCAGCTTCCTAAGTCTTGCTCTGGTCTCTACATAAAGAACACTTGATGCTGTTGGAGTTTGCAGACAGTGTCAGAGCCCTCGAGAGTGGATCCCTGGTCCTCTTCAAATCACACTCAGTGACCCTCCTTACTATTGACCTTCCTTTCCTAGAGTCAGGAAGTGGCGAGTATCCTCTTGTTTGAAAAGAAGGGAAGAGTTTTGGAAACTCAAATAAAAACCGGTGGTCCAAAGCAGGGGTCCAGGGATCTGTAGAAGATGTTTATTTGATTAGAACAGTTTTGTTTTGCTTTAAACTGACTAACTCTATTTTTTTAAATATTTATTTATTTGGCTGCACTGGGTCTTCATTGCGGTATACAGGATCTTTGTTGTGGTATGCGGAATCTAGTTCCGTGACCAGGGATGGAACCTGGGCCCCCTGCATTGGGAGCACGGAGTCTTAACCGCTGGACCACCAGGGAAGTCCCTAAACTAACTTTAGATTGCAATGCATTCTCAAATTTGCCCCACTCCCCAGCACTCTCTATTACTTAGAGCAACCCAATTTCACTTGTTTTTTTGTTACATGCCTGAGCCCTATAGACATTTGTGTTTCTTTCTCCACAACTGTACACCCCACCCCCCAGGGGAAATATAAACCTACCAACAAAGTTCACATGAGGAGGAGGGACTCTACTGCCCCTAGCATTGTCCTGTTGCCCCACTGGCTGTCCTAACCCCTGAGACATCTTTAGGTCAATTAATAATACCAAGAGGCATGTCCTCAGATTGTCTTTCTCCTAATTCGTTCTCACTTTTCCTTTGGCTCCAGCCCTATTCATTCTTTTAAACGTTAGAAGTTGATACCTAGCCTTTGCCTTCCCCATTACCATGGCAACTTGCTGGGTATTACTTGGTCCAAATAGTTGCTTTGGCATAAAAAGGAGTGCACATCCCCTTCCCGTGATCCAGGGAAGTCTGAGCCTTTGGGTTGATGTCATTTGCATTCACTGAGCTAGAAGAGAAAAGCAGAACAGAACAGATCCCACATTTGTTTGTTTGCTTTTGTTTGTTTTGACCCACACTTGCTCTGTCTTGTCTGGGTTCCATATTAACCTTCCTCACAGTAACTATTCTCCTGTATCTCCTCCCTGTAAGTGGAATAACCAGATGGCCTAACTGCATGGGCCCATCTCTGTTTATTCCTTTCGTCCAGTGTAATTATTTATAGCATTCTTTTTTACTCTCAAAAGTGTTCCTGTTTGGGCAATAAATTGTATGGTCACCATCACCATTAGCCAAGTCAGAGCAATGTCCCTGTTAAAAATACCGCAATGCCAGACCCCCACTTGCTTGCTGTGATTTGCTGTGAAAAAGAAAAAGAAACTACACTTGTCTAGATCTTGCCTCTCATGCACCACAATTAATTTTTTTCTTTATAAAACTCTCAGGCATAACCCCCTCACCACCTGCTCTTCATGTGTTACCTGTTCTTCTATAATTTTTCCCATTGTATCTTGATGCCCTGTCGATTCTCAGGATCGTACATTCCCTCGACACTCACATAGTGATATTTCATTATTTTCCCTACCCCTTGGGATTATGGGTTTCTCTTTCATCTCAGTTTTGAATTAATATACACTTCATATGGCTTCAGAGAGGCTGAACTCTGTTGGGCCTCATTTCTGAGTCCAGTAGAACTTATCTGCTGACCCCTTGTTTTGGTCTGACTCTGCTTTTTATGGTTATTTTATTCTTTTAATTCTGGCCCTTCCCTTCTCCATTCTTAGTCTGATGAACTCCAATATTTTGTGATCAATCGCACTTCAACTACCTCAGCATTTACTGTCAGACTTTAAATGGTCACACCGTACACCGTACAGTCTTTAGCAAAAATTCTACCTCTGCCTGGCGTTTCATTTATCTCACCTGTTCTAATTCCGTTTAGTTTTATTCCCAACGGATATCTAGTTAATGATTTAATTTGCATAAATAGACCCATGACATTCTGAACATTGTGTTGCAGCAGGAGAGAACAACCAATCAATGACTGTGCCTTCCACAGGATTCTGTTATGGGGGTAGTGGGAAAGGGGATCCACTTTGGGTGAGCCCAACCTTAAGTCACTGCTGTAAGCAAGCACATGTATTCAGAAAGGAAATAATCCACCACAATTTTCTGAGCACACAGAACATCCCTTCACCTTTTCCCTTGTCCTCACGATACAAAATCCGATGACCAGTAAGGGAAACCCATTTCTGAGACTGTCTTTATATGTGAGTAGTGTCTAGATCAGCAATTGTACCATAAAATGATCACTTCCTGACCAGTATAGATGTGAAGACCTGTACACTTAGCTACATGAGGCCTTCCCAGGGTCTATAAACCATCAAAGGAGGGGCAGTCGCCTGAGAATAAAGCCCTTCTATCATGCCCAAGGCTCAGGGCACCAGCCTTTACCATCACACATTTCTTATAACATTTCTTATAAAATCCAGCAGAGTTCAAAAAAACCCTGATCGATAACCATTATTTTACAGTAGTTATTTTCAATTCTTTGTTTTGTTTGCATTTGTTTAAACAACCAACACCCATCCATACTCTGGATCTCTCGGAATCCAAATAGGAAAACAGAAATCACTAGAGTACAGGTATTTCAAACAGAGAGGATGAAATACAGGTATTGGTTATAGCTATGGGCTGGAGGAGCAAAAAGGGAAAACATACTAATGAGAGCCCAGGATCAGTTTCCACCAGGGGCTTTCCACAGGAGGACATGAGCTGCCTGAGTGGGATCCCAGGAGCCTGTGTAATCACAGCACTGCTACTGTCACCCTTACTGTCACCCTCTCCATGGCTGCTGTCACAATCACTGCTGCTGGAAACACAGGTAGACCCGGAAAGGAGAGAGAGGCTTCTCTCCCTTGTTTTCCACGCTCTCTCCCCGGCAGAGCCCACCCTGAAGCCAAGTGGCAAAGGAGTTTGGGAAATTTCATATGTGGAGCCCCAACCCTTGCAATGACTCAGAAGGGTCCAAATGCAGCTATAAACAGTCACTGACTTGCATAGATTATGTCTCATCCCCAAGCCCATTGTTCTTGTTTTGTTTAAGAAAGCTGATGTGGAATCCTAATACATAATACCAGGAAAAACGAAGTACCTTGGCAGGATAGGTCCAGGGTAATCTGGAGCCACACTCACTGTCTCACCCTCCCCTTCTGCCATGGTCCGTATGAAACTATTTGAGCTGCGGTTCACCAGAGCGCAGTTTGAAAATCCACCACTAATGTTTCTGTTTTGGGTTTTTTTTTTTTCCATATCATGAACAGAGTATTTTGGAGTTGGTTCTGTAAAGGCCAAAAAGAGATATCGGTAGTTTTCCTTCTATAAGTGAAGATTTATTGTAAGGTTAAAAGGGACTAGGAGACTTGGCTTCTAGCGTGGTGCATGGTACATATATTTGAATGAATGCGGGTCAGGTCACTGTTCCTTTCTAAGATACGTGGGCACACTCGGTCTCAGATGTTCTAATATTGGAATGCACAGCTGGCCTCAGGGAGAATGAGAACAAACAACAGCTCAATGTAGTTTGCTATGCAGGTTGGCCCAAGAGTCCCTTACTTTCTCAAAGGGAGGCTATGGAGAAGTTGGGTTGTTTCTACACTGTGTTGTTCTCTTGCTGCACAGAGGATGCCAAACCTGAAGGAGATCATTCTCTGAACACTCTAGGACATTTCTGGTTTCCACTGACTCAGACAATGACCTCAGGGTCAGTCAGTAAAGCTCAAGATTAACTGATTCAGTTTTTCTTGAGCTGCTGACAAAAGCTATAGCAACCTCATGCAGAAAGATCCACTTAGGCCCGTTTCCATCAGGGAACAGGAGCTTGGCAGAACTTGATATCGTCATGGATTCATCTCCGTGTAAAGACGGGCAACTTTATACAGGTGATTAACTTGGTGACAGGGCAACAGTGTGTGATCATGAACTCAAGCCACAGTTCAAATACTTCCTTCTTTATGTCTTTATGCAACAATACACCAGGACTGACTGTCCCTCGTGCCCCTAGAGCACCTGTGCCAGACCTTCCTTATGTCCCATATATTGTGTTGAAATTATCTGTCTCACAGTGCCTGTTTCTCTCACAAATCCATCAATGCATTGAGAGGAGGAAACATCTTACACAATATTGTATCCCTGGGGTATAGTCAGTGTCTGGCTGGCTCCTCTTGTACTAAAATGAACCTCTAGCTTTAAATTAGTCACCTCCCGGGGCTTCCCTGGTGGCGCAGTGGTTGAGAGTCCGCCTGCCGATGCAGGGGACACAGGTTCGTGCCCCAGTCTGAGAAGATCCCACATGTCGCAGAGCGGCTGGGCCCGTGAGCCATGGCCGCTGAGCCTGCACGTCTGGAACCTGTGCTCTGCAACGGGAGAGGCCACAGCAGTGAGAGGCCCGCATACTGCAAACAAACAAAAAAATTAGTCACCTCTCAATGACAATTTTTCTCTACTTCCATAGTAATAGAAAGTCAGCAGGTTACACTACTGCCCAAACAAAGATTGAATTTCCTTTCTGTCACTTATCTGCAGCCATGAGAATAAGGTACTGTCTATGTAATATGAGGGAAAATAATGTGCTGCATTCTGGAATCTTGCCCTTAAAAGGATAGGGTGTGAACTCCCTTGGTTGTTTTCCTCCTTACTTCTGGCTGGGAGACAGTAGACCAGAGCAGCTAACTTGTATCCATCCACCCAGTGGAAGATGTGTGTCAGGGAGGGCAGAGCTGCTTACCAGGTCGCACAGCCCACTTTTCTCTGATGGAGAATTTTTCCATATGAAGGAGAAATACAATCCAATATTTTAAAGTCCCTGTACATTGAGTCTTCTTGTTAGTTTACACACTAGCTAGCTAATGCAACAGTCCAGTTTCAAATTCTGAACACAAAACATATCAGCCACAGTCCAACAGGAAACAGAGGACACACAAAAATTAGGATAACTCAGGGAAGATTTATTTACAAAATGACTACCATAAGCTTGTTGTTGTAGGGGAATCAATGATCTAATAGTGTCTGAGCTTTCACCACTTCCAGGTCCTAAAAGCTGAGTTAAGGGAACAGTTTCTCGGCTCTTGATGGACAGATGGTTATAAAGAGTTGGAATCATTAATAGGAGCAGTTTTTTTCAGTCGAGGGACCACCCAGTCCAACACCCTGACCTCATTATTCTCCCTAACTTCTCCCTCCCCAAAGACTGCCCTCTGAAGGAGGGGAATGCAATAGGAAACTGAGCACCCAGGAATCCTGTTGATGTTGCCCATAAGGTCAGCCTCTTGGGGCAGAGATAGGCAAAGAAGCACCTGGAAGAGGTTCAGCTTAAAGAGGAGTTCTGCTAAAGAAAGGAGGAAAATAGAGGTACAGAGAGAATAGCATTGTGTTCTGCTTTTATGTCCCTATCTATGTTTAAATATTGGTTTTTAATTAATCTAAGAAGCTGTTTAATTAGAATATCAGTGAGACTTATTCCCTCCTGTTGCTGGTAATGCAGTGACATCATCAATAAATAATTCAACAAACATTCCTTAGACATCAACTACAAATCAGGCACAGTGGAGACTAGAGTCTTGGGACTGGTCCCTGAAGAGCTGATGGACTATGTATATTTTCCACCTAATCTTTTCTAGATGTTCAACTCAAGGTATCTTTAGTGGTCTGTGTCATCTTTTAACAATTTCTTGAGAGACATGAGGCATGATGATGACAGCTGTCTGCATGCTTTTTTATTTTAATTTTATTTTTATTTTTTGCGGTACACGAGCCTCTCACTGTTGCAGCCTCTCCCGCTGTGGAGCAGAGGCTCCGGACGCGCAGGCTCAGTGGCCATGGCTCACGGGCCTAGCCGCTCCGTGGCATGTGGGATCTTCCCAGACCGGGTCACGAACACGTGTCCCCTGCATCAGCAGGTGGACTCTTAACTACTGTGCCACCAGGGAAGCCCTGCATGCTTTTTAAAACTCATATTTAGTAATTGCAGGCCCATTAAGAGAAAAATTAGTGCCTGGCAGTGTTATACTAAAAATTCAGCAAAAACAAACAAACAAAAAACATGATTATTGCAGCAGAGGCTTCAGGAGAAACTAAAAGCACGCTAAATCTTATAATGAGGAAGACCATATCAGTCAGAGTTCTTGGTGGTAAGCAATAAAAACCAAATTTGACCATCTTAATCAAAACGTGATTTACTGGAGGCATATCAGAAGTACACAGAATTGAAGGAGACTGAAGGGTCTGGTGTAAAAAATAATGAGAAGATTCTAAATATATTAATTAGGTAGAGACTCCCCAGCTATAATAAAGAGATGCCACAGTATCGCGGATTATGTTTGCTGGACTTTATTTCGTTCTCATGCAAGAGTCAAGTTAGTCTGTATAAGTGGGTCAGCCCTTTCCACAAAGACAGTCAGGGATCCAGGTCCCTCCATGTTGTTCTGCCATCCGCTAAGGTGTTGCCCTTTTTTGCAATGTCAGAACTTCATTGCTACAATAGCTTCATTTGAAAGCTGCAGAAATGGAGAAGGAAAGGAGTGTCAGGGCAAGGAAACCAGTGTTTGAACCCATCACTTCTGCTCACATCCCATTGTCTGAAGCATAGTCATTTAGCCAAATGTAGCTACAAGGAAGGACGGAAATTTGCATCTATATTTGTCAGCCATGTGCCTTGCTTAAACTTTACCAAAATGCATGGAGGAGAATGGATACTGTGGGAGTGGGCATCGTCTCAGCCACATCAAGGGAATTCCGAAGGATTTGCCAAGTAGGAGCCACAGCAAACATCATTCTGCAGAAATAGTCTGGTTCATGTGCCTCCATGGCCACTGCAGTGAGACTGACCTCTTACTGTCCTCATATATGTACTTCATCCACTGAAGTTTCAGAATATCAGGAAAGAGTGACTTACTGGCCTAGCCAAAATCAGTAAGTGCTCACACATAGATACACTGAGGCAGGCAGATACGGGATCTATGCCCTTCAAGTTCCACAGCAGGACACAGCATTTACACCACCAAAAGTAAACATGATGAAGAGTTCCCCAAATTGGAAAGCCAGAAGAAAGTACTTGATATTAGAAAGCCGTAATATGCTATAAAATATATCATTATAAAGAAGTTCTTACCTTAAAATTATTCTACAAAGTTTTTTTTTTCATTTACTTCTTTTGTCCATCCTAGTTCTATGTATTATAAACTCGGTGAGCTATGGGTGGCACAATGCTCAGAATATCATTATAAATTCTTGACCAGAATTTTTGATCACTCTCAAAGGAAAAATGTGATGATTTTAGTGAATTAGGGAGTATTCTTATTAATCAAGTAGTTCCTAGCTAATTATGGAAATAATCCTCAGGTACAGTTTCACAGTGGTAGAAAGTTCATGACTTTGGAGTTAAATCAACCTGGGTTTAACCCATGTAATATAGTTTGGCCAAATAAGTTTACCTTTTTGAATTTCATTTTCTCATCTGTACAGTAGGCATAATAATCTTACTATATAGGGCTATTTAAAAATCTAAATTAGAGCATGAATAACAACTGCTTTGCATGTGATAAGCACTCAAAAATATCAGTTCCATTCTCTACCATTTGCATCCCCCAAATATGCTTCATTTAGTTGCCAAGATAATGTGATGTCTGCTTTAGGGATACAATATATACTCCAGTTAAAAGGTATCGTTTCTAGCCAGAAAACATATGGCCAACACACATGAATAGCTTGAATTGCCTAGGCAATTTTTCTAATGAGTACTTTTCCCTCATCCAAATTATAGTTTAAGCCTGCCTGGAATTCTAAGCAGTTAATAGTGTGAGATCTGATTGATTTAAAGAAATGGATCAGAGAATGTTGCAAAGATTATCCATTTGATTGGTATCCCAGTGTAATTTTCAAAAAGATTCAAACATGACTCTCATGCAAACATAGAATAACCATGTGCCTAATGTTTTATTCAACTCATTAACTAACAAGAATTCAGTAAGATGAAAAAGGTAGTTCAAAACCTCTTAAGAATGGTGATGTATACTGTGAGTCAAAGGAATATTGGAATTTATTTGGTAATAGATTGAAAACTGATTAAAGCACTATAGAGCAATAAAACAGTACCCTTTAAGATTATCTCTCTTATTGGAAGATATTTTCAAGTTAACATGTAACTTCTTGGGGTCTGGACTCCAACCAAATAGTAAATAGCAAAGTCAAACAAATGTGTGTTCTCCTAGATAATTAAGTAAACTGTATGTGAGCCTGTTAAACAACATCCCAAAATAATGTTAGCAACATATTGAATCATACTTTTGGCTTTATTTTCAAATTGTAGGTAATCTTGCTTAACAAAAATAAGCCCATTGTTGACTGACTATAGCTCCTAAATATAGGTACTAGCAGCCTTATTTCAGTTATTCAAAAATAATCAACTAAGTACCTGATCTTTTCCAGCTTTGAAATTAATTGATGCAAAAATAATCAAAATACCACACTTACCTCTCAAATCATTTTTCTAAGGGAGACAAGTCTCTATTTCTTTTCCCCTCCTTTTCTTAATCATAATTACACAATTCATTAAAAACAGAAATGATTAAAAAATGACATATGGGCAACAGATATTTTTGAACAGTAACAAAAATTATTAAATTTCCAGAAAGTTATTAATAACTCCTTGAGGGTGAGCTCAAGGAGTTATGTGTGAGAGAAACTTTCATTTGCCGTAATCTGCCCACAGAAACTATTGCGAATGAAGGTAAAGATATATTTTAAAGTTCACATTCTCTTAAATAAACTAGGAATTCAGATTTTAAATGACAATCGAGCTGTCTGGTAGCTCCAGGGTTGGCCGGAAGCAAAACTGTAAAATCTGCGAAGTGTGATTTCTATTTCTCTCGTCCTCTTCCAGGAACTGCTCTACTCTTTTCTACCCATCTGTCCATGACAATATTCACTCGTCTTCAATCTAATCTCCCATTATACCCTGCTCCAGACTGTTTTTTCTAGTAAATGCTTGAGGCATTTTTCCCATCTCAGAGAATAAGAAACTTCTATGCCCCTGTATATTCATTTTTTTGTACATGCACAAAGCCTTTTATAAATAATTTCTGCTGAGTATAAGAAACAGCTTGGTTCTGATCTGTCAGTTTGCTCCCTATCTCATGTAATAGTGTGTGTGAGTATTTTGTGTAATTTACCCAGCATCTGATGGTAAAGGGCAATCAACATGACTCTGTTGAGCCAGCTTCTCAGGATTCTTCTAAAACCAAACCTGTAGCAGCCTTATAGGGTGGCCCTTATTGACCGACACTGCCCGTCCACATCCAGACTGATGTTGCCTCCACCCTCATTAAGGAAGTCCTTAACATACCATAAGTCGGACATTAGGTCAAACACCTTTTTTCCCCTTCATCTTCTCAGACATCGAAGAGTCTGGATATGTGTAAAGGGCTTTTTATTAAGAGAAGTGACATGAAAAGGTAATTTAAGAATGACATATATCTCAGGGACTATGTGAGGCAAAATTAATCCTACGTCTCACAACAAGTGTGCCTAGCATGGCACCATGGATATGTAAATATCGGATGCTCACTGGTTTGCTTATTTTTAAATCTTTCAAATATTTTATTTATTTGAAACAGAAGCAAATTCTGTTTAAGTAAACTCACTACTATACCATGAGCATAAGTTATTTCAAATTAAAAAAATACTGATTGAATACTTACTGTGTAAAGCACTCTAGGTATTGCAAAGAATACAAATATCATACAACATACCAAAGGGTCCCAAACTTTCTTGGTTCACAGCATCCTCAGTGTCTCAATGGGTTGCTGTTGTTGTTTTAACAGCCCTCACTTAGTGAAAAGGAAGATACACTAATAGTTTCTTTTATTAATTTTTTTTTTAATTTTTTAAATTCTTTTATTAATTAATATAATTAGGTCCTATCAACTTATTAACTATTATGTCATAAGTTAATAGCCATTTGAAAATAATACACAAAAACTGAGAGAAAATATAAAATGTTTTACTTTATTTGTATTTACTAATGGGAGGTATATGCTGTTGAACACAGCACAAATTCTCAAATATTGGAATCAGATTGGACATGGCTACCCTTGTTTCTTGCCCCACATTAATTTTTTGCCTGTTTTTAATCAGCGCAACCACCAAAAACCCAGCTTTGCAAAATGTGACATCATGAAAAAGAATACAGCATGGTCCAATATCGAAACTTGCCAGCTACTCAAGCTTGTAGTTCATGCAGTAACCAACAGATGTCAGCTGTCACTGTTTTCCTGGAAAACCTAAAATACCCAGCAGCACTCTTGTACATTCACTGTGGGTCCCCAGAGTGCAGCAGCATATGATTTAGGAACCATGCCTGTATATGTTACTATTTCTACCCTCAAAAAATTTGTAATTGATTAAGCATTTTAATAACCTTGATAACAATCAGGAAAATAGAAAATACATTTCTTAAAACCAGCATTTGGAAAGATCAAGCCTGTATCAAAAAAAAAAAAAAAAGAAAGAAAGATTCATTTTTAAGAAGAGCCTTGAAATTTGGGTGGCA
This sequence comes from Grampus griseus, assembly GCF_964374135.1. Taxonomy (NCBI): domain Eukaryota; kingdom Metazoa; phylum Chordata; class Mammalia; order Artiodactyla; family Delphinidae; genus Grampus; species Grampus griseus. The sequence continues at coordinate 16,185,170 of NC_139018.1, read as the reverse complement.
TTTTTACAGGTAAAGATGGAGACCAGGGGAATTGTGATGTCAGAGCCACAGATCATTCTGAATGTTTTGGTGCAGGTTTTGAGCAAGATGTTATGGATAAAAAGATAAGTAAAACACAGCCACAACCCTTGGGGATGTTCACTCATCTTCCAGGAAAGAAGGCAGAGCAAACTACCTAATCTGCAGAATGCATGGCATGAGGGATGGAGAGTGGGAAAGAGTTACCAAAACTAAGGCTTGCATATGAATCTAGCCATATTTAGAATACCTTCATTGTCTGTATAAAAATAATCTGGATCTCTCTTACTATCATTACTAAGAAACTAATGGAAAATGTCATCTACTTCTCTTATTGCATATGTGACCATAAAAAAATTATCCAGAGCAGAATTCATTTACTTTAACATGGACCAATCAGAGTAATGAGCAAAAGTTACAACAGATGAGAAAAAAAAAAAACTCTGAAATTGAAGGGAAAAATCTTTACTCCATTTTTATTCATTTCCCAAATGAATCAAATTTCCCAAATTAGTGCTCTCTACTTTTTTTGCCAAACCAGAATAAATGTATAAGTTCTGGTATTTTAAACAAAAACATAATAATTTTAATTATTCACCCAGACCTTTCCAAAGTGCTTGTGTAACATGAGCAAAATTTATAATTTAGCAGCTACTGGCTGATATAGTTTTAATCTTAAATAGAAATTATTATGCTTATATATCTAAACTTTTACTAAGACTTATCAGACATCCACACAGCCTAGAAACATATACAAACTGAGCAAGAAATTAAAGTTGTCCACAAAATACAGTGGCACTTCACTGAAAATAGCCCTCCTCAAGGTATTATCATCTGTTCATCAACTAAATTGCAATCCACAATAAGCATAGCAAATATTTTAATAAAGTTGTCTTAAATTAGAATGAAGTTCTTGAAGGATTAAGGACTTTCAAATATTGTACTGAAAAAATATTCACTGAAATACCAAAGTGGCCTTGGGTATTCTGGTTCTAAAAACTTACAGGAGCCTTATTAGTAACCAACACCAGCACAACTAAGATATATATGGATCATTTCAAATTACAAATCGATAGTGAAATCTAATCTCTGCTACCATGCATAAAGTTCTTATTGATTATACTGCATTTATTGATGAAGAGACTAAAGTTCAGGGAATTTCTGTGATAGCTGAAGATCACATTCTATAAAAGATGCTCATTTCTAATTTAGGGCTTCTGACTCACATTTTATATACTTTCTAATAAATATCTTTCCACAGATAAAATAGATGATAGACCACCAGATGTGATTTGAGAAGCCCCACGTTTGGTAGCCAATAAATACACTCTCTCCCGCCTGCTAGGAGCCCAAAGTTCTGCCATTTTGGCCATCTTCTGGGGTTAAATCATTAGATACCTTTCAAAATGAAAATGTTAACTTGGTTGGAGGTAATATATGTGAACACTTTTAATATATTTCCTGACATAGAGAAAGCTTTCAATAAATGCTTGTTATTACTTTTTAGTGAATGCATTAACACTCAATCTATTAGTAAGAAATCATTTGTCAAATTTACTGTCACTTAACAGAGTAGAACTGGAGAAAACAAGACAAGGAGAGATAAATTTGATTGAGGATGGAGGAGAAAAAAATGGTTAGTTCCAAACTGAAAACTGACTAGGAGACACTGGCAGATGGGTTCCTGTGATTTTAATTTTGATGTTGTTCAAGAGAAGAGAAGGATGTGCAGGCATGATTTACCTTCCTCAGATTTTTTTCTTTGGGGCAGCCATAAGGATAATTTTCATCCTTCCGTGATCTTTCTTTCCAGCATTCTAGCACTGGCAATCTGCTTTTAGCTGCTGGCTAAATGTTACGGTGAGCGGCAATTGGAAGACATTGTTAGAATTGAAAGAAAAAAAATAAATAAGAATCACTCTATCAAGTGCTGAATTTCAGATCTACATCGGATCATCTGTGGCAGTTTTAAGGGTTTCAAGATGTCACCTTGAGAAGCTGGATGTGAAGTTTTGTGTGTATTTTTCATTCAGTGGAGCTGCATAAACTTCCAGTAACTCTCACTCAGGCAACCTTTTCCAGGGAAAATTCATAATCTGTCTTCAGCTGTGATCTCTTCCGTAGCTTGCAATTCCTCAGCCCCAGCTTTCAGGGCCGTCTGCACTCTCTCTTCCTGAGGAAGGGCCCTTGGTGCCAACTCTTTCACCCCATCCCATGCCTCACTCCATGGAAAGAACATACAGATATAACTGAATTGGCAGGCAACTGTAAAACACTAGAGTTTATAATAACTCTAAATAGTGCTCTCCAAATCTGGTTTATTTCAAATTATATAGAGCCAGAAGAACTACTGATGAGTCACATAACCCAGAACCACAAGTTTCACCAGGACAAATCTCCTGCAGACCCAGCACGACAGAGAAAAACTTTATGTACTAATGAATTATGTGGTCATCTTGGGCAATATTACTGTTTTCTTTCTATTAAGTTCAAGTAAACAAACCCTTTTCCAAAGGGCCCAGCTCATTAAATTTAGGATTTTAATACTCATAGGTAATATGTCTTCTTATTCCCTGTGAAGAATAATGAAAAGATGATCTCCTATCCAGAAATATCATCTTCTCTCCTCTTCCTCCATAAATCCATCCCACCCTTGAGCACTTTAAATAGTTGGTTTATCACACATACAATGTGTATGTGTGTGAGTGGGTGCACATAGAACATTCATCTTGGTTACTTTATTTAGAAAATGAATATCTCACCCAGGAATTTCATTGGCTTCAATGATGACCCAGAGTTACTGACGTATAAAGGAAAGGGAACTATTTCCAAGTCAGGGGCCTCATTCAGAGGTTCTCGATTTTGACTGCATATTGAAATAGTATGAGAAATTTTAAAAAACGCAAATACTCTGATCCCTCCCTGAGAGATTCCAGTGTAACTGGCCGAAGGCATGGCCTGAGTATATGGATTTTCACAAGCTCCTTGGTGATTCTAGTATGTGGCCAAGGTTGAGAGCCACTGCTTCAGAGAGAAAAACCTCTGTTGTGTGCCTTGTTTCCAGTGGTGAACACTGGCACATACCAGACTGCTATTGGCACATTACATGTTCTAAACTTGTAGGGCAGTTAGGATGCGCACCTACTAGGACCAGCAGTTGTACCAAGTGCGTTCCTTTGCCTCATTTCATTCTCAAAACAATCCTATAAAGGCTAAATTGCCATTTTTCAGATAGTGAAACTAATACGCTCTTATCAAGATGATGAACTAGCAAGAACTATGTGTTGTTTCCCTCCAGATTAAACCCTGAGGAAACAACTGCAGTAAGAGGAGATCATGGATCTAAAAAATGAAGAGCAAAAAACTGCCAGAAACTCTGGGGGAATCTGAAGGGTCTTGTGAGCTGGAGGGTGTCTATGAGGGGCTGTGCTGTGGTCTGGAGTGGAGGGTGGAGAGAGGGAGCAGAGAGGGCAGAGTTGGAAGAGTGTTCAGTTCTGCTCTTGCCTCTTCAGCAAACGTTCACCCACACACACACTCAGGAGGGATGGTCATTGGCTGCACCATCACCTCAATCCCTGCTGATGGCATCAGAGTCCACAGAGTAACAGCAGAGCAAGACAAAGGCCCTGTTGGGATGGTACATTGATGAAACAAATCTTGGTGGCCATTTACCCTTGGCCTTGTGTTTCTCCACCTTCAAACTTCCAGGGTTATAGGAAAGGATGAACCTTTCAATGCTGACATTTTTTAGAGGTTAAATCTGTGATCCTGACCCAAGCAGATGCCCAGTGGTCTGATTGCAGATGGGTGTTGTCAAGAGTAGTCAGTAGTGACCAAGGCTCAGACCATTTTCTTTCCTTAAACCAAGGATTCTTAATCTGGAATTCATAATATCCTTCAGTGATAAATACTGAAAACCATAGTAGTATCAGTAGTACCTGTGACTTCGTCACCAACTTAATCACAGGTATTTTCTTATCACATTACAGTTGTTGCAGACAATTATTATACAGGATGTTAGATTTTGTTATTTAATGCATCAACAAAAACAAATAATTTTAACACAATATGGTTTAATATTTTTATAAACTCATTTCAGTATGATTGGTTTCTTTTGTAATCACATAAATTTTATTCTGTGTATTTAAAAATAACACCCTGAAAAGAGTTTCATAGGCTTTCCTGGGTTGCCAAAAGACTCCGTGACCCAAGGAAGATTAGGAAATCCTACCTTATTCTCACCAGAAAGAACACAGAAGGACCTTTGGGTCTTCCATAACACACATTACCAGACTATGGCAGAAGGGTGAATTGACTTTCAGCAGTTTTTTCATACCTCCTCCTAATTTGCCTTCCTATACAGCAGTGGCTGGAATGCCATGAACCTATATGCCCAGACTTCAAGAGAACACTTTCTAGGTCATAGTACATGTGTATGCCTATATATGAGTATATTTCCATATCCTCTGTGGTCTAGATCTATATCCCTCTGCTGATGCATGCATGCACCTGCATACATACACATACACACAGACACTACTCTCCAGAGTGGGCATGCCCATCTACCCTCCTACCAACAGTGCATGAGGATTCGGTATCCCAATCACTTGGAAATATCCAGTTTCCTAATTTCTGACAGTCCAGTAGGAGAACTGGAGGTAATTCAGATGCCCATAACTGAGGGAATGGAGAGGAACAGCATAGTGGAGGTATACAATGCAATAAAATGTAGATTTCTACACACACACCATGGATGAACTTTTAAAACAAAGTATTGAGTAGAAAATGAAAAAAAAGAGATCTGTTGCACATTATAATTTATGTAAATTAGAACTATATGCAATCAATAATACATGTTTTATAAGAACATATACAAATGAAAGGATACAAATCAACACCTTGAAAGGTTCACCTATGGGAAGCAAGAGTAATGAGACAGAGGAAAAGGTATAAAAATGAAATGAATAAGTACAATGGGAGGAGACTTGCATGGACAAATGACAATGGTGTCCAATGAACTAAGGAGGAGGATTAACTCAATTCTCTGCACCTGAGTGCCTTTAGCCATTAAAAAAGAAACAAACTAACTCAAAGTATTAGTAATTTCCCCAAACTTATACAGATAACCCACGATGGAAATAAGTTTCAAAGACAGATCTTGCTTCTCAAATTATGGCTAGTGAGAAGGCAAAGAAACATAGATGGCACTAATGTATTTATATTTATTCTCTCAATTTCATCATTAAAACTAATGTCTGAGACATATGTAAGTATTCCTATTTCCTAGAAGAGAATCCTGAAGCTCATAGACATCACACAAGTCACAGGGCCAGGATTTCAAGCCAGGTTTTCTGACTTCAAAGCACATGGTTTCTGATGTACAACATGGCCTCAACGAATTCTCCCACTGCCCCATTCACTGTTTAGTTCACTGGCATTTTATATAAGGTGTGACTTTCCAAGTAGCTACACTGATAAGTCTCTACAGACCTATGGAGTTAACAGTGGACAATGGCTCCCTGTTCTCTGTTTCCAAAACGTGCACCAATGGCAAGATTTTATTATGTTCCATCTTAGAAGTGAACCGCCAACAGCAGTTAGAGAAGCATTTCTTTTAACTGCTATGGTCTGTCCATACATTTTGTGTGGATGTGAACATTAAAGAGGGTCTGCCTTCAGAGGAGTACTCAAGGAAGGGTTTGGGGGCACTGATACAGAATCATTCATTTCTATAAATGTGAAGTAAAAATCAGAACTTTCATTACACCAAAAAGTAAAAGATCAGAAGTGACTCAAAGACCAGAGACCTCGGATGGGTTGTAAAAGGGGAAAAAAAGAATGAGGGAAAATAAGAGAGAAGAAAAATTAATTTAGTAAATCTTTTTTAATTAAAAATTCTCATCAGAGAAATGTAACTATAGAGAACTGATGGCAAAATTTCAAAAATAATGGGCAACCTTCTGAACTAATTGGTCTGCGTAATGTTTACACTCTGAGAGCTCTATTCATTTGTTTGCCCAACACAGACACATGCGTTGCTATTCATGGAAGGGTTGAGAGGCTTCTGGGAAGGGACTCAGAACAACCTGGGAAAGTTAATGTCCTCTCTTCTCTTATTAATGTGAAAGAGGTAGGCGATTTCCAAATCGTGAATGAATAAAAACAGTTTCAGTCGTGCCAGAAACAGCTGTCTCCCTCTGACATTTAAGAAGACAGATCCAGAGGGATTTAACTCTATTGTGGCTTTGCAAAGCATCTTCAAGACAATCAATATTACCGCACTGAGGAAAGAAGCCACAATGAAGTGATTTTTTCCAAGTCTGCGTCGCTTCATTCGTCCTGATATCTTCTGACTACCACTGCCCCATCCTTCCTCCTCCAGTAAAATCTCCAGTGTTTTGCTGTAAATGGAGAACAGGTTGAATTTTTCCACTTCTAAGAGGAAGATTACATTTGCATTTCCCTGGTGACACTTTTTTCCTTCGTGGAAAAAAGAGAATCTTTGAATTAACAGATGGAAAGTGTCAAATAGCCAATTCCAGGGCTTTGGAGGATCACGGCCGTCTTCCCCACTGACTTCCTCAATGCTATTCTCACAAACCATCAATCCCACACTTCAGTTAAACTTCCAGGAGAATAGAAACTAAAATTGTTTAAATAATTCAGCCCATAAATACTTAGTAATCAGCTACTATGTCCAAGGCACAGTGCTAGAGTCTTGGAATAACACAAACAATAAATATAGATATAGTCTTGTCTTTAATGAGGCTACTGTCTATCTGAAAAACAAGTAACTGCATAATTGATTTATTAATGAAAAATTGAATGTGTCTGTTTTGTGCCAGACATTGTACTAAGTAACCAAGATTATCTCCTCTAATTCTCATAACAACCCTTTGAAATAGATATTATTTACCTACTTTACAAATAAATTTTAAAAACTAAGACTCAGGAGAAATAAGTCACTTATTTTTCCAGTATTGTAAAATCAGTAAGCAAAATCAGTAGGTCTGCTTGAGTTCAAATCCCATTTTTTTTCAAGCACAGTCAGTTCTTTCCATGGATAGGGCTCTTTATCCTTTCTATCACCTACATTTTGGTTTGCTGAATTTAAGTCAGTAAGGATTTATCTGGTAGAATTCCCCTTTATTTTTACCACGTCCATATAGTCTTAACACTGTCTTAAAATAAATATCTGAAACTCCAAAGCCTTTTGGTAATGACACTTAGTTATCCCTTGGGCTATCTTTTCATGATCCACCTGTAGGAACTCTTACAGCAGCATTTGTGCCTCTGCCCTGGAGTAAAAAAGATCCTCTTCCTTCATCCTAGAGATTGAAACAAGACTGAAGAATTGAAGTGCTGCATTGTATGTTTAAATACTTCTTTATTTCCCAAGGGAAAATAATGATTTACTAAATGAAGAGATTTTCAAGAGTTTATTTTGATCTAATAGTTAATTTGGTTTATCTATAAATTGGCTGTTATTCCTTGCAGAAAATCCGAACATAAGTCTAAGGGTCATCTACCATGATCTCCTCTAAGGCATTCCATTGAGTAAAGAAAAAATACTCGTCCTTTTTTATTCAACATGGCCAACATAAGCTTGATAAAGAATAATGTGCCAGGGATTCAAATAAACATACTTCCTTATATCTGCCCTAGAAATGCTAAGTTCTCTCCAGGCTTCGAATTTCATCCAGCAGTGGGCAGACCCACCCTCTGTTTTCTCTCTTTGTTGCCCTAGGAGAGATGATTCATGCATTGATCAAGAAAGGAACAACCATCTATCAACTTAAGAGCTTTGGCTGCACCAAACATCAGCAAACTCAGCCAGTGTGCTCCCTACGTTAAAGTATTCTTGCACATTAATTTCAAACCTGCACCCTGTAGATATATTTGGAGCAGTCTAGGGCTACTGTTCTACAGACAAATAAATCACATTTAATCAGTACTGTGCAGCATCTAATATTATCCACATATATAATCCATATAAATCATTATCTTGGGGTAAATATTTTAAACACCTTGAACCTTAGGGGGGAAAATACACACACACACACACACACACACACACACACACATACAGAGAATACTATGCTAGAAGTAGTATTAACACAGTAAATTATACAAGTGGAAGCATCACGCAGATATTTAGTGAGAAAAAAAATCATAGAATATTCATGTTGAAAAAGATCTTACAGCTTGTTTCTCTTTGCTTCCTACCCGATTCAGAATTCCCTTCTGCAGTAGTAAAAGGCAAGCATCACTTGGCCTCTGGTTTAACTTTCCAGTGACGACAATGAAACTGTGTTATAAACCAGTCTACTTCATTTTTAAATAAGTTTAATTGTCAGAAATGTCTTTGACACAATAACCCCAAACTTATCTTTTATACCTTTTATCTATTGGCCTTAATTAACCCATTAAGTTTATAGAGAGGAAAATCTAATCCCTCTCTCACATGACAGCATGTCAAAATGTGACCACAATCATTACTTTGGCAATTTCTATGTTTTTTAACAAGGTCCTTCTCAATGTCACTATTCCCAGCAACTCTAATGGCTTTGCTCCAAAATCTGTCATTTCAAACGGTCTGTTTCCCCAAAACTGTAGCCTCTCTATTTCTACACTGTCATCTAGTTTACATAGGTTTAAATTTAGTTTTAAGATACTCATCTTCCAGAATTGCATGAATTCAGAAAAAAAAAAAGTGAGGAAACTTTTTTTAACTATTTATTTCAAAAAATTTTCAGACTCTTACAAAAGATTTGCACAAATAATACAAGGAATCTTCTACACTTTTCAACCAGATTCAAGATCAGGGAATTATTAGTGATATCACATTACTATCTAATCTACAGGCTTTTTTTTTCAAATTTCATCTGTTTTCCTACTGTCTATTTCTGATTCCAGATCCAATCCAGGATCATTCATTAAGTGAGGAATCTCAAAGTTCACAAAAAGCCCATAGTGAGTGGAAATAATATTATATGCATCCTTCCCTATAATTTTTCTTTCTACCCTACCCCCAAATAAGAAGAATTCTTCAGTAGAAGTTTCATTTAAATAAAACATCATCTGATAATAGGAATGAGAAATTAGTTCAGAGCAACTGGCAAAGCCAAGGTGGTAACTATGATAAGCAACTTTTATATTAGAAGAAATCAAAGGCTATTTCATGAGAATAAACTCAATGTTCCCCACTGCTCCTGGAACTAATTCACAAAAAGGCTGTGATGTTATCATGGCTGTACAGAAGGGCAAGGGAATTTCAAAGAAACCCCAGGCATTAATTAAAGTGAGTAAAACTTCCTTCTACTACCATAATCAAAGGGGAAAGAGCACCTTCTCTCTTAGTGTGAGCCTGTCCTTGAGCAAGTCTCCCATCAAAATCTACTGAAGGACCAGTTCTCCTGTCATGTGGATAAGTCAGGTGTGTACAGGTCTTTAACTCAATGCATGCGCTCAGAAAGGAAATGTAGAATACTGGTCTTCATGCACTTTCCAACAATATAGTATTCCTACTCTCCTTTGAAAATATTTCTAATGAAAAATTCATACATGCAAAAATACATATTGAATTCTCACACTCCCACATTTTAAAGATGCCACATGTACTTTATGGACCAGGTTTCACTCCACAAAAAGGGGAGACTTAGGAAGAGCTGAAAGCAGAAAATGGCAACCCAACTAGTGATTTCATTGATGAAATTAGAAGCAACCCCTCACTAGCTAGGGGAAAATAGTTGATTTCTGTTCCACACACTGTTCGTTTTGTTTTGTTTTGTTTTAACATCCTCATGGCTTATTTATTTTATAATTGGAAGTTTGTGTCTCTATATCCCCTTCACCTGCTTCACCCAAAACCCTCCATCCTTTCCTCTGGCAACCACCAGTTTGTTTTCTGTATCTGTGACTCTGTTTTTGTTCTGTTTTGTTTGTTTTCTCTTTAGATTCCACATATAATTGAGATCATACAGTATTTGTCTTTCTCTGTCTGGCTTATTTTACTTAGCATAATATCTTCTAGATCCATCCATGTTGCTGCAAACAGCAAGATTTCCTTTTTTAATGGAGTTATATTTTAGTTTTTTGATAAACTTCCATACTGCCTTCCACAGTGGCTGCACCAATTTACAATCCCACCAACGGTACACGAGGGCACCCTTTTCTTCTCATCCATCTTCTCATCACTTGTTATTCATTGTCTCTTTGATGGTTGCCATTCTGACCGGTGTGAGGTGGTATCTCATAGTGGTTTTGAGTTGCATTTCCCTTGTGATTAGTGACGTTGAGCTTCTTGTCATGTGTCTGTTGGCTGTCTGTATGTCTTCTTCGGAGAAAGATCTATTCAGGTCCACTGCCCACTTTTTAATCAGGTTGTTTGTTTTATTGGTATTGAGTTATATGAGTTCTTTGTATATTTTGGATATTAATCCTTTATCAGATGTATTGTTTGTTCCCTTCTGCATGGCCTGAGTAGCCAAGGTGCTGGTGCCAGCCCTGGTGGCGGAGAGTCCCTGGCTCTAATAGGCTGGAGGGAAGATTCCAAAATGGCTCTTGCCAGCACCAGGGTCCACTTAGTAGAATGAGCTCCCAAAAATTGCTGTTGCCAGTGTCTCCATCCTCCAGGAGGAGTCCCAGTTGTTTCCTGCCTCTCTGGGAGGCTCTCCAAGATCAGCGAGTGGGTCTGACCCAGGCTCCTTTCAAACTACTGCCTCTGCGCTGGGATTTGGAGCATGTAAGATTTTGTGTGCACCCTTTAAGAGTGCAGTCTTTCCTACAGCCCTTCAACTCTCCCTACATGCAGGCCCCACTGGCCTTCAAAGCCAGACGTTCTGGGGGCTTGTCTCCCTGGTGCAGGACTAATGTTAGAGGAAAACGTGACTAAGCACAATTTAGCTAATATGGATATTGATGACCGATATTCAACTCTTTCTCTGTTTTACCATGAATGACTCTCTTCTCCTATCAAAGGCCAGCTTTCCTCTTGTGCACACATTCTGTCTCCTCTCACTTCTTCAAGGACACTGCTTCAGCAATTATTCCCTCTCTTTCCTGAATCAACAACCTTTCCCACAATATTGGATCAACCTCAATAGCATATAAACAAGCTATTATTTTCCCATCTCTCCATAATAACGATAATAATAATAACTTCTCCTGATTGTGCACTTTTTTCATTGAGTTCCCAACTTTTTGGTTCTCCATTTCTGGAAAACTCCTTAAAAGAGTCATCTATACTTGCTTTCTTCAATTTTTCTACTCCTGTTGTCTCTTAATCAGACTCCCATCAAGCTATCAACTATCAAGATTACCAGTGGTCTCTACGTTGTTAAATCCCATGGTCAGTTTCAGCTACACATCAGCACCTAGAACAATGCCTGGCACACAGCTGGTGCACAAGCATTATTCGTTAAGTACATGAATAAATGAATGGAGCTAACATATAGTCAAGAAGATACTTTTAACCTACACAACACAATTTGTACAGGCATACCTCGGAGATATTGTGGGTTCAGTTGTAGAACAGCACAGTAAAGCAATTGTCATCATAAAGCAATTACACAAATATTTTGGTTCCCCAGTGCATATAAAAGTTATTTTTATACTTTACTGTAGTCTTTTAAGTGTGCAATAGCATCATGTCTAAACAATGTACATACCTTAATTAAAAAATACTTTATTGCTAAAAATGCTAACGATCATCTGAGCCTTCAGTGATTCGTAGTAGTAACATCAAAGATCACAGATCATCATAACAAGTATCACAATAATAAAAAATTTGAAAGATTGCAAGATTACCAAAACTGTGACACAAAGACACAAAGTGAGCAAATGCTGTCAGAAAAATGACACCCATAGACTTGCTAGACACAGGATTGCCACAAACATTCCATTTGTAAAAAATCACAGTATCTGTGAAGTGTAATAAAACAAGGTATGCCTATACACTCAGAGTAAAGAGTAAAGATAATACTTGCAAAAAGTACTTTCAAAAATGATTAATGCATGAATCAAAAATGTTAGTAACCAATCATTTTTTAGAATGTTAACATAAAATATGAGTCATGCAATCAATAGTCAGTGTGGTGGAAAGAAAGTGCCTTTCACATTCAAAGAAAAATCCATTTAAACAGCATATAAAGACAAAATGCTATTTTAGACACAAATTATTACAAACTCATGTTTAGTATTTTTAGGTCCAGGTTAAAGAATATTCACGAATCCCTGATTCATGAAATGGATAAAGGAGGGCGAATTGAAGGGTGAGAAAGGGGCTCCTAAGAAGGTTGGTCAATAACCACAAAAACAACAACAGTAATAAAAGTACAACTCACTTTTGAGCATTTAATTACTTGTCAGGTAACTGCTTCATGCGTTTTGTATTTGTGATTCTATTTAACCCTCTCACCAACCCTTTTAAGTGATTATAATTATTCTCCCCAATTCTGTGATGAGCAAGCTGAAGCCTAGAAATTGAAGTAACTTGTCCAAGATCCTGCAGGTTATATGCAGCTAGTATGAGATTTGGCCAGGATTCAATCCCAAAGAGACCAAGGACACTCAGATGAGGGAAATATTCCAGAGCTCAGAGTCCACCAAATGCACAGAGCATCTCATAAAATCTTCTCAAAGTCTCAGGAAAGTCCCTCAGACTTTTCTCTGTGATAAGGCCAATTCCCTCTGAGTCAACTAATTAAGTTAGTATCTGGACATGTGAGTGACACCTAAAACAAAATGGGATTCACATTATTTATGGCTAAGTTATGACCTGGTCTTCATAAATTGAAGGCTATGTCATTAGCCCATATCACCATCATAAAAGACTCATTTAGCAATTCATCCAAAAACAATTAATTAAAGAAAACCAGCTAATGTTTTCAACCTCCACAAATTAAATTAATTTGTAATTAATAAGGTAACAGCAAATCCACTAGGCTATAATCACTTAAACCAGTAAATCAGGGTAATAATAATCATTTTTATCTCTCATAGCAAAGAGGTCTTAACACATAGTTTATTTATGTGAAAGAAGCATGGTCAGCGACCTATAGGGAGTGACTGTAAGAAATGAATTAATCAAGGGGATCCTGGGGTGATAAATTTTCTTGTTTCAAAATCAAAAACTCTTTCTTTAGATGGGATCGGCATCTCTATCTTTTTTTTTTTTTTTTTTTTTTTGCGGTACTCGGGCCCATCACCGTTGTGGCCTCTCCCGTTGCAGAGCCCAGGCTCCGGACACGCAGGCTCAGCGGCCATGGCTCACGGGCCCAGCCGCTCCGCAGCATGTGGGATCTTCCCGGACCGGGTCACGAGCCCGTGTTCCCTGCATCGGCAGGCGGACTCTCAACCACTTCCCACCAGGGAAGCCTGGCATCTCTATCTTTTAATAGGTTAATATAGATAAATGATGAATAACCTACTACTGATAATCACCATCTATGTTACAGGAAAAGATTATAGAATTTCCATAGCATAGGATTTAGTGGAGGCACAATCTGTCTTGATGTGAAAGTGTAATTATGGAAGAGCGAATATTCCGCAAATAAAAATTGTAGTATTACATCTGGATTTGCATTTAAGAGTACAAGAAGGGAAAAAGGGTCCATGAAAAAGCCAAATTTGTAGAAACAGAGTAGAATGATGGTTACCAACATCTGAAGTATGGGAGAAATGGTGAAATTTTGGCCAGAAATTACAAAATTCTAGTTAGAGGATGACAAAGTTCTGGGACTCTAATGCACAGCATTCGGATCATAGATAAAAGCACTTCTCCAAATACTTAAAAGTTGCTTAGAGAGTAGATCTTAAATGTTCTCACTACAAAAAAAAAAAAAAAATTAAATATTTGACATGATGGAGGTGTTAGCTAACACTCTGATGGTAATCATAGTGTATCAAACCCACAATTTGTACACTTTAAAGTTACACAATGTCATATGTCAGTTATATCTCAATAAAGTTGAAAAAAAATAAGAGTCCATGAAAGAAGAAACTTTAGAAGTAAAGACTAATATATCCCTTAAGCATGGGAACAGTTGTGCCAGATTTGAAGGAAAGACAGGCCAGTTCATTAAAGAGTCACACACCACCTCAGATTCTGAAACTTTTGTTCTAGGGGAATTTGAAAGCAGATGTTACTCCAAGGATAAGTCCATTAGGAAGAGATAGCCAAAAATATCCTAATGAAAGATGATGTCATGGGGAGAAATTGTCTAAGACCTCAGACCAGGTGTCCACAATCACATCTCACCATGCACAGTCCAGTGCTAGGTTAGTGCCATTACCTTTCTTCCGTTCTAGGTTCTTTGCCTGGTCTAATAATTAAATCAACATAAGACAAAGTCAGAAGAAAGATAAATTTAATTTCATACCTATGGGAGCCCATAAAAAATATGAGACTCAAAGAAGTGACCAAAGCAGGCAGCTTTTGTACCTTTTAGATAAGGAAACAATAAATTTGTGAAGAATTGAAAAGACAAAGAGGTTGATACCTAGAAGCGACTTGCTGAGTTTCATGATAAATATATGTTTATCTTTTTAATAAACTGACAAACCGTTATCCAAAGTGATTGTACCATTTTTTTTCCCAACAGCAATGCATGAGGGTTCCAACTTCTCCAAATAATTACCAAAACATGATATTTTCAGTCTTTGGAAAGATATTATACCCATTATAGAGGGTATGTAAGTGTATGGCTCAGTAGTTTTAATGTGCATTTCCCCAATGTCTAATGATATTGGATATCTTTTCATGTCCTTATTAGAAATTTTTATATCTTTATATCATCTTTGTCAAATATTTTGCCCAATTTTTAATTGGCTGTTAGTCTTCTTATTAGTGAGTTGTAAGAGTTTTTAATATATTCCAAATACAAATTGTTTTTCAAATATGCAATTTTCAAATATCTTCTGCCCATCTGTGGCTTGTCTTTTCATTTTATTAGTGGAGTCTTTTGAAGAGAAAAGGTGTTAATTTTGGTAATAAAGTTAAATTATCAAATTCTATTTCATGGGCATTTTATCTAAGAATTTTTGCCTAACCAAGGTCAGAAATGTTTTGTCCTATGTTTTATTCTAGGCATTTTATAGTTGTAGCTCTTACATATAGCTTTGTATTCTATTTTGAGTTAATTTTAATAGGGTGTGATTTACAGAGATTCATGTTTTTGCATATGAATTTCTAATCATTCCTATCCAGCACTATCCAGCACTATTACTATTTTATCATAAATATTGAATTTTGTGAAATGCGTTTTCTTCATCTATTGAGAAGATCATGTCATTTTTATCATTTGTTTTCTTAATGTGATGCATCACGTTGATTGATTTGCAGATATTGAACCATCTTTGTATCCCTGGAATAAATCCTATTTGATCAGGTTGCATGATCTTTTTAATGTATTGTTGAATTTGGTTTGCTAATATTTTGTTGAGGATTTTTGCATCTATGTTCATGAGAGATATTGGCCTGTAATTTTCTTTTCTTGTGGTGTTCTTCTCTGTTTTTGTATTGGGGTAATGCTAGCCTCATAAGAATGAGTTTGGGAACATTCCCTACTCTACACTTTTTTCAAAGGATTTGAGAAGGATAGGTATTAAATCTTCTTTGAATGTTTGGTCAAATTCACCAGTGAAGCTATGTGGTCCTAGACTTTTGTTTGTTGGGATATTTTTGGTGACGGATGCAATCTCCTTATTACTAATCAATGTATTCAGATTTTCTATTTCTTCATGAAGCAGTCTTGGATACTGTATGTTTCTAGGAATTTATCCATTTCTTCTAGGTTGTCCAATGTGCTGGCATATAATTGTTCATAGTAGTCTCTTATGATCCTTTTAATTTCTTTGGTATTAATTTTAATTTCTGCTCTTTCAGTTCTATTTTATTTATATGAGCACTCTCTTTTTTTTCTTAGTGACTCTAGCTAAAATTTTGTTAATTTTGTTTATCTTTCAAAGAACCAGCTCTTCATTTCATTGATCTTTTCTATTGTCCTTTTAGTCTCTATTTCATTTATTTTCACTCAGATCTTTATTATTTCCTTCCTTCCACTAACTTTGGACTTCTTTTGTTCTTCTCTTTCTAGTTCCTTCAGGTATAAAGTTAGGTTGTTTATTTGAGATGTTTTTGTTGTTTCTTGAGGTAGGCCTGTATCACTGTAAACTTTCCTCTTAGAACTGCTTTTGCTGTATCTCATAGATTTTGGTATGCTGTACTTCCATTTTCATTTCTCTCAGGGTGTTTCTTTCTTTCCCCTTTGAATTCTTTGTTGACCAATTTGTTTTTCAGAAGCATGTTGTTTAATCTTCATATATTTTTGATTTTACCAGTTTTCTTCTTGTAATTGATTTTTAGTTTCATACCACTATGGTTAGATAAAAGATGAGGTTTACATACATCATCATTGTTGTATGTTACATACATACAACATATATATATATATATATATATATATATATATATATATATATATACACAGTCTAATTTAAGTTGATAGCAAGTTAAGTTTGAATACATTCTGAAACTCTATATTTTTACTACCCCCAATGTTTTATGTTTTTGATATAACATTGTACATCTCTTTTTGCTTATCCCTTAATAAATTATAATGGCTATAGTTATTTTACTACTTTTGTCTTTTAATCTTTATACCAGCTTTATAAGTGATTAATCCATGACATTTACTATATATTTACCTTTACCAGTGAAATGTGTATTTTCATATGTTTTTTGTCACTAATTAGTGTTCTTTCTTTTCAACTTAAAGAATTCCCTTTAACACTTTTTGTAGGGCCAGTTTAGTATTGATGAACTCCTTTAGCTTTTGTTTGTCTGGAAAGCTCTTTATCTCACTTTCAATTCTTGATAACCTTGCAAGGTAGCGCATTCTTGGTTTGAACTTTTTTTCTTTCATCACTTTGAATATATCATGCCATTTACTTCTGGACTGCAAGGTTTCTGCTGAGAAATCTGCTTATAGTTTTATGGGGGTTCCATTGTATTTAACAAGTTAGTTTTCTCTTGCTGTTTTTAAGATTCTCTCTTTATCAACTTTAGACATTTTAATTATAATGTGTCTTGGTGTGGGTCTTTTAATGTTCATCTTATTTGTAACTCCCTGGGGTTCCTGAATCGGGATGTCTGTTTCCTTCCCTAAGTTAGGGACACTTTTAGTCATTGTCCCCTCAAAGAAATTGTCTGCCCCTTTGTCTCTCTCTTCTTTTTCTAGAACCCCTATAATGCAAATGTTATTCTGCTTGCTGTTGTCCCATAGGTCCCTTACTCTACCTTCACTTTTTTTTAATACTATTTTTTTCTTTTTGCTGCTTTGTTTGGGTGAGTTTTACTGCCTGGTCTTACAGATCACTGATTCTTTCTTCTCCTTCATCTATTCTGCTGACAAACTCCTCTAGTGTATGTTTCACTTCAGTTTTTGTGTTCTTCAGTTCTGGGACTTCTGCTTGTTACTTTTGAATATTCTCTATCTTTTTGTTTAAGTTCCCACTGTATTCATCCATTCTTCTGAGTTCCATGAGCATGTTTATGACCATTACTTTAAACTCCTTATCAGTTAAATTACTTATTTCCATTTCATTAAGGGTCTCCCCCACCCTCCCCAGGATTTTATTTTGTTTTCTTGTTTGGAACATATTTCTCTGCTTCCTCATCTTTCTTGACTCTCTATGTTTTTGTTTCTATGTATTAGGTGAAACAACTCTCTCTCCCAGTCTTGAAGTAGTGGCCTTGTGAATGAGATAAACCTTATCATTTAACCTTGTCCTAGCTGTTGGTTATCTCTCAAACTTTTGGGATTGTGCCTTAGCAGCCTGATTTATTCTTGATAGGACCCAGTTGTTGAAGGTGTCCCAAGACCTGTGAATGTTCCAGAGAGAGGGATCTCAGTTAGCCCTTAGTTTCAGGCTGATGGGAAGTGAGAATCTCAGGCAGTAGTTTTAAGGTGTGCAACAATATACAGTCCTGTTGGATCACAATTATAAACCTTCCTGGCCTCTAGGTGAGGTAATCTGGAGATGTCTCCTTCGTAACAATTCCTGAAATTAAGGCCCCATACAAGTGTTTGGGCTCCTTTCTGGGAGTTACCAGTGAGATGAAGCAAAGTCAAAAGAGAGTACAAAAATAGCCTCCCCTGACCTACATTGCCTGAGAGCACTCCATAGTCTGTAGATGTATGGAAACCTGAAGTGTGCCCCTAGGCAGAAATAAATAAGCCTTTTTCACAGGAAGATAGGGAGTGTCTTAGTCTATCTGTGCAGTGCTATAGGAGTGGTAGCCTGAAAAGAACTATCTCTCCAATTGTTTTGGACCCAATGGGCCACCAGAGCCAAGTGCTTCAGAGACATTCTCTCTGTGAGTTATGCACACCCGCTGGCTTTGGTGGAGCTGTGTGAGTGGTAGAGGAGCAGGGTACTTGCTTGCTGGCTTTGGAAGGGCTACAGGGGTAGCATGGGGTCATACTGCTCACCCAATAGCTTTGGAGGGGCCACTGGAGTGGTGCAGCAGTGGGTGTTTCCAGTGGTGCTACTCAGTTAGAGGGAAAGTGCAAAAATGGTGCCCCTAGCACCAGCAAGGTAGAGGGAAAAGGCAAAAATGGTGTCTGCCAATGTTTCCATCTCCAGAAAGAGTCCCAACAGATTCCTACCCCTCCAGCATATGCTTTAATAGTTGCAAATGAATCTCCTTCACATATGGTCTGGGCACTTTTCAAACTGCTGTTTTTGCACTGAGTTCTGGGGCAAATGAGTGCACACAGGAGCCCTTTAAGAGCAGGTTCTCTAATCCCTATATCTCTATGGTTCTCTTGGATATAAGCCCCATTAGCTTTCAAAGTCAAAGTGTTGGGGAGCTCATTTCATGATTGCAGGTCCCAAGCATTGCCTGATGTGGACAACAGGGAAAAAACTCCTTATTTGTGAGATCCCTCCCAATTCTGGGTAACTGCACTAAGGTGGAGTTTTTTGACTAGAATGTCTCTGCCTCTCCTACCTGTCTTAAGGTTGCCCTTTTATCCTTTGTTGTGGAGGAGCTATTTGGTTAGTTTTCAGGTCTTTTTCACAGGGAATTTTTGCATATGTAGCTGTAAATATGTTGTGTCTCTGAAGAGATAAATTCAGGATCTTCCCGTGCCACCATCTTGAACTGCCTCCTCTGAGCAGTCTTGATCTAACTTTTTGTGAGTATATGTATACATTTCTGTGGGCATATTCTTATATATGGAATTTCTGAATCATAAGATATACGTACGATCAGCTTCAGTGTATACTGCTAAAAAGTTGCCCAAAGTGACTGATGCTAAGTTATACTCACATCAGCCATGTATGAGTATTTCAACACTTAGTATTGTCAGATTTTTTGATTTAGCTTTTATCTGGTGCCTAGATATACAATATCATTTTGATTTTTATTTCCTTTATGATAAATAACGTTGAGAACATCTTCATATGTTTATTGGCCATTGGGATATTCCTTGTTGTAGGTTATTTTTCTTTTTTCATTGAATTTTTCAACCCTTTATAAATTCTAACAAATATTTATGTATTCCAAGGTTATGAATATATTTGCTTATGTTATTTTCTAGAAGCTCTATTGTTTTCATGTTATATTTTGATCTATAATCTACTTGGAATTGAATTTTTTAATTCAATTTCGTATGTATTTATATGAAAGCATTTAGCAAAAAAACTGATATAATAAATAAATAATAGTTAAATGTGAGATAAATATAAGAAATTTATGTTAGTATAAACCTAACTCTATGAGGGTGGATAGAATAAACATAGAGATAAAACTCAAACTTTCAAAAAAAAAATAATCCTCTGCATTTTTCTCATCTATAAAAGGAGAAACATCATTCACCAACTGAACAAAAAATAGGAACATTAAATTATAATGACAAAAGATTATATTATATAATCTTGATGTGGTGTCATGATTTATCCAAATTCCAAACCTATGGGAAGATGATTATTATCTATCAATATATCCTCAATCAACTTAAAATATAGCATGATCACTGTACTGTGCCTGGGAATCTGCCTTTTCCTTTTATCTCTTTTTTTTAGCTATTATTTGTATTTTTTATAATTAAACATACTTTTGGGCATTGTCAATTCTTAACAAGTCACAAAAAATACAGTGTCTAGGCTCAGTAAAATATTTATTCTAGGGAAGCCTTAGTTTCAAATTACAAAAAAAAAAAAATCAATACTTAGCTACAGTAAAACAAAGGGAGCTTAGCTTTGAAAATATAATCAAACTACTCTATCACATACAGAGAAGTCTTTTTAAAAAATAAACTGGATTCTTAGTAAATGATGTAATACAAAGAGTAGAACTCTTTTCCTTAAAAAGGAATAAAAAGAGAAACTTCCAATTAGCAGACTAAAATGTGAAGCTGGAAAAAGAAAACAAACTCAACATTTAGCCTCCTGGGAAAAGAAATGATAAACAAACAAGAAAGTTTAGAAAGATGTATTTAGCCTTTGCCTTTTAAATAATGCCTTGGTATTACACTGCATTTAGTTCTCACTGTAAAAACTTATCTAACCCAAGTTAATTACATTTCCAATGATAGTTGTTAGAGCAATTGCCAAGATTTACTACATAAATGACATATAAATTTAGTTGCAGAATAATTAAGTCAGAATTTGAGTCCATACATTAAGCAATGGAAATGTAATTACATTCTTATGGATGCTAAAAACTTCACTTGCAATTCTTTAAAAGTGGATTCAACACAGATTCAGACTGCATTCACTTTCATTTATGACTTCTTTTCTTTCAATTATAATAGGAAGAAAACAACAACTGTAATTTGAGTAGTGCTTTCTAGGCTATGCCACATTTTTTTTAATATATTGGGACATCTTTGTGCATTACATGCTAATGGCAGTACCAAGGGCTTGCTTTGGAGACTGGGGTAGGAGCTGGTAGGAGACTGGGGTAGACTTGGCCACTTAGCGAGCTCCATCAGTGACTCTTCCTCTTTGCCTTCCCAAAAACCTTTTTATTTTAAAATATGTCCTTGTCATGTTCATGTGGTTTGAAGACAAATGTCTTGAATTTCCCACCAGATTTTTGCTCTGAAATTCCACCTTCATAAATGAACATTCAGGAGTCACCTCTGGAATCAAGATCCCAATTAAGTCTATGACCTTTCATTTCCTCTCTGATCTACCCAGTTTAAAGCTTGACCCACTTTACTTTTTAAATTTTACATTTGCTACTATTATTATTATTGTTGTTATTTTCCAGATAGTAATATCCATTTTATATTCACCATTTTGATCCTGGAACAAGTAACTGAACAGTTTACATTCTGTTATCTCTGGTGTTTCATCTTTTACAGCTTCCTGGTCCCACAAGATAGTACAAGAAACATAGGTTTCTCACCCAGAGGAGGAAATTTTAGAGTATTGGTTGGTAACCAACTGTTCTTTCATCGAAAAAAAAAATCTGCAGCTATTTAATTAGTGTATAGCAAGATTGATTAAGCAATGCAGTGTCAACTAACACATTTAATGTGGAAGAAGATGATATCTAGCACTTAACTGATATCCTGTTTTTCTTAAAAGTTATATGATGAATAGGAATAAAGCTAGCTAATAATCTACTTTTCTGTTCTTTTCACTTGACTATCTAATAGCTAAATTTTCTATCTATTCTCAGTGTGAAGTCTCTTCTACTGTTTCTTCTAACAACTAATTTATACTTAATCATGTACAAAATCAGACTTATAGAGGGAAAAACTCAATGGTGATATCTGAATCACAAGGTAGGAAGACACAAAGCCCAAGACTAAATTGATGTGCTTGTTACATGTAGAACTGAGTGACTATTTGGGACTAAAATTACTCTAGCTTTGTTATTGAGAGTTGTGCCAATCCTTTTATCCATGCAAGATTCTTGTAATTTTAAGAGTGGCCTCAACCCAGCAGTACAGACATCACTTCAGAGCTTGTTAGAAATCCAAATTCTAAGACCACACCCCAGACTTACTAAAATATGGACTTTGACAAGGTCTCCAAGTGATTCAAATGTCCCTTCAATTTTTCTTAATTGAAAGAAAAGTGTTTAATAATCTATTCCTACAAATATATGATTTAAATTTAGAATTAATAAATTATATTTCAAGTTTCCAACCTCAAAAGCATTAACTAGATATGGAAAAATATGAATACAACAAACTTTATTTTTTTATTCTGCCCTCTGAATATTTCTTTTTCTCATATTCTAAGAATCTTTTTTCATAGTTTGACCTTAAAAGTAGGTTTTAGAGTGATGGCCAAGAAGAAAATAAGGTATACTTTAAATCAGACTTAAGTGTAATATTTAAAATAACTGCTGTAAACTAGAAGGAGCTACTTGAAAATTTCACTAATGTTGAATTATTTAATAATTCTAGGAAAAACGTGTTATACATATTACATAAAGATATATAGATAGGTATACATTTTTCAGTTCCTTTGGCTATTACAGGGTCATAGACTGGTATACTATGCTATGCGATGCTACGTTATGTTACATTTTGTTGTATTATGGGAGAAAGCTTATCCTTAAAATGAATAGAATTCTAGTGGCTATTAGCTTTCCAACCGTAGTATAAATACAACTGCCATGCTATAATGTTGGCACAATTCTCTAGACTGTTGAAAACTGGTGTATCTTCCTTTCTCCCTGGGGGAATTTAACCCATTTGCAAATATGAACATGGATATCTGTCTTTTTTAACGTTGCTTTTCCCTGGGAATCCAACTTTAGGACCTGCAATTTTGAGAAGTGCTCAACTCTTCATGTCATTCTAAATGCCTTATTGATGGGTCTTTCACCACTACTTATAGAAGCAAAAAAGCGACTGCTTGGTAGTCATTTCCCCATCAGTACATAACCCACTTTGTTCCTAAGCTTCAAATCCCCAAGTACAATATTATTCCCCCCAAATTTAGTCATCACAATGTACTTATTCTTTGTTTTGACCTTCTCTTCATATAACTGAAATAATAGACATTGAAGAGATGACTAACCCTGGAACTAAAAGTCAACGTTTGTTCTTTCCCTTCTATTTTAAAATCTCTACAAAGTCACAGGATGATTCATTTCAGTTTAATTCAATGAACAGTTTGGGGCACCTACTCTGGGCCAGACCTTGTTCTAGGGGCTGGAGACCCCACCCTCTGGAGTTTACCATCTATTGTAGTAAGCAACTTCAACCACAAAGCATCAGGATTTAGTGTGATTAATTTGCCTGAGAAGGAAGAGAAGTCTTCTGGGAAGAAATGCTATCAGAGCTAGAATTATAGGAATGCATAAGAGGGCAGATTGAGAGGGCATTTCAGAGAGAAATCACAGAAGCAAGAAACAACTGGAGATGTTTTCGGAACTTCAAGTGTTATCGGGGTGGGTGAAAGAGAGAGATAACTAGAAAGATAGGCAAGGCTGGTCCATGAAGATCATGCTGACGAAAGATGCTAGATGACTTTTAGACAATCCTCTAAAATTTTAATTTTTTTCCAATGTAGAGAAGACTATAGCACAGAATTAAACTCTAAGCCCTTTAGAAATGGTTCAGAAAGTTTTCTATTTGTTATTCCCAGAAACATCCGTGAAATCTTTCATTCTTGAAACAGTAGCTTCTGACTTTTTAACCACTTAGAACTATTTTTAATATTAAAAAGTCCTACATAGACATTTTAAGTAGTTAAAAATGTTTGCATATCAAAAATATTGAATTCATTAGCCAGAGCCTTTATGACCAAATGATGGATATTTGCATTGTTTGCCTAAGAATTTTGGAAATATTGACTGCTTTTGAAGACCTCCAGGTCAGGAACCATTGACACCATCCAGTGCAATCCCCATTTGGGTACAGAATGCTCTCTTCAGCTCTCTGAGCTATTAAGAGCTTCCCTCCTACCCCCTAGCTCCCTCACTTATTTCTACTGATGTCTGTGTCGGTACTTAAAGATAGCTTGAACTTAAGCATGTCTAAGGGAAGGGGTTAAAGAAGACAGTCACTTAATAAAATGGAGAGAAGTCAGGCAAGCAGAGAGATCTAACAAACATCTTAGTACCTATAGCATTTTCTTTCAGTCTTTTTTTATCTGGTCAGTCTCCTCCACAACCCTCTAAGGTGCTTTAAGGAAAGGTCTCTTAAAAGAAAGAATCTATTTCAAATCCATTTCTGTATCTGGAGCACTTAGCCCAGGGCTTGACATAGTAACCACTTAGTCCACTTATAGTGAGTTATTTGAATAAATGCCTAACCTCACAATTCACATTGCTATTTACTTCTGTTTTTACACATTATTTGCTAGGTTTGTTTTTTTTTTTTTCAAGTTTGTGTCAATTTCTTGTTTCTTTGTGAGAATAGGGGAGGAAGAGATGTTTTTATCCAAGTGTGTGATTAATGATAATTCTTGGAGGAGATGTTTTTAACCAACATGTAGTCAATAAATCTACTAAATCCCTCAGGCCCCTATGTCCTAAGAGAAGATGGAGGCTGAGACAAAAGGAGAAGAGTCTTTGGTCTCTCTCAGAGACAAAGGAATGCCAGGGGTGCTTCCCTCCCACATGTAAGGGAGTGAGTCTGAGACATAAACAAGGGTCCCCCGGGTATCAGGCAGCACAGTGCTAAGAGGAGAGATGGGCCGTCCTACAGGCTAAAATCATAGAGCCCAGCTAAACAGTCCTCAGGGTTACTGCTTGGAGTTTAAGAAGGAGAATTTTAGGACAGCTAAAGGGAGGCACTCCTTTACACAGCAGAAGTGAATTTTTCTGAATTGTTAAGCCCAGGAGACAGCACCGACCAAGAATATAAATAGCTCAAGGTTTAAGATAAAGTACAGTTAATAGTACTCAAACATTGCATCATGACTCACGATCAAAATGCTTTCATGTTCTTTAGCTTACTTGGATTCTAAGACTCACAGACTATCTAGAAGATGGATATTCTTATTTTCATTTTGCAGATGAGGAAACTTAAGCTCAAAAACGGTATAGAACTTGCCCAAAGTCACATATCTTTTAAGTGGCACAGTCAGATGAAAATTTGGATTACCATTAACCAATTAGGAATGTTGAAAGAAATGGTCGAAGAGGAGGCCATGGACAGATTACAGAAATGTGAAGAGAAAAGAGTCATTCTCTTCCCACTTTTTATAATTAGTTTAGGGGAAGATGACCATTCTCAAGTTTCGAGCTAGCTCCCTGAAGACCACTAGTGTCCTGGGAGATATTTGGAGGCGTTTCATTGAAAAAAGAACTCCATATCAAAAATAATAATAGGGCTTCCCTGGTGGCGCAGTGGTTGAGAGTCCGCCTGCCGATGCAGGGGACACGGGTTCGTGCCCCAGTCCGCGAAGATCCCACATGCCGCTGAGCGGCTGGGCCTGTGAGCCATGGCTGCTGAGCCTGTGTGTCCGGAGCCTGTGCTCCACAACGGGAGAGGTCACAGCAGTGAGATGCCCTCGTACTGCAAAAAAAAATTAATTTAAAATAATAATAATTTAAGGAAATTAAAATGATATATTTATTAAATAACCCTGAACCTTTAATATGCAAAATACATTACATATCTCCTGGAGGCTAGATATGTCAGCTCAGCATTTTCTAAACATTTGTTTTCATGAATGGCTATAAAATCTCTCTAAAACTATGAAACCAGAGGGATGATGAGCTAGAAGAGTGATGAGTCAGAGCCTGAGTATTATGATGCTAAAGACAGAAGTAGAACACTCTTCAGTGGCTTCACCCTTCTCTGCTGGGAACAACGGAGGCTTGCGGGAGCAACACAGCTCCAGAGTTTCCCTTTGTAACGAGCTTCACTTGGGATGGTCTATCCCTTACTCTCCAGCCCATGGCCACCTGAGTCCTCAGCTTGTATCAGACACTATACATTTGACCTTCAGCCGAATCCCAAATTCTCCAAGGTGAGGGACCATAACCCCATCTACTTTTATTCCCCACACATATAGTTCATGAAGAAAGTAAATTATTTAACATGTATTGTACAACTACTACCTTCTGTGCCTCTGCACAGGGTGCTCCCTCAGACACAGGAATTCAAAAGTAAATGAATGGAT
Organism: Grampus griseus; assembly: GCF_964374135.1. NCBI lineage: Eukaryota > Metazoa > Chordata > Mammalia > Artiodactyla > Delphinidae > Grampus > Grampus griseus. Next base: position 16,159,043 of record NC_139018.1, on the reverse strand, counting down.
GAATGTCACTGTGGTTAAATAAAATCCAGAATTAAGTCCTTGGCCATTTGTGATCAATCTAAAACTGCCAAGATAATTTTTCTTTCTCTTTATTTAAAAGGGCAAAAAAGTGGTCAATGATAAGAAAGTCTATCCAATAACTTCTGGCAATTTCAATTTTAGGATTTAGTCACTACTCTATAGGGTGCCCCTTTATGATTCTATTTCAGTTTAATTTATAATTATATTTCTTGTTCATGAACATGAAATAACATCTAAAGATTGAGGATTGTGGATAAAAGCAGCATTCCAATGCGTCTGAAGGAGGCTCCATGCTAGTGGTAATTTACTGTCATATCAAATGCTTTAAGAATGGACTATGGAATGTTCATTACTTGCACTAATACTAATATTAGTAAAGATACCAACCACAATTATTATTGGAATAGTCACCATTTTTGAGGATGAACTAAATCCCAGTCACTGTTCTAAGCAATATACTTGTATTAACTTGTTTAATCTTCACATCAACCCCAGTGAATTAGCTATTCATCCCTTTATGGAGTGAAGGAAACTGAGGATCAGAGTGGTTAAGTAATCCCCCAAGGTCACACAGCTAGTCAATGCAGTCCACAGGCTGATGCATCCAAAAGGCCAAATGTTAGAGCACAAAAAGCACCCATTAGACTCAGGGGCTATTTGTTTTGCCTTGACTGGACATCAACTGCTCTCAGTTTCTCCATCTGCAGCACAAAGAAGCTTACAGGAGAATAAGATCCTTTAAGATCTAAAATTCAAAGCAATATAGATTGAGGGGTCAGAGTTAAAAGAGTGAAGGTGTAGGGGCCACCCTCCCCTTGAGAACTTCTGATGGGAAAAAAATGCAAATTTCCTCTGGGGCTTCATTTTTTATGGTTATTACACTTTAAGGAGGTGGAGGTTTGTTTTCTAAGTGTCTTATTTTTCCAAATAAAAACAAATGACATGTCTATTGTAACAGGTGGCCCTTTGTAGGAAAATCACCAAAACAGAAGTAGCAACAGCTGTGGAAGAGAGTGTTTCAAGCCACATATTAACACAAGGCATCATTTGTTTTTATAAAGAGATGTTTATTTTGTGATAATGGATAAAATTAATAGCAACATATGCTGCAGGGTACATACCCACCGGTAATTAATGTGGCATTAATTTAGATGCGTTTAAGAAAATGGAATAAATCCACAAAAACAGCCAAGCTCCCAGACTCCTCTCCAATGTAAGCTGGCTATGTTTAATCACTGGAGTCTCAAGCTATATTCTGATGTCGCGTACCACAGGCGAATTCTTCAGCCTGAACCTGATCCTAATAACGATGATGAAGAAAAGTGCTTTGTGCTACTAAATGAATAGTGTAGGCATTGTGAACAGAGATCCAGGGGAGTGAGCAGTAATTATTTAACTTAAGAACAGCTGTGAACTGACACCATTAATGTTCACCTATCTTCATTTACACTCGCAGCCATATGGATTTTTTAAGCAAAATTTAAATGAAAGAAAACTGGATTTAAATATGAAAGTAAAGATCTTCGCATGAAAAATGATACCTTAGCTGGTGACAACAGGCACATCCCAGCTGGACTAATTGGGCTTTCAAAGTGTAACTCTGTAACTCAGAGGCAGTGGGACACAGGATAACTAAATCAGGGCTCCGCAGAGACCTGTCTTCCTGTCAGAACCAAGGACTAGAACTTGGCCTAATAGCTGTTTTGTTTTAACACCAAAAGCAATGCCTCTCCTCTCTGCTCTTTCCCATTCAAGTTTTATTTATTTGTTTGTTTGTTTGTTTCTTGCAGTACGCGGGCCCCTCTCTGTTGTGGCCTCTCCCGTTGCGGAGCACAGGCTCCGGACGCGCAGGCTCAGCGGCCATGGCTCACGGGCCCAGCTGCTCTGCGGCATGTGGGATCCTCCCAGACCGGGGCACGAACCCATGTCCCCTGCATCAGCAGGAGGACTCTCAACCACTGCGCCACCAGGGAAGCCCTCAAGTTTTATTTATGAATTATACCTGATGCAAACTTGCCTTCCCCTCAGCCCCAGGGGCAGATGTTCCCAGATTTTATTCAGCAGGGCAAACTTCAGGATTAAGACACCCATGATTTAGCATTTATACACCTAAGTCTGCTGAAATCCGCGTGCCTTCAAATTTGCTAATGAAATAAGGTGGGGTGTGGCAAGCACAGGATTATGAGCCAGGAAACCAGGGGTCCTCTTTTATTCTGCCCCCAGATGGAGGTTTTCTGGGGTGTGTTAGCTCCCTTTCTGCAAAAAGCCATGGTTTTATCATCTGCAAAAGAAGTCCTAACAGTAAATGTCTCACCTTGTCTGGCCGACTCTTACACTTTTAGATCTAGACCCAAGATGGATTAATGACCAGAAATCTGAAAAAGGAGAGAGAAAATCTGTTCTCTAGTCTCTTGATACTCAAAATGTGTCCTGGTGCAGCAGCAGGACATTGCCCAGGGGTTTGTTAGAAATACAGCATCTCACCGCCATGTCCATCAACCACTGCCCCCAGCCCCTCCACCATCACAGACACTGTAGCAGAAACTGAAAGACCCCCAGGTGGTTGCATTGCACATTAAAATCTGAGCAGCACTCTGCATTCATCTCAGCTCTGCTTCTGGCTAACTAAGAATTTTGAAGTTATATAGACCTTTATAATTCCATTCTTAATTTTAGAGATGAGCCCTCATCGTCTGTGTTGCCAACCAGACCTTATTCTAATGAGATAATGTGTATGAAACTCCTGGAAAAACTGCAAAGGTCTAGGCTGATGAAGAGTATTATTGAATTTTTCTAAAGAAAATGAACTATAATATTTGATGAGATTATTTCTGAGATTCAGATATGAGCTCACCCATTGTAATGAGGTCCCATAACCTAGAACTGACATCTTCACCTGCACCAAAATTTGAAAAACACCTATAAATAAGCTCACTCTCCCCCGATTTCTTACATCAGTGTGGATCTCCTGTCTCCTGAGTTATAGAATCATATGTTAGACTGTCTACTGGACGCCCATAATGTTTTCCCAAAGCCCCTCAAACTCCACGCACTCGCGTTGGCACCTGTCCTCATCACGCCTTCAACCTGCTCCAGTCTCTTGCCTCCATAGATGGCCTGCCGTTTTACCCGCTTGCTCAAGTCAAAACCCTGGGGCGGGCTTCCCTGGTGGCGCAGTGGTTGAGAGTCCGCCTGTCGATGCAGGGGACACGGGTTTGTGCCCCGGTCCGGGAAGATCCCACATGCCGCGGAGCGGCTGGGCCCGTGAGCCATGACCGCTGAGCCTGCGCGTCCGGAACCTGTGCTCCGCAACGAAAAAAACCCTGGGGTCATCCTTCAATCCTCTCCATCTGTCCCCCAGCCCTCTGTGGATCCAATCACATTTCCTTTTGATCTACCTCCGAACATCGCTTGAACCTCTTCACTTCTCTTTATCCCTCTTGTTCCCACCCTAGTTCACAAGTTACTGTCTTCTCATTTCAAGGATGGCTATAACAGCTTGCTCCATGGGTCTGCCAGCCTTCAATCTTAGCCCACAAGCCCACTCAAACATAGATATGACACTGTTCCTGCTCTGCTAAAGCCCCTTCCAAGGCTTCTCACTACTTGGACAAGATCTTGACTCCTACACGTGGCCCAGACGTCACTTCTCACCACATTTTCTATTTACTCCTTCATATAGTCAAATGGAATCACTTGCAGTCCCACAAAATAAACCTGGCTCCCTCTTCCCTCTGCATCCTCTCCTGGGCTGCACCCCATCCTGGCATCCTCTTCTCCCAAATCTTCACCTGGCCCAATACTTCACAATGTTCACAATTTAGCTCAACCCTCCCCTCTTATACGATCCCTTTTCTAACTCTTCCTCCCCTATCTAACTTAATTTTAACACATGTTCTTTCTGGCTTCAGCCCTTGATTCTCCAAAGCACAGCGTCAGAAGGAGACAGAATAGGTTAAAAGTGCAGGCTATGGGGTCAGACTGCCTGCCTCCAAATATTGGCTCTGCCCTTCACCAGCTACGTGAATTCAAGCAAGTTCCACCACTGCTGGGTGCCTCAGTTTCCCTATATATAAATTTAGGACAATGACAACAGTGTCCGCTTCAGAGAGTAATTGTGAGGATGAAATGAAGTCATAGACACAAAATACTCAGATTGGTGCTTGGTACACAGGAATATTATTCATTTTATTAAACTCAATGAATATTATCCATTTTATTAAACTTTTCTTTTTTATTGTTGCCTTCCTCATGAAAGCCCATGCTCTTGGAGACCTGGAACTTGAGCAGAGGGCGGGGCCAGAGCCAGACCTGTTCTCGTTTCTACCCTGGAACTACTGTCTCTGTGACAGTGGACAAGTTTCTTAACTTTTCTGAACCTCAATTTCCTCAACTGTACGAGGGTGCAGAAATAGCACCCACCCCATGGACTCATGAGAATAAATTAAGTAGAGCACTTAGAGCCTCATCTGGAATTTCATAAGAGCTGAATGGAGAAAAATTAGCTGTTAGTATTGCTTTAATGGTTGTTGGTAGATTTTTATTTGTTCTTTTTTTTTTTTTTGTATCCTCGATGTCTTATAAAGTACCTAATAGATGCTCAATAAAATCCACTGAATGGATATGAACAAATGAATTAGCCAACCCATGGGATTAAGTCTAAACTGGACTTACCTTTGGTAGGTTCACCTTCCTGTCTTCTCTAGTCCCATCTGAAGTGGACAGTAGCCAATTGCTGAGTCTGAAACTGTATTTCACTGCTTCAATCCACCGTGAAGCTGAGAGCACTTGTCCCTCAGGATTCAGACATGAAGATAAAATAACTGATTCCTGGGTCCCTGGACATGGCTGGCTCCTGTGAGACCAAGGTCAGTATGTAATCCCTAATCTCCGTAAGGACACCATGTCTTACATTTTTCTTTTTAAAGAAGCATCAGCAAAGTGAATTACCACATCCACGAAGCTTTACAGTCTGACTTGTGAAAATAAGCTCAAGGAGGCCTCGAAAATCTACTTGGAAAGCTAGGAGAATGAACCCCTCTACAGGAAAATGGTGCTATCATCCACCCGGCACAGCAGCCAATTCTGTTACCAAGTCCAAGTTCATACTGCTCACCGCACATCAGGCCAATAAATAGAGAGACAGGTTGCTGGGGCAAGGAATAGTGACTTTATTCAGAAAGTCAGCAGACCCAGAAGATGGTGAACTAGTGCCCCAAAGAACCATCTTCCTCGTGTTTGGAAGCTAGTTTCTTTTATAGAAAAAAGAGGGGGGAAATGAGGAGGTAAATTACAAAGGTGATAAGTTGTTGTAAATATTTCCTCATTCTGGCCAGATTCCAGAGGGGATGTGTTAATTCTTCTTTCCTGCAGCCATTCATAGGTGGGCCTTGTCAGGAGGTTTCCTGTGAGCTAAACAAAGGTATTTTAGCTTAATGGTCAGGCATGGGAGGCAGGGCAGGGTTCCTGGAGATGGGCCATTACGTGTACTCAAAGCTACAGGCAACATCCCTTTAGTGATTAGCTTGTAGCAAAAGCAATAGAATACAAAGATTCAAGTAAAAGAAACAGACCCAATATGGAGTCATATTTGTTCTTCTCTATTACAATTCTACATGTGGTTACCTCCAAAGGAGAACTCTGGGAATTTGTCTTAACACTGCTGTGTGTGTGTGTGTGTGTCTGTGTGTCTGTGTGTGTGTGTGTGTGTGTTGTGAGAATGGAGAAGGAAAAGAGTCAATGGACAGCTCACTCCCAGTGGGATGTGTATTTTCTACTTTTCTGCACTTTTGTTTCCTACAATGTAAATACGTTAACTAAGTGGGGAACATTTTCAGTTCCACTAGCGCACCAAGCTCTTTCCCACCCCGTGGTCTCTGTGGATGACATGATACTGTCTGGAAAGTTCTCACCACCCACCCATTACTTCAGAGCAGCCTGCCCAGCCTCTCCTCCTATAATTTAGCACTGTCATGTTCTTGCCTCATACCCTTCATTTGCCCTCACAAGTGGCTCACAATTTACATATAATTGTAATTGTCATTATTGCTGTGCTTACATATGTCTTCCTCACAGGACTATAAGTTCTGAGAGGCCAGGAGCCGCCAGTTGTATTTCCCTGTGTGTAACACAGGCCCTGGCACAGCATCACAGTGTGTGAATGAATGAATGAACCGGTCCACGTACCTGCTGCATGTATCTTAAAGAACACAGATGTCCATTACAGGCACCGTTGGTATGGCCATCAAGACACAGAAAGCACCCGGGCCTGAGGAGGGCCAGGCAAGCCTTCATGGAGGAGGTCATATAGGAAACAGGACTGTAGATGGGTCCAGGGATTCCACAGATTGTACGGCACTAAAACTGGGGTTTGAGAGCAGTTGGGCAGTGAGAGATAGAGTAGATTTAGCACATAAGGTCAGTGTCCCTTATCTTGTCATTACAGTGCATGCTGCCCAACTCTCACCTGCCCAAGTACCTGCCTCTTTTTGCCTCAGGGCTCTCTCTGGGTACCAGCTCTGCCTATATACACAAGGCAGAGTATGGGAAAGTGATGCCCAACCTTCAGGCAATGGCTGATGGGAGTTGGTTGGAAATATTCCAGCCCCCTGACTCTTGGTGAGGCAAGGCTGAGACGTTTGTTCTCTACCGGTTCTCAGATTCACTCAGCAGGGCTAAACACTGGAGAGCTGCTCTCTGCCCTGATACTAAGCAGGAGCCTGTGCCTTCTCTGGGCCAAGCGTTGTCTACACTGCTGCAGGTATAGAAAAGTATAAGACACAGGCACTGCTACCGAAGAACCCCAAATTAGTCAGGGTGATGGACACATCAACAGATCATTATAAATGTGATACAGGGTAGCAAGGGCAATGATGAAGTTGTGTCCAGAAGGCTTGAGTTCCCAGTGCTCAGACAGAATAGGATGCTGAAACATTAGGATCCTCAGACTCATGGTGGGCACTTTACATCTGGCATCCTCATTCCCAAATGCACAAATGGCCTGGTACTGTTCCCCACCAATAATGAGACTAGGATGGGGCAAGAATGCTTGGTGAGAATTTGAAAAATTGCTACTCTTAAAACCTCTCAAAGCTCCCTGGGGCATGAGAGGTTCTTTGCAGGAGAAGAGAAGGACACAAGTTTTATGCTATACAATGTAAAATGTCCACTGTCGCTCTCTTGTCTACCCCATTGAGACAGCTGGCAATATGCTTTCTCAGAACCAAGGCATTTGACTCGTCTTGAAATTGCAGTTCTGTGATCAGAAGTCTTTAGGGTATATAAAAGGTTTTTGGAGTTCAAAAACTCAGTGACAAAATCTAATTTGATATTGAGCAAATTAAATTTCTATTGACCCGTTTTGAAAGAAAGAAATAGTATTGTAACCTACAGCTGCACACAGCATAAGTTCTCCATAAATACAACCCAAAGGGATTTTCTTCATGATTCAAACATCATGAAGTGCTTCTAAAGTTATTTCAACATGTAGTAATTATTTCCAGATTTCATTAAGTTTCTGGCCTCCAATTTTTGTTCTCCCTTTATAGTGTTTGTCACAAAATTTGAAGGAGGCTATGGACATAAGGTGGAATGGAGCATGGGAACTGTGTTAGCTGTCTAAGGCTGCTGTAACAAAGTACCATAAACTGAGTGGCCTAAACAACAGAAATGTATTCTCACAGTTCTGGGGGCTAAAAGTTCAAGACTGGTGTCTGAAGGATAGGTTACTTCTGAGGCTATAAGGGAGAACCTGTTCGCTGCCTCTCCCTCAGCTTCTAGAAGTTTCCTGGCAACATTTGACATTCCTTGGCATGTAGAAGCATCACTCTGATCTCCATCTTCATGTTCAATGGGATTTCTCCCTGTTTGCACATCTGTCTCCAAATTTCCCTTTTTATAAGGACACCAATCATATGTATTAGGGCCTACTCTAATGACCTCATTTTAACTTGATTACCTCTGTAAAGACCCTATGTCCAGGTAAGATTACACTCTCAGGTACTGGGGTTAGGACTTCAACATATGAAGTTTAGGGAGACACGACTCAACCCATAGCAGAAGCAAACATTTATTGAGAATCTCCTCTATAGAAGACCTGGTTCTAGTTACATTACTCACTTTATTTTTGCAATACTCTTTGAAATGCATTTCATTGTAGTTTGACTCCTTCATTCTTTTAACAAATATATTTTAAGCATCTGCTCATACCAGGAACTCTGTGGTTGAATGAGAGTTGTCTCTACGATTTGCAATAGATTTTCATTTTTTGTCCATATTTCTTAATGTACACTCTTATTAGCTAAAAGAAAAAAGGTCAAATGCAAATTGGAACATAAAACTTTTCTCAAGATTAACACCATCAAATATATAAACTGCATATCAAATCAAATATTTATATGGCACCTTAAAGGCCTCTCGCATTATAAAACACAATGATGATAGAGTAGATGTAATAATTATTAAACCCTATTTGACTTTTCATTTATTAGAAATAAACCTGATCTATGCTCAAAATGTGTGCACTGGGGAAGAATGCTTGCAAAGAACCACTCATATTTTTATTTAGAAATAAAACATGAAAGTTATCTATACTGTACTTGAGTTTCTTAGCATGAAATTTAATAATTCCAAATGTCAGTTGGCCAAAGCTATTTAGGTCTTTTTTGATGCTGGAACATATAGCTCTACTTCAACAAACATTTTAACATGCATTAGTTCTCAACATAGAACAAAATGAATGTCATTTCAAAACTGAGTCATTGACAAATCACTTGTCTACAAACATAATGACCACTAACATAAACTGCATACATTATTCCTTATGTGGCAAAATGTGTTCAAGTTTTTATAAATTGATAGTTTATAATTTAGCATATAATAAACTATAATTCAATAATTATATAATATATTGTAAAGGTTTTTCTTTAAATGAATGGAATAATACAATATTAACATACTGAGCTGAAATAAGTTTTTTAGTTAAAATTACTCATCATAAATCATCCAAAATTATGGAGGGGGGGACTGATGGGTAGGGTAGAGATTCTAGAGCTTTTATATCACTTTGAAACTGTTAGTGGGTCCAAAATAGTCTGGGAAATATGAAGAAAAGAAAAATGATTTTCTAAATGGTAACTGGAAAAATCAGCCTTCCTTTAAAAGTTTTCACAAGTTTCCCATCCCCTACAGGTGAAGTGCAACCTCCTTGACAAGATGAAGTAACTTGGTGTTCATGATCTTTCCCAGTTTTCTCCATCTCTCACTCCTTTCCCACCACACACACACACACACACACACACAACCTCCCGTTACTTCAACCCATTTCTACTCTTTGAACTGAGCATATTGAGCTTTTTCACACCTCTGTGTTTCATGGCAAGATATTCTCTCTATTCGAAAACCCTCATATTCCTCATCTGCCTTTGAAATACCCCAAACCCCACTCAGGCTTGACCTTCTCTGCTAAGCTTCTATGCATCCTCCCTCCTGATCCCTAGTAAATGTACACTTTCCTCCTCCTCCAGTCAAACTCTGTGCCAATCCCATAAAGGATTCTATGGATGCAGCTGCCCTCTACTGTGAGTGTGTCAATGCTTACCTCTCCCTGTTGTCTGGGACTCCTTGAGGGCAGAAACTGAAGTCATTTGCTAGCAGATGCTTGTATGATTGACTGAATGAATGGACGCATAAATAACCAATTGAATGTGCATCAGCTCCCTCATCTGGAAGGGAGGAATATCTTCCTGTCAAACCACATGTGGCAATACCCTCCTGTGGAGGGTATTCACAGGAATGGCCACATTCCTCTTATAAAACACAGCCCCTGTCGGGCAATGATTACTTGACGTGCCTGACTACTGATATCCCATCTGAAAGTTTTTGTAAGAAAAATTTTGTTTGCCCCAGATTTTATTCCAATCTGCAAATGCTTTGAAATTCTCACAGTGAGACTACTTCCCATGCAATCATCCATAAATGTATTAGGGGGCAATTACTATAAGCCCTGAGTATCCTGGGTGCTGGGGATACAGTGTTCCCTCCCTCACAGGGATTGTAGTCCAGATGAAGTGAAAAAAAAAAAAAAAAACACGTCCTTACCCACAGGTTTATTTCTCTGACTTCATTTCTCAAAGTACAGTTTTTTTCTTTCTTTGTCTGTTTTTTAAGTTTCCTAATCAGAGCCTAATTATCAATAATGTGTTGCATGGTGGGTGATTTGTAGTATATTATGAACATCTGGTATTGTGTGTGAAATCTCAAATACTTCAGATTTTACTGACCAAACACATGGTTATATAGTACTCTTTATTCTGTTCAACATTTGAGTTTCTTTGGAGAATGGCACCAACAAAATTCCAAATTAAAACATAAAATGGTACATTTAAATAGCTGATAAAGTAAAATATGTTTTTTAAATTTCTTTTCATTGTTTTTTTTTATCCATTTGCGCCATGGAAATGTTAGTGGTATGAAATAGACTATATATTTTAAAAATCTCTTAAATGGGCTCTCTCACAGATTAGATATATACCAATGTCTCCAGTAGCGTTTTATATAGATATTTAATATAAATGGCTGGGTCCTCAAGGTTGATGATTTTTTCATTTGTTTCTAATGAGAAAAACGTGCTTAATATTTCACTGCACTAAAGCCCAGAGTTTCACAAAATCTGATTAAATGATTCACTTACAGTGAAATAGACTAAAGGTGCAGACCAAAATCTTCTGAATCAGCCTCCAGGTATCTAATATGAGACTGGCAGATTGTTTCAGCTCAATGTGAAGTCATTCCAAGTCTCAGCAAGTATGTTCAATCTGTACTTGATATTATAAAGCACATGTCTAATAATTAGCCATGTGTTAAAATCCTGGGATTTTGTTTCACCAATGGAAGAGATAATTCTTACATAATATCAATCCCAGTCTCTCTGAATGAAAGGGTCTGTCAATCAAACATCTAGATAGTAAAGACAAACTGCTGGGGCAGGGAAGCAAAAATTTCCACATAAATCCATAATTAAATTGAATCTAGAAACAAGCTTCAAATTTTCTCTCCTCATATAACTGTCTACTGTTACATATATTCTAATTAGTGTCTTACTATGTCTTTAAAACTAGAGAAACAGGGAGCAAGGGTGATAGCTCATTTTTCAAATATTGGCTATTTTTCAGTAGCCTTAAATAGTTATCTAATTGGTGAGATTACTTCTGGGGATGAAAGGTAGGCTATAAACAAAAATAATGAAGACTTTGTGGTAATTACAGGGGCCTGTGTTGGTACACATTTCTTTTCCTTCTCCTGAAATACATGGTGCAATTATTTATACATGAAGTCAAAGAAATGGTTATTAAACCTTTACTAAAGAGGTTGGAGATAGGTTATTCTCCCACTAAAAAGTTTTATGGTTTTTAAACCAAACAACCTTTAAAGTGTGGTGACAAATTGGTCGACTAATGAGACTCAGTAAGATGACTAATAGGCTGGTAACAAATGGTGTGTCCCACCAGCCTCAAATGAATAACTCTTTAGATGTAAACACCTTTCATCCTGAAGAAATCATTTTTAAATGAGACTTTTATACACACATGCTTTCATTGATTGAGTTCCTATTACATGCCCAGCATGGTTACCAAGGATGGAGAGAACGAATTATGTACTTTGTCTTTGTACTCTATACCTTGTTTGAGAAATAAAACATCATTGGTAGACTCAGTGAGGGCATGCAAACTGTGTGATAAAGCAAGAATGGTCATCAGAGAAGAGGGAAGTAAAAGTGAAGTGCTGGTGACAGCCTTGTAAGAAAAGTGATTTTTTAATCTGAAATGAAAAGATGGGTATAATCTTGGAGAAAATTAAATGCATATTCCAGATGGGGAAAGAAATGAGAAAAGCCTGTGCTCTAAATTAGTTCAGTGTGCTTGAAGAAGCCAAAGGGGAGAGGGAGATAATTCATAGGGGGAGTAGAATATAGTAGAGCTGAATAGGTATGGTGACATCAAATTGCAGAGGACTTTAAATGACAAGCCTATTTCTAATTGTTTTCTTTTCTTTCTTTCTTTTTTTTTTTTTTTTTTTGCTTCTATTATACAATTTTCCAGGAAAAAGAAAAGGAGCCCACTGATTCAACGATTAATCTGTATGACCATGAATAAAGACTTCACTATGTCTGGGTCTCCATGTTCATTATGTACACATTGATCTACTGGCCTAAAGGCCCTTTAATATCTCTATCTTCTAGAAGAGTCTATGATCTTAAAATTCAAAGAGGCCTACGAATAAAACATGATAGTAAAAGGACACTGGGGCCAACACAATGCAGATACTCACAGATCAACTTGATCTGGAAGAAGTTACTTACAGTGCGAAGAAAGGGTGGAACTATATAGGGGTTTTACATAGTTTATTTCCCTTCCATGGCTTCATGGCTCTCTCTCACTCTCTACCAAACACTGACTCCTATTCTGTGCCAGAAATCATGCTAGTCACTTGCTGTGAAGTCAATGCTATATTCATTTTTGACATAAGTAAACCAAGGCTCAGAGAGAATAACACCAAAGCTGTGCAACTAGTGAGAGGCCAACCTGTCATTTAAACCCAAATAAATTCCATTTAAAAGCTTACTTATTACATATCCTTTAAAAATTTCTTTAGTGAAGAAGGTCTGCAGAAGTTAAACTTCTTAGGTTTATTTTTTTAAACCTAAAAATTCTTATATTGTGCCCATGTTCCTAGCAGATTTTCTGGGTCCACAATTCCAGGCCGACAGCTATTTTTTTCTTACAACTATAAGGCATTTGTATTCTTCTGGTTTTCATGTTGCTGTTAAAGAGATTGTTATCAATGGAATTTTCTGAAGTTCTGTATTTTTGTTTGATAGTCTCTGTTTTGAGTCTTCCAATGTTTCACTACATTGTATAGGCATGAATTTCTTTTTGTTTATTCTGTGTGGTTAATATCATGCTTCTGAAACATTAATGTTTCAATTATCACCTCATCCATATTCCCAATTTTCACATTCTGGAAATCTGATTTAAAGTATTATAAACTTTCTCAAGATATCCTTCATGACTCTTAGCCTCTTTTTCTTATTTTTCCATTCCCTAGTCTTCCTGTGTTGCAGTCTGGATAATTTCTTTAATCATTAATATCCTCTTAATCTGTACCTAAACTGCTTCCTTCATTCACTGTTTTACACTTCAATGATTATATTTTTGATGTCTAAAATCCTAATTAATTCTCTTTCAAACCTCCTTGGTAAATTTTAAGTAGATTTTGGGTACTTTATTTCTTTATATGTAATAAATTTAAATTTATTTAGATTTTAAAATGTTATATCTTTACAGATTTCATGCATAGTTATTTCATATATTTGAATATTTTGAAAGTTGAAATGTTATTAATTTTTTTACTTCTGTCAGCTGTACCCCCATGTAGGCTGTTTCCTTATGTGTTTGGTAAATTTTGATCGTAGGTCCATAATATATTGAACTTAATTTATGGAGATATATAGGGTCTAATTGGGGATGCTCTTCTCTAGAAATGGTGATATTTTCTTCTGCCAAAGGCCAAATAATGTTCATTGACCTAGGCCATATTAACTTCTTAGTTGATCCTAGTTTAATTTGGATATATGTTTTTTTTACCTGTTCTCAGACCCAAGATTTAGTCATTTGATCTTGATTACCAAAGAGATATTTCTCTGTCCCACAGACCAGTGGTGTTCATTTACTGTCTCCTCCTCTTAGAAGTTCTTTTCACCACTTTTCCCCTCCTAGACTCACCTTTTTGGAGACATTGTTGACTCCCTCACCCTCCACATTTGGTCAGCTGCCAAATGTTATCGGTATTTCCTTCATAGTAGGTTTTTCATTTGTCTTTTCCTTTCTAGAACCTGTGCCCCTCTTGCCACCCATATTTTCTTCCATAATACTCTGAACTTCCTCAAGGGAAAAGCTTCTACTTGGTTGTCTTAATGTCACTTATCCCTCTCTTTATCATCACTGACACAACACTACTAAATCACACTTCCTGAAGCACTTATTTGTGAATTTATTGCTTAAAAGCTTTTAATTTATCACAGTCAACTATAGCAGTCTTCAGCAAAGTTTTATTGGAATATAGCATCACTTTTTCATTTACATATTTTCTATGACTTCTTTCTCACTACAACAACAAAGTTGAGTGGTTACAATAGAGATTGCATGGTCCTCGAACCCTAAAATATTTATTATACTTTAAGAAAAGGTTTTCTGGTTATTGAACTACAGAATGAAATCCAAATTCTTATCTTGCTATTCAAAGATCCCAAGTACCTTTCCAATTTTCTCTCCCAGCATTCTCTTAAAAGAACAAACAGCTCAGTAAAATTACTTTTTTAACTAGGCACATTCAATTCTAGGCCTTCTATTTGGGATGTGCTTTCTCACTCCTCTTCTACCCTATCTATTTACCTAATATGTATGTACTCCAGGGCTCCACTTACCTACATATCCCCCCACAAATGTTTTTCCCAAACATCTCAGCCCATAGCTTCATTAATTGAAGCTCATAAACTATTGTCTCAAAATATTAGTCTATATTGACATTTTCCTTCTGATGTACATGTCCCATTTCTCCAACAAGACTGTAGGTTATAACCTCAAATATTTTGAATGTTCAGCACCTAGGACAGTGACTGAAACTTGGCAGAGTAGAAATGTTGGGGGTGAGGAGAGGAGACAGAGCTGGGTTTAAAGCTATCTCTATCACGTACTGGTTTGAACAAGGTTCTTAGCCTAACAGCCTCAGCTTCCTAATCTGTAAAATATATAAAAAATCATATTGCTTTGCTTCTTCCCTTCTCATCACACTGTCTTTACTTTACTTATTCAATGCCTGTCATCCACTCAAGATAGTAAGCTCAACAAAGGAGGATCCACAACTGACTTATTCACTGAAGTATCCTCAACTCTTCACACAGAACCTGGAAACATCTTTTCAATGAATGAATTAAAGTGTCCACCTTAAAAGGTTTTCAACAAATGTTTGTCCTCTTCCACTTTTCCCTTTTATTTTCCTTACAATATATAACACGAACTCAATAACCATGGTGATTTCATGCAGATTAGGATGCACAGAAACAGCTGATATACAAATTATTTGTTAGGAAACAAATTAATAAAAATATAAGGCAAAAAAAGTTGAATGCATTACATTTGTGAAGATCATGTACTTACTTCAGAGTCTACAGAAGACAGAGTAATCTTGTTTATAATTTTTTAAAGTGCCCTAACTCTGGAAGTCATGAAAAGCTGCATATTTGACCTGAAAAAATAACTGGAGTGTCATAAATTCTTAATATGTAAAGAAAAAAAAAACACAAAGTGATGCCTAGGGCTTTCCAATCAGATTTCCTTGGGCTATTTCCCTGTAGTCATTCTTTTCTGTGCTGGATTCTTACATAACAAAAAAGACATGAGAATGTATTCCATGTTTACTTTCTCTTTGTTCCTATCAGACATTTGAGTGTCAAATGCAAATTATAAAATTAGGTGGGAAGACAGTTGTACTCACCAATATACAACAAAAAACAAATTATCCTAAAAGAGAAATCAGGAAAACAATTCCATTTACAATAGCATCAGAAAGAATAAAATACTTAGGAATAAGTTTAACCAAGAAGGTGAAAAATCTATACGACATTGATGAAAGAAGACACAAATAAATGGAAAGCTACCCTATACTCATGGATCAGAAAAATTAATATTGTTAAAATGTCCATATTATCCAAAGTGATCACAGATTCAATGCAATCCCTATAAAAATTTCAATGGCATTTTTCACAGAAATAGAAAAAATAACACTAAAATTCATATGGAATCACAAAAGACCCTGAATAATCTTGAGAAAGAAGAACAAGGCTGAAGGCATCACTCTTCCTGGTTTCGAATTATATTACAAAGCTATAGTAACCAAAACATTATGGTACACATAAAAAAACAGACTCATAGACAAATGGAACAGAATAGAAAGCTCAGTAATAAACTATACGTATGGTTAACTAATATTCAACAAGGGTGCCAGTAATACACAATGGGGAAAAGATAGTCTCCTCAATGAATGATGTTGGGAAAACCAGATATTCACTTGTGAAATAAGGAAATTAGATCTTTACCTTACATCATACACAAAAGTCAACTCAGAATGGATCAAAGACTTAAATGTAAGACCTTAAACCATAAAACGCCCAGAAGAAAACAGCGAAAAAGCTTCTTGACATTGGTCTTGGCAAAATTTTTTGGACATGACACCAAAAACACAGACAACAAAAGCAAAAACATTCAAGTGAGATTATATCAAACTAAAAAGTTTCTGCACAACAAAGGAAATAATCAACAAAATGAAAAGACTAACTATGGAATAGTAGAAAATATTTGCAAGACATATATCTGATAAGAGGTTAATATATAAGGAACTCATACAACTCAATAGCAAAAAATAAATAAATAATAACTCATTTTTTAAAATGGGCAAAAACCTGAATTAACATTTTTCCCAAGGAAGGCATACAAATGGTCAACAAATATATGAAAAGGGGCTCAAGATCACTAATCATCAGGGAAATGCAAATCAAAATCACAGTGAGATATCACCTTATACCTGTTAGGATGGTTATTATTTAAAACCAACAACAACAAAAAAGATAACAAGTGTTGGCAAGGATGTGGAGAAAAGAGAACCCTGGTACACTGTTGGTAGAAATGTAAATTGGTACAGCCACTATGGAAAACAAAGTTTCCTCAAAAATTTTTAAATAAATCTACTATGTGATCCAACTATTCCACTTCTGGGTATTTATTCAAAGGAATTAAAGTCATGATCCTGAAGAGATTCTTGCACTCCCATATTTACTGCAACATTTTTCAAGATAACAAAGATATGGAAACAACCCAGATGTCCATCAACATATGAATGGATAAATAAAATGTGGTATATACATACAATAGAATATTATTCAGCCTTATTAAAGAAGGAAATCCTACCGTTTGCAACATACGGATGAACCTGGAGGCTATTATGCTAAATTACATAAGAAACACAGAAAGACAAATATTGATTTCACTTATATGTGGAATTTAAAATTGTCTAATTCATGGAAGCAGAGAGTAGAGTTAATAGGAGCTGAGGAGAGGAGGAAATAGGGAAATGTTGATCAAGGAGTACAAATTTTCAGTTACACAAGAGGAATAAGTTCTGAAAAATCTAATCTATGGCATGGTGACTAAAGGTAACAACACTGTACTGTATACTTGAAATTTGCCAAGAGGGTAGATGCTAAGTGTTCTCACAACATACATACAAAAGCAACTATATGAGATGATGGATGTTTTGATTAACTTGATTGTAGTGATTTTTTCACAGTGTATATATATATATATCTCAAATCATGAAGTTACATACCTTAAATATATAAAAACCAACAAAGAGACAAATAAATAGTAGGGCTTTAGTAGAAGTGACTGGTTAAGAGGTTCAATTCAACATTAAAGAAGCATCATACCAGAGGCCAAATGCCAAAGACCTCATCCTAAGCTTAGAACCTATTGGACATAACAGTGGGTTAAGTCAACTAATATCTCTGATTTCTTCACCTAATATTTTGTATGATCTCTGATGTTTCTTCTAGCACCAGACATATCCATGAGTCTTTATGAATGCCTGAGACAATTTGGATTCAAGAGTCATATTAACCTTATTTTTCTTTCAAAAACACTTCCTTTTTCCTTCACCAAGAAGTTAGGAAACATTTTTTCAGTAGAGAAAATCCAAGAGTGCAAATACTTGCTTCCAGACAGATTTATTGAAGTTGGAGAATCCCAAACACACAGCAGCATCAAGAAAATCAATGCAAGACACTTCTAATGGTTTTAAGAAGCAATCTTTTCCTCCTATATTTAGGTAGGAGGAATTTGTAAAAATCTGTGTGCTAATAATATTGAACAATGAAGCAAATCCCCCTTCAGGTGACTTTTTCCCTAATTTTCTACATGTTTTTACAGTCAACCGATCTGCTATGGTCATTTTATCCAATGATAAATTCTTCCCCTGACTCTCTTTTTAGCAACTTATTCCAGATTCCCAAATGTTCAATGCATTGTGGCCACAGCTGCCTTTTGTATCCCTTTTCCTGATCTGAAGCCTTGGTAGCAGTTCTTGGGCATTATTTAAAGTAAACTAAGTAATATTATTCATAAATGCCTGTAATTGCCTCCCTTCCCCCCTTCCCCCACTCTTCACATGATGATATTGGAGCTGGGAGGCAGAGGAAGTCAGGTGAAGTGCAAAATAATTTATTATACTTTATAATTCCTCAAAGAACATTTTATCTCAGCTTTCCTCCCACACGCATTGTATACACACCACTGCCCTGTGGGTCACTTCAGACACCCGAAGCCGAGTCAGACAAAACATATATTACCCGTAAATTATCTCTGTAAACCATGTGAATCAGTTAGCACAAAGGCCAAGGGCACATCCAGCGAAAAGGCTGAGCCCTGTGATTAATGAATTGGAGAAACCAGAGGCAAATAAAATAGACAATTTTAATGAACCTCTGACCCTTCTCTAAAATGTGTGAAGAAGATGCAGGCTTTGAAGGAGAGCAGGAGCGAAGATGTACAGGAAGGGAAGGTATTTTAAGGATCCAACACTCAGCAAGGTAAAGACAATTAGAAGCAAAACAAATTTTATCCTTGGAGGCATAAATTACCTAACTAAGAATTTGGAGTTCAATTACTCTAGAGGAAAGGGGTTAATAGATTGTAGCAAGTAAGCATCTGACACTTACATAGGCAAATTTATTACTCTCCTTTGACAAATGAGGAAACTACAGGGGAAGAAGAGAGAAAGAGAGAGAAATGACTTGCCCAAAGTTACACAGCTAATATGCGGCAGAGCCAGGATTTGAACCTAAGAAATCTGGGTCTCTCTTTGGCATATTGGGATAAATACATTTAAATAAATGGAAAAAAGGAAAGGGAGGAGGTTGAGTGCCTTAGTAAAGAGGAGTGGGAAACCAATGGTGACTTCCTTAATTCGTGTAGCTTCAATTTAGGAGAAATATGTTAAGAGTTAAGAAAGAAAAATCTAATTCTGAGGGTGAAAGTCACATACCCCTCTTCTTTGAAGATTCACCTGACACATGAAAAGACCAAAGACATGGACAAGATTAAGGTTGACAAAGAAGATAGAATGCAGTCTTCAAAGTCGTTTGGGTACAGAAAGAGGAGGGTATGTGGAGAGTGGCAATTTAGCATCGCTAATTATCCAATTCTCCTCAGCATTAAAAATGAGAAAACTAACTCTTAGCTGGTCCACGAGGATCTCACCTGTTTTCTCAGTGTACTAAACAGCAAACAGAAAAGCAGACGGAACAAAGAGGGCAGAAGTTTGCCTTCAAACAAACTCACCCAGCCACAATTCTAAATTCTCACAACCGCTCATACTTCTTCCAAATTATGTTTATGTTTTGTAGAAATGAGAGAGCTCAAGAGACTCCTGATTCAGGAGTGTTTATCAGTTTTCATTCTTTGATCAGTGCAAGGCTTGCCACTTTTCAAGAATGCAAGCACATCAAGATGTTCAATCAAGGACGCTGGACTGTTACTCCCAGGGGTCCAGGGGGAGGTAGGGGGAGGCAGGTGTGGGGAGCACAGACTCTGTGTGGTGATGTGAGTGCAAAGGCTGTGGGGAAGAGGCACGTGAAAGGCAGTCACAATATAACCTCTCATTTCTCTATTTACCATGCAAGTCCTCTTTATAGCTACAAAATTAAGGAGGTATTCTCAGTGATTTCTCCTGGAAGCTAGCAAGGGCCTGATGACAGAGTTGACAGGACTGAAACAACCCTCAAGAATACAAGGGAGCCATGAAGAAGTGAACTCAGGAATTTGCACAGATTCACGGGAAGTTGTGGTCTTGTAACTTTTGCATAGTTTCCAACCAAGAGTTTCTGAACCTCTGAGGCATAGAAAATACCCAAGTGATTTGTGGATTGCATCAGAAAGCAAAGCACAAGGTCTATACTGATAATGAACTCAGGTAATTTGACACTTGGGCACTACGGTGGATTAGTTAAGTAAGTTAGTAACTGCTAGACACTGTGTTAATAATGAAGAGAGGTTACAGGAGGAAGCAGTAAGCAGATGAAAAGGAGAGGCATAGACATATATACACTACCAAACGTAAGGTAGATAGCTAGTGGGAAGCAGCCGCATAGCACAGAGAGATCAGCTCGGTGTTTTGTGACCACCTGGAAGGGTGGGATAGGGAGGGTGGGAGAGAGGGAGACGCAAGTGGGAAGAGATATGGGAACATATGTATATATATAACTGATTCATTTTGTTGTGAAGCTGAAGCTAACATACCATTGTAAAGCAATTATACTACAATAAAGATGTTAAAATGAAAAAAAAATGTTGTTCACAACTAATATACCAAGCTGTGTGCATCCTATATTTTCTCTCATTTAATTCTCACAACAACCCCTCTGAGGTAGGTTGCATCCCAATGCAGAAATGTTGAAACTGAAACTCAAAGGATATAAGCATCTTTCCAAGAGTCACCTTGCTTGGAATGGAGGAGCTGCATGAGGAAGAGTAAATTTTGGCTTTTGACTCAAGGTTCCAACAGATCCTTGGAAACTCTCACTTACTCTCCAAAGCCCATGGCAGTCACCAGAGGTCAGACATTCATTCCAAATGACCAAGTCTCCATAATGGCTCCATAAATCAGAACAATAGGATCCAGCTCACTCATAAATTGTCCTGCTTCCAGCAACTCAAGAAGATTCAGTCTTCTGGCACTAAAAATTTGAAGAAGGTGCTCAAACTCAATTGATACTTACCAGATTGGCTTCACCTGGTTCTTTCAAAAGAGAATAAAACGTCAAGGCAAAGTAAAGAGTTTAGAGCAGCTGCAGGGTTGTGGCATCAGATCATCCATGGAGTTCTTTCAGAATACACAAGATCAGACCTTCCCTGCTGGAAATGCTGATTCATTAGGCTTGCGGTAGGGCCAGGAAATACGCATTTATAAAAAGCTTCACACGGGATATATCGTACATTTCACTGTGATTCTGAGGTAAGCAACACAGTTGAGCCCTACTGCATTAGTACAAACTAAGTGGCTGGGAAAGGCATCCAAATTAATGAAAAATCAGTTTAAAATATTTGTAATAAAATTTAGCTACATTGCCAAGGATGCAAGATTTCCTCGCTAACTGCCAATAGACCAAAGAAAGTTGTGAGAGCAATAAGTAATAGTGCTCCTTATAAGACTGTCTCAGAAGGGGGAGTGTCGGCAAATATGATTTCCTCCCTTGCTGCTAAGCTCTTAAGTCTATACTGATAATGAACTCAAGTACTTTGACACTTGGGCACTACGGTGAATCAGTTAAGCAAGTTAGTAACTGATAGACACTGTGTTAATAATGAAGAGAGGTTATAGGACCAGCACTGCTCTGGCTGTGGCTCATCACCTGGAACAACTCCTGGAGTTCATGGCTGCACAAAGACACCCCCCTCCCCAGACATGTAGTCAGTGATGCTTCATGATCAGCTGGCTGGTTCTCCACTCCCATTGCCCAGCCCCATTTACGTATCCTCTTAAACTCGAAAACTACCACATCATCACACATATCTTATCTTACATGGTGATTTGATGCCAAACCTTCCACATGTATATTCCAAAACCCTGTAAAGACACATAAGAGAAACACCCATAGAAAAATTTATTTTATCATTATCATTAAATCCAGTGTTTACTGTACAGAAGGTAATTTAGTTGCTTTATGTCCATTAAACTCATTTAATAATCACAGTAATCTATGAGGTAAGACGACATGTAGAGAGCAGGAGGTGCCAGGTTTGCCAGGAAGGTAGAGAGACCCTAATCTTATCCCAGGGGATGGGGGAAATGGCAGCTGTGCCTGCTAAAGAAGATCCCAGCTTCTTTGCCTTTGTTCATTAGTGGCACCGACTTCATGCCAAAGTGTCACTTTATGACTGGGGAATTGAGCCTTCTCTTCCCATTCATCATTTCATTTCATCTTGCATTTTGCATAAGATATTACTATCTAAAAGCCTAAGTATAGTATCTTTAAAGGATTCTCAGGCATCATTAACATGTAAGTAAATTATCATCTTTCAATCCTGCATCTTTGTTCAGTCAACAATTTCTGGTTAGAGAGTAAGGAGAAACACCTTCTCAGAGTTTTACCTTGGTTATTTTAAATATAAATTATTAATTATGGAGTAAGTAATATTAAAAGCACTTAGCACAGCCATAGAGATGACAAATCCACCAGACACACTCCTAAAGACAAGTTTTCTACAAACTACCAATAAACTCTGAGAATTAGCTACTTCACAACTTCTTTTCTTTCTCATGGAGGAGAAACTGCATGAGGTTAAAGATCATAAAATAAAAGGGTCAGCTGGTTCTCCTTTGAGGTAACAGACATATTTCAAATATTTTCTCTATCCTGTCTATCAATATATCATGTGGAGGAAAACCCAACTTGTCATATCAGAGGAGAAACTGAACCACTAACAGCTCACTTGAAGGATGCCTGCCCTCTATACCAATCTAGATCTGCCCCACTCTTGTTTTTTTATTTGTGGTACGCAGGCCTCTCACCGTTGTGGTCTCTCCCGTCGCGGAGCACAGGCTCTGGATGCGCAGGCTCAGCGGCCATGGCTCACGGGCCCAGCCGCTCCACGGCAGGTGGGATCTTCCCGGACCGGGAAGGAAATCCAAAAAAGAGGAGATATATGTATATGTATAGCTGATTCACTTTGCTGTACAGCAGAAGCGCATCCGGAGCCTGTGCTCCGCGACGGGAGAGGCCACAACGGTGAGAGGCCCACGTACCGCAAAAAAAAAACCAAACAACAAATCAAACAAACAAACAAAAAAACTGTGGGACAAACTATGGAAGTGAGCAAATGACTCTATACTTTATTTGTGTTAAGACAGATGACCATTGTCAGGGAAGTTGACAGTATCAACTATTTAAAGCATTTTTCTGACAATACATTGAAGGGCCAATTACTCCTTGATATGACACTACTGATTTGAACTTGTCAGTTTGATGGCAAACCATTTTTTTCTGTTTGCATTTTTGCTTTCTTGACAGATAAAATCTAGTTCTGGAACTTCTGTAAACAAGGTAATGTATGAGGTAAGCACTATCTCCTTGCCATTAATACCACTCTTGTTTGTGTTTTTACTTCTTATTTTAAAGGATGAGCTCTCTGAGAGAACATTCTTCAGAAATGACTGATAATATACACTGAAAAGAGACATTAACAACCAAACATTTTTCTTACAGTGGATGAAATAAAACATAAATATCACATAACTAGACTTGCCATCTTTGTTTCCCAAGTACATCTTTCCTGCTTTAATGTAGGTGAAAGGAGAATAAAAAGTTTGGAGAATATTGTATTTTTATTATATAAACCTATATATAAATACATATGTATGTTTCTCTATAGACACATATTTTATATAATACACACATGTATATATACATATATGTGTGTATATACACGTGTGCCTTTTTTTTTTTTTTTTGTGGTTCGCAGGCCTCTCACTGTTGTGGCCTCTCCCGTTGCGGATCACAGGCTCTGGACACGCAGGCTCAGTGGCCATGGCTCACGGGCCCAGCCACTCCGCGGCATGTGGGATCTTCCCGGACTGGGGCACGAACACGTGTCCCCTGCATCGGCAGGTGGACTCTCAACCACTGTGCCACCAGGGAAGCCCTAGAGTGTTTTTTAAAGGAGAAATATATCTCTTTTTTTTAAATTTTTATGGGAGAATAGTTGCTTTACAATGTGTTAGCTTCTGCTGTACAGCAAAGTGAATCAACTATACATATGCATATATCCCCTCCTTTTTTGATTTCCTTCCTGTTTAGGTCACCACAGAGCACTGAGTAGAGTTCCCTGTGTTATACAGTAGGTTCTCATTAGTTATCTATTTTATACATAGTAGCGTATCTATGTCAATCCCAATCTCCCAATTCATTCCACCCTCTCTTCCCCCCTTGGTATCCATACGTTTGTTCTCTACATCTGTGTCTCTATTTCTGCTTTGTAAATAAGTTCATCTGTACCATTTTTCTAGATTCCACATATAAGCGATATCATATGATATTTGTTTTTCTCTTTCTGACTTACTTCACTCTGTATGACCATCTCTAGGCCCATCCACGTCTCTGCACATGGCACAGTTTTGTTCCTTTTTATGGCTGAATAGTATTCCATTGTATATATGTGCCACATCTTCTTTATCCATTCCTCTGTTGATGGACATTTAGGTTGCTTCCATGTTCTGGCTATTGTAAACAGTGCTGCAATGAATACTGGGGTGCATGTGTCTTTTTGAATTACGCTTTTCTCTGGGGATGTGCCCAGGAGTGGGATTATGGTCCTCCTCATCTTTATTTGATTTTTAGTCATATATATATATATATATATATATATATATATATATATATATATATATATATATATGAAGAGATTTCTGTGTATATAGAAGATTTGTTTTAAGGAACTGGCTCATGCAATTATGGAGGCTGACATGATCCACAGGCTGAGTCAACAAGCTAGAGACCTAGGAGAACCAGTGATGTGTTCCTGTCTAAGTCTGAAAGTCAAAGTACCAGGGGACCCAATAGTATACAGCTCCAGCCCAAAGGTCAGCAGGCTTCAGACTCAGGAAGAGCTGATGTTTCAGTTCAAGTCTAAAGGCAGGAAAGTTTATGTCCCAGTTTGAAGGCAGTTAGGCAAGAGGAATTCTCTCTTCCTCTGGGGAGGGTCTTTTTGTTTTATTCAGGCCTTCACCTGATAGGATAAGGCCCACATGGGGGAGGGCGACTTGCTTTACTCAACCCATCTATTCAAATGTTAACCTCATCCAAAACTCCCTTGCAGAACACCCAAAATAACTGAATATCTGGGCACCCACTAGCCCAGCCAAGTTGACAGATAAAATTAACCATCGTATTCCTAAATCTCAGTTTTTTTGTCTGTAATACAGAAATTAATATGAGTACCTACTTCATAAAGTTGCTGAGTGGGATACATTTTTTTAAAAATGTAAAACAGTTAGCCAAACGGCTGTAACATGGTAAGATCCCAATGATTGTTGGTTGGAGTCAGAGCCAAGAATAGTGATTTTCAAGGTGGGCCCTGGCATAGAGTACCCCCAGCCCCCCACGGAAGAATCGATTCTGTCCTTTGCTGACTATGTGATATTGAGAAAGGAAATAAATCTGCCCCCGTCTCAGTTTCCTCAACTGTAAAATGCAATGATAGCACCTTCCTTACAGGGTATGGTGAGGATTAATTAAATTGATGCTTCTCCATCAATCCAGCACAATGCTGGCACTTAGAGCAATTGCCTATTGGGTAATCATGTTATCACAAATGCAAATATACCTTACTTCTACAAAGAGATTTTAATTTCCTCCTTATCTAAATCAGGAAGGCAGCTACTTTTATTATCACAATTTTACAGAAGAGAAAACAGAATGGGAGTGACTGAGAGCCTTGCCGGGGATCGTTCGGTGCGAGAATTCCTCCCAGATCTCGCTCAATTGCTCTCTTATTCCCTCAGCAGGTTGATTTCTTCCACAGATGATTAGCAATATTCAACACAGCTGAGTCCTAAGCGTATCATTTTTGAAAATCCAGGTATTTACTCAGGGTGATTGGCTGAAAACAATGTGCTTTATAACTCTAGATTAGGGGAAATATGACAAAGATGGTGTGGATCATAACAGTCTTTTCACCTCTTACCTTTCTCTCTCTCTCTCTCTCTCACGCACACGTACACACCACCCCACCTGGCAAAGGTAGCTCTTTTTCTTTACATGTTACTTAGCACTGACTACACTAGGTACTTTACTGAGCACTTTACATACATTATCTTGTTTAGTCCTCATAGCATGCTGTGATTTAGGAACTGTTATTATTCTGTCTTTAAAAATGAAGAAATGAGGTTTAGGAAATTTGTCTGAGGTCACAAGTGTAAATCCAGAAAGCGCACCCAGCCATGCTGTCCCTAGAATGCTTTTCCCAGGCAGCCAATTCATTTATTCAATTCATTCAACACAAGTTTATTGAGCACTTACTATGTTGCAGCATCAGGCCCAGTGTTGGGTGTACAGAGGGGAAAGGAAGAAGCAATTCCCTGACTGTCGTGGAGGTTACCCTGTAGTGCATGCATTCTCTACAGGGCCAGTGTCTCCCCCTATGGGTTGAAAACTGGCTCTTGGGGCAAAATAAGCAAAACCTTACTCTTTTTATGTACATAGCACACATACACATACAGTACATAAACATATGGACAGCTTATTTGTGGTGGCAGGTGATTAGGAAAAAGTGTTGACAAAGGCTTCTTAGAGGGTGATGATAAAAAACAGGTTGAGAAATGCCATGTTAATGTGAGATACAGCTATTAAAAAATAATTACACCAATAAATATATGATTATGAACTGTCACATCACTATGAAGCAAAGGAAAAACGTATTATAAAAGTGAATTTTTTAAAAAAGAGAGATCTCATTGTGTTCAGGTCAGGGAAAGCATTTCTGCATAAATGAAATTTAAGGTGAAACCCAAAAGATGAAGAGTTTTCCAGGGTGAGAGCAGCACATGTGAAGACCTTGGGGTGTACATTAGTCAGAGTTCCCCAGAGACACAGAACTAACAAGATTAACAGGTTGTGTGTGTGTGTGTGTGTGTGTACAGAAAGAGAGAGAGAGAGAGATGGATTTTAAGGAATTGGCCCATTCAACTGTGAAGGCTTAGTGAGTCTGAGATCTGCAGGGCATTATAGCAGGCTACAGACCCAAGGAAGAATCAGTGTTGCAGCTCAAATCTGAAGGCAGCCTGCTGGCAGAATTCCTTCTTGCTAAGGGGAGGTCAGACTTTGTTCTGTTTAAGACCTTCAACTGATTGGATGAGGCCCACCCACATTATGAAGGGTAATCTCTTTTACTCAAAGTCCACTGATTGAAATGTTAATCTCATCAAGAAAATATCCAAACACAAACATCCAGAATAATATTTGACCAAATATCTAGGCACCATGGCCCAGTCAGGTTGACACAAAAAATTGATCATTACAGGGGCTTCCCTGGTGGCGCAGTGGTTGAGAGTCCGCCTGCCGATGCAGGGGACATGGGTTCGTGCCCCAGTCCGGGAAGATCCCACATGCCGTGGAGTGGCTGGGCCCGTGAGCCATGGCCGCTGAGCCTGCGTGTCCGGAGCCTGTGCTCCACAACGGGAGAGGCCACAACAGTGAGAGGCCCGCGTACCGCAAAAATAAATAAATAAAAAAATTGATCATTACATTCAGTCTCCACATTTTGAAGGATGGAAAGAAAGCAGTTTGGTTGAAGGAGGAGCTAGGAGGAACATGGTGCAGCATGAGGATGCAAAGGTAGCAGAGGCGATGGAGCAGGGCTCTGGAGCCATGATGAGGACTAGAACCATAGCTTACAAGTGATGAAAACCACTGAAGAATTACATGGAGCAGGGGGACCTGATTCACATTGTTGTCACAGTAACTGTTATTAAGAACCATTGATGTCAAATGACAATAGGAGATGTGAGAGAGGAGGCTGAGCCTCCAGGGCAGAATTTGTGATGATCTGGACTAGAATAATAGACTTGGTGGAGAGAAATGCTTGGATTCCATGTATATTTGGGGACAGACTTGCTGGGATTTGTTGATAGATTGGGCGTGTGAGTGAGGCAGAAAGAATCAAAGTTTATCCCCATATTCTTGGAATTCTTCAAGAATCCCTGGAACATCACTCTCTCAGTAAAGCTTTCCCTGACTCCACCAACACCTAGTTATGAATCTCTTGCAACACTTGTTTGTATTTGTATATCTTTCTCCTGTCTGTCTTCCCAACTAGTTTATTACTGCCCCAGCTTATCTACCTTTGTATAATTGATTAACACTGACACAGATTCTCATTAACTGACAAATGAATGTGTGACAGTGGAAAGTACACAGAATTAGGAATCCTAATGCCATCTTTAACCTTTACCAGGGACCTAGAAATCATCTAACTTTTAGCTTGCCATCACTGAGTTTCAGTTTCTTCTTTCATTGGAAAAATTATTTCTTGTTCTGTGTACCTTTTGTGGCTGCTGTATCACATAAAATAATACATGTGAAATGTGCAAAAAGAAGTACCACTGTGTAGAAAAAAATCAATATTTCAGCATTTTAAAAATAAACCAACATTATGGATACATAACAATCTTTCATTTCCATTTGTTACATGGATAAGACATTAATTTCACACTTTACAAAGAGCATCCTGTATTGTGCATAAAAGTCACTGAGAAAAATAAGGATCAGAGTCACTGGGATTTTCAAAGAGTTGAAATGCACATAAACATAAAAAGGAAGAAAAGCCATCAAATATGGTCTAATATTTCTGTTCTTTAGGAACTATTCTGTTTCTGTCCAAATCAGGAAAGATACTCTAAAAACACTTAAGTAGTAGATATTTTCATTCCTATATATATGTTCTCAAGGTATTTTGTCTTGTTTGATTTAAATTACATATCATGATGTGGTCAAAAACAGACATATTTCTATTTTGAATTTTGAAAGTTACAAGGGTCAAGTAATTTTCAAAAAGAAAGAAGTCAATACCAGAGTCAGGACTCATAATTAACATTACTAATTCTCTATCTCAAAATTTGACCATGAATGTTATCCATTATAAAATTTGAAAAAAAACTACAATTGCCTTAGGTTGTCCTATTTAAAAGTTAGATCACAAAAATGACTTGTAAAAATTGAGCACTGAGGATGCAGTGTAAGATCATTTTATTTCTTCACATTTCTGCTCTTATAAGAGTCATCTAAAGTGAGTATTTCTACAAGTCTCCGTTCTGACCAGGGCATGTATTCTGAATAATGTCTCTATACATATATCCACTATATGGTTGTATAACCTATTATTGATTTAGCATTTATTTAAATGTAAGCAATAAAGTACTTTAAATTGTTATAGACAAAAGAAAATCAATAAGTAATCACCAAAAAAAGAATATCTGTTCTACTCCCTGAAACAATATATTACCTATAAAATGTATTTATGTTCGAAATTGAAAACTTGAGATGCTCTGTCTCTTCAAAGCTTCCTGTAGAATAAATGTATTAAATTCTTACTTATATTTCCCAACACATGTGCATACTCACATACAAATGCACATACAACATACAGATGCACATACAAACATTCAATAAGTAAAAGGAAAAATCACCTAAATAATCACATAAGAAAGATCTTTTTAAATCACTCAGAATGTGTACTATCTCTATACAGGTTTGTGATTTGTTAAAAATAGATCTAAATTCACCAAGTAAGCAAGATAACTTCATGATCAGTCTTCAGAATAGTTCTTAGAATTTACAAATTTCCTATAAATAAAATGACTTACAGATCTCTTTGTTACTCACATCATTCTGTTATTGGTCAAATCAGTCATACAATCATCTGAGTCATTCCATCATTGGATGACTTGAATAATATATATATATATATATATATATAAATATATTTTATACAGCAGGTTCTTATTAGTCATCAATTTTATACACATCAGTGTATACATGTCAATCCCAATTGCCCAATTCATAACACCACCACTCCCACCCCCACGCCACTTTCCCCCCTTGGTGTCCATATGTTTCTTCTCTACATCTGTGTCTCTATTTCTGCCCTGCAAACCAGTTCATCTGTACCATTTTTCTAGGTTCCACATATATGTGTTAATATATGATATTTGTTTTTCTCTTTCTGACTTACTTCATTCTGTATGACAGTCTCTAGATCCATCCAAGTCTCAACAAATGACCCAATTCCATTCCTTTTTTATGGCTGTGTAATATTCCATTGTATATATGTACCACAACTTCTTTATCCATTCATCTGTCGATGGGCATTTAGGTTGCTTCCATGACCTGGCTATTGTAAATAGTGCTGAAATGAACATTGGGGTGCATGTGTTTTTTTGAATTATGGTTTTCTCTGGGTATATGCCCAGTGGTGGGATTGCTGGATCATATGGTAATTCTATTTTTATATTTTTAAGGAATCTCCATACTGTTCTCCATAGTGGTTGCATCAATTTACATTCCCACCAACAGTGTAAGAGGGTTCCCTTTTCCCCCACCCTCTCCAGCATTTGTTGTTTGTAGATTTTCTGATGATGCCCATTCTAACTGGTGTGAGGTGATACCTCATTGTAGTTTGGATTTGCATTTCTCTAATAATTAGTGATGTTGAGCAGTTTTTCATGTGCTTCTTGGACATCTGTATGTCTTCTCTGGAGAAATGTCTATTTAGGTCTTCTGCCCATTTTTTGATTGGGTTGTTTGTTTTTTAAATATTGAGCTGCATGAGCTGTTTATATATTTTGGAGATTAATCCTTTGTCCATTGATTCATTTGCAAATATTTTCTCCCATTCTGAGGGTTGTCTTTTCCTCTTGTTTATGGTTTCCTTCGCTGTGCAAAAGCTTTGAAATTTCATTGGTCCCATTTGTTTGTTTTTGTTTTTATTTCCATTACTCTAGGAGGTGGATCAAAAAAGAGCTTGCTGTGATTTATGTCAAAGAGTGTTCTTCCTATGTTTTACTCTAAGAGTTTTACAGTGTCCGGTCTTATATTTAGGTCTCTGGTCCATTTTGAGTTTATTTTTGTGTATGGTGTTAGGGAGTGTTCTAATTTCATTCTTTTACATGTAGCTGTCCAGTTTTCCCAGCACCACTTATTGAAGAGACTGTCTTTTCTCCATTGTATATCCTTGCCTCCTTTGTCATAGATTAGTTCACCATAGGTGCATGGGTTTATCTCTGGGCTTTCCATCTCATTTCATTGATCTATGTTTCTGTTTTTGTGCCAGTACCATATTGTCTTGATTACTGTAGCTTTATAGCATAGTCTGAAGTCAGGGAGTCTGATTCCTCTAGCTCCGTTTTTTTACCTAAAGACTGCTTTGGCTATTCGGGGTCTTTTGTGTCTCCATACAAACTTTAAGATTTTTTGTTCTAGTTCTGTAAAAAATGCCATTGGTAATTTGATAAGGATTGCATTGAATCTGTAGATTGCTTTGGGTAGTATAGTCATTTTCACAATATTGATTCTTCCAATCCAAGAACATGGTATATCTCTCTGGTATATGGTATATCATGGTATATCTCATCTGTTGGTATCATCTTTAATTTCTTTCATCAGTGTCTTATAGTTTTCTGCATACAGGTCTTTTGTCTTTCTAGGTAGGTTTATTCCTAGGTATTTTATTCTTTTTGTTTCAATGGTAAATGGTAATGTTTCCTTAATTTCCCTTTCAGATTTTTCATCATTAGTGTATAGGAATGCAACAGATTTCTGTGCATTAATTTTGTATTCTGCAGCTTTACCAAATTCATTGATTGGCCCTAGTAGTTTTCTGGTGACATCTTTAGGATTCTCTATGTATAGAATCATGTCATCTGCAAACAGTGACAGCTTTACTTCTTTTCCGATTTGTATTCCTTTTATTTCTTTTTCTTCTCGGATTGCTGTAGCTAGGACTTCCAAAACTATGTTGAATAATAGCGGCGAGAGTGGACATCCTTGTCTTGTTCCTGATCTTAGAGGAAATGCTTTCAGTTTTTCACCATTGAGAATGAGGTTTGCTGTGGGTTTGTCGTATATGGCCTTTATTATGTTGAGGTAGGTTCCCTCTATGCTCACTTTCTGGAGGGTTTTTATCATAAATTGGTGTTGAATTTTGTCAAAAGCTTTTTCTGCATCTGTTGAGATGATCATATGGTTTTTATTCTTCAATTTGTTAATATGGTATATCACATTGATTGATTTGCGTATATTGAAGAATCCTTGCATCCCTGAGATAAATCCCAGTTGGTCATGGTGTATGATCCTTTTAATGTGCTGTTGGATTCTGTTTGCTAGTATTTTGTTGAGGATTTTTGCATCTATATTCATCAGTGATATTGGTCTGTAATTTTCTTTTTTTGTAGTATCTTTGTCTGGTTTTGGCATCAGGGTGATGGTGGCCTCAAAGAATGAGTTTGGGAGTGTTCCTTTCTCCACAGTTTTTTGGAAGAGTTTGAGAAGGATGGGTGTTAGCTCTTCTCTAAATGTTTGATAGAATTCATCTGTGAAGCCATCTGGTCCTGGACTTTTGTTTGTTGGAAGATTTTTAATCACAGTTTCAATTTCATTGCTTGTGTTTGGCCTGTTCATATTTTCTATTTCTTCCTGGTTCAGTCTTGGAAGGTTATACATTTCTAAGAACTTGTCCATTTCTTCCAGGTTGTCCATTTTATTGGCATAGAGTTGCTTGTAGTAGTCTCTTAGGATGCTTTGTATTTCTGTGGTGTCTGTTGTAACTTCTCCTTTTTCATTTCTAATTTTATTGCTTTGAGCCCTCTCCCTCTTTTTCTTGATGAGTCTGGCTAATGGTTTATCAATTTTGTTTATCTTCTCAAAGAACCAGCTCTTAGCTTTATTGATTTTTGCTATTGTTTTCTTTGTTTCTATTTCATTTATTTCTGCTCTGATCTTTATGATTTCTTTCCTTCTGCTAACGTTGGGTTTTGTTTGTTCTTCTTTCTGTAGTTCCTTTAGGTGTAAGGTTAGATTGTTTATTTGAGATTTTTCTTGTTTCTTGAGGTAGGCTTGTATAGCTATAAACTCCTCTCTTAGAACTGCTTTTGCTGCATCCCATAGGTTTTGGATCATCATGTTTTCATTATCATTTGTCTCTACGTGTTTTTTGATTTCCTTTTTGATTTCTTCAGTGATCTCTTGGTTATTTAGTAATGTATTGTTTAGCCTCCATGTGTTTGTGTTTTTTAACGTTTTTTTCTCTGTAATTAATTTCTTTTCTTTTCTTTTTTTTTTTTTTTTTTGCGGTACACGGACCTCTCACTGCTGTGGCCTCTCCCATTGCGGAGCACAGGCTCCGGATGTGCAGGTTCAGTGGCCATGGCTCACGGGCCCAGCCACTCCGCAGCATGTGGGATCTTCCCGGACTGGGGCACGAACCCGCGTCCCCTGCATCGGCAGGCGGACTCTCAACCACCGTGCCACCAGGGAAGTCCCTGTAATTCATTTCTAATCTCATAGTGCTGTGGTCAGAAAAGATGCTTGGTATTATTTCAATTTTCTTAAATTTACTGAGGCTTAATTTTTGATCCAAGATGTGATCTATCCTGGAGAATGTTCTGTGTGCACTTGAGCAGAAAGTGTAATCTGCTGTTTTTGGATGGAATGTCCGATAAATATCAATTAAATCTATCTGGTCTATTGTGTCATTTAAAGCGTCTGTTCCCTTATTTATTTTCATTTTGGATGATCTGTCCATTGATGTAAGTGAGGTGTTAAAGTCCCCCACTATTATTGTGTTACTGTCGATTTCCTCTTTTAGAGCTATTAGCAGTGCCTTATGTATTGAGGTGCTCCTATGTTGGGTGAATATATATTTATAATTGTTATATCTTCTTCTTGGATTGATCGCCTGATAATTTTGTAGTGTCCTTCCTTGTTTCTTG
Source organism: Grampus griseus (assembly GCF_964374135.1). Lineage (NCBI taxonomy): Eukaryota > Metazoa > Chordata > Mammalia > Artiodactyla > Delphinidae > Grampus > Grampus griseus. The sequence goes on along the minus strand of NC_139018.1, from coordinate 16,125,377 downwards.
TAACATTCTTTATTATAAAGTCTATTTTATCTGAGTATTGCTACTCCAGCTTTCTTTTGATTTCCATTTGAATGGAATATCTTTTTCCATCCCCTCACTTTCAGTCTGTATGTGTCCATAGGTCTGAAGTGGATCTCTTGTGGACAGCATATATATGGGTCTTGTTTTTTATCCATTCAACAAGCCTGTGCCTTTTGGTTGGAGCATTTAATCCATTCACATTTAGGGTAATTATCGATATGTATGCTCCTATTACCATTTTCTTAATTGTTTTGTCTTTGCTTTTGTAGGTCCTTTTCTTCTCTTGTGTTTCCCACTTAGAGAAATTCCTTTAGCATTTGTTGTGGAGCTGGTTTTGTGGTGCTGAATTCTCTTAGCTTTTGCTTGTCTGTAAAGCTTTTGATTTCTCCATCGAATCTGAATGAGATCGTTGCTGGGTAGAGTAATCTTGGTTGTAGGTTCTTCCCTTCCATCAGTTTAAGTATATCATGCCACTCCCTTCTGGCTTGTAGAGTTTCTGCTGGGAAATCAGCTGTTAACTTAATGGGAGTTCCCTTGTATGTTTTTTGTCATTTTTCCCTTGTTGTTTTTAATAATTTTTCTGTCTTTAATTTTTGCCAATTTGATTACTATGTGTCTCAGCATGTTTTTCCTTGGGTTTATCCTGTATGGGACTCTCTGCACTTCCTGAACTTGGGTGGCTATTTCCTTTCCCATGTTAGGGAAGTTTTCAACTATAATCTCTCCAAATATTTTCTCTGGTCCTTTCTCTCTCTCTTCTCCTTCTGGGACCCCTATAATGTGAATGTTGGTGCTTTTAATGTGTCCCAGAGGTCTCTTAGGCTGTCTTCATTTCTTTTCATTCTTTTTTCTTTATTCTGTTCTGCAGCAGTGAATTCCACCATTCTGTCTTCCAGGTCACTTATCCATTCTTCTGCCTCAGTTTTCTGCTATTGATTCCTTCTAGTGTAGTTTTCATTTCAGTTATTGTATTGTTCATCTCTGTTTGTTTGTTCTTTAATTCTTCTGAGTCTTTGTGAAACATTTCTTGCATCTTCTCAATCTTTGCCTCCATTCTTTTTACAAGGTCCTGGATCATTTTCACTATCATTATTCTGAATTCTTTTTCTGGAAGGTTGTCTATCTCCACTTCATTTAGTTGTTTTTCTGGGGTTTTATCTTGTTCCTTCATGTGGCACATAGCCCTCTGACTTTTCATCTTGTCTATCTTTCTGTGAATGTGGTTTTTGTTCCACAGGCTGCAGGATTGTAGTTCTTCTTGCTTCTGCTGTCTGCCCTCTGGTGGATGAGGCTAGTGCAAGTTTCCTGATGGGAGGGATTGGTGGTGGGTAGAGCTGACTGTTGCTCCTGTGGGCAAAGCTCATTAAAACTTTAATCTGCTTGACTGCTAATGGGTGGGGCTGGTTTCCCTCCCTGTTGGTTGTTTGGCCTGAGGCAACCCAACACTGGAGCTTATCTGGGCTCTTTGGTGGGGCTAATGGAGGACTCTGGGAGGGCTCACGCCAAGGAGTACTTCCCAGAACTTCCACTGCCAGTGTCCTTGTCCCTACGGTGAGACACAGCCACCCCCTGCCTCTGCAGGAGACCCCCCAACACTAGCAGGTAGGTCTGGTCAGTCTCCCCTGGGGTCACTGCTCCTTCTCCTGGGTCCCGATGCGCACACTACTTCGTGTGTGCCCTCCAATAGTAGAGTCTCTTGTTTCCTCCAGTTCTGTTGAAGTCCTGCAATCAAATCCCACTAACCTTCAAAGTCTGCTTCTCTAGGAATTCCTCCTCCCATTGCCAGACCCCCAGGTTGGGAAGCCTGACGTGGGGCTCAGAACCTTCACTCCAGTGGGTGGACTTCTGTGGCATAAAAGTGTTCTCCAGTCTTTGAGTCACCCACCCAGCAGTTATGGGACTTGATTTTACTGTGATTGCGCCCTTCCTACCATCTCACTGTGGCTTCTCCTTTGTCCTTGGACACGGGGTATCTATTTTGGTGAGTTCCAGTGTCCTCCTGTCAATGATTGTCCAGCAGCTAGTTGCGATCCTGGTGCTCTCGCAAGAGGGAGTGAGAGCACGTCCTTCTACTCCACCGTCTTGGTTCCAATCCCCAGAAGTAATTTTGTTTGCCCTATTTTTTATCAAAAGCACTTTATCCTTATACCCTTCTGAACTTTTAGGACAGAATGCAACAGATTCAGTGAAGTTACCCTTGTCTTAACAGGGTCTCAATTACTTTGATTCAGGACTATGAATGGATACTTGAATAATATTTTTCGCCTGCCAACTATCCAACTGAAGAAAGCAGTTACAGGTACACATATAAGATCAAGATTATGAAACTTTCCTATTGCTGATGTTCCTCTAAGATTTCCCCCGTATTTTTCTAGCACTTTTATTTTTATACATTTAACAAACTAGGTTACATAGAAAATAACTCTGTCATTAATGAGAAGTCCAAATTACTTTTGGTCTCTTAAAATAAGGCACTCAGAATTCCACAAGGACCTGGGGGGAAAAGTTTGACATCTGATTGAAATGAACAATAATCCAGCTATCTTTCTAACTACCCAGTAGAAATTGTACCTTGTACCAAATTAGAGTTATATCTTGTCTAATGATCAAATTATGGCACACAAAAATATATATTACACATATACATATGTATTACATATTTTTAAAAAGTACTCTGAGCAACCTGGAAGAAATTTTTAAAAACTTGAAATATTTTAGGAATAAGATGTTTGATCAGTTCCTTATCAACTATATCACTTCATTTCACTTCTGGAAGATGTGTCTTTTCTTTTCCTTTTTCAGAATCACCATGCTGAATAGGTTTGGAGACAGTAACTGATTAAAAATCTTGAATGCCATTATCAACTCAAGGTTTTACTTCCAATTTTAGCTTACGAAGCCAGAATCAAACTTTCATTGAGCAGTAGAATTAATTAATCCTTCCCTAGTCTCCTTAAGCACAACTATAGCACTAATAGAGAAGAAAATTTTTCTGATCATTTCCTGCAGCACAGTTTTAAAATTGCTTATAATAGACATTGCGCTTTTTTCTTTGTCATACTACTATCTAGGAAATTAAATATTTTGTAGGTTTCTTTTTTTGGGGGGGAAAGTAGGGTCATTATTGCTGTCCTCTGGTTTGCAAAACTTTATTTATTTTACTTAGTAACTTGGAAAGCTGGTCAACAAAAAATACACGAAAATTAATTACAGGCATACTTCATTGTATTGTGCTTTGCAGATATTGTGTTCTTTACAAATTGAAGGCTTGTGGCAACCCTGTGTGAAGCAAGTCTATTGGCACCATTTTTCTAACAGCATTTGTTCACTTCATGTTTCTGTGTCACATTTTGGTAGTTCTTGCAATACTTCAACCTTTTTCATTATCATTATATTTGTTATAATGATCTACGATCAGTAATCTTTGGTGTTATATTACAAAAATCTTACAACTCGCTGAAGGCTCAGATGATGGTTAGTGTTTTTTTTAGTAATAAAGAATTTGTAATTAAGGTATGTATACTGTTCTTTCAGGCATCATGCCATTGTACACTTAAGAGACTACAGTATAGTATACACATAAGTCTTATATGCACTGGGGAAAAAAAATATTGTGTGACTCACTTTATCATGATATTTGCTTTATTGTGATGGTCAGAACTGAACCTGCACAATCTCTGACGTCTGCCTGTACATGGTTATTGAAGTCATATTCGGTAAGACAACAAAGCCAGCAAGTCCTCTTGCAAGGTAGATTTGTCTCTCATTCTATGTGAACTTTGAAACCAGCCAATTAATCCCAAACCACAATTCATAAGGGAATTGTGAAAACTAAAATAAGGAGGTGTCTGACTCTGTAAACACGTAAAAATATATATCGTGTGTGTTTTATATATTTTACATATATATATATGTATATATATATATATTTGTGTTCATATACACACAGAGAAACACATATTCTGTATATAGTTTTATTCATTCATTCATTTCATAAATAGCTATTGAGTGTTTGTTAAATGTTCATACATGTGTCAATAAGTTATTACCACAAAAGTGTAAACCACACAAAATGTAGTGATTCAAAGCAATAATCATTGACTATTATATAGTGTGTGTCTGTAGATCACTGGGAGGTCTACTGACTTAGGCTGGGTCAATGCCTTGCTCCTGCATCTGTGGGCTGGTTGCCACCTTGTGCATCTGTAGATAAGCCGGAGACCTGGGACAACAACAGAGATATAAGGAGAACAGAAAGATGCAAAAACCCTTTGCTCAGAACTGGCAGCCATAACCTCTGCCTCATTCCATTGGCTGAAGCAAATCACATGGTGTTGGGAAACAGATTCTACCTCTTTAGTGAGAGGAATTGCAAAACAAAAGGTATGGATACAGAGATGGATCACGAATTAGGGCCATAGATGCCATCAACCACAACTCCTAAATGTAGGAGTTCTCTTAGATGTAGAAGTCCTCAGTAGTGACCTAAGAAAGCATAATGATAACCTGGAGGGAATAACACTTTAAAATTTTTCATTAAAAATCAAATTATCAAAAGACATAGTTCCTGATCCAACACTGCTGACAAATCCTCCTGTGTTTATGGGTAACAAGAGTTTCTCTTGGGGTACAACATCAGGAGAGAAAGGAAGGAATAATTCCCCTTTCTTGCCCTACCCATGAGCTGCAGAACAGTGCAGAAGAGTAAGATGTTTGGAAACAGGCAAAACTTATGTTCAGGGGCACCTCCCCCACCTCTTACTCATTGTTTACATCCATTTAGGAGGATACAGAAATATTTGCTGAACTTCTGTCACTGTTGTTTTCTCTAAATTTGCAAAAAAAAAAAAAAAAAGTCTGATCCCACACAGAGAATTCTCATAGAGTGACTGCAAAGATCTTTATCCATTTTAGGAACTTGACAGCTGAAATAACAGAATGTAAATCCACATTTTTCTAGCATGAAACCCACCACACTTTAAGTCCTCATCCTCTCCTTCTGCTTAAGCTGAGCTCCTCTAGGGGAAGCCCCTGGGAACCACCAGTCCCTGACTTCTTTGCCTTAGGTCACCAACTGCCAGATGCCGCCTGGGAAACTGCATTCGGCTCCTGCCATAAAGCTTTGCTTTGTGCCAACTCGATTGCAAATGAGCCATGAACCATTATTACATCCTCGAGAAGCTGAAGAACTTTAGCTCTTGGGCGGTGCACAAGCTGAACTCCTAGAAGAAATAGCAGAAGAGGCCGTAAGGGATTCAGGGCTGTGTTTATAACTTGGAAAACAACTGTCACTTTGCGTTTGGGGAATGACTTCAGAATACTCCAGAATACGAAAGCTGGATGTTAAGGTGTTGAAGAGTCAGAGGTCTTCATAAGAATAAGCAAGTTAGTTTCTGACCAGAGTGAAAATTAGTTGCAATCAATGGATACAACCCCTCTGGGTAGAAGTGTTTAATTGATGATTCAATGTTCCATTGTGAGTCTGCCCCAAATGGGTTTTCTGTTTGGTATTTCTTTGTATTTTTCCAGGGTTGTGTGTTTGATGTGTGTTTTAACATCTAAATTTAAAGATGCAAGTGACATTCACTTGCAGTAGAAAAGGCTTCCCAGCTGGCCCTCCTAGCTATCGAATGGATATATGAAAATTCAGCACAGCACACGTCTGATATTTTAATTGGCATGTGTGGAAAATGAATTCTGATTGAAGTTATCATCTGCAGCTCCAACAGAAGTTGATAAAATACTTAATAGGCTTTTAGTAGAGTTTCTGAGACCCAGATCATGAAAAAGCAAGCCTGCCATGCAATTCATTCCCTAACTTTCCATCAGCAGTGCGAGGCTTCCAAGAAAAAGATTCATGGTGGTTTTTTCAGTGGAGTTAATTTATAGTTTGAAGGAGAGGCTCTTGCAGCCAACAGTTTTTGCTAATAGTTCCTCAGTAGAGAGGCAGGGCTCACTAGATAGAAAGAGCCACAAGGAAAAAGCAGGCAAGATGCTAAGAAGTGGCAGAGTATAGAAACCTCCTTAATGACAAAAAATGAACTGAGTAAATCCTCTGCATTCTGCTAGAGAAAAGGGAGCAAGGCGAATTTTAATGAAAACTTGGGCCCTAAGATTAGGAATGAAAAAAAGAAATTGTCTCTACTAAATGATTGTTCTCATTGCAATAGTGTCTTTCTCAAAATGACGCAATTAACACTTTATTTCTAAAAAAATCATTTTTGGTTGGACTATGAATTCATATAATCTCAAGGCTATTTTTTTTTTATTGGAGTATAATTGCTTTACAATGGTGTGTTAGTTTCTGCTTTACAACAAAATGAATCAGTTATATATATACATATATTCCCATATCTCTTCCCGCTTGCGTCTCCCTCTCTCCCACCCTCCCTATCCCACCCCTCCAGGTGATCACAAAGCACCGAGCTGATCTCCCTGTGCTATGCGGCTGCTTCCCACTAGCTATCTACCTTACGTTTGGTAGTGTATATATGTCCATGCCTCTCTCTCGCTTACCCTTCCCCCTCCCTATATCCTCAAGTCCATTCTCTAGTAGGTCTGTGTCTTTATTACTGTCTTACCCCTAGGTTCTTCATGACATTTTTTTTTCTTAAATTCCATATATATGTGTTAGCATACGGTATTTGTCTCTCTCTTTCTGACTTACTTCACTCTGTATGACAGACTATAGGTCTATCCACCTCATTACCAATAGCTCAATTTCGTTTCTTTTTATGGCTGAGTAATATTCCATTGTATATATGTGCCACATCTTCTTTATCCATTCACCTGATGATGGACACTTAGGTTGTTTCCATCTCCAGGCTACTGTAAATAGAGCTGCAATGAACATTTTGGTACATGACTCTTTTTGAATTATGGTTTTCTCAGGGTATATGCCCAGTAGTGGGATTGCTGGGTCATATGGTAGTTCTATTTGTAGTTTTTTAAGGAAGCTCCATACTGTCGTCCACAGTGGCTGTATCAATTTACATTCCCACCACCAGTGCAAGAGGGTTCCCTTCTCTCCACACCCTCTCCAGCATTTATTGTTTCTAGATATTTTGATGATGGCCATTCTGACTGGTGTGAGATGATATCTCATTGTAGTTTTGATTTGCATTTCTCTAATGATTAGTGTTGTTGAGCATTCTTTCATGTGTTTGTTGGCAGTCTGTATATCTTCTTTGGAGAAATACCGCCCTGAACGTGCCTGATCTCGTCTGATCTCGGAAGTCAAGGCTATATTTTATGCTTCTGGTCGGTAGAATAACATCCCTCTACCCCCAAAGATGTCCATTTCCTAATCCCTGGAACTTGTGAATATGTTGCTTTACATGGTAAGCAGACTTAGTAGATGTGATTAGGGTTAAGTACCTTGAGATGGGAAGATTATCCTGGATTATCCAAATGGATTATCCTAATCTAATCATACTTGTATCAGAGAACTCACCTTTACAGCAGAAAACTTTTGCTGGCTGAAGAGATGTGATGAGGGAAAAATGGTCAAAGAGGTGCTATGCTCCTGGCCTTGAAGATTGTTTTAGTGTGCTAGGGCTGCCATAACAAAATACCACAGGCTCTGTGGTTTAAACATCAGAATTTTTTTTCTCAAATTCTGGAGGATGGAAGTCCAAGATAAAGGTGTTGGTTAGTTTGGTCTCTTGTGAGGCCTCTGTTCGTGGCTTGCTGACAGCTGCCTCCTCTTTGTGCCCTCACATGACCTTTTTCTGTGCACACTCACCTTGATGTCTTATCAGGACACCTCTCCTTATAAGGACACCAGTCATATTGGACATCTTGAGATGTCTTATAGGCATTTAGTGAAGATTCATTGTGCATTGAATCTTCCCTTTGGTTTTCACACCTGTATCAATTTTGGAAAAAACTGTTTTGATTCTTCTAGATATTTGTGGTTATACTGGTCTCCCAAATGAAACATCCACAAAACCTTCGATGCTTTTGAAGAGCACTGAAGTAAGTCTGTTCTGTTCTTCCACACATGCATTCACCTCCTATTTCCATTTTCTGGCTGGATATCATGTGTTAAACAATTCGAGAACTGTTTAATGTTTCTTCAGGTATTCCTGTCTGCAGCAATTCTAACTCTTGGTTCAACTTGTTACCTGAAGAATAAGCAGAAAGATTAGAAGGGGTCCTGATCAGTTTAGATAATTTATTTGATTTTTTTTCAGCACATCACTAGCCATTCCATTTTAACATTATTAACCTCATACTAATATGCTAATTACCTCACTGCTGTATTTTTTTAAGCCACAACAGTAATTCTAAAATGCTACTGCTGGCCAGTAATAGAAATTTTATAGGCAACAGGGGCAAATGAAGACTTCAAGAGCAAATTCTTATCTGCATATATTGTCAGAATCGAGCTGTTGGAATTTGTCCCCCTACTCCAGATGTTTTGAAAATATTTTTTTTTTCCAAATGTGTTCTCCACACACTCTGATCATTTGATCAGAGTGATGGATTGTGGATTATAAACTTGATGGATGCCTCCCCTTTTCCATTATCTCACCAGATGAACTGGCCAAAAATGACAGTTTTGAGAAATAGATATATTTTATTGTTCAGATAAAAAGGGGATCTTCTTGTCAATTTTTTTTTTTTTTTGCAAAAGGAATTCCTTCCAGGATTAGATCATTGTCTGTATCTATCTTAATCAGTCCTCTACCTTAATAGGTAAATCTGATAGTGTATTAAACATAACGACAGGATTCCCTAGCCCAAAATGTGTCCTTTTACTCCAAAGTACTTGGGAAAATAAAGATCTAGGATATATAGTACCTCAGGGATCCCATACACCAAGTATTACAGCAGACTCCCAGGGCATCATTCATTTCATTAAAAATTCTCACTGCACTCAACACACAATTAACTCTACCCTTCTGCTTGGAAATAGGCTTAAGGTTTCCCTTTCCCCTGAAGTTAATATTTCTAATCCTCAAAGCCTTCAAATGAGTCCATTCCTCTTTTTTTCCCTTCATTGTCTTTCAATAAAGAAAGAGAGAAGAAAGAAAGAAAGGAAGAAAGAGAGAGGAAAGAAAGAAAGAAAGGGAGAGAAAGAGAGAGAGGGGGAAGGATGGAGGAAGGAAGGAAGGGAGAAAGAAAGGAAGGAAGGAAGGAAGGAAGGAAGAAAGAAAGAAAAGAAAGAAAGAAAGAAAGAAGAACAAGGAAGGAAGGAAGGAAATGGAAGGAAGGAAGAAAGGAAAAAAGAAAGAAGGAAAGAAAGAGAGAGAAAGAGAGAGAGAGAGGGAGGGAGGGATGGAGGAAGGAAGGAAGGAAAGAAAGAAGGAAAGAAAGAAAGAAAGGGAGGGAGGGAGGGAGGGAGGGAGGAAGAGAGAGAGAGGGAGGGAGGGAGAGGGAGGGAGGGAGGGACAGAGGGAGGGAGGGAGGGATGGAGGGAGGGAGGGAAGGAGAAAACACTCTATTTTTTAACTTCTACCCCACACCTCCTGGTTTATGTCTTCATTATTCTGATAAACTTTATTCTCAGGTGTCATCAATAGCAAATATAACAGTTTCCCTGTAGCAAATGTTTCTCCTTTAATAGAGATAGCAGTCAAATGCCAACAGGACCAGCCAGGATACACACATGAGGGCAGCAGATCTTGAGAAAACCCCAGGTCCCATCTAAAGGGACTGAGGTTCTGAACCCCAGCCTCTGTTGCAAGGTGAGCACTGGAGCCAAGTATGCAAAAATCAATATTGACTTTTATAGGAAAGACCCTGATTTTTTTGGCATCTGTTTTAAAATTTTCTGTAAGCCAGGTATATACTGCAAAATGCTTATGTTCTAAATGTGCTGTCCATGTGTGTCTTTTGCTGTAAGTCTGATTTTCTTATTATCTCTCACCCAAGTGGCTGTATTCCCTCCTTCTCCTGAACTGTCATTGCACTTTGTATCTCTCTTTTTGTGTTTCTCATATTCTGCATTATTGTTGCAATAAATTTATCCTTTATCACTTCATCCCATATCAGTAAGGAAGCATTCAGCCAGTAGCTGGCGTTAGCATCAAAGAATATTTATTATGCATCAAAATGGACAATCTATTGTAGGATAACTCTAGTTTGGGTTATTTGAACAACTGAAAGATAGCATCAAGAACCCAGGTTTTCCCCACCTTTTTTCTATCCTGATGTCTTCTCTAAGGACAAGCTCTCCTCTAGGGAGCAAGCAAATATAGAGCTTCCAAGCATGAAATCTAAAAATGAAAATATACTTCATTCCTGTGTGTCTCTTTACATCAATGAAGAAATCTCTCCTAGAAGCCTCTGCTGTCAACTTCCCTTTATGTCTCCTTGGCCAGTGTTATATCACATGACTCCTCACAAACCAATCACTGGCTTGCCATGATGGGTTAAGACTGATTGGAATCTCATCTAAGTCAATGTGACGGAGGATGAGCCATCAGAATCAAAAATGAGGTCTCTTCCAGTAAAGAAGAGAAATAATACTTGTTTGTTGTTTAACCCATAATGTCTGTAACACTCTTACCAGACTGTAAATTTCTTGGGAATGAGGATTATATTCCTGAGTGCACCGGTCCAAGATAGAGCAGGAATGGAGACTGAATTAATGCACTGCTAATGCACTTTAGTACAGAACTTGACATCTAATAAGAACTGAATAAATATTTGATTAACTGAATGGATTTGAGAAGTCCCTTAACAGAGATATATCCAGGGCATTATGAGACAAGAAAGGAAAGGAGGAGTAACTGCCTGGGAGGGTCAGAGAAGTCTTTAGCACAAAGGTAATGCAACGAGAGGAACTGTTATGTTTTTATTAAGTGAAATCTGTTTGCCTTTATTAAGTGAATCTATTATTCTTTCACCACAATTGCCAGGTGGAATGACTAAGCTACATGCCAAGCCTACACAGTCACAGTTAGAATTTACTATTCTTCTGTTGTTCTTCACTAGGCTTACACAGTTGGAACGTATCTCTTTGTCTAAAAATAACTTGATAGCAACTAAAAAGACAGCAAAGCCGCCTCCCATCTCTGTTCCAAATACTAAGGTCTTGAGACCCTTGCACTGTTACAAAAAGGTAAACCAGTAAGTCTGTAATATTCTTAATATTTCCCAAATACCCGTCCTATGCATCTCTCAGTAGTAACATCTTTGAGATGAGAGCAGAGGTTTTTCATTCCTTGCCTCCAGCTTTCCTACACTCTCCATTTTCTTACAGATTGACACGAATAAAGATTGCCATCCTACCTCAGCCTTGCATTTTTCTTCTGAATGATACGAAGATTGGGTAATCAGATCAATTTATTGTTAATCTGGAGGAATTTTCCTTCCCATGGGACTTGTCAGACACATTTATGTCCTTTGAAATCACTGCAGTTGACCCAGCAGAGGTAAAATGTAGAAAAGCCCCTGTCTGCTCAGGTAATCAATGGCAAAACAGGAGGTGCTGAAAGCAGAAATCCTGGCTCCTTACCCCTCCAGAAGCACTCAGACTGTGATGGATAGGAGGAGAGTCCCAGAAGACTTCCCAGTTCAAGCACCAGCTAATAAAAGCATCCCCATGAAACAGATGAAAGGCAGTAGCACATAAAGAAGAACCAAAGCCCTGACAATTGGTCCCAGCTGAGCACCTAGCTGGCTGCTAGCACTAACGGCCATCCATGGGAGGGAGGACATTCTGGACCTTCCAGCCATCCCAGGGCACTAGCTGACACCACTTGATGCAGAGGAAGTGCCTGGTCAACCCACAAACTCATGAGAAATGAGATAGTCTTGTTGTTTTAAGCCAAAATGTTTTGGGGTCGTTTGTTACACAGCAATAGGTGGCTAAAACATAGAGATCCTGTGAGAGAAACCCTGAGGACCATGAAAGGCTGATACCAAGATTGTAACTGGTCCTGAGAGCTGCCTGGGTTTCCAAAGACCTTCCTCTTCTGCTTCTGAGGTTTGTTTAGCCTCACAATAAACCCTCTTTTTGTTCAAGACGGCTTCTGTTCCTTGCAACAGCTAATTAACCAACAACAGGAAGGAACAGGGCTCAGGCCAAAAAGCTCAGCTCTGGGTACTGTTTACAAGTCCCGGGACTTTGAGAGTGAAGCAGATTCTACCCTGGGAGGACCCTGGGTCCTGGGTAAAAGCCAAAAGGAGAGCTCAGGGACAGGAAAGCAGCCCACAGAGGCACCAGGGAAGGCAAGGCTGACAATGCCAAACCTAACAAGTAGGACGGCCGGTGCTCGGATCTCCCCAACCAAACTGCTGGGACCTGGAAACAGGGTGGAGGCTGTATATGGAGAAGAAGTGACCCTGTATCAGTGAGGAAGACAGAGAGACAGCTCCAAGGAAGACAAGGATGGACACTGCCCCTGCTCACTGTGGGGAATGTCACTGAAGGGAGGGCAGGAGGCTCAAGAATAGCAATGCGGCCTCTGTCCGTCAGTACCAGTCCCCAAACTCTGCCTTATCCCAGTCCCAGCCTCCCTGTAGGGCATTACATGTGCACAACGAGCTTGAGCAGAGAGCACAGAATGAGAGGCAGGAAATGAAAGGAAAGTGGAAGAATTGAAGCTTCCCAGAGCCACCCTCTCCAGCTTCGGCTTTCTTTATTTCTATATATTACAATTCAGTTTGACTGGTGAGAGCATGTTAGAGCCCAAGTACAGTAAGTAGGAGGAGAAGACAGTCTGAACAGGCATGGGTCTGAAAGAAGCATCAACTTGTGGCCTTACTTCACCCATCTGATGGTTATTGGACAGGCAGAGCAACTTGAGAGGAAGCAAAGATCTACACGGGGTAGTGGGGCTGTTGACAGGTGAAGAGAACTGTAACTCAGCTAGATTTAAGGATAAGGCTTGTAGTAATTAGGATGGGCCAGGTTATAGTTTGGTATCAAATTTAAAAAGCCCTTGACTTACAGTGGAAAAGTTGACTTCTTACACACACTATCTCTATCATGGTCATCAGTGGACCTCTGCTCATCACAATCACTCAAGGGCTTAAGCCTTGGGAAGATCCATCCCAATGTGGGCTCCATGATGGCAGAGAGAGAGGAAAATGGCAACCACATGTTAGAAGCTCTGCCTGGCAGTGACACACCACTTTTCCTTACATTGTACTGCCCAAAGTAAAGCACATGGCCACACACACACACATTCAGTAGATAGGGCTATAGAGTCCTCCCGAGATGAGGGCCTCCAACATGGGTGAAGAATAAAAGCCTGCCACGGGGCCCAGGCTGTAAGAAAGGACCAAGGCAAGACTCCAGACATCTGGAAGCTAAGGTGCTCAGCACCTCGCCAAGTGAAGGATTTGAGCACGAAGAGAGGTCAGACATATGCGGCTGAGACTATGGGATAAGGGTCACAGAGAACAGGTGAAAGCAGGTTCATGAAGCAAGTAATACAAATAAATAATACTGATAATAGTATTAACAACTGTATCCACCGAATCCCCCTTTTTCAGAGCCAGATCCTTTACATCCTTTACATATATTATTTTATCCCCATCATACCTCATATATACTTCATTCTATCCTCATCAGAATTAAATGGGTCTAGTACTTCTGCTTGTATATTACAGAGGAGAGACTGGGGTCAGAAAGATTATATCACTTGACCAGGGTCATAATGCTAGAGAATGGCAGAGCTAGGATTTGAACTTAGCTCTGGTTCCCTCCAAAGCCCATGCTATTTCTTCTCTTTCCACAGTACAACCCTACTTCTCTCAGTACCACTGCAAAGTAGGACCAGCAACAAGAAACATGTAATCTGACCTACCAAGTCAATGGTCTTAAATTTATAGAGCTATTAAAATTAGCAACTTGAGTGTATTGGGAACTTACAATATTGTGGAGGAGGGAGGGAGGGGGGCAGGAGGACACAGAGGAACAGGTTATCATCAAGTTTCTTCTTCCGAGTTAAACCCTACTACCCATTCCTTACACATTTATCAAGACCCTAATGCAGGAGAAATCAGCACCTAAAGAGTTATCTGTTGCAAGTCAGGGTCAAACTTTCTCTTTCATGCCTTATGGAAAGTCCAGTGAGCCTTATAACAAAAGCAAATCCCCAAGTCAAATTGCACTGTGGAGGAGCAGCTGTGAAGGCTTCTGTCAAACACAGATTACCATATTCACTGACTTCACAGATGAGCTGAGGGAATTTCACTTCGCTAGACTATTTAAGATTCACTCTGAGCATCAGTTCTGCTGAACTGCACACCCATAATGAAGGCAGTCACTGTTCTCCATCTCTCCTCCATGTCTGCTTGTACTTGTTCACTTAATGTAAGCCTCGAACCTGATAGAGTTCAAATTAAAATGCCGTTTGTCGTCAAGCATTAAAAATTCTCCCAACTACAAGATGTAGTAGTTAAATCTGGAGGCATCCGGCTCCCCAGCTAAGGAAATAAGGCACCTCGGAGCACACACATCACCTTGGCATGTGCCCCAGGCCTCCCCACACACATCTGACCTGTGCGCTTCTTTATTGCATAATACAGGTCAAATCGCTGAAAGAAGACTTTGGTCATCTCTTGAGAGTTATCCTTTGGGGAAATCAGGAGACTCAGAAAATGTATCATCTCACTGAATGATCCAAAGACATTCAACAACGTTAAACAAGCACTTATCCAGTTCCTACTCAGTACCAGATATTTTGCTCAACGATAGGAAGATAAAGGTAGAGGAGACATCGTGCCTGCTCTCAGGGACTCTATCTGGAGCGGGTTGTAGACACACAAACACTGTGCCACAGGAACAATACAAGGTGCCCGAGAAACACTATGGATACATCAGCGTGTGGGAGTTACTTTTTCTTCTGTAAAATTCATAAGCCAAATTAACATGACTGCTTTCAAATAAAACGGGGTGGGTTTTTGATTACCTATATGATTCCGAATAACAAGATGGCTACTTTCCATGAATGAAGGAATAACCTGATTGTTGTGCAGATTGCGTTGCTGTATTGGATGTGCTTTTTAGATGCTGCTAAATATTTGCCTAAGGATGAGTTAACTAAAATACATAACATCAGTTTCAGCTCAGAAACATAGAGAGATGAAAAGAGCATCCGAACTTCTAACACAAGACAAAATGCAAATTACTAAATTTTCTTGGACCCACTAGAAAGTTTAGACCATGAAGAAAATAGACAACGTAGTATCTGGCTAGAGATTGGCAACTGCAGGCAAAAACAGGAACCAAGGATTCATATACTTGGGGCAGAGTCTGCTGGGCATCATATAAGCTAGTATGAAGAATAAAGCAAAAATGTTTTCATGAGTTATTAAAATATAACAAATTACAATTAAATAATTGTACCAGTGTGAGAGTATGACACCTCCAGGAGCCACAGATATAAGAGGATTCACATCCTGGTGCACATGTCTGTCCACGAATCCCACAGGTGTTCAGGGGGAGACAGAAATATCCTGAGAAGGCTTCCCAGGCAGTAACGTTTTAGGAAGTGAAACAGCATCCACTTCTGAAATTCTACCTGGACCCATCTCCACCATTGTCCCTAAAGAACACGGGAAAGAGTAACTAACAAAATTTGTTACCTTAGGATGCTGGTGGAGGGAAGAGTCTAAAAAAGCTCCACCCTAGGGGTGTGGGGCAGGAATGCTTGCTGGTCCACACGTTACAGCTGGAGAACATGCAAGACCATAGACCTGAGAGCCAAGAGTGAAGTATCTGCTTAACACCGAGGCTTCCTAAGAGTCTCAGAGAACTCCTTCACCTCCCCAGCTCTACCACCTGGCTAGCAAGTGAAAGTAACAGGAGGATATAGCTGAGACAGCTTTAAGAGACATATTCTCTTCAGGGCAAAGCACAAAGGAGCACAAAGGAAAATCCAAACACAAGGGAAAGTAGAAATTGAGAAAATAACCTCTGCTGAACCAACCTACACCCTTAACACAAAATATCGTTAGAGGAATTTGATGCCTGTGGTGCACTCAGGGTAACTATAGCAACAACAAGCCTCAAACATAACTTAACTCCTAACTAGACTAGTTCACCTCCCCACAACTTTAAAGATCTAACAGGAGAGAATTAATGTCCATTTAAAAACATAAAAAATATTTTCCTTACTAACTACTCTCCTATGTAAGATGTCTGGGCTTTAACAACAACAACAAAAATTACAACACATACTAAAAGCAAGAGAAAAGACACTGTGAAGAGACAAAGCAATCATTGGAACCAGAATTGGACATGGCAAACATACTGGAACAATTGGACAAAGCCTTTAAATAATTATTAAGATACTAAAGATTCTAATGTAAAAAGTAGACAACTCGTAAGTTTAGATGGGTAGCATCAACAAAGAGGTAGTATTTATAACAAAGGATCAAATGTAAATGCTAGAATTGAAAAACACTGTAAATGGAGAATGCCCTCTATGTGTTCCTCAGTAGATTGAACATGGCCAAGAAAAGAAGCAATAAACTTGGAACTACAAATTACCCAAACTGAAATACCAAGGGAAAAAGAGTGGAAATAAAAACAGAACTGCTCTTATGAACTGTAAGAAAATATCAAATTGTCCAAGATATATTTGACTTAAATCACAGAAGAGATTTCAATGGGTATAAAGTATTTTGCCAAGAATTTTCCAAAATTAACAGCAGATATCAAACCCCAAATCCAAGAAGCTCAGAAAACACCAAGCAGGAAAAAAATTTAACCAAGGCATATCATATTCAAATTGCTATAAATAAAAAATTTAAGGGCATCCAAAGAAAAGAGATATACTACCTATGGAAGAACAAAAGTTACAGAAAACTTCTCATCAGAAATCATACAAACCGAAGGACAGTGGAGTGATATCTTTAAAGTTCTGAAAGGAAACAAAACTGCAACATAGAATTCTACACTCAGTAAAAATATCTTTTATTAAAAACACAAAGAAATATTTTCTTAGACAAAAACTGAGGGAATTTATTGCCAATAGACCTTTTCTGAAAAAAAAAACAGTAAAGAAAGCTCTTCAGACAGAAGGAATTAATCAATCAAAAACTTGAATCTGGGTTTCCCTGGTGGCACAGTGGTTGAGAGTCCGCCTGCCGATGCAGGGGACGCGGGTTTGTGCCCTGGTCCGGGAAGATCCCACATGCCGCGGAGCGGCTGGGCCCGTGAGCCATGGCCGCTGAGCCTGCGCGTCCGGAACCTGTGCTCCGCAACGGGAGAGGCAAAATAACTTGAATCTACATAAAGTAATTAGTAATGTTGGGGAAAAAATGAAAGAGCTTTTTAATTTAATTTTATTTTATTTGCGGTACGCGGCCCACTCACTGCCGTGACCTCTCCCGTTGCGCAGCACAGGCTCCAGACGCGCAGGCTCAGCGGCCATGGCTCACGGGCCCAGCCGCTCCGTGGCATGTGGGATCTTCCCGGACCGGGGCACAAACCCGTGTCCCCTGCATCGGCAGGCGGACTCTCAACCACTGCGCCACCAGGGAAACCCAATGAAAGTTTTTTATCCTTATCTGTAATTGTTCTAAAAGATAGGCAAAAGTAGTAACAATGTTCTGTGTGTTTGTAGCACATATAAAAGTAAAATATATAGCAACAATGGCCCAAAGGATGGGAGGCATGAGGATGAGAAGTAGGCATAATTATAATTCTCAACATGACCCCATGCATGTCCCACTCCAAGATCGATGCCCTAATCCTCAGAACATGTGAATATGATGAAATATCACTCTTTTGACTAGAGGAATTATCTTATATGGCACAGTTGACCTTAATCAGCCTATGCTGATTATCCAGGCGTGGCTGATATAAACACATCACCCCTTAAACACAGAACTTTCTCAGGCTGGAAATGAAAGTCAGAGACATTTGAAGCAAGAAGACTCCACATACCTGTTGCTCTTTTGAAGACTGATGGGATATGTGGGAAGGAGAGCTGGTGGTCCTGAAGAGTGAAGGACACCAGCAATGGAACAAGGACCTCAGGTGCATAGCCACAGGGAATTGGATTCTACCAATCTGAATGAACTTGAAAGTGGGTTCTTCCACAGAGCCTCCAAGTGGGAGCCCAACCCAGGCAAGACTTGGATTGTGAAAATCTGAGAAGAAAATCCAATTAAGCCCCACCCAGGTTTCTGACTTACAGAACTGTGAGGATTAAAAAAAAAAAAAAAAAAGGTGTGTAGTTTTAAGCTGCTACATTTGTGTTAATGTTCTACAGAGGGACAGAACAATAATATATGGTCAATAAGTGCAAGCAAAATAGACATAAGCTTAAAACATAAGTAGAGAAGTTTTCCAAAAACTTACCTGAGGGGGAAGAAATCTGAGCCATAGGGGGCATTGCTTCAGCAAGCAAGAAACAGCAAAAATTGTGGCCAGCTTGGCTTTACAAAAGATGAGAGAAGGGCTTCCCAGGTGGTGCAGTGGTTGAGAGTCCGCCTGCCGATGCAGGGGATGCGGGTTCATGCCCCGGTCCGGGAAGATCCCACATGCCGCGGAGCAGCTGGGCCTGTGAGCCATGGCCGCTGAGCCTATGCGTCCGGAGCCTGTGCTCCGCAACGGGAGAAGCCACAACAGTGAGAGGCCCGCGTACCGCAAAAAAAAAAAAGATGAGAAAATCACCAGATATAGTGAAAAAATAAAAAACACAAGAAGGTGACCATTTTGAGTCTTCATGGCAAATAATTTCTTATGAGAAAACTTCCCTCCAAGAAGAAAAGAAAAATTCTCACAGAAAAATTTCTGATTCATTTTCTGAATGAATTTCAAGGGCAAGTTGCTTAATTGAAGTAGGGGCAAGACTTGGCTCTTGAAAAACATGACTAGCAAAATTCAAAATGCTTTGGGAGCAACAAACAGTAGATTGTATGATGTAGCAAACCAAATATGTGATTTACAATATCAACTCAAGAAATCCTCCAAGAACATAGAGGCAAAGAGAAAACATGATAATGAGAAAAAACTAAGAGAATGGTGAAGGACCGATCCAGGAGATCTAAAACTTCTAAAACCAGAATTCCAGAAGAAGATAACAAAGTAAACAGAGGATATACAATAAACAAATAATATTAGAATATTTGCTTTGTAGAAGAAGAAATTTTCAGATTCAAAGAGCCCACTAGGATCCATGCAAAATCAAAGAAAATGTGCATATGTAACTATACACAAGTTCATATTTTTTAATTTCTAAGAAAAAAGTATTTATAAACAGCCAGGGAGACGGGGAAAAAGAAACAAAGAAAATAGTTGCTGACAAAGAAAAAAAAATGTTCTGATATCAAAACTGCAGTAGCACTGAATGTCCTTATATCTGGGTGTAAAAACTGCCAATCCAGGTTACATTCAGTCAGAAAATCTATTTTGTGCAAAAATTCCAAGCTTTTTGAAAAATTAAAAAGTCTTATTACAACAAGCCTTAATTCCCTGTGACAATACTGGCAAAATGGGGACTGAAAATTTTTAAAAGTCCATTTATAAGTTATACTTAATTCTCTTCACAACTGTGTCAATGGTTAATCATGTTTTCATGTAACCAAAGAGAATGCAGCTATCCGTAGAAGAAACTATGGGGGACAGTTAACAAAATCCTGGATTTGGAGCCATAACACTGACTTGAGTCCAAACCCTGCCTTCTCCATGCCTAGCAGTTACGCGATTTCAGGAAAATTACTTTTACCTTTGAGGACTTTGGTTTCTTCTACTATGGGCATAAGAATTTGTTCTGTAGTCCATGTCATACCCCCACCAATTCTTATTAGGCTGCATTAACACAAGAAAACTGATGACATATGCAAAAAAAGTGACAAGAGATTAGAAGGATAGTTTCTAATGAAATTTGGGGGTTAATCATAAAAAACAGATATTAAAAGGAGCCACAAGATATTCTACTAAACACTGGTACAAGCAGAACCATGATATTGCCTCAGGTTCTCATTAACTTGATCAATACTGTTAATAACATGCCCATCACATGCATGAAAGCAATCTTGACTCTGCAGAGTTAAAAAACAAAACAAAACACTGAATGGTATGACTGTTGGTCCTACAGGTGCTCATAATTCCTAATGGAAAATAAAACATACATCCCTGAATAGACAATATACAAGGATATTTGTGGACTATGTAAATGAAGAGATGGAAAAATAAGTTCTCTAGAAATTTAGAAGACATTCCCCAGCCTGAAGCAGCTGAATAATAAGTAGGGATTTAGTTGGATCCAAGACGATGGATAGGGGAGGCGCAGACTGACTCAGTTTGCCAGGACCATTTCCTCCTCCTCCTAGGCAAAAAGATGGATGACACTTCTCAG
The DNA here is from genome assembly GCF_964374135.1 of Grampus griseus. Taxonomy (NCBI): domain Eukaryota; kingdom Metazoa; phylum Chordata; class Mammalia; order Artiodactyla; family Delphinidae; genus Grampus; species Grampus griseus. The sequence goes on along the minus strand of NC_139018.1, from coordinate 16,105,080 downwards.
CCTCTCTTGCAGCTAGGTGTGGCCATGTGATTGTGTTCTCACCACTGAGATGCAGGCTGAAGTGATGAACTTCCTCCAAACCTGGCCCATGTTCTGCATCTTCCTTCTCTGAAAACTCAGAATCAGGGTGTCCAGTGGAGAACTATGAGGTCCCTGGGGATAGAAAAGCCACTAGATGGAAAGAATGGCCCCCAAGTGAGTGCATGAGGAAGATTTTCCCCCAAACCCACCCACAATGGAACTTAGGTGAAAAATAGGCTTAAATTTTGTTAAGCTTCTGCGATTTGGGGTTGTTTCTTGTGAAGATGCCTACTCTGAATAATATAATACTATTTGGTGGAGTAGGGCCAAAAGGAAAACAGAGGAATAATTGGAGCCTAGAATGTTCTACACCTGTGCTTATCAAATATTAATCTTTCACATGAGTATTCATGGGTTTTTAATAAAATGCAGATTCCAACTCAGCAGGTCTATCATAGAACCTGAGATTCTCCACTAACAAGCTCCCAGCTGATGCTGATGAGCAGAAAGAAGCCCCAGAAAAAATGGGAAGAACAGCCCCCCTCCTCAGTAAGCCACTTTAGAGCCACGTGTTGGTGTGTGCTTCATTTTGGACCTGAGCTCTAGATATTTAGTCCTGTCAGCAATGATGCAAATGGCAAAGAAGGTTTGTTGAATGACAAAATAATATACTGTATACCCACTAATTAAGTGGATGTGGACACAGAAAGTCTCATTTAAAAAAATCAGAATCATGATCAGAAAGATGTGTCACTTTTCACTGTCATTTATCCTAATGGAACATTTATAAGGACCTTCATTTTACAGCATCTCAACCAGATAAACACCTGAATTCAGGTGCATAATGTAAGCCAGCAAAACTTTTGAAATTTGTTCATCTTTAAGAAAGGAAAGAACATTCAACAAGGCATTGGAGTGTTTTCCATTGTTTAGTTACTGTGATGAAGGACGGAGTGAGAACCCACACACTACTGTAAACGTTCAGATCAACAGGAAATTAAGTTGCCTTTTACAGTTAACTTCCTATTATGGCTTTTCTATTTCCACTTAATCATGACATCTTTTCCTAAATGAAGAGGGGGGAAAAGTAAAAATATAAAGAGAGAGAAAATCTCCACCCCAGTCATTCCTCGGAAACAGGGTATAACAGTTTTAAATTTGCATTGTAATTACTTATAAAAGGAAATTTAATTCATTTGCCTCTCATAACTCATTTTTCAGATATAATTAAAATGACCCCAGGAAGCAGGTTAAAATAAGCAGAGTTGATTTGTACAGAGTATATTCTAGACTTTGCAGTTTTCAGTTCTTATGGATTCTGGTTTTTGAGAGTCAGAAAGAATGTACCTGCCATTCTCTTCTAAATAAGCACAGTTTTGGTTTGCTTTTTTTCTTCTGAAGTAATCTGGTCAAAAAGCCTATCATGCATGTGAATAGGGGTTCTTGACCCTCAAAGTAGGCCAGGTTTTGTGTTACCATTTCAACTTAGGGGAAATGCTGAGTCTTTATCTCCACACATTTGCAGGTCATACTTGCAATGCTTGAATTCTACAGACAATTGTTTTCTGCTTCCCAGGGAGTTACGAGCTCCCTTTAGAAATTTAACCTGATCTGTCACTGCAAAGTGAAAGAGCTATTACCTTGGAGGATTCCTGGACTGAATGTCAATATTATGACACAGTATGAGTGTGTTTCGTGTTTGGTAATTGCAATCATTGTTGCTTTTGTTGTGGTCATCCACTTACAATGCTTGGTGTCAGTCTGTTTATCTCTTGTAAAAATAAAATACAGTGTGTGTGAAAAAAAAAAAAAGAAATTTAACCTGATCGATAATTTCCACCTTGTCAATGAGTTTGACAGATAATTTTTCAGAGCTGGCATTGGTCAAGCAAAAGTTGTGTAAACACTGAAAATCTGGGACCTGGAGAGAAGGGACAAGACAGCAGAAAAGAGCCTGGGAAAAAATATCTGCAGTTACTTGAGCTACTCTTTATTTCATCTAGGTCTCTCCCTAACGATCCATATCCTGAAGGTAGGGGTGATGAAAAGGAAGTTGGGACACATAGAGTTTACAGGCTGGTAAACCTGCAATTTCTCACAGGGTCACCACGGACATTATCACCTCAAAACTGTACAGGAAGCTTCAGGAATCTCTGAAAATGATAGCATCTTGTTTCTAAGGCAGCGACACAGTCAGATAAAGTGGAAGTTCACTGTTGCTATATCCACATAGCTCAGAAATGTGTCCCAAATCACTCTAGAGTTCCCTTGTGATTTTCCAGATGTTCCTGAAATTAACTGTGGTCCCCAGGAGCACCTGGTATACCTCTTGTCATGGTAGTCTTTCAAAGCAAAACTCCAGAGGAAATACGAAACGGAAAACAGAGTCAGTGATAATTCGCTAAGTTTAGCCCAGGGCCACAGAAGAAAAGACCTCCACTCTCCTGAGGTGTCATATCCCAGTGAGTCAAGCCAGGGACAATACAACATACCCGAATCCTCTGGATCATGCCAGAAGGAACACCATCCTCCACTCCGGCCAGTGCAGATCCCTAAGCAAAACCCCTAATCCAAAGGACAGCATAATGGTGTAAGTTAGAAATCATTGCTCCATTCTCTTAGCTAATCACACCTTACCTGGAAAGGCTTTTTATGCTCTAGCCACCACCTAAGAGGAAGTGATATAACATAAAAAACTATAATGACTCCTCTCTGGTTTTAGAAAAGACACTTCTTTTGAAAAAAATATTTCTTATCATTGCATACTAGACTCTTCCCCTATCCCCTGGCATCCTATACCCTGGTTATACTGAAATGCTTTGATTTTCATAAACTTGTCTTATTGCTCTCCCATGTCTCCTACTGTGCCTCTTTTCTAAAATGTCTTTAACCCTTTTAGATCAGGTCCATTTTCTCATTCATCAACCAATAAACATATTCTACAAACATACTGAGCATATTAATACCCAAAAAAAAACTCATTACTGAATAGTCAAAGCACTGGAAACTCACATCCACATAAGACCTTCTGCTAGCAAGCATTTATTGTAGGGCTATGTGCTAGGCACAGTCTCTGCCCCAAAAGTACCTAGAGTTGTCAGTACTCTCCAGCCAAAGACCACCAGGAACATACCTATAAAGTTGGGTTTATCAGCTTGTTGCCGCACGGAGCCCGCACACACACAGAGCCATGGCGTATCTGGCGAAAGGGTGTTAGAAAGAACTCATCATCGCATGTGGGCTTGTGCTAGGTTTGGGGGGAAGGGTCAAGGAAGCAGGGCTTGGTTCTGCTTGGATGTTGTCAGAAAGTGGGGATAATTCTATTCTTCAGCATCTCAATAATTATTTCTGGTATATTAATAATTCTTATCTAGAAAATAAGAGAAACAAAGCAAAGCTAAAGTTATATTTGGTTCCAAAAGAAAGAGCAGGAATCATATCAGTCAAGATTGGGGGATGTTTGGTCATTTTTGCAGCTTGGACAAATTCTTACTTTTGTCTGACTATAGACATGATTACACAGTGGCCTTGTTTTTGTCTTGATCTATCACAGCCATGGTGACCTTGACTGATGTTGATGTTTTGTGAGATTATGTTCTGTTGGAGAAAATCAGGACCACGCTGTGACTGTCACATCAGCTCTTAACAATACCAAGGTCCAGCTAAGAGTGTCAGGCCACTTCCTTGGCATTTAACTGCCAGACTAGAAAAGATGCTTTTGGTAGAAGTTTCCATAACATCAGAGATGGAACTGTAACCCATAGTCATATCTCCCTTCATAAATGAAGACCCCAGCTGAGTGGGGTGCTGCTAGCAGACAGCCTTCAGCTGTTGGCCCCCTTCAGGGATTGCCTCAGCTAAAGAGGTAGCCTGATCCTAGGTCATGCCTGTTTCATGGAGAGGCCCTCATCAAATCACTGGTTACTGTAGGGATACAAAGGCCCCGCACTCTTGCTCCAACTTGGAACAGTTCTGAAGGATTATCCTGTCATTAGACCATACCATCAGGTCACCTGATGTTTCCAAAGAAAGTTGATCACAACCCAAATTCTCTCTCTTTCCATTTCTGCTTCTGTCCCGTCCCATCCTCACTAAACCTCTTGTAAGCTGTCTCTGTCTCAGAGTCAGCCTCCGGGCAAACCTAGTCCGCAATAGCATCTCATACACATCTTTATCACTAGCCTTGTAATTCCATGGAGTACTCATCTGTTACTAGCTGCAAAATCCCTAGCACCTAACATAGCATCTCTTTGACAGTGGTTCCCAATATATTATAAATAAACAAAAGCCCTGGGAAAGTGATCAGAAAGATGTACATTCAACACCATGCCATATGCAGAAGGAAAATGGGTAAGGATAGGCAGGAAAAGGGAAGACATTGGAAAGGTCAGCATGGTAAGCAGAATAATGCCCCCTAAATATGTCTATGCCTTAATATTCAGAACCTGTGAATATGTAAATTACATGGCAAGGCAGTATTACAGTTGCAGATAGAATAAATTTGCTAATCAAGTGAGCTTAAGGTAGGAAGATTATACTAGATTACTGGAGTTGATTAAATGTAATCACAAGGATCTTTAAATGTGGAAGACAGACAGGGAGGGCCAGAGAAAGAGATGTGATGATAGAAACAGAATCAGATAGATGTCACATTGCTGGCTTTGAAGATGAAGAAATGGCCCTGGGAGCCAAGGAATGTGGGTAGACTCTAGGAACTTTAAGAGGCAAGAAAATGGATTCTCTCAGAAAGGAATGAAGCCATGCTGCATGCAGAAAGGATTTTAGCCCAGCGAGACTCCTGTTGGGCTTCTGATCTCTAGCACCACAAAATAATAAATTTGTGCTGTTTTAAGCCACCAGCTGTGTGGTAATTTGTTATGGCAGAAAGAGACAGCTGCAAATATTTGGAGCCATGGTTGCTCCACTATTTTTATAGACCAGGGGCTTAAGGGGCTGTGGTCTGATGAAGGAGACACTCCAGAAGCAGGGTTTGCAAACTTGTTCCCACCGAAACTGTGTGTTCACTTGCGATACCTTGGCACTGCTTTTGCACATCAAGCACACTTATAGTTAAACCAAGATTGTACGTTCATTTATAATATGGAGGGTTTGCACAGTAATGATGAGGAGGCTAAAGTCCTTCTCCAAGCTACACCTTAATGTCACCAAATTGCTGGCCTAAGCAGAAGGAGGATTAGATGGATTTTGTGTTGCATAAGAGCTTACATATGAGTGGTGCTTTGTTGTTTACGCAATATCCTCCCATCTGTGTGGGTCTGAAGGACACAACTGGGACAAGAAGATGAAAGTTATAACGCTGCAGATCACAAATCAATGAAAAAAGTAACAACTAACCTCTTTTCCAAATGAGAGCTACCTTTTGAGCGAGTATATTGCACATTCAAAGAGAGTTGATATCTAGTTGAAGGAGAAGGGACAAGAAATTGAAAAAAATTAATCTCGAGGTTTCTTCCAATTTTGATATTGTATAATCAGAATTGTTTCTAAACTAAGACAACCCTAATATGCTTTTCAGACACCACCTGTAATATCTTATGAAGCAAAATACAATATTCATGTATTCCTAAAAGGCAAAAAGAGCACTTTTATAGGATTCCAAGAATGGTGACAGTTAGTTAAATAAAGCAAAACTCATTTGTAGCATTTTAATGTTTCCCCAGAGTGGTGTTTAACTTTTACATCTAATGTAAACACCAGAAGTCAAATGGTAATAAAGATCCCTTTAACTGAAAATGTCAGCAAACACTCACTTGCCATACAGTTAATTCACAGGAACCCAGCTTTTTCTCCTTTTAAATTAGGTGTCCTAGTTACTAATCAGTCTCACTGCAAATTATAAAATGTATAAAATGGAATTTATGGTGTCTGTAAATGTAAAAGAGCATCTGGTCAACCCTGAAAAAATTTGTGAGGCAACACAGTCTAGTGTAAATGCCAGAGCATTTGAATTTAGAAAACCTGGCTTTGAATCTCAGTTTCTTAGGAGCTGTAACAATAGGTAAGTCAAGTCACCTTCCTCATCTCAGTTTTCTCATCTGGAGAATGGATTTAAAATATATCATGCTCTTCTTCCTTCACAGAATCTTGAACCTCAAAGGACATCATGGGTTCTATAAATATGAACCTGACTCCAGATAACCACTCACTGAGTTTCCATCCATTTTATGAAGCATCCCTGTGTCACACTCTTTAAGACTAACAGGACGAGAGCTTCCAGTCCATGTTAACAACATTCTAAGCACTGGGGACACCAGTGCTCTGACAGTTTGCAAAATGTGACGGTAATGCTTCAGCTCTGGGGAGAAAAGAAGGCTGTGCCCCATGTTTCATCAACTGAAAGCTTGCCCACCAGATATTAAACATCATGAATAGAAATGTGTGCACAGAAATGTGAAGAAACATTTCTCTACAAAATTGCTAATGAATTTAATCCTTTATGCACCTTACAGCTGACAAGATTTGCAGAGGGAATGAAGGGAAATAGGAATATTCTGGAGAATACGAAACCAGAATGAGGGCCAGAAACTGAGCTGTCATAAATTGTGCACTCTTGCATTCACAGTAAAGTGAAAAATAAGAATATCCTTTTTTTTATCCTACAATAGAGATGGACATATTTACCTTGCAAAACAGAATGCCTAAATTTTACAGATAAGTAAATCCCTTTGAAGGTCATCTCAATCTTGGGCTTCCTCTCAACTCTTTCTAGAGGTAGTACTATTCAATTCTATATATATCGTCTAAGACCTTTTCCTCTGCATTTGCATACATATGTCACATATATCTACTCACAGAAGTCATACTGTGAAGAGTGTTTTTTTTTAAAACATAAATGGCATCACAATGAACGTATCATTCTGAAATATAAGAATGTAGACTCCAAGTTCAGACCACCAGATTCAAGTATCTTCACTTAATACATATGTGACCTTGGGAAATTACTTAGCTTCCATAATTCACATCTTCATTTATAAAACGGGGACACTAATACAACCTACCTTATGAGATCGTGATGAGGACTAAATGAGCTCATTCATGTGAAGAAGTTAACTCAGTGCCTAGCAGATCACAAGCATCCCATAAATGTTAGCAGCTAGTTTACCATTTTTCCTGGGCATGTGAGCAGCTCCTATGCATACCTGATTAAAGATTTGAAATGCCTGTGCTACTAGGATGTCCGGCGAATGTATTAGATGTGTTGCAAACATGGCTCAACCATATTAAATTGTTCAGACAATAGGTTTCTCTTCTCTAAAATGGGTTGTTGTGAAAAATAGCCCAGTACCTGGTACATATTAAATATTGAGTAAATATTAGCTTAAAAACGCATTTAACAAATAAAATCAGTGAATGCAACTGGAAATTTCTTAAATAAAATTGTGTGGAGAAGATATGATGACAAAATCCAAATATAATGTCAGAAAAAACACTTGAATGACAAGAGGTAGTCAACATGAGCAGATCCGAGTATCAGATAAAAGGGGCTATTCAGCCAAGCAGGACCTGACAGGTCCTATTGTAATTAAAAAGATACACGCCCCCTAGTGTTCATAACAGCACTTTTTACAATTGCCAAGATATGGAAGCAACCAAAGTGTCCATGTACACAATGGAATAGTACTCAGCCTTAAAAAAGAATGAAATTTTGCCATTTGCGGCAACATGGATGAACTTGGAGGGCATTATGCTAAGTGAAATAAGTCAGACAGAGAAAGACAAATACTGTATGATACACTTATATTTGAAATCTAAAAAATACAACAAACTAGTGAATATAACAAAAGAGAAGCAGGCTCACAGATATAGAGAACAAACTAGTGGTTACCAGTGCAGAGAGGGAAGTGGTGGTGGAGAGGGGATAGGAGTAAGGGATTAAGAGGTGCAGACTATTAGGTATAAAGTAAGCTACAAGGATATATTGTACAACACAGGGAATATAGCCAATATTTTATAATAACTATAAATGGAGTATAACCTTTAAAAATTGTGAATCACTATATTGTACACCTGTAATTTATTATACATCAACTACATTTCAATTAAGAAAAGAACACTATGGTATTTGTACACAAGTTTATGTGATATACACATTCACTACATCAAAAAAATTAAAAATAAAAAAATAAAGGAAAACAAATTTCCAACAGTCACAGAGCAAATGCTCCTTGAATGTTGAATAAAAAAAGAACATTATGAGAAAAAAATGATATACGGTCATAGACACCTATGTAATATGACCTTAATCTGATGTATATACTTGGGAAAATGAATTAAAGGAAGGACACAAAGTAAAACATTCAAAACAGTTAACTCCAGTGGGGGAAAAAGATGGTAATTACAATTTCTTTTCTCTTAAGAGTTATCTGTCCTTTCCAAGTTTTCCTCAGTAAGTAGATATCACTTTTATAAACAAAAAATATTAAATAAATATAATTTTAAATGTAAAGATGTAACTTTGCTTACCTCAAGCACCTTCTTTGGGCTCCACTTAGCACCTTTCAATTCCTTCTCTTACGTGTTAATTCCACGTTTATAGCTACATTTCACCCTGGCGTTCTAGCCTGCAGCATTTCCAGGTCTTTACTCTGACTTCCCTGGGCCTCACTGTCTTTACTGTCCCATCAGCATGCCTCCTGGCGTCCCACCTCCCAGACCCCAACTTGCAGCAGACCCCCTGGGGTGCCCCAAGCCCAGAAAGGCCTTTTCTCTTAGGCTTCACCAGCCCCAATAATCAAGAGGCTCTGTCCTGGGTTTAGCAAAGCACAGAATACATTTGTAGGTACAAAGGAAGCTTTGTCCACATCTCCTAAGTTTTTACCTAAAGTCAAGCAAACTGGCTTACCTATCATACTAAATTACAAAATTCGATCCAGTAAACTATCCTAGGTAGCACATTCAATTTAGTTACAAAACAGAGGTTATAATATGTAGGGGAACTAACTGAACATCAAAAGTCCCAACTCCAGGGAAGAAGATATGAAATTTCATATACCATCTATCCTGGGAGATTTTCTCACACTGTAGAGGTACCTTGCAGCCAACAGAAAAGTAGAAAGGATAAATTATTATCATTTTTTAATTCATCAGTATCTTTCCTATGCCATAAGTTTGCATTAAAAATGCTATTTCAAGCTCACTAAAATTCATTTTAATGGAGTATATGATTACTAATAGGCATTTTTATTTTATATTTTCACACATGTGTAGTGTCAACCAAGAAATGCAGAAGTCTGCAAAGAATAAAAGAGTTTGTTTGGGGTCTTGGAATTGCAATTCTGGAGACACATTTTCAGGTAAAACCAACAGTGTTCTGGGGATGAGAAAGATCCAGGGGCTTATAAAGGTAAAAGCCACAAGATTGTTAAAGTTGTCTCACGCAGAAAAGGAAATATTTGTCCTTAATGGATAGACTGTCACAAGCTATTTTAGGGTAAGGGTTTGATAAGTATCTTGAGCTTCTGGAACCTTGGGCAGATGTTCTAGTTGCCTGCTGCTACGTGAAGACAATAAGTGGTCAAAGGTCAGATTCCATCCAGACTGAGAAGCGCAGAAGTCATGCTTCCTCGATGTCCTCCCGGCTCCATACCAACTCCATTCTGATTTTCCTTCCACAGTAGTGACAGCAGTTTTATGTTTTATTTTTGTCTTAAAATATGCCCTTGCCTTTGGTATTTATACTTTAAATTACAACCCAAAGACAAATTTGAAATATTTGGCAGCTCTGATAGAAACACCCCTTTAACACATACACACTCACAAACTGTTGTGTTTGTCATTGATCTCAGGGACAGCAATATTTTGACAAGATCCCCATCACTGGATGGCTATATCGCTATCACTCCTGACCTGAGAAAATGTGTGAGAGAAGTTTTAATTTTCTCCCACTATTTTCTACTTTAGAGGGCATAAAGTCTCCTAATCTCCCTTCCTTGGAACTTCTCCCTCTCAAATAATCCTGCCAGAAGCACATTTTTTTGAAGTGAAATAAAAAGCCTACAAAAAATTCCAGAACAAAAATGAGATAGTGATGAGAACACTTGAGAACAGAGCAATAAATCTCTACACCCTGACTGCAAATCTGATGCCTTCAAAAGGGCCACCAACAGCTGGGACAGCCTTATTTAGAATAATGTTTATAAATGATTTTATCTAATGTTAATTGTCTTGCATTCACAGCAATCTGTTAGCTTTTAACCAGGTTAGACACTCTCACAGCTGGAGAGGACCTTCAATTCACCAGAGAACCCACAAAAAGAGCAAGCCAGAAAAATATCCTTCCCCCTGCTGATCTCTATCCTATTGTGGGGAGAAGCACCCCTATGCAGGAGGAACTCCCGTTGGCCTCATCACACAGGGCTAAACAGCAGGCACCCTCAGGAGCTCCACCAAGCATCTCTCAGAGAATTTTGTTGCAGAAGAAAATTTTCCCTCCTACCCTTCTAGGTTCTTCTGGCTGGTCCAAGAGTTAAACTGACATGAAATAGTTTAATAGGAGAAAATCAGACAAAAGTTTAGTAACACTGTACACATGTGTTGACTAAGAAAAATATCCCAACCTAAAAGTGGAGATTTATGTTTTATTCAGTGGACATGCTGAGTACTTCAAGCCTGGGAGGCAGCATCTCAAGTAACCCTGGGAAACCTGCTCCAAGGAGACGAGGTGGGGAGCTAGGATATATAAGAGTTTTGCAACAAAGGGCAGGTAGTAGGAACAAAAGATTACTGTTAATAAAAGAAAGCTAGATGTCTCAAGTTAAGGAATTTAGTGCTTTTCTATGTGTGGAAAGATGGAAGAGTCTGGGCTCACTGAAATCATTCCTTTGATGTGCACCTCAGCTATCTGGGGCCAGCATCCTCTGTTTCCACATCCTGAGTTTCCTCAGGGCTCACCGTAGGGAGTGACTACAGTCTGATGGCTGCTAGATGGCAGGTATGCTTTCCCTTCCTGAGGTTCCTCGGGGCTCACCAAGGCTGTGGCTGCAATCACTGGTGACTGTGGCATCCTTTGTTTACTGATAAGGCAGGCAATATTCCATTTCTCACCTGGGAGAGGAGACCAAGAAAATAAACTCTCCAAAATGGATGAAGCCACTACCTTAAATACCATCTTCAGCTAAAGGCAAAAGATGTCAGGTAGGGAGGCCAGTTATAGGAGGTGACCAGGGAAAGCACAGTCAACAAGTTTGAGGTTGTGTGGAGGAAGAATTTTTCCTGCCATGTTAGTAAACAAAGGATGTTGAGGCCATCAAGACATCAGCCACTGCAGCCATGTCCAACCGTGCCCCCTGAGGGGATCCAGGATGGAGAAAAACAGAATACTGGCTCTAGTTAGTGAAGGTGCATATCAAAGGACTGATTTCTATGAGCCCAGACTCTTGCATCTTCCTATACATAGAAAAGCGCTAAATTCATTAATCTGAGATGTCTGGTTTTCTTTAATTTACAGTAATCTTTTGATGTTTCGACTACCCGGTTTTTGTTGCAAACACTCCTATATGTCCGACTCCTCCCTTACCTCTTCAGAGTAGTTCCTCAGAGCAATCTGAGAGACTGTCTTCCGGGCTTGAAGTCTTCAGAAAGTCCACCAAATAAGACATAATTTTCAACTTTTAGGTTGTGCTTTTTTTTTTTTTCAGTTGACGGTTGTTTTGCATATTTAAATCCTTGTCTTCTCCACTGATAAGAGTTTCTCAGGATAAGACCAACTAAAGCCTGCCTTCCTCTGTTTATCATTTTCAAATTTTCATCCTGCCTTTGTAATTCATATTTTCCCTGGGCTCCATTTTCCTTGAAGTCTGCTCTTAAAAATGCACAACCTGAGCTTTCTCTGGACGCTCCATGAGAATTTGAATGTGCCTACTTTCTCCTATCCCCACCCAGCAAAACCTCTTATAACACAGATAAAATGGGACTGGTCTTAGCATAGTGTGATACTCAAAGAAGACGCAAGTTGAACATAAAAATAGCATTGAGAAGCAATTTAAACTTTCACTGAAGTCTTGAAGAGTGAAAAACATGCTTTATATTTTTGTGATGCATATAGGGAAATTTCCTAAATATCCTCTCCGTGCATCTATTTTCCCCAAAATCTTCCCAGCAGCTGCTGAACAGTCTATCCCCCAGAAATATATTTTTTCCAGATTTGGTGTGTTGCCTTTCCTACTGTGGATAAATCTAGCCCTTCTCAGCCACTTTTAATGCTGCAGCTTTACATATCTACCTTGCTCAGCCAAAAGGAGTCGTGGCCAGACAGTGGGAGCGTCAGACTCAGCCCTATTGAAAAGCAGAAGGATGGGAGATTTGACTAGTTACGTGTCAGTAGTAGATAGTGTTGTCTGTTACAGGCAGATAAGAGGGGCTCAACTAATTTGAACCTGTCCTAATTTCTTTTCATATCCTCCTTATCTCCTTCTCTTCCTTCCTTTATTCCATCCTTCCTCCCTCTCTTCCTTTCTTCTTTCTTCCTTCCTACCTCTCCCATTTCCTTTCTCCCTCTCTCTCTCCCTTCTTTCTTCCCAAGCCGTAACTCATGTATCATCAAATATTACTGCTGGAAGACACCTTAAAAATTCCCGGTGCAACTCCTCGTTTTACTTTAGACCAACTTGAGGTCCAAGGCAGCTGTTTTTCCAAGGCCCGCAGCCAGTTATCTCTGGCAGACCAGAGACCGGAGACCTGGGCTGTGTCTCAGGATCCTGTGCTCATTGGCTTCTCTTAGACCACATAAAGAAATGACAGCAAGACAGGTTTGTGTCATGAATTGTTTGTAATCTAAGTTCTCAGGGATAACCTGGGATTTGTACACATTCAGCCATTTATCCTAAACCTTCTACGACTGTATCACCAAATAATGAAAATTAAGTTCGGAACGATGGCCCTCAGGTACTATAAATTCTCAAGGACAAAACCAAGATTCATTTATGGTTCCTATAATGCCCTTGCTTTTTAAAAGGGTCTATAGTTCTCTGCTTAAATTTTCTGTAAACGGAAAGTCAACTAACCCAAAGGTCCTTTCCATAGGTATTCTGGTTTGTTGAGTGGTTTTGAGGTAATGACACTGTCATCACTTTATGAAATAGGTCTCCCTCCACAGTCACTGCTCACTTTTACAAAGAAGCCCACTTGCCTGAGCCACACCAGACCACGATTGTCTCCATCCTCTGAGCCACTTCATTCGCATTAGTTACCAAGTGTCCAATAGTGTCATTAGGACCCCAAATAGGTTGAGACCAGACCTAACCACAGCCTCAGCTCCCTCCTCTTCCCTACACACTCAAGAAAGTCTGCACAAGCATTACCTTCAAGGTCAGAAATTACATGTCCTCATCAAACCTTAATTCTCTGCAGCCTCCAGTGCCCAAGTCTATCTACCCCAGAATCTAGCTTGTACTGGAATGAGTGGCCATTTGAAATCAAAGCATGAACTTCAGACATTGATTTCTTTGAAAACCTTTAAGAGAATAAATTTTGGAAGAAGAGAGGAAAGAGTCAAATAGTCTGAAAGAGATGAGAAGTGTACATAAATTACTAAATATTGACCCTTGAATGATTCTCAATTGTTATCTCAGGACAATGTCCAGGATCTCCTAGTGTGACAGGCATGTTGGTCCCCATTTCTGAGTGACACGGTGCTGTCATGCCCACTAGAAGCTGGAGGGTGTCCAGTCTGGCAAACATCTCCAGGTATGGGGGGTCCTAGGTTAGTTCCACTAAATTACTTCCCTCCATCTTGATCTGCAACAAGGAAGGACTGGGTCACACTCTTCCACTCTGAGCATTGGGCGGGGGGTGGGGGGTGTTGCTACTCTCCCTTTCTGTGTGCCTCAAATTCTTCACTGTAAAATAGGGACATAATGACAAAAACTACCACGAAGTGTTATTGAGAGGATTAACTATGGCCCTTAGTATATGCTATAAAAGAAGTGTGGATAATTATTTCTATTATAGTTGCCCTCAATTATTAACAGCGCCACTATGTGCTGCCCTGAACAGAGCTTTTATTCCCAAGCTTGTGAGGAGCTTAAAGAACATTCTAGATATTTTCTTTTCTGTTTTGTGGAATTTTTTGAAATTTTAATACAATTTTTAAAGGTTACTTTCATTTACAATTATTACAAAATATTGGCTAGGACTTCCCTGGTGGCACAGTGGTTGAGAGTCAGCCTGCCGATGCAGGGGACGCGGGTTCGTGCCCCAGTCCGGGAAGATCCCACATGCCGTGGAGCAGCTAGGCCTGTGAGCCATGGCCGCTGAGCCTGCGCGTCCGGAGCCTGCGCGTCCGGAGCCTGTGCTCCGCAACGGGAGAGGCCACAGCAGTGAGAGGCCCGCTTACCGCAAAAAAAAAAAAAAAAAAAAAAAAATTGGCTATATTCCCCATGTTGTACAATATATCCTTGAGCCTAACTTACACCCAGTAGTTTGTACCTCCCGCTCCCCCACCCCCATGTTGACCCTCCCCATTGGTAACCACTAATTTGCTCTCTGCGAGTCTGTTTCTTCCAGATAACAAGTGAAGTCTTAGTCTCTCCCTCTCTCTCTCCCTCTCCTTGGCCCTCTTTCTCTTCTATTTTTCTCTTTCTTTTTAATGGATGTAACTGAAACAATTTCCCATTTCTTCAATGCTTTGATTCCTTAAAGATGTCCATCTATACACATGAATTGCCCTGTCTACCCTTTCAATATCAATATCCTGGGCAAATCCCTTGAAGGTGCCAGGGGAAGATGCCCTTGCAGGTCATGTAAAATTCATTGCAACAGGACGGTTGAAGGAAGAAAGCCAAGGTCTGAGAAACATGACTCACGCCACTGAGGCTCTTGGTCCAAATCCCCTCTCACTATGGATGATTGAAACTGACACCAAGAAAGGGTTCCTAGTTGATAAAGGAAATAATAGCATACCCATTCAATAGAATACCAGATAGTCATAAACAACATGCTGTAAAATAGAATGGGTAGACAAATTAGTTGATTCATATTAATATTTAAAAGAATCTGTGCCTATTAGGTAAATATAATATATACAAATATGTAAGTAGAAAAATACTGGATTCATCAAAATAGGAATATGGATACCTCTGGATAATGGAATTATGACTACATTTATGCACTTCCTAAATTTTCTATATAAAGAATTTTGAAAATTTTTTTTTAAAAACTTATCACAGTGCAGCATCTCCTTTCACCCTATTGAAGCAAACACACACACACACACACACACACACACTCACACTCGGTCACAGAGATACCACCAAATTGAGGGCATAGGCACATTCTATGCTCCTCAGTTTTCTCTGCCCAGTGAGGATGAGCTCAGCCTTCCTAGCCTCCCTGAGATCAACAATAACGGAGGAAAGCAGGATCCAATCAGGTGAGATAAACTTTAACTTGCCAAGCTTCAGTAAGGGCCCAAAGGGTCCCCTCCCATCCTCCCTGCATAAATCTGCAGGTTGTCACTCATGAGTGTTGAGCCATCTGTGAAAAACATCAGGTTCTCCCAAGGCAGATTCCACAGCTGGCTCCAGGCAACCAAAGTTTGAATTTGCAATGTCATTTTAAATTCTAAGAAATAAGGGGCTGGTCTTCAATTTTTTCATCAAAGAGATTCAAATCTGGCTCTTCCCTGCAAATCTGAGACCAGAAGCCCTGTTTGGACCAGGCTTCTTGAGAAGTGAGTCAGTCAGGAGCACACTAAAGGGGAATATTGGAAAGTAGGTTCATAAAGGCGTTTGAACAAAATGAAAAGAAAGAGAGGACCTTGGAGCATCAGTCACCCTGCCTGAAGGCTTTTGCTTTAAGAGGGACATGTACTGGTTGAGAACATCAGCTTTGGGGTCAGACAGTCCAGGGTTTGATTCCCTGGGCTCTCCATTGACTAGCCATGTGGCCTCTGGTAAATTTGTCTGTTGTATAAAATGAAACAATAATGGGAGCTATCTCATTAAGATTATTGAGACTGTGAAAGAAAACATACTACATAAAAGTGCTTATTACCATGCCAGGCAGAGTCAGTGGCTCACACGAGTAACTGTTACCCCCGTTCTAAACTTGTACTCCCGTGCCTTTGAGAAAGGTACTGAACTAGGCATCGAATTAGGTGCTGTATAGAACATATGAAATGAGATAAGATATGGTTTCAGCCTAAAGAATATAATAATCCAGCTAGATAGTCTATTCTTTCCTCTCCTCTCCTCTTTTTCTTTCTCTGTTTTTCTGACTCTCTTTCTGTATATATATATATATATAATATTATGTACACACACGTATGTGTTGAAAACCATGAGATACATAAAATTGTAAAACAATAGAGAAGCAGATAGGAAAAGCTCTGGAGAAAAGATAGTGGTAAAAGTCTCCTCCAAAAGCTGAATAAAGTAAACTGAAAAATAAGGTAAGGAATTAATTATATTTCTCCTGCCCTGCTTGACCATTGTCTCTCTTCCCAGCTTCTCAGCCACCAGCTTTGTTCATATGTGCATCAAGCAATCAAATGACAGAACAAGGGGGAAAAATACCTTACTAAATATGGTTTCCAACCCTCCATGCTTGTGTCCTAAGGAAATATTTACACATTGCCCATGAAAGAAAAGAAGCAAACTGAGATACATCTAAGTACAGATTGGGGGATCAAGAGGAAGATCTGGACAGAAAGTCAACACTCAGGAGTTGAATAAATGTTTTTAAATGAAGGAGGAGACATATGCAAAACAATGTCTACAAGGACAACAACAGAAAAGAAAGAAAAAGAGGAAATAAATGACAATAAAGAAAGCAATCTTGGGAAGATTTACCTCCAAGAAAGAAAAGAAATATTTCAGCAACAGTACTTCATATCTTCAAAGAAATTAAAGGAACATGTCCTCCGTAAATTCAAATGAAAGAGGAAATAACAAAACAGTTTTCAATGGAAAGGGAGATGGAATTAAAACAGAATAGCAGCAGTGAAAATCTTAATAAGCACTGCAGAAAAAAAAAAAAAGGTTCTGGCTTTAAAAAGTCACACACAATAGAAATAAAATGGAAAAATTCAAAGTGCTCAGAAGAAGATGGTCCACTTGGGGAACCCACTGTAGGGAAACAATATACAGCTTTTTGGCCCTGAAGAGAAAGAGAACAGAGTAGCTAGTGCATACACAATATTCAAAAGCATAATGGAAGAGAATGTTCCTGAAATAAAATATGAATACAGATTTAACAGGATCATCATATACTACCTAACATTTATAAACATAAGGAGTATACCTTCATTCTTGAATAAGTTATTGAATTTCAAAAGTAGCCCGATTTTTTTTTAAACAAATGCAGATACTGAAAAAATAGTGGAGCTAGTCTACCAAATTCTGAAAGAATAAAGGGACATATGATCCAAGAACTTTCCCCAATTTAGGTTCTATTCTTTATGACAACAACAGAAAGAAATTCTCAAATATGCAGGGATTCTGGAAACATAATTAATATATACCCTTCTTTAAAATATCATAACAACATAACCCTGACAATCAAGATGAAAATCAAAATAATCACAGATGCACAAATTTGTATGTGAAAGAACTAGAAAGATCTTTGAACTATTTCAGCAGAAAATTTAGTCTAGATAGTTATTTTGACTATGGTTATAAGACTGAATAATCTTAATTCTTATAAAAAGAAACATTTTATTCTAGTTTTATATTACAGTATTATGTTATAGTTTATTACAGCATTTTAGTTTTATTAATGTATTTACTATACTATTATAGTTTATTAAGGTTTCAGTTCAGTTCATTGTAAGTATTTATCATTTCAATTACAATGAACTGTAATAAAAACTCTTGAGTCTACTAATACAGAACAGAAGGTAGAAAGGGGTAGCAGGTATGTCATGGGCCATTGAAAGTGAACTGATTTCCTCATCTTTCATGGAGGGAGTCAATAGTCACCAATAATTTCAGAAATTGAAAAATGACAAACATTTTAAATATTCAAATCAATAATATGAAGGACAATAAATTTGACTACATGTTCCAAATTACTGGAAGGAATATTACTAAAAAAATAAGGTCCAGATAAATGTACAAAGTAATATAATCATCAAAGAAGCAAATATGGGTTGTCTTGGGATTTCTCTGTTTAAAGATAATTGGGGCTACCATGATTGAAAGTTATCAAATAATGTTTTAAATCTCAGATCAAGAAATAGTGATGGAGGGCTTCCCTGGTGGTACAGTGGTTGAGAGTCCACCTGCCGATGCAGGGGACACAGGTTCGTGCCCCAGTCCGGGAAGATCCCACATGCCACGGAGCGGCTGGACCCGTGAGCCATGGCCACTGAGCCTGTGCGTCCAGAGCCTGTGCTCCACAACGGGAGAGGCCACAACAGTGAGAGGCCCGCGTACCGCAAAAAAAAGAAATAGTGATTAAGTATATTATTTAGTAATATAGAAGTAAACATAAGAAGCAAAGGAAACCATAAACAAGACAAAAAGACAACCCTCAGAATGGGAGAAAATATTTGCAAACGAAGCAACTGACAAAGGATTAATCTCCAAAATTCACAAGCAGCTCATACAGCTCAATATCAAAAAGAAAAACAACCCAATCCAAAGATGGGCAGAAGACCTAAATAGACATTTCTCCAAAGAAGATATACAGATTGCCAACAAACACATGAAAGGATGCTCAACATCACTAATCATTAGAGAAATGCAAATCAAAACTACAATGAGGTATCACCTCACACCAGTCAGAATGGCCATCATCACAAAATCTACAAACAATAAATGCTGGAGAGGGTGTGGAGAAAAGGGAACCCTCTCGCACTGTTAGTGGGAATGTAAATTGATACAGCCACTATGGAGAGCAGTATGGAGGTTCCTTAAAAAACTAAAAATAGGACTACCATATGACCCAGCAATCCCACTACTGGGCATATACCCTGAGAAAACCATAATTCAAAAAGAGTCATGTACCACAATGTTCATTGCAGCTCTATTTACAATAGCCTGGAGATGGAAACAACCTAAGTGTCCATCATCAGGTGAATGGATAAAGAAGATGTGGCACATATATACAATGGAATATTACTCAGTCATAAAAAGAAACGAAACTGAGTTATTTGTAGTGAGGTGGATGGACCTAGAGACTGTCATACAGAGTGAAGTAAGTCAGAAAGAGAAAAAAGGTTACAAGTAACCTAGAGATTTAAAGTTTAGAGGAGGATGTGTGTAAGTTATATGTAAATACTACACCATTTTATATAAGGGACTTGAGTATCTGTGGATTTTTGGTATCCATAGGGGGGTCCTGGAACAAATCCACCATGGAAACCAAGGGATGACTATAATATCTATAGCACACTGTCTTTCCAGTAAGAAAGTACATAAAAACATAAATGTATCCATGCATCTCTTAGGAAAGAAATATAAGAATAGCTTAGGGCTTCCCTGGTGGTGCAGTGGTTGAGAGACCGCCTGCTGATGCAGGGGATACGGGTTCGTGCCCCTGTCCGGGAAGATCCCACATGCCGCGGAGCGGCTGGGCCCCTGAGCCATGGCTGCTGAGCCTGCGCGTCCGGAGCCTGTGCTCCGCAAAGGGAGGGGCCACAACAGTGAGAGGCCCGCATACCGCAAAAAAAAAAGAATAGCTTAGAAACTAATAAGCTTAGTGCCAACAGACTGTGTGTGGGAATGAGGTAGAAAAGCATAGCCCATACTTTTAAAACAATTGTTATGTTTCACATACCTAATAAATAAATGAACAACTAAAACCAATCAGTATGTAGAAGAACCCCAAACTCGACAGCAACAAATGAACCTAAATGTACTGCAAATGAGTAACATAACTCCCTGATGGAGGAGGGGAAAGAAAATGCTCCTCTGAATGACTTTGAAAAATAGTATTGACTGCATACTCTAAGGCTGAAGACAAACAGCATTGTACATAAATTGTATTTTAGTTAGTAAATTTTTCAGAGCAGATTGGGTTAGCAATTGTAAAACCACATTATGTGTATACCTGGACTCAGCAAATAAGTAAATGTATGGTGAGTGATCAGAATCTGATTTTTATAAAACTTAGGGGTGAAGTAAGAATCTGGTTTTTCACTATCAGAGGAAAGAGTTACAAATAAAAGGGAAAGATTAGAATAAAACCTGTGGAGTAGATTAAAATGAGAGGTATCAGTTTGAAATCAAATTTAGATAGATAGGTAGACAGATGATGATGAAAGATAGATAGATAGATAGATAGAGAAAGATAGAAATACAGATGTTCATATGTTATATTTTCTACTACTGCCTACTGAAAGAGCCTAGAAACTATGGTACCTAGCGGCAGTGAGCACACCCAGGATCCAGATTTTACTTTCTAAATACCATACTTAAATGAAAGGAATGAGAGCTCCTTGTGAAATTGGTTAATACCAGGTCTAGGGCAAGCAGATTACAAGATAAGCGTTGGAACTTTGTGTGGTGCCAGCACGTAAGGAAATGTTCCAATAATGATAAGGAGAGTATGTTGAAAGGACATGAGGGTCAACTTGAAGGGACCCCTCAAAACCCAAAACTAGGAGAACTTGATTATCAAACTAAATAATGATAGTAATAGATTATAACCCAGAGAATAGAAATATCCATGAGTCCATACTCAAGTAAATAAGTAGATGAACAAATAAATAAATGAGAGAAATGGGGCAGCTTTTCCTTACAATAGAATTCTAACTAATGAATGTAGAAAGAGTGATGGAAACACAAAATCTCCATTAGACAAGCACAGTAATAATGTTATAGACAAGAATCAATAAAGGAGGCTAAAATTAGTGAGTGAAAGTATGCTGAGAAATGGGATCTTTGCATAGTCCCCAATTACCTCCCCATAAATTATTTATTTATTTCAAAGAGAAGAATTGTAACTTAATAGTGGAGAAACCTGGCAGAGGCCATGAGAAACAAGTTATCACAGTAATGTCATTACCACTAATAAGACTTAACATCATGTACACTTCTGACATTATACACTGAGAAGGGCACATCACTTCTGTGGTACTCTTGCCCCAAATACATAACCTCAATTATCATGAGAAAACATTGAACAAATTCAATTGAAAGAAACACTGGAAAACAACTCGCCGGTCCTTTTTAAAAGTCTCAAGGTCGTGAAAGACAAAGAACAACAGAGAAATTATTATAGAAAATGCAGTGTAGGAGCCTGGAACAAAAAAGAGGTGTTTGTACAAAAACTGGTGAAATACTAATAGGGTCTATAGATTAGTTAATAGTATTGTAACAGTGTTAATTTCCTATGCTTAGTTTATGTAGCTTGTCAGTATTAGGGAATGCAGGTGAAAGATAGATGGAGACTCTCTGTACTATTTCTGTGACTTTTCTATAAGTTTAAATTTATTTTTTACAAGGACAAATAAAATGTTTAAGATTTTGTCATGGACAAATAAAATGTTTAAGATTTTGTCATGAAACAAAAAATAGATTTATTTACTATCTCAATAACAAAGAACTATATTTTACTATTAAATGCAATCAAAATGAAACATGAAGGTGATGGGCTTCAGGACAAAGAGGACAGAATCACACACACACTTCTGTCTGTCTGTTTATCTATCTATCTATCTATCTATCTATCTATCTATCTACCTATCTATCTACCTACCTATCTATCTATCTATCTATCTAAGTCACAAAGAGCCAACAGTCTGTTTACAAAGCAGACCTAAGCACAGGCATGGTATAACTAACATGTTTAGGGTACAAAAAAGGAGAGAAAATTACTTAAATGTGGAAATGGTTGCTTTTATTTCTCTTGATTAAAAACAAGGGATTTTGTGCTGTTAAGAAACAAATGGAATTACAACTTTTGCTTTACCCTGTACATACATGAACTTTTGATCTTTCAATTATGTTTCCACCCCATTTGCCCCTCAAGGAATTGAAACAGCAAATGTCCTCCACATTACAGCTTCCTCCCACACCATCATCATCTTTGAGCCTAAGTGAGGAGAAACTGTAGTTCTGTAAAATTGATTCTCTAATGAGTGATGGATGGTCATACAAAACTGAGGAAACAGAGTGAGACAGGTCCCCAAAAGATCAATAACAAGTACAAGCTGCATTGATTATTGTGACTTAAGTTTTATTTCCTGGAAATAACCACAGTGATTGAAAATTTCCATTCAGTTAGGTATTGCCATCAGAACTGACCTTGTTGACCAAATTCCAAATTATTTCTTTTTTTAAATGAAAATTTTCAAACAGAAAAATGAACTCCACTTAGATTTGACCAGTAACATTTTATAATACCTCTTTATTATTTGTCTATTTGTTTACTCCTATCCATCCATCACTCCATCTTATTTTTTGATGGATTTCAAAGTAAGTAGCAGACATCCATACATTTTCCCCTAAACATTTCAGCATGCATTTCACTAATCAGGAAATTCCAATGGAACCACCCTGGTTTCTGGGTCTACTGGTTACAATGTAGTTCACAGTTATTGGAGTGTACCCTCACCTCTGCTTCTGACCTTGAGTGGAAAGGAAGTCTGATCTGCAAAGTTGACCATATCAAGAGTCCCAGAATCTCAGTGATGGTTCCCACCTGCTGGGTCAGGCATGCCCTTGACAAGGTCATTAGAGTCACTCTCCTGCCTGAATCCACTCACCTACCTTACTCTCAGGTGGGTTGAGAGAACAGGGAAGTAATTACTATTTCATGAGCATGGACAGTGCCCAGTCCATAGGAAATGCTGAATATGAAATTAAATATTGACAGCATATGGTGGTTAGGGAAGAACATTTACTGCATAATAGTCTACCCAAACTTTCATATGTACATGACTTCTTCTGAGAGAGTTTCATAGCTTACATATTTTCAAAGAAATCAGTGACTTTAAAAATATTGAGGACCGCTGGTCTAACACGTCCCTCCTTCCAGACACTGCATTAGTAATCTCAGATTGCATTATCTCTTTTGTCTGCCACATCTCACTGTTGACTTATATTTAGCTTAATTCAACTGAAACCCCAATTTATTCTCCCCACATTACGCTTTTAGTGTAGATCATTTTTGTTTATTTGTCTATTCTGGTGATTAGTGAGTAACTTTGTCCATTAAGCCAAGGTGGATGCACCATTAACCAGAGAAAAAGAGAAAACAGGTAGTGAAAAGTCAATAGTTGGTGATATTTATGACACCCCTCAGTGGGTGAACAAAAGAAAGATGGTTCTGGCATCATGACTCTAGTCTTAACCCTATGACTCATTATTCGGAAGAAGTTAAAGAATTATATCTTCCAGCTACATTTCTGTGCAGAAAAATCTAGCAGGAAATCATAGGTACAGAAAAGCATATTGGATTCTCCCCATAGTTATAGCCATTGTGATGCTGGACCCTGGACTGCTTCCTCCATAGTGTCTAATCTGCCGTGGAATCTGGCACCATACCATGCCTAGAGCAGGGGCTCAGGAAGCCCTTATTTTACTGGAACATTCAGAGGAAGAGCTAGTTTGGAATTCAGCTTTATTGCAATAATATTAACCTCCTTGAGAACCAACATTTTAGGAATAGCAAGACCCTAAATCTCTAAATCACATATGCTTGCCCAGTTAAAGTGATCTTTAGGTTTAAAGGTAATGAAACATATTTTTAATTGTTCTATTTCAACCCAGCCTCCTAACTTTCAAGAGGAAATACCACATTTAGGAAGCTGGTTCTTTAAGACGTTAATTCCTTCTCTCCTCAGGTCTACTACCATTAACTGACTATTTCATCTTGGCAGCCAGGTCCTCTCATCTGTGAAATGCTGTCTGGGAGTGACTGTCTGCAGCTTATGTACTATGGAGAGGCCATTGTGGACCTGCTTCTGAGTTCAGAGAGAAACAGTTCTATGATGGGTTACAAAAATCTGTCCTGAACCAAGCATCAAAAGAAATCCTAATTAAAAATTCTCTGAAAGAGCCCAGTCACATGGATTAATAATCATTAGTTTTGTAATGGCCATGTTTATTGAGTAACTACTGAATGGCAGCCTTTATGTGCTTATAGCTCACAACTCTGAATTTAGTACTGTTATTATCCCCATTTTACTGGTGAGAACACTGAGACTCAGGTTTTAGAGCTAAAACTCCCTGAATGGTAACCCCACAGAATGCAGTCTGGGAGCAGAGTCTTGAGTGGAATACCTTCCTGAGACAAAAAGAGGGCCCATCTCTCTCGCACGGTGGAGTGGTTAGAGGAGGTAACCTTGGTGAGTTGTAATCCCTGCATCAGGAGCATCCTATCCAAGAGCAGTTCTCTGCTGTCCTCCAGGGCCACTGGCCACACTCTTTTTCCTGGAATGTAGACAGCCTTCATTGCATAGCCCTGGGCAGTTGCCTGGAGGCACAATAGCTATTATTTAACTATACAACACCAAAATAGGATACAGAAATCATTTCTTCTGCCTCTCTTATCACTATTAAGTAATTTGATATGGGGGGAGGTTGTTCTGTTGTTGTTGTTTTTAGGAAAATCAGTTCTTTGAGGAGCTGAGAAATTTGCCTGGTCTTCATCCTTTTGACTTAAAATGACACATTCGGATGACTAAAAACATCTTGCCCCCCTTCACTCTCCATTTCCCATTAGTCTAGCCTTCAAATTTTACCTTAGTCTGTCACTCCCCTCCATCTCTTTCTTGACCCACTAACATGCTGATTTGCATACCTGCAATCTCTCAAAATGCTTTTTCAGTGGTAATATTAGACCATATCTAACAGTACCACAAAATCCCCCTGTTCTGATTTAAATATAAAGGAACACAGAAGTGTTTGATAATAAGGACTAGCTTTGATCTCTTCCAAAAAGTCCAAAAATTCTGCAGCATTAAAAGATATAAAAGGAACCATGGAGAACAGAATAGGGACCTATAGTAAATGACAAGAAGTATTAAACTGATGGATGCGTACTGGAAAAGATGGGTCACTTTCAACTTTATTCAAAGAGAGAAGGTAAGAAAATGTGTCATCTATAATTTACTTCTTGCACCTAGATATGTAGTGATTTGTTTCCAACTAATGAGTAATACTAGGCTCCCTGATGGAAAATATTAACCCATTGTTATCATTATTTAATAAATATATTTCATCTTTTATGAAGACCTCTGAATATTCAGTATAGCCTTGTTAAAAGTTCTCTATTTATCCCCAGAACACCTCACAGGTATTTCTGCCTTCCTCTAAAACACAGGCATCTTCTGTCATTTATCAATCCCTCTCCTCAGAGTTCTTTGAGTTGACTTGCTTTTCACTGTCTCCCTGGAAACAGCAATGCTGTCTCAGTGTAGAACTATTTCAGTAAGAGAGGAAACAAAGAAGATAAAGTGACCCGACTTTTCTGTGGAGGGAGGGGATAATGCAGAATACAGAGGGGATGGGACTTGAATTCTCCAATGTTCAGAGCATGGATGACAGGATCATTACACCTGCATTGTAGCAGTCACAGCAGTTAAAGAAAAAATGGCTTTGGAAAGATGGCATAACAGTCAGTAAACAAGCTGTTAAACTCAACTCGAAAATCTGACACATGGGTGACAAGTGTGATTTTAAAAGTTCCAGAAAGTTTTCAGGTCCAAACAAAATCTATCTTCTTGCTACATACTGGTTCTTGAAGTCATATCAGAGTGCGGCTAAGCCTTTTCCAACCCGAGACCCCTTAGGAGAAATATATCTCAAGTTCTCCTGCAATACTGTTTAAAAGTTCAAGTTAAATAACTTACCTAAAAACAATGACCCAGCTCTATAATAAATAAGTCATAATCAATATCCTAGACTCTCACTCTCTGAGATTGGTCCTCCCAGAAATAGCCTCTTCTGAAGCAGAGATCTGTATATGCAGAAAGTTTATTGGAGGGTATTTCAGGGTCACCCCTTGGGTGTGGGAGGAGGGATGGTGAAAAAAGCAAGGTGGCAAAGAGAAAAGTTGGACAGCCACGCAGGTGCCACAAAGGCCTCCACCCATCTTCAGGACTGTCCTGAATTGAGGCGAGTAGCCTGGGCCTTTGTTCCTAGCATCAAAAGTCATTGGTTAAAGTCTATGCCTGGGGAAGGGACATGACCTTGGGCAAGGCAGCTTCCTTAAGCCAGGAACAATTCCTGGGAGGCTCACAGCTGTGAGCTGTCAGTAATAAGTGCTCGCAGCAGTCGGGGTGACAAGGATCCCCTTCTGAAGGGAGGACCTGGGCCATGCATCAGAGCATCTACTAAACTCACCAATCAGGTTATTATCCTTCCCTTTGTGGCAGGAAGCAAATGGGACCGAGGTAGCAGCCCTCCTTCAAAAGGCCTGTAACTGGACTTCCCTGGTGGCACAGTGGTTAAGAATCTGCCTGCCAGTGCAGGGGACATGGGTTTGGTCCGGGAAAATCCCACATGCCACAACTACTGAGCCCGTGCACCACAACTAATGAGACTGCATGCCACAACTACTGAAGCCCACGGACCTAGAGCCTGAGCTCTGCAACAAGGGAAGCCACCATAATGAGAAGCCCACACACCACAGAGAAGAGTAGTCCCCGCTCACAGCAACTAGAGAAAGCCCGTGTGCAGCAACGAAGACCCAATGCAGACAAAAATAAATAAATAAATTTTAAAAATAAAATAAACAAGAAAAAAAAAACCCTGTAACTATCATCATTGTATCCTCTGAAGTCCCAAAGCACAAAGGTAGTTCCCTAACCAAGCTCACACAGGCCTCAGAGGAGGAGTCAGGGCTGGAACGGAGGACACCAAATCCTCTCCCAGTTCTCTAAGCAGAAGATGAAAGCCCAGCTTTTCTTAGTCTATTGCCTTGGCTTATCAATAAATCCCAATGAACTCCCATCGATCCAACACCCTAGAGGAAGTCTTGTAGTTTGCAATTACAGGAAGCCGCTTTATCTTCTGTGACCACTCTCCCACCATAATTCTTCTTTGGACTCAACATCCTGGAACTAAGAGTGATTTCAGTAAGAATGCAGATTCACTCATCGTGTAAGTCTTAAATGTTCTAGAAGATTCACTGCAAAAGAAGGCAACTCTGGAGATTAAGCTCTTCTCATAGGGCACAGTGCAGTTTCCTACAGATGCTGGAAAGTGGTTACAGCTCTCATAGCTTCACCTCCATCCTGTGCTCCGAGGGCTTGTCAGGGGCTCTGGAAGCAGACTGCCCCAGTCCTGGAGCCCAGTTTCCCACCATGAGTGGGTTTGCGCAGATATTTTTATATTCTGTAACCCACCTTATCTGTTTGACTGTTTCACACAAGGCAACTCACAGAAACATAGCTCAGCTCTCATTTTCCACCCTGTCTCTGAACCCCTCTGAATTCCGCGGTGTTTAGCACTTCATCGGAAACCCTCTGTCGGATTGTTTGACAGACATTGTATTTACGATCTCCTCCAAGAAGCATCTCTCCACATACGAATAAGAAACCAACAAGCGGACTTGGCACTTTTTTTGTGAAAATGGGAAATCTGTGAGCCAGTGAATAGGATTTTAACAGACCAGGCCTTGCTTTGCTTGTCGTGCTTTTGTGGAGAATTCTCCCCGTCATTTTGACCCTCGGTTAAAATTTTCTGTTCAGAAAAACGCAGAAACAGCTTTCTCCAGCCTTCAGCAGGGAGCAAAAATGTCTGGAACTCTGTTTACACCTCTCCAGGAACAGTGATGTATCCCTAATTTAAAATCCAGGAATCAAATTTATTTAAAACTCATCAGTGGCAAGAGAAAAGAACAATGCTTTCTCCCTTTAACCATCCCCCGCTGATTATTGACCCCGTTTTGTTTTTAGTCAGAGCACCTGTGGAACGAGTCAGAACAAGTTGCTTCCTGGTTCAAGTTCAGGCTTTGCCAAGAGAGACAGAAAATCATTACCAGCTGGAGAAAGTTTAGTTATTTATAGAAAATGATTAGAAGCCCTCTACCCTGGTCCCGTGGTCAGCTGTCCACAGTCCCCAAATCACCCTCACAATTTACACTTTTGTCGGCAGAGAGTATTAAACTATCAGAACGAGCCTTTCACCCTGTCACAGTGGAGGTGAATGCAGAAGCTTGCAGTCCAGTGTGAGTGCAGGAGAGACCCTGAGGATTGAGAGGGCGTGCAGCAGGGATTTGAAGGTGATGCTCCCCCTGCACCCCAGTGGAAACTTAATCTTCCCTGGAGGAGAGCGTAAAACGTGGAAGGAGCGCCCTGAGGCTATTTTGATGTTTTTCAAGAGGGCAATGGAGTCTGGGAAATTTGTCTTTTCTGCCCTTGCTTGGTACAGATATACTTCTTCTATTTTTCCCAAGTATAATCTTTTGGTTATGTTAGTCTTTGCATCCCCACACACAAAGCCTTCCCACTCCCACTTCCCACTTAAGGCATCCTTGGCAACTCAAGTTCTATCCACACCCAGCTCAAATCTTAACCTCTTCCTTAACTGCCAAGACTGCCATGATCTTTCCCTCCTCTGATATCCCACAAGAGTTTTTGTATTTAGCATAGAAGTTGACACTTACTTGCATGCTCACATGTGTATGTTGTTTCTTGTCATCCGGGTACCCATTGCTTGGGCATCTAGCTCTCTGGCATCATGGACGTGACCTAAAGTCTATCTCTGCCTCAGCCACTCCTGCATGGCTCTACTTGCTCTCCTCTCCTCTCACTCCCTCCATGCCATTGCTTCCACCACCTCATGGCATTTGTTCTCTGCCATTCTTTGGCTTCTGCTATATCCTACTGCTCTGTTTCCTTTGCATGTTTCATATTCACACTTGGAAAGGGAAGAAACGTGTTGGAGGCAGCCAGTCATTTCCCCACAGAAAGACCTTGTTGGCCCAGCTTTCATACCAACCCTCACTTCAACCACACTGGCCCCAAATTGCATTTATTTTCATTCCCTTTAGCCGTGGCCAGGATGACAGTGTCACGTGGTGCCAAGAATGGTGGCCTATGTGTAAGGAACCACTCAGACAGGGGTGAGGGTATGGGAACCACTGGGCCCCTCTGAAAGACAAGGTCCCCAATGCCATGACCACAGTCTCCACCCCTTCTACATCCCTTCAATACACCCAACAGGGCATATAGAAATACATGTTGTAAAGTGGTTTTTTTGGTTTGTTTTACTTTATTGCAATTCACTTTGCATAGACAACTCAAGACCTACCTCCATCACTGGTGAAATTAAATGTCTGCCCATATTTTTAAGAATCTTAAATCTCAACATTTCTCTATCCTATCATTTTCCCCATTCATTTCTGAAACTAGAGTCCTTAACTCATTCAAAATTTTAACTCAAATTGAATGTCTTTAGGATAATTTTCTTGGTTAAATATTTTGGTCGGTCATGTGGACTGTAAGTTTGGTGAAGTGAAAACCTTTTCAGTGCTTGCCTAACTTCTGGAGGGCCCAGTGAATTGGCTGCCACAGAGAAGGGGTCAAAATAGTTGTAGAAATTAATTAAGTTCATTTAATTTAACAACCTTATGGAATCTTAGCATAGGAAAGAATCACAGAAGCTGTATGATTCAGTCTTTAATTTAGTTACCATGCCTGAAAAATGGTCATTCAGGCCCAAAAAGGGCAATTCTAATGATGGGAAGATCAACTCTCAGCAGAAAGCCTTTCTGTGCATTGAGTCAAAATCCATCTTCCTGTAACTTCCACTCATTTGTCTTATTTCTAAATAAGGTTCAACATGGAGAAAGCCTAATTTTATTTTCCACATAAAAGTCTGTTAAATAGCTAAAGAGAGCAATCGAGCATTTCCCAAGTGCTTTTTCCAGGCTAGATGTGCAAAATTAGCTGACTCAGAGATTCTTCCTGGTTTGACTTTGTTTTAACATAATAAGGTATCATCAATTACAATAGCAGTATCAATGGGAAACCCTCAATCATTCCATTAATTCTTCATGTGCCAGAGTTTTTAAAATTTTTATTATCCATAGCACCCTTTTCTGGAGGTCCCTTGCAATATTCTTTCCAAGAACCAAACATAAATCCCCATATTCAATAGGGCTATGTAATAAGTGTATGACCTCATGATTTGAACAAAATAATGAAGGAAGTTTGTGTTCAGCTGACATCAGCATTGCCTGGACTCCTCCATCACTTCACATGGTGGGTTGTGTTGCATCTGCTGTGTTCACCACTGAATTCCCTCTACTAACACCTTCATCTTCCTCATAGCAACCAGTGTGATGACTGGCACTAAGTAGCTGGTAAGCAAAAATGCATGCTTAATGAATAACTCACAGCAATTCTGGACCTTAACCCTTTGTCATGGTATACTCTTGTAAGCCTAGGATACTCTGTCCTGTGATTTTACTTCTAATTAACTTTATCCATATTGAATTCCATCCCATGAGAATCGGTTCATAATGGCAGTCTATCAAAATACTTTTGAATCATGCATCAGTCACCTAAAGTTTTAGCTCTTCCTTCTAACATTGCATCAGTCACGTATTTGATTGATCATGCCTATACGTCTTCCATGAAGGCACCAAATTAAACATGAAACGGGACAGAGCCAACAGCAAAGTTCTCTGACCTCTCATTGGAATCCACTCTCTAGCCTACCATAATCCATTAATCTAAGTCTCTGAGTAGTTACTGAACTGACACAAATCTATCAGCCTTACCATCCAGCCTATATTTCTCCTTTTCCACAAAAGAACATAAAATAATCATTTGTCAGATGCTTCCCTAAAGTATTATAGGATATACTCACTGTATGCTCTTTCTTCAGATCCTTTAAAGCAAGAATTTCTCTGTGGAGATATAAAGATTGTTTCTTCTAGAAGGCCCTTCCCATCTTACCACCCTAAGATAAATCATATCCATACAGAACTTGTATCTTACACGGTATATTTACAAGTACCACATTACTACTTAACGAACACCTGTCAAATATAAAGGGATCTGCCCAGTTGGGCATGTACAGAATCTTGTGAAATGCTCTTTATTACAAACCCATTCATGGATTATTCTTATCTGCATTTTAGAGCAGAGGAAATTGAGGCTCAGAAATGCTATGTCCCCAAGTTCTTAGATGTAACAATATCTGTTCTCATGTGACTTATCACTATACATAATTTGTGGAGTCCAGTGAAAAGTTAAAATGCAAGGTCCCTTGTTAGGCACTGAATATTTGTGCCCTGCCCCCGGATTCATACATTGAAATCCTTACCTCCAAGGTGATGGTATTAGAAGTTGGGGCCTTTGGGTGGTGATTAGGTTCTGCCTACATGAATGGGATTAATACCCTTATGAAAGAAACCTCAGAGAGCTCCCTTGTCCCTTCTGCCATGTGAGGACACGAAAAGAAGACCTCCATATGAACCAGGAAGGGGATCCTCACTAGACACCAAATCTGCCAGCACTTTGATCTCGGACTTCCCAGCCTCCAGAACTGTGGGAAATAAACTTCTGTTATAGTAGCCCAAATGGACTAAAACAAACCCTGTTCAAAAGAGCAGGAAAGCAGGAAAAAAGTAAGTACTTAAACGTTGAATGTACTAGAATAGAAGGTTTTCTCCTTTCTTCCACAGTCTCAACCTGTAATGTTGTTTTTTATTCACTATTTAATGTCATTCTCAGTAAAGAAGAATGAAAACTTTAAATTATTAGCATGAATTTTACTGTTCATCTTTACATTATGCAATGCCAATGTTAAATGCAAATATTTGTGCATTTAATTGTTATGTAGAATCATAGAAATTACACAATCTGTGTTCAGTAAGTCAAACATGTATATGTACTTCATTCTTTTTTTAAAACAAACAACGTGATTTTATTTTATTTTATATTTTATTTTATTTTATTTTATTTTATTTTTTGGTGGCGCTGCACAGCTCACGGGATCTCAGTTCCCCAACCAGAGACTGAACCCAGGCCACAGCAGTGAAAGCACTGAATCCTAACCACTAGACCACCAGGGAACTCCCTCATTCTTACCAAAACATGCATAAAACTCACTTAACCAATTTTATTTCACTTCTAGATACCTGCACTCTCTATTTTGGGATGATAAATAAGGAAGGACTGAAAGGAAAAAACCCAAAAAAACTATGAGTTGTCCTATTTTTCCCTCTGTTTCTATGTCATCATTTTCAATATAAGTGATTGGCTGATGTAGGATAAAAGCATGAGAAAGAAAGGATATGATATGTTTCCTTGATCTTTAGTGTTTCTTAGAACACCACTGCCTTCTTTCTGTCTCAAAGCAAGTTCTGGTTCAAACGAAGTGCGTGGCCACTCTGGGCCATTAGTGCCCCTGCTTACCCAGTTATTGATAACACAATTAACTTGTACTTTCTTTGAGTCTTGCTGAACTGTCACATATCCTGGATCCACTGGAATTCTGCGTTCATGGGCCATCGTGATGCCATATGCAGATGGATCTGTAAGGAACAGCAGACAGCAGACGTATTGCGTATGGCCTCTCCTCACACATGTGCTCCATTGTCTTATCAGACTTCATTTACAAAACACAAGTTCAAAGATAAAACCATGAAGAATTTCAAGATAGCAACAGCAGAGCATTAAACCACATGAAGCTGGCCCTGGTTGTCGCCACCCATCCCTGGTCCCCTGCCCACCTCTGAGACCTCTCCTCCTCTTCATCCCCTTGCGCCCTACTCTGCAGACTCTTCGATTTTTTTTTTCATTAAAAAATTTCAAGCAATTTTATGCCTCAGTTTCTTTGCACTTGCTGTTTCCTCTGCCTGAAAAGCCTTTCGCCATGATGTTCACACACTCCAGTCCTCAGTTCCAATGTCAGCTCTGCAGGCTTTCCCTGAGCGCGCTGTCCGGTGCTCCCACATCACTCCATTATAGTACTCTATTTGAAACAGCACATAAACCATTGGCCAGCTTAAACTGGTTCTGCTTCCTTAAAACATGTTGCTGATGAATCAAACTTGGAGTTATTTTACAGAGACGGCACTGCACACATGTAAGCCGGGAATCCGTGACTACAGAATGACCCCGAAACCAAAAATCTTCAGTCTACGGAACTCAAAGAATAGAAATGTTGCCACTGGAGCCCTGAAGGAAGCAAAGCAAACTTCAACAAGGAAAATCCAGCTTCCAGCAGCACAAGTAGCTTGATGGACTAATTCAAGACTAGCCAATCAGCTTCCAAGATTGAAGTTTCCCTAACACCTTAAATTTCACCCCAAATCCTGGATCAGGGAGATGGATCTGAGCCCTGTCTCCTGTCTCCTTGCTGGTAGACCTCACAATAAAGCTATTTCTTTTCTCAAAAGCTGATGCCCTACTATTGGCTTCTATGCAAGTCTTTTGCTCAGTAACATATTATCTTCTTTGTACCACATATAATCACCTGAATTCATCTCATGCATGAATTTACTTGTTCACTGCCTGACTCTTCACCAGACTGTAAGCTCCAGGACAGCCATGCCATCGTCTGGTACATTCACTGCTGGGTTCAGCTCCTGAAACCTTCCCTGGCATGAAACAGCCAATACATAATTATGGATCTACTGACATTAATGAACTACTGTGCCTATGCTAGACCATGCTTCATGGTTCCCTCTCAATAAATATTAATTAAATGGTAAATGTGCATAAGATGACACATTTAGTAGAACTCAGGGTCCTTGAAAGGAGAGAATTATGCAAAAGAATTAACTACAACAGTGGTGATAAGATAAATTACTTAAAAATAGATATGTGGAAATGACCACAAGTTCTCCTATATCCCCAACCCGGAGCTCATTCCTCTTCTCCTTTTCTTGCAGTAAAACCATAATTTAGAGCTGGTAACAGCCCAGCTGTTGCCATAACAACAGACTTTATGGACACACACTTTGAGCTGAGATGAAACCACACGATGGAGAAAGAACTGTTTGGCCAAGGCCTAACGGAAATAATTACAAAGATGACAGAGGAAAGAATTAGCCAAGTAAATTGGTTTTGAACAACTACATCTTCTTAGGCAGATAAGAAAATAGAAGATAAAGCTGAATGGCACCTAAGAATATATATCTGTGGTGGAAAGTCACACAAAGTTAAAATTTTTTTTTGTTTCCATTCTGTAAGGAAATAAGTATAAGCTGATCTGGAAGAAAGAGTACTCTTTAGACACTATGGTCACTTCCAATTTAAGTTGAAACTGAACTGGCCTGGCTTTGCCTGCATTTCAACATGTTTTTATGCAATTGAAGGGTTCTTGAAAAATTGTGGGTAAATCAAATATCTAAAAATCAAATCAGAATTCAAATGCACTGGCTGGCTTCGTTTTTAAAGAACTTTGGAAAAATCCTTCTGTAAACCGAGCAAGTCCTTCATGTATAGATCTCACAAGTTTTTATATGATAAGTATTCTTAAAGATAAATTCTCCCAGTGATGATACCAGCATTATTTAACTGGTTATTTTCATATGGCATCATCTTTCTGGGCCTCAGTTTGCCCTCATGAAAAATGGAAAATGATGGTTTGCCAGCCACCAACCTCACCATTTGAAAGTCTTTGTTTTTTAAAGTTCTCAGGATTTATTTCTTAAAAAGCACACACACACACATCAAATACCCTGATGGTGGCCAAATCAGCTGTTTGTTTTCTCTTACTTTCCTTCTCCCCTGCATTTCTTCTTTATCACTGTCAAACATGGATCACACCTTTGTGACTCTTGGATTAATGTAGGGCTTTTGATTTCTGCTCTCTAGGGGTTCTGTCTTCTTGCTTCAACCTGGAAAATTAAACCACAATAAAAACCTCATTTAAACTAAAATGAAGTCTTCTCTAGGCACCGTTTCAGGATTTTTGGGAGAAATGAGATTATAGAAACCCAAAAAATGCATAACCACCTAAAGCAACTGTATTAATACGTGAAAGTCTCTTTGGACGAGACTTCAGTTAAAGAAAGAGCAACTCATACATAGGTGTGTCCAAACGGGGACTTGTTTACTCCTTTACCTGCTCCCAGGAAGGGCCATTCCTTAGCTTAGCGGTAGAAATGTTACAAATTCCTGTACGTATTTACATTATATTAAGTTAATTTTGCCAAATTCTTCAAAGGTACTGCAGGATGATTCCCACTTTCCTGGAAAATTCAAGGTTTATTTGTGTACATCTCCCATTTCCTAACACCTCTTCCATTCTTACCCTACCCTAATAGTTTTATGCCAGTCATCCTGCAAGGTATACCCTGAAACCCAACTTGGTTTCAATCTCATAGCTATTTATTTGTTTTCACAGTATGCTTGGCCCTGAGGATAAAAGAGAAAGAGTTACAGAGCACCTGCCTTCAAGGAGCTTACAATCTAATTGGAAAAAAGAGTTGGGCTCTGAACCTAACAAAGACAGCTAGGAATGAAGATGGTAGAACAGAAATGTAAATTTCAGAAGTGATGGAGTTGAGTGCTGGAGAGGCTGAGGAAGTGGAAGACCTGAGTTGGATCTTGAAGAATGAGAAGAATGTGGCCTGTCAGAGAGGAATGGAAAACGTATCCTGGATTGGGAGACTCATAAGAGGCAAGACCCAATTCTATTCATCATCTGCCCATTCAGGGGATTGCTGGATGTGCTTGAGAATTTCAGTGCCTAATAAGTGAGCATCACCTCTCTGGTTTAATCTAGTCTGGTCTGGTCTATGCTTCTGATATCCCACCTCCCCCCAGGCCCCTTTCCCCAGCGCATCTTCCACCCTGCCTTGTAATGATGGTAAAACAAAGCCATGGCCATGTCATTTCCAAGCCCCAAACTCTTCAGTGGCTCCAACATCCAAAAGAATTGAACAACTCCAGAAGGTTGATTTATAACCCACAGCAAAGCTTTTATTATTTTTCTTTTTTTTTTCCCGATCCTCTTGCTCTGCTTTGCATCTCTCATGGCAGAGCACAGGATATGTCCACCACTCCCTTCTCTTCCCAAATTCCCAAATGCTTTCTCAAACATGCAATCCATTCTGGCCCTCTGCCTCTTCCTCTCATCTGTCTATTCCTTCCAGGAATAGATCTCTGCCCTTCCCAATTCCAAATGGTTTTCCAGAACTTTCCAAACTGCCCTCCTACCTGTTACCCTGATCTGCACAACCAGAACAGACAAGAAGACTCAAAATTTCCCTTAGGCAATGGGTGAAGAGAAAACCTAGGAAAACACTTAAAATTTTTCCTGTTGTTGATATTATTCAGTTAAAGATGCCCAGGAGCCTTTTGACTTAGACTCAGTTATTACAGATAAGGATGTAGCCTAAGGCCCAAGCTAAGAAGGGACTTAGGGTTTATCATCCAATTCTGTTTGACCTTAAAGCTTAGAGTTCCATCCATTCTAGTGCATGGTCTCCTTCTGTGCCTTGCATAAAACAGGTGGCCAAACATGCTTCCAGAAACATGGCAGAGGCAGTTCTGAGACTGTGGAGCATCGCATGAACTCAACAGTTAAGTGGATTTTTCTGCACGGTTGTAAGGTTGTCAGACAAGCCAGGAGGAAGCCTATGAGTCCTGCCTTTGCAGGTTCCTCAGACAATCTGAACAGCTTTAGAAATGTTTCACTTAAGGAAATTAGAGGCTTAATACCAGCAGCACTGAATGTTTCTCAGGAGCTTGTCTCCCTAGAATCTGTAGCAGCTGTGTGCAAATTAATCAGTGATTTGCAAGCCACACAGAGCCGAGATTGGGGAAACAGCTGGGCGTATTTATGAAAGTTTGTCAGGGATGTACCAGCGTGTTCGGAGGTGCCTTTTTCATGAAGTGTCATTTTGCTGGCAAAGAAAAGGAGAAAGCAAGACAGATCCCACCGATGTCTAGAGGATTAATGAAAGCCTGGTGGAAATCTGAAGCTGAATATCTCTTCTCGTTCTAATTTAGGCAGAGATTTACGTGAGTGGGTCTGGAGAGCCAAAATACATCAGGCACGGTGATGATGGGGGACTTGTCTGATCACGACAGTGGCATTCAATTTTCAGTAAGAGTTGCCAGCTGTCCTATAGAAGAGCTGTGACATCGGCCAGGGGTCTGGTTTGAAGGACCAGGGCCTGGCCAACCCATCTCTGCCTTCCCTTCTCTCTGTTTCCAGCCCCCACCCACATTTAGAGAAAGGATATAGAAAACACTCAGAGAATCCACAGGGGGTCTAAGTGAGTCATGTCACTTTTTTATCCTGAAATACAAATGGAGTTAGCACAGAGGATGAAAAGGAATCAAGAGAGAGAAAAAGGAACAAACTCTCCTGGAAACACTAATTGACCAGCAGGGATAACTACTTTTGGAGACCAAAAGTCCTGCTTTACATTTGTTTTATTCACTGAATTTGATGTATTTGTGTATCTTTGTCACGACAATACCCTGGAGGTTTCCAGAGCCCTTCCCATTACCTAACTAGATAGCTTATGAAACTTGAACCAGCTCACATGTGTGGAATATTTCCTTACATTTGCCTAGAATGCAATTGTAGAACCCTGTACATTGTTTTACATTTTGTTTTGCTGTTGAAC
Source organism: Grampus griseus (assembly GCF_964374135.1). Taxonomy (NCBI): domain Eukaryota; kingdom Metazoa; phylum Chordata; class Mammalia; order Artiodactyla; family Delphinidae; genus Grampus; species Grampus griseus. The sequence goes on along the minus strand of NC_139018.1, from coordinate 16,067,601 downwards.
TCAACATTTTGCATGTATCAATTATTGAACCATCTAATTTAGCATCCAATGGGATATTAGAAAGTAACTAGCCTACACTGAGGTGAAGAAACCTAAGGCATGAAAGATGGAGTAACTTCCAAGGTCCCACCACATAAGAGATAAGAGAAAAGCCACCCATAGGGTTTGAGCTCTTCCAGTCCAGGGTGCAAGATGGAGAAGAATTTTTTTGTAAGACAAGAAACTGAAGAAGAGAATAATTTGTTAACTGTCTCAACTAGAGGGAGATCAAGGCATATACATAGTGTTGCTAAATTAAATACAAGATGCCAGTTACATTTGAATGCCACATAAACAATGGATAATTTTTGTGTATAAGTATGGCCTATGCAATATTCGGCATATAACTTGTGCTCAAAAATCATTCGTTGTATTTCTGACATTCAAATGTAAGTGACCATCATCTATTTTTATAATTCTGACAACTCTACCTGTAAAGAAGGAAAATGGAAACTATTTGGCAATCATGCCAAGTCCAACACAGTGGATGGCCCCTCTGTGTCCCTTGTCCACAGCCTGGTTCCACCACATGGTTCTGTGCATGGAACCAGCATTTTTCCTAACCAGCATTTTTCCTAGTGCCATATCTAGGTCTCTGGCATTATGTTTTTCTGTTTCCCAACTTCCTAACAGAGACATCCTCCAGACTTAGGTTTCACATTAGTATTCTACAAAAGTTGGCCAGAGTTCTTTGGGGGATTGCTTAGGTAAAGTGGGGTTTAAATGTGTTGTGCAATTAGTATTTTCTTAAATCATATGCAAGTGTGTATACAGATATTTTGAATGTATTCCTATATCAGTTAGGAATGTATGCAGCTGCAATCAACAGACAATCCATCTCAAACAAACAGTTGTTTACTTTCTCACATGATAAGAACTTTGGAATGTTGATGACATTGATTCAATGGTTCAACAACATTAAGGCCAACACTTCTGCTGTTCTCTGGACCTTTCTTTTGTGATAGCAAGATGGCTGCTGCAGCTCCAGCCTTCACATATATAGTCTCACAGAGATAGGGGGAAGGAAAGGTGCCAGCTTTGTTTGTGCTTTGGTTCAGGAAAGCAAAAGCTTCTCTAGAAACTATCTGGCCAGTCCAGGTCACATGGATACTCCTAGCTACCAGGGGGACAAGAAAAGAAACCACAGGATTTCATGAAAGGCCAATCATGATCCACCATCTGAGTCTGGGCACATTACTGCCTGAATAAAATCAAGGTCTTCTTTATAAGAAAGGAAGTGAAATGGATACTGAGTAGGTCCCCAAGAGAGTCTGCACAATTCTTTATTTTTAAATATAATTTTATCTTTATCCTGTTGGGGATCCTCACTCCCCTTACAATCCGGGGTTTCACCAGAACTTAAACATTGTAAATGATGCCAACAACAGAGAGAACATTTCATTATATCTGCGGGGAGGCCCAGTGCCTAGCACAGTGTATAACTTCCAAGTACTGAAGAAGTATTTGTTGCTGGCTGACTGAGATGAATGAAAAAATGTGACGAAGATAAATAATAAAAGAAGAGTTTTAGTGTCAAGATAACATTTTGACCATAGTCCCCTAATGGTAATTTTTTTTAACTTAAAAAGGTTTTATTTTATACCTTAGTAATAGAAAAGTACTATATTACCACTACTAACAGTAAATATAATAACACAGAAAACATGCTTGTTATATAATATGGGAGTACAATATTCAAGTCTCCCCTCAACCTCCTCCTGGCCATTCCTTCCCTATAGGTAACCATATCTGCTATCTGGGCATCGCCATAGTTCTGTGCACACCCTTCCCATCTTTTTTCTACATACTGACATTCATCTGTGGACACAGATACACACACTTTTCTTATGGTTTTGTTTTGACTGTATACAAATTCACATAAGTGCAAATCACACCATACAGAATATTTTTTGGTCTTGTTTTGTTTCATTTGTTTTACTAACAAGTCCTGTAATTCTTTCAAGGTCACTACCTAGAGATCCTTCGTATTTTATCTTAGACACTCTTAGTAGCAATATCTCACATAAATCTAGCACTTTACAGTTTGAAAAGTCCTTTCATATGTATTCCTTAATCTAATCTTCACTACATGGATCATTGTACATATGTTTCATAGTTAAAGAATCTAAAGGTCAGAGAGGTTGTCAAAGTCAGAAGAAAATCCAGATCCAGCTACTCCCTTCCCAGGGCCTTATTCCAACAATGTGTCTTTGCCCACAAACACATACCACGTGTGCCTTATGGCCACCTGATGCATGCTCCTTATTAGAATGTTATTGCTTGGATAAAGTTCTGTAATTTTTAATACCCATGACTCCCAAAATGTACAACCTCCTGATCTCAGTGAATTGAAAGAGAGAAGAGAAGAGAAAAAGGAAAGAAAAGAGAAAAGAAGGGAAGAGGTGTCTGGCAGTGGCTTAGGGGGACTTGAAACCATACGGGACCGTTTCTGGTGAATTTTTCATATGCAAAACTGTAAAATGGTGTTGTGAGCAAATGTATGCAGGTTTTCACAGAGCTGGGATTCAGTCCTTTAGTCAGCATGAAAAACTCAGTACTTGAACCTGACCTGTGGTCAGATACATGCACTCTGCAGAAGGGAAAAGCTGTCTCATCTCCTTCTGCTTCCAGATCCTAACACACTGCTTTACGTTAACACAGAGCCAGACCTCAATGTCAAGTTAGCTAAACGCTCATCCAGCAGATCTGGATTTCCTCAAGTACTTTAAAAGGCACTGTCACATGTGCTTCAAAACATCATAACTTGGAATGCCTCTTCCAAGGGACAGAAGAGGAAATCAATACATTCTGATTTTCTCCTCCATTAAACTCTCAATGACTGAAACAGTAGTGTAGCTGGGGAGAGTTTAATAGCTCAACAACCACATACTAAATTCTTCTTCTTCAAGATTATAGGGCTTTATTTAGGTGCCTATTGGTAGAGCTTTAGGGCTTTAATTGGTTCAAAAAATGCACCAGTGACCGGCAAAAATAAATAGAACACTCATGTAAGTATGAAGATAATTATTTGTGGAACCATCTTGTATAATAGCTTCCCTCATAGCTTGGTAACTAAATGCTATAGCACTATTAAATTAATAAACAAGAGATTGTTAAGGGAAATGATGCCAAGAAATTGGTGAGCAAGGATTTCAGAGGCACTATGAATATTGCTCAGCTAGAAGACAGACCACATTATAGGTAAGATGGAGAGAAACTCTCAAGGGCTGGGTGATTCTTGAACCTTCTCTTTCCCTATTCTGTGCATCCAATCCACCAGCAAATCCCATTGGGTCAATTTCCAAAATTCTTCCATGACCCATCTCTCTGTCCATCTCCATAGCCATGACCACAGTCCTTGCCAACACCACCTAAGAAACAGCTCCCTTCTAATCTTTTTTGTGTGTGTATGGTATGCGGACCTCTCAGTGTTGTGGCCTCCCCTGTTGTGGAGCACAGGCTCTGGATGCGCAGGCTCAGCAGCCATGGCTCACGGGCCCAGCCGCCCCGTGGCATGTGAGATCTTCCCGGACCGGGGCATGAACCCATGTCCCCTGCGTCGGCAGGCGGACTCTCAACCACTGCGCCGCCAGGGAAGCCCTCCCTTCTAATCTTGATTTCTAGTCTCCCTCATCCTGCTTCCTTTCAAAGTACTCTTTACAAAGCGGAAGTCATCTTATTAAAATGTCAGTCTTGTCCCTCACTGGCTTAAAACCCTCTGCTGGCTTCCCATCTACTATATTTGTTTCTTAGGGCTGCCTGAACAAATTGCCGCAAACTGAGTGGCTTAAGATGAGAGAAATGTACTGTCTCACAGTTCTGGAGTCTAGAAGCCTGAAATCAAGGTGTCAACAGGGCCATGCATACTCCCCCTAAAACCTGTAGGGAATCCCCTCCTTGCCTCTTGTAGCTTCTGAGGGTTTGCCAGCAGTTTTTGGTGTTCCATGGCTTGTAGATGCATCACTCCAATCCTCCAGCTTCATGTGGTGACCTCCCTCTGTCGTCTCTCATCTTCCATCCATGCATTCCTGTCTCTGTGTCCCAATTTCCCCTTTTTATAAGGATGCAAGACATTTTGGCTTCTGGCCTACCTAGTATCCTCATTTTAACTCAATCATCTCTGCAAAGACTCTACTTCCAAATGAGGGCACATTCTTAGGTACTGAGGGTTAGGACTTCAACATATCTTTGGGGCAGGGAGGGAGGCACAATTCAACCCATAATCCCAACCCAGAGTGAATTCAAAGGCCTTACTTAGGTGACAAGTCCCTACAGGACCCGACCCCTACCCACCTCACTAGGTCCTGGCCCCCCTGACCTCTTTGACACCCCTTGAGTCTGTTGAGCTCTTTGCACATGTGACCCCCTCTACCTGGAAAGCACTTCCCCTGAGACTGTACATGGCCGACCCCTTCTTACTGTAATAAGGTGATTCCTCATTTATCACCTCCTCTGTAGAGGTATAGCCAGGATTTGTGAAACATACACAGCTTATGAGGAACCGCCTCAAAAAGAAGAGTACACAACTTCACATTGAATTTCTAAGGCCTTGGAAGGGACCCAAGCAGCACCTTGATCCAAAGAAAACCTCACCACTTACTCTATAATTATCCAGTTTTACCTCCTTCTCATCATACCTATAGCATCACTGGCACTTATAATGATCTGAAGGTATCTTAAAAATAGATTTACTTTTTTATACATCGTCTCCTCACACCAAATTAGAATCTCTGTAGAACCTAGATCCTACCATAGTGCCTTGAACACTGCTGGCACTCTGAATATTTATTGATTTTAGAAATGGACGAATGAACGCATAATAGTAATATCAGTGACTATCAGTCATGCAGTGTTTGATTTGTTCCAGATACACCTATTATCCGCTCTCATCTTACAGGTGCTCCTGGTTGGCTGCCAGGAAAAGACAAAGCCAAGAATTCAGAGCCAGCACTCTGGCTGTAGACTTCATGCTCCTAAGCCCTATGCTATACTGTGGAGTAAAGGAAGCTTGTTTGACTGACTCAGTGTGCCCTAGAGACAGGGATTTTTTTTCACAGGGACGAGGATTTGGCAGAGAAGAGTGAAGTATATTGCCCTTCACACCATGTACATGGAAAAGAAAGGAAACACACAAAATCTTTTGACCCAGGGTTTCTATAGAGCAATGGAGGCCTTCCACGGAACCCAATTGCACAGAATCATCCTCTCTTCTGCCAGACTTTTTTCTTGCTTAAGATGTATATATATATGGTGAATTAGGAAAAATATGGGTGATCATCTTCAGGTCAAATATACAACCCCATAGGAGCTTTCTGTGACCTAACCAAGGGTTCAGAATTATTATGAGAGTGCTTGCTGTCATGACTTACATGCTTCTCTCTCTGAGTGGGTATGTGTGCACACACATATAAAAATGATAATAGCTGGTACAGCGTATCAATATGCTTCAGGTGTGCTCACCTCTACTGACCCACTGAATTCACATCACTTCTTATCCACTGAGTTTTAAAATAAGGAAATATTTAGTTCTTAAATTTAAAAAAAAAAAAAGACTTTTGCATTCTTCCTGGCTTAAAATAAACTCTTCTTGACTTCTCACTGATAAATCTGACAGCCTCTTTCTGTCTAGGCTCCTGCTATCATAAATAAGGCAAAAGGAGAAGTCTACAGGGGTCTCTAGCTTTTTCTAAAGCGTAGAAGCAGCAGGCAATCAACTTGATTGGAAATGAGCAGATGAGATAACAGGGCAAAGTTGACGGGAGGGAAGAGGAAAGTGCATATTTTTAAGCGGAATTCTCCTGTGTAAAGAAAGGTCCCGGGCTTGCCTGGTGGCGCAGTGGTTGGGAGTCCGCCTGCCGATGTAGGGGACACGGGTTCGTGCCCTGGTCCGGGAAGATCCCACATGCTGCGGAGCGGCTGGGCCTGCGCGTCCGGAGCCTGTGCTCCACAACGGGAGAAGCCATGACAGTGAGAGGCCCGCGTACCGCAAAAAAAAGAAAAAAAAAAGAAAGGTCCCCGTGGAGCCCTTCTTTGAAATAAACCGGCAGAAAACCATCTCATCCAGTACTACCTTCCCTGCTTGTTTAGCTCTGCTCTGTTTTGTAATGTTTCCTTAATCCACGATAACAACCGAGGATCTCAATCAAACAGCTGAATGGAGCATTCTCTCCCACCACCATCTGGGCCAAAGGATGAATTTTATTCTCAGCATAACCACACTCCCAGAAGATATCAGAAAGACGAAGTGAAAAGTGTGGGGCCCTGAGACCCAGTCCACCTCTGTTTTGTATTTCCTGATGCTGATAATGAGAAGAAAATACCATTGGCCAATAAGAAATATCTGTTTTTTTATTTAACTACAAGGGGCAGGTGGAGTGAGACAGACAACATATGTCTTTCTCTTTTGGCTTCAGTTAGAATTTCCTTCATTTGTTAAGAGTTTTTAACTATCAACCACCTTGTAGAAATATTTACTGCCTACCCACACTTATATTCTGTCCTAACTTAGAATCTGTCATCAAAGAAGGTACAGAAAGGGGGAAACACTTTCTTTTCCAATTGTCGTAATAAATTCCTGGTGATATAGAAGGTTTTGCTTCCTGTGGTAGCTCATTTCTTTAGCTCACTGGAGTCACAGTTGAGACATGTGAACTGCCCACACTCAACAACTTCTTTTTGCCTGGTCCAGAATCCACACAGATTATCACCAAGGCCCTGGTCTGGGTTTGGAATACCGTTGACCCTTGAACAACACTGGTTTGAACCACGTGGGTCCAATTATACACGAATTTTCTTTTTTTTTCAGTAGCAAATACTACAGTACTGCATGATCTGCAGTTGGTTGAATCTGCCAATGTGGAACCACAAATATGGAGGAACCACAGAGCTGGACAGCCAACTGGAAAATTATATGTGGATTTTCCACCATGCAGAGGGTTGGCGCACCTAACTCCTGCGTTGTTCAGGGGTCAGCTGTACATTAACTAGATGGACACACACCAGGGACTGTAGTTACTGGAGTTGCAGTGAATTCGATAGAAAACTTTCAGTTCTGAGACCAAGGTTCAGATTCTGTATCCCCTAGTAGGGTCATTTTTATGGTCCCTCATGCCACTTGCCAGATTTTGATGGAGATGGCTAACACAATGTCTGTCTTTAGATGGAGGCAGCAAATTCTCTCCACTATCAATAGAACTTTATAGAGCAGTGGATTCCCATAAATTTAAGATGGTAGCGTCATCCTGCCTAACATGGTTGAATCAGGCCCCAAGAATGGTCAACGCATCCCGGGGCCATCAGGTCAAAAATGTTGTCCCCAGACTCTCTGGTATGTCTTATATGAAGTCATGTCACTGCCTGTTAAGCACCAAAGCAAAACAGAAAACCATGCTTTGATTAGCAGCACTTTTCTTTTAAAATTCACAAATTGATGGAATATCCTATCTTCTAAAGAGTAGGTTCCTTGAAAGCAGGTGCTCTTCTCTTCTTCTTATATTTCCAAACTCTCAAAGGCAAGATTTCAATAAATGCTCATTCCTTCCTTCCTTCAAACAACATTCCTTAAACTCCTGTTATTTTCTAGGATACAATGGTGATCAAAACAGGTTAAAATTTTGCTCTGCTGGAATTTTTGGAATGAATCTCAGTATCAGCTGAAAATGTATATAAACCAGCCATTACAATCTGTCATAAGAATTATGAAATAAGATACATAGGGCAGTGAATGAATGACTGACTAAAGGTGCAAACTCTTACTTCCTAGGGTGGACCAGTCAGTTCAGAGTGTGAACTGAGATCTCAAACAGAAGAGTCTATGTTTTCACAAGTTCAATACTCTATTTCCCAGGCACCAGAATACACGTGGAGGATCCTCTTACTAAATTAAATGCACATGCACTGCTCTTGCTTGAAAACTCTCCCAAACATAAATCGTGCTCTAAGACCTAATTGATGTGATTCCTTGCACATATGAGGGGAGAATAGGTATTAAATTTCCTATCAAACTATTTTCTGACTATTATATCTATATATATCTTGAAGAAGCTTCCTCCAGTGTAACTTTTTTGCCAAACGACTAAGAATGAAATACATTTGGGGGCATTTAATATGAAATGGACAGTTTCAAATAGCTTTACATATGTTGAAAGTTTAAAAAGTTGTTTGTTAACTACTCTAGTTATAATTCATTTAAAAATCCCATTATGTTTGGTTACACAAGACTGACTTTAATACATTTAAAGCTGCAGTACTCCTTAGCTGTGACATATTTATAGTCTGAACATTAAAAGGTTTATAAAATCAGGCTATATTTTCTCAGTGTCAAACATCCCTCGATGAAGACAATTATTCAGTCTGCTTATTTGTAATTAGGTATGAAATAATTTATGATTATGAAGATAAGTGAGTAAAAATTTTTAGAATGGCTGCATATTGTGTTTTATTATTAAAAGATTTCTGTAATCTTTCTAGGGTTTGAGGAGTCATAAATTGCCCAGATCTCATTTCCACTGGATTTCTCTTGGAATTTTAATAAACATATGTATTTCATCTTAAGAGTGTGTGTCAAAAATAATGAAGGGAATGGCTTCACACAAAGCTGAAAATGAAATGGGATCGACATGAGCTGACTTTGGTTTGGACAACTACCACAAGCTGCCTAAAGTCAACCCACAAAGACAGAGCCTGGCAGTGCAGAGGGTGAAAGAACACCCCACTGGAGTCAGAGATGCAGCATAGGTCCAAATATCCCAGAACTGCAGAGCTTTTCCTTTGCCACACTTCCTTCTTCTTGACAGGGACCAAGGACACTTCCAACGTGTGATCCCACACGGTAACTATGGCTTCCTGGGGTATGCAGGCGGCTGAAAGGAGTGGAAAGGGCAGAGTCAGCCTTTCTCTTCACTCCCTCTCCCAACGGAATGACCAGACACAAGAGACACCAACCTATTTCTCTTGGTTCTCTTCTCTCCCATTCAAAAGCAGTTGTAGGAATATGCGGTTACAATTCGTTTCTTTCATGCTTTCTTTCGTCCAAGTTAGTTCTCCTACATAACTCCTCAATTAATATCCATTTCTTTCTTCTGAAACCTGACCAGGGATTGTCTAATTTGTACTAATATTTTGTAGTTCCTCAATCTCCCAAAATGTTCTGTGTAAAATACATTGTTTTTTTCAAAGTTGAAATGAATTTAAGAAAATGTTGTAGAATAATTTTTGTGATGCCCCTAGAAAGTCTGGCAATTTTCAATAGTTAGCCAAAAAAATGAGAACTGTAACACAAAGTTAGACACAATACAATCCCATTTTCTAATTGCCACGTCATTCCAGAGAGAGAGACTCCATGGAGGCCAAATAGAAAAATTACTAAGTCAGTTATATGTCAGTGAATCTGAACATGCTACGGAAGTAGCCTCTGAACAAATCATTTCTGCCAACTAACGTTCTGTGAGTCCAGTGAGTATTCACAGAGCACTTGGCCTGAGGCCACAGATGGAGATTCCACCAAATGTGAAGCTGTAGTTACTAAACAACAAATCTCTTCATCGTCAGAACAGAGCTGCTTGATTCTACCAACTTCTTTCACAAGTGACCCCTGACACTTTCAATTATGGAAGCTCAGTAGGAAATGCACTTTCCTGCTGGAAAAGTCAGCAGGACTTGCTGATTAAGACAAATCTGCCCCTAAAATCCCCCAAAGTTTGAAATTAGGCTACCAGAACTAAAAGGATGCATTCTGAAATACTTCACAACCACAATTTTTAAAAGATTGTGTAGCGCACGCTGTCAACCAGGTGCACCAAACTAAACCCAAGTGGGAGCCATAAAACAGAGCTGGTGACTCCTGGCTGCAGCTAACAGCCAATCCGTACTACATGGCAGGAAGCAAAAGCCCTCCCAGCCTGAACCACTCCAAGAAACCATTTGGTATCATCCTAATTTATTCTTTTATTTGATCTCTCTTCCATCAGGCAATGCACAAACACAACCTCCGGTATCATGTTGTACAACCAGACTAGAAACACAGGCATCTGGGGCCTTCATGCGTTCCTCCCACATGGAGGTGGCTTGCACATGTCAGACACACAATCATGACTGCTGAATGAATGAAGTGTTATTGTCATTCCCTCTCTATTTCTTTGCTTGAAGGTTCTCCCATGAAAGGATATAAAGCAAAAGTAAACAACAGAGACATGGGGGAAACCAGGTGAATCCTGAGATAGAAGAAACTCAAGATATCATCTAGTCCAAGTCACCCTGCTACACCACAGACCAGTTTACAACCACATTCACCAGGGTTTGTTTGAACATTTCAAACAAATCAAGTAGATGATTTCCTTGTTGGACAGCTCTAATTATTTTAAAGCTCCTTCTTGTATGGGACCTGAACACCAGTAATTTCTAACCATGGCTCTCATTAGGACCCCTTAAAACAAAATATGTCACCTCCTCTCCACAAGCCTTCATATATTTGAAGACAGCTATTGTCTTCCCCAAATGTCCCTTTCTCCAAACAAAATCATCCCATTCCCTTCAATCACTCATTCAGTTATTAAATATGGTTTCCACAACCTTCACTATCCTGGTCACCATCCAGATTGTAAATGACTGTCAAAAAATGCAGCACCCAAAACTGAAATCCACACTCCATATATTCCCACAGTACCATGGCAATTGGTAGGAATCTCTCCGCACAGGGTTAATGTTATGAAACCCCTTTTAAATTTGCCAAAGCAGGGGTCCACATTTTCTGCTTGTTCTATGTTTTCTACTTAATTTACAGTGTCGGCCACCAGCCATTAGGGAGGTGTGGGGAAAGCGATTGTTGCCCATAATTGACCATTCCTTGGTTCAGGAGATACATAAAACCCTAATGGAACCATTATTCTTAAACCCACAGGATATATAACAAGAACAATAAAGGAATGCATTTGCAATATCGGCTTTCTTTTTCTTTAAAAAAAAAAGACGCACAATGAAAATGTCTATGTTTATTTTATCTCAGATGATGATGTACAAAGTAACTACCTTAAAGTGAGATTCTTATGCTAAGTGTTAAGAGAACATACAGAGCCTTGCATTCCACACACACTCCCGGAGCACACTAGCTGCTGAAACATTTCATTAATGCATCAGTGTCATAGAGCTAGATGACTTTGGGCATTGTGATATTGGCTTCCATGGCAACCCATTGTCCTTGCACACTTATTTGTTGAATTGTATGTCTGCATGTGGAGCTGTGCCATACCTAGAAAAATGTGTTCAATCACCAAGCAGCTTCAGTAATGAGATCACAAAAGCCTCTTGAAATTGAAGTGGCTTGGCCTCACTTCCAGAGTATTCTACCTGCAAGTCTTTTATCCGTGAAAATAAGAGGATGGGAACCTTGCTGAGGTAATATGAACCCAATACTGCTACAAAACTCCTGGGTTAATTGTGGCTTATAAATGGAATGTGGATACACTGGTACAGAATGGAAGAGGTTAGCACTGAGGATTAGCAAGGCTGAGGCAAGCTGAGAAATAACAATAATAGCCATGACAATAGTGATAGTTTTAGATAAAAATAGCTAGTTATAGACAATAACTGACATCACTGAGGATATATTATGTTTCTCCTCTGTCACGCAATTTATAGCCATCACTTTATTGTAACCCTGTAGAAAAGATTTGGGGGGAAAATATTCATCTTCGAAACTTTTTAAAAGGTGTTCAGTACTTTTGATAACCCAAGGTCATCATTATGATTACTTGTGAAGTGTGTAGAGTTTATAAAGATGGTTATAGTGACACATGTTATTTGGCCTCATAATTCTTTGCATTTTGAACTTCTGGTTCTCTTTTGCATTTGTTCTGTCGTACCCTAAGAGGTCATCTCTTGGCACTCTTTGGGGTTCCACCTCTGGTGGTCCATTTCTTCCCATTACTTCTCTCCTAAGGCCAAAACAACAAAAAACAAAACCAGATAACCAAGACTAATAGAATGATAAAGCAAAGGGGAAAGCCTCTTAAAAAGTTTCTCCATTGATTAAGCACACGAGCATTAATATCCAAACTTTTAAATATCTATATTCACAGCTCAGGTACATTTTACTTTTCTTTATTACATGTTCTTGTTGAGTAGAGACATGAATCAGGATACCTGTGGGTATATGTTTTACTTATTTTCTAGTACATATCACTATTTATCCTAATGACTGACTTATTTCTTCAGATATAGTAATTGTATTAAATAATCATCTTTAAATGAAATAGTTATTAAAGACTTCCTTTGCTGAAAAGAGTTGGACTCCTACCCACCCTAACTTCTACTGAAGAATCCATCTGTATTGTAAAGGTTAGAGTTTCTTAAATCCTTTTGACATTGAGGAACATTTCTAATTATAAATTTTTGATGGAATGATGAATTAGCACTTATATAATGTGTACTTAGATTAAGCAAAATACTTTTTAATTTCATTATGAAGTAATAAACTAGAAAAAGTAAACCATTTTATAAAATACTACAAACTTGAAAGTATCAGATAAATTACTACCTTGAATAAATGATATACATAAGTTTAACTGGCAGTTGCTAAATTTTGCTTAGGCAGCAATGAGTTGCTGAAACACCTTGCATAAATACATCAGGTAATTTCTCCAGCAATTCTTTTTTGTGTCTGACATGCCATTATTTAATGGAAGATTGTAGCAGAAAAAGAATAATCATATACAAGTATGTAGCAAATGTCACTAGTTGCATATCTGTGGTAGACACATCCTAGGGTGATCCCCAGTGAGTCAGTCCATGTATAATCCTTCTCCTTGAGTGCAGACAAGACCTGTGACTTGCTTCTAATCAACAGAACATGGCAGAGAGAAAGGAATTTTTCAGATCATTAAGTCCCTAATCAGTGATTTTGAGTTAGTCAAAGGGGAGATTATCTTGGGTGGGCCTGAACTAATCAGATGAGGCCTTGAAAAGAGGATCATCTTCCCTGAAGTTAGAAACTCAAAGCAGCAGAGACTCTTTCTGTGTTACCAGCTTGAAAAGGCAAACAACCATGAATCTGTAGTTGTAAGGAAATAATTCTGCTGACAACCTGAGAGAGTTTGAAGCAGATCCTTCCCTAGTTGAGACTCCAGATGAGAATGAAGCCCAGCCAACACCTTGATTTCAGCCCTGGGGGACCCCAGATACAGAACCCAGCTAAGCCATGCCTGGACTCCTGACCCACAGAAACTGTGCAATAATAAATGGGTATTTGTTTAGGCTACTAAATTTGTGGTAATATGTTACACAGCAATAGAAAAATGAATGCATTACACAATAATGTTTCTCTTTTGTAGTGCAATCTGTATTTCTAGCTAAGAAAACTGCTGCACAGCTGAAAACACATTTCCCAGACTTATCTGAAGCATGGTGTGGACATCAGTTAATTTGGTGGTGTATGACTGAGCTCTGATCAATGAGACTTAATTGTAAATCATGTTGGGACACTCCAGAAGTATTCTTAAGTGAGAACTTGCACCGTTCTTCCACCCTTCATTCTGCTGCATAGAATAAATTTGTGATGGCTGGATCTATAGCAGCCATCTTAAACCATGAGTATGGGAGCTTCATGCTAGGTAGAACAGTGAGCTAACACAAGTCTGGATCATAGGTGATTTCATGGAGATACCACAGTAGCTCTGTAATACTATCTCTAGGCTTCTTTTATGTAAGAGAGAAACAAACTTTTATTTAAGCCATTCTTCTAGGAATCTGTATTACTCATGGCAGAATCTAATTCTAAGATATTTTTATTTAAAAATATACTGTACATATATTCAAAATAAATTACTACAAATATAAAAATGGTAGCATAGTTTATCTTGGTTCAAACATTAGTAGCATCTACAGAGAATTAATAAATGCTTCATGCTGTCCAAATACTAACATGGACTAACATTATTATTATTATTATTATTTAACATCTTTATTGGGGTATAATTGCTTTACAATGGTGTGTTAGTTTCTGCTTTATAACAAAGTGAATCAGTTATACATATACATATGTTCCCATATCTCTTCCCTCTTGCATCTCCCTCCCTCCCACCCTCCCTATCCCACCCCTACAGGCAGTAACAAAGCACCGAGCCGATATCCCTGTGCCATGAGGCTGCTTCCCACTAGCTACCTACCTTACGTTTGTTAGTGTATATATGTCCATGCCTCTTTCTCGCCCTGTCACAGCTCACCCTTGCCCCTCCCCATATCCTCAAGTCCATTCTCCAGTAGGTCTGTGTCTTTATTCCTGTCTTACCCCTAGGTTCTTCATGACATTTTTTTTTCTTAAATTCCATATATATGTGTTAGCATACGGTATTTGTCTTTTTCTTTCTGACTTACTTCACTCTGTTTGACAGACTCTAGGTCTATCCACCTCATTACAAATAGCTCAATTTCATTTCTTTTTAAGGCTGAGTAATATTCCATTGTATATATGTGCCACATCTTCTTTATCCATTCATCCGATGATGGACACTTAGGTTGTTTCCATCTCCGGGCTATTGTAAATAGAGCTGCAATGAACATTTTGGTACATGACTCTTTTTGAGTTTTGTTTTTCTGAGGATATATGCCCAGTAGTGGGATTGCTGGGTCATATGGTAGTTCTATTTGTAATTTTTTAAGGAACCTCCATACTGTTCTCCATAGTGGCTGAACCAATTCACATTCCCACCAGCAGTGCAAGAGTGTTCCCTTTTCTCCACACCCTCTCCAGCACTTATTGTTTCTAGATATTTTGATGATGCCCATTCTGACTGGTGTGAGATGATATCTCGTTGTAGTTTTGATTTGCATTTCTCTAATGATTAATGATGTTGAGCATTATTTCATGTGTTTGTTGGCAGTCTGTATATCTTCTTTGGAGAAATGTCTATTTAGATCTTTTGCCCATTTTAGGATTGGGTTGTTTGTTTTTTTTTGTTATTGAGCTGATTGAGCTGCTTGTAAATTTTGGAGATTAATCCTTTGTCAGTTGCTTCATTTGCAAATATTTTCTCCCATTCTGAGTGTTGTCTTTTGGTCTTGTTTATGGTTTCCTTTGCTGTGCAAAAGCTTTGAAGTTTCATTAGGTCCCATTTGTTTATTTTTGTTTTTATTTCCATTTCTCTAGGAGGTGGGTCAGAAAGGATCTTGCTGTGATTTATATCATAGAGTGTTCTGCCTATGTTTTCCTCTAAGAGTTTGATAGTTTCTGGCCTTACATTTAGGTCTTTAATCCATTTTGAGCTTATTTTTGTGTATGGTGTTAGGGAGTGATCTAATCTTATACTTTTACATGTACCTGTCCAGTTTTCCCAGCACCACTTATTGAAGAGGCTGTCCTTTCTCCACTGTACATTCCTGCCACTGTTATCAAAGATAAGGTGTCCATATGTGCGTGAGTTTATCTCTGGGCTTTCTATCCTGTTCCATTGATCTATCTTTCTGTTTTTGTGCCAGTACCATACTGTCTTGATTACTGTAGCTTTGTAGTATAGTCTGAAGTCAGGGAGCCTGATTCCTCCAGCTCCGTTTTTCGTTCTCAAGATTGCTTTGGCTATTCGGGGTCTTTTGTGTTTCCATACAAATTGTGAAATTTTTTGTTCTAGTTCTGTGAAAAATGCCAGTGGTAGTTTGATAGGGATTGCATTGAATCTATAGATTGCTTTGGGTAGTAGAGTCATTTTCACAATGTTGATTCTTCCAATCCATGAACATGGTATATCTCTCCATCTATTTGTATCATCTTTAATTTCTTTCATCAGTGTCTTATAATTTTCTGCATATAGGTCTTTTGTCTCCAGAGGTAGGTTTATTCCTAGATATTTTATTCTTTTTGTTGCAGTGGTAAATGGGAGTGTTTTCTTAATTTCACTTTCAGATTTTTCATCATTACTATATAGGAATGCCAGAGATTTCTGTGCATTAATTTTGTATCCTGCTACTTTACCAAATTCATTGATTAGCTCTAGTAGTGTTCTGGTAGCATCTTTAGGATTCTCTATGTATAGTATCATGTCATCTGCAAACAGTGACAGCTTTACTTCTTCTTTTCCAATTTGTATTCCTTTTATTTCCTTTTCTTCTCTGATTGCTGTGGCTAAAACTTCCAAAACTATGTTGAATAATAGTGGTGAGAGTGGGCAACCTTGTCTTGTTCCTGATCTTAGTGGAAATGCTTTCAGTTTTTCACCATTGAGGATGATGTTGGCTGTGGACTTGTCATATGTGGCCTTTATTATGTTGAGGAAAGTTCCCTCTATGCCTACTTTCTGCAGGGTTTTTATCATAAATGGGTGTTGAATTTTGTCAAAAGCTTTCTCTGCATCTATTGAGATGATCATATGGTTTTTCTCCTTCAATCTGTTAATATGGTTTATCACATTGATAGATTTGCGTATATTGAAGAATCCTTGCATTCCTGGAATAAAGCCCACTTGATCATGGTGTATGATCCTTTTAATGTGCTGTTGGATTCTGTTTGCTAGTATTTTGTTGAGGATTTTTGCATCTATGTTCATCAGTGATATTGGCCTGTCGTTTTCTTTCTTTGTGACATCCTTGTCTGGTTTTGGTATCAAGGTGATGGTGGCCTCGTAGAAGGAATTTGGGAGTGTTCCTCCCTCTCCTATATTTTGGAAGAGTTTGAGAAGGATAGGTGTTAGCTCTTCTCTAAATGTTTGGTAGAATTCGCCTGTGAAGCCGTCTGGTCCTGGGCTTTTGTTTGTCGGAATATTTTAAATCACAGTTTCAATTTCAGTGCTTGTGATTGGTCTGTTCATATTTTCTATTTCTTCCTGATTCAGTCTTGGCAGGTTGTTCATTTCTAAGAATTTGTCCATTTCTTCCAGATCGTCCATTTTATTGGCATAGAATTGCTTGTAGTAATCTCTCATGATCTTTTTTTATTTCTGCAGTGTCAGTTGTTACTTCTCCTTTTTCATTTAATTCTATTGATTTGAGTCTTCTCCCTTTTTTTCTTGATGAGTCTGGCTAGTGGTTTATCTATTGTGTTTATCTTCTCAAAGAACCAGCTTTTAGTTTTATTGATCTTTGCTATAGTTTCCTTCATTTCTTTTTCATTTGTTTCTGATCTGATTTTTATGATTTCTTTCCTTCTGCTAGCTTTGGGGGTTTTTTTGTTCTTCTTTCTCTAATTGCTTGAGGTGCAAGGTTAGGTTGTTTATTTGAGATGTTTCCTGCTTCTTAAGGTGGGCTTGTATTGCTATAAACTTCCCCCTTAGAACTGCTTTTGCTGCATCCTATAAGTTTTGGGTCGTTGTGTCTCCATTGTCATTTGTTTCTAGGTATTTTTTTATTTCCTCTTTGATTTCTTCAGTGATTACTTCGTTATTAAGTAGTGTATTGTTTAGCCTCCACATGTTTGTATTTTTTACAGATCTTTTCCTGTAATTGATATGTAGTCTCATGGCATTGTGGTCGGAAAAGATACTTGATACAATTTCAATTTTCTTATATTTACCAAGGCTTGATTTGTGACCCAACATATAATCTATCCTGGAGAATGTTCCATGAGCACTTGAGAAAAATGTGTATTCTGTTGTTTTTGGATGGAGTGTCCTATAAATATCAATTAAGTCCATCTTGTTTAACGTATCGTTTAAAGCTTGTGTTTCCTTATTTATTTTAATTTTGGATGATCTGTCCATTGGTGAAAGTGGGGTGTTAAAGTCCCCTATTATGAATGTGTTACTGTCGATTTCCCCTTTTATGGCTGTTAGTATTTACCCTTATGTATTGAGGTGCTCCTATGTTGGGTGCATAAATATTTACAATTGTTATATCTTCTTCTTGGATTGATCCCTTGATCATTATGTAGTGTCATTCTTTGTCTCTTCTAATAGTCTTTATTTTAAAGTCTATTTTGTCTGATATGAGAATTGCTACTCCAGCTTTCTTTTGGTTTCCATTTGCATGGAATATATTTTTCCATCCCCTTACTTTCAGTCTGTATGTGTCTCTAGGTCTGAAGTGGGTCTCTTGTAGACAGCATATATAAGGGTCTTGGTTTTGTATCCATTCAGCCAATCTGTGTCTTTTGGTGGGAGCATTTAGTCCATTTACATTTAAGGTAATTATCGATATGTATGTTCCTGTTCCCATTTTCTAAATTGTTTTGGGTTCGTTATTATAGGTCTTTTCCTTCTCTTGTGTTTCTTGTCTAGAGAAGTTCCTTTAGCATTTGTTGTAAAGCTGTTTTGGTGGTTCTGAACTCTCTCAGCTTTTGCTTGTCTGTAAAGGTTTTAATTTCTCCATCAAATCTGAATGAGATCCTTGCTGGGTAGAGTAATCTTGGTTGCAGGTTTTTCTCCTTCATCACTTTCAGTATGTCCTGCCACTCCCTTCTGGCTTGTAGGGTTTCTGCTGAGAGATCAGCTGTTAACCTTATGGGGATTCCCTTGTGTGTTATTTGTTGTTTTTCCCTTGCTGCTTTTAATATGCTTTCTTTGTATTTAATTTTTGACAGTTTGATTAATATGTGTCTTGGCATATTTCTCCTTGGATTTATCCTGTATGGGACTCTCTGTGCTTCCTGGACTTGATTAACTATTTCCTTTCCCATATTAGGGAAGTTTTCAACTATAATCTCTTCAGATATTTTCTCAGTCCCTTTCTTTTTCTCTTCTTCTTCTGGAAACCCTATAATTCGAATGTTGGTGCGTTTAATATTGTCCCAGAGGTCTCTGAGACTGTCCTCAGTTCTTTTCATTCTTTTTTCTTTATTCTGCTCTGCAGTAGTTATTTCCACTATTTTATCTTCCAGGTCACTTATCCGTTCTTCTGCCTCAGTTATTCTGCTATTGATCCCATCTAGAGTACTTTTAATTTCATTTATTGCGTTGTTCATCGTTTCTTGTTTCATCTTTATTTCTTCTAGGTCCTTGTTAAATGTTTCTTGCATTTTGTCCATTCTATTTCCAAGATTTTGGATCATCCTTACTATCATTATTCTGAATTCTTTTTCAGGTAGACTGCCTATTTCCTCTTCATTTGTTAGGTCTGGTGCATTTTTATCTTGCTCCTTCATCTGCTGTGTGTTTTTCTGTCTTCTCATTTTGCTTATCTTACTGTGTTTGAGGTCTCCTTTTTGCAGGCTGCAGGTTCGTTGTTCCCGTTGTTTTTGATGTCTGTCTCCAGTGGCTAAGGTTGGTTCAATGGGTTGTGTAGGCTTCCTGGTGGAGGGGACTAGTGTCAGTGTTGTGGTGGATGAGGCTGGATCTTGTCTCTCTAGTGGGCAGGTCCACATCTGGTGGTGTGTTTTGGGGTGTCTGTGGACTTATGATTTTAGGCAGCCTCTCTGCTAATGGATGGGGTTGTGTTCCTGTTTTGCTAGTTGTTTGGTATAGGTTGTCCAGCACCGTAGCTTGCTGGTCGTTGAGTGAAGCTGGGTGCTGGTATTCAGATGGAGGTCTCTGGGAGATTTTCACCGTTTGATATTATGTGGAGCTGGGAGGTCTCTTGTTGACCAGTGTCCTGAAGTTGGCTCTCCCACCTCAGAGGCAGAGACCTGACTCCCGGCTGAAGCACCAAGAGCCTTTCATCCACACGGCTCAGAATAAAAGGGAGAAAAAGTAGAGAGAATTAGTAGAAGTATGAAGAAAGAAAGAAAGAAAAGAAAGAAAGAAAGAAAGAAAGAAAGAAAGAAAGAAAGAAAGAAAGAAAGAAAGAAAGAAAGAAGAAAGGAAGGAAGGAAGGAAGAAAGAAAGAACAAGGGTAAAGTATAATAAAGTTATTAAAATTAATTATTAAGAAAATAATTTAAAAAGAAACAATGGACGGATAGAACCCTAGGACAAATGGTGGAAGCAAAGCTATACAGACAAGATCTCACACAGAAACATACACATTCACAAAAAGAGGAAAAGGGGAGAAAGTCATAGATTTTGCTCTCGAAGTCCACCTCCTCAATTTGGGATTATTCCTTGTCTATTCATGTATTCCACAGGTGCAGTACATCAAGTTGATTGTGGAGATTTAATCCGCTGCTTCTGAGGCTGCTGGGAGAGATTTCCCTCTCTCTTCTTTGTTCTCACAGCTCCTGGGGCTCAGCTTTGGGTTTGGCCCTGCCTCTGCGTGTAGGTCGCCGGAGGGCGTCTGTTTTTTGCTCAGACAGGACGGGGTTAAAGGAGCCGCTGATTCGGGGGCTCTGGCTCACTCAGGCCGGGGGGAGGGAGGGGCACGGCGTGCGGGGCGGGCCTGCGGCGGCAGAGGCCAGCGTGATGTTGCACCAGCCTGAGGCCCGCCGTGCGTTCTCCCGGGGAAGTTGTCCCTGGACCCCGGGACCCTGGCAGTGACGGGCTGCACAGGCTCCCCGGAAGAGGCGTGTGGATAGTGACCTGTGCTCGCACACAGGCCCCTTGGTGGCGGCAGCAGCAGCCTTAGCGCCTCCCGCCCGTCTCTGGGGTCCATGCTTTTAGCCGCGGCTTGCGCCTGTCTCTGGGATCCGCACTTTTAGCCGCGGCTCTCACCCGTCTCTGGAGCTCCTTTAAGCAGCGCTCTTAATCCCCTCTCCTCGCGCACCAGGAAACAAAGAGGGAAGAAAAAGTCTCTTGCCTCTTCAGCAGGTGCAGACTTTTCCCCGGACTCCCTCCCGGCTAGCCGTGGTGCACTAACCCCTTCAGGCTATGTTCAAGCCGCCAACCCCAGTCCTCTCCCTGCGCTCCGACGGAAACCCGAGCCTCAGCTCGCAGCCCCGCCCGCCGCGGCGTGTGAGCAGACAAGCCTCTCGGGCTGGTGAGTGCCGGTCGGCACCGATCCTCTGTGCGGGAATCTCCCCGCTTTGCCCTCTGCACCCCTGTTGCTGTGCTCTCCTCCGCAGCTTCGAAGCTCCCCCTCTCCGCCTCCCGCAGGCTCCGCCCGCAAAGGGGCTTCCTAGTGTGTGGAAACTTTTTTTTCTTCACAGCTCCCTCCCACTGGTGCAGGTGCCGTCCCTATTCTTTTGTCTCTGTTTTTCTTTTTTTCCTTTTGCCCTACCCAGGTACGTGGGGAGTTTCTTGCCTTTTGGGAGGTCTGAGGTCTCTGCCAGCATTCAGTAGGTGTTCTGTAGGAGTTGTTCCACGTGTAGATGTATTTCTGGTGTATCTGTGGGGAGGAAGGTGATCTCCGCGTCTTACTCTTCCGCCATCTTCCCAGCACCCCCCTGGACTAACATTATTAATAGAAATGAGACCCTTCATTGAGAAGCAACCTAGATTTAGATATGTAAAAGAGGTTGTACATAAGAATATGCAGGTCAGCTCATGCCTCCATAACATCAAAACATCCAATTCTGTCCATAATTGAAAATAGTTATTTGAAAATGGTAGTGCATTTGGGCAGTTTAATTCATCTGTTTTGTGAACAGAACCGGGCAATCTTAGGCATATAGTGACTGGGTGATCACAAATGTGTGTGATTTTAGGGCTCTAGGAAGGTACCAATGCCCAAAACCATTATCAGGTACCTACATATCAGGCTGGCTGGTGCTTGAAATTTTACCAATCAGATTTTCATCCTTTCATCTTAAGGTCTCTGCTCCGTGTTAATTGCAAATCTCCATGGCACAGGCACCTTGGTGAGTGTGATGCTATAAATAGATGGGAACAGCTGAGTAAAGGTGAGGGAGTGGCACAGTGATACTTGTCAGGAACCTCAGGCTCATGGGCTCATGGTGGTGAGTACGAGAGGTACGGGAGGGGAAAGAAAGATAATCAGAGATAAGCAGCACTTACTACAAAATGTTCACTAAGCCATGAATCCTTTCAATGAGTGGTTAATTAAAAAGTCCCAGGCACGGAAGATGCAACAGTGAACAAGACAGAACCCACCTTCACAGTAATTTCGGCTGTGTGAGGGATGAGACATCACCCAAAATTTCTAGGCTGACGCTGTTTAGGATTACTGACTTTGAGAGCAAGATGCAAGTGAGTGCCTCTTTAGATGTCAAAAATCTAGATTTGAAAAGGAAGTTCTCAGATTGTTACTCAGTTGATCAGTTAATTCAGTCAAAAATATCCAAATTATTTTCTATTTGAATAGGTACAATTTTTAAAGTGTAAATGCATAAAGTATATGAATACTAGTAGGGAAAATGGCTTAGACTGTCCACATGTGCCAGCAAAAGCGTCTCTTTCTGACTCTAGATCAAGTCTAAGAAAGTTTATCCTGACAATATTTGGGGGAAATTATTATACCTGCTTCTATTAAAAAGATCATTCAACCGTATCTGTTACATTACTATAGGATACTGTAATATTCTGCACCCCAGTCTACTGCATGGTCCTACTTGGCTGGTAGCATATTTCACAATTATACACAAGCGTGACAGAGATGAGCATTTATATGCTAATCACTGCAATATGGGCAGATGCGGCCTTTTAATCAGGAAAAGCCACTGGGGCACAATACACCACCAAAAAATGTGTTTGGCTGGCTTAGATATTAGAAAAATATTTTTTTCTTGCCCATATTTTAAGTAGTAGCAGGAGTGCTCAGTATGCCTTTACATCAAAAAACATAACAAAACAAGTGAGTATTTGGGTAGTGAGAAAATAAATATACAAACAAAAGGGAATTCTCAAGCTTCCTCCCACATGCCCATTGCCCTCACCAGGAGACACAGAGCCCCATGTGAAGCGGAGCAAATGTCGCCGTAAATAGTCAGTACCTATAGAAAAAGACTGAGGTGTTTAGGAGAAAAATTATCATCGTGGGATTGATTATAATAACTCTAGGGACATCAATAGCTGTGCATAATAATTTTCATGGCTAATATTTATTGAATGCTGATCACATGGGCCCGTCATCCTGCTAAATGCTCTACATAAGTTTCTCATTTAATTCTCATATACACACTACCTCTTCAGGGCTACTACTGACCCATTTTTACAGCTGGGTAAACTGAGGCTTAAAGAGATACAGTAACCTGCCCCAAATCACTAAGTAGCAGATTTGAGTTTTGGACCCACTTCTGTCTGATTCTAACGTGGGCTCGTCTCATTGAGGTGGAGAGAAGGCCATTCCCTCCCTCCCAGAGACCACCAGGCAATGGAGCCACCCCATGGGCCCAGGCTGGTCACCAGGGGGTGAGTGCGGCACCTGCTGGAAGAGTGAGGGGTGTTGGCATCCCGGGGAGTGGGATTTTGAGAGACATGACTGCCTCAAATGGCAATAAGTGAACACATACTGAGAAGCTCCTGGGAAACATGACTGGCAGGTGGTGGGTGAGGGAGTTTAGGGAGAGGATCTCCCTAAATGGGCCGACAAAATGGAGAGCATAGAGCCTCAGATTTCCCAATATGGGGGCCTTTGCTTTATACCCATCAAGTGATTCAGTAAAACTGTGTGGAACCTTGACTGTATGCTCTTCATGCTGAAGAAATCACTAAAGCAGGGGTCCCCAATCCCCCTGTTAGGAACCGGGCTGCGCAGCAGGAGGTGAGCAGTGGGCAAGCAAGCAAAGCTTCATCTGCTGCTTCCCATCGCTCCCCTTAGCTCGCATTACTTCCTGAACCACCAGCCCCCCCACACAACCCCCGCCCGCCCACCCATCCGTGGAAAAATTGTCTTCCACGAAACCAGTCCCTGGTGACCAAAAGACTGGGGACTGCTACACTAGAGCACTATTTTATTCCTACCTTCCAGGAGGTTCCAGTGTGTAGGGATATATAATATCTCGTGATGCAAGATTATATATCTTGATGCAAGATTGACTATAAAGCCTGACAACAGAGATAGAACCATCATACAATTTCCTCTGCACATTTAACAATCCATCTAGAGACCCCTGGAGCATCACCAAACATGAGGGTGACTCTGTGCATCATTTAGGGGGAAAATGTGCTATGCAAAGGAATTGTTTCATTTTTACCTCTATTTTAAAGCTCTTAGCCTTGGGTTTTCCTCTTATTTTCATCTGGTGTGTGTTCTGCTTCCTGACATTTAATGCCAGGCAGGGAGAGAGACTGCTTTCTGGCAGGAATGGGGTAAGCATTTGTGGACCTATAATCTGCTTTTTAAATTAACATCAGCCAAATCCCCTTCTGCTTAAGTTAGCCACAGCTAAATACAGTTTAGTTAAAATCGTCAAGTGATACTGAAATTAACATAGGAGAATGGGAGGGAGAGAGAGAGAGAGGAGAGAGAATAAAAGAATAATAGAATAACATCTGGCTAGGAAGATTCATTGAATAAGTACATTATGACTCATTTAATTTGACTCAGAAGTGACATTTCAACAAAGTTAGTCCTCTAAGGTCAAGGGCTATCCTTTACCTCAAAATAAAATCAGTCTTAAAGTGAACACTATCATTTATATATCTCGCTAAACAAATCAGTTGCATTGATTGTGCAAAAAGATGTAAATTGCTTTTGACATGCAAAAATAGGAAAGAATGTCTGAAAGGCAAATTATTTCATTCAAACTAAGGTTTTTGCATAATTTATGCTAGTGACATACTTTGCCAGAAGGACAGCTTCAGGGCTCATATTTTGATAAGCTGAGTTTTATGGAATTGTCAAAAGTGTTTGAGAGAAATTAGCTTCAGGGACTCATGATCACCAGGGCGGGGATGTGTCCAGGTCCTCTGGCAATAATCCTGCTTTCCCTGTGCCCAGAAGCGCGGCGGGACCTTCCACATTCGGAGTTTGGTTCAAAAATCAGAAGAGTTCGCTGTCTTTAAAAAAATGCCTCAAATCAGAAATATATAATATTTCAGTGGGAATTCTTCCAAAATGGTGACATAAACCTAGACTATAACGAGGCAGTGGCATAGGAAGAAGAGATTTTCCAGAGTGAAGAGCCCCAGTCTCACATGTTGCAGGTTAGGTCGACAGCAGTCGCAAGCCCACCGCTAAATGATGTTTCAGCTTGGTCCACCCTCACCTTGACATGTGAAGCCCCTATTCTGGGCAGAGGGCGCTTTAGTCTGGTGGGTTCTTTGTCTTTTTGAAACACTCCCCTCTTCAAAAATATTGTCGCTTTCACACAATATTCTGAAATTTCTGTGTACTGCTTGCTTCCCCTGCTTTACAATCTAGTGATGACTTCACCACTCAAGTCTCTGGTTCTGTGTGTAGAGAATCCTGCAAGGAACAATCATCTGGTGCTAGAAGGGCACGCTGGATGTCTTCATGAACTGAGTGATATCAGAGGCAACTAGGCCAATCTTCATATTTGAGGAAAGAGCCTTTTCAAGGACTGTGTTCATGTTGTTGTCTCCTAATTA
The DNA here is from genome assembly GCF_964374135.1 of Grampus griseus. Taxonomy (NCBI): domain Eukaryota; kingdom Metazoa; phylum Chordata; class Mammalia; order Artiodactyla; family Delphinidae; genus Grampus; species Grampus griseus. The sequence goes on along the minus strand of NC_139018.1, from coordinate 16,042,327 downwards.
CATCCACTGAGTTCTTTCTTAGTGGTTTCAATATAAGAGACTTTTCATGTATCCCTCTTCCATTTGGGCTACTAGACTTTACATCTCCATTGGCTGAGTATAAGAGGTTGCAAACTGGAGGCCAGCAGGTAGCATTTCCAGGATGTGTTCTGTTTGGTTTACACAATGTTTCCTTAAAAGTGTCACTTAGATGCCAATGTTTTTAAACTGAGAAGATTGGCATAAATAAGTGATTTGTGAAATCGCTGGTGCATGGGCAGCACCGGGCTTGAATTCTCATTGTTTGTCTCACGTCGTTGAGCTTTGATCAGCCAGAATCTAAAAGAAGCTGCCCTCTTCCCCGAGTCAAGCACATTTCAGTTTTCCAAAACGTTCTTTCTCCTCACCCAGGAGACTCGGTCAGTTATGTTACGTGCTGGGCCCTGTAGACAATTGAGTTTGCAGACCCCGGTGACTGCACAAATATAAAGGTGTAATCCAAATGTATGTAATACAAACTGGCATAACTGAGGGTATCCACCAAGAGTCCAGATGTCGGTTACCAGTACCGATCAGGGTTAAGCCTGGATGAGAGTCCAAGAAGGCAGGTATTGGGTGAGAGCCAAGGTAACTGCAGAGAAGGAAGTAGGAAAGGGAAGCCTGGCACAGTTCCAGGAACTTCCATGAGGATGTTGTCCTTTTGCCCAGGCAGCCTTTTGTGTGATTCCCATGGTAGTGTGAATAAAATCCCCAGCACTACTTAGCCATGCCAATCATCTGCTAATTAATATCATGGTCTTGTACTATTAGCTTTTCCATATATAGATCTTATTATCCCAGTGAGTTTATAAGCAGTGTTGTGTGCATTTGTGTGTGTGTGTGTGTGTGTGTGTGTGTGTGAGTGTGAGGGAGAGAGAGAGAGAGAGAGAGAGAGAGAGAGAGAGAGACAGCATGTTAAAAGATAACATATACTGTTAAGAATGTTTTCCTCCCACCCAAATTGGGGAAGTTTAATAAAAATTCAAGAGGCCAATTTCCAGACCCATTCAGTGATATGATCTCAACACACACACACACACACACACACAACAAATTCCTCCTCTTCAGGATCACATCACCATTAGGAGTTTGGAAAACAAAGTTAACTCTGCATTATAATACAGTGATTTCTTAATGAATGGAGAAAAAATTGTTTCTCTCATCCATGACGTGAAAAGTCCAGGTCACCACAGCATAATTATTCTACGACTTTTTGACTGCTTTGTGTTTTTCTGGGTTAGTTTCCAAGCATTTCTCATTTAGGGAACTGGTGGAGTAGAAAAAGAGTCAGGCTGGATACATTTAGAAGGCAGAGGAAAACGTCACATGAGGCCTGAAGTTACTTCCCTCCTAATAAAGTCCTGAATAATAAAGACAGACATTGATGTGTTCTTCTCCCAACTTGGAAAATGGCAAATCAAACAAGGAAAGAGCAATATTTCCTCTGTCCTTCCTTGAGGGTGAGATTCCAAGCCATTCCTTGTCCCTGAATCTGTAGGAAGACAGCTGTCTTGGCCGAGGAATGCTCCTCTGCAGGTGCTCTGTGGAACGCATCCCTTATGTTGCCTTCCAGCATCTCCTCAGCCCAAATTATTCAATCCAGGAGTGCACATCGGATAAATCTGTTCCAGGCCCGACTGCCACATCAGACACAGAAAGTAAGCCATAGGCACACGGCAGATAAAATAATGTTAATAATTAAGACTCATACAATTCTTTGTACACATTAACTAATGATGTCTTACAATGCCCCAGAGGCAAGCAGTTACGACCTCCGCTTGAATATTCACTCATTTATCCCAGAGACACTTACTAAGCACTTATTGCGTAGCTGGTACTGGGGAGGGTGGGGGGACCCAGAGATGAGTAAGGCCTGTCTTAGCTTGAAGTGCTTTCCAGTCCAATGGCAGAGGAGGGGAAAGGACTCATCTGGGAACACTGGTCCCGAGAGGGGTGAAGTGGACACTCAGCCTCACGTGTGTGACACATCCTTCCCCCACACCCACATGCATTCACGCAGGTTCCTAAGCACCACTGAGAACTTGAGGTTATACTAAGTTGGGCAGGAAGGGGAAACTGAATCCTGGCATGTTCCCTTGTGTAGGGTTAGGGACTAGATAGTTCCTATACTCAACTCTGTGCCGTGCTCAATGGAGTCTCCTCTGCATGGACCATTCTTTCCTACCCCTCCCCCCCTCAACTTCCCCATTACGCTGTGGACTAATACCTCTCCTCCACCGCTCTGCTCAAGTGGAGTAAGGACCCTCCTGTGTGCTCCCCTTGCACTCTTAAACACATCTCTCTACTACTGGTCATGCCGAACTGCATAACAATGATGTACCATATCGCTCTCTCCTATGAGACTTCTTGAAGTCTGCATCTCATTCACAACATAGGACTTGGCATGTGGGAAACACTCAAGCAATACCACTGAATGAACGAGCTCACATTTTCACACACTGAATCTGAATGGCTGGCAGGACTTCAGGGGAAGATGTGCAGCAGGCTGGTGGTATGCGTAACTCAAGTTCAGCACTGGAAATCAAACTTGAGAAAGTTCTCCAGGCTGGGGTGATGGCTGCATCCTCGGGGGATGGTGAAATTAAGAAAAGAGATAGAAAAGATCCATGAGAGGAGAGGAAGCCAATCGTGGAACTGACTAACCAGTAGGAGGAGAGCTAAAAGATTGCAGTATTCTGGAAAGACAAAAAGGAAAAGGCTCCAAGATGGAATGTGTGACCCAACATGGGGGAATTCTGAAAGGTGGAAACTTTTTTGCATAAACTAGATTGTAGCAAGCTAAGGAACAGAGTAAAGAAATGACAATTATGGACTATTCTTCCAAGGAATATGGTGAAGTCAAAGACAGACAACAGGTGAAACAAAGAAAAAGCAGGAGTGCTTTTGGAGAAGATATTTTTTGGATGAGCACATTGGTAAGTTGAAGACAATGAGATCAAGGTGATTAGGAAATCATTGACAACGACAATAAAGAATGATGGTCCAAGGTCCCAGAGGAGGTGCAAACAGATGAAATCCAGAACCAGGGGTTAATGCTGAATGGAGTTGGGATATCTCTTACTCTAGGACAAAGGCTACAAACATTTTTGAGGCAGTGGAAGTAACTCTAATCGACAGAGAGGCAGTATCCTCAGCAGTTAAAGCACAGACTCTTGGCTTCAAGTCCCAACTCTATCACCAACCAGTCGTGAGGTTCCAAGTAAGGGTCTTTGTGTATAACTTTCATTACACGTAAAATGAGTATTATAGTAGTACCTACCGTGTTGTGTTGTCATGACAACTGATAAGACAACTACTCTTTCCTCTGCCAAGATAAACTAGTCAAAGAAGAAAATGGGCAGTTGGGGAGTTTGAAGTTACAGAAGGATAAGTGTCTGCTAGAGGACAAATCTTCAGCAATCCCAAATAAGAGCGGTGAATCAGAGAGACACAGAAGTGAGATCTAAATGCATCCAGTGGCCCTGGACTGGAGGTATGGTAGGAAGAATAAGGTCCCATCCCCAAAAATGTCCACATCCTAGTCCCTAGAACATGTAAATATGTTACCTTAATAGCAAAAGAGACTTTGCAGTTGTGACAAATAAAGATCATGAGATGAGGAGATTATCCTGAATTATCTGGTAGGGCCTGATATAATTATAAGGGTCTTTATAAAAGGGAGGCAGGAGGGTAAGAGTGAGAAAAGGATGCATGATGAAGGAAACAGAGGTTGGAGTGATGCTCTTTGACGATAGAGAAAGGGGCCATGAGTCAAGGAATGCAGGCAGCTTCTAGAAGCTGAAAAAAGAAGGAGTGGAGCCCTGCTGACTTTGATTTTAGCCTCATAAGACTCATTTTGGATTTCTAACCTCCAGATATGTAAAATAATATATTTGTGTTGTTTTAAGCCACTAAGTCTATAGTATTTTGTTATAGCATCCACAGGAAACTAATACACATAGGGAACCCAAGGGGCTGACTCAGCTGAAGAATCAGGCACAGAATTAAGTCAGGGAAGCATATGGCCCAGGAACTGACTGGTGTAGATGGAGACCTGTATTTTTACACCACTCATCTCTCACACTATGTCCCCTTTCAAACCCCAGTGGTGAGAATGAAGCTAAATGGAACAACTCACAAGGAAATAAGCTTTGAAATCCAAGGCAAAACAGTAGCAGACATTTTCCACTCAGTTTACTTGGGCAACACCCAGCAACTTACCAGTCAGGAAGGATATTGTAATTAAACGCTAAATTAAACGGTGGCATTGCTTTATTCCTGAAAGCTTGATAAAGGCACTCTTATCTCATTGCTAAATATACCAGGGAGCTACAGAGGATAAAAATTTGGCCCAATCTCCTAACCAGAAGATAGGCAGCACAGGCAGATGTTACAATGTGGATTTCATAGAACTTATGCATAAATATGAGCAGGTTCAGGGTCTGAAATGTCAAAAGTTCTGAAAAATCTGCCAAGTAACTTTATGTTTTCAGAAATAAAAGACCTCTTGCCTATAGGCTGGCCTAGGAGCAGAACACCACCATCATCCCATGGTAGAGCACATATTACAATGGACATGAATGGGCCTCAGGTAGGTTGCCAGGTTGGAACCCATTTGGTAGATGAGGAAACTGAGGCTCTGAGGGTAAAGCAATGAACCCAAGGCTACAAGGCTAATAAGAGGCAGACTGATTTCCTGACTCACTCAGGTATGTTTTCTTCCACATCATGTGGAAGAGATGTCTGTCTTCCTGGAAGAGATGTCAGAATGACATCTAGCAGCCCGATAGAAAGAAACAATTCTACAACAAATTCCTGAAGAACTCTCTCTGATTTGTTTCCCTCCTGCCTTGCTGTGTGTTGTGTTAACGGATCAAGGAAGGAAAGGGAGACCTGCCGCCATCCCTTGAGGTTCCCTGGCCCCCTGAGCAAACTTGTAAAAGTCTGAGGAACCGGTTTGGTCAGGAAGAACCAATGCTCATCCATAGAAGAATAAGCCAGAAGGACTAGATTCCTCTCTGTCATTTTACAGAGCAGGGAAGTGTAGTGACAGCTCCCATGCTTATGGCTTCCAAGGTCGTGCTTTTAGATGCTGGAACTTGGAGCTGGCTGGGAGTGAGACAAACATGGTTCAAGATTAGAGTGCTTTGCTGTTGCCCATAAAGGTGGTAGTGGGGAACAAGGTTGAGTCAGAAGGTGTTTTTGAAAATAATAGGAAATCCAAACACAGTTAATAGGCCTGCCATCAATTCATCAACCCACCCCTCTGTGGTCTAACTGGATTCATCCACAATATAACATAGATAGTGATTAAGAGCACAAGCTTTGGAGCCAATTATATTTGGGATTAAATCCTGACCCTGTCATTTAGTACTGCTGTGACCATGGACAAATCACTTAATCTTTCTGTGTCTTCATTTCCTAGTCTATAAAATGGGAAGAAGAATGCTTATTTATCAGAGTTGTTGTTAGGATTTGAAATAACAAATCTAAAGTATTTATGCATACTTGGCATTAAATAAATGTTGGGAGTATTATTATTACCTTCATGTTTCATGAAACTTTTAAGTATAAACACATCCATACATTTGGAACTCCGTAATCTCTATATGCAAGTACACGTTTAACAAAGATAAAATAGAGTTAAAGAAATATATACTTGAGATGAATGAAATCATAATTTCTTCGGAGGGAATGAGTCACAGTATTCCTCCTTTGGTAGTGTGTTATTAATGATGATTTCCTTGAGATACATTAAGAGTGGATTCAGGACAGAGAGAGAGAGTGAGACTTTACCCAGGGCTGGCGCGTCAATTAATCAACTTCTGTTTCTGTAAATAGCCCTAAGTGAAAGAATCAAACTATTATGTTCTGTAGATGAATGATCAGAAAATGCTCAGAAACTCATCTGTCGTGGTCTAGTTTTGCCACCTGACAAGAATAAGGAGTCAGCATATTTTGAATTCATAAAAAGTCTGGGTTACGGTTTACATAAAGTCCGCATTTAATTAGGGTGGAAGCAGCAGAGATTGAATGCTTCCCTAGCTTGGCAGTGGGTTGGAAGTTTTTATCATCTCTCCTTCTCAGATGTGAGGGGTGAAAACTGCGTGCAGAGAGGTTTCCAAGTGGAGGCTAACTGTGCAATTCCTATTTGGATGGAGACGTTTTTTCACCAGTAGACTGTGTCAGAGGAGTCTGTTCTTGTTGTTCACTATGCCACATGTACCTCAAAAAAGACAGGGTTTTAGGGCTGCTGGAGTTTCTTTTGGTTTCCCTATATTTCACTGAACACCACAAGCTAAAAAGCAGCCTACTGTATAAAGTAGGGTGAGCTAATTCCATACAATAAACACAAGTAAATAGATCAGGAAAAACTGGTATATGAGAAATAGCAAAACCCAGTGAATTTGAGTGAATATTTGTGCAGACAGACAGTGTACTTAGGAAATGCCACTCATGGCTCTGACATTGAGGGTGGCCACACTTCGCACACCAGCACTATCGTCTTCCACTCTAGTAAATTCCACTTGTCAACTGAGTTTCTATTACCATGTCTGTATTTCTTTTCTTTAAAAGGACTTTTACATTTTGATAGTGCTTCAATGTGCTTTAGACTTGGGAAATAAATCTCATATGAGTTTTGATTCCTGGAAGTTCACGAAAAATAAAGTGAACAGAAACAAATATCCTGCTGCCATTGGGTGAGTGGTCATTTGTCTTTACGGGGATTCAACTTTGGCAATGCGCTGGCAAAGTTGAGCTAAGTGGACTTTTCTAGAGCTCTTTCTCCATAAGATTCTAGAGCAGCCTTACCAGCAGCAGAACATGAAGCTATGAAAGAAGAAAAAAGAAGTAAAACCTTTCTTACTGTGTATTTCTTTATTACTCAGGCACAAACAGGAACCATGTGAAATTTCATCTCCTATGTCCCGCTATGTAGGGATTAGAGTTGTGAGAAGCGTGCTTTGTCTCTTCCTCTCTCAACTCCCTCCTGACTTTTCTGTGAAAGAGCCAGAACACTCACGTTAAGCCCTCTGAATCTGATTAGCAGAAGCTGCCACGTGGCACGGCCCCAGGTGGCATCTCTGTGAACAGTGCCCCTAGAGTTGCAAGGCAGGGAGCTAACACTTGACATCAAAAGAGCTTTAGGGAAATCCAGATGGACAATACAGCAGTGCTGGTCAGCTTTATTCTGCCTCTGTTTGATTTCTGTGGATATATGAGGAAGCCCTTTCTGTTTTTGCTTAAGCCATTGCTGATCTTCAGTTTAGCAGACTCTGCTTCTGTAAACTGAAATGAAATATTTTTAAATGGTGTTCGATCCTTACTGGCCCCTCAAAATTCAGAAACCCAAACTTTTACCAAGTCTTTCTGCTTTTCATGGCAATACAGTTATTTGCATACATTCAATATGAATCCATCCTCCTTTTTCCAGGATATAATTGGACAAATAGACTGTAGAACCAGGCCTTAAGTGAAGTGTCATACTTGTGCCTGACGCTTTTTAAATGAGGTATAGCAAGCTTATATTAAGGAACAAGGATTGACTTCCTATGTGGAGCCCATGCCTTCATAATCCTCCCCAGAAAACTGTCCCAGAACCTGCATAGAGGGCCCTAACCACGGAGGTGTAAGGAAAGTCACTGCCAGGGAAGCCAGGGACCTTAGCAAATTTGGGAGAGCTCAAAGAGAGGAATTCATCCAAATTTATAGTGACTGCAAGTGAAATCTGATGGAGGGTCTTGGTTTTCTAGCCCTTGGATAGAAAACTAAATAATATGGGCCTTTAATAGACCAATCTGAAATTCATTAGGTAGATTTCCAGTCAGAGTTAATTCTCAGGCATTAGTAGATGCTCAATACCATATAGCTCTGGATTTGCAAAGCAAACTGGAACAGGCCTGTATGGTTAATTAACATGCTTGCTGTATCTTTGTAAATAATCAGGCCAAACATAAGAGACCAGCCTCTGTGTGATCAAGAATATTCTTTGAAGACGGAAGAGAGATGCTCAGAAAAAAATATCCTAAACTTGGAAATAAGCAAAAGAGATTACTGGCCATTGTTTCTGTGCAGTCCTAAGCTTAACTTTCTATTAACTCGTTACTTTATATCTCCATGGGGCCAAAGTTAGCTTGTAGATTTTTGCAAATAGATATACAAATAATTTTTGGTCAGTGAAACAGAAAACCTCAATGGTCTTGTTAATTGCTCTGTGAGATTTTGACTCTAACTTAGCAATAGTATCCTTTTGAGTGTGTATATACTTATATATAATAAGATATATCATATTATATATATATATATATATATATATATAACATATATATGACTTCTCAAATGCCCTTGGAACCACTTTTAGCATCCATTGGTTCACTCATCAATTTAAATGAGTTAAATAAAATGTTGACACGTGTTCATTTTACATTTTCATGAGATTCATGCTTTTGTCCTTTTGAAATCATAATTTAACAACTAAATACATTTAAAATTGAATTTCAACAAACAGAAGTCTATAAACTGCAGAAAGGATCTGGGCTCTCGATATGAAGACTTAGGTATGAATACTGGCACCAGCAATGCGTTTTATTTTGTAATAAGTTTTTATTTTAGAAAAATTTTAGATTTACAGAAAAGTTGCAACGATACACAAAGAGTTGCCATATACTCCTCACACAATTTTCCCTGTAGTTAATCCCTTATATTGTCATGGTACATTTGCTACAACTAAGGAACCAACATTGATGTATCACCATTAATTAAACTTTATACTATTCAGGTTTCACTAGTTTTTTCCCATTGTCCTCCTGCTGTTACAGGATTCCATCCAGGACACCTCATGACATTTAGTCCTCAGGTCTCATTAGCCTCCACTGCTCTGTGACAGTTTCTCCGACTTTCCTTGTTTTTGGTGACCTTGAAAGTTTCATCAGGTGTTTTGCAGAATGCCTTTTAATCGGAGCATGTTTGATATTTTTCTCATGATTATGCTAGAACTATTAATTTTGAGGTGAATGATCACGGAAGTGAAGTGCTGTTCTCATCACATCACATCAAGGGCACTTGCTTTCAACATGACTTACCAGTGATGATGTTAAAACCTGGACCTCCTGGCTGAAACAGTGTTTTTCTGGTTTCTCCACTATCCCGTCACTTTCCCCCTCTTTCCATACTCTTACTGTTTGGAAACCAGTCAACAGGAAAAGTCCACAGCTGGTGGGGGAGAGGGAAGATTTAGCTGTACCTCCTACAGGGGAGACTATCTACATAAATTCTTTGGAATTCTTCTGTACAGGAGATTTGTCTCTTCTCTCTCATTTGTTTACGTATTCAATCATTTATTTATATCAGTATGGATTCGTGGATGTTTATTTTGCTCTTTGGGTTAAATCCAAAACTACATTATTTATCTCATTGCTCAAGTTGTCCCACCTTTGTCCATAGGGATTTCTTTCCAGTTGGTGCCTGTGTCCCTTTGACAGGCCCCCGTCTTTTGTTTTCTGAGTGCAGCAAGTTTTTAACCCTGAACCTCAGATTTCTCATCAGCAGAAGAGAGAATAGTAAAGCTGATCTTTCAATACTGTTATAAGAAATGATAAAAAACTAGAATGATAATAATCACAGCTCCATTCCCAGAGGGCTTGTTATGCCTCAGGCACTATTCTAAGCACTTAACAATATCAACTCATTTAAAAGAATTAGTGTCTATCAAGTGCCAAACTCACTGCCTGGCACTTAACATACATTCAAAAACTGAGACTTCTCATCTGGAGTGACCCAGATTCCAAATAGGCACCTTCTAGTGTCACACATAGAGGAGCCTTCATCCATGGTTCATACCAGACGGCCAACTATAAATGACAGTGGAAATAAAAGCCCGGGTCCCACACTCCTGATTATTCGGCCTCCACTCAGAGGTCTGCCCTCTCATTGACAGTTTCATTAGGTGAGATGTCACTATTGGTGTAGTCAGCATCCTCCAAGTACCAAAGCAACTAACCTTGGCCACCCTGAAGCTTTGGTCCTGATTAAGGATTTTATGTTTAACAGCAAGCTCAGCCTGGCACCCAGAAACACTTGGAAATAGAACTGAATCTCTGAGAAGGCAGCTAGACTGAGTCAGGTGGCTTCTTCCTGCATTTTCTCAAGAGTTTTTTTTTTACAAGATATTTTTCTTTGAGGCTGTTTCTAAGGGATTTTTAAATATATATATATATATATATATATATATATATATATATATATATATATTAGATGGTTAGCAGTCAGAAATAGTGTAAAAAAGAAACTTTCCTCTCAACATGAAAATTTTGTTCAACAGTGAAACTGTTTCCACCCATCTAGAGCTAACACTCTCATTAACATCATCCATCATTTTTATAAGGGATAAAATTAGGAGACTCAGGCCTAATAGGTACAGTTATAGCCTCATTACTTAAGTACCGAATATTAACAAGGATGTTTATACCACCTAGTGTCTGAGGTGAATAAAATGAAAAATAAACAAGTTTGCTAAGGCCTACAAAATTCACCTAAAGCAACATGCACCTTTGGCCGAAAACTTAAAACCAACGTACAGAAAGAGATAAAATGAAATCATTTGCTGTATTCCAATACAGAAGAAACGGCAAGGAGGCTGCCAAATAAGAAATGCCAGAGGCTCCCTTTGCTCTGGGGAAGTCTGCAAAATTACACAGGGCATTTCAAAAGAAAACTCAAAGGTAACTTGCAGACCAAAAATGATTTAACCTTTACAATAAGCCCTCTGGAGGCGAGGAAACAGGATTCCGGCCTGGTTTGGCACAAGAGTCTAAGAAAACTCACACCTTAGGTCTGCAAAATGAGGAAAGTAATCTTGTGAGAATGAGAAACTGAGAAGGCGTGGAATATTCGAGAGACAGGAAGATACAGAAAGCACCCTTAGGATAAGTTTCCTTCCCCTTCTTCCATCCTCACCTCTGCTACTGGCTGCTCCCTGCTCTGCTCAGGGCAACAGGTGCACCTGTATAGATAGGTCTGTAATAAAGTAAAAGACTAACTAGTGTTGGCATCCTTTTCTGCTGCCACATTCTGAAAAATAGAAAGCCCCATGGTGGGCTCCTGGAATCCATCAGAGGAGGATTTTGCTGAGTCATTCCGGAGCAGCTAGGAGGGGATTAAGAAAGGAAGTGCTTTCTTAGGACAGGGGTGGAGCTTTCAGGCCAGTGGGAGGGTTGGAGCATCAAGCAGTAGGACTGGGAATGAGGATTTCCCTGACAGTGGGGAGCCATGCCTCTCCTGCACGATCACCGTTGCCCATGGAGTGCTTACAAGGGCTGGAATGGGAGGGTGAAAATGCTCGTGCAAATCTATAGAGCAAAGTATCTCTGCCTGGGTCTCACTCTCAACATCAGGAACCAGAAATACAAGGAACACTAGCAAATTGAGGAGCAATCTAGACAAAGGATCTGGTGCTTCCTCTGTTCTCAACATCTTTAGAAGTCTGAGATTACCGTAGATCTCCCAGAGAAGGAAAGGGAATCCCAGTAATGACCGAGATTGAATTTCCCACCAGCCGGGTGATAAGGACTCAAGAGCAGAATGAAACTGATTTAGAGAAATAAAGAAGGTGACGTTTCTTGCACTTTAGAGTTAGGGACTAAAAATCATGATTTTTTTAATACGGTATACAATTTTTCATTAGAATTATACAATACATGGCCCTCATTTTCCTGAAACAGCCACCAACACAACAGGGGAAGGAGAAGAGGGGCTCAGGACTCATTCATAGCTCCATCTTCCTGCCTTGCTTTCTTGTGGTCCCACTCTCACCTGGGATGCGCATGCTCGAACTGAAGCAACTCAACTGTATTTCTGATGGAAATGTGCTCCCAGCATCAACCTGTGATGGCCACTCCCAATGCATAAATACGTACTAATGATGCTTATTCAATCACTCGTTGTACATCTCCTGTATACTGGATGCTATGCTAGACACTGACATTGTAGAAACAAACACTCCTCCAAGTGTCCAGTCCAATACAGGAGGCAGATAGTCAAAGAGCTCGGCTCCAACCATAATGTACTAACTATACGATAGCAGTTCTGTACACAGGCAGAAGCTCAGGTTTCCAGAGTCTGACAGAATTGGCTTCAAACCTTGGCTCCACCACTTACCAGGTATGTACCTTTGATCAAGTCCTTTGACTTTTCTGGCCCTTAATTTCTGCACCTGTAAAATAATGATAACAATGCCTGCCTTATAAGGGGGTTGTAATGATTAAATAAAACAAAATTGATAGCTAATATTTACTGAATGATCACTAGACACTGTTCTAAGAATTATACATTTCTGCAATGCATTTAAACTGCACAATATCCTATGTGGCTCTTATTACTATTATCCTCATTAGACAGATGAGGAAACTGAGGCACAGAGAGATTAAGTAATTTCTCCAAAGTCAAACAATTTGGTAAAAAAATAAAGCCATGAATATTAAGATTTAATATACTTTGAAAAAATTAATTCAAATGAATACTAAGTGGTTTCATAGACATACAAACAAAATTTTGTAGTAGACCAAAGAAGAGGGTAACTAGTCTACTAGCTGATTAGGAAAGGGATAACATTTGATCTGTGTCTTGCAGAGTGAAGAGGAATTTGCCAAATGAAGATAAAGAGGAAAAACATTTCAAATAGAGATAGGAGTATTTGTCAGTCGAGGGGTATGAAATAGCCTGAAATAGTTATAGATGGGGAGAAAGAAGACCAATGGGGCTCCAGTAGAGGCTTTTGGGAATAATGAAGCAGAAATGGAGATCCAGGATTTTTTTTAGCCTAAGTCAGTCTTATCTTACATACACAGTCCAGGCTCTGTATGCACAATGAGAGTTCTAACATCATCCTCTAGGTCGTGGGTGGCCTTTGGAGTCTTTGAGCAAAAGAGGGACATGAGTACATTGTTTTGCAGGTAGATAACTAAGAAGAGGTTGGCAGGGCAGGCAGAGGTAAGGAGACATAAGTAGTGACAGGAAGACCAGTTAGGAGATTGTCATGATAATCAAAGTGGGGGATGATGATGTCTCCATGAATAGAGCAGCAGTGGAAATGCAAAGAAGTGATGGGGGAAAGAGCTCTCACTGAGGTAGAATTTGAGGTAGTTGGTAACCAATCGGATACATCTATTTATTTACTCCACAAATAGTAGATGAGTACCTACTAAATGCCAGGTGCTATGGATAGACCAAGGAACAGCATAGAAACCGATAATGGATGTGCTTGGATAGATGGAGGAACGAATATGCCTTCTCACAAGTGAGATCATGCAAAAGTTTTCAACGGAGAATGTAAAAATTGAAGGGAAGCAGAGTTGGGAATGGAAGAGCTTGTTTGGGGACATGTTTGACATGTCAGGTTGAGCCAAGACTGGAAATATGAGGCTAAAACTGGGAAAATAGCTCAAACTCAATAATATAAGTCATGTTATTTTATAAGTCATAGCATTTTCACAAAGAGTACATCATTTGACTAGGACATCCACTCGGTAATTTAGATCAGGCCAAGACGTATTATCTCTATTTCACAGGCTGTGCAGACTTTTCATGGCAATGCATCATCTGGGCAAAGACAGGACCCAGGATGTTCTGCCTCCACAGGGATTCTGCCAGGGAGAGCTAGAATCTCTTGTTTTGTCCTCCTTCCACCCTCAGAGTACACGATAAGCTCTGGAGTAAACACATCTCAAAAGGATGCTCACATAAAAATTTTTTCTTCCAAATTTAACAATTGATTGTTTTCGCTATGGGTTTTGACATTTCAGACTTGTTTAGTGGGCTTCCCTGACCCCTCTCTATATAACTTGAGCTATGATTATTACAATGGTGTTCTCTGAAAAAATACACTGTAAATCTTGCTCTCCAGAATCCTGCAAGGGAATCTGAGCCTTAGCAGTCGACAGATTTCCCAGGAAATCAAATGCCATTTACACTGAGAGCTGAGAATTATGTTTGAATCTGACTCCCCCTCACCGTGCAGACCCAGTGGTTCACTTCACTTGTGAAAACGTATCTCCCTGTCAAATACTGCCCGAGCCAAGTCAGCTGGTAACTGATGCATCTGTAAAAGTGTTTGCTCACCCAAACTCTTTGCTGAGGGCCCCAAATATACTTGTCAGCATCTTGTCACACATTTTGGGTCCTGGAGTAGACTCCTTCAATCACACAACAAAAATGTATAAAACACCACTTTCATAGCACGCCTCTATGGGTTGGAAGGAATAGTAACAATCATCTCTAATATTTGTTGAGCCCCTGTACCTGAGTACCGAATACCATGCCACATGATTTACTTGTATTATTTCCTTCGATCCTCACCATGCCTTTCAGTACCTTTTATTTTCCAGTGTTTAATAGTTTCATTTCTTTATTCCCTTACATAATATCTGATATACACTAAAATACTTGATAAATGATTTTGGAATACATATGTAAGTAAAGGAGTGGAGTGAAGGATAAGTCTCTTTTTCAACAGGATATTTGTTGGTAGATAGCATTCATTAGTCCGCAGCTCAGGAAGAAGTTTACAATCAGATTGTAAATACAAAATAAGCACAAATGAAGCTGAAAAAACTCTTGCAAAGCAATATAATATATAAATGAGCATTGATGGCAAAGGGCAGATAAGTAATCTAAGCGCCCAGGATACCAGGAGGGAATGAGAGCGGAGAGCCTGATAAGAACAGTCAGCAAAGGGTGCATGGAGAAGAGATTCAAGAGCAGTCAGATTTGCACAAAGCCTCATGGAAGTGGGAAAAATGACCAGTGACCACAGGTGTCTTGTTTCCTGGCTAACGCTTTACATCCCTGTGCATGCACGCTTGTGATCAATAACTCCTTAACTGTTGCTCTCACATAATTGGAAAACTGCAGGAGAACTCTGGGCCCACCTTTAAGGATGAGTCATGATGTGACAGCTCTATAGAAAGAGGACTTGAATTTCCTCCAAAAAACACTAGTGCTGACATTCAGCTGCCCAGCGTCAGCCTTTCAGTAAAAAACTCAATAACCTCTCGGGTATACTTCATGAAAGAGGAAACGTGAAGACTTTTTCTGACAGTTACTTAACCTCGTCAAGCCAGAGCTGCCTCATCAGTAAAACAGGAATGTCCTCTGTCTCTCAGAGGCGTTGTGAGGAGAAACTAAAATGACCAAAGCTTCGTACCTCCTCAGTGGGGAGTACTTCTGATTCTTTATTATCAGTTTCTAGAGAGATTTAAGATTTTTGAGATTAAGACATCAGTCTCTGTGTAATCCTATGAGTTATCAGGGGTTCTTGACCTCAGCACTGTTGACTTTTGGGGCTAGATCATTCTTTGCGATGGCAGCTGTCCTGTGCATTGTAGGATGGTTAGCAGCATCCCTGGCCTCCACCCACTAGATGCCAGTAGCACCTCCTTAGTCGTGGCAATCCAATGTGTCCAGATATTTCCAGTTGTCCCCTGAGAGGGGCAAAGTTGTTCCCAGTGGAGAACCACTCATCTATATTATTATAAAATGAGATACGTGTTACTCAGTCCCTTTCTTAGCCTTCATTGTAAAGGGTAATGTAGGGCATTTGTCATGTCTCCATAAATAGAGGCTAAATGTGCAAATTAATGAGGAGGTGGCTGGATCACTCAGGAAACTGAGACACTTTCATATCTAAACCGACTGAAAGTAAAGTTAGGACATCCTTCCACACTCCATGCTTGATGATAAGAAAAACAAATACCACACTCAAAGAAAGAACTAAAATGCAATGGGAGAGAGAGACATCCCGGACAAAGTCAAGTCTAACTGTGATGACAATAATAATGAGACGAATTAGACTGTATGTTCTCAAAGTAGACAATATATAGCATTTATCTTTGTCACCTAAATTACAACTGGCACCTAAGAAATGTCTTATTTCTGATAAAGAAACATCAAGGAAGTTGTCCAAGAGGTCCATTTAAAGAGGGTGGGGCCGGGGGCTTCTCTGGTGGAGCAGTGGTTGAGAGTCCGCCTGCCGATGCAGGGGACACGGGTTCGTGCCCCGGTCTGGGAAGATCCCACATGCCGCGGAGCGGCTGGGCCTGTGAGCCATGGCCGCTGAGCCTGCGCGTCCGGAGCCTGTGCTCCGCAACGGGAGAGGCCACAACAGTGAGAGGCCCGCGTACTGCAAGAAAAAAAAAAAAAAAAAGGGTGGGGCCGAAAGAAATGTCTCAGGCAAAGATTAGAGCACTCAGGAAAGTGGGGAAGACAGAACATGCATACTTAACTTTGGCTGCATCACCCCATGCAGTCTGTAACCCAGATATCTACAAAAATCATAAAGGTGGTAGGTACCATTACAAAAGGATATACTCTGTCTTCATATTTATGTAATGCTCATTAATACTTAATTCAGCATTTAGAAGATGATCAATACAATTTTGTTGAACAACACCAAAAATTTGATACACTGAAACCCCAGAACTCTAGAATAAGGGATTCTGTTGAAAATAAAGAGGTGGCACTTAACTCAGCATGTAGTAAACTGGCAGTATTCCCTACCATAAAAGGTGATCAAGGCTAAAACTATCAATAATATTAATCAGTTCAAGAATAGTACAGCCATTGACAGTGTGGTATGTAGATCATTCTGATCAAGGTTTGAACCTCACTCTGCTACTTCATAAGCATGTGACTGACCGTGGGCAAGTCATTTACCCCCTCCCGGATGTTTTCTCCTGGTATGTCAATGGGAGTAATTATACCTTTCTTAATGATGTCTTTGAGAGCTATGATAGCCATATATTATTTCATGTGCTCAGTTCCTTCTTTGGGAGGACAAATCCCTCTTTCCACCTCAAATGGAAGCTCTCATTCTCCTGGCTCTCCACAAGCCTCATTGGCCATCATCTTTAGTCTAGAGATGTGGACATAACCCAAGCCAGGTCCCAGGAACTTTCAAATAATAAGTATACATTTTGTAACTATAAAAATAAGTCCCAGCACTGTTAACATGGGCTCCAAAAAATGGACGTTATTATTTTGATTATTCCTAGAATGCTGGACTATAACATTTATACATTTAAGCACTTGACAAATATTTACTGAGCTCCAACTTAGTGTCTGGCACTATGTCATGTATTTTATAGCATTTCCATTAACTCCCAGGATAAGCACAAAAATAAGGAATCATTAACATCCCTATTATCCAAATGAAGAAATTAAGAACAGAAATGTTGATTAATTTTCACAGCTTCATCCAGCTGCTAGGTGATATAGCTGTGATTCAAACTCACATTTTTATGTATATATTATTATCATCGCTGATAATAATATAGGGTTCATCGCTGAACCCTTCAGAATAAAGTGCATATGTAATCCCTATTTACTCCTAAATACTTTAGTGTATATTTCCTAAGAACAAGGACCTTCTCTTACATATCCATAGTACAATTCATAAGGGTTTTTTTTCATAAGTTTTAATGTTGATACAATGCTGTTATGTAATGATGGTTAATATTCAAATTTCACCAACTATCCTAATAATCTCCTTTATAGACATTTTTTGGCCCAGAATCCCATGCAAGATCAAGCATTACCTGTAAGCGTCGTATCTTTTTGGTCTCCTTTCGACAGAGCATGTTTTTAAGTCGGTACATTTTTTAGTCCCAGAGCTAATAACTGACATGATACATCTAGTCTCTGGCTGTAGCCACAGTCCTCACACTAGAAAAATGGTCCTAGTCTCCTTTTCTGTAGGGAAGGAAAACCTACAATCTCTATTAAAAGCAAGACTTCAATTCTTCTTAAAAGTTACTGCCACTGACAAAGCAGCTGTCCCAGTGAGGAAGCAGCCTACTAAGGCAGTAGCCAGGAGAGTCGGGAGATTGGTACATACAGGGGGTTGAGCAAATAAATATAGTAAGAATTACAGGAAGCAGGCTTTCACTGTCATAGAAAGGCGTTACAAATAAGGAAAGGAAAAAAACAGAATGGATCCTTGGGGATCTTTGTGATTAGATACAAACTGAAGGCATTGGTGGGAACTCTCCATGGTGAAAAATGGACAGATAGATCGATAGATAGAAGATGTGTGTCTTCCTGTGTCTGCTGCTAGAACTTAGAAGCATTGGCACCCCAGTGGCAATAAGCACACCCTGTGCACAGACCATGGTTTGCAAATATTACTCTCCACTAAAAGGAACCATGACTCCTTAGAGAAATGGCTGATTCCAGGTCTAGGTCTGGGAAAGTACAGAATGAGCCTGAAACATCTAGTTGTCCAGAAAATAAGGAAGTGCTCAAAATATGGTGTCAAAGGAACACAGAAGTCGGCTTGAAAAGGCTCCTATAGCCAATCTGAGACATTTTGAGATTCAAGATAAGAAATTAAAGTAACTGTATATCACTGATTAATTAAAATAGGACTCTATGAGTCTCCAATGTTATAAAGAAATGAGTAATAAATAAGAAGAGAAAACTCTTTCTTACAGACAACCAGTAACTATACATAGCTCAGACAAAGCACATTTGGCATCCATCCTAACAATAGTTGATTCAGGCAGAAACCATTCAATAGATGTTAAAACCAGCAAATAAAAGTAATACAGAAAATGATATTTACAAAGTCTTAAAGTATATCTCTCAAAATACTTAGTAAACATGAAAGGAAAAATAGTAACTTACAGCGAAAGCCTAAGCAAAGCCATCTTCACCAAGTGACCAAAGTTAACATCCCCATAAAGAAACAAAGCAGTCTGAATAGTCTGTAGATAAGAAGGTTATAATGTATCAATATGAATTTTCAGAATTTGTTGTCTGTACTTTGGTTATGAAGTAATGCCTTTCTTTAAGAAAATATACACAAAAGTATCTAGGATTAATGAGGCACTCTGTCTGTAACTTACTCTCCAGTGATCCAGGAAAAAAAAATGTGCGTGCGTGTGTGTGTGTGTGTGTGACAGAATGAGGAAGAGAGAGACTGATAAAGTAAATGTTATAGAATGTTAACAATAACTGGGGAATCTGAATATAGGATATGTGAGGTAATCTCGCAAAAATTTTGTAAAGTTTCAGTTATCTCAGTTTTTGAAAAATTGAGATTGAGATTTTTTAAAAATTTAAGTTATTATATCTAAATGGTGGCATATTTTCTGAAATAAGACTACTCAATAAAGTAGTAAATCGTACTATAGCAATCATGTTTCTATCTGAATTATTTTTTTTAATAAATTTATTTATTTTATTTATTTTTATTTTTGGCTGCGTTGGGTCTTCATTACTGCGCACAGGCTTTTCTCTAGTTGTGGCGAGCGGGGGCTACTCTTCATTGTGGTGCACGGGCTTCTCATGGCAGTGGCTTCTCTCGTTGCGGAGCATGGCCTCTAGGCGCACGGACTTCAGTAGTTGTGGCGCACTGAATTAGTTCCTCCGTCGCATGTGGGATCCTCCCGTACCAGGGTTCAAACCCGTGTACCTGCATTGGCAGGCGGATTCTCAACCACTACGCCACCAGGGAAGCCTCTCTATCTTAATTATATAAAAAGTTTAGAATATCTCAAGCAAATGCATTATAGTAATAACAAAAAATAAAAAGAAAGACAGAGAGCCTATTTACTTTCAAGGTTTCCTTATTTAAAGACATGTGAGTTACAAAAAAATTTTCTAAAGACACTGCAAAAAACGTAGGTGTATTAAAGTGGTCATTTCTTTCTAACGATCCATAATATTTTAAAGCATGATAGTTGAGAGAAAAACGCATGTAAATGATATCACTTGCTCAAGGATATCATTCATTCTAAAAACTAAGTATTTTAGGGCTTCCCTAAAATACTTAGGGGCGCAGTGGTTGAGAGTCCGCCTGCCGATGCAGGGGACACGGGTTCGTGCCCCAATCCAGGGAGGATCCCACATGCCGCAGAGTGGCTGGGCCCGTGAGCCATGGCTGCTGAGCCTGCGCGTCCGGAGCCTGTGCTCCGCAACGGGAGAGGCCACGACAGTGAGAGGCCCACGTATCGCAAAAAAAAAAAAAAAAAAATGTATTTTATAACAGAGATGATGGGAAAACAGAAAATGCAGCCATTCTGAAATGGTTCTCCATTCCAGAAGCTTGCCAACTGACAAAACCCATCTGGGAAGCCTAGGAAATAAAATGTCTCCTCCAAATAAAGTAGGGTTTCTCAACCTTGGCACTATGGATATTTTGGACCAGATTATTTTTTTATGGGGCACTGTCCCATGCATCATAGAATGTTTAGCAGCATCCCTGGCCTTACCCACTCAGTGCTAGTAGAACCCGTTAAGCCATAATGATCAAAAATGTCTCCAGACATTGCCAAAGGGGCCCTGGATGGGTGTGTGTGTGTGTGTGTGAAATTCATCCCTGGTTAAAACCATTGGAGTAAACCCACAAATTGTTGTCCCATGTGTGAGATGTAACACTCTCCTCCCTTGGGAAGTTGTCTGTTCTTATATTCTGGAATGCTGTCCTGTGTGCTTCTAGAACATTTTAGATGTAATATAGAAAGAAAGAAAAAAAAAAGGACATCTAACCCAGAGAAAATAAAGGTAAGAGGTTCTGGCAAAGTTTCAGCTGAAGTTGCTGCTAATAGTGTCTTCTTATCAGAGTTGGGACTGTGAGATAAGGAAGAAGCTATAAATAATAATAACCACCTGCCTTTGTAAAGCATTAGACATCTTAAAAGTGATTTCCTGTGCACTGCTGCCTTGAATTCTCTTGGCAATTTTATGGAAGAGGCTATAATTCCTCTATTTTACAGATGAGACCAGTAAGGCTTCCCTAATTTTAAATCATATGCCAAATAAGAAACAAAACCAGGACTTGGTCCAGATTTTTGACTCCAGGTTCAGTGCCCTTCCCGCAGTGCTGAGCTGCCACGTGAGGTCAAACAGAGTTTGTTTTGTTTTGGTTTTTGTTGTTTGTTTGGGTTTTTTTTTGTTTTTTGTTTTTTTTTGCAGTTGGCAAGGAAAATCCTGAACCAGTTTACTGACTTGGTCTTGACAGAGAGCCTGGAAGTTCGTGCTCAGGACACTAGCAATGCAGCCTGATTGCTTCCCTTATCAGCAAGTGGTGACCTCTCAGAAATCCACAATGCTGCTTCCCAGAGCTCTGCAAGACCATCATTTTAGCCTTTAATCCACATTCTCCCCCATGCCCGACACACACACACAGAACTGCAGCTTCCAATGTGGTTTTTACTTCTCAATTTATCAGAAAAGCTTATAGCTGAAAATGGGAAGGCGAGGGGCCGGGGCGGGGGCGGTGCAGGGACTGAGTTCTAAAAGCCGGTGAGTGCCGATAGCAAGGATTAAATTATGTGCTCTTACCTCCTTTATGATCTTTCCCCCCTCCTTTCATTTATCTCTGTTGGATTTCTCAAGGCTGCCCTGTAAAAATAAGTTGTCAGCACTTGAGTCTGTGTGATGCTAAACTTATACCCTTAGCTATCTGGTTACCAATAATAACAGGAAAGGATATATACATATACATATGTGTGTTTTGAGTTTGCAGAAGTGTGACAGAGGTTCTGTAATGCTTGGACAGGAGCCTTATTCCTGTCTGCATGGTTTATTCCTGCTTCTCAGTGGTATTTAGAAGGTCTGTTTGGCTAAGGGTTTTATCCTCATGCAGTGGTATTTGAGTCTGACTGGCTGAGCTCTCACTGCCTGTCAAACCTCCTACCTCACTCCCTCTACCCTCAGATAAATCAAGTGATGCGATAAGCAAAGGGAGCCTTAATTGAGTCCCCCGCCCACAAACGTCCTTGTAAAAAGTGGCAGGCACTTTTCTCCAACTTCGACAATAGGGTGCCTGCAGTAAGGATGGATTTAGCCTGAACACATAGAATTTGGGAGTGTTATATGAACAACTGGAGGGGATTCTTTTTTTTTCTTTTCAGTTTTTTGGAAGAGTATTTGATGACTTAAAAGAAACCCATTTAACAAAACGGAATGCAATTTGATAGTGATTCAAAGCAAGCTGGGCCAATATAACGTATGGAGTGACTGGCTAAGCCAAATTATAACTTCGAAAGAGATAATATTTACTGTGAAACATAGGTCACTAAGTTAGCAACACAGCACTGTGAAGAAAAACATTGGCTATGACCTTGTCCTAAATAAGTAGGAATATAACATCCACTGTGTGTCAAAATTATAACTAAGTTCTCCTTATTACCCATCACATTCTCTCTCTCTGAAAACAAGCACTGTCCAAAGGGAAGAACATGAGATCTAACCTTGGCCAATGAATGTTCCATATCCTTAGCTAGAATGATTGGTTCAAGAGTGAGCACATGACCCAGTCTCAGCCAGTCAGAGTTCCTCCTCCAAATTATCTGAATCAAATCTGGTGGGAAAGACCCCTAAACTCTTGAGAGCTAGAAATAAGGAGATCCAGAGCTACTAACAAAACTGTTTTCCATGTGGAAGAAGCTTATCAGCATTTCTCCACAGCCTTCCTTTGAGTCTATGTGTTTCTATAATATCCCCCTAATAAATTCAGTTACCTATTTTACCTAAGCTAGTCTAAAGTTGGTTTCTTTTTTTCTTTTAATACATCTTTATGGGAGTATAATTGCTTTACAATACTGTGTTAGTTTCTGTTGTACAACAAAGTGAATCAGCCATATGCATACATATATCCCCATATCCCCTCCCTGTTGCATCTCCCTCCCACCCTCCCTATCCCACCCCTCTAGGTGGTCACAAAGCACTGAGATGATCTCCCTGTGCTATGCTGCTGCTTCCCACTAGCTAACTATTTTACATTTGGTAGTGTATATATGTCGATGCTACTCTCACTTCACCCCGGCTTCCCCCTGCCTCCCCCCACCATGTCCTCAAGTTCATTCTCTATGTCTACATCTTTATTCCTGCCCTGCCACTAGGTTCATCAGTACCTTTTTTTTTTTTTTTAGATTCCATATATATGCATTAACATACGATATTTGTTTTCCTCTTTCTGACTTACTTCACTCTGTATGACAGACTCTAGGTCCATCCACCTCACTACAAATAACTCAGTTTCATTTCTTTTTATGGCTGAATAATCTTCCATTGTATAGATGTACCACATCTTCTTTATCCATTCATCTGTCGATGGACACTTAGGTTGCTTCCATGTCCTGGCTATTGTAAATAGAGCTGCAATGAACATTTTGGTACATGACTCTTTTTGAATTATGGTTTTCTCAGGGTATATGCCCAGTAATGGGATTGTTGGGTCATATGGTAATTCTATTTGTAGTTTTTTAAGGAACCTCCATACTGTTCTTCATAGTGGTTGCATCAATTTACATTCCCACCAACGGTGCAGGAGGGTTCCCTTTTCTCCACACCCTCTCCAACATTTATTGTTTCTAGATTTTTGATAATGGCCATGCTGACCGGTGTGAGGTGATACTTCATTGTAGTTTTGATTTGCATTTCTCTAATAATTAGTGATGTTGAGCATCTTTTCATGTGCCTCTTGGCCATCTGTACGCCTTCTTTGGTGAAATGTCTATTTAGGTCTTCTGCCTATTTTTTAATTGTGTCATTTGTTTTTTTTTTTGATATTGAGCTCCATGAGGTGTTTGTATATTTGGGAGATTAATCCTTTGTCTGTTGTTTCATTTGCAAATAATTTCTCCCATTTTGAGGGTTGTCTTTTTGTCTTGTTTATGGTTTCCTTTGCTGTGCAAAAGCTTTGAAGTTTCATTAGGCCCCATTTGTTTATTTCTGTTTCTATTTTCATTACTCTAGGAGGTGGGCCAAAAAAGATCTTGCTGTGGTTTATGTCAAAGAGTGTTTTTCCTATGTTTTCCTCTAAGAGTTTTATAATGTCTGGTTTTTGATTTAGATCTTTAATCCATTTTGAGTTTATTTTTGTGTATGGTGTTAGGGAGTGTTCTAATTTCATTCTTTTACATGTAGCTGTCCAGTTTTTCCAGCACCACTTATTGAAGTGGCTGTCTTTTCTTCATTGTATGTTCTTGCCTCCTTTGTCGTAAATTAGGTGACTATACGTGCGTGGGTTTATCTCTGGGCTTTCTATCTGGTACCACTGATCTATATTTCTGTTTCTGTCACATGCTTCCAACATGCTTATCATTTTTTGACCCTTAAAATACTACTCTTGCTACATTCAACTGTAGGTGGCCCCTTACTGAAGTGACTCAATATCATTTTTTAATCTATTTTAAAATAGGGGATGTTGCAGAGGCTTAGAAAGGATGGTGAACAGGATCACCCAGCTGAACATCAGACTGTGAAGGAGTGACATCCACTAATTTGTAAAAGAGAAAACAGAGATGCAAGATTATTTTCATATAGCTTAGAAGATAGTGAATGACTGCATTCTTCATTATAAATGTTCATTCACCTATATTGACCATTGGCTTCCCAGTTATTCAATTCATCTGTCTCATTTGCAGTTTCTATCCTTAGCTCTCTCTGTTCACCTCTTATGCAGACAAGCACTTGAACAGCCCCTAGTTCCCTTCTTGGGGAAGTCTGAGAGGGCATGTGCCATGGACCAGTCCTAAAGGGTCCTCAGTCCTAAATGGTCTGTTCCCAGCAGGACCTGAGAAGAGAAGCAGAGAACCACTGTGGAAGAAGCCACCTGGGGAAATTATACAGTCTCCAAAACATCGCAGAGACAGGTCTGCCCCTCTGGAGACTTTGCTTGAAAGTACATTTCCAGAATGTCTGACTTCCTGGTATTCCCACGTATGGGCAAAATCACCTTCCCCAACCAGGGCTGATGGTTTTCTACTCCCCTGCTTAGCCTCCACCTGTGCAAATTACCATGAGACAACTATTGTCTGAAAAACGCCTTATTCTATTGGCCTGTTCAAATGTCAGATACTAAGGTGCTTACACCCTAGTTGACGTATTACCAAAGTGCCAACTTTACACTAGAGTAAAAAAGGGGTCCTGAAAATTGCCCAAATTTTCAATCTCACAGAACTAACCCATCCCAGAGGAGCATTTTCACTCCCATCTAAATGTTTTACACAACAGGCTTTAACAAAAACAAAAAAAAAGCTTGTGTCCAAGAAACTCACTTCATACAAATTCCTCTTTCTCTACCCACTCCTCCTCTCCTGTCCACTGTCCACCACCCTCCCTCCTCTGCATCACTCCCGCTGAAATCATTTCCATTGATTTTAGCCTCTCCTAAGCCTTTTTTTTTTTAGGAGTATATAAATTTGAGAGCTTAACTAAATGGAATATGTCCCATTAAATAAAGTCATCTCACTCTGTAAAAGTCAGCACAAAGTGACTCTCTAAGTCTGGCTCTCACCCACAGGGTTAAAGTGCCTGCTATTCAGGGGGAGCTTCGTGGAGGCTCCCCTGGAAGGCGAGCTCTGGAAGGTATTTTGGCGTGCTACATGCAAACGCAGCAGCCAACAGATCTCATCGTTTCTAAATGTCAGCCTTAGTATAATCCCTCTGACCCATTCCAAAGCTTATAGGTCACAGAACATTTTATCTGGCAGTGCCTTTTATACATATATTTTTTTTTCTTTTTTTTTTTTCTCCCAGGTTTAAAGTGTTATCCATTTTCGCTTCCATCCCCCTCCGAAGGAGACCTGGCTCTTCTATACGTATGGTGAGTAGAGCATCAAGGAATTCAAGCAAGTGATAAAAATATGTCTGCAGGGAAATGAATTTCTTTTTCTGAAATCAATCATGCGCTATTCACACAAGCAGAAGAATAGCCTGAAATACCCCTTATCTCACCGTCCCACTCCACTCAGGCATCCGTGCAAACACTTAGAGGCCAGAGATTTTCTCTCCTGGCCTTCCTTCTCCCACAGTGAAAGGGAAGGGAGGCCGAGATATGTGGACCACCGGGCCGAGGGGCGTGATTAGCCGGCAGTGATTGGCTGGCTGTCATCGGGATAGATAGCCGTAGCCAGATGGGTCCACTATTCTGAGCAGATAGTGTGCATAGCAATCAGCACCTTGGGAAGAAGAGGCATCCTCTTCCACACAGTTCAGAATAGAAATGAGACTATGTATTATTCCCACCTCCCCATATTGCCTCATTTTGATTTTGGTGCCCATGGCTTCTTGCCTCATGGAGAACAGGGGTACTGCTGTAACTGGCACTTTCAAAACCCATTTTATAATGGAGAGCAGTGATGTGGCCAAGCCAGGGTTCTTAACCACATCGTGGAAAGGCGAGCCTTGGCCATAATTCCTCAGTGTCATACTGAAGAGGGCTCTGAGCCAGGCTGCCTAGGGGCAATCCTGCTCTGCCACGTACTAGCTGAGTGACCCTGGGGAAATGCCCAAGCATCTCCAGCCTCAGACATTAATCGGGTTGTTGTTTGGATTAAATGACAGGTGCCTGTAAGCACTTAACCCAGCAGGTAACCCATGGTAGGAAGCGTTTTAAGTGTTAGGTGTGGAAAGGAGTTGAATCTAACAATGATTAGCGCTGCTTACAGAAAACCTGTTTCCAACCGCTAAAACTGTACATTTTCAATTGGGTAGTAGTTACTCGGTGCCAACCTCTAAGGACCTCATAGTACGTTAGAGGCTGAAACCTTCTTCCACGATGTCTTTGGGTGACAGTTGAAGACACAAATGGAGACACCAGGGCAGAGTAAATTGTTGTTGACTTATGTGGTCATACTATGGATGACCAAAACTTCAGGACTGCCCCCCTGAGATAACTTTCTATGTGAGTTTACTTGGAAAAAATGTTTTTTGAGATTAATTCTACCTTTTGTTTGATGCTTATGATTTCTACAGATTTCTAAGAAAAAAATATTTGCTTAAAATTAACTGTAGTAGGAATTCCCTGGAGGTCCAGTGGTTAGGACTTGGCCCTTTCACTTCTGGGACACGGGTTCAAGCCCTGGTTGGAGAACTAAGGTCCCTGCAAGCCACATGGCATAGCCAAAGAAACGCCCCCCAAAAACAAGCAACAAGAAAAACAGCACTGTAGAAAAATAAAGTGCGGTAGGGAAAAAAACAAACCAATTCCGCTCTTCACTGGACTCACACAATGACTACTGATAGTCTCATGTTTCAGGAATGAAATGAGAGGTATTTAATACTAAAAAGAATAAAATAGAACCTAAAGAGAATACAACTCATTTTGCCTTGTATTATGTAATCAATTAAAATTAAGGATTTTGACAGGTTAGGAATCAAGTGCCTAGTATAAGTTTGGGACTATGCTAGGCTCTGATCCACTATCATCTGAAATCCTCACATAACCCTAGAAAGTAGGTATTATGTTGCCCATGTTAGAGATAGAGAAACTCAGAGAGGTTGCCTGAAGTCACACAGCTGGTCTGTGACAAAATCAAGCTTTGAATCCAGATCTATCAGACCCTAAGGTCATTATCTGTCTGTATGTATTCTATCTTTCCATCCCCTAAGGAACAGTCATTTAAGACATCTTAGGTAATTAAGGTAGAATTTTAATAACTCGCAGGCTTGTAGAAGTGCAAAACAAAACACTGAGTTGTTAGATAAAGGGAAGGCTTCATTCAATCACGCAGGTCTGCATAACAGCATGGAGTTGGGTGTGCACATCTAAACCCAGAATGAAGCTCTGGGCCCAAACCTCCTACCTGCCAATCTGGATAAGAACCCAAAGCCCTGACCTGAAGGCACTGGTTATCATCATTCGTGTCTCTCCCAGCCCCGCTCATCGGGGGTGAGATTGAGAGTAGGTGGGGACTCAGAATTTGACAGCGCTTCCGTTAGTTTGCTCCTCCCAAACTCTCCCCACTCTTATATTACATCCTATTCTAATTATCTTCCTCCCTGTCCGAATAATCTTCCATTTATTTCAAAAGTCTATTTTTTATTAATCCTCCATCCATTTAATAGCTTTTTAATGCCCAGCCCCTTTCGGAGTCTTTTTACTTGAACCTTCCCCTGCTTTCCTCTGCTTTCTGCTCCAAGCAGCCCGGAAAACTTCACAAACAGGACTTCACTAGCCA
Organism: Grampus griseus; assembly: GCF_964374135.1. NCBI lineage: Eukaryota > Metazoa > Chordata > Mammalia > Artiodactyla > Delphinidae > Grampus > Grampus griseus. The sequence continues at coordinate 16,014,347 of NC_139018.1, read as the reverse complement.
AGCACGTCTATTTGGAATCACATCCTCCCCCCACTTTTAAAGTGCACTCAGGCTGACCTTGACTGGGTGGGTTTAGGGAGCCAGCAGAACAAGGACCTCAACACCTTCCAGAGTTGGTACCAGTGTCCCCACTGTGTACCAGTGAGGAACCTGGCCCTTGAGAGGTGGCACGGCTTGTCCAAGGTCACGAAGCTCGTAGAAGGCTGAGCTTGGGAGTAAACTAGGATCTAAACACTATGATCTAAAATCTTCAGAGTTCAAGCATCTAGAAAAAAAATCCAGGCTCTACACCACCTCACTGGTGAGCTGTATAAGTTCAGGAAAGTTAGTTACCAAAAAGTCACTGCTCACTTATTTACTGACTGTCTCTGCCCACCAGAATAGAAATCCCCATCAAAGAGACACTCTGCCTGTTCTTTCCTTTCCAGCCAGAACAAAGCTCAGCTCAGACTTGGTATTTAATAAATATTCATTGCCTGAGTGCAGACTTCTTTTCTGCCACTTTTTTCCCAAGGTAATTATGCCAAATATATTTGGTTTACTGTCCTTCTCCTGCATTGTGCCCCACTCCAGCATCCATCCATCCATCAATCATCATCCCCATCAAGAGTTTCTGGGTCTCTCAGGATTTTAGTAACAAAAGGATTTTTTGGATGAGCTAGCCACATATCCGGTGAGGTGCATAGTTATATTAATAAAAATATCAATAACATCCAACACTTAGAGGCATCGTGTAAGAGCTAAGCAGGTAATTCCCACCACAAAAATCTCCACATTAGAGATGATGTAATTAAGGCTTAGAAAGCATAAGAACTCGCCTGGGGTTGCACCGTGCCGGGCCAGGAGTTGTACCTGAAACTGATTGATTCTAGAGCCCTATCTCGACCATTAGACTAAGGGCTTGACAGACTAAGGGTGAAAATGTAAACCTTTTATGTGGAATACAATGCTCTTTCCAAGACCCTGCCTTGAATCCTATGTCATGCTCTCATCCATGGAATGAGATTGCAGAATTTCATGCAGTTCCTCTGGCTCCGAAAGCAAAGGCGTTTTGCCTCTTCATGAAGTGTATGGCCAGAGAAAGTGCCTCTAAAGTAGCTGACTGCTTGTATTCAGGCTGAACTGGAAACCTGGGGACTCAGACCATTCACAGGCAGAGTACACGAGCAGCGGGCGCTCCTCTGCTGCTGGCAGGTGCACGGCGGCAGCAGCAGTGATTCCTAAGGAGGAGTCAGAGGTCTTAGCCTTCTTTTCAATTAGATCATTCCAGGCCTGCCAGCTCTTGGTACCACTGCAGTTCAGACAGACGGTGCTTGTTTGTGGGCAGAATGCAAGAGCATCCGCACCAGGCACTCCTATCAGCTGCTCCATGTGAGGCCAGAAAATAACAACCCCCAGGCATCCTGTCACTTCAACAGGGCCTCTGGTTAGGCCACTGGACAGCTGGTGCAGACCTTGCTGTGTAGAATTCAGAGGCGAGCAGGAGAATCTCTGAAACCACTATTAATGTCCCCATAGTTCCAATCTAAGGAAGAAATGTCAGCTTCTCAGATCCCATTTCAGAAGAAATAGGGTTATGAGGCACTGCTTAGGATACCATTTCAGCTGCCATAACAGAGGCCAAGATGAGAGTGACTTTAACAGGGTAGCCTGTTCCTCTCTCATCCAAGAGTCCATACAGAGCAGTCCAGGGCTGTGTAGGGCTCCACAAGCTCAGGGAACGAGGTACCTTACAATATGATACTTTGGCATCTTCAACATGCAGATTCTTTTTACTCACGGTCCTAGATGGTTGCTCCCAGCTCTTTCCATCATGTTCATATTCCAGCCAGCAGAAATGGAGAGGAGGAGATGTTGAAGGGGAGGACATGTCTGTTTCTTTTAAAGCCTCAACAAAGAAACAGCACCCAGACCTACTGCTCACATGTTATTGGGCAGAACTTAGTTAAGCAGCCAAGTTCACCGTGGGAGTCTAGAAAATGGAGTCTTTTAGCTAGGAAGTCATGCAGTGGGGTAAATCTTAGGAATTCTATTACTAATGAAGGGGAAAATAGATATTGGAGGACACCAGCATTCTGTGATATGAACTTCCCTTTTAACCAACCAAATATTTATGCATACTCTTCCTCTCAGGCATGGAACACCCTCCCATCATTCCCAAGAGAGGCAACCTGAGGTAGCGCCCAGTTCCTGCATAAAGCTCAAATCTCGTAACTCTGGATTTTGTACAGCTCTCTCCATTATGTCAGTTATGGATGCCCATAATTTGAACTATCTGAAAGTCGATGCCCCTATAGCAACATGGTTGAGTGGGGTCAGGACAACAGCAATGAAAACTCCCATTCAGAAAAGGAATGAATGAAAACCATAGCAGCTCCTTGTCTATAGCAATTTTCACATCCTGCTGGGCAGTGAAACAGGTTCCTTGGATAGGCTATCTGGCAGCTCCTGGTTTTCTCAGAGAAACACCCTTGTCCATTATCCTCCGTGGCATCATGTGAAATGGTTACTGGAGGTCGTTTCTCTCTTGAGGGCTGCACAAATTAGCTATCTCTTTCCTGGTGGTACATATAAGAAAGTCTGGGGTTACTTTGAAGGCTGAATGATCACAGACTTTTGCAGACCTTGCAATTTCTTCGGAAATACTATTTCCTCAAAAACTTAAAGATGTATTTGCCTCCAGACACTTGTAATTGACTACAACCAAAAGTCTCATCTAGACCTACTTTTTGTGTATAAAAATGTGGTGCTTATTTATTGGCTTCTGTGCTCTGCCCAATCCCCTCTTTCCTCCTCTTTATGGTGACTTCCTAAAGGCCATCTGAAACAAAAGCCTCAGATGGGAAAACAGTGCCTATAATCAGATTCTGCAGCTGGGATGGCTCCCACTCTCTGGCCAGTAGTACTTACAGAGACACCTGAGGAAGGCTTGGGACCACTGTGTAATCTCCTGCTGTTGCTATTTCTTCATCCATTTGAGTTCTTTTTTTTTTTTTTTTTTTTTTTTTTTTTTGCGGTACGCAGGCCTCTCACTGTTGTGGCCTCTCCCGTTGCGGAGCACAGGCTCCGGACGCACAGGCTCAGCGGCCATGTCTCATGGGCCCAGCCGCTCCGCGGCATGTGGTATCTTCCCGGACCGGGGCACAAACCCGTGTCCCCTGCATTGGCAGGCGGACTCCCAACCACTGCACCACCAGGGAAGCCCTTGAGTTCATCTTTTTGGTGGCCCTTCAAATAGCAGAAGAAACATTTAACACACACCAACATCCTGAGTTTTTCCAACTGGTTTTGCTGGAGTCATGTGCTCTGTTGGCATGAGGTCTGCCTTCTGAGATGCTACAGGTTTTACCCAATGTTTTCCAATGCAGTTATGGCAACACCCCACGTCTAAACCCCAAATTCTAGATTAGTGAGAATACCAGTTCAGCTGCTCAAGCAAGAGCTAAGATAACAGCGGATTAAAGCAAATAGTTTATGTCTCTTTCTGGGATGGTCTGACCTTACATAGTCTGGGGCTGCTATAGCGGCTCTGTGATGTCAGGAGCCCAGGTTCTTTCTATCTACTTGCTTCCCATCCTCAGTGGGCTGTTCCCACCTTGTGGTCTAATGTGGCTGTTTCAGCTGCTGCTGCATTCCAACCACCAGAAAGCAATAAGGCCATGGAGGGTACAAGACCTTTATTTGGGAGTATAACATGGAATTCACATGACTCCCTTTTGCTCACACCCCAGTAAGCCAGGAATAAAGTATGCGACCACTGCTAGCTTATGAGACTAAGAAATGAGTCTTGAGTTAAATAAGAATGTATGCTAGGGGTCCATTACTAGAAGAGTAGAAGAAAGTTGCCGGCAGCCTGGACAGGCTCTTTTCAGGACTGATTGCCCCTAAAACTGGGTCAAGTTTAAGAAAGCTTTTGATTCAACTATCCAGCTACATGCCTAGAAACTGAGAAAGGGGGACAGAGCACGATGGAGCTGGGGAAGTCAGTATTTGCAATTCACGGTCTTTTTCTCCCCGCGAAAGTAGTTTGGAAATGAGTAGAACTCCACACAGAGAAAGCTCAACATCCCCAGCAAAAATAAGACACAATGTCTTGGAAACACATTGATTCTCCAACTCTAACAGATCTTGAAGGTAAAGATGTCAATTCTGGGATAGTGACGGGCTGAAGGTGGACTCGGTGTGTTAAAAAAAAATAATAACGGGACAGGGTAAATTCTGTTTCAATAAAAGTGAGCGTATCTTTATCAGAGTTGACAGAGATCATTAAAAAGTGAAAGCAGGAGCCCAATATATTGATGATACCTCTAGAATTTGGCCTTACAACCACAGGCTGTATTCAGTGAAGTATGTTTTTTCCTATCTCACGCAGTGAAATCCAATCTCATATAAGTTTTTATTTGTTCAAAGTGATAGATAAGCCTCCTAAAGTATGGTTTAAATCAATATTCTATTCCCCAAGCTAACTGAAACTGTGTGTTCGTCTAATGAATAGATGTACATGCAACTTTATAAACACACAGCTATAACAAAAAAAAATGGGAAGAGGTTACCCAGAACAAGACTTTACGTCACAGGATGTACTTGATTGTGTTTCTCATACTGAAATAAATAGTATATGAACACATCCCACATTGCCGAATAAAATATCTTATACTGAGTTCTGGCAGGCTGGCTTTATCAGCTAGCACAGAAACAGTAGTCCTGAGATTAAAAAGAAAATGATTCAAACAATAAAAATAATTGCTAACATATATCTATGTATACATATATACATAGATATGCTTAGTAACTCAGTTGATTCTTTTAATAATCCTAATGGTACTATTATTTTTCCCATTTACAAATTTTTAAAAAGAAAAAGACACAGAGATGGTAAGTAATTTGCCCAAGGTCACACAGCTGTTAGGTGGTGGAACCGGGCTTCAGATTAGTTAATCAAGAGATCCTGAACACTTTACCCAGCCAAAGGGGAGAATCTGGCTCCTAACAGAACTTAGTACTTAGTTATTTGGATTGCTGATAAATTAGAACAAATCAGGATACTTCAGTATTTAGGGCTTTCATGTGTTAGATACTGCAAAGAATCATTGACCGTTGGTGAGTCCACTATGTCCATCCTCCCTCACATTTCCAAGTTCCTCTGTCCTAAAACCGTACCCCGGTAGAAAACAGTAACCTTCAAGTAAATTGCCTCAAGGCAATGCCAAACCCTAATGTTGTTCAAATAATTCTTTTCTCGAAACCCCTCAAATACAGTTATGAGTATCGTCACTTATGGCTACAGGAATTCGCTAAGACATTTTTGGCACTGTAACTGATTGACTTAAAGTGTTTTGATATGCCCTTGGGGGTGGAGGTGAGAGGAAGCGGGTATTAAATAACCTCTAGTAACAGCCATACTGTTGTTTTCTATAATTTAAACTACAGAGTCATGTCCAAATCTCAAGGTCCCAGACACAAAACGTGATCATAATGGACAAGAGCAGGGGTCAGGGCCAGACAGCAATTGCGCCATTACAGGGCAAAAGTTGCCATAGACAGACATAAAATGATTGGGCATAGCTGCATTCTAATAAAACTTTATTTACAAATAAACAGGCATCAGGTGACCTTTGGCCCACAGACCAAGCATGATGGATACATCTTGTAACTGACATGAGCTCATCCTCCCAAAGATGGGAAAACTTGGGATTGCCCCTCCTGTATTCAAAATGCTCAGACATAGTGCAAGCTATGAAGGTAGTTGTGAGAGGGTGTCCCCTATATTCACAAAGTGAAAGCCATAATGCAAATTATAGAGATCATTCGTAATGGCATTTGCACAATCCTGCCATCCCCAACACTAACGCTTGGCACACCTTACTTCATTCTTCCAGGCCAAGTCCAAGGTCACCTCATCGCCTTTGCTCACCACCCATTCCCACCCTCAGGTGGCCTTTGCTGTGCCCTACAAACCATTTATGCATATGAGATTATAATTATCTGTTGACATATTTAGCTCCTGCCTGGACTATGTGATTCTGAGTGCTAGGAACCCTGCCTGGTACCCTTGTGTTCATAGCACCTAATCTAGAATCTGCTTACTGAGAGCATTAAGAAGCAGCACATGGTGAATCATGAGAGTGAGCTCAAAGAAAAACAACACGAAGAGGCATTTTACAAAGTGTACGCTAAAATTGAAAAGAAATAAGCTTTTGAATCTGAGTCATGAAGAGGATGGTGGGACAGTGACAGATGGGGAATCTGAAAGGGAACGGGTGACAAATGGGCGGGGGGGGGTTGACTTGTTGATTGCACGCGTCATGGGGCAGTCAGGTCCAACTGCGCTGGAAGCATTAGGAGCCCAAAGACCGAAGTTCAGAGGGACAGGACTGGAGATGACTGTTGAGGAGTCGTCTACAGGAAGGCAGTTAGAGAAACATGAGCCAGGGAAACGTTTCCAAGGACAAGAGTGAGGAGCAGAACAGGACTCTTCTGACTCCTGCCTTGTTCCCCAGGTCAGCAGGGTTAAACCTGCAGTCTTCATCAACATCAGCTCCGTCAGATCAAACGCCAAGCTAATTTGCTAACACTATTAAATACATAAAGCCATCAGAAGGAATTTAATGCTTATCAGATATGCTTACTCCCTAATAAACCCTCATCTACCCCTTAGTTCAGCCTAATGATCAAAATGGATTCAGAAAATGAATATGTAATGAAGATCCCTTCCATCTATTTCCATGAAAGAATTAGAGGGGGATTTAGATAGAAAAGGGGGGTGGCATTTAAGGGGACATTTAGCTGCTTCATTGATTTCTGTTCCATTTTGGAGCATGTGACGCACGGCTGAGGTTTGTCAACCTTTCATTAGCCTGGGTAATTCATCATAGTTAAATATCAGATATTTAGACTACAAATGCATTCCCACCATTTAGCATGCATCCAATATCCTTTAATTTACAAAGGGAATCACTGAGTGCCAGCCAAATAAAGGACACAGTTTATTCATCAGAGGGAGCCCTGCAGAGGGAGAGATTAGCATGGAGCTCAATATCCGCCCAGAGGGCCCTCACTGTCCTGTGCACTAATACCAGCCGTCATCACCCTCACCTGCTTTCTGTAAATCAACAAAAGTCTGTCTCTCATCTACAATTACCTCTCTGTCTTCCCCCACCCTGTTGAGGTGATGGCAAAGAATCCTGTGGCTGGAAGGGATGTTGGCAATCACCTTGTCCAAGCCCCCAACACCCCACACTTTTCAAATGCAAACCTTGATGACATCCCAGTGGCTGCCACTGGGATACCCCCAGTCCTTCCAGCCTCCTGGGGTGACCCTTTCACTAATATTTAGGTAAAAATAGTAAGGTCCTGTGTCCGTCAGCACTCTATGCAGTGCCCTCCCATGGATTCTGCTGGGTTCCTGGAAATGCTCACTCTGAGTTTCTGTCCTCCAGAAATGGGTCTTATTTGGGCCTTTCCACCTATAGATGTTTTGTCTCTTCTTTACATCAAGCCCAATGTGGACCACAGCCTCTTTCCTGTGATTGCCAAAGAACCACTAACATAAAACTACTCACATATTCATTCACTCAGTACAAATCAGGTCACCTACTGGGTGCCAGACACTGTAGCAGGCACCAAGTACACAGGGGCGAGTGACACGGCCGTGGTCTCTGTTTTTGCAGAGTGCACAGTCGAATGGCAGAGACAGCCATGAAGCAAGGATACACAGTGAGAACGATCATGAAACGACTAACGATGGCAAAAGCAAGAAAGGACAAAAGGGGAGCGTCACACCAGGAGCTGCTCTTAGGCTGGACAGTTAAAGCCTCACAGAAGATCAGACAGTTAGGTTGAGATCTGGAGGCTAAGAAGGACCCCCTTCCCCCGGCAAAGTGTGTGTGTGTGAATGCAGAGTGGGAGGGTGTTTGGGGATGAGAAGGAAAGAGTCTGAGAACTGAGAAGTGGCCCAAGTGACGGGAGCACAGTGAGAAAGGGAGTGCAGGAGGCAGGATGTGCTCAGGAAGGACTGTAAGCAGGGCAGGACTTGAAATAATTTTATTTATCTATCTATCTATCTATTTATTTATTTATTTTAATTTTAGTAATTTTTGTGGATTTTTCCATTGTGGGTTTTTTTTAAATTGAAGTATAGTTGATTTACAATGTTGTGTGAGTTTCTGGTGTACAGCAAAGTGATTCAGTTTTATATATATATTATACATAATAATATATATTATTATACACATATATTCTTTCACAGATTCTTTTCCATTTTAGGTTATTACAAGATGTTGAGAATAGCTCCCTGTGCTATCCAGTAGGACCTTGTTGTTTATGTAGGAGTGATTTTGTAACAGGGAAGAGCTAAATCGGACTCCACCTTGGATCTTTTTCTGTGACCTTAACCTTGCTTTTCACTGCTTCTGTTATGATAGTCATACATAATGGCCTGCCTCAGGGAACCCTGCCCACCTGTGAATGGCTGCAAGAAAAAGGAAACTAACACCTCCCCTCACCGAGGCTGGTCCTTCCAGGAGCTGTCTTGCAAGACTGATGGCCCTTTCACTTTTCTTCCTCACCGCCTCCCCCTCTCTGATTCTATAAAAGAAACTGGCATCCAGACCCAGATAAGATGGTTTTTCAGAGACACTAGTCTGCCATCTTCTCGGTCTGCCAGATTTCCAAATAAGTCCTATTCTTTGCCTCAACACCTCGTCTCTGGTTCATTGCCCTGTTGCGCGGCGAGCAGACCGACCTTGGACTCCGTAATAATTTTAATTTTAAAATCTGCCCGCTTAACCTAGAGGATCGTGGATTGAGGTGGACACGTCATGCATAGCATTGACTTTTACTTGAGGTTTGACTTACCTTAGGAGGATGAGATCACCCCACAGGATCTGAAAGCAGACTCTTCCGCTTCTCACTCTTTCCCAGCCTCTCCTCCACACCAGCCACCCCTGGCCAAGTCCTCCCCGGGTCAGCCTCCAGCTTGATTATTTCCTTTCTGTCTCCTCAAATCTCTCCTTTCCCTCTTCTCTATCCTCAGCCTCCTTTCTCTCAGGCTTGCCTCAGAAACTCAACATTTTTTTTTTTTTATGCAGAGAGATTCAACTCTCTCAACTTCTCAGTCTAGACCCTCCCTAGGGGTGAGGATAGACTCAACTTCCAGACTCAAGGAAGCTCATCCAAGTCTAATCTCATTTCTCCTGAGATTATTTTCCCACATGCTTTGTGTGTCCATTATCCACGTCACGGCGATGCTGTGTAACAAGGATGCTGCCCTGCGTGGGTGATGGAAGCAAACGCTAATTTCTAGTAAAATTGTGTTACACTGAAAAAAAAAAAACAGTGACAAACAACAATAAATGTCTGTTGCTGACACACCGGGGGTATTCAGCTCAGCAGCTCTAATGATCTCGGCTGAGCCCACTCACACATCTGGGGGTTCTAGGATGGCGTCTGCTAGAATGGCAGAGGGTAAATGTAAGCAGAAACGCACAAGCACTTTCTCACCCTCTGCTTACATCCAACACTGTAATACCCATTGACCAAAGCATGCCATGTGACAGAGCCCAGAATCAGAGATGAGGGAATTATAATATGACATGACAAAGAATCTAGATGGGGGTATAAGGGACTGGGGCGTTTAATGCCAGCAATCTACTATACCTTAGTTTAGGCAGAAGAGGTTATGGTCAATTAGGGGTTTTCTTCTTTCATTCCTGCATAATTGAACTCAAGGAGTTAAAGTGACTGGCCCCAGGGCACACACCTTGGTTAGGACAGCCAGAATCCAGATCTCCAGCCAATCCAGGGCCCTTTCCATTCCACTATGCTAGTTCCCTAAAAGCCACCAACCACATAAGCCCACGTTTTCCTGTGCCCCCAGTAGGCCTGATATGAAATAGCTAAAAATTCTTGTAACCAAGCTGAGGGGTCACATGGCATACTTATGAGTAGAGGGAATGCACCTCTAAATTTAAGTCTGTGCTACCACCTTGTCAGAGTATTTTAAATAGCTCAATAATTATAAATTGTTGACCTAATTTTACTTCCCTGGGAGATCATGATGCAGGCTTGAAAAACCCGAAGTTATTACACCTACCCAGAGTCCCCATAAGGATAACCCTTCTACATTTTCTCTAAGTACACATACATCTTTCCTACTTATGCTCAACAAATCAGGGTAAGCCGATTTTTCTGCATTTCATGATAAAAATCCTCCCCTACTCCCCAATCTGTTTAGCCAGATGCATTGGATACTAGGAACCTGATGGCAATTCTTTATAGATTTTACTTCTTTTGTTTCCTCCTGACTTATCTCTACTTTAAATCAGTGGCTCTTAAATGAGAGGACTATCTTGAGACGTTTTTGATTGTGTCATCTTGGGGGGTTCTACTGGAGTATGGTGAGTAGAGGTTAAAGATGCTGCTAAACATACTACAGCGCACAAGGCAGCCTCCACAGCAAAGACTATTCAGTCCAAAACGTCAGTAGTGCTGATGTGAGAAATCCTGCTTTAAATAAATAAGACATCAGTGCATGGATTGCTGACACTAACAAACTGGTAACACAACATCTTTTTTTTAATTAAGACAATTTACCCTGGGAATAGTGCTTTACTTAAACAATAGAAATAGTAACAAACCATAAACATTGGCCCCAAATTTCATCTTTCTTTTGTCTAGTTCATCTCCTCCCTTTAAGTCACACAATAGTCCCAGGAGGCAGAAGGGTGCGGGGAGCATGAGGGAGGCTAGACAGACCTGCCATTGAATCCCAGCTGTGCCCCAATGACTAGCTGGATGGCAGTGGTCAAATTTACTTATGCCCCCTCTGCCGCAGTTTCCCTTTTGGAAAAATGGGAATACGGCCAACTACCTCACAGGGTTATTGTGGGGATTAATTTAGAGGATCTATATAAACTCTCTGGCCCAGAGTAAGCATTCAGTAATTGCCAATTCCCACTCATTCGTATGAAAACTCCTCTTGATTTCAAATCTGGGTCTTATACCTGGTCCTTTGGGACAAACCAGACTCTACAAAGAGCCAGCAAGTACCTAATGAGAGAAAAATTTCTGGCTCATACTTTCCATTCCCAAGGGATCAGGCTAGTTCAGATGGAGTTTCCAGGAGCATCTGAACTGATCTCGGCACACTTGTTACTAATAAGTTTGGGTGCTTGTGTATTCACATCACTTGCACATTAACCAGCTGAGAAGTCCAGTGACCCTTTGAGGAACAGAGGTCTCAAGAATGGTTAAGTGCAAGTCTGAAAACAAGAAGCTGGAAGCAGATATATTCTAACACAGCTACAGTTTGTGATGCATTCTGGAAAATGACTGAGAATGTAGTCCTAGGGCAGAAGCCACTGAGCTAATATTGGTGAGTTTAGATCAGAAGCAGGCTCACTCCTATTCTTCCCAGGGCCTCTTCAGGCTTCAGTGAAAATATAAAAGTCCTTTAAATGTAGCCTCTCCAAAATTAGTCTTCTTCCAAATAGACACAGTTGAAGAGGTGATGTGATATTGGTTAGTAGCATCTTGGGTGTGAAATTCAAAAGCCTCTTCCTTGGTTTTAGTAGGAATGTGTACTGATGTATGATTTCAGAACTATTCATAAAATTCCAATTGTTTTTGCAAACCAAAGTGTGGCAAAATGTATCACACTGTGATGTATGCAAGCCCTTTGACCCAGCAAGTCTACTCCTAAGTATCTCTCTTGCTAAAATACTCATGTAGATATGCAAGGATATACCCACAAGAATATTCACTTGTAACATTATTTGTGATGGAAAATTGGAGGTAACTTGAGTACCCATCAGTGGTAAATATGGCTAACCAAATGATGGCCCATCCATTCAATAGAATACTAAATTTAAAAAACAGTGAGGTAGCTCTATTTGTATACATGTACTCGGGAGAATGGTTATAAAATAGTGTTGCATCCAGAAAACAAATTTTAGAACAACAATATATACTGTATAATCCCATTTTTGCTTTTTTTAAAAATGTAGAGAGAATTGTATCTATAGAAAATTCTAGGAGGCCACAAACAAGCACTATAAAATTTAACAGTGGCCAAAACTGATAAGTGATTTAGAGAAGTAAGGAGCTTATAGAGACAGACCTTCTTTTCTATATTTCTATATTGTTCATTTTCACAGTAATGATATATTATTGCATAATTTAAAATAACTTCCCTCTTTCTTTTCATTTTACACACATGTATACCCCCCCCCCCACACACACACACAATAGATATAGTAGTTCATAGATATAATAGATAGACATTTACTGGATCTTTAAATCAGCCAAAATTACGTCAGAAAAACAGAAACCATTTTAAGTATTCCAAAAATTAATGGTTTTAATATAGGAAATTTGGGCTTACCTAGCAGATGGAAGAGCTTGGGAACAAAGGTCATGGAAGCCACACTGGCAATCTCAGCCTGAAGCACCAAAATTCTCAAGAGCTCACTGAGAAGCCTCTAGAATATTTAACATTTTCTGGAAATCTCCCACCAAGTTTTTCAGTCTACAGCAGCACAGAGGGTTGCTCTCAAGACCTTACTGCAAAGTTCCCATATAATCCCATATATTTGGGCTGCAACTGCCATAGAATCATAATGGCCTATCCTTATTTTATTTTATTTCTGTCTTACATATCTTGTATGAGTTCCTTTCATTGGCAAACTCAATCCCAGAACCATACAATGAAGGGAAATGCAGTTCTCAGCTTTTCTTCTATGGTACAGAAGAAAGAGATGGTGGTGATTCTCGGTTGACAACAGTTAGACCAATGGCATTTTTCACAGAACTATTAAAAACCATCCAAAAATTTGTATTAAACCACAAAAGAATCCAAATAGCCAAAGCAATGTTGAAAAAGAGCAAACTTGAGGCATAGCACATCTTAATTTCAAACTATATTATAAAGCTTCAGTTATCAAAACTGTATGGTACTGGCATAAAAATAGACACATAGACCAATGGTACAGAATTAAAAGCCCAGAAATAAACCCACACATATACGATTAACTAATATTTGACAAGGAAGCCAAGAACCCTCAACGGGAAAAGGATAGTCTCTTCAATAAATGGTGCCGGGAAAAGTAAATAATCACATGCAAAGAGATGAATTTGGACCTATCTTACACCACACACAAAAAATTAACTCAAAATGGACTAAAGACTCAATTTTTAAACCTGAAGCTATAAAACTCCTAGAAGAAAACGCAGGGAAAAATCTTCTTCTCATTGGTCTTGGCAATGATTTTTTGGATATGAAATGTAAAGCACAAGCAACAAACAAGCAAACAAAAACAAGTAAAATTACATCAAACTAAAAAGCTTCTGCACAGCAAAAGAAATGATCAACAAAATGAAAAGGCAACCTACAGAATAGGAAAAATATATATATCAGATAAGGAGATAATATCCAAAATATATAAGTAAATAATCAATAGCAAAACAAATAGTCCAATTAAAAATGGACAAAGAACGTGAATAGGCATTTTTCCAAAGAAGATATACAAATGACCAACAGTTATATAAAAATATATTCAACATCGCTAATCTTCAGGGAAATGCAAATCAAAATCACAATGAGATCACCTCACATCTGTCAGAATAGTTATCATCAAGATAACAACAAATAACAAGTGTTGGTGAGGATGTGGAGAAAGGAGAACACACGTGCACTGTTGGTAGAAACATATATTGGTGCAGCCACTATGAAAAACAGTGTAGAGTTTCCTTAAAAAACTAAAAGTAGAACTGCTGTATGATCCAGCAATTCTACTTCTGGATATATTTCTGAAAGAAATGAAATTACTGTCTCAATGAAAGCAGATAACCAGGCACAGTCCACACCTTTGGTCCCTCAGCAACCCATACCAGCACGTTGATCGATGTTTAACTTTTGAATAAAGGCAATAACAACAGCATGCTTCTGCCTTACAACTATTCCTTGTAAAATTAAAGATGTACTCACTCTTTCACCCAAAGGGAAGACACGTATCCTATATGTTAATTTACCCTTGTCTATGTATTGTTTGTTCCCTTTCTAGTTTAGTCACAATCCCTTGTTGATGTCTCATAACTTAAATAACCAAATATAAGTTAATTACAATTAAGCCACTTTATACTTTATTTTAAGGCAGTGAGAAAATAGAAAAATAAATAATTGTAACAAATAATAAAACATGTAAATATATCAAAGCAAGTAAGTAGCAAGCAACTAAGAAAATATGTTAAACTACCACAGTCCTTATTTCTGCAATTGGTCACATAGTTATAGTTGGGTGTTGTAACTTACTTCTTTCACTGTCCATTCTACATTCCCTTTGACCTCACTCGGTACCTCAACTAGTCGTGGTGCTTTGCCTGTCAGGGTGATTCAAGACTCTATTAATGAAGGATCTGTGCCTGTATTAGGTTACTATAGTTTTCCATTAATTAAAAAAACTTAAGTAGTTTTAGGTTCACAGCAAAATTGAGAGGAAGGTACAAAGTTTTCCCATATATCCCCAACCCCCATAATATTCATAGCTTCCCCCATTATCAACATGCTTCACCAGAGTGGTACAGTTCTTACAATTGATGAACCTACATTGACACATTATAATTATCCAAAATCCATAGGTTACATTACAGTTCACTCTGGGTGTTCCATTACATAGTGGCAACACTAATTTTACTTGGTAGTCAGAATCACCATCTCAGCAAGTTCAGAGTAGTAATCCCTTCTTGCTGGTTGGTTCAGTAGCATAAGTAGCCCAAGGGCCAGGTGGCAGTCTCAATTTCCAGTTCAGTGGAACTTTTGTCACACATCTGGAAAAAGAGGTCCCCTTTTGGGAACCAAGACCACCAAAGCGGCAGAGCCAAAGTTGCAGGAATGGAAGCCAAATGTTTTTATTGGATCATTAGGGAGAACAGTGATGGAAGCCAGTACCAGTTCTTCCCTTTAGCTCCCAGACTCATGTATTCTGGCTATGGAAGAAAAGACATTATATATTATACACAGTGTTATAACTAAGTGTTCAACTGGCCACCATATTGCTATATTAGGCCAACTTCTTTGGGATAATGAAACATGTGTAAGACCAATGAATTCCATGGGTATGAACCCATTGCCATACTTCTTTCATTCTAAACTGATTTCCTGGTCAGAAAAGATGCTATGTAGAAGATCATCATGACAAATGAGGCATTTCAAAAATTCACACGTGGTAGTGCTGGCAGAAGCATCCTAGGGAGGACAAATTGCTGCTATTTCCAAGAAATGGAGCCACGTCAGTTCAGGTTTAGTCTCTGTTGTTGACAGGTTGGGCACTCATGTTGTGTTGCCACCTGATTGTTGAAAGCCTCTTCTTCCATAATTGTCCTTTGGTTGGCATTCACATGGTCACAAATATATTCACACTCTGTGCCCGTTCTGAGAGGTCCATCCACATATCTCATCCCCCAGAACTCCTTGTCATCCGTGTTCCAACCTTGTTTGCTCCAAGTCCTTGACCACCAGCCAGACCATCACCCACAGCCCAGGAATCACTATAGTTGCATATTGCTGGTCACCTCTCCTTCCAGGCAAAGTGAATAGCCAGGTGCATGGCTCAAAGTCCTACCCGCTGGAAGGAATTCCTTTTCATACTATTTTTTAGGGATACTCTTTAGACTAAGAGTCTAAAGTGCAACCATGTACTTTTGAATGATGCTAGCGTATCATGCTGTTTGCCTATCCAACGGTCATTCCATACTTCTTTCTTGCTAACATAAACACAATATTGTTCAAATAATAGTATTTTCAAGAAGGTAGACTCAGTCCCAGTGTAAGAATCGTAACTGGTGTAAACCCATCCAGGTAAACCCAATCTATATGCTAGTGATTGATTCAGAGGTGGTCACATGACCTAGTTCTGGGCAAGGGGACCTGACAGGAAGTTTAGGACTTTTAGAAGTGATTCTTTCCTCCTGATAACTAGAAAGACACGGGAGAAAGTGTCTCCTTTATATGTCTCTTTGGATATCACAGTGTGAAGTAGTGATTTTGGAACTATGGTTTAGAGCCATGAGAAGAAAGACAAGAGGGTAGAAAAAAGCTGTCCAGAGCCCAGTTGGCATCCAGCTGCTGAATTAACCATGCCTACACCTGCCTCCCTGTTAGATAAGTGATATTTTAAGTCGATTTAGTCAGGTATTCTGCTGCAATTGAACTGATCCCAGTTTAAAAATAATGTTTTACATGTTCTATTTACAAGTCCTATTACCTTGTCATGAGGGATTTATATAAACATATGGTTAGCAGCTTTGCATAATTCGAACACCTTTTTGGACAATAGGTATGAGAATGAAAGAGTAGAGGAGAAAAGAAACAAAAAAAAAATTGGGGGTGAATATTTTCCCCAGGGATTAGAAAGACTAGAAGGTCACCCAGTCCATATCCCCAAATACACACACACACACACACACACACACACACACACACACACACACACACCCCTTTACATCTCAGCTCCAGGTAGAACATGGCAAGAATGGGTTTCGGTAGCTTTGGAACCAGGTATGAGGCAAGGCTGAGGGCCAGGATGAAAAAAATGAACTGAGCAATGTGGGCAGAACCCATGCAGGCAGGCATTCAGGCCGGTCAGAGGTTTGGACTGCGTGATTTACATGAAAAAATAAAGCCTCAGTAGGAGCCCTGGATCAGCTCCACGCGGTGGTTACGGGTTAAACAAGGATACTAGGAAAGGCAGCTGTCAGATTCAGTAGCAATTCTCCCTCTCCTGAGCTTTACAGTCTGCGCATATGGAAGAGATAACAGATGATGCCTGCTACTGGGAATTTTATTTTTGCACAACTCCTATATCACATTCCCCCCAAATGAACTGATGAATACAGTTGTACAGTTTATGAATTTATCTTCCTCAAATGAAATCAATATGTTTTCTGCAAAGGACTTTGCCTCGCGTTCGCCGGTGAACATTTGTGTCCTGCTGGGCAGTGAGGACAGAGGAGCCTCAGTCGCGGGCAGTGAACGATCTCTGCTGCCATCTTCCGATGCTGAGAGCGAGGGACACACAGAGGCAGTAAAAGCAAAATGAAGCACACGCCCCTTTGCTCTAGTAAGTTAAGATGCCCTGGGGAAAGGCTGGAACTGGAGGCAAGTCGGTCGCCTTGGAAGTAAAGAAACAATTTCTCAGTCCCTGCAGCACCTACCCCATCCCATTCCAACCTGTCTGGTTGGCCCGGGCAGAATTATCCTAGGTTTCTCTGTGGTGAGTGACTCGACAGAACCCAGTTTTAAACTCTGTGCCACTGGGAAGTATTGATCTCTCCAAGTGGTTTATAACTCAACTTAACAGGAATGGAAGCTTCACTTTTTTATTGTTCATAGAAAAAAAAAAGGCAGTTTTGGCTCACTGCCCCCAGACGGTGAAAGGGATGAGAGCCATTACAACCAGGACATTATTATTCATGTGTTCCCAAATGCCCCTTCAGGCTGTGCAATCTGGAGACATATATCCCATATCACATTAAGCATTTTTCTTAAATCTTTTGTACAGCTGACCTTCCTTCCCTCCAAAAGGGAATCATTCCAAAGGCTAAACGTTTTCGCTTGTGAGAACAGTTCCCAGCTCTGTTCCCATATAAGGTTTCCCGTTGCTTATTTCATTTCGCCCCCTTTGCTCTGAATTGCTGGCACTTCTCAGCTTTCCCAGTTAACAGTTGCTTGGAAAAACTATGCACATTTTATGATCTCAATTTCAAACCATAAGGCAGGGCTTCCATCACATTAATCACTTTGAATTCTTCCTCTAATGCTAACATTTTCCTAGTCTTCACTTATCTTATAGAGCTGAGCTTGGAGTTTTAGGGGCTTTCGCATCAATACGACATGGAGAAGGCCAGTGGCTTTCCAGGGCTGATTTTCAGCCTTCTCTGCAGCTGTAGTTCTAATCATAGGCAGAGAGGCTCATCTCATGCTGGTCAGTTGCCACAGGGTGCTGGCCTGACCCGCTCTTTCTGTGGCGTGTCATTGGACCACTTTAATATAAAGCCTATGACTATTGTTCCTTTCATTGGTCTCTTTCTCTTCTTCCCATATGGAGAGGTGTTCGGCTCTGTGCTCTTGGCCTCAGCAGAAGAATGAGGTAGGCGTACCATGGACGTCCTGGCTCTGGTGTCCAAATCCTCAAGCCTCAGAGAGGTGAGTAAGTGGAGGCATAGCAAAGACGTTAAAAAGATCCGAAGGGACAATGCTTTCCCTGAAAACAGGACATTGAGAGGAGCAATGGGGAAGGAAGGGGGTGGAAGATGGAAGGATTTACACATTACTTGCTGACACCAAAGAAGGAAGGCTGTAGGTGTCAGAACAGCACTGCCTCCATGATGTCACTAAGCAGACAAGAGCTCTGGTGGTGTCACCACATGTAAACCTCTATGGAAAGATGAAAAATGAACAGAATTCCCTCCCCAATGGATGGAACTACCTAAGCCCCCAGAATTTTCACATGAAACCAGGGGGAAGTGGACCGTAGGTCTCCTCTTAAGTTTCTCATGAGCTCAGTGAGATAGGAACTTGAGATCGAAGTTGAGTGGTAGACAGTAAAGACCGTAGGCTGGCATAGGGCTGATGACCACCCCCTGCCCCAGCAAATATTTGTTAAACACATCTTCCAGAATAAATGCAAGCAGGCCTGCCCTGGTCAATTTTATGTTGCTGTGAAAATTCAATGAAATAATACATCTAAAATCATTTTGCACCTCTAAAACCCTTCACAACTGTAAGGAAGCCGCACTTTCATTCCCTTCTAGATTTTTAGCCTCCACTGTTAGTGGTGAAAATTGATTACCTATTAAGTGCTGAGTGAGAAGGTTAGCCACTTGGCTTGCACACAGAAAGCCCTGTTCCTGTCATACCTTAAATAATCATAGGCAGATATTTCTGCTGCTGGCTGCCTTCTTCTGTCCATTCTAGCCTAGGGTGCCAAATCCTTCCTTCAATATATTGGATCCGAGATCCTGCAATGTCAGGTCTGATCAAGAGAATGTCAGGTTGAAGGAAAAGAAAGTGTCTCTGTCTTTCTCCACAGCTCCTGGTGACTGTGCTGTCCTATAATAGCAAATAATTCTTTTTTTTTTTAAGGAGCCCTAGCAAATAATTTTTATGAAATCCAAATACATTATATTATAGCACCATGTTATGGTGGATCCTCTTAGTGGTTTCCTTGATAACAGTAATTTGTTTCCAAACACATAAATGGGGTAAAAATGGGTGGTAAAGAATATTAGGGGTGTGTCACTTGCCTTAATTGGATGGTTCCTTGCACAGAGATGTCAAGTGAATAACTCAATAAAAACAGAATGTTCTCTGGCTTTATACAGTAAAACTTTTAGACATAGAATAAACAAGTTGGAAGAGACTCCTATGCATATTTGGTGTAGTCCTTTTTTTTTTTCCAATCAGGTGAGAATGATCTAAAATGGATATTTCTTATTTAAAGACATCCAGGAGTTGAAATGTTAACCCATCAATTACTGGTTCACTCTTGGAGTTTAAAGTCAGGCAAACATAATTTTAGCACATACTTTGTATAAGAAACTGATTGGTTGTTTGCTAAATTATTTAGGCCAATACTGAAATACATAAAACACAACCTCTGAAGTCTGGCTGAGAAGAGAAGGCATGTAAGCACAGACACATAGACACAGACACCATTGTGCAATCCACAACGAGGAATATACTACAATTCTGCATAGAACAGTCTAATAACACATAGGGACTAGAGAAAAACATGAAAGGAAATTTTATGCAGGGCTTAGAGGTTAGAAGAGTGGGGAAAAATGAAGACAAGGCTCAGAATAAAAATGGAGTGCCCTCATCTCACTGAGAAGATGGAAGAAGATAATATTTATTCAGTGTTAGTTGGATACTACACCCTGTGATGAAGGGTATACATACATTATCTTATCAAGACCTCCGAACCGAAACACCTACCACTGAGGTCAGTACTAGATAAGGACACTGAGGATCAGAAAAGTTAAGTGATTTACTCAAGATGGCACACCTATAAGAAGCAGAGCCCACATTCTAACCATAGGTGTGTAATCCTAAAGTTCAAGTTCAAGTCCATGAGTCTGTTACAAGACTCTATGGAGTCTGAGTTCCCAAAGTGGTCAAATTCTTGTACTAAAGAAAATTTTTGAATGATATAAAGAATGTAAGTGTATGCCAGTGTGTAAGTGTGTGTGTGTGTGTGTGTGTGTGTGTGTGTGTGTGTAAATGTGTGTGTAAAAGCAACTGTTAAAAATCCCAGTTGTAATAATTCTGGATGTTCAGAATTTAGAAGAAGTGAGCCACTGTTAAATATGTTGTCAATTTTTCATTTGTGCCAATTTCTTAATCCACTTCTACTGGAGTTTTCACCTTCTTCACAGCATTATTTCAACATGCTGAAATGGCCATCTAAGGATAAGTAATGGAAACATGCAATCTGAATTCTATTTTTAGATACTGTTTTCATTCAGGCTCATGGAAATCCACTCCTGATAGCTGAGGTCATGCAAAGCAGGGGTCCCCAGCCTGTTAGGAACCCGGCCGCACAGCAGGAGGTGAGCGACAGGCCAGCGAGCGAAGCTTCATCTGCAGTTCCGCATCGCCTCCATTGCTTGCGTTACCGTCTGAACTATCCGCGCCCCATCCCCATCCGTGGAAAAATTGCCTTCCACGAAACCGGTCCCTGGTGCCAAACAGGTTGAGGGCCGCTGATGTAAAGCCTCTGTACTTAACCTTGACCCTGTAAAGTTTAGCCCAATCTGAACTAATTCAGGAAACTAAATCTTAATTATTCTGTTAGTAACCTCTGGCTGGAAAGAGGCTCACCTGAGTGGCAGAGGGTCCAAGGGCATCCCTAGGTGGGTTGATGCAGGAAACGCACAGATGGGGCAAGGACAGCTGGGGCTTGGGGAGCAGAGATGGCCACCCCACACTGCTCTCCACACAGCAGAAGCAGCACCATGAAATATTGGGACTAGTATGTAGCCCTGAAACATGAGGTCTATGGTGTAGAAAGGTCTACAATGTGAATTTTGCAGTCACCAAAGGGGACACATAAGGAAACATAGATGATGTCACTTTGGAAGGTAACTTCCAGCACAGAAAGCTATGTTAATTACTTCCCCAAAAGTTGGCTCGTTCATTATGCAATCAAACAAACATGTATTGAGCATCTATTTTGTGCCAGGAGCTATATTGGACTTTGAGTCAAAAATAAATAAAAGAAAATCTGTGTCCTTAAAGAGCTTAAAATGTTGCGTTAGAGACAGACAGTCTTGTCAGGGATGAGGTGTTCAAGACGGGAAGCAGAGAACCAATTAGGAGATGATGACAGACTAACCTAGCAGAGTATAGATAGATAAAGAGGGACGCGCAGATTTTTAAAAAATATTTAAGAGATAAGAATCACCAGTACTTGGTAGTTTATTAGATATGGAGGATGATTTATTTTTTAAAAACATAGTGAAAATTGTCTCTCACAAATTTCTAGCTTGGAGAAAAACCAACAGATAATATGAATTTCAGGTATCTATCCATCCATTTTAAATATTTATTAAATGCCCTTAAATACTTCTTTAGCATCTTTTATTTAATTGAATCTATGTAATAGAAGAGAACAACTTTTTCTGAGATTTAGACATTAAAAAGGAACTTAAGATATAATGTGACCCAACTATTTCATATAAAGAATGGAAAAGCAGGTTCAAATATTAAGAATGAACACCTACCATCTGCCAAGCACTTTGTTAGAGACTATTGCTTTATCACTAATCCTCAGGATAACCCTCCAGGGTGACTTGTAGCATCCCCATTTACAAACATAGAAACTAAGGCTGAAAGAGATTAAGTGTCTTACCTACAGACTCATAGCTATGAAGTGGCAAAGACCACATTCAAACCCAGGCCTGACTCCCGGATCCTATGTCATTCCCACCAAGTCTTGCCACCTCCAAAGAGGACGGGTCAGTGTTGAGCTAACACTGCTTTTCAACTCTATGCTTTAGCCCATTGGTCCTCAATACAATACCATAGCAACTTTTGTTACAGTTTATTTCCAACTTGTTAATTTCAAAGTCATGTCACCCACTGAAAACACTTCTCTCCACAATTTGTATTTCATCCTGTTCTGCCTCATGAGGGCGAATTGTGCTAACTTCTTCCCCACTCTGCATGCAGTGATGTCACACTGGTAGCTTGAAATTGGTCATGGTGAGTATTTATACCACGAAAACTGAGATAACTGATAAATCAGGGCTTTTTTCACTTTGTTTTGGTAAAGCCGGTTGTGAAACATTTACAAGCAGACATCTGTGTATAAACATTTATAGATATGCGTTTGATACACAAAAGTCTATCTGAGGACTTTAGAATTACTTCCTTAATCTGAATGAACTCAAACTTGGCTAGTATAAGATATTTTTATCATCTTTGATGCAACCTGTTGAATTAGCAGAAAACAGTATTGTCATCTGATGCTTTGTACATAGTGAAATTAAGTTCACTGACATTCAATGTTAAAATATATTAACCTATTCTTATTCCAGGGTTGCTTTTTTGGTCCAGATTTCTCTTTACAATCACCTTGGCAAATTTCATGTTTCTAAATCATAGCATGTTCTGGAGCTTCTTTCTTTAGGTGGATTTATGAGGTTTAGGGGGAAGAATCTACAGCTATTTATTCACAGTGCAATTCTAGGATCTCCCCTTAACAGTGACTAAACTATCAGCTTTTAGAATTACATACACAGTTATCATGACATATGACAATTATATATGATCATGCAGTTGGCATGATTTCTCAACTGCCAAGATCGAAAGACTAGAAGACTTTTTGAACAATATAGCTCTAAGGCAGTGCAAATATTTTACCCGAAAACACATAGCTCATTGCTGGTGGCTGCATCCGTAACAGAGAAATTGTCTTTCAAAGCAACTAATGCTGCAACCAAAAGAATCTTCCCATACCTCAAGATGAAGAATCAAACTATGATTTTTCCTTTCACTGGAAAAAAATGTACATTTTGATGAACAATGCAGACACACATTAGCTCAGAATGGTGGATTTGAGGAAAGCATGAATATTAATTTGCAATATTTCAAGAGGGACATGTTTATGATAATTGTATGATTATTTACTGGTAATTGTGTCATAATAATGTTAGTAGTTTATATACACTCTCAAAAACAAATAACCCAGGGAGCTTAGCACTGTAATATCATCATCAGCCCTTCAAAAGCAAATCTCTTGGGACTTCCCTAGTGGCGCAGAGGTTAAGAATCCGCCTGCCAATGCAGGGAACACAGGTTCGAGCCCTGGTCCAGGAAGATCCCACGTGTCACGGAGCAACTAAGCCCGTGCACCACAACTACTGGGCCTGCACTCTAGAACCCGCGAGCCACAACTATTGAGCCCACGTGCCACAACTACTGAAGCCCACATACCTAGAGCCCATGCTCCGCAACAAGAGAAGCCACTGCAATGAGGAGCCTACGCACCGCAACAAAGAGTAGCCCCCGCTCGCTACAACTAGAGAAAAGCCCAAGCACAGCAACGAAGACTCAACACAGCCAAAAATAAAATTAAATAAAATTAATTAATTAAAAAACAAGTCTCTAAACAAAAAGAAAATCTTTCTTTGAAGAAAAATACCTTAAAGAAAATTAAGCGAGAAAAAAAAGCAAAACTTTCTTTGAAGAAAAATACCTTAAAGAAAATTAAGTGAGAACTTCCAAAGAGTTCTGAATCTCATAGTTTCTGGTTCTCCTTGAATCAGCAGTATCCAGAGGAAGCTGGTCCTCACTGAGCACTGCCATAAACACACACAATTTTGGCCCAAACCCCAGTCAAACCCTGGATGCTGAAAAGTGCTGTTTGTTTCCCTAATCATTCCAGGGATAAGGAGGAAATCAGAATGGAAAAATCCTGTGGTTTGGGGGCAGTTTGGCAAAAGCTGCAGGATATTTTAAATTGGGAATTTCAAAGCTGCACTTTCCAGTCTCTGTAAGTCATTCGTGGGTATAAGTAACTTTTTTTAAATTCAAGAAAGTAGGAGTTCAGCTGTTAAAACAATAAATATTCTTTTCCAGAAAATGGCATATTGACTGTGTTATAGTACCCTGGAAAGGAGCCCACAGCCTGCCACCTTGCATTTGAAAGCACGGGTGTCGTGAATCACAGATACAGGACACGTGGACATGGGGAGAGACTGGGTTTTCATCATATGTTGCCAATTTCCCAAACTGTGCTTTAAAGAAGACATATGTGATATCTTGTGAGTAACCACTCACAGGTTGCCTTCCAATCCTCTCCATTTCCCTTGTATGTGAATTCTACAAACAAGCATTTGCTATACGTTAGCACACATGATGCTTATGGGCTCAAGCTACCAGCATTTGGTTCTCTTTGATCATGGAATTCCAATTGATTTTTTCTCTACTCTGTTTTTTCCTTTGCTTTTAAGCACATAGTAGGCATCCAGATTTACTACTGATGTCAAAAATTTGGCCTCTGTGCACCAGTGCTGAATCGAATCTCAGAGACGGAGTTTTGGGTAAAGTAGAAAAGAATAGCTTTATTGCTTTGCCAGGCAAAGGGGGACACAGCGGGCTCATGCCCTCAAAATTGTGTGTCCCAATCCAGGAGGATTTGGTGAGGAGTTTTATAGCAAAGATTCAAGGGCAGGGTTGCTGATAAGGATCAGAGTGTGTGCAGGGCCTGCATTCCTTTAATCTGGCTTCCGGTGGTCTTCTGTGACCTTCTCTCCGGAATGAAGAATGCTTCATCCAGTAGTTAACATCTTCTATTTGTTGGGGGTTTAGTTCTGCAGAAGAGCTCAAAGATATTGTTGTATGTATCCCTTGAGGTGGAACCAGGATCCTGTCCCAAGGCTGCATTATTGTTTCTTCACTGATCCTCCTTTGTCTCTGCATCCCCTCCCTTCCCTGATTAGCAACTGTTTGAATCTGCCCTTTGGAACTCAGGGAAGGTCATGGAGGCTGGAGTCTGTTCCCGAAAAACAAGAAATGGTGGACAAAAAGGCTTCCATGCCCAGGAGCCCCATAGGGACCTGCTCGGTTTCAAGAGGGTGCTGAGTCTCTGTTGTGTTTGAGAAGAGGCTTGAGGGTCAGTGTAGCTGGAGAGGAGTGAGCTAGGGCCAGAGTAATAAGCAAAATGACAAAGTGGTAAAATTATGTGAGTTTTTTTGGGGAGGACATGGTTCTGGAGAGGACCACAGGCCAGAATTGTTAGTCCATGGTAAGGACTATATGTTTTCTCTGAGATGGGATGCCATGAGAGGTTCTTTGTTGAGAAAAGACTTGGAGGAAGGGTAACAAGGCCAAAGCAGGGGGAACAGTTAGGAAGCCATTCCGACAGCGCAGAACCAGGGATAGAGGTGGAGGTGATGAGAGGTGGCTGGGCTCTGGATGTGTTTTATAAGTAAAGCCAATGGGATTTTGCTAATGGATTGGATGTGGGGTGTGAGAGTAAGAGGAGCAAATATGATACAAGAAAAACAGTGGGGAGAAAAGTGGGAAAAAATGAAGTTACTTTCTGAGGTGGGGAATAATAGAGGGACAATCTGGTGTTAGGTTTTGGACAGTTAGGTTTGAGGTGCCCATTAGACATTTGAGTAGAGAAATGGAGAAAACCCATTCATGGAGTTGCTCTAAGAATTAACTGAAGATGGTAGGTGACAAATAGAAATCAAAAGAAAGACTAATAATAGCTAAAGCGTAATGAGGGCCTTTGTGTCGAGTACTGTTCAGTACTGTTCATGTGCCATGTCATTTAATCTTCACAACAATCCAACCAGGGTTATTACTGATTTTATTGATAAGGAAATTAAGGTTAAATGTGATACTTACCCAGAGCTGGGAGGGTCCACGCCCTTGATGCTAGACTCTCCTGTCTCCCTTGGATAAGGTGGGATATGCCGAGGTCACTGTGATAAGATGTCAAAACAGGAAACCTGTGTTCTCTACGGATTGTGTCTCCACAGATAGCCTTTTGATTTTGGTTTATTTTGTCCCTTAGGGGCATCCATACTTTCACACAGGGAGTCCAGTGTGGTTTCCACCCATCTGCAAATACCAAGCTGGAGCTAACCCAGTTTCTGCTAGTTCGTTGTTGCAGCAAAACTTACATATTAAAGAAGTAGAAAAGCAAGAAATAGAGAACTACAGAGAGCAAAAGAACATAAACATGTGAGAATACAGGCCAGTGTGAAGGCACAAAGCTGCAAGTCCTCGAAAGACACTCAGGTGTCCCCCATGGGAGCATGTTTTTAAGCTACTGGATTCAAATCAACAAATGAGCCCAGGACTCCTGAGGTAGAACACGGCTTGCCCTCCTATGCTTGTCAACAACGGGAGAGGGCCCAGCGGGAAGAGAGAGCAATCCATCATTGTCAGAGTGAGAGTTCCCACCCACCCTTCACTGTTTTATACAAGACGCACTCACACTCACACACATGCAGGAGTCAGGGTAGAAGGAGGGGGTAAGGCATCCAGATGTGAGATCCCCCAGTGGTAAAGCATTGCTGATTCTCTCTTAGAAACCACCACGTCTCCAAGACCCCCCGCTCCATGAGGCAGCACCCTGTTCACAGATGTTTGAGCCATTACAATACAGCAGGACTTCCTGGTCCGGTTTGTTTTCAGCTGAAAAGTGCCCTCGGTGCAAAGATTGTAAAACCTGAAGATAGAGATGGAGAGGAATGAGAGGTCTCTTCCCCATAGTAGCAACAAGGTCAGCAAACCTTCAAGCCACGCTAGTCAGTTTCCTGTGGGATCTTGTCTAAAGAGCTACCCCCCGGTTCCAGGTATTTCACGTTCGCATCTTTCCCATCCAAGAGTCTCCACTGGGTGAAGCTCTCTGGAGAAATGTGCCTCTGATAATCTGACAAGGAGCTCGGCAGACACAAGTGTGGCCGTTCTTGGGAGTGGCTGGACGGCAGCGGCTGGATTGGATGCAGGAGCCCCTAGCTGCTTCCTCACAGCTAGTACTCAGGTAGCTGGGGCTTTCGCAGGCTCACCTGGGCAACGTCCTGTGAGACCCCAGTTGCTGTCCCCTGCACCCCTAGGAAGTGTCCTTTGTTAGCCTGTCCGCAGATTCCATGGCCTCCTCTCTGCACCAAATCCCAGCCTCTAGCCCTCACAGAGTGCAGCACGCAAGAGAGGTTGAATCTGGCGTAAGACCCAGACCCACCAGGTAACCCTGGGGTGGAGTCCTTTGCGTTCCCAGTCGTTCAGCTCAAAGAGAGACCCCAAGGAGAACCAGAAATGACGTTTGAGTTTAAGTCTTTCCCAGGGAAATAAACCACTGTGGAAAGATTTACTTGGAAAACTGATTGGGCCTTTTTCTTTTCCTCACCTGAATATCCCTTCAGAGGAAGAGGAGTTCACATCACAAAAGCTGCGTTTAGAGAGCATTAACTGGAGGCCAGATTGAAAGAGCAGAACTTTACAGTTAAGGATCGAGCCAGCACACGCTGAAATAAGAACCCAGCTTTGGGGAGGATCTTCCCTGCCCAGGTCCTGTTCAGTTCTTAATACAACAGGCTCTGACATCACTCAAGCTGGGACTTCTGGGAGGTGGTTCTGGGTCCCCTCGGGAGGCTATGGCCCTCTCGTGGTATTAATTCTTTTAACATGAGAAATGCCTCTGCAGTGGTTTCTAACTAACATGAAATACTTGAGAGCACTTCCTTAAGGATACTTCTTCCTGGATATGACATCTTTTTCTAGTTTATTTGGAAGGTGATTCCAGGAAACTGATTAGGAAGAGAGTGAGGAAGTGAGACAGAGGGAGGAGGGAAGGAAGGAAGGGAGGAAAGACGGGAGACAGGCAGTAAAGCGGAAGTCTTTGAGCTGGGTCACCACCATGGGCAGCTGGAGCTCAGTCCTGCCAGGAAACTTTGGGGGCTGGGGTAGAGCATGCACCCCAGAGTCATCCCAGTTGAAGAGCTCCGAAGTGGAGAATGAAGACTCCCTGCCCATCATTGGTCCAGAGCTGCTTCTGAGGCAATAAGACACCACCTTGCAGCTTGCCCTGCCCACTGGCTGAGCAATACCCAGAGGCCATGAAAGCCCTCAGCTGGAGGTTGGAGCCAGCTGCCTTCAACACCTTCAGCCCAAGGCAGGGAGTTCTAAGGGAATCAGAGGGGCTCCAAGAGTGATGGATAAATAGATATGTGTTTGTTTGTCTCTTTCTTTCTTGTAAACAAAAGTTAACCAGCAATATACATTGTTCCACAGCTTGCTATTTTTACTTTACAAGGTATCTTGGAAATTGTTTCAAATTCAGCATGTACAGACTTTCCTTCTTAACAGCTGTATAGTAGTCCACTGTAGGAATAAACCATAATTTCCTTAGCCCGTTACATATGGTTGGCCATTCTGTTTCTTTTTAGTCTTTAACTATTACAAACAATATCGTATGCCTCATTTTTGTCCATACATACAAGCAAACCTGGAGACGAATTGCTATGTAAACAGCTACTTCTAAAGATATAAAGAGGACAGAGGCACTCAGTCCCACCAACAATGCAGGGGGACAGCCCACTTCCTGCTTCTCTATCATCCCAGTGCACTATCCAACCTGGGGTTCATGCCTTCTGTTCCTGTGACCTTCCCACAGGGTGGTATACATTAGCCCACTAGGCAGGTGTGATTCTGAGCCAGCTGCCAAGCCAGGCTGAAGAAGAAACCACTCACAGGAAGAGTCTGTGAAGGGCGGTTAAGCTAAAGGAAGGAAAGACAGACACACATTTACACACCCACACACACACACGCACAACCGTGGACATTCGGTGGCTACCTGGTCAAAAGCCTCCTCCCAGACAGTTTAAAAACTGTGATCTTCATTGGCCCTGCATTGATAGCTGCAAATGAATGATCCTTTTTCACTCCTTGGAGACTAGCTACAAGCAGCGTCATAGAAGAAGGCACCCTAGCAATGGCCTGTTAGCAAGTCATGTTGATTCCCTAGGGCACACTGCGTCTTGTGTTCCTTTATAGAACATCCCCTTTCCTGGGTGGTTTATCTATCATAAACCCACAAAAACGGATATGGTTTTTGAAAAAAAGGAGGACTTTTTTCTATCTTATGACACAGGTAAGTTATCTCATCTATTTCCCATGACTTATTAGAAATAAATGTCAGCTGTGATTTTGTAAGTCCTAAGAACAAGTGTGCGAAGGTGCCGACTGGAGATCTGTCCTGCTCAACCCTGGCTGACAAGGATGAATTTTCTATTCTTACGAATCACCTTAATGTACTCATTTTTGCAGCAGCGCTAGTACATTTGTAAGGCTGTGGTGCTGTAAAAGTTGCATTCCAACTCTGAAATATTTATCATCTCTCTTCCTGTTTGTTCTGAAAACGGTAGGTGCAAACATGGATGTGAGGTCGGCATCCTTCTCTTTCCTCCATTGCAGAAAATGAGGATAACACCAACGGATATGTAACAAAATGAAGACACATGCATCCTCTCTGAAGCTGCTATGGAATTCCTCTAAAGAACGGAAAGGTCTATGTGTGAAAATACACTGTGCTTGGTGAGACCGCCAAGTTTGGGGTCTGGATTATGTGACGATGTCACCAGAGGAGGCCAGAAAGCCCCCTCCCATGCCTGCTCCCTTAAAACCTTCAGTAGAAGTCTGAAATCACAGAGGGCTTGTTTTATGCATTCATGTCATGACTCTCTTTTGAGTGCCTACTATATGTTTCAGGCACCAACATAATGGTGGGAGATGGGGTCCCAGTCAAGTTTGAGACCCTCACTGAGTAATGGCATGACACAGATGTTCAAATCTCAGACCCAGCACTTGATGGCTTCTTAGCTGTGGCAAGTGACGCCACATGTTTAAACTTCCATTTCTTGATTGCTGTGATGATATTAATAAAATCTCCCCTCCCCGGGCTGAGGTTAGTTGTGCTGACGTAAGCCATGCATCTGACACCCAATAAGCCTAAGTTCTCTTGCATGAGCCAAGAGAAGCTGTTTGAGGGTTCCGATCAGGGCAGCACTCATGGCAGCCAGATAACCAGGTAACATTGTCAAGAATGGATCAGCCCCAGAGAGTTATCCACATCAAGCACAGAATAATTTCCTCTCAACCTGAAAACACCGTGTGTATTGATAAGTAAAATGATAGAAGTAGGCAAACCCTGCAGTCAAATATTGTCTCTAGTGCTGTGTGTCCTTGTGCAGTTACTTAACCTCTCTGAACCTCAGTGTCTTCAGATTCTCACCTATAAAATGGAGATAATTACAGTAAACATCGCATAGGTTTGTGGTGAAGATTAAGTTAAATGAGGAGTCTCTCTCTCTCACACACACACACACAGAACAGTGCTTGCTGTATAATTAGAACTCAATAAATAAACGTTAGCCATCATTATGGTTGTGTCATACAGAAAGCCCCGTTTCCAGTCACACATTTGACTCAAAGATATGCAATCAACACACACACAAAAGTACAGATACATTTGCTTCCTTGATGGAAAGCTGAGTAGAAGGGAAAGAGCATGGTGCTTATTCAGAAAAAGTGAGTTGAAGTCCTGATTCTCTTGCTGCCCAACTCTGTCACCTTAGCCATCAAAGTTCTCCTTTTCTGAATTAGTTTCCTTACTGATCACTGGCTGTAAGTTTCTGTAAGCTGAAGGTGTTTGTAAAGGACACAGTGTGATTGAAATGTAAGGTGGTGTAATTGCTTGCACAAGGCAGAGAGTAGACTTGAAGTCAGACAGACTTGGGTTAGCTTTCCTGCTTTGCTACTCACTGACAGTGTGGCTTTGGGCTGGTCACACAACCTCTCTGGTGAACCTCTATTCCTATCTATGTCTAAAAAATGCACATGATAATAGCTGCCCTGCTGATCTCAAGTGGCTAAGTCTCAAACCTGAAAACTGAATATCAAAGAGCTTTGTCATTTAAAAGCCCACATGGCTGTAATTTGAGATTGTGATTCATCACAATGAGGGCATTTCTTTGGGCAGCTTCTTAGCCCACAACCCAACAGGGAGGAGCAGAAAGGCGATGCCAGCGCGGCCAGAGGAAGCAGGGGAACTATCAGGAGAACAGAAGTGATTTTTTCAACCTGAGGTTTGACTGGAACCCAGGACCTATGGATTTGGGGCAAGAGGGGTGAATAGGGGGTCTCCCTCTCTGTGGAGGAAAAACACCCCAAGCTGCCACTGCCATCTGGGATCCTGGGAGAGCACCCAAGCAGGGATCCTAGGTGCTGTGCTCCTGTGGCCTCCTCCAAAGGCTCAGATGTTTGTATCCCAACCTGCTTATCATGGAGAGGGGTCCGGCTCTGCAGCCAGAGGGCAGCTAAAGCATGTAGACCTGTGCTCATGCCCAAATAAACATCCAGGACTATTTCATCAAGCCCCACACACCTTCCCATCCTAAGTGGACTTATTCTCTTCTATGAATAATGCTGCCCTTAAGTTTTGCTTCCAATGCCATGTCTGGCCTAATGCACAAACATTAATTATGCTGTCTTCCCTGATGTTTCTGTAAAGATAGTCAGCAACATCCCTATTAAGAATGCAGAGGAGTAAAAAGGGGAAATCTCTGAAATCATCTGACTTGGCTCTGAAATAAACACTTAAGTCATGTTAATTGCTGTGCTTTCTTTACGTTTCTGATGTAATCCGGTGTCAGCATGATCCCGTTGGGGAAAAAGTCTGTGCAAAATACAGGAATGTCAGAAACCAAAGTGATTCACTCTTCAAGTGTTTTTCACCCTTTTCCTCTCTTGTAATGCTTACAAAACAAAGGTGGTGGGCAGGCTAAAGGTCCCTCCCGTCAGGCAGACTGCTCCGCTATTTGTAGCGACAGGATGCTCAGAGCCATCCAAGAAGTCCCACTTTCAGGACTATTTTCAGTGCCAACGAGAAAGCAAAGGGCCTGCAGGCCAAATCTTGCTATCAAAATGACGGTTATTATTTGCCTCTGTTTGTATAGCCGTTATTTTTTTATCCCAGAAAAAAGCCTGCTATGGGGATATTTGATGTCTTCCAACGGTGGTCCTCCTTCCTAATGTCCATTCTCCCTTCCCTGAATGTCGTAAATCAATCGGATGTTAGAAGAGAAAATAACATGTTACCTTGCCTGCAACCGCCAATCCC
This sequence comes from Grampus griseus, assembly GCF_964374135.1. Classification (NCBI taxonomy): domain Eukaryota; kingdom Metazoa; phylum Chordata; class Mammalia; order Artiodactyla; family Delphinidae; genus Grampus; species Grampus griseus. The sequence goes on along the minus strand of NC_139018.1, from coordinate 15,982,155 downwards.
AGGGCCGCTGGAGCTTCAGCTCATATCCAGCAAAGGTGACTGACTCTGGCAGAGACCCCAGATCCTCAACAATCCTGTCCTCAGCGTCCCAGTTTCTCTCCGACTCCCCACACCCCTACCTTGCTGTTCCACAGCATTTCTTGGGGTTTGGAGCAAACGCTTCATCAAAATGAACCTGGTCTCACAGACTCTGCCCTGATTCAGAATTTGTATTGCCGTTTGTCAGGAAGCTCTAGGATTTGGAGAGCTCTTGTTAGATTAGTAAACCCCTTCACGTCTAATACTCATTTCAGAAAAACGATCAACACCGTGGAGACTGACTTGCGGCCTCCCCTTTTCTCACAAATTCCTTGGAGATCTGGGCAAAGATACCCTTCCCTCTCCCGAAAACTGAGGGCTCAGAAGCAAAAGCGGACAGCTGCAAACCTCACGTCAGGATGGGCCACGCAAATGAACGTGAGCCTCCATTGAGTCCACTGCCCTGTGTGTTCTCAATTGAGAAAATGTGAGTTAACTCAGCCTTTCTCCTTGGAGTCCATCATCTTGAGCACCTAGGAAGTCTGCTTAAATAAGAGGAGAGACATTTCGAGCCATCCTGACACAAAATCAGGCAGGGAGCCACTTAAAACACCCGCACTGGTTGCTGGGATCCCGTAACAACACTTACCAAATGTTACTCCTTCCAAGAAAACCAAAAGCATGTCTGTCATGTAAATACTTGAACATTTAAACAGAAACTCAATTTTAATTAAGTTGCACTTCTTTTCAATATTGAAATATCGTTTTGTATGTATTTTCTAATTATAAAAATGATACATACTTGTAAAAAAAATTTAAACAGTGAGACAATAGATAAAGTAGAAAGAGAAATTCTCCAAAATCCTTCACATCTGAAGACAACCAGAGTAAATATTTTGGTGTATATCCCTTCCAGAATTTTATCTAGGTATATCTATTGTTTTTAGACAAAGTAGCAAGAATGCCTATTGAAAACTTTTTTTTTATTATTGTAGTGACAACTTTGAAACAATCTGAATGTCCAGCAGTAAAAAAATAGTAAATTAAATTATAGGGCATCTGTACGTTGGAATCCTTTGCAGCTACTAAGAGGAAGAGATAGTTCTAGCTCCATTGACAAGGAAAGAAGTGCACAGTATATTGTTAAATTAGAAAAGCAAGTCGTAGAACAATAAATGTTGCTCCAAAACTTAAGCAATTGCCTGTGCCTTTAGCCCATTGCACATTCTTCATACCGCCACTGATCCTTTTACCTCAGTTTTCATTATTTATATTTGGGTGAATGTGCACCTGCCAGAAGGTCACTATATCAGAGACCCAGGGTACTCATGTTATCAAGCCCAAGCTTGCCACACAGGCCAATAAATCAAGAGATGAGTTGTTGGGACAAGGAATAGTGACTTTATTCAGAAAGCCAGCAGACTGAGAAGATGGCGGACTCGTGTCCCAAAGAACCATCTTCCCCCAATTAGAATCTAGGCTTATTTTATACTAAAAGGGGAGGACATAAAGTCCTGGTTGCGGCCAGACTCCAGAGGGGATGTGTTAATTTCTTCTTTCCTGCAGCCATTCACAGGTGGGCCTGGTCAGGAGGTTTCCTGTGAGTTAAACAAAGGTACTTTAGCTTAATGCTAAAATATTCAGCCTCCACATGAAGAAAAAGTAAGAAAAGCAGCAACTAGGGGGAAAAAAAGAAAATATAAAGGGCTAAAATCCTGATTAGGCTCTTCCTCAACACCTAAAAAACGTTGTGAATAAAAGAATTATCAAATAAATTATAATACATACATCCACAATTTAAATAGTATTCAGCAGTTAGATCAAATGAGTTAGGTCATCATGTAGTAACATTGTATTTCATGATATGGAAAGATTTTCAAGATATAATCACTGAAAGAAGCAATATAAACAGTATGACTCCATTTGCATACATTAAAAAAGAATTGTATATATGTATGTATATATATTTATATATATATTCATATGAATAGATGGGTAATAGATACAGAAGAAACTTATATGTATGGTTATCTCTGGAGGGGAAAGTGGGATCCAGTGGGTACGTGAAAGAGAATTTCCACTTTTTTTATGAACTTTGTAACTATTTGAATATTGCGGTATTATATTTGTATCACATGCATATAATCTTTAAAAATCACAGTAATGACAATGTTAAAGACAATCCAGAGGGGGCAAAATTTCCTTCCCTTCCCCTTCTGACACTCCTTTTCTGGCCCCTTGGGGAAACTAAGTCAGGTGCATCTTCACAGCTGCTTCAGTGAGCAAAGGAGCCATCCCATCATACCGATGAGAAGGGTGGGGAAAGGCAAACACAGACATGGGTGCTGTCTCCCCAGAGGTGAGCATGTGCTTGCTTGGTTCTCTGGCTACAAGAAACCCACAGAGAGGAAGTTCCTCATTAGGTTCCATTCTCCTGATCTTTTTTCTTCAGCAGGGAAATTCTGAACTGAGCAGTAACCCTTGCCACTGTCACACCATTCTACCATGTTCGTGGGGATCATTTCCTCCTTTCACATCCTGCCACTGTTAGCTGGGTTTTAATTAGCAGCTGGTACGTAACACCACGCAAGTGCTAGAAATATGCAGTTTCCATGAGCAGCCCACTTCCCTCTTATTATGTTAATAATGAAGATATTCCCTATCGTACCTTGGGACGACGTATCTGATAAAAGCCAGCAGAACTGCATGTTCCAGACACTCATGCTGAATAAACAGAAGATGCAGTGATGGAAGCAGCTCCGACACAATGCTTCACAGGAATACCAATTGGTGAAAACTGCCATTTAAAATCCCCTTGTGTTTGTTCTATTAACTGAGCACACTTTACTCACCAAAGGCCCAAGACTCAGATGGTGTCTGAATAGGGCCCAGATTAGATTATCCCTCTGCACCAAAGGAGAGCAGAAGCCATGGAGTTTGCTTCTACATCCCTCGACCTACTTCAGGGTTCAGAGTATTGTTTACTTTGCGGGCCCCTCCCTAAACCTACAACCAAGCCACTGGTCTGAACTGACATGTATTTTTATTGAGCACCATGGGCTGTAGCAGGTGCCGATCAAATCATCTGTCCTGGGCCTCACATTGGTGGTGGTGCTCCAAGACCTCTTCTCAAGTCTGAAGATCCATTTATAGATGAAAAATCTATCATGGACCCCTATGGGATAAAAGATCTATTTTTAGCATTTACTGATTTTAAAAATATACAATGAAAAATCAACTATGAATTCAGCAACACTTGGAGATAAATTTGCATCCTATAATCAAAACAGTATTTACATATATTTGAAAATATTTATGTACTCATTTTGACACACTGCTATGGACTGAATGTTTGTGTTCCACCCCCCAAACTCATATGTTGAAAACCGACTCCCGAATGTGATGTTATTTGGAGGTATTTAGGAGGTAATAGAGTCATGGGGGTGGAGTCCTCATGAGTGGGATTCATGTTCTTATAAAAGAGACCCCATGGAGCTCCCAAACCCCTTCAGCCACCTGTAAACTGGAAAAAGATCCTCATCAGAACCCAGCCATGCTAGCACTCTAACCTTGGACTTCTAGGCTCTTGAATGGTGAGAAATAAATTTCTGTTGTTCACAAACCACCCCATCTATGGCACTTTGTTATAGCAACACAGATGTGCTAAGATACCTATTATGTATCCAGTCCACAGACTACAGACCCAAGGATCTCCTAGCCATTTCTCCAAGGAGTCCTCCATCCATACTCACGGATTACTAGTGCAGAATGTGCAAAAGAGAAAGTGACCTGGTTTTTGCCCTTGAAGATCCTAACATTTAACAGTACTAGACTCAAGAGTTTCAAGTTAAGCCAGTAGTGGACCAAAGGTAGAGAGCCAATGGGAGCCTGGAGTAGACAATGGCAGTGGGGATGGAGAAGAAGCAGACATAATGGGGGAGAAGAGAAAGAGGTAAAACCTGCAGGGGGAGGTGGCCCCCTGAAGGTGGGGTGTGGGGTGGAGGGAAGGTTGAGTGCTGGAACCCTTCATCTTAACCAAGACAGGACTAGGGGGGCAGGACTGGGTCCAAAGAACTCCCTGAGCAGTTCTGCTTCTGGGCTTTTCAGAGTGATGCCTCCTCACAAATGGGATGATGTCCTGAGTGCTTTCATGGCCACAAAGGAGGTTCCATTTCATTATTACCCAGAAATGAGTCAATTTCAACTCCCATCTATTTACACCCAGGAAATCACAGCAGATCGCAGAATCCTGGAAGGAAATGTCTTCACGTGACGCCTCCTGTTGAGGATACTTTGGGCATCCAGGGACTGACCCCTTCTCTGATTTCTAAGTCAATGTCTCATTTGTACATCAAGAGTAACAAAGTCGTTTTCTCTAAGCACTTTTCTTTATCCTTTGCTCCATTGCTTGGAAGCTGCAGAAAAGGAGACAAGGGAGGTAATTATAACCACTTTCAGGCTGCGAACTCCACTGAATGTAGCAGAAATAAATGATTATACTTTTATTTGTTAGTATAACAGCATGTGCCGGGTACTTACCTGCTGCAGGGCACTGGGCTGCACAAGTCACGTTCATTCATTCCTCCTTGGAGAAGTCTTCTGGACCACCCAGTTTAGAGTAACCCCACTCCCGCTCATTACCCTTCATACATCCGTGAGTTTTATTATCTTCATAGTACTCCTCACTCTATAATTATCTTATTTCCTGATTGCTTTATGTATCACACGCATTCACCTGCTAGTCCGTCACCTCCATAATTACAGGCAGAACTTGTTTTCTTGTTAACCCCTCTATCCCCAGTGCCTAGGAGCGTGCCTGCCTTCCAATAGACACTTTCTTTTTTTGTTTTTCATTTAATTCATAAATGATTCCATTTAAACCTTATCACCATTTATGGAGTAAGTACTAGTACTAACTTGACTTTTCTGAATGCGGACCTAGTTCTTGTTCTATGAATGGCAGTGTATCCAAGCCAGGACCCACAGAACTGTCTCTACGAGTTACACCGAAAGGGCTTCGGAACAGGGACAAAAGCTCACACTGCACATCTCTCTGCCCAAGTTAAACATCCATATCCCAGGGCTTCCCTGGTGGCACAGTGGTTGAGAGTCTGCCTGCCGATGCAGGGGACACGGGTTCGTGCCCCGGTTCGGGAAGATCTCACATGCCACGGAGTGGCTAGGCCCGTGAGCCATGGCCACTGAGCCTGCGTGTCCGGAGCCTGTGCTCCGCAACGGGAGAGGCCACAACAGTGAGAGGCCCGCGTATCGCAAAAAAAAAAAAAAAAAAAAAAAAAAAATCCATATCCCGGTGAACTTGGCTAAGACTTGCAAACCCAGCTGTCCAAAATGACAGCTGGAAGAACTTGTGCAAAGAAGGTGAGAGCGTTATTGGAAAGAGGGGGAGATTTATTGATTACTCTTGACCCTTAGGACTCTGGTACAGCTGGTGACTCTCTCCCACAGGCTGACTGCTCGGTTCTCCAGCCACCCACCCACCCACCGCACAAAGCTGATAGGAGGAGCAAGTCCGCTGACAAAGGAAAACCATGTGGGCCCGGCACACGGCTGAAACTCCCTAAGTGGCAGTTGTTGCTGTGGTTGTTATTACAACTCTCATGGAGGCTTGGGGGATGGATCTCAGCAACCCAGCTTACTCAGGGTGCTTGTCTCATTTGATTTCCACAAACGCAGCAAGCACAATACCCTCATCCCAGTCAAAAAGCATCAGTGTGTTAAGGCTCATTTCTTCTGACAGTGAATGGAAGGTGCAGGTGAGGTGAGAGAGAGGGATCAGAAAATACATACGTGTATATATTTATTTGTGTACGTTAGTGTGTATGTGTGTTACATATATTCACTTGATAGTGGCTTGAAGTTGATACAGATACGCAAGCTGAGCTCAGGAATAAATTGCATCTGAATTGCTCACTGCCATTTACTTCACACTGCTTTGAGATTACTACCTTGGGCATAGGATGAGAGCAGGAAATAAGGTTCCTGTTCTTAGAAGGAAAAAAAGTAGTTTACCCTTTAATGGAAATGAATGGGATATCTCATAAACGATTCCCTTTATGCTGTTTGACAAGAGCAGGACAGTATCTTAACAAGGCTTTTCTCCTTGTCCTTCACCCACCTCATGCCCAACCAAAGAAAAAGCCTTTCCAATCAGACCTGCCACCAGACTGCTTAACTTTGAGGGTGACAGCAAAGACCACAGGTACATTACTTCCTCCATCCAGCCGAAGGAGCTCTGATCAGACAATCCCAGCTTCCAATTTATGACCCAAATGTGTCTGCCTGGCTGAAAATGTTATTACAAATGCACATTCCTAGGTAGCTTTGAAAGGGGGAGAAATGGGGATATGTATACAACCTCTGAATGTTTCTAGCATAGAGCTAAACCAATGATGACTCCTTCTCTGTCTTCTGAAGTTTGCATACCACACAGTTCAAAATCCCTTAAAAAAAAGACAGGTGGGGGGCTTCCCTGGTGGCACAGTGGTTGAGAGTCCGCATGCCGATGCAGGGGACACGGGTTCGTGCCCCTGACCGGGAGGATCCCATGTGCCATGGAGTGGCTAGGCCCGTGAGCCATGGCCGCTGAGCCTGCGCGTCCAGAGCCTGTGCTCCACAACAGGAGAGGCCACAACAGTGAGAGGCTCACGTACCACAAAAAAAAAAAAAAAAAGACAGGTGGGAGGGAGGGGAGGGGAAAGGGGAGGGGGAGGGAGAGGGGGAGGGAGGGAGGGAGGGGAGGGGAAAGGGGAGGGGGAGGGAGAGGGGGAGGGAGGGAGGGAGGGAGGGGGAGGGGAGGGGGAGGGGGAGAGGGAGGGGAGGGGGAGGGGAGGGGGAGGGGGGAGGGAGGGGAGGGGGAGGGGGAGGGGGAGAGGGAGGGGAGGGGGAGGGGGAGGGGGAGGGGAGGGGAGGGGAGGGGGAGGGGAGGGGAGGGGAGGGGGAGGGGAGGGGAGGGGAGGGGGAGGGGGAGGGGGAGGGGAGGGGAGGGGAGGGGAGGGGAGGGGGAGGGGGAGGGGAGGGGAGGGGAGGGGAGTGGGAGGGGGGAGGGAGGGAGGGAGGGGGAGGGGAGGGGGAGGGGAGGGGGAGGGGAGGGGGAGGGGAGGGGAGGGGGAGGGAGGGGGGAGGGAGGGGGAGGGGGGAGGGGGAGGGGAGGGGGAGGGGAGGGGGAGGGGAGGGGAGGGTGGCAGGGAGGGTGGGAGGGTGGGAGGGAGAAAGAAGGGGTGAATCTAACCAAATATGAATTGAATCAGAAGCCTCAACTTCTAAACTGCAAGCATGTGCACAGAAAAGTAAAGAGAAGGAGGGGAGGAGGATGACACAATCCAAGTTAAAAGGCAGTATGTAAGTGATAATGATAGCTTTGGGCAGTGAGATGGATTATCCAGGGGGATGTGAGTAATTTAGCCGGACAATTTGCCATTACTCTACAAAAGTCTCTGATATTTATCAACTGAATGTAGTCAGAATTGGAATCTTGTAATGAATCGACAGGTTTGAAATGAAGGGTAATGAATCACCCTGTGGATAAGATGGTCTTCACTTCTGATGTTATGACAAATGCAGGGATGTCCCAGAAATACTCAGCAGCCCCCTTCCGCCTGCAATTAGCATGACTTTCCTGCTCTGGTCTGTACTGCAGGGCTATTGTCCTGCAGCTTCACTTTACCCACCTGGCAGGCAGGACCCGGTACGTAGGAGGGGCAAACAATTGGTAGGCAATCATAATCAATGGACTAATAAACCTCAGGTATTGAAACTTCACACCCAACCTAAAAGGTGCTCCAACCCAAGGAAACTAGAGATATACCCATAATGATCTGCAGCTCTACTGGCAACCTCTTATATTGCTCAGGGGTCAATGGGATTGTGATGGATGGAAGATTACAAAAGTTTCACAACAGGCTGAGGTTGAGTTCATGATCTATGAGGAAGGTGCTGGCCACTGTAAAGCTAAGCCAGATGTCTGGAAACTTTAATAAGTGTTTATGAAAATCAAGAAAAGGGCTGGGGGCCCATCACTGGAGAACTCAGGCAGTAAACAGGCAGACCTCACCTTAAATTGGGAAGGCAGTTTCGTTCTCCCAAGTTAAATTGATCTTGAAATCGGGAAGGCATGCTCCTTTCCAAAGGCTGTGTTTCCCTGAAAAACACTGAGTATCATTAAAAAGAGGAGGGAAATGCTCTGGGAACCCTCAGTCCTCTATGATCTGGAGTCCAGTGGGTCACTCTAGCCTTCCGGAGCCGAGATGGGGACCATAATGGTGACAGAGTAGGAGAGGAGAATATGTTTTTATTACTCTAGGTCAGTTAAGAAAATGCCTGTTTAGTGGAATGTGAAATTCATGAGGATAATTATCTGCTGTGTTCATAAGAGTGGCTAAAAAGGTACTGTCTGTAACCCTATTTAACTATGATGCCTTACAAAAGGGAAGCACTTAAATACATTTGAGCATATTTTCATTCATAGGATTTCAGAATGTTCAGGTTTTGCATTATTCACCTGACCCATCTGTTTTAAAATATATACACAAGAATACATACCTAATCCTAAAGTCTGTCTTATTACTATATTGTTTTAGCAATATATAACTAACAATAAACATTTATTGTCTCACACAGGTTCTAAGGCTCAGGAATTCAGGAGCAGATTTGCTGGCTTGGGGTCTCTTATGAAGTCATAAGCAAGCTGCCAGCCACGGTCCCCCTGGCTGTCGGCAGGACGTCTCAGTTCCTTACCATGTGGACCTCCTCGTAGGACTACTTGAGTGTCCTCACAACATGGAGACTGGCTTCCCCAGGTGGTCATAACGGGAGATGACTATACTTGCTTAAATAAAGTAGAAATGTGTTCTCTCATTTATAAAAAGTCCTAAGGTAGGTGGTACTTGATATAGCACAGTGGCTCCACTAAGTCATCAGGTACCCAGGATTCTTCTTTCATTCTTCCCACCATCCTTATTACAAGAACTGAAGGTTGCCTCCTTTTTCAACATGGCTGCTAGAGATCCAGCCATCTGTCCAGAATTCAACAGGAAGCAGAAGTTAGAAGGGAAAGGAAAAAATGGACCTATACCAAATGTTTGTCTCACAGTTGTAGTTTTCAGAGGATCTACCCAATAATTTCGGTCTCCATGTCATTAGCCAGAATGGCCCCATCAACTTATAATGGAGGCTGAGAAATTTATATCTCAGGTTAGCATATTGCCACTCCAAATAAAATCAGCTTTTATAACTAAAGAAAAAAAAAAGACAATGGACATTGGATCAGCAACCAGAAGTTTCTGTCATCTCTGTTTTGTAGAGATCCCCAGAAAGTTGTGTTATGCCAGAATTCCCACATGATATTTTCACAGATATGCATGCATTCCTTAAAACTGATGAGGTCAGAAAAGAGAGGAATGGAGAATATGGGTGGGTGGGGGGTAGCCAGGAAGAAGAGGTGTCTCATCTTTAGTAAAAGCACAAATTATCCCAGAAATTATCTCACTGTAAGGATAAGAAGGTTGACATGCTCCCTAAAGAGTTCTAGTGGTTCCAAGAAAAGGACATGTGCTTCGTGGCACTGGCCACCATAACTGGATTATCTCTTTCCAAGGTGATTGGGCCCATTTGAACATTAAACTGAAATCCAAAGCTGTTTTTCCATTCTCTCTCCTGGACATTTACAGTATCAGGCTGAATTCTCTGCCTAGTAAACTCTGAGGCACTATATTGGGTGTTGGAAAATGATGCAGAAACCAACAGAACATTATTTATGTCAATGGAAACAGTAAATCACCCTTTCTTTGCATCCAAATGACACAACAAGTGCAAATCAAAAGTTCTCATGCTTCAGAAGGAAAATAATCCACGAGTTTCTCAGAGGACAAAATTACCTACCTGCCTATACAGTGCAATAAATGTCCCTTTTAAAGTGAAATAATTTCTGAGCTCTTCAGCACAAGACTTACAGTGAAACAGACAGTGCCAATATTAAAATTTAATACACGCAATATTGTCATGTACCAATAAATCAACCAGTAAAAGGCAGCAAGTGTTTCTTTTTTCTACTTCTAAAAAGAGTTACAGTGCTTTAATTTGAATGGATGTTGGGTTATGATGGTGAAAAGTATGAATTTGTGTGTCTATAGCAATCAGATGGGTTTTCCCAGAGCATAGGCAGTGTACTTCTCTGTCAGTGTCAAGGAGTATTTACGTCTCTTACTAATTCAATAGACTGTAAAGATAAGTTCAGAAGCTGAAATAATGATTAAGCTTTGAATAGTCCAATCTTTTTGCCTTCATGGTTGTCTAGTTTTACTCTTAGACAAGGGGGTGTGTGTGTGTGTGTGTCTGTGTAGATCGATTTGCCTTTATGTTAGTCGTAGAAGAAAACTGTAAGGCTCGGAGGAAAAACTCTTCTGTTTGGCTGCTTTTTCATCCTACTGTCTACATACAAGACTGACCTTTTCAGACCATCTCTATCCATAATGAGAGTTTGGAGTCAGACAAACCTGATTTAAATCGTGGCTCTGCCTCTTTAGCAACTGTGTGTAATCTTGGACTTGCTACTAAATCTTCTTGAATCTCAGTTTTCACCTGTAAAAATATAGGTAGGAGGCGACCTAAGTTGCAAGGTTGGTGGAAGGAATACCCTACGGGGAAGGGCTGGATTACTGTAAGAACTGGATAAATGTTATCCCCACCCCTTCAGAATTTCACAGCCAGGATTCTGTCTCTACAGTCTGCAAGCATTCCCACCAAACAGGTCTTTGACCTGATTTCTTAGCTCATTATTCCTGGAAGAATAAATACAACCGTATGTAAAGTGATTAACAGTGCAGGGCACCTGGGAAAGTTTCATAAATATTAGGGCTCATCATCATCATCGTTATTACGAGAGGTTGCTGGGTTCTCTCTACGGCACTGCTGGAAATCGTACAAGTAACCCCGACGCAGCAGATTTCTCATTATGGCATGAATGAGGGAGAGAGACGGGAGTGCCTAACAAAGTATGACTACTTTAACTGCTGCAATATGTTCAAAGACCCTTTTTCAATCCTTTCATTATTATAATTAGTCACAAAAAGGCCAAACTGAGACTCCAGGAAGCCCTGGCTTCCTGACCTCTGTGCTGCTCTGGGTTCTGATTTATGAGAGTTCAAGGTTGCAAAGGAACCAGCCAGGAAGGCACAAATCCATTCTGGCCTTAGTCCCATGGCAGATGAAAATGCTGCCACCTCCCCTGAAGAAGAAAGCCATGGCAGTGCCTGGAGTCTCCTCAATAGAGCACAGCTTTGTGCCAAGAGGACCCTCTTCAAGTTGTCCTGGAGGCATCTCCCTGCAATGATTTACAGAGGGGCCGGCCACACCTTCCATCAGAGGAGGAAAGAACAGGACAGCAGCTGCACTGCCATCCAAGCTGATTTGTTAGCTAAAGATCAGTCATCATGGCAGACAGAAATACAGTGGAGATTATAACATACATGGTAAATGTGAGAGCCTTCCCAGGAAGGGAGATGCAAGGGAGGGTGGGAGAGAAAAATGATGGATAGGGTTAAACAGATAAAGTTTCTTTTGCGGCAATGTTACATCACCCTTAGATAGAAAATGTGATTTATTTTCCCCAAGGCTGAGGACAGGAAAGGCAATGCTTTGGGGACCACTTTGCTGTTAAGATTGCATTCAGTGAAACATTTTTTCAAGCCCTTGGGTAGTCAAAAGAAAAGTAGCCAATGATCACCAGAACAGCCACTATTTATTGAGCACCAAACACAGAACTAGATGCACACATTCCCTCAACTCCTAAGAACAGACGGAAAGTTAGCAATATCCCGATGATATACAGGAGAATAAATTGAGAGCCAGCAAGTCAGAAAGTTCATGACTGTTTTTTGAGGGTCCGTTATGGACCAGGCACTGACTCCTCTATATGCTAAGGATACAGTGGTGAATATGAAAGACTTAGTTCCTCCCTGAAAGGAGCTGATGTCCTAGTAGGAAAAAATACATATAAACACTTAAACAAATAGTAAGGCTATTTCAAGTACCGATAAGCACTATGAAGGGGATGAAGTAGTATGGTTTGTTATAGAATGACTTGTTAGGAGAGAGGCTGCCACTTCCTCTGGAGTGCTCTGGGGAAGAGGTGGTGACACAAAGACAGGTCAGCCATGTGAACCCAGTGGAGAGGCAGTTTCAAGAAGAATGAAGAGAAAGTGCAAAGGGCTAGAGATGAAAGAAGATGCAGAAAGAAAGCTAGCGGGGCACTGGGCGCTGGGAAGGGGATGGGTAAGGCTGCCCAACATATCCAAAGTCATGCCATTAGGAAGGGTCCAAGCCTGAACGGCCACCCAAAACTATGTCAGAAACTCCCGGGCAGCACAATTTTGCACACTGAGATAAACACACAGCAACATCTGGAGGAGTGCAGCTCATGGGTGTGGAGTCAGCCTGCCCAGGTGTAAATTCTGACCTTACCAGGTAAAACCTGGAAGATCTAGTTTGGGGAAGTAACCTGACTTCTCTAAGGCCTCTGTTTCCTTATCTGAAACAGAAAACGATCACAATATTAATTCCTTCCCTAGTGAGTGATTGTGAGAATTAAGGCTAAACCATGTGAATGACTGTGTAAGCACTGAGCGCTATTTTTCATATTCATAATTTTTTCTAAAAGGAATGAACTTTTTTTCTAAAAGGAACTTTTTTTGTCCCAAAGTTAGATGGGTCGTGGTTAAGCTGATTTTCCTGGGGTGGGAGGGCTGGGAGACACTATGGGAGTAACCCAGTTCTCAAGAATTTTGATGCCCTAAGACTGGAATAAGACACTGGTTTGGTATTTTTCCCAAAAGGAGGAGACCTAAACCATGAGGACACATTGCCCAGAAGTGACATGATCTCAGATAGGGATGGCTATAAAAATGATCATAAAGTCTTAATCCTAAGTTACATGGCCACAGAGCAGCAAGGAGGGTCCCCATAGCCAACAAGGAGGGTACCCATAGCCAAAAAGGAGGGTCCCCCTAGACAGCAAGGAGGGTCCCCCTAGCCAGCAGGGAGGGTCCCCCTAGCCAGCAAGGAGGATCCCCCTAGACAGCAAGGAGGATCCCCCTAGAGAGCAAGGAGGGTCCCCCTAGCCAGCAGGGAGGGTCCCCCTAGACAGCAAGGAGGATCCCCCTAGACAGCAAGGAGGATCCCCCTAGCCAGCAGGGAGGGTCCCCCTAGCCAGCCAGGTAAGGAGGCACCCTGACCACCTGTTACTTGGATTTCAATCTGTCCTAAGCAGTTCATCTGATGGAAGAGAATTTAACAAAAAGGATGCTGTGGTTCTCCCTGTGTTGTTCTGTGTTTGCATTGTGACCAGTGATAGGACAGATCTTCGGTTGGTAAGTGTCCAGAGCGAATCACACTTCACATACTATTTGTTACTTTGTTTTGTGAGTATAATATTTTATCTTAGGGGAAATCTTGATAAACTTGGTCTGCCGTGATCTAGAAGGGAAACTGAAGCAGCTCAAGGACATCAAAACTGTAGCACATTGCCAGTGAGTGGTGAGCTCCAGTCCTGGGGGTTGAGGGGTAAGAGATGCATGGTCATTGAAAAGAATCAGCTTTGGACATCAGCTGGAAGAGGGCCCTGCCATCTCTTCCTGTCTGAAGACTCTCAGAGCCATTCCAAAGTCTGGTTCCCCCCACAGCCTAGACCCATAGAGACAGTGGGCTTGACTGTGTCACAGGTTACAGAATGGAAGGGGAAGGGTTTATGGGCTCACATTGCAAATGTAGGTGGCCAGACCACTGCCCAGGGGCACTTGGGGCAGGTCTATTGCTGACAAACCAGTTGCAAATAGCTCCTTGCTCTATGAAATTCTGGGGGTATTTGTCCCATACTACATCTTCAGTATACGCATGTGTAGGCAGGGGAAAGACAATGCTTATTCCCATAGATCCCTAGCTTCTACTGATAACCTTCGTAAACCTATAAACTGGACCCTGTGTCCTCTTAGGCTGTAACTTCCAGGTTTTCTCCCTCATTTTGTGGGACTGTCCAAAAGCAAGCCAGGATCCTTGAGCTACGCTCCCTATTCCTTCTTCATATCTCAAGTTTCAGGTAAGCACATTAATTATAGCATTCTACTCCAGATAGGAAGAGTGTGGGAGCATCCACTGGAGAAGAGAAATAAAGAATGGACATGGGTGCCTGTATATGGACATTTCCATTAGGATATTTCTTTTATATTTTAGTTATCTTTTATATGGGCACTACCATCACACGGAAAATATTCCAAAATACAAGATGGTTATACAATGAAATGCGATCTACTTCCAGTCTCTACCAACCATTTCCCAATTTATTTCCCCAACAGTAACTACTGTTAGCAATTTCTCAGATATCCTTCCAGAGATAGTCTGTCTACATAAACATAAATCAATGATCAGAGTCTTTCTATACATAGATCCATACTGCATGACTCATATTGATGTCAAAAAGCAGAACTTGAGATGTCAAAGGAAACCATATCACACGAATTTGCCACATTCGAGTGATGGTGCTACAGGCACCATTTACCAAAAAGAACTTTCCCCTACACATCACAATGAACACAGAGAGATTGCTCTTCCAGGCAAAGATGAAAAGTTTCAGTATCTGTTTATTGAACACCTACTATGTGGCAGGTCCTGAGCTTGGGCACTTGTGAACACACCTGGAGAGAAGAAGGGGTCCTTCCAAGCCAGTCTCTGGACACAGTAGCACAGGGGAGTGGCTTGTGTTAAGATGTGAGACAAATGATGAAAACAACAACAAATATCTGTCTACACCAATCAGGGAGTCATTCTTGGTCTGAAACAGGAAACCTGTACAAAATGCCTGCTTCCCTCCATTAAATGAGATATATTTCTCCCTGCAGTCCAACTTTTCCTTCGTTACAAATAAAGCATCAAGAGGAGCCCTGATGGGGACAAGTGGTCCTCAGAGGCAGGCAGGATTTCTGGGTAGCAGGTACAGTCTGGGCAAGGGGCAGATAAGGGAGACGGTCCTGTTATTAGGCTGCTGGTACCATCTTGTATTTTCCCTGGCTCTTTTTCAATCTCTCAGCTCTCCACAGGTAACCAGATCTCATTGTTACTAATTATTGAAAGAATGGATACATCACATTTATTAAAAGAAGAAAGAGCCCTTGATCAACACTTTGACAAATGTGCAGTCAGATGTGTAGTTAGAAAGGAGAAAAATTCTTTCCCAAGAAGAGCTAATTGGAAGCATGCATCGTTAGGCAAAACATAAAGATTTCATAGCAGCAGCATCAAGCCCAGGGACGCACAATCGCATCCTCACTGGCTTTCAAAGAGACAGATTCCTCCATGAATCACTCTTTGCCCCTGCAAAACATTTAATTCACACAGATGGACCGGATAGGACAATATGGTCTAAGGCTCCCCTTTGCTTACAGTTTTCCAATTCTGTTAAGTTGCCTTTACTTTTAGACTCTGCCAAAGAAATCTTCCAAAAGAAATCAACTTTGGACAATAAATAAAGGTTTATCGAGTGAATATGCTTTAAATCTTTGAAGAAAGCATTTTCCTGTTTTTTTTTTCTTTATTTCTAATCAAAACCCACCTCCTTATTCTCCTTCCATGCCCACCAGCCCATCTTCTCAGACACAGCTGCTGGTCCAATCCTGGGGTGAATCAGAGCAGGGAAAATACCCAACTCTACTTAGACCCTTAACTACCCAATAAAGAGAGAGAAACAAAGCCCTTGAGAAACCTTGAAACTAGAAGTATGACAGTAAAATACAGCATCTTCTCCTCTTTACCCACCATTCCTAAAGGTAGCTGCATCATCCTGTCTGGTTTTAGGGAGGTGAAGAAGAGGCTGTTAACTTGAATATTTTACTTAGATCCAATGAAGAGCAGAGGATGGGTTTGAAGTCACTATCATTGCTGCAGCCAATCAAACCACCGCCCCATAAACAATGATCAGTCGTCCACACTGTGCCAACACATGCCGCGACAAGAAGGTAAAAAGGCAATAAAGACCAAGTCCTTGGGACTTCCCTGGTGGTCCAGTGGTTAAGGCTTCTCCTTCAAATACAGGGGGTGCGGGTTCGATCCCTGGTTGGGGAGCTACTATCCCACATGGCTTGTGGCCAAAAAACCAAAAAACATAAAACAAAAGCAATATTGTAACAAATTCAATAAAGACTTAAAAAAAAAATGGTCCACATCCAGAAAAGAAAACAAAAACCAAGTCCTTGCTTGAAAAAGTTTTCAGTCTAATGTCAGAATCAGCTTAGAAACAGACATGCTGCCATATGTGGCACCTAAAACAATCATGGGGGATGGATAAAATTCTGGGGACATATAGATTTCTGTGGACACTGCTAGGCTCTAGAAACCAGAAGGGGTATAAAACAGAGTCCCAAGCCACAAAGAACCACAGTAGTTTGTAAAAATCAAATCTAGGCAGAACAAAATGTATCAAAGAAAAGAGAGTTTGGAAGAGGAAAAATAGGGTGGTAAAGAGAGAACACAGAATAAAACCCGCATAGACCAAGCAGGGAGAGTCACATCAGAACGGCCACTGATTGAACAAGCATCTAGAAGAGATGATGTGAGGACAATAATGAACCCACCTGCTGTAAAAGGAAACTCTGGTTACAAGGTCTGGAGGCCCAGGATTCGTGATCCCACAGTTTGAAGATGGGCCTGACCCCTCCAGTCCAGGGAAGAGGTAGGACCTTCTGAGTAGGTGGATCCAGAGAGACCCTTCAGGCCTGCTGGAAACATGAAGACGTACTGCTGTCCTCAAGGAGGGTCCCAGTGCTGATAAAGACAAAACACAGTGCTGTTGTGTCCTAACTGGAGGTTGGATACCGGGGCTGAGAGGCCTTGAGGTAACAGTCATGTAAGATTCCCTTTATGGCCTCTTACAGGTCTCTCTTCCTTACCGAACATGGGTCACTCAAGGGCAGAGAGCACATCTTCATTAATCTCTGAATTGTCAGGACCTAGACCCTGTAGGTACAGGATAATAATATTAAATGCTGAATATATGAATAGGTCACTTGGTAGTTTCCACAGGATTTTCATGCACATGTGCACATTTAATGCCCCATTTCAATTCCAAGAGTTGGGTTTTAGAAATTCCATTTTAAAATGGAGAACTAGGGACAGGACAGCAATAAAGATGCAGACATAGAGAATGGACTTGAGGACACAGGGAGGGGGAAGGGTAAGCTGGGACGAAGTGAGAGTGACATGGATATATATACACTACCAACCGTAAAATAGATGGCTAGTGGGAAGCAGACGCATAGCACAGGGAGACCAGCTGGGTGCTTTGTGACCACCTAGAGGGGTGGGATAGGGAGGGTGGGAGGGAAACGCAAGAGGGAGGAGATATGGGGACATATGTATATGTATAGCTGATTCACTTTGTTATAAAGCAGAAACTAACACACCATTGTGAAGCAATTATACTCCAATAAAGATGTTAAAAAAAAAAAAGAAGAAAATAAAAAAATGAAGTGGAGAACTAGAGGCTTGGAGAGACTGAATGCCTCTCCTAAGACTATACAGCTGGGAAATAACAAAGCCTGCATCACCCATCTTCCCCAGCAAGCTCACCGTTCGCCTCCCACCACCATCAGCGCACCCACCCTACACAGATCCCACTGTGGACCGTGAGAAACCCTCATGCTCTGCCCTCTCTCATCCCTCCTTGTCTCTGCGCATTCTCTAATCAGGAGTGCTAGAAGTTTCCATGTGCCAGAGACTGAGCTAGGTGCCGGACATACTGTGATAAATCAAAGTCCCTGCTTGGATTTCCCTGGTGGCGCAGTGATTGAGAGTCCGCCTGCCGATGCAGGGGACACGGGTTCGTGCCCCGGTCCGGGAGGATCCCACATGCTGTGGAGCGGCTGGGCCCATGAGCCATGGCCGCTGAGCCTGCACGTCCAGAGCCTGTGCTCCGCAACGGGAGAGGCCACAACAGTGAGAGACCCGCGTACCACAAAAAAAAAAAAAAAGTCCCTGCTTGCATGGAGTTTGCATTCTAGGAAGGAGACAGAGAATAAGCAAGAATGGACATATGAGATACGAGCTACAAAGAAAACAAAACTCAGGGTTGTGATAGAGTGTGATGGACAAGGCAAGTGTGACTTGGTAGGGTGGTCCAGAAAAGGCCCTCTAAGGAGAGACACCTGAGCTGAGACCTAGTAAGAGAAGGAGCCAATCCTGCAAAAACCTTGGGTGCAGTATCCCAGGCAGGCAGAAGAGCATGTGCAAAGCCTCTCAAGTGGGAAGGTCTGGACACAGAGGAAGAACAGGATGTTACCCAAGCTGAGTTAGATGCTTCCTCCATTCTCATCAATGCCCTGTGCAAATCCCTGCAATAGGTCTTTTCATGCTGTACAGTCCTCACTGACTTTCTTAGTTCTCCATGGGCATCTTTAACTGGGGTCTGTCTCTTTCACCTCTTGGTTCCCGATGTCTGGCATAATTCCTGGCACATGGTTGATTTCCAGCTTCCCCTGCTATCGGGTCAAGGAGGCAATCTGAATTAATTGGAACCTACTCCGAGATACTCTTGAGCCAGTCGACAAGAGGTCTGAGGTTTTCAGAGATGCTCAGAAGAATCAAAACAAAATCAGAAAGTAAGCGGCTACAGAGTTGAGCAGAAGGGGAAAAAAATTACCTGCGTCTGTAGCTACCTTCTGAAAGATGTTATAAATAAGAAATTTATAACTGCATAATTTACAGGATATCTATGGCACAGCTCAGAGTGCTGATTCAGGGAGAACATAGGTGAGTAATGAGATTTTTATGGGACACTGTGTACAGGTTTGTTCGGGATTTGTAGTCTTGGTTTCTCAGGAATCACGAATGGCTTCCCTGTCCACTCCCAACCCCTTAGGCTGAAAAATATGGATTCAGACAGGATCCCAATAATACACATTTAAATAATTATATCATCCCTGACAAGGCCTACTCTTTGGACATGATCCCTTGATCTCTTTTTCCCTGGCAGTCCCAGTAAACCCAGATGGGCAGACAGTCCCTTAAGAAGCTGTGGTATTTAGGAAAATGTATTCATTTCCACAGCTTGGCCCTTTATCCATTTTCACCTCCCATTCTTTATTTATGAGGCCACATTTGCATGAAAACAAAATCCTTGTTCATCCAAAAGGCATTGTTAGGCTTAGGTTTTCTGAAGACTCTTCTAATTATAGAGACAATCTTGGGATTAATGTTCAGAATAGAAAGATAGCTCATCAATAAATAAGTCAGTAAGTGCAGGTTCTAGGGTCAGCTCCACCACTAACTCACAGAGGAAATCACATTTCTAAATGTTTTTTTCATGTATAATGAAAGCATTGAACAAGAATAGTAGTTCCCAGCATAGAGTTCTAGGATGGTCGAACTCCACAAAACATGCTTTTTGGTTTTAAAAGCTTTACAGAAAGCACAAACATTCCCTGAAAAGGCCACCTAAATACCTAAAACTTCACATTTCCAAAAGACATTTAATAGTCTAAACATATTCCAAATAAAATTACTAATTTTCTCCCTCCAAATCCACATTATCCTAGTCTACCCACCCTCATACAATCACTCACGTAGTCGTTCAAGCCAAAAATCCAGCAATAGTTTCTGATTTCTCTCTGGCCCTTACTCCCCACATCCAATTAGTCAGGAAGTCCTATCAGATTCACTTCCAAAATATCAATACATCCCGAATCCGTCCATTTCTCTCCATGCCCACTGTCTCTGCACCAGACTGAGTCATGATTCTCTCTCACCTGGCCTTGGTCATTCACCTCCAGACAGAACCCCTGCTTCCTCAGCAATGGATTATCCCGTGACATTCCATTCTCCAGCCCCAGTCTTTGACTGCCCTGCCTCAAACCCTGCAGAGGTTCCTTTTGCCTTTGGCATGAAATTCCACTTTCTACAGCGACCGTCAAGCCCTCCATCCCAACACCACCTTCTTCTAGATTGCCCCACGCACCCCCTTATGGTCTTCCATGCTCACTGGCCTTCTTTCTTTTTCTAGTAATTGCCAAGCTCTTTCCCTCCTCTAGGCTGTACTTTCTGTGCCATCTTCCTGAATCTTTCCCCCAGATCTTAAAGGGCTGACCTCTTATTTCTTGCATCTCAGCTCAGAGGTCAATTTCTCTAAGTCTTTCACTCTTTCCCTCTATCTGATATTGTT
Organism: Grampus griseus; assembly: GCF_964374135.1. NCBI lineage: Eukaryota > Metazoa > Chordata > Mammalia > Artiodactyla > Delphinidae > Grampus > Grampus griseus. The sequence goes on along the minus strand of NC_139018.1, from coordinate 15,961,922 downwards.
CTTTCCATCTGAAATTGATAGAGCCACTCTATTTAACATTGCCCACCTTCTCACAGTCTTTATCTTCATTTCACTTATTCCTATCTGAAATTAAATTAGATATTTTTGATTAAATGAATCTTTTTCTTTACTTTTTATTTACATTGACTTTATATGAGAACAATGCCTGGTCAAAAGTTCTTGCAGCCCAGTTATTAACACTGATTCTCTTGGGCTGATCGAAACTCTGATTGGCAATAACATATGACTTTCATCTTTAAGAAGGAGAAAAATATTTGATAATTAATAAGTATTATGATGACAGCTAAAATTTATTGACCGCTTACCAAGTGCCGGGCATTGTGATAAGCATTTTATGGGCAAATTTCATTTAATCTTCATATTAACTCTATTACATAAATACCTTTATTATGCTCACTCTATAGATGGAGCAACTTGAACACAGAGAGACCCAGCCAAGTGCCTATGGACATTATAAAGCAAGGTGTGAGGACAGGGCTAGAACCCATGTTGTCTGAATCCCAAGTCCAGGCACTTAATCATTATAGTAGTCTCCCTCTCTTAGTAGTTGCAACTTAATCTTTTCCCCGCTAAAGTTTCCAGGCAATAAAAATAATGAATACATGTCATTATCTGAAAAAAGTTCAGAAAAATTTTAAGATTATTTAGAAGTGCCGTAGGAGTCCAGCTGGTGCCACAATGGGGTTCCTTAGTCTAACAGCGGACAACTGATCTGTCAGCCCCCCAAGTTTCAGATACCAATCAACCAAGTTCACAGCTGCCATGTTGCTAATTTGTTCATTTCCAGTGAGAAAATAGCTATCAAGCAGACATGATAGTGATGTTTGAGGATCAAGCCCAATCCACACAGGGAGGAAGGTTAGGAACAGAATTTATTGGTGAGGATATAACAAAGGCAGGAAGATGAGTGAAAAGATGCTAATGGCCGATGTTCCTGATTCTCTGGGACAGAGGGCTTGGAGGTGGAGTCTCTCCTGCAGAACAGACCTAGACAGGCTCTGACTCTCTTCAACTTCTTTCTCATAAGTACTTTCTTTGTCTATATCAATGCCAATAGTCTAGTCATCATTATGTATTAGCCTAGAAACTATTTTATTTCTAGGATGACTTTATACTTTCTCACACTGATCTAAGGCAGTTGTATAGCTTAACCCTCAGAGAACAATCTTATCTACTTCGAATTCTTGTGAAGCATGTTGTTGTGGTCCCTATATTCTATGTACAAAAGAGTATCCATTGGTCCAAAATGGGACAGAAGGGCAGTGGAGAGCTGTCAGCTGGTAGTCTAGGTCCCTTGGAATACTCAATTCCAAGCCTTAAATGGGCAAGGAAAAAAATGTTATTTCCCTTCTTTCCCCTTTCCCTTCAGAGGTTTAAATCTGACACCAGCAATAAGGCATCCTCTGCTTATAATTCTGTCTTAATTCATCATTTACAACAGCTGACCTTATAACCTTCCCTGCTTGTACCATAATGAAGTGAAAAATTGATGGGCAGTCAGGGTAAAGGCTTTACCAACTCCTGTTGCTCTTCCATCAGGATTGCCTGTGAGCATGTTTGTTTTTTTTTTTTTTCCCACTTCTCTCCCTAACCCATCACATGAATTAAAAGTCATAAGGGGGCTTCCCTGGTGGCGCAGTGGTTGAGAGTCCGCCTGCCGATGCAGGGGACACGGGTTCGTGCCCCGGTCCGGGAAGATCCCACATGCCGCGGAGCGGCTGGGCCCGTGAGCCATGGCTGCTGAGCCTGCGCGTCCGGAGCCTGTGCTCCACAACGGGAGAGGCCACAACAGTGAGAGGCCCGCGTACCACAAAAAAAAAAAAAAAAAAAAAAAGTCATAAGGAGCCTGGAAGAACCATCTCAAGCAAGGTTCTGATTTTCAGGAAGTCCTAGAGCCATGTCTTTGGGGTAGCCTGGGGGTAAATGTCCTATTTTGATCAGAGAATATTTTCCTGGTATTGGCAATACATAGAGAAACAAAATTCTGGAAAAGAGGTTACCCTCTGAGAATTAAACTAGTAAAATACATGATATGATTGTGATTAGTCATCTGTGAGCATAAAGCAAAAGAGAGCTTGTAAATGTGTCACTGAGGAATTTTCAGACAACCAAACCTCCAATAAAGGTGATGGGAATAAACTCAGGGAGATGACTCTGGAAATTGACAGCAATTTAGAAAGCAGAAAACTAATCAATTGCAATGCACACTGCCCAAGAAAATCTTGGGGAGGGGGTGAGACTGCCACTACAGAGAGCATTCAACACACACTCCCAAAGAGTATGGCCGTCCTGAGCCAAGGGGAGGGAGAGCCCCAGAAAAAACACCCGGCACTTCCTAGAGCATCAATTTTATCTGAAGATCTTGGGGAAACTATATTCAAATAAACATGAATATTTTATAGAGTAGACAACTAAAGGGAATATTTTGTGCACCTTGAAGTTTGCAATTGACAAGAAGAGAATGTTTGGGCTTCCCTGGTGGCTCAGTGGTTGAGAGTCCGCCTGCCGTTCCAGGGGACGCAGGTTCGTGCCCTGGTCCGGGAAGATCCCACATGCCATGGAGCGGCTGGGCCCGTGAGCCATGGCCGCTGAGCCTGTGTGTCCGGAGCCTGTGCTCCGCAACGGGAGAGGCCACGATAGTGAGAGGCCCGCGTACCGCAAAAAAAAAAAAAAAAAAAAGAAGAGAATGTTTTTCTACTGCTTTCCCCAAGTCCCTTCTGTACACAGGCAAGCCTTGCCTCAGATGTTTGCTTGCTTGTTAGCTTCGTTATTTAGGGCTGCCACAAATTTGCACATACTTCAAATGTGCATATTTTCCCATTTACTGTCTCTCTCTCTCTCTCTCTCCTGCAAACACTGAACAGAATTGTCAGATTCAGAACAAGCACTCTCAGCTAGCCAAAGTCACCCAAGCCAAGTCCTTACCTAAAATTTCAATATGTTGTTTCTATCAGGGTCCAGTCAGAAGAAGAAACAACACCAGTAATTTGAACAGTGAAATTTTATTTGTAATGTAAAGAATTATTAACTAGTAGCAGAGGACTGATGACTGTGGGATAAGCAGTGGGCCTGTGGGCCAACCTGCCATGCCTATTCATTTCTGGATTGTCTGCCGCTGCTTTCTCATTAGAACATTGAGTTGAGTAATTCTGAACAGACCATATGGCTGCAAAGCCTAAGATACTTACTCTCTGGCCCTTTACAGAAAAAGTGTGCTAAATCCTGCTCTAGAGAATATAGGAGTAGCAGATATAGGGCTCAGATAGAGCGCCCGAAGAAGAACCCTCTGAGAAAAAACCACCCACCGTGCCGGGCTGAGATTCAGACCTTGCTCAAGAAGGTGTAGTTAGGGTCCTCTGGGTAGTGGAAAATTCACTAAAGGGCTGTAGGTCAGTGCTGGCAAGTTGCAAACTGCCTGCTGGGGTATAACCAGACTCACCAGGAAGCCCCCCATTAGGGTGCCACTGGGAATCACTAGGAATTCACAGATGGGTATCTGCAAAACTCACGGAAGGGTTTTGTCACTGGGTACCCTACATGCCACTGGCAGCCTCGCACTGCAAGAGCCAGAGCTAAAATTATACCAGAACCCAGAAGAGGAGCCTCCCTCCTTGCCGCGTCCCTCCAAAGTCCCCTATTGACAAAGCCTGGTGTCAAGCCATCTGGTAAACAAGACATGTTTACCGGGTACAGCTTCAGCATCACAAACCAGGGCAAAAAGCATGAATTTGGAACTGAGAAGCAACAAATTAGGTACCAGTGCTAAGAAATATGTTAAAAGAACTGTAATTTCATAACTTCTGTTGAGTATTTCTATTTGTAGGTTGAAAAAATCTGAAATTTAGAAATGTGGCTTATGTTAAAAAAAGCATGTATAACTGCTCCGTCCTCTGAAACCCACTAAAATGGCAGTAAAGGAATGTTTTAAGTATAAAGCTCTAATGAATAAAGACAGTAGGAGGAAAACAAAGGAATTTTTTTAACTTCAACAAACTGTAGGAAGCCAGAAAGCTAGCCATTAGAGAAGCAGTACATGATACAGAGTGGGGGCACCTATAACCCAAGATGCCTGCGAGGGGATGTGAGGCAGTTCACCCCACAGAAACTTTGAAAGGTGTAGAATTTGGAGGCAGCAGGTGTCACACATGTTCAGGGTGAGCACAAGGCTGAAATCACAATACATTTGTTTGCTCAGTCTGAGATAACCAAGTACCACAAACTGGGTGGCTTACACAACAGAAATTCATTTTCTCACAGTTCTGGAAGCTAGAAGTCCCAGATCAAGGTGTCAGCAGAGTTTCTGTCTTCTGAGGTCTTTCTCCTTGTCTTGTAAATGGCTGTCTCCTCCCTGTGTCTTCACATAGTTTTCCCACTGTAATTGTCTGTGTTCAAATTTCCTCTTCTTACAAGGTCACAAGTCATATTGGATTAGAGCCCACTCTGATGACTTCATTTTAACTTAATTGCCTCTTTAAAGATTGTCTCCAAATACAGTCACATTCTGAGGTTCTTCAACATATGAATTTGTGGGGAAGGTGGTACACAAGTCAGCCCATAAAACACAGGAAACAGAAGTCTCTTTGTAGAGTTGTTGGCCCCCATCTCCTCCTTCACCTCAGGAAACCAACCAACTACCTACAAGCACATGTGCACACACACAGGGGACCAGGGGCTTATTCTCGGGAGAAGCCAAATGGAGAAGGCTCAGGGCATTCTTCAAAATACAGGGAAGAGAGGGGTCAAAAGTTGAAAACAAGAGTTTAAGTGACATTTCTGCTTCTATGAATAGGCCTGACAGATGGGTGATTTCAGAAGTCTTCTTCTGAGAAACCTAAGATGCCCAAATAAATGTCTGCTAGATACTGATGTCAGATCTACAGGTGGCTGTCAATCCCAGTATCTTAAAAATTATTTTAAAAGATGTTCAATCTATACTCTCATGCTTCTAATCAGTTTTTGAGTCATCACGATTAAATGTGAATGAACAACCAGACATTTATAAAAAGCATCCAACATTAGAAGAACCCTAAGCACAATAAAAGCTTTCAACATCTAGGGAAAGCCGGAAACGCAACGACTGAAAGAAGGATAAGGGGAAAGAGAAGGAAGAAGAGAAAGAGGAGGGAGAAGAGGGGTAAGAGGGGAAGGAGGGGTGAGAAAGGAAAACTATCAGCTATAGTGAATAAGCCAGAAGGAATAAAATCAGAGAGATAAAAAAAGCCATTGCAGATATAAGATGGGATGCTGTATAGGCAAGAGTAGAGGAGAGACAATTAGAAAACATGGAAAATTGTTAGTCCAAACAAAAAAATATAACACTAAGATTGGTAAGTAAAGATTGACACATTTCATGAAGTAGAACAAGTAAAACAAAAAGCTGAAACTAAGAGGAAAAAAGATAAGACACCTAGAGTATTGGCCCAGGAAGCTCAAAAACAGATTTACAAAATAGAAAAAAAAAATGGAGAGGAAATTATTTTTAAATTCATATCCAAGAACATTTCCCAGAACCAAAGGATATGAGAATCTCTAGATTGAAAGAACAGCCTACCGTGTCCAGCACAGTGAATGATAAAAATCAAACACGCAGGCTCTTCATTATGAAATTTCAGGACACCAGAGAGCAAAAGAAAAAAAAATCCTATAAATTACCTGGGAAGTGGGAGGAAAGGTCATTGACAAAGTGTATGGAATGGACAAATATCAGACTTCTTGACAACAAATCTGGAGATTAGAAAGCAATAAAAAAATGATTTCTCAATTGTGAGGTACAATGATTTGTAACCTAGCATTATATACCCAGCCAAATTATCAACCAAGTATAGAGGTAGATTAAAAACATTTTCAGAAAAGCAAGAATTCAAACATGTAACTATCACTGTGAAAAACTTCCTATGAGTTCAGGAGCATGTGCTCCAGCAAAGTGAAGGAGTAAACCAAGAGTTTCCAAGGAAAGAGTGGATCCAACACAAGAACACAAAAAAGAAAGTCCATGATGAGAGCCATGCGGCAGGCCTGGGAGGCAACTGTCCAGATAGAAGCATAAGCGGGGAAGCATTTGGAGAGAGGGACTTGGTGAAAAATAATCAGTTTATAGATTTTTTTTGACCATTTGGAAAATAATATGGATGGATGGATAAGAAATACAATGAAGCATTTAAAAAAAAGTATAAGCACACAAAAAAGTGAGCAAAATACGAAGAAAATATTAACTCTAGGGAAAAAACAATACATACAAGAAAGAAGATATATTTATGATATAGCTCTTGGCTATTAAGATTTTTTTCATAGTAATAATAATGTCAGTCTTGATCAGTGACTTGACCAAAGCTCTTTACATCATTTTAATGAGAGTATAGGAAGAAAAGGTAGGTGGAAAGGGGGTGGGAGGAAAGTAAGAGAACTAAATCCTCATCTATCACAAGAGAATGTCGATACATAATGTCTAAAATTAATACATGAAAAGACATGCATTTTATTTAGAAATATAGAGGTAAGTATGAGAAAACAAGAGCTAAAAGGTTGAAAGCAATTGTCTACGGGGAGTTGAACTGCAGAGTTGGGAATGGTTAGTTGGGGACCTCTGGTTTTCAATATACACCATTTGCTATTTGAATTTCAAATTAGTGCACACATTACTTTATTAAAAATTGAATTCAAGGGGCTTCCCTGGTGGCGCAGTGGTTGAGAATCTGCCTGCTAATGCAGGGGACATGGGTTCGAGGTCTGGTCTGGGAGGATCCCACATGCCACAGAGCAACTAGGCCCGTGAGCCACAACTACTGAACCTGAGCATCTGGAGCCTGTGCTCCGCAACAAGAGAGGCCGTGATAGTGAGAGGCCCGCGCACCGCGATGAAGAGTGGCCCCCACTTGCCACAACTAGAGAAAGCCCTCGCACAGAAACGAAGACCCAATACAGCAAAAATTAATTAATTAATTAATAAACCCCTACCCCCAACATCTTCTTTAAAAAAAAAAAATTGAATTTAAGAAGCAAAGAACTGGGCTAGGAGATTGGAGTGAGAAGTGACAGGCAGCTACCTGGTAACTGAAGCACCTGTGGAACCTGATAAATATTGGAGTGAGTAGTGAACTTCCCGCAGGGCTGTGGAAAGGGGCTCATGTTATTTTAACTGCAGGTTAAAGGAAAATATGAGGCCAGCAGAATGAAGGACTCAAGAATATTTGGGTTAAAAGCAAAACCCCAAATTCATGGACTTTAATGTATCCCAGGGTCATTTATGGCTTAATCTTTGCAGACAAGTAATCAAAAGTAATTCAAAAGTAACTCCAGGGGCTTCCCTGGTGGCGCAGTGGTTGAGAGTCCACCTGCCAATGCAGGGGACACGGGTTCGTGCCCCGGTCCGGGGAGATCCCACATGCCGCGGAGCGGCTGGGCCTGTGAGCCATGGCCGCTGGGCCTGCGCGTCCGGAGCCTGTGCTCTGCAGTAGGAGAGGCCACAGCAGAGAGAGGCCCGCGTACCGGAAAAAAAAAAAAAAAAGTAACTCCATTCAAAAAAGCATGAAAGGAAATTCAATTCACAATCCAGCACAACCATTTTTAAAGCCGTTCCTCCTGTCTTCACTTCTCTTGCTCTTCACAATGGCTTTGGATCTCGAAATCAAACCCTCCTCTCTGCACCCCACCAGCACTTGATCATGTAAATTGACTTGGTTTCACTCTCTTTTCTCCACATCTGTGGCCGGTCCCTCTCCATGTTTTCTATCAATTTTATATTCACTAAGTAGGCTGGCAAGACCTTTTCTTTAGTTAGCAGAATTGGAGAAGAGAGGAAACCATAACAAGGTAATAAATATTGTCCTTATTCCCACTCCTAGAATTTTCTGGGTTAAAATCGAAGGCAGGAAAAAAAATTCACACCACAATGCCTTTTCTTTCAATTATTCCTGCAAAGCACTACTGTCGTATGCTTTCACTCCTGGGGTGAGTTTGTGAAGCTGGAAAATGGAACATCACACATTGGCTGTGCCCAGGCATAAGAGACCCAGACCTCAGGGCAAAATAGTCACTAGAACATATGCTTTCCTTGAGAGCAGAGGTTCTCGTCTGCTTGGTTCACGCTGCTGTATTCCCAGTGCCTCGACCAGATCCTGCCCTGAACTAGGTACTCGATAAGTTTTTGAAAACTTGAACCTTTGGCAGCTAACATCCTAGCAAGGTCATACAGTTTCAGCAAGCAATCCCCTTCTCCGCGCAGTGACCCAGCCACAGTGCAAGGTGGTGTTTCTCTTGCAAACTAAGAAACTGGAGTGCCAGGATCTGCCTCAGCCTCATAAGCTGGTGAACATGAGACCATCCCCCAGCACATTCTTGATATACTGAGAGAATCTGGTTTCTGAGCATACACTACCGGGTACCTGACCTCAAACTAGGGTGAAATCACCCAGGAAATCCACTCAGGAGGACCCACTGCAGCCTGCCAGCTGGCCAGCCTCCCCTGGTGATACCTCCAGCCTAATATATAACCTAGTGTTTACAGAACTAGAGTCCTGGGCTAGGAATCATGAGACCCAGAACTGAAAACCAAGTACAGAGCCCCTCACTCTATAGACCCAGGACCTGGTGGAGTGGCAGGGGAAATACCCAAGAACACACACAACAGAAAAGCAGAATTGCAGAGCTACTGGGCAATCAGCATGCGGGGGAAACCAGGGCTCCCGGGTCACTGGGAAGAAGTTCATGGCGGGAACGAGTCAGCCAGCATGGGGGATTCTAGTAAGATATGACGACTCAACTAAACATGATCTTTGAGGACATATCAAAATGACAGAGGGAATTCTAAAATGCATTTCTGTACAAATGCAGATGACTCACCGATGTATTCTGAAACAAGCTATTTGACATGGAGTTCCCTTGACCATGCCCTGGGATGACTCGACTTGTTCCCAGGGGTAGAGAGCAATGCCACATCTCCTGGGGAGGAAAAGTAGAGGGAAATGGATTTCCCATTATAACGTGGTCTCCTTTGTTAATTTAGTTTCTACTGTCATCCAAGTCATTTCAAAAATCTGAAAAGAAGTCTTATTTTCAAATTCATAAGGTTGACCAAAGAGGCTTACCTTTATTATGTTCATAAATCTTCATACCTCCTTCATAACAAAGAAATTATTTTTAATTTTTATAATGCCTTTTTTTCTCTTTCTTCACAACAGGAGAGGAAATGAGAATAATATTTTATGTTAATAGGAACAAAATGTTCAAAATGTATGCACTGTATAGAAATCTTATAAAATGTTTCAGTGGAAACATTTTTTAACCAACAAAGGAAATGAAACATAAAAATCCACATTAAAAGAATGCTGACGATTTTTATTTTAACGAGGAACCTGAGAGGAGGGGATTATGGGTGTGTGGAGGGGAGCCTTGTGAGAAAATGACAGTCCACAGGGCTCATGCGGTGAGGGGCTGTGTCAAATCCCAATGGGAAGCCCAGCCTGGCTCTCAGGTGCACTCCCTGCTGGTCAGCCCCTTGCAGAGGCCAGGCAAGTCTCCCGGGGAGGGATCGAAATCCCTGAGTTCAGTCTCCAGGGACTGAGGCAGATGCTGTAATATGGGAAATTCTTTCCCTCTGCCAGAAAGATGCCATGACTCCTTGGACCATGCAATTGCTCTAATGATAACCCAAGGATTCATTTTCATGCACTGAAAGGTTAATCTTAAGGGGAGGGGAGAAGGAAATAGCTAATAGTAAAAAGAAGGGAGCCCTGGCAGCTCATCAAAACCCACAGCATCAGAGGCAGTACTGGTGGGAAACAAGATTTAGAGGGGAGAGAGTCATTTCTTTGACACTGATTGAGTGCTATGCTCCTGTCGCACACAGGCCAGTGAATGCAAAGGTGGTACTTTGCAGTGGGACTGTTGGCATGTGGTGGGACAGAAGTCTGGGGAAACCAGGCTTCCCAGCATCCAGAGAGATTTGTGACCCACATTTTCAGATTTCAGCACCTTCTTGTGGGAACAGCCACCTTGAGTCCTACAGGCGAGCTGATGGGGAAGGACCTTAACCCTCAAGGCAGGACAAACTAAACAAGCAGTTTCCCTTGCCATGAACTCTGAGAATGGAGACAAACCTCTCCTGTTCAACCAAAATGCCACTCCCCAAAACTCCACTCACTGAGTTATTAACTTCTGAAATATCCAAAATGCTTTGAATTAGTCTCATTCTTGTTAAAATGCATTTTTAAACCTTTACAGCTTGTGCAATAAATGAATCACAATTTTTGGAGAGCAGATTTTCATCAGTGAGAAAGGGGAAAGATGAAAGAGGAAAAAACATATTTTGAGGACCCATTATATGCCAATTACTTTGCCTGGGTGCTTTTTAAATTTATCTCATGTAAGTCTCAAAGTAGCCCTTGTAAATAAGCATGAGCTCCTAAACTGGTCATTTTGTTCGTTTGTTTACCAGCTTCCTTTATTCTCTCTGCATCTGTTTTCTGCCCTACTAAATGCATCACCCAGGCTCCCCCGTTTCTGGTAGAGATCGACCAATGGGAGACACTGGTATAAGATCACAAGGTTGGGCGAGAGAGAGAGAGATGTTTCTTAAGGTGTTTCTTAATCTTGATTCCCTCCATCTCTTCAAGCTGTATTTCTGTCTGCCGCTGTTTTTCATTATAAGTCCCTTAATATTTGATTCAAAATATTGCTTGCATTATTTTGATAAGCAGTAATTTTAAGAAATGATGAATTGGACTAGGGGGAAAAACTGGAGAGAGAGATGACTGTTAGTTACTTGGGAACTGAAACACTCCCCTTGGAACTTTGAAACTCTCAGACAGCAATCAGAAGGCATGTGGGGGACCGTGATACATCATACCCAAGCTCATCAACCCAGCACCACAGGTAACCCAGTTGGTGGCACGTGTCTTCCAGCTTTCTCCTAATTAGGGCGGTTTTCCTGTCTTCTTGCTTGGGGCAGTGTTCATCTCTCCCCTTGTTTCAGAAGTGATTAAACTGATGGGACCTATAAGGCCAAAAGCCCCCTTTACTGTTTGCTTCCAGGAAAAGCAGCTAGTTCTCTGACAAATAGGAATTCTGTGTCCAACTCTGATATCTCGGCTTCATTCAGATCCCATCTCCACCATGACCCATGCTAAACTACAAGTAATCTAACGAAATATAAATGTTTACTTGTCTCTTTATTCCTACTGCAACGGAAAAAAAAATAGCTAAGCCATTGCTCGGTTCACTAACAAAATTAAATACAATTTAAAAGAATGCTAAATACTGAATTTTTATTTCCCATGTAGAAATGGTACAAAGTAAATATACCACATAAATAAGGAGAATATCAACTGTTTCCATATCCCCAGGATTTTATTATCTAATGTGAATTATATTGAAAGAAGATAGTTAGTATAAACTATGATTTTTCATATATTACACTCCTCTTGTTTTGAATTTCAGGGCCCTATTGTTTGAGACGTACTTTTTGATGTCTGTAAATAGAGACCTTTTTTTAACCATACAGCTCTTCTGACATTAACAGAGCAGCTGTTCATCTGAAAAAATTGGCCCCTTTGAGGAAGCCATCAGAATTTGTGCAAAACTCAATACCTGTGAATGGGAACGCTGGCTTGTAATGAAACAGTGAGGAGACATTTCACGGTCCCTCGGCGGCTGGGACTACCCCCTGCTCCGACCTTCTGGTAGGCAAGACACACCTGGGTGGAAAATAAAATTCTGTCAATGGGAAAAGAAACAGCAACAAATTCTTAACTTTGCTTAAAGAGTGGGGCTTAAGTCAAGAAGGATCACATTTCTCATCATTCTATCTGTAAGAAGCTTAAGAATCAAGCCTGCATATGTTGTGCTTTGTAAATAAAAGAAATCTGATAGATATTTTTCTTAAAGAGCAGACTTATTAAAGGTGCAGAATAAAATGCTGTCAAATGAGCTAGTGTAGGCATGATTCTCCTGAGCCAGAAATTTCTAAGAAAGCACTTACCTAACGCTGAGAAATAATTAATGTTCCTAACGATAACCTGGTGCCCCGGAGGTTCTGAAAGACCTTTCTGACTCAACTTGTTTCCTGTGGAGCTATACTGCTGGATCTCTGTTATAGCCTGCCAGTTCTTAATGAAGTCATGATTCTCACACAGTGCGCATAATCTTACTTTCATACCAAACAGACTATTTTAATAATCCGTGCAATTAATTCTTGAGCTAGGTTTGTGAAACTTTACTTTCAAAATGTTTCAAGAAGTTGTAGATTAACATCACCAAGTTAAATCGCCTTCTGGTCAATGGAATCTCCTTTGTGTCGATTAAATCTTCTCTGTGGCAGTATACATCATAATTGTGGCGGCTAATTTTGAATGTCAACTTGACTCGGTGAAGAGAGTCCCAGAAATTTGGTTAAATATTATTTGTGGTTATGTCTGTGAGAGTGTTTACAGTGAGATTAGCATTTTAGTCAGTAGACTGAAAGTAGATTTCCCTCCCCAGTGTGGGAAAGGGAGGTATCATCCAGTCCATTGAGGGCTGGAGGAAGGGAAAATTCTCTCTCTCTCTCTCTGTCTCTCCCCCTGACACAGTGGAACATCAGTCTTCTCCTGCCCTTGGATTGGGACTTACATCACTGACACTACTGGTTGTCAGGACTTTCTGTTCAAGCAGTGATTTACGCTGTAAGTTTTTCTGGTTCTCCACCTTCCCAGCGGTAGATTGTGGGACTTCTCAGCCTCCAAATCACATAAGCCAATTCCTCATAATAAATCTCTTTTTATATGAATACTGTTTCTTTTGAGAAGCCTGACTAATACAATTACTGTCATCGTCAGTACTGTTATAAGTAATATAAATAATAAAAAATAATGCTAGCTAACAGTTACCAAATACTTATCTCTGGCCCTGGCACTGTCATGTCAAGGATTATCTCAGATAAGCCATCCTTTAAAAGGAAGAGGGATTATTTTATCCTCACTTTTCAACATTCAATATCTATTTATTGAGCACTTATTGTATTCCAGGCACTGATTTGAGTTTACAGCTATAAACAAGTCTGACGTGGAGCTTATTTTCTCCTATAAAATATGTGAATACATAAGTGAACCAACAGACAAACAAGATGATTCAGGAAGTAAAACTTTTCATAAAGATAATAAAATGACGTTAATATGAATGAGAATGACCATGGGGCCAGGAAGTAACTAGAGAAAGCTTATTTGAAAAATGATACTTGAGCAGAAGCTTAAGGATAGAAAGTGGTTACCTGTTTGACGGTTCTGGGAAGATGGTTGATCAGTTGTGTCTGGTGTTATGAGTGTTTCGCTGGATGTGAAATCTCCCACTCCAACCAAAACTTCAGTGCTCTGTCATGCTTTACATTCAATGTATGGTTAGCTTTTATATCCCCATAGGGTTATGTTGCTCTGAGATTTGTATCCTGCAGACTAGGCATTTACATATCCTTCTCATGGCCCTCCCCTCTGGCAATGCAGGAGCAATTACATCTCTAATCTCCAGTTGCTGCTTTAATTATAATTACCTTTTCCTTCCAGTATCTAGGCATTTTAGTTCTAAACCATGCATGTTATAGCTACTGTGTATTATCAGAACCAGCTGTTTGGCTCTTTTTGACTATTTTGAACAGACTGAGAATGAACAGAAGCATAAAGGTACTTCTGATGAACAAAGAAAACACACACACATAGCACACACACAATCAGAGTTAGCACTAAAACTAAACAAAGCTGGCAAAGCATTCATCAGTTTCATCAATACCAGGAATACCCACATGCTATTTGTTGAGCATGATATTTTTTTTTATATAGAGATGTTTTAAATTTTCCATTTTGTTCCAAGATAAGTTTTATGCCTCTGTAATGTACAACATATGGATCTTATGACATTAGGCATTATTTGCATCCCAATAAAACAGCTCATCAATCAAATGGCCTATTATAACCTCCAGCTGCAGAAACCGTAAAACACACCCAGGAAAGAGGGTCATTTTTAACTTAGAATGTGTCCTTTTAAAATAACATTTGTCTGATCATGTTAAACCGTGGTCAAATCTACAAGAGATGTTAGCGCATTAGGAAAGAGATGGTAATAAGGACACAGCCAGTCCTGAAACACGCACGTAGTGAATTTCTTCTCTGACTTTGGGCCACATGTTTTGCTTTCCTCCCCTTGATTTTGAATGGTGTTTTCTTATGAGGTCAAAACAAGGTCTTTTTGTAGTAACCAACATTTAGCTATAATAATGTACAGCTAAATTAGGAGCAGGTCAATCGTTGAAGAGCTCATCAGAGAAGTAAATTGGAATTTTACACCCACATCAATGATTGCAAACCCACCAAACCTAAAGAAATATGCAAACAGGACTATGCGCCCTAGCCTACCGGTCCTTTCATATCAGTTCTTGACATGTGTGTCAGCCAGGGTCCTAATGGCAAACAATAAAAGCCAACTTCAGCTAACTTAAGCAAAGGATTTCTTTGGAAGGGTATTCATGGAGAAAGAATGCTGATGCTTCTAACACAATCAGTGAGAAGCTAGAGGGTCAGACTTTGGAATAAATAGAGAAACAGGAATTTCCAAAGGGAAGCAAAAAATACAGCAATGGCACCATAACTAAAACAGCTGCATCAGGAAGCCTCAGCTGCCATTGCCCCCTAACATGAATGATCTCTGTTTCTTCTGACTTTGCATCACTTTCTCAGGATGCAAAGCCCCAGGAGAGCATGGCTATCTGGGTAGAGTTTAGGTTATGGACCTGCTTGGAGTGGGAAGAGAATCATCCTCTTGGTTTCTTGGGTAGGAAAGAGGTGCCTGGAATTACTCTCCCACTAAGACCTTTACCATGGCGAAAGAGAATCACTACGCTCTGAAAAAGGGAGTGATTACTAAGTTGTGTGAAACATTGAGTACTTGTTACGTGCCAAGAACTGTGCTAGATAATTTTCAACAGATGATTTCTCATTTAATTTATTTTCTATATCTCATTTAATTAAAATCCCCACAGCCCTCATGTGGGGTTTTCTACTCACTTCATAGATGGAGACGATGAGGATTAAGAATATTAAGTGACCTGGCCAAGTTGACAGTGCTTAGTAAGGTATAAGCCAATGATCCAGTATTGGTCTCCTGACTCCTGGTCCAATGTTCTCTTTGCTGTTCCAGAGCTGCCTTACTAACTGAATTCAACTTGACCTCTAAATTTCAACTTCCTCAGCCCTGACTATTGGTCTATATGTAGACCAATTAGAAATCTGAGTGACTGAAATAGTCTAGCCAAGAGAATTAGGTTTAGAAAACCAGAGGTTTCACCGAAGGTACTCTTTTGCCTGTCTTTGTGTCGTATGATGGTCCTTATGTCATCTTTGGGATTCAACTATGGTCCTGAGTGTGCAAAGATAAATCACTTAGACTTATCTCAAGTATGGACACACAACTCCATCAGTACGGGCATCTTTCCATTGTCCCCGTAATAGAGTTATTACACCAAGAGTGTAGCACAGCAGTTGTCCAGAGGCTGACAAACCACTCTGTTTGGTTTTCCCAATCACGGAGAACATATAAGAAGATGATGCTGACAGTCATATATGCCACTTGTACCCATGAGGGCTACTACCCAGCCCCAAATACATGGGGCTACCTTCTAGGAATTCTAGGCTGAAAGACTGTGCTCTTGTTTTTTGGAGAGCTCAAACCGGAGTCCAGCTGACCTGAGCTCAAGTCCTTTCACTGCCTTTCACAAACATGTTCTTGGGTAAATTTTTCACTTTCTCTAAGACTTAATTTCATACTCTATAAATTAGAGGTCATGATATTTACTTTGCAACATTTTAAAAATTATCAATAAAGGTAAAGCCCTCAGCTTCAAGGCTAGCTCATATAGATGTTCAGTAAATGGTTGCTCTTATAATTAATATTGTTTTGAGTGATACATGACCAGAAAATCTCTTCAACCTATTTTTCCTAGGTGGATGAAGTACAAGTTAATGAGTTTTCAGCATTATGATTCCACTACATAACATTTTGCCCAATATAATAATTTTGAATTTGATGATACATATATCATTGCTTATCTACTGTGCTATTTCTATTAGTCAGGGCTCTACCATAGAAATAGAAAGAGTGATATAGATAGATATATAGATAGATAAATAGATAAACTTTATATATATATATAATGTATATATTTATATATTATCTAATTATATATTTTATATAATATATATAATTTCAAAGAATTGGTTTCCACAATGTAGATACTGGCAAGTTTTAAATATCTAGAGTAGGCCAGCAGGCTGGAAATTCTCAGACAGGATCTGATGCTGCCATCCAGAGGTAGAGTTTCTTCTTCCTCCGTTTTGCTCTGAAGGCCTTTCAACTGATTGATGAGGCTCACCCAGATTAGTAAAATAATCTCCTGATTTGAAAGTCAACTAATTGTAGCTGTTAATCACATAAAAATATCTTCACAGCAACACCTACATCAATGCTTGATTGAATAACTGGGTATCACAGCCTAGCCAAGTGACACATAAAAGCATCAGATTCCACCCTTTATCAACCTGGCACCTATAAATATCTCCTTAAACAATGCTTAAAGTTCCATTAAAGACCAAAAAAAAGTAATATTTCTGCCTAATAGAATACATCTATCTTGTATACAATCAAAAATGCACTAACCCTTTCCTTAGAAGAGGATGCAAAATGGGTATTATGTACACTTTTCTTTGATATCCTATAACTTAAATACTGTGATGTAAACATAACTATTATTAATACATCTTACATTAGATTGTAAGGGAATGAGAGAGGAAAGAAAACAAAAATAGTATATATCTGAATACACACATGCACATACATACACACAAATGAAAAAATTCATAAAAATTAGGAAGAAACATTAATAAAAATTACAGTCTTTGTTTCTGCAATTGGCCACGTGGTCATAGCTAGAACTTATAACCACTTTCTTCCACAATCCATTCCATATTCTCTTTGCCTCTGCAAACATCTCAGCAGGTCATGGTTTTTAGCTTGGTGGGGTGACCCAAACTTTCATTCCTAAAGGGTCTGGGCCATTAGCAATCTGGTTTGAATTAGTCATTGCGTTTTCCATTGACTTTAATCACAGGTCATGGTAGTACTAAGAAACACCCTAAGGGATCTCCTGTATTCCAGACATAATCTTCCTTAGCTCCACTGTATAGTAGCAGCCCAATTTCCCCTTGGGAGTCAAGATCAATAAACCTAGCCAGCACAGGACTCCCTTCTTTGCCTGTTGATTCAGAGGCATGAGGAACAAAAAGTGGCTTAGTAGCAATCTTAACCTCCAGTTCAATGAAATCACCATTGTGTCTCCTAGTTGGAAGCATTCCTCCGTTTGGAACTAAGACCTCTAGAACAACAGAGAGTAAGGTCACAGGGACATGAAGCAAAAGTTTTGGTGAGGATCATTAAGGGTGATAGTAAACAGTGCCATTTCCATTTCTACCCCTTGTTTCCTGGACATGTTAATACTGGCTATTAGGAAAACAGCATCATACATTAGATGCTGATTTCGAGCATATATAGCCTGCTGGATAACATTGTTCCAGCCCTGCAAGGTATTACCACCTCACTGGCATTGTAACTGAGTCTTCCAAAGGCCATTTTATTGTTTAATCAAGCCACCTGCCTCAGGAAGATGGGGAACATGGCAAAGCTCATGATTTCCACAAGCATAGGCCCATTGCTGCACTTCGTTTACTATGAAATGATCAGAAACAATTCTGTGTGGAATACCATTATGGGAGATAAGGAATTCTGTGAGTCCACAGATGGCAGAAGCATTGTATGCATGGAAGACAATCCATGTCCAGAGTAAATGTCTGTTCTAATAAGAACAAAGCACTGCCCCTTCCATGGTGGAAGTGCTCCAATGTAATCAACCTGCCACCAATTAGCTGGCTGATCACCCTGGAAAATAGTGCCATACTGGGGACTCAGTGTTAGGTCTGCTACTGGCAGATTGGGCACTCAGTAATGACCATAGTCAGGTTGACCTTAACGAGCGGAAGTCCATGTTGCTGAGTCCCTGCCACTGTACCCGCTCTGTTCATGAGTTCATTGCACAGTGACAGGGATGGCTGAGGAAAGAGGCTGACAGGTATCCATGGAACAGGTCATCCTATTCTATCGATTATTAATATTCTCCTCTGTAGAGGTCAACCTTCAGTGAGCATTCACGTAGGACACCAATGTCTTTGTGTTTTTCACCCATTCAGAGAGATTCATCCACATATCTCTTCCCCAGATATTGTCACTAATTTTCCAGCGATTTTCCTTCCAAGTTCCTGACCAAGCCAAACCATTGGTGGCAACCCATGAATCAGTATAGACTCATACCTCTGACCACTTCTCTTTCCAAGCAAAATGAGTAACCACTGAGAGGATTTCTTTTTGCCACTGTTCTTCAGGGATGCTGCAGCTGTCCACTTGTGGGTGGTGCCTGATTATCATGCAGAATTGTCTATAAATCAAAATTTTTTTCTCTTCTTTGGTCAGTTGGTTTGGAACTCCCTATTAGGCCATTGGTACAGATTTGGAGAAAGGAGGTAATATAGCAGGAGTAGGGACCATGGGCATTTGTGGCACTTCCTCATGTAACTTATTATGCTTTCAGGTCTGATCTTGTAGATACTACTTCCATTTGATAAGGGGATGCATTCCATCTTGGCTTGGGTAAGTCAGAAAACAGCAAATTCATGATGCACAGGTCAAGTCAAATGGAAACTTAGTGACTTATGGTTAAGCATTCAGCCTCTATTAAGACCCTGTAGTAAGCCAAAAGATCTTTCTCAAAAGGAGAGTAGTTATCTACAGAGGAAGGCAAGGCTTTGTCCCAAAATCCTAAAAGTCTACACTGACCAATCAGCATAGTATCATCAACGTAATGGATGTGACGTACAATGTGATGTCCTGTAGAGGGCAAAGTTGGTCAAAGTCCATGCAGACTGAATTATGACATAGGAATGGAGAGTTGATATACTCCTGTGGTGGGACAGTGAAGGTGTATTGTTGGCCTTGCCAGCTGAAATCAAACTGCTTCTGATGGTCTTTACTAATGGGTATCCAATAAAAGGCATTTTCAGCTCAAGAGCTGCATATCAGGTACCAGGAGATGTGTTAATTTGTTCAAGCAATGAAACCACATCTGGAACAGCAGCTGCAATTGGAGTGACCATGTGGTTAAGTTTACGATAACCCACTGTCATTCTCCAAGATTCATCTGTCTTCTACACAGGTCAAATAGGTGAGTTGAATGGAGATGTGGTGGGAATCACCACCCTTGCATTTTTGAAGGCCTTGATTAGAGGCACTAATTACTGCAGTCCCTCCAGGAATGCAATATTGGTTTTGGTTCACTACTTCCTTAGGTAGCAGCAGTTCTAATGGCCTCCACATGGAATTTCCCACCATAATAGCCCTTATTACACAGGTCAAGAAACTAATGTGTGGATTCTGTCAGTTGCTGGGTATATTCATTTCAATTATGTATTCTAGAAATGGGGGGGAAAAAACACAGGATGGGTTCAGCAACTCTCTGAATCCACTGTGTTATGATCTGGACTAAAACTCCATTGACCACCTGATCTCCTTAGCCCCTATTCTGTTTGCCCACTGTGATGTTTCAGGTCTTCTGGAATTAGTGTTAGTTCACAGCCAGTGTCCAGTAGACCCTAAAAGGTCTGATTATTTCCTTTTCTCCTTTTTTTCTCTTTTATCCTGGTAAAAGATCATAGATCCCTTTGGGGAAGTCTGGGAAAAAATGTGAAAGTATTAGCTCTTGGCAGTATAGCAGGGTCCTTTATCAAGGGGTCCTGGCCTTAACTTGCTCAAGTCTGGGAATTGACTGAGGACCCTTGACTCTCTTACTTTCCTAGGGCTGCCATAACGAAACACCACAGACTGGGTGGCTTAAACAACAGAAATTTATTTTCTCAGAGTTCTGAAGGCTGGAAGTCCAAGATCAAGACATTGGCAGGAATGGGTTTCCCTGAAGCCTCTCTAGTTGGCTGCAGATGACCACCTTCTCTCTTTGTCCTCCCATGGCCTTTTCTCTGTGCTCACACATCACTAGTGTCTCTTCCTCTTCTGATAAGGACACCACTTATATTGGATTAGCACTCCATCCTTATGACCTTATTTAACCTTGATTACCTGTTTAAAGGCCCTATCTCCAAATTCATTCAAATTAGAGGTTAGGGCTTCGACCTCCAATTTCAGAGGGACACAGTTCCTATCCATAGCACTCTGTTTTGGTGATTCAAGTTAGACTT
This sequence comes from Grampus griseus, assembly GCF_964374135.1. NCBI lineage: Eukaryota > Metazoa > Chordata > Mammalia > Artiodactyla > Delphinidae > Grampus > Grampus griseus. The sequence goes on along the minus strand of NC_139018.1, from coordinate 15,941,592 downwards.
CTTTTCATTCAGCCTAGAACTCTTCAACTTATACAGATCAAGTAAGAATTTAGTAGAATGTCCATCTATTCCTTTTCTAGAGACAGCATGATCCACTAGCCAACATTGTAGGTCTCTGTGAGTCAGATTATTCTAATTACTGCTTTGATGGCAGCAGATCCCATTGCACTTTCTGGACTAAAGAGAAGGGGGACCACAGAGCTCTTCAAGGACATTGGGACTGCCCTCAAAAATTTATTTCTCACAGTCATCGTGAAAGGTGCGTCCTCTATATCCTCCCCGGGTGGATGAGCAGGTCTTCTTATGTGATAAATCCACTCTAAAATTCCAACCTCCCTAAGCCTTTAAATACCTTCCTCTACAATACAACAAGGCAGTTCTGGCATTTCAACTTAAATTAGAGCAGGCAACGTTTTGGTCCACATTTCAGCCGATCAAACAAACAAGTCTAAAGCCCTTTCTAAATCCTCAAGTTAAAAAATTGAATGCAGAACCTCTGCTCTGTGGGCACATGACAATAAATTCAGCCTGATTCAACTTTATGCTCCTTCCAGTTTTATCCCACACATTTAATACCCACTCTCACACATAAATTGGAAAAATCATGCAGTTCTCTCAGTGTGTATTGCATCTCCCCATGCATCACACACTGCATTTCACCCTCTGGAAATTGAGTTTAGTTATAATTTTAGAAGCAAAGAGGAGCAAGGTATATGTCCTAAGGAAGATCAACAGTGTCTTGCCAGGGAACTACCTCAAGAGGGACCATTACAGATTCTTCAGACAAGACAGAGTTAACCTCCTCAGACAGAGAAGGAAGGGTGGTTTCTACTGGCAAAGAAGATTCAGCCGAACTTAGGAGTTCAATAACCTCAGGGTCATTGGGATCTGTTTGTAGATCCTCATTCTAATATTCAGGATCCCATTCCTTCCCAATCAATGCTCTCACTTTAACAGAAGAAACTCTATAAGGTTGGGAATTCAGTTTTTGTTTTATTATAGCCACTCACAGGATGAAACTCAGAGTTTGGCTTTCAGAAATCTCAGCCCTCAACTATAGAAGATAAAGGTTGCTTTCAGGGCAGATTTAGAAATTTTCAGGTCACGTACATGGAGCTTGAGCTAGGAATTCAGAGCTCTGAGTTCATTCTTTTATGTCCCCAGTTTCTCCAGGGTAGTTAGGAGCAAACAGCCAATCTCATTATATATCTTAGTTTGACTAAAGTGTTCTAAGCTATCAAATACATGGTCACTGATTACCTTGCCTTTTATACACACTTGATTAGGAGTATCGAATGATGGTATTTTGTGTATTTCTATTGCTACATCATGCCATGGACCTCCAGTGCCCTCTTTACAACTGAAAATAAGTTATTAGTGCCTTTAAATCTAATCAATCTAATCAGATTAGAGAACCAATTCCAGAAAACCTAGAATAATTCAGAAAGCTATCCTAAAGAATCTGTGCTTCTAGAACCACTCTTGCTACCAAAATCTGTATTGGTCAGGGTTCTGAAAGAGATGGAGAGCCAGTTTAAAGAAGATAGATTAAAGAAAGTTAGAAGAAAAGGAAGGAAGGAAGGAAGGAAGAGAGAGAGAGATGGAGAAAAATATGAAATCCATATGGGAGGCCAACAGACCAGAAACCTGGGCAAGAGCTGGTGCTGTCATCCACAGGAGTAATTCCTCCCTTCTCAGAGAAACCTCAGTTCTGCTCTTAGTCTTTCAAATGACTGGAGGAAGCTCACCCAGATTATGAAGGATAATCTCCTTTACTTAAAGTCCACTGATTGACTGCCCACAACTACAAAATACATTCAGAGCAACACCCAGATTAGTATTTAATTGAATAACTCAGCACTCTTGCTTAACCAAGTGGAGACATAAAACTAACCATCACACTACTGTCTGCTCAGAAAAATTGGAACATTAGAACATGTGACATTTAAAGAAAATGAAGTCCATGTGATTGCCCCTCATTCCAAGTACTGCTCTGGCATTGAACTCAGTCCAGGTAATTCTGGAAATAAATCAAAATCCAATAACTGAGATGAAGCCAATGTTGATCTGTCAAAGACAACACCAGAGCAATGAGACCTGCCTCTCAATATAGTTAAGCCTTTGGGTATGGGCATTGGTCACTCAGTGGGTGAGAATTAAGGGGGCTTCCTGCCCTAAAGTAGTTCTGTGGCATTAAAGCACACTGTTTCCAGGAGTCTCTATTTCAAAACTATTCCTGAGAGTGTTCATATTATGTCATTAGTAAGAATTATATTGAATATTAAACAAGACTTTTGGCAAGAATCCAAGGAAATAAAACACATGAAAATGTGGGGGTTTTTTTTATCAAGGCAGAGAAAGGAGGGAGGTGGCCCTTGGTTGAACAGCTATTTAACTTTAAGACTACATTACATCACTTTACATTAATTCATCTTATCCTCAGAACAACCAGGAGCAAGTATTATTATCACCATTTTAAGTAGGAAAATTGAGGCTAATAATTGGTGCTGAAAGTTTCTCCATCAGTTTGGCTCAGGATACACTTTCCATTACATCTAGTTACTGTCCAATCAGAAAATATCTCCAAGAGATGCAGAGAGAGCCCGGGCGCCAGGAGGAGGGGAAGGAAAGGAGAGGTCGAGAAGAGACCCGGAATCTTTTTCACGTCTGACATTGACTGCCCAGCTGTAATTCCATCCTTCTCCAGACAACAGGTAAGTCATCTTTGGGGATATCCAATCATGTCCAACCTAAGAGCAGCCCAAATTCTCAAAGCCTTCTATACCCTCCCAACAGCCAGCTCCTGCCAGTCTCAGCCCTAATATTTTCAGGGCCTGTTGCAGGAGTACAAATGAAGGCCCACGCACCATATCTCTAGACTTTTAGATGCGAGAAACCAAGCTAACAACTTTTATGTGAAACATATTCTATCTGCCTACCTTGACAAGCATGCCTTCACAATGACCTAGAAGGCCAGTTTAACTTCGCCCATCACAGACTCGGAGTTTCATGCTAGAGCAGCGTGGTGGTGAGGGGGGAGCTGGTCTGGCCCTTAGCACAGAGCCCACCTCACTTGTCTCCTACCCTCACCTCCCTGTTGCACCCTGAGGAGCATCACATGCACGTGTGCGGACACACCATCCAGCAGCAAAGCTTTGGGCACACCTCTCCTAACAGCCTACCCTGGACCATACCAGGGACCTAAAGATTTCTACCTGCAGAGTGGCCTCGTCACCTCAGGAGGATGGACTCCTGGAATAGACCCTGGAAGGGGGGCTGGGACTATTTGAGAGGGAATTCCAGGTACCAGGCTGCTTCAGCAAGATCTAGAAGGGATGAGTATAGCATTGCTCCTTGCTCTCGAGCTCTGAGCCTACTGGGGAAAGACACAGATGGAAAAGGACCAGAGCAGGACCCTCTAAAACATGGGAGCAGGGGCAGAGACCCCTTTTGCTTGAGTAAAGCACAGTATAAAGGCTCAAGATGGCCTGCCTGACAAACTGCAGCTCCCGGCCCCTCGGCTACTACTGTACCCGGCCCCCTCGCTCAGCCTGACTCTCTCACTCACTGCCAGTTCCAGACCCATTAAGACAATGTATTGTCACAATGTTCATTTCACAATAACGTACGCAAGGCATGATTTCACAGTCAGCAAGTCTAAGTACACTCGCAAACCGCTATTCCTAGAAGAAATGGCCTGGTGGGGTTTTGCACTGTAATATTTATTGTGGCAATAACACAGAGCCTCCCACCAACACACACACACACACACACACACACACACACACACACGCATATACATGCTGCATCTGCTGGTTCCAGAGTCCAAAAAAAGGGAGCAGCATATAAAAAGAATACATTTGATTAAAGTCTCTAAGAAGAGGCTTTCCCTTAAAAACAAAAAAGGAAAATAACTAAAACAGCCAAATTTGGTTAGGCTTTTATTTCTCTGGATCACAAGGCATAATTTTGTTTAAATAGGATCTTGGAAGGTTCAGAAAAAACTTGTAACTTTCCTAAATATTTCTGGGCTCCTAGAATCTCAGGGGTTGATTCCTGATTCCTAACATTCTAACTAGGCATTCTAGCCTCGAACATTGTAATAGCAGAATTTGCATATTGGGAGGAATAACTTCTGTAGCTGTATTACGGGAAGTTGCTGGCCAGTGCCCAGCACATGTTCACAAAACTCACAGAGGAGGTTCTGGAGCCCCTGAGCCCTGTACGTGTGTCCTACTCCTGTCTGTCCCACCAGGACATTTTTAGCACTTTTAATTTTTAATCATCACCTTGTCTGAATTATCTCTTTCATTTTCATCCATGATTTATTTTTACCGCATGGGGTAGTCTCTTATTTTCTATTTCTTGCTAAGTTACAATGATGTTCCTATTGTAAAATGATTTTATTTTTTTTTTAATTTAACCATGCTGCAAGGCTTGTGGGATCCTAGTTCCCCAGCCAGGGATGGAACCGGGCCCTCTGCAGCTAAAGCGCGGAGTCCTGACCACTGGACCACCAGTGGGAACTCCCGTAAAATCATTTTCACTGTCACGTGAAAAGCCCACATATGGCATTTTTAAGCCATGGGCACTAGGGTGTGTCCTGTACACAGGAGACAGCCTGTCTCCATGCCTTACACCATAAAACTCACTTCCTTATTATAAGTAAATGCAACAAGAATTAGAAGCTTATTAACACCACGCAAAGAACCAATCATTCATTGAGTTAAATGAATTGATCCCTACCACTATCAATAAGTGTTTTTTGTCTTTGCTAGTCCTCCAGGAATTAAAACTAATTAATGCGCAAAGTGATTCTTATACATGAATTTTTATTTCTTTGGGAAGTAAAATTATATAATGGGAAAAAATAGATCAGTTAAAATATCAATGTCAACTTAACTTCCTCTATGACATGGGCAAAAAAATCTACCTGCCCAGAGAGCCTGCTCTATCAGTCTAAGTAGAGATAATTTCTACCTAACAGAGCCATTTTAGGAAAAAGTAATATATGCCCTAGAATGAAAGAGATGTTCAAAAAATATTAGTTTCTTCCCTTCCACTTGAGTATAATTAGTTAAATGTGCACTAGTAGATATGACATAGGTGCTACTGAAATCTGTAAGACCAGGGCTCAAGTTCTACTATTTGCTGTCCAACCTTGGGTGAGTTACCCTTCCTGAGCCTCAGTTTCTCCATCTGTAAAATGGTACCCACCTCAAAGGGTAAAGAGGTCATAGGTATGGGATCCTTTGGTAAGTGCCAGACACAGAGTTAAGGACTCAATAAACTTCAGTATAGCTGAGTACATGGAGTGACACAGATCAAGTTTCACATCCTGACCCTATCACTTACCAACTATGTTACCTTGGGCAAATTAACCTCTCCAAGAATCATTTTCTTAAAATAATAATTCTCACCTCACCAGTTTTTTATGAGGTTGATATTCAATAATATAAGAAAAGTGCCACATTCAGAATGTGGACATATTAAGTATTACTAAATGATAGCAATTATTAATACATTTTTAAAGGAGAGATTAAAAGCTACCAGGGGAAGAAAACTATTAGATCCCTATATTGCAGACTCATATCATTAAATTGGAGAGAAATAGGCACGATTCAGAATCCAAAAATAGAGATAATCTGAAAAGCTGTTTCAGGAAACTTTCTTTGATGGATTCCATAAGATAGATAGATATTCCATAATATATTATATACACATATACTATATATATATATATATATATACACACACACACACACACACACACACACACACACACACACACAACACTAGTGCCCTAGAATAAGTGTTGAATTGAATTGGGTGAACACTGCAAATTCTCCTGTCAAAGCCCCCATCACCCTGTATGGAACAGTGAGCATTCTTGAAGGCCCAACGTAATACCCCTTCTCCCTGGATATTTACCATAGAGCCTGGTGCACAAAACTACTCAGTAATGTTTACATAAATGTTTCTGCCTCTGTAGGTCTGTTTCCCTATCAGAACATAAGAGCCTGAAATGCACAGATGGTATAGTTCACGTCTGTATTCCTTGCATCTGATACAGAACCTGGCACATAGTGGGTCCTCCATAAGCCTTGAACCATTCATTCATTCATTCATCTCAATTAATTTAACTAAATTAATGAAACTGTCAGCACAGCATTATGTGTGTCACTGAACTCCTCTGAAGCATGGGAATCCAGCCACGGTATTTTCTTGTTTACATGCCTATCAGTCAAATGCGAAATGGCTCAGCTGTACAGACAGTGGTAAAGCAGTCTTGCTATTGCTCTCTCCTCCTACTCTTATAACAAGCAACTCCTAATAGACTTCCCTTTCAGCAAGCTGCCGCGTGCTGTGAGCGCACCAGATAAGCCGGGGCGATAATAACAAAGCTACTGTTTCAGAGATTAAGTCATGGTAGCCCACGAGAATGTTGGGATGTTAGAGGCAGCAACCTCCCTTGTAAGCAAGCACTCAAAAGAGGAGTGGGGGTGGGGTGGGGGGGAAGGAAGGGGCTGAATAATGATCCAGGAGAACCTGTCTCTGTGTTTCCAGCCCAGGAAGTCAGGGACGTGCAATAGGGGGTAAGGCCTGTAAGGGAGAAAGCCCAGGAACTGTGAAAAGGGCAAAGCTTCACCATTCAGAATCTTGTGTTTCCAAAAAACAAAAATAAAATTATAAAACTGTAACTTTTGAATCATCTTCATTTCTTTGACAAGAAATCTCTTTCGTTTCATGGTCCAGTCTTCCCTTCCCCTCCTCCCCCAGGACAGTGTCTAAGTTCTAGGGGGGTCTGTGCAGAATAAGGGTGTTTGCAGGTTCTAGAAATGGCTGCCTGGACCTCATCTGTGACCTGCGCACCCTGGCACGGGACATGTCCCCGTCCCCTACTGGTCTCCTGTCCTCAGTGTACCCCCGTCCTCAGTCTACACTGCTCAGTGCAGCATCGACCCTTGTTCCTGATGTCAAGCCTTCTTTGGGTCCTGCCTCTCTCTCGTTTTCCCTGATCCTCTCACAGGTAGGAGGCCTTGCTGCTCTTCCATGACCCTGGGGTCAGACAGCTTCTGTGAGGCTGGCACCCTTTGCCTCTGGTACCCTACGCTCGGGTGCAGGGGGATGACTCTGTTGATGCTATGCCTGCTGAGGCTGGAGGGCTGGGTGAGTGAGGTTGCCACACTGATGTACTGCTGTACATCTGTGCAGCCACCTCTGTTCTGGGGCCTAATGCCTCCCGGACCTGTACCTGAGATTCGGAACTCTGGATTACAGGCTTTCTTTCCCCTCTCAAATCCTCCGAACCCAACTGGGGTTTATGTAAACCGACCCCTTCCCTGGTAAAAAGCTCAGTCCCCAGAGTGAGTCTTTCTCTTCCTTCCCTTCTATTTCCCCTCAGCCCAAGACTCCTGAACAGCGAAGCTGGTCCTCTCTCTTTTGGTGCTGATTTTCCTCAAGCCTGAGGTCTCTGAGACTCAGAGGCAAAAATCGGGCCCCTTTGTCATGTTGTCTGTCGTGCCGTCCCTTCCAGAGGCCATGAGTGTTGCTCCGTAGGGCAGCTGCCTGCACTGTGAATCATACAAGAAAAAGCAGGGGAAGGCCGCACTCAGAGATGGGAACAGCAGCTCTGACTCACCCTGGTGAGGGCACACGGCCATCTTAAGCAACCTCCCCACAGAAGCTCCAATGGTTCAAGCTTCATTTTCTTTGTCCCACGAAAACAGGGCATTCCAGAATGGGTCTAGCTGCAGAACGGCTCGAAATCGGAGGTTAATAGAGGATGCAGATGAGTTGGTGCCATTCAGGAATCCTGACGATGAGGCTGAGGCCAGGCTGAAAGCTGCAGACAAGGCGCCAGGGCATCAAGTCCCACCTGCAGGTTGGGGTGGGCGCCAGGACCCCCATTAAGCAAGGGGAGGGCAGTCAGGTGGAGGCAGATTCCAAAAGTAAGAAGCCTTAGGTGAGAATTTAAGCCAGAAAAATGGACAGGATCTGGAGTTCTGAGCCCTAGGCTGGGAAAGAAGACCTTCAGATTAGCACGTGGATGCTGACCCCTGGAGAGGCTCCTTCTTTGTTCTGCCCTGGCTTGATGTGACCTTCCCAGGGTAGGGAGAAAGAGCTGCAGGTCTGAGCTCAGGCTCGGAGGTCAGAAAGCTGTGGTTCAAATCTCAGCTCTGCCCCTGACATAAGCAGGTGTTTTAACCTCTTGCTGCATTTCTGTTTTCCTTATTTCTTTTTTTTTTTTTTTCGCGGTACGTGGGCCTCTCACTGTTGTGGCCTCTCCCGTAGTGCAGCACAGGCTCCGGACGCGCAGGCTCAGCGGCCATGGCTCACGGGCCCAGCCGCTCCGCGGCATGTGGGATCTTCCCGGACCGGGGCACAAACCCGTGTCCCCTGCATCGGCAGGCGGACTCTCAACCGCTGCGCCACCAGGGAAGCCCTGTTTTCCTTATTTCTAAAATGAGGTGAACTTTCCCCCAGCTTCAAGTTTTTGAAGTTGTCATACACACACACACACACACACACACACACACACACACACACACACACCTTATACAAACAAACTCAGTCACCTGCTCAGCCAGTGTTCTCCCCTCAGCGAATCAGGAGCTCAGTGGCTACTAAGTAAAATCAAACCAACTTCCTCTGGGCTCTTCCCCCACGGAGACGGCAGCTGGCTTTTCCCCAAGAGAGTGACTGACGCTCCTTCCTGACATCGTCTGCAAACCTTCAAGAAAATTAAACTCTTGGGCTTCCCTGGTGGTGCAGTGTTTGAGAGTCCGCCTGCCGATGCAGGGGACACAGGTTCGTGCCCCGGTCCGGGAAGATCCCACATGCCGCAGAGTGGCTGGGCCCCGTGAGCCATGGCCGCTGAGCCTGCGCGTCCAGAGCCTGTTGCTCCTCAACGGGAGAGGCCACGACAGTGACAGGCCCACGTACGCAAAAAAAAAAAAAAAAGGAAGAAAATTAAACTCTTGATTTTATTCCCTGACAGTCACAACCCCACCTAGAATTACAGTACTGAAGCTATAGTTTTATTTAGGGAGCTTTCCTAATTATCTGGGTGGCTGCTGACTCCAGCCATGCTCATGATCAACCTCGGACCTGCACTAATCATCATAAAAGATAACGGCCTGCCACCTAAATGCACAGCAAGTGCCCAGTGGAGGCCCGTGGAGGGGGGAAATGGCACAAGATTGTTGACTCATCTCAGAGATTCAGGATGTCCTTTATTTACTTTCTCTGCTTCTTCCCCTTATGAAGACCTAACACCGAACAATGAACAGAGCCTTGGGGTGGGAAAGGCAGAAGCAGGAGATCTGGGTGCTAGGCTTGGCTTGTGACCTTGAGCATTCACATCCCCCATTTGTACGTGGGCAGATTGAGCCGGATCAATGGCTCCGGTGTCCAATCAACAGAATCACTTGTAGAATAACAACAGTAAAAAGATTCCCAGACTATCCACCTCAGGCCTATTGCATCAGAATTTCTAGAGCTGGTGCCCAGGAATCTGTATTTTTCAAAGTTTTCCAGGAGAGTCTTAAGATCTGTCATGTCTGAGAACCACTGGACTCTATAGATAAAACCCAGACCCTTCAGCTTCAGTAATCACCTTCCACTGCATTTACATTTTTTTGTGCTGCCATTATGAGATCTTGTTACAAAGGGTAGGGTCCTTCAGTATTTATTAGCAACTAACTCAAGTTGGGAGAGCTAAATGGTCCATCTTATAGGAAAACAACTTCGTGTCACATAGAAGATGTGCTGGGATGGTTCTCAGAAACTTGAGGGTTTATTTAAGGCAAAAATGTTCTCAAGAGGTATTCTATTGGCATTTTGAGCCACTTCACCTTTTAGGAAACTGTTCCATGCATTTTAGGACATAGAGCATACCTGACTTCTGTTCCCGAAGTACTTATAACACCCTCATATTCACCACGACTATCAAACACATTTCTCAGATGGGGAAACTGATGCCCAGCTTGGGGGGGTGGGGGAGGGAGGAAGTAACAATAACTCCTACCTTACAGGAATATTGTGAGAATTAAATGAACAAACGCATGTAAGGCACTTATTAGCACAATGCCTGGCACTAAGAAGTGTTCAATAAATGTTTACTATTATTATTCCAGAAACAATAAATTTTTTAAAAGATGAAAATTGATCTACGAACATAAAATAGAAATTACAAACCAGTCGAAAATTGATCCAGTCTTCCAGGCTTGGTACAAAATAAGACCATACTTTTCCATTCATACAGGAATCCTCTTCCCCTCAGCCCAGCCCCCCACCATTGCGTCCTGCCACCGTCAATCTAACACAATGTATATATATAGGATAAATGTGCTGCCCAAGTAACCCCTTGGGGAAAATGGAAAGAAATGGAATTTTCAGTAAGCTACCTCAGTACGTATTAATATCATATTTTAAACTAAATTTCCCTGACTATAATTTAGCCCCCTTCCTATTTCCTTTGCCCTCCTTTACAGTGAGGAAAATTGCCTTTCACTATGTCCACTACATCAGCACGCATATTTATAGAGTTATTTCTCCCCCAAGTCTTCTTGACACAAGGCTGAACATGTTCAGTTCTCTTACCTCCTCCTCAAGGGTCTTATTTTTAAAACATTTCATCATCTTTGTTGCTCTCCACTGAGCTTCCCTAGATCTCTCACTATGAGGGAATTTGTTTCAAATTGCATCACTCATGAAAGAGAATTCCAGGGTGGACGAAAATGTCAAGCCAACACTGAGTGTTCAGGGGGCTCTTCACAGGTTCAGGAGTTTGGCTCTCATTATGGGATGGCTGTGGATACTCTTTTACAAGTTGGCCCCAAAGAACCGAGAAGAGAACATTCAATCAGTAGTAAAACACTAACACTGCAAGAGGGAATCACTGCACATGTTAGCATTAGTTCAGATATTTAATAGATCAGTGTAGGATAAAGAAAAATTTAAGAACAGTGTAGGAGGACTCCATTGTTATGGTTATAATCTTTTTACTGAATTTGCACCAGTGAAATAGATTCTGAAGTGTAAAATCAAAATGAAAACAGCAAGAACCAATTGCTCCAAGAGAAAAGCATGTTTAATAATCGAAATCAAGATGGTAACACAATGAAGTTAATGGAAATATCTCAGGACTGAGGGTAAGGAGACTATAATACTGTGTTTAATATCCTAGAATGGATTCATATTACCTATGTGGCCTTGGGTCAATTACTTAAACTTCCTGAGTGTCAGTTACTTTATCTGTAAAAGAAGAGGTAATAGGATTGGCCTAAATCTTTCAGGGTTGTAAGGACTGAATGACACAAGGCAACAGTAGCACACAGTGGGTATCAATGAATGGGTATTGTTATTATCGTTGTCATAAGTATTTCTAGCAATGGGAAAGTGTATAGCACAGTAGGAGGTATATATCAATAGTAGGTGCGTATGTGAGTCCCTCAGCTATGAACTCTCCATCTCATTAGCCTGCACAGTCTTCATTCAACCGCTTTACCTACAAGTGAAAAAGCTAATGAGAAACAAAGTAAATAAAAAGCAAGGTGTTTGAGAGGAGGCAGTCAAGATGCCCCTTTTATTATGTTTAGAGAACAAAGTATGTGAATCTCTCCTGTGTTCTCATTCTGTCACCTTGAAGTTCAATGACCAGGTGCTAGGAAAATTCATTCTGCACTAGAAGCAGGACATCTCTTGCTTCTAGTAGAACTCATTTTGAGTTGGGATTTTTTAGAGCTCTGTCCAGAGTGAAGTCCATGCAGGATCTTATTGTAAGATGACCTCATCTTTATCTTGTTTCCACAGACAACTCCTCCAGTGCCATTTTCTGAGGCCCCGGAGTGTAATCTATGTATTTACTGACTGCCAAGAAATTCAGCTCTTTTCCTTCCTCCAGTTGCTCACTAACTAAATTGATTATTCTACTAAGTCAGGCAACACCTCGTTTTTTTTATTAGGACTTGGTCTCTGATCACAGATCTTAAAAAAAGTATTGAAAACGTCGTTAGGCATTTACGTCGGAAACCACACTGCCTCACTCCACGCTGCATTCTCTATGCTCACTGGCAAGGCTAAACAGGAAGTAATAAGAAATGGAACACTCAGGGGAAAAGTCTTTCCAAACATCTGGATCATCAGGATACTCTGTTAAAACCCCTTATTTTATTTGTAATTAAAAATAGACTTTTGATTGTTTTTGTCATATTACAAAAGCAATACATGCTCCTTACAGAAAAACAAATACAGATAAGAAAAGAGAAGGAGAAAAATCCACAATCTTACACAAACAGATTACCAAGTTTAACCCTAAGGGTGATGCCTTATTTATGATTGCTGTATTTATCAAGACCAAAGGGGGCGCCAGAGAGTAGTACCAGAAAGGGGCCATTTTCCCACTGCGGGAGGAGGGCAGGAGAGATTTACAGTAAGGACCTTCGCCCATGGTGGATGGATGTAAAAGACTGAGCTTTCAGACTCTGCGTTGTCAGCTTTCCGTCTGCGATATGACATCCCAATGCTAAAGTCTCCTGCACCCGGTAGCCTAGCAATTGGTAGTATCTGGGAAGGATGGAGGGAGCCATGGAAGGAAAGTGGCCTCGGTGCCACCACTTCTCCTCCAAGGCACGACGGTGGTAACAGCAGCACAGCCAGCAAGGGTGCTTGTCTCAGAGTTCCAGAAGGTGACCAGCAAGGAGACACTAGCCCAGAGCAGAAAGCAGCTATTAGGAGAGAGCAGAAGTACTGCAGGCAACATGTTTTATGAGGAAAAAGATGAGAGAAAACCTCCCCATTTTCGAAAAAAAACACACTGAAAAAGAAGTCACATTTTGAGGGTGTAAAGAGACTAAATCTTTATTACCACAGAATACAGCCCAACGAGGTGGCTGGTGCCCGTGTTCCACATACTTTTTTTTTTTTTTTTTTTTTACAAATCATTCTTTTTAAAATTTATTTATTTTATTTATTTGTTTTTGGCTGTGTTGGGTCTTCGTTGCTGCACGGGCTTTCTCTAGTTGCGGCGAGCGGGGGCACCTCTTCATTGTGGTGCATGGGCTTTTCATTGTGGTGGCTTCTCTTGCTGCGGAGCACGGGCTCTAGGCACGTGGGCTTCAGTAGTTGTGGCACACGGGCTCAGTAGTTGTGGCACACGGGCTTAGTTGCTCTGCAGCATGTGGGATCTTTCCGGACCAGGGCTTGAACCCGTGTCCCCTGCATCGGCAGGTGGATTCTTAACCACTGCGTCACCAGGGAAGCCCCGCATACCTTTATAAAGTAACATTCAACTACTTTCTGTGAAGTGTGAGTGAACAAGCTACAGTGCCATGGTAGGTGGTTTCCAGAGGTGGCCACGCCAGTCCCGTGCACGCGCACGCTCACCTGTCAGGAGGGAGAGTCTGTTTCCCTTTGAATTTGAGTGGCCTCATGACTTGCCTTGAACAATGGAATGCAGTGGAAGTGACACTGTGCCAGATGGGGGTGCCAATGGCCCCTAAACAAAGCTACCAGGAGCACACCTGTGGTCAAACAAAATTGAGTTTGTTGACCAGCTGCAAGGAGAGGGAATGCACACCACGGAGGGGGCAAGGAACGTCTCCATAAGAGGGTGTTAGAAAGGACTTTAGAGACTGGCCTTGCAGTGGGTGATTTTGGAGAGCTCAGGAAGTGGGGCTTGTCTCTGGGATGGATGCTGTCAGAAAGTGGGGTAATCCTACGACTGGGGAACCTTAGTAATTTTTATCTAGAAGCTAGAAAGAATGGAATGAGGCATGCATTATAATTAGAGAAGCAGCAGCAGGCACTGGGAGTAGCCACAGCGTTCCTAGCTTTGTCTGCATTTGGACATGATTATGGAGTGTTATGAGGCTTTAGGGGTCTGGGGCTTTGGTTTGGGGAGTTTTTTTTGGCTTTTTGTCTTGTTCCATCTTGGTCACAGAATGACCTTGTCTAATGTTCATCTTCAGTGAAAATGTTTATATTTAAAAGAAAAAACCATGGCCTAACAGTGAGCACAGGGGAACTCCCAGCAACATCAAGGTTTAGCTGAGAGTGCCCGGCCAGCTCCCAGAGGTCAAGGATTGTTCTTCTCCTAGGAAGGGACATAAACTTTACGGAGCCTGACAACTTCCACTTTTGCTTGAGATAAGCCAGCCACCGTGTAAGAAGTCCAATTACGGGCAGACCGCGTCCTCATCTTACTGCGCTTTGTTTTACTGCACTTTGCAAATATTGCATTTTTAACACATTATAGGTTTGTGGCAACCCTGAGTCAAGCAAGTCTCTCGGCACCATTTTTCCAACAGTATCTGTAGTCACTTCATGTCTCCATGTCACATTTTGGTAGTTCTTGCACTATTTCAAACTTTTTTGTTATTATATTTGTTATGGTGATCTATGATCCATGATCTTTGACGTTATTCTTGCAAAAAGATTATGACTCACTGAAGGCTCAGATGATGGTTAGTATTTTTCAGCAATAAAGTATTTTTTAATTAAGCTATGTGCATTGTTTGTCTAGACATAAATGCTATTGCACTTACTAGACTACAGTATAGCGTGAACGTAACATGGGCATGCAAACATGGGCAGATGCCTCCTGGGCACCAGTTTCCTTGGGAGATGGAAAATCGCATTTTCCTTGCAAAGTCACCGAGATCTGCATATGCCTAATACCATATGCACTGGGAAAGTAAAAAATTCGTGTGACTTGCTTTATTGCAATGTACTCTTTATTGAGCTGCTCTGGAACGAAACCTGCAGTATCTCCAAGATATTCTTGTACGTTGGGACCACCATGCTGTAAGGAAGCCCACACTAATCCCATGGCAAGACCATGCTGAAGAAAACCATGAAACCCAGCTGAAAGAACTGCGGCCCTAATCGTATGGCTGTAGTCAAGCCATCCCAGGCAGCGAATGTGAACTATCTTAGCTGATCTTGGAGCAGAGATAAACTGTCCCTTCTATGACCTAATGGAATTCCCGGCCCACAGAATTCTGAGAAATAAAACAGTTATTTTTTTAAACCACTATGCTTTGGACTAATTAATGATACAGCAATATATAATTGAAATAAGTAGCGAGCAAGGTTATATTATGCTGGTAAGATAGTCCTTGCTTTACCCAACTGAAACTAAAGAGTTCGACACTGGGAAGACCATCATTTAAAAACTTTTAAAGATTAATCTCAGGTTGATGAGAATAATAATTCCCTCATCTTTATGTATAAGAGCAAATTTCACTACACTGTATCTCCTTGAAGAGTGTGACCATACAATCATCATCTAACTTTGTGCCTGTGACAATGTATAGTACACCATTGTGAGAAAACCAGGCAAAAAGAAGGCAGCTAGCAACATGTTGAAATCAGCCAAGCACACCCCAAACTGCAGAGATGTGTGAAGATCCAAAGTTACCGTGGGGTTTTCTGACTCAGGCTAGATCGGCCCTAGGAGGCAGTTCTGAAAATGGCGAGGGAATGTGCAAGAGATCGGAGCCAATATTAAGGTCCATTCCAAGCAGGCCTATCATGATTGGGCCATGTCCAGAGCTGAGCCTGTCCTCCAGGACCAATCCAGAAATGCCAGGATCGGGTGGCCCTCGGCTTCAGTGTCGACTCGGCCACCCAGAGCACATCCATCACATCACAACAACAGCCCCGTTTCACCCAAGCCCTTCTCAGGGCCTCCTGAGAGACTATGTTCTCCACACTCATTACTTTCCACTCCAGAGCACCATGGCAGCAAGCAGAAAGTTGGGGATTTCTGGCTCAACTTCAGCTGGCATGTCAGCTAGATTCAGTGGTGGCTGAGTTCAGCAGAAACGGAGGGAAAAACATAAGCATATTTGTCAATACCAGGCTGTGTTTGCAACAGGGGAAGTTTGAGTGGGAGAGGTTATCTTTTGCCTTGTGGACAAAATAAGTTGTACATGTAGCAAAAACGTGGAATCAGACAAATTTCTAATACTTCCTTGTTGTCATTTCTTTGCTTCCCTTCTCCCTCCCTGGGTTCTACCCTGTTCCCCTCATGAGCATTAGCTCTTCAAGAGCTTGCTACTCTCTGTGCTTGAGTTCAGCAGAGTCCAATGAAACATAGTGCAAGCCACAAATGTGAACCATCTGTGGAACTTTAAAAGTTATGGTAGCCGTGTTGAAACAAAGAGAAACAGATAAAATTACTTTTAATAACCTTTTATTTAACTTAATATATCCAAAATGTTGTCATTTCAACATGTAGTCAATAAGAAAACATTTAATGAAATATTTTACTGTTTTTGGTTGTTGTTATAAAAATCCAGTATGTGATTTATACCTACAGTGCATCTCAATTTCAAACTAGCCACATTTCAAGTGTTCAGTTGCCATATGTAAATATGGCTACCATCTTGGACAGCACATCTCTATTTAATTGGAATTTACCTGTCTAGTTTTCCCATTTCAATGATTATCTGATAATTCTGTCCAACAAACTAATCCAACTATGAGATAGACTCACCTTCAATGCAATATATTGGCATGAACAGAAGTATACAATGCCTTGATAAACATTTCCAGAATTATGGCAATCTATCAAGTGCTCAACCACTGTGTCCCTCAAATCATACAGGTGGGCTTCTATGCCTATATATGATGTCATTATGAAGGAGAAAATAAGAAGCCTAAGAAAAATTTTCACAGAGCCCAGAACTGATCCTGATTGGGTTTAACTTTAAGGTGATTTCTTTTTCTAGAAGAATTTGCAGAGTAATAAATAAATATCAATACATCCCTGAGGAATCTCTAAGTTATAACAATGATATACATTCTAAAAACTTACCTTATAAAAAAACAGAAAGTCTTTAAGAAATTTTCCTGAGCAAAGTAGCAACATCTGTAAAAAAAAAAAGCATAAATTGGAGAAGGGCACATCAAAAAGCATGGAGGGGCTTCCCTGGTGGTGCAGTGGTTGAGGATCCGCCTGCCGATGGAGGGGACACGGGTTTGTGCCCCGGTCCGGGAAGATCCCACATGCCACGGAGCGGCTGGGCCCGTGAGCCATGGCCGCTGAGCCTGCGCGTCCGGAGCCTGTGCTCTGCAACGGGAGAGGCCACAACAGTGAGAGGCCCGCGTATCGTAAAAAAAAAAACCCATGGAGGACACCATGTGGTTGTGAAAAGAGCATGAGCTTTGAAGTCAGGCAGACTTGCATTTACCATGCAAACATGGGCAGATGCCTCCTGGGCACCAGTTTCCTTGGGAGATGGAAAATCGCATTTTCCTTGCAAAGTCACCGAGATCTGCATATGCCTAATACCATGTGCAACCCTAAGTAGACACTAAATGCTTACTTGAACGTTGTTCTAGAGTGAAGATCAATCATCTCTGCAATTTTTTTTTTATTGTAGTATAGTTGCTTTATGATGTTGTGTTACTTTCTACTGTACAGCAAAGTGAATCAGCTATATGTATACATATATCCCCTCTTTTTCGGATTTCCTTCCCATTTAGGTCATCACAGAGCACTGAGTTGAGTTCCCTGAGTTACAGAGTAGGTTCTCATTAGTTATCTATTTTATAAATACTATCAATAGTTTATACATGTCAACCCCAATCTCCCAGTTCATCCCACCACCCCCCTTCCCCCCTTGGTATCCATACGTTTGTTCTCTATGTCTGTCATCCTTCCAATTTAAATAGCTACTGCTTTGGTCTGTGAAAACCCCAAGAGTGAGACAGTAAGCCACAGTGCATCATCTGCCCATTCAAGCCCAAATGCTGTCCTTTGGGCAGCTCCAAGGCAGGCTGGGAAAGGTCGTTTCAGAAAAGTCAGCTCCCTTGGGAGCAAACAAGCTCTCACCAACTATGGTTATCTTCTCAATCATAATCCTGGTTCCAGGAATCAGTATTTTCTGGTTAAAAAACACTGCAAACAAATTATTATTTTGCTACTGGCACAAGTCATAGGCTTTTGGCCAGCCTGTGGAGTGACCTCTCCTTGGCCAGGTGTTCACCCTCATCCAATCAGCTGTGGCCTGGCTGGGGGTGGGGTTCTGAAGTCAGCTAGATGTGTGGTCAGGAATTCATAGCAAAGGTGAGAAGTTGGAGTGGGCAAACAATCTCCTGATTACTATACAACATCCCACGAATGAGGGAACTGAGTTCAGAGAGGATAAGCAGACTTGTCCAGCTCACTCCTTGAGTTCAGGGACTGTGTCTGGTTGCTGTTACAGGGCCCTAGTACCCCCTCCCCACCCCACTGCCCGGGTTATCTAAGAGTGCGTACATATTTGTTGAAAAAATAATCGCAAGGCCAAGGAACTCGAAAACTCAAGCTGGGTCTCCCACGCCTATTTTTCCAAATCTTGGCTGTACATTTGAATCACTGGGGGGTTTTAAAAACTGCCACCCCAGAGACGAATCAGGCTTTGAGATATTTAAAAAATCTCCCCAGATGATGCTGAGGTACACCCAGTGTTAAGAACCATTGCACTAGTTCAGTAGTTCTTAACCTTGACTGTACATTAGCATCATCTGGGGGGGGGCCTTTTAAAATTCAATTGCTCAGGCCATACCCCCAGGCCTACTATGGTTCTGATATGCAACCAAAGTCGAGAACCCTGGTCCAGAGCAGCTCTTCTCAGGTTTCAATTTGCACTGAATCCCCTGGGGATCTTATTAAAACACAGACTCTGGGTCAATGAGTTTTGGATGGGCCTGAGAGTCAGCATTTCTAAAAACTTCCCAGGTGGTACTAATGTGCAACTGGTCTGGGAACCACATTTTGACTCTAAGGTTCTGGGAAAGCTGCTTTAATGAAGTCAAGAATGATCTTGAGTTAGTTGCTTATCTCTTGATTGTAGCAAATGGTAGCTCCCAAGCTGCCTTAAAAATTCTGCAATGATCATTTTCAGGAACTCTCTTTCCCCTCATAGCTACAGTGAAGATGAATTTTGTGATTTGTTCATGTGGAAGTTGGTGTTGCTGAGTGATTAGGAGCACAGACAATAGGTCAGATATCCTGGCTTGGAAACCTGCTACTGCCACTTAATAGCTGTGAACTTTGGGTAATTTCCTAAACTGTTCAATGCCTCAGTTCCTTATATGTATATTGGAGAGTTTAACAGGTACTTCTAAGCTCAATATCACCAACCACCGGTGGTGATGTTACTCCTCACAAATCAAAACCACAAGGACATAACCCCTCACCCTTTTCAGAATGGTTATTGTCAAAATGACAAGAGACAACAAATGTTGCCAAGGATGTAGAGGAAAGGGAACCCTTGTGCACCTTTGGTGGGAATGTCAATGGGTGCAAACACAATGGAAAACAATATAGCAGTTCCTCTAAAAATTAAAAATAGAACCACCATATGATCTCACAATCCCACTTCTGGGTATATGCCTGAAGGAAGTAAAATCACTATCTTGAAGAGATATCTGAACCCCCATGTTCACTGCAGCATTATTCATAAAGCCAAGATATGGAAACAACCTAAGTGTCCATCAGTGGATGAATGGAGATATAGATATAGATACATGGAATATTATTCAGCCCTTAAAAAGAAGGAAATCCTACCACTTACAATAACATGAGTGAAACTTGAGGGCATTATGCTAGTGAAATAAGTCAGACAGAAAAAGAAAACACTGTATGGTCTCACTTATACGTAGAATCTAAAAAAAGGCAAAATCACAGGAACAGAAAGTAGATTCTCTGAGTAGAGTTGCCAGGGCCTGGAGGATGGGGTAAATGGAGAGATCTTAGTCAAAGGGTACAGACTTCCAGTTATAAGATGAATATGTTCTGGAACTGCAGCATGGTGACTGTAGTTGACAATACTATATAATATACTTGAAAGTTGCTAAGAGAATAGGTAAGTTCTCAACACACACACACAAAGGCACACACAAACGGTAATTATGTGACGTGATGGATATGTTAACTAATCTTACTGTGATAATCATTTTGCAATGTACACGTGTATCAAATCACCACCTTGTACATCTTAAACGCACAGTGTTATGTGTTAGCTATATGGCAATGAAGCTGGGAAAAAGTATCTATGAATAAGTACTTATGGATATCAAATGAGTTAACACATGCAAAAGACATAGACCTGTGCTACACTGTAAGTGCTTAAGTAAGAGTGACTTTATTGCTACTTTTCACTGAGCATTTGCTGATCTTTCTGGAGCTTCAAAGGTCAACAGCTCTGGAACACGACCACCTGGATTCAAATGCCACCTCCACTTAACTGTGAGGCATGGGTGATGCACTTTTCCTCTCTGCACCCCGGTTTCTTCACGTGAGGATGGAAATAATGATAGCATCTGCCTCTTAAAGCTGTTGCAAAAATAATGTGCAATGCACTTAGAATAGGGCCAGATGAAAGGGAAACATGCAACAAATTTTGTGACTGCCCTCGTTATCATTATTAATACCATGTGCCAGGCACAGGGGAGACATAGGTAAATGAGGAACTTCAAGCAGAGCCCTCGTCAGAGCTAAAAGGAAATTGCAAATGTAAAACATTTGATTTAATGAGGTTTTACGGTATCCAGTCATCCTTGAAAAGAAAGTAGGAACAAGGAAATTCTGTCAGTTAATATCTCCTGTATCTAGAGTCATCCTCTTGGTTTAGAGCAGTTATTTCTCCTCCTTGCTTTAGGCTTCTCATTTGCTTAAAACTGATGGCCTGTAAAGGGAAATTCAGCTGGATTCCTTCACCGAGCAGACAGTCCACTGCCACCGTTATTACAATGATTTATCCGTATTCATTCTCTGCTGCTTTTGACAAGAAAAGAAAGGGGTTTGCTGTCTTAGGCTTTGACGTTGATAGACACATTCTCCCAAAAAAGCAGCTTATGTTTTCTGATCTCACATCCTAAGAGCTATATTCTCTGGTCCAGCTAAGCCAAAACCTCCCGAATAAGCCCTACATAAAGCACAGACTCCTACTTATGTAAATAATTACCAGATACGTTACACAGAAAAAAAATTCAATCTATCAGATAGTTACCAAAGAGTAATGACTACCATGCTTCAGCCTGTCTCCTAAGTACCAGCATATTTATGATAGAGATTTGGGGAACAAACCCCGAGTTCCTGGGAACATCTGCTTTCTGCAGAGCACACTTGGTAATGACTCTTCCCTGGGTTCGGCAGTGCTGAGAAAATAACACTTATGGATAGGGATTGATGCCAATAAATGATTAAATAGACATTTTTTGTATTATTTGTATTCATTCACACACACACACATTCACCTGTGTAAGCTGGCAAAAATAATGACTGAAAAAGGAGCTGAGTATAAGTGTAAGCTGGAGTTTGAGATTTAACTGTGTTCATTTCCTAGGGCTACCATAATGAATTACCACAAACTTGGTCACTTAAAGCAACAGAAATGTATTCCCTCACACTTCTGGAGGCCAGGAGTCAGAAATCAAAGTGTGGGCAGGGCCATGCTGCCTCTGAAGGCTCCAGGGGAGGATCCGTTCTTCACCTCCTTCAGCCTGCAGTGAGTCCTTAGCTTGTGGCTGCATCACTCCAGTCTCTGCCTCCCTCCTGGTATCCTCTCTGTGGGTCTCTCTTTTGTGTGTCTCTTACAAAGATACTTGTGAAAATCCAGGATGATCTCTTGAGATCCTTAATTTAATTACCTCTACAAAGACCCCTTTTCCAAATAAGGTCACATTCAGAGATTCTCGGGATGCGAATGGAGATATACATTTTAGGGGCCACCATTCAACCCACCACAATATCCAAGGAACACAATGATCTGTAATCATAATTAATTAAAAAGTGATTAAAATATCTGTCATGTCAGGGACCCTAAAGTTACAAAATAGTGGGCAGGAAAGACTGGAGGGCAAAAGACCCGTCACCTAGACAAGGTGTCACCTCAGCGCTAATGGTCTCAACTCTTGGATATTGCTTCATCTTCAGATTACAACCAAATAGGACGATTGTTTTAATTGATTCCACCACAGCAGATCGGAGCAGCTCACGGGTTGTCTCCACCTCAGATTTCACGAGGAACACATCTACTTCCCTGTGCGTTGCAGAGAGACCAGCAAAGCCACTTAGACACATCTCAGCATCTGTGGGGTCTCCAGTTCTTCCATTGTGATGTACAGTCCAGATTTTTAAATGCTAGCATGTCCTTCTCTCTCTCCCTCTGTGCCCTGTGTCTTCTTTCTGTGGGTTTTCTGCATAAATCAGGAAAGGGAAAGAAACAAACAGTCCTCTAAAAAAGCCACACTACTTCCATTCATTTGTGGCTCCTGAGAAGCCATGAAAGAAAATACGATTGTCCCTGACCAACAAGCTGCCCTGCTCTTAAAAGAGAGGCTTTGGCATTTCGCTTCATGCTGCCCATTCACTCAGAGGGGAGGGCTGTGAGCCCAGGGGCCAGGTCAAGACACTGCTGGGCACAAACAGTGTTGCCCCATCATCCCCAGCCAGCCAGTGTCCAGGGACAGAACGGCTCCACTCTCTATAGATGTCCATCTCCTGAATCCTCTCTCAGCAGCCGAACCCAGGTCAACCAGCCAAGAGTCACTTTTGTCCAATAGAGTACTCTGTGCAGAAGCATACCCATCATCAGGCTAATGACACACTTACGCTGCAGGGACCCCTGAGTAGCAGGAGCCTCTCTCAAGGGGGCTACAGGCATTTCATATCCATAATCTATTATTTTTTTTCGTTGAGAGTCCCCCAAATTGTAGATGCTTCAGGCCACAAAAACCTGTATCTGCCACATCTCTTATGCTACAGTCATACCTGGTTTCATCGGGCTTTGCTTTGTTGCACTTTGTGGATACTGTGTGTTTTACAAATTGAAGGTCTGTGGCAGCCCCGCATCCAACAAGTCTATCAGCACCGTTTTCCCAACAGTGTTTGCTCACTTCCTGTCTCTGTGTCACATTTTGGTAAGTCTTGCAATCTTTCAAACTTTTTTCATTACTATTATATTTGTGATGATCTGTGATCGGTGATCTTTGATGTCACTATTATAAGATTACAACTTGAAGGCCCAGATGATGACTAGTATTTGTCGGCAGTAAGGTAGTTTTTAATTAAGGTATGTGCATTGTTTTTAGACATAATGTTATGGCACACTTAATAGACTACAGTATAGTGTATACATAACTTTTATCTGCACTGGGAAACCAAAAAGTTCACGCTTTATTGCAATACTCGCTTTATTTCGGTGGTCTGGAAACAAACCCAGAACACCTCTGAGGTGTGCCTGTATATCCAATGGCCATTATAATTTAGAGAGCACATAATAGGGGCTTAATAAATATTAATCAAAATAATATAGCATCTATTATGTAGCAACACCAGTCACAGGCACAATCTTTGCCTTAGACAAGTCCAAAGTATAGTGGAGAAGAGAGACAGAACAGAATAATCACCAAAGAAATGCAACATCACGGCTCAGATAAATGCCATGCAGCTGCACAGTTTTAGGCAGGGACAAGAGGAGGACCCAACCTTAGGCAGAGAGGTTTCTAAAGAAGCAATAATGGAGCTGAGATCAGTAGGGAGGTAAGAATTCACCGGGTGGACAGCAGAGGAGTGGGGAGAGAGGACAGAAGTGCTATCAAGGGAAAGAACATGGTGTGTCCAAGGACCTGAGAGAAGGCTAAGTTTGCTGCAGCTGGAGATCAAGCCGGATCTTGGCAGTAAATGAGTCTGGGAGGCAAACCAACCGCGCAAGGCCTCGTCAGCCATATGAAGGTCTTTGCCTTTAGTATTATGAGAACAGCAGGAAGTGAGGAAAGGCATTTTGTTGGTGTGTGGGGGTGCCGGTGGAGAGCACAGATAAGAGGAATGACATGATCAGGGTACATCAGGTTCCAGAGAAGGCAGGAGGTGATAGAGAACAGCTCACAGGGGAAGGAATTGGCTGAAGGCAGGAGGAGGGATGTTCCTCTGTTGTAACAGGAGCGGAAGTGGAGGAGATGGAGGGAGGGAGTTTATAGGGGAAGGAGGTACCCTCTGATGCCTTTGTTTCCCTGCTGAGAAGAAGGGGCATCAGGAAGAGGGGGCAGAGGTTTGTGAAGAATGTGAGATGATTTGAACCCTGCAGACACCAGGCCACATTGCCAGCAAGATCCTCACGCCAGCAAAGGGCCTTTGTTTCCCAGATGCCCCCCCCACCCCCCGCCGTGAGGCCCTGTCAGTCTTCACTGCTCTTTCCCACAGTGCTCTTGGCTTGTGTAGAAGGATTCACACTAACAGAGGGCCTTGGCAGGAGGACTTTATTTCAGATCTCCAGGCAGGTTTTTGTTTTGTTTTGTTTTTTGTTTGTTTTTGTTCTGTCTCAGCAGTTTTGGTGATGTTTAAGCCTCTTAGAGGCAAATGCTTTCTCTCGTCCAAGAAAACCACCAGTTTTTCTTGAGGAAAACTATAAAGTTATACTCACCTGAACACAGAGATTTTAGCGGCCCAGCGGCACGCTCTCCGTGGTGGGGTAAACAGGTGTGTACAACTGAGTCAGAAGCACACCTTGCTGGTACCCCCTGGCTTCGGGGAGGGAGAAACGCCTCTTTGGTCTGTTTGGATTCAGATGGCACTGAGGCTAGGACCTGCCTCTCGTTCTTTGGGGATGTTTGCATATCTATTTGCATTTTTGTTCTGATTCAGGAGGCCAGACTAATACGTAAGGATGCAAATGGCAAATTGCCCAGGGCAGGTGGTGATGGAAGTTGAGAAAAGGGAGAGGAGAGGGCGTGTTGCAGAGGGTGCAGCAGCCGTCAGGGAAGTTTCTAAGGAGAAGAAGGTACTTGGACGAGGCCGTGAAGGACAGAGAGGGTTGGGGACGTGTGGGGTTAGGATAGGGCGTTTCCCATGAAGGGAGCAGCTTGGCTGTGATTCCTCTGCACGCTGGTCTGGCTCCATCACTTACTGGCTTGAAAAAGATGACTTCACCTCTCTGTGCTTCCTTTTCCTTAACTGTGACGAGATCATATTCGTACCGCCTGTGAGGCTGCACTGAGGCTGAAACGAGGTCATTCTTACAAAGGTCTTACCACAGTTCTTACCCAGATATGAAGTACGCTGAAAATATTACCAGTATTTTTCTTGCTTTTATTATTATTATGTGTTAGGACATTAAACGCCAACTACTCTCACATTCCAAAGTGAACTTTGAGAGCACCCAGCACGACTTGCCAAGAAGGTGTAAAGGGACACTTCGCAACTCCTAGCCCCTCACCTACACTGAGGGTAGCTATAAAAAGAATCATGAGTAGGCAGCTCCAGGGGAAGAGGAGGCTCTCTTTTCAGAGAGTTGTGCTCTAAGTTTACTCTCCCAAGGGTAACAGTGTCCCTCAGCTCCAGTTGGGGAAAGGGACTTCACCAGGACCGCAGGGAGAGCTTACTATGTGTCCCCTGCAGATGGGGACACAGGAATCCGGTGTCTGATTCACACCTGAGAAGCACAAAGAACACAGACTGCTCTTTTCGAGCGGTGGAGCGGAGAGGCGGCACTGGATTGGCCTGAATCCCGAGAGTTCACTGGGGCAAAAGGCACCAGGTTCCCTGTTGACCACACCCAGGCCATGTGCTAGAAGGAGCTAGCAAGAGGGTTCCTGGTAATGAAAACCTCAGAAAAATAAGCTGGGAATGCCTAAGATTGAGGAAAAAGCCATAAGTGACAAACGGGAACAGAGATGCATTCGCCCATATAAAGGAAAAACTAGGTGAAGAATTGCTAATCAAGGTATATTTTAAGAGGCTGGGAGGAAAGGGTGTGGGAGGGAGGAGGAATTCTCTCGGGAAGGAAATTGGAAATCAACCCCATGAGAGGAAGAATCCAATGTTAACTGCCAAACCCAACTCAAGAAAATTAGTTTCGTGTATTAATATTGTAGCTTCCTACTGCTGTTAGACAAATCACAAACTTAGGGCTGAAAAACTACAAAATTTATTATTTTACAGTTCTGGAAGCTAGAAACCTCAAACTGTCTCAATGGGCTAAAATCAAGGTGTCAGTATTAGCAGCTGTATTCCTTTCTAGAAGCTTTCAGGCAGACTCCAGAGCTTCTTGCTTTTTCCAGCTTCTAGAGACCACCTGCATTCCTTGGCTTCTGGCTCCCTTTCATCCTCAAAGCCAGCAATGGCCAGATGAGTTTTCTCCAAGTCACATCACTTTGACACTCTCTCCTGCCCCCTTTTTCACTCACAGGGACCCTTGTGATTACTCTGAGCCCATCTGAATAATCCAGGATAATCTCCCATCTCAAGGGCAGCTGAGTAGCAGCCTTAATTCCATCTATCACCTTAATTCTCCTTTTTGATTGAAGTACTGTTGATTTATAATATTGTGTTAGTTTCAGGTGTACAAGATGGTGATCCAGGATCTTTGTAGATTATATTCCATTATAGGTTATTATAAGATAATGGGTGTAATTCCCTGTGCTATACGGTATATCCTTGTTGCTTATTTATTTTATATATAGTAGTTTGCATCTGTTAGTCCCATACCCCTAATTTATATCCCCCTCCCCTTCGGTAGCTACAAGTTTGTTAATTCTCCTTTACTATGTAGCTTAACACATTCACAGGCTCCAGGGATTAGTATTTGGACTTCTCTGGGGAGCCATTATTGTGCCTACCGCAGTAAGAATCTCCTTGCCCTTTAACTCCTCTCTCTGCCTTAAATTCAACCCTGGAGGAGCCAGAGGCAGCCTGGCAAGCATTGCAGAAGGAAGCTGCGAAACAGAAAAGGAGCATCTGTATATCCATAGCACCAGCACAGTGCCTGAAATACCATGAGTTATCAATTAAATGAATATTCAGTGAACATATGCATCAACATCCCACAGTAACTGCGGGCCAAGCATGATTCCTAATGGAAGCAGCTCTCATTAGGTGCCCCCAATCAGATCTTCCATCTCCCAATCGGGAAAACACTTTTTCCAAACCTCAAACTCTCTCTTATTCCATTTTAAATTATAGTCATCATTTTCACCCTGAACTCCCGAATTGTGTAATTATACCTTATAACATATGGCACACCCATCTCCCTGAGAAGAGGGACCCATCAAAATGTATAAGGCATGGGCTTCCCTGGTGGTGCAGTGGTTGAGAGTCCGCCTGCCGATGCAGGGGACACGGGTTCGTTCCCCGGTCCGGGAAGATCCCACATGCCGCGGAGCGGCTGGGCCCGTGAGCCATGGCTGCTGAGCCTGCGCGTCCGGAGCCTGTGCTCCGCAACGGGACAGGACACAACAGTGAGAGGCCCGTGTACCAAAAAAAAAAAAAAAAGAAAGAAAACAATTTATAAGGCAAAGAGTTTGCATCTCTGATTTTAAATGGGCTTAACCACTCAAATTAAAATAATTTTTCTATTCCAGACAGAGAAGCGTGTTTAGAAATTCCAAGAACAATCAGGGCAGCGATACCCTCCAGCCAATGTCATATTCAATCTCTGCTCCACTGGAACCGAAGGTGAGGTGGAGGCATGTGTGGGCTCCTGAAAGAGCAGAGTGAATATGTCAGCTGATCAGAGCTGACTTTTGATTTTTCACAGGAAAGGGAGAACAGGGCAACACGACAGACTGAGAGCCAAATACAGAGAAACAATAAGATGCCTCCTGAATGAAGAGGTAAAGCGACCTTCTTAGAGAGAACCAGGTGAAAGTCAGCGCATGACCATGTCAGCAGTGCCACCCAAACCCATCACCCAGCTGCAGGGACTCAGAAACATTCAATAGTAGTGGAGAAGACACGGGAGTTTCCTCAGGCCTGACTGTGACTAAAGAAAGCTTTAGTCTAGGCAATTCCAGCAAGAAGAATTATGCTAAGTAGATGGTCTCTGTATGTCTAGAAAGGAGAGTCAAGGGCAATAATGTGTCAGGGTTTAGCCAGGGCAGAGAGACAGTGCCCAGCAGATGACAGAGGTAGACCAGGGAGGTTCATAAGATCTTCCAAAGGCCTGGATGAATGGTCCATCAAAAGCATCTATCCTATGCTCACCAAACTGTGTTCTGATTACCAATTTAGTTTCATGGATTTGAGGAAAGAGTTTGGAATAATCCAGGAATTAACAATTAATAGTCTCCTCTAATTTAATAAACTTGTATTTTAGTTTATATATCTGATCTTAGGACAGCCTGAGTCATTCTCTAAAAAATTCTCTGGGCTTTCACATATCCACCATACTGTGGCCATCCACTGAGGGTCATCCAGGGTAGCCAGTCACAGCTGTCTCTCTGATTTCTAGTCTTGATTCCTTGAACTTTGATCTATAGATCATTTAGAAATATTAATATTCTGGTAACCACACACACCTAATAGAGAACTCCTACTCATCCTTCAAGGCCCAACTTAAATGCTACACCACTGAGAAGTTTTTTTGGGCTTACTCAGTACTGCTGGGGATCAGAGGGATGGAGAATGGAAGCAAAATGTAATTGGTGGAATCTTAGAGATCCTCTGGTTTTCAAACGTTTTCAGCTGAAGAACCCTTGTTCAACCACAAGAGGATATGGAAGCCAAAATGTAAAACATAAAAAATGGATCTCCTCTGGTTAAAGAAGGAATAAGAGGCTCAGTAACTGATCCCTGGGCTTCCTCAATGTACCCCCATCACAGGGAAACCTCTCACATCACAGTCTGAAAACCACTTATCTATAATTTCTCACTTTACAAATAAGGAAATTGATACAGAAGCTGATGTCAGAAAACAGTTTATACAATTGTTTCACGTGGTTCTCCCAAACCATAGACGATAAATAACATGACATTAATACTGTCCCTTTCCAGCTTTGGCAGGCACAGCTAATCAATCCCAGATGTGGCCTCAGAATCCTTCTCAATACAGAGTCCCAGTAAGCTGCTAACAATTTACCATTCTTATTCTAAATATTAACGTTTATATTCTAAATGTTAACATATATTATTTTATAACTATTATCAACTGAAATCACTAATATGTAAAAGTATATAAAAGGCTTTAATATGACACCTAAGCTAACAGAAATCACATTTATACTTCACCTCTCCATTGAAGTAATGGCCTTAAATTTTATATTTTGGTAGTTGACCTTCCAAATCTAGTGGTATTAAGTAAACAATTACTATCTTATTACATTTTCTTTACTAGATTAAAACATAAAAATAAAGGTGCTGTATCTAGTCCTTGTTGGTGTTGGGTAATGCTAGCTCAAAATTTAAAATGCTGGGAGGACACCGTTACTTTGAACCGTCTCGGGTTTGGTTGATTCAAGCTCGAAGTGAAAAAGCATGGCAAAACATTCCAAATTCTGACTCTGGCTTAGCCATTCTCATTTTCTAAATATTCACCACTTCCTCATTACGATTTGCCTTTGTGAGGAGAGAAATGAACGTCCTTTACCAATCAGCAGAGCTGATTTTCACATATCAGCTATGTTCAAGGCATACGTGAGCTTGAAGCCACAGCAGACGGCACACCAGTTGGATCTGTGAACCAGTCTCTCTCCTTAGATTCCTGTGATGGGGTTCTGGACATGCTACTCCAAAATATGGCATCTTGTTATTAAATATCTTAAGCTGAGGAATTTTTTTTTTAATGGCAGAAGCAGGAAGAGCACTCCAACCTCCCCCTGTCCCTACCCTTCTTCCCTGAAACAGGTCGTAAAACTCCCCTGTGAAAAGTACCCTCCCTGTTCCAGAAGGGAAGACATTACCAGAAACAGGGAACTGGGGGGCCGAGAGATCTGTCCGAACACACCGTGTTAAACTAACCTTTATCTTCCTAGTTACTTCTTCACCATATACCACCCCCGGCCCAAACTCCTTTGTCTTGTCAATTCCTCACAAATTTATTGTTCCTTTGTCTAAATGATATAAAAGCTTCCTGCTCTGATCACTTCTTCAGGTCTTTACTCTCTTGTGAAGGCTTCCATGTAAATGTAAACATTCAGTAAAATGTCACACTTTTCTCCTGTTAATCTGTCTCTGTCGATTTAATTTTCAGACCCAGCCAGGAACCCTAAGGAGGTAGAGGAAAACTTTTCCTTCCCTATACCTGCCTAGGAGATTTGCAGAGGAAAGTGTTCCCTCTTGGAAGAACTTAGGAGAAAGTTGTTGCTCTCCTCACCTCCTCCTTTCTCCATCTCTCCCTTGGAGGAGGGGTCATTCATCTGCTTGGGCAGGTGAGGACAGAGCACTTATACCCACCTGGTCAAGTCTTCACCTGTCTCTCTCCACCTGTCTCGCTTGCTGGGCTTGCTTGAAGGGAGGCTCTTCCTGTGTCTGGGCTGGAGAGTTCAAGGGCAGGTGGAGGAGACAGAATAAAGAGGAAGCCCTTCTGGGCCTCAGGTTCAATTCACAACGATGTCCAATCCAGCCCATCAGCAATACAAATGACAGACTTTGACTTCTTGGGGACCCTCCGTTGCAGAATTTGGAGGGGAGAGGAGAGTTATCACGTAGTCTCTTCCAGAGCTCCAACACTGCCCAAGATGGGGCTCTGTGTGCATGGTGCCTGTGTGCATGTGTGTTGTCAGCCACGGTTCTAGACCACAAAAAAACTTCCAAGCTTCTGGTAAGACAAACTTCAGGCGGTCTTTATTATCAACGAAGCTCAACCAATCAAGGAAACTTCCATTCTCCCCAAAGAAGAGGTTGTCCAGTGTGGTCCTCCATCACCTCCACCAGCAGCACTCACACCTTCCCCCAATACACAGCTTTATGGAGGTTTACCAGCACCGCTTTATTCCAAGACACAGCAGGACCACGCAAGATAATCCACCCTCACACTGTCACTGCCCTCATGAGACACCATCAGCTGCCTTCTCCCTGACAGAAGCTTAGATTCAGCTTCCCATGTCTCTTATAAGGCTAGACTGTGAAACTAAGACTTCTGCTCTCCCATCCACAGCACCTCCATGCTCTCTTCTGGGTGTGTCTTTGTCTAATCATTACTAGGAGTGATCAGGCGCTACCTCAGGCCCCTAAAGCTGACCACAATCAGAAAAGACGGGACTTTCCCTTCTCTAGAATTAGGACTGGGCAAACCTTCCTGCCACTCGTCTCCATTTCTAGCAGCAAATCAGGTTTTTGGCTTTACAGCATGAGCCTTCAAAAGACTGATTTCTTGGGAGTATGACAAAGTTCTGATTAGCTACTATGTATATTGATATATGCACCATGGTGAGGAGTTGAGGGAGCTTCAGATCTTCAGGTTCCCTCTTAAATCAGAATATGCATCCTACTGCAACTGTTTCAGGGCTAAAGTATCTATTATAATAAACTTTCTTCCAAAAATCTGCTTTTCAACTACTTTGAGCCCTAGTTCATGCATTTTTTTCTGGGATCTTGGAAACCTTTAGGGAAAAGTTTTCATTTCTGTTTTTCATAACTTATTAAATATAAAGAAATATATCCATAAAGTAATACAAATTCAAATAGTACTAGATGGCTCAAAATGAAAAATAAGTCTTCCTTCCCTCTTTGCAACCAAGAGTCCCACTCCTCAGATGTAACCACTCATAAATGCTTCTTTTGTGTAATGCTTATGGGCTTACCTTCACAATACTAAATCATATGCTTTATTTTTTAATCTGCTATAATATATTTTATACTTTACTTTTTAAATTTGCTAACTGTAAGCCTTGTATATGGATTCCCTGAAATGAAAAATGAGGAATTTTTAGTTCGTTAATACTGCCTTCCCTATTCATCCTCAATATTTCTGCCAGTCACTTTGTTTTTTAATTTTGTAGGTTATGTTCACAAGTCTAAATGATGCATTTCGAGTCTTTGAGCCATTGACTTTACACAATATCTTGACCCATTAACTTCAGACAATATGTTAGGATGAGGAAATTAGTGCCCCTACATTTGCCTTAACGTCTCCTCGTAGCCTTCCAATTCCTGCCTCCCCATCTGCCCCTTAGTCCAACACGCCGTTAACTTTACGTGTTCAATGTCAAGGTTTATAACATTTACATCAAAGTCAAAATATAACTAAGGCTTTCATGCTTTATTTATAAGTTGATTCTACATTGAAAGCCAATAACTAGCATTAGCAATATACGATTACATATACATTATTCACTGCAGACCATAAAATACATAATTGGACCAGCAGAGAAAATTCTGTAATCCTACACTACTAAACCTGTTCTGCTTAAGTATCCAAACCTCAGAGGAGTAGAGAAGGAGGACCAGCATATTCCAATTATACATATATAATAATTATATATATAAAATAATTTAACAATATACTTTCACTGTATTACTAAGATCACCCAGTCTTTTCATTCCACTGTTGGTTGAAAGGACCAGCTTTCTTCATACAGATCTCCAGGAATTTTACTGTTCCCTGTTTTTCCTTGTTTTTTTTTTGTTTTATTTGTTTGTTTAATCTTTAAAATTTTATTATAAAAAGAACTATTGATTAAATCACAGCACCTGTTCACATACCTTTACACTCTCTTCTCTTACTTTGAACACTCATGGGTTTTGGTAAAGTTGTGTTCAATTATTTCTTATTTTATCTTTAAAAATAATTAGTATTAATTTATTTTGGCATACTTCTGAATCCTTAAGTGGGTTTAGTTTTGTTGTTTTGGTTTTAAAATGGATTAAAACATATAATTTTCCTGTGTGCAATATTATATTTCAATTATTATATACACTATGGCATGCTCACCACCAAAAGTTTAGTTTCCATCCCTCACCATAAGGTTGCCTCCTTTTACCCATTTCACCCTCCACCTACCCCATCCCCTTCCCCTCTGGTAACCACTACTCTGTTCTCTGTATCTATGTGTTTGGTTTGGTTTGTTCATTAATTTTGCTTTGCTTTATTTTTTCTACATATGAGTGAAATCATGCAGTATCTGTCTTTCTCTAACTTATTTCACTTAGCATAATACCTTCAAGGTCCATCCACATATGGCAAATAGCAAGATTAGCAAGATTTCATCCTTTCTTATGGCTGAGTAGTATTCCATTGTGCATATAGCACATCTTGTGGTATAGTATCACCTACTGGAAAACAAAAGAAAGGCCTCTACACCATGTTTTTTTTTTTAATATCTTTATTGGAGTATAATTGTTTTACAGTGGTGTGTTAATTTCCGCTTTATAGCAAAGTGAATCAGCTATACATATACATATATCCCCATATCTCCTCCCTCTTGCATCTCCCTACACCATGTTTTAAAGTGGACTGACTTTGGGACTAATGCATATTTATCATCCTAAGATTCCTTTTTATTGTATTCCTGGGTTGTATCCACTTTTTCTTGCATCCACATCTTCCATTTCCATGGATATTTTTATTATTATTATGAAACTTTTGATTTTAAGATAATTGTAGATTTACATGCACTTATAAGAGAGATCCCAGGTAACTTTTACCCCAAAGATAACATCTTGCAAAACTACAATGCAATATCACAACCAGCATATTGACATTGAAACAATTAAGATACAAAACATTTCCATCATCACAAGGAACCCTTATGTTGCCCTTTATAGCCACATTCACTTCTCTCCCACCTTAACCCTAAACAACTGATAATCTGTTCTCCATTTCTATAATCTTGTCATTTCAATCATGTTATAGAAATGGAATTATATAGTATATAACTTTTGGGGATTGGCTTTTTTTCACTCACTATAATTCTCTGAAGATTCATCCAGGTCTCTCTCTCTAAAAATAGATGGTAGATAGATAGATGATAGATAGATAGATAAATAGATAGATAGATATAAATATAATTATATACAATACAATTTGTTCCTTTTTGATGTGTTCCTGGAATAAACCCTATGTGGTCACTCTTCTTATAAACTACTGAATTTATTTGTTAAATTTTGTTAGGGATTTTGGCATGTATATTCATTACAGGTATTGGTCTCTAGTTTTCCTTTTTTGTACTGTCTTTGATTTTTGTGTCAGTGTAATACTAGGTTCATAAAGTGAATTGAGAAGTGTTACATCCTCTTCTATTTCTTGGAAGAGATTGTGTAGGATTCTTCTTTAAACATTTGGTAGAATTCTCCAATGAAATCACCTGTGCCTGGAGATTTCTTTTTTGGGAGTTCTTAAATTATAAATTTAACTTTCTTAATAGTTATAAATTTATTCAACTTATCCACTTAATATTAATTGAATTCTGGTAGTTTCTGTTTTTTGAGGAATTGATCCATTCCATCTAAGTTGTCAAATTTATGCGTGTAGAGTTCTTATTGTTCATAATATTCAGTTATTATCCTTTTGACATCAGTAGGAACTGAAATGATATGCCCTATTTCATTCCAAATATTGACAATTTATGTCCTCTCTTTTTTTTCTCAGTTTTGCTAGATGATTATCAATTTTGTTGATTTTTTTCAAAGAACCAGCCTTTTGTTTCATTAATTTACCACTGCTGTTTTTCTGTTTTCAATACTATTGATGTCTGCTCCTTCTCTTAATTTTTTTTAAATAAATTTATTTATTTATTTTTTGGCTGCATTGGGTCTTTGTTGCTGCGCGCGGGCTTTCTCTGGTTGCGGTGAGCGGGGCTACTCTTCATTACGGTGCGTGGGCTCCTCACTGTAGTGGCTTCTCTTGTTGTGGAGCACAGGCTCTAGGCTCACGGGTTTCAGTAGCTGCAGCACGCAGACTCAGTAGCTGTGGCTCGGTGGGCTCTAGAGAGCAGGCTCAGTAGTTGTGACGCATGGGCTTAGTTGTTCCGCGGCATGTGGGATCTTCCCGGGCCGGGGCAGAAACCTGTGGCCCCTGCATTGGCAGGCGGTTTCTTAACCACTGTGCCACCAGGGAAGTTCCTGCTCCTTCCCTTTATTGTTTCCTTCCTTCTGCTTCCTTCGGATTTATTTTGTTCTTCTATTTTCAGTTTCCTAAAGTAGTAGTTTAGATTATTGATTTGATACTTTTCATCTTTCCTAATATAGGCACTTATGTTACAAATTTCCCTCTGAGCACTGCTCTAGCTATGTTCCAAAACATTTATGTGTTATGCTTTCATATTAACTCAGTACATGTACTTTTTATTTCTTTTGTTCCTTCTCCATTGGCCCATTGATTATTTATGAATACGTTATTTAGTTTCCAAGTGTTTGGGGAGTTTCCTATTATCATTCCACTGCTAGTTCTCATTTGATTACATTATGGTCAGAGAACACACTCTGAATGATTTTAATTCTGCTAAATTTGTTGAGGGTTGTTTTATGACTCAGAATATGGTCTATCTTGGAATATGGTTCATGGGCACTTGAAAAGGTTGTGTATTCTGCTGTTCAGTGAAGTGTTGTATTAATTTCAGTCAGATTCTCTTGATTGGTGGTGTCAAGCTCTTCTCTATCCTTGCTGATTTTCTGTCTAGTTATTTTTATCAGTTTTTGAGAGAGGATGTTGATGTTTCCAACTACACTTGTGAATTATCTATTTCTACTTTTAGTTCTATCAGTTTTTACTTCACATATTTTGCAATTCAGTTGTTTGGTGCATATACATTTCATATTTTTAGGCCTTGGTGGTCTGACCCTTTTACAATTGTGAAATATTCCCCTTTGTCTCTGGGAATTTTTGTTGCTCTGAGGTCTATTTCATCTGATATTAATATTTATCTGATTTCTTTTGATTAATTTTTGCATGATATATCTTCTTCCACCTTTTGCCTTCAATTTTCCTATATCATTATTTTGAAGTGAGTTTCTTGTAGATAACATACAATGTTTTTTAACATTCAATGTTTTTTAATCCACTCTGCCAATCTCTCTGATTAATGTAATTAGACTATTTACATTTAATGTAATTATTAATACATTATGGCTTAAGTCTGCCATTTTATTTTTCATTTTCTTCTTTTTCTCTGTTTTTTCAGGTCTCTGTTTTCTTTTTCCTGTTTACCTGATAGTTACTTGAACATTTTTTTTAGAATTCCATTTTGATTTTTCCGTAGTGCTTTTGAGTAGAACTCTGTATAACTTTTTAGTGGTTGTTCTAGATATAACTTTATGTATACATAACTTAATTATCACAGTCCACTGGTGTCATAATTTTACCAGCTTGAGTGAAATGTAGAATCCTTTCCATCCTTACATCCCTTTACACCTTCTGTTTATAGCAAAATTGTCTTAAACATTTCCTCTACATGCATTTAGAACCATATCAGACAGTGTTATAATTTTTGCTTTAAACAGCAAACATAACTTAGAAAACATACTAGAAGGAGGAAAATCTATTATATTTTTGCTTACCATGTTCTTTCTTCCTCCTTAATATTCTTTTTATTGTTTTCTTTCTCTTAAGAGATCTTAAATTCTTATAAGCATTATTTTAGGGTAGGTCTCCTGGTGAAAAAATCCTTGTTGTTTTCCTTTATCTGAGAATATATAGATTTTCCCTTCATTTCTGAAGGATATCTTTACTAGGTATAGAAATCTGGGTTGATAGTTCTTCTCTTGCAGCATGAAAAAATACTGTACCACTTCCTTCTGGCCTTTATGGTTTCTGATGAGAAATCTCTCAGTCAAGTTCCTGTTCCTCCTTAGATCATTTCTCTCTAGTCACTTTCAAGATTTTTTTTCTTTGCTTTTAGTTTTCTAAAAACGTCTGACTATGATGTGTCTTGGTGTGGATTCCTTTGCTGTTTATCCTATTCTGAGTTTTTCATCTTCTTGAATCTGTAGATTTAGGTCTTTTGCCAAATTTGAGGAGGTATCAGCCATTATTACTTTGAATGCTTTTTCAGTCTTGCCTTTCTTCTTCTTTCCTTCAGGTCTCCAATGATGCAAATGTTTACTCTTTTATTTCACAGATCCTTTTGTTTCCATTCATTTTTATTTT
Source organism: Grampus griseus (assembly GCF_964374135.1). Lineage (NCBI taxonomy): Eukaryota > Metazoa > Chordata > Mammalia > Artiodactyla > Delphinidae > Grampus > Grampus griseus. The sequence goes on along the minus strand of NC_139018.1, from coordinate 15,904,795 downwards.
TAGTATATTTTCTTTCTGTTTTTCAGATTGGGTAATTTCTATTTGTTCTGTCTTAATGTTAACTCATTCTTTGCTCTGTCCCCTCTGTTCACTATTCATCCCACCCACTAAGCTTTGTATTTTGCTTACTGTATGTTTCAGTTCTAACATACCCATTTAGTTCTTCTCTACATATTCTACTTTTTTTTTGCTGAGACTTTTAGTTTTTCATTCGTTAATGCTCATTGAAGAATTTTTATAATGGCCTCTTTAAAACTTTTGTCAGATAATTCTAACATCAGTGTCATCTTGCTGTTAATATCTGTTGATAATCTTTTTAAATTTAGTTTGAGATTTTCCTGGTTCTTGGTATAAGTGTTTTGAAATCTGGACATTTTGGTTATGTCATGATACTCTGGATCTTATTTAAATGCTCCAGGTTAGCTGGCTTCTTCTGGCATCACTCTGGCATGGGAAAGGGGAAGCATCATCTTGTTATTGCCAACTGGCAGTAAAAGTCCAGATTTTCCACTCAGCCTCCAGAGACATCTAAGGAAGGGTGGTCCTCATCACTGCTGGGCAGAGTAAGAGATCCAGCTCCCCACTAGGCCTCCACTGATCCTATCCTGGTCAAGAGGGGTAAGAGTGTCTTGTCACTGCTCCCCACATAGCTTTCTTAACACAGAGAATAAGGGGCGGCCTCATTACCATATGATGATGGTGAAAGTCCTGGCTCCCTATTTGGCCCTCTCTGACACCACATCGACAGACTCTTGGGTTGCCTCATTACAACATGACAAAAGAGGAAGTCTAGACAGCCCCTGCTGATCTTTGCTGGCATGGTTGGTGGTGGGACATCAGGTTATCTCTGTGTTATTTAGCTTGGGAAAAGCAGTTACTATCTAAAATCTTCTGTCTTGCTAGGCTTCCCCTTTTTTAGTCCTTTGGCTAAAGAGAACAGGCTTTGGTTAGGTCTCTCTTTTTTTCTGTCTCTCTTGTTTATGTTACTGGGTGGGTTATCAGCTTCCTCAATCCCTGGGATATATGAGGCAAAAAAAAAATGTTTCAAGTTGTTTTGCTGGTCCTTCCAGGTTTCAGAGTTTTCTTCTGTTTGCTTTATATATAATGTTCAAAATTTTTAGTTGTACTTAGTAGGGGGAATAGAGAAAAGTGTGCCTACCCCGTCTTCTGAAAAACAGAAGTCTGAATTTCTTTTTAATTTTACTATTTTTTTCAGACAATATGTGTAGGTAGTAAAATATCTGAATCCTTGCATGTAAAAACATATCTTTACTCTTACTAAATACATAATTTGTCACGAGACTAAAAAAGTCTTCTATGCTGAAGGACTTTTAGTTTTAGCTCCAATATTTAAGGAGATTGGAAGTTGTCCCCCATCTTTACAATGTGAAAAAAAAGTGGGAAGACTGAAAATCAATGACTTGTGGACCCATCAGAGAACTGAGGTCTCAAGGAAAACCATCGCCCTAAAATCTGGGGAGATGAGTGAATCCAGAGAGTCACAGCAGAGATCTGCTTACCTGGAGTAGAAGTCACTGAAGCCATAAACTGATACAAACAAATGGTAATTTTGACGAGTTGCTGGAGGCTGGATGTACTAGCATTAGAATGAGAAACTCCTAAAGGCCACAATCTTAGGGGTGCCCTCATACTTCCTTTGGTTTTACCTCTTAGAGCTCCATCATGGTCTCATGGTGAAGAGCCAAGAAATATCCCCTAGTGGCTCTTATAGGAAGAGGGGAAAAGTTACCATTGTCAATATTCTCCATAACAAAGACCAGGAGGAAAGACTTCACCAGAGTCTTACCCCTCTTGATGGAAGGACAGTCTCCCACTCCATCCGTCTTGTCTCACCTAAGCAGTGGGGGAAAGCTAAGATACCCTTGTGAATGTCACAGCCTTGAGACACAAACCCACTATAACCAACTGAGATTTAATCATAAGATTATATGATTATAATTCCACATACCTAACCACCAAACCACAAGGGCTGCAATATAAAGAGCAGATTACAGCTGAAAGAATTGCAAGACACAGACTCTCCCTGAAGAGGAGTGCTCACAGAAGCCCAAAACCAAGAGGAGAGACAAAAACTAGGATGCTAAAGGAATTTGAAGTCTCAGGCACCTGCAGCTACAGCAAACATGCACAACTCAGCTCCTCACCAAATTAGCATAAAATACCACACTAAAGGCCTATTCAGCTCACTTTCTATTATCCAACATCTTGGGCTTTCAACAAAAAATTACACGGCATGCAAAAAGGAAAACAAAAAGTCTGAGGAGACAAAGCAAGCATCAGAACAAGACTTAGATGTGAGAGAGATGTTGGAATTATCATACAGGGGATTTAAAATAATTATGATTAATATATTAAGGGCTCTAATGGAAAAAGTAGATAACTTTCAAGAAGAGATGGGTAATGTAAGCAAAAGTGACTATGCATGTTCTCACGACCTCCCTGCCTGAATATTAATAGTGTCTCCTTTGTCTTTCAAACCTGTCCAGGAAAAAAAAAAAACCTGTCCTGGATTAGGTAACAAAACACATGCTCATCCTGCTGATATGTCAACCTAACAGACCTCAGACATTTATCTCTAAAAACATTTAATTCAGTTTTACTTTTTGAAAGCTTCTTGAAGAATAGATACTCTACTGCTGCTGATTTGGGTTCTTTTATTTTGTTTTGTAACAAAATTTGAAACTTTCCAGGTGTCTTGATTATCCATCATAACTATCCCAGAATGCTCCCTAATTTGTAGAAATCAAATTGTTTATTGTTTCAATTCTTCACCCAGAAGTCTAACAGTCCTTAAATGGAGCCATAGATAATAGAAGATCATTTTTCTAAAAGGTATACAAACTACTAACACAAAGTATAGAGGATACCAAGGTATAGAGGACTATTTGCTTACCCTCCTTTATCTGGCAACTTCTTCCCTCCCACTGTGGCTGTGAAAGCAGCTATTTTATACAATAAGGCCCTGCCTACTGCCTACAGTTGATTGGTCCAGAGGCAGATACTTGACCCACTCTGGGCCAATCAGAGTCAACCTGAGTCCTTCCCAGGAATGTATTCATTGGATCTCAAAGAGAGTTTATGATTCTCTGGGTAGTTAAAGCTCCATGATGTACAGCTTTGGATGTTGTCTGACCTGGTGAAGAAAGAGAGAGAGGGAAAAAGAGAGAAAGAAAAAAAAAGAGAGAAAAGACTGAAGTCAATGACAGCAAGAAGCAAAAACTGGAGACAAAGGAAAAAGCCCTGATGACATTTGAACACCTGCGTCTAGTCATTGCTGAGCCTAGCTGCCTTCTTATCTTTCTCCTGTCCCTTGACTGTTTTTATCTTCCACAAAATACCCAGATTCCTGCCAATACATTCCCCTTTTTCTTTAAGTAGAATGAATTTGCTTTCTGTCACCTTTGATCAAGGAGTCCTAACTAATACAAGAGGTTAATGTATATGTCCCATTTAAGAAGACTCTTATGGCAGGAAGTTCATAGAGGAACTACACAGTTAAAAGCCTCTACTTTTCAGCTGACATGCCCTCTGGCCATCTGCTGCAATTTCTCTACTTACCATTTAGGAATCTAAACACAATTTTTTATATCGTCTCCTCACTTTCTGTGTATCTCTAGAGTCATTCAACCACCCTTATCCTTTCAACTGTTTCCATTAAGGAAAATAGCAGATACTTTTAAAGAAAAGGGTGTTTGACTTCATAATCCCCCTGATTAAAAATCTCTTTCTTTCTTTCTTTCTTTTTTTTCTATGAAGGCCATTTCCAGCATTTACTTTTAAAGCAACAAGTCCTGACTTAGAAGCTCTTAACTCCTTTACAGGTTTTGTTTTGGGCTGAATTGTGTTTCCCTCCCCAAATTCACATGTTTAAGACTTAACCCCCAGTGCCTCCAAATGTGATTATATTTGGAGATAGGGTCTTAAAGAGGTAATTAAGTTAAAATGAGGTCACTAGTGTGGGCCCTCATCCAATATGACTGCTGTCTTTATAAGAATAGGAAATTAGGGCAGAAGTATACAGAGGGAAGATGATGTAAATGCAGGGAGAAGGCAGACATCTACAAGCCAAGGAGAGAGGCCTCTGAAGAAACCAACTCTGTCAACATCTTGATCTCAGTCTTTTAGCCTCCAGAATTGTGAGAAAATAAATTTCTGTTGTTTAAGCCACTCAATCTGGAGTACTTCGTTATGTCAGCCCTGGAAAATGAATACCATCTCTATTAGTGTTTTCCAGAGAAACCAAACCAATAGGAAAGATGGAAAGATGGAAGGATGGATGGATAGATAGAGAGAGAGATAGGGAATTGGCTCATGTGATTATGGAAGCTGACAAGTCTTGTCTTATGATCTGCAGTCAGAAGCTGGAGATCCAGGAGAGCCAATGATGTAGATACCCACAGGCTCAAGACCCAGGAGGAGCTGATGTTTCAGTTCAAGTGAAAGGCAGGAAAAGAGTCAATGTCCCAGTTCAAAGGCAGTTAGACAGGACTTCTCTCTTACTTGGACGGGGTCACCTTTTTTGGTCTATTCAGACCTTCAACTCATTGGGTGAGCCCATCTCTTTAGGAGGATGAACTGCTTTACTCATTCTACCCATTTAAATGTTAATCTCATTCAGAAACACCCTCACGGACACACCTAGAATAGTGTTTGACCAAGTATCTGGGCACCCCATGGCCCAGTTAAGTTGACATATAAAACTATCACATCATCTTATAAAATGAAATCTATAACTTACCTTAGCCGCCTGATATCCCAAATTATTGGGAACAAATTCCACCCAAGTTCTTTACAAGTACAGTTGACCCTTGTCAACGTAGGGGTTTGGTGCACCCACCTTCCAAGCAGCTGAAAATCCACATATAATTATAGTCAGCCCTCGGTATCCATGGTTCTAAACCCACAAATTCAACCAGCCTCGGATTGTGTAGTAGTGTAGTATTTACTGAAAAATAACCATGAACAAGTGTATCCGTGCAGTTCAAACCCATGTTATTCAAGGGTCAACTGTATATTAGATAGTCATTTAGGTAGTAAAGTCACCTGATACCACCATGATCCATAGATTAAGCCACTAAATTACATAAAGTTCCAAGTGAAGCTGTCCGGCTGGTAACTTTAATATCTGATTCTGATCCCATGAGGATGCATCAGAGGTAACAGACCTGTGAGGAGAGAGCTCTTGTGCAAGAGGAACTTCACTTTTTAAAACCCCTTTTACTCTTTTTCCTTTAATCTAGTGTATCTTATGAGGAATAAAAGGAGTTTTCATATTAAAATCCTCATCAGCAGCTTGGCATATGCTTCACTGCCTAAGTGAGCCACCAGCAAAGCCGTTCTCCGTTCCGCTTGCCCCTGTGCTTTGTCAGCAGTCTTGTCCACTTATTTTTGGCTACCATCTCCCTGAAGCATTAGCATGTATTAGGGTAATGGCTAATTATCAATTGCAGCCCATGAAACGTGGTTCATTGGGCATAATATGTAGGTCTGGGTAAAGACAGACTTGGCTAGGAACTTTGTGAATTATCAGAAAATTATCAGACCAGTGCTTTACAAGCTGAAAATGCCAGAAAGTTTAGCAACATGGGAACAGAAAGACCCAGCATCCTCCCCTAGATTCATTACTTTCTGCCCCTTAAGTATCCTGAACTTCTTTCATCCCCAAACATCACACTACTGATTATTTCATCCTCAAATTGCCTACTCGTTGAAACTTCTTTAGGAAATAAGAAAATGATCGACTGTTAGAGATGTCCATTTTGTTCTCATATGCCATACCACAAGTCTATTCAAATACCTGAACTACCTGGGGAAATGCTACATCATTTAAAATAATTGTCAGCCAAATATAGGTAGGGATCAACATATACAGAACTCTTTGAGAAAAAGAGAAAGAGTGGTTGAAGAGCCTGTAAGCTCACCCAAAAGATGTTGAAAAAAATGGGATAGTTTGGGCAGAACTTTCTCCTGGCCTTGTGAATATCTTGGTGTATAGGTTGACCATGCATCATATTTGCCTGGGACAGGCCTGGCTTGCCCATGATCTCCCTTTGTAATTATTAATAGCACTTCATTTCACTCTCAAAATTGCCTTGATTTAGATGATAAAATATATGGTGGTCCTATTGATTTGACCCTGTAACAGAACGCTTAAGGAAATAGGCTCTCAAGCAAAAGGATAATCTTCCTGATGGGAATTTGAGGCTCACCTCAGATCAGACCCACTAGATGGTTGCCCTTTCCAGCTATTCATGGGCCGGATTTAGCCAGTCTCAGCAAGACAGCGGCAAGAGAGGTTTGTGAGACAGCTCAGGCTCTGACATGGAGAGCCCTCCAGAGCCCTGGAGCACAGCGTTTCATGCAGATCCTCCTCTGACTTCTCAGTATGAGTCCCTCACAAGGTTCTGCCTTGTCGTTGCTTCTCTGTCTCCTCCACGGTGTTCACTGTCTATACTACCTGAGACGCCAATCTCTCTACATCTCTCTGAATTATCCCCTTAATCCATAGATGCAGTGTGGCTCCCACGTCCAAGCCCCAGCTCCTACGCCAACAGTACTTACCCACCGGAAAAGCCCAACTCACTTTTCAACACGCCTGTGTCTGAACTCATTCTTTCCCACAATACACATTCTCCTCTGGATCACTACTTCTTTTAAATGGTATTCGTTTTTTATTTATCCTCCTTAAAGTTATCTACGCCTTTCCCTCTTCTTTTACCTGTCACTCCCCCCCCCATCCAATCCTCCACAATTTCTCTTTAATGAGTTCTCACACATGTATTCTTTCTCTCTCTCATCACGACTGGCACACTGACCTAGAGCTCTATTTCCTCAGTTGATGGGACTCCCGTTATCCTGCTGTGGCCTTCTTGCCATTCTCAAATTCGTAGCACCAAAGCATTGCTTGGTCATGACACCCTCCTGCTCTAAAAGGTTTCCCATGAATCCCATTTGTTCACAAAACAAAGTTCAGGGGATTTACTCAGGGAACCAAGACCCATCACAACCTTGCCCCAGCTCCCCTTTGGCTGGAATTCCTAAAACTCCCATCTTGAAGAGAGAATTGCGATGACTTGTGTCGTGTGCTGCAGTTTACAAATCACTTTCACAGCCACGATCTTAGCAGCTCAAAGAACAACTGTGAGGATAGGGGCTTCAAGCAGGACTCCCAAAGTCCCCCGTCCCTCTCAGCATAGCCCCCAGCAGCAATGTGGGAGAAATAATTAGCATTTCATTGACACGTTACCTGGCATTAAGTATATATGATACTCTGTTTAGAAACCATAACCTAAAAATAAGAGAAATTGCTACCTGCTTCCTGGCCCCCATATTTCTATAGCTTCTCCAGCCTTAAAGTATATTTCAAAAAACCCACAATGTCTTCTGGTTATTTCGTTTATGACACACATATGGACACATGAATTGCAACAAGTTTATGTAAAACTAATTAATATCTTTAAACAGTTTTAGAAGTATAGAAAATTGCAAAGGTGATACAGAGTTCCCTATACCCCACAGCCAATTTCCCCTATTATTGGCATCTTATAATTTGTGATAATTAATGAAACAATATTCATAAATTACTATTAAATAAAGCCCATACTTTGTTCAGATTTCATCAGAGTCTACCTGCTATACTGTTTCTGTGCCGGCATACAATCCAGGACACTACACTGTATCCAGTCATAGTGTGGCTCCTCCCAACTACGATAGTTTCTCAGAGTTTCCTTGTTTCTGATGACCTTGACAGTTTTGAGGAGTGCTAATCAGGATTACATAAAATGCCATTCGATTGGAGTTTGATTAATGTTTTTCTTATGACTACACTGGGGTTATGGGTTTTTAGGAAGAAGACCACAGAGGTAAAGTAACAGTTTTCTTGCATCCTTGCTATTAGCATGACTTATCCCTGTTGGTGCTGACCTTGATTACTTAGCTGAGATAGTGTTTGTCAAGTTTCTTCTCTGTAAAATGACTCTTTTTTCCGTACTTCCATACTGTTTTCTTTGGAAGGAAGTCACTCTGCACAGCCCACCCTTAAGGATGGAGAGTCATACTACATGAATTACAAAGACTCTACATAAATTATTTTTAATTCCTCTCTATGAGCTGTCTCTTCCTCCCATTTATTTAATTATTCAATCACTTAGTTATGTCAGTATGGACTCATGGATATTTACTGTATACTTTGGGTTATAATGCAATACTATTTTATTATCTTATTCATATTGTTCCAGTTTTGGCCATTGGGAGCTCTTGTGTCCCTTTGACATATGCCCCTCATTATGGTGTTTTTTGTCTGTCTGTTTGTTTGTTTGTTTGTTTTATGAACACTTCCTTACTTTCTAGCACTACAAGATGATCCACGCTCACCCTGTGTATTTCTTCCTCAGACCTAGGATCAGCCATTCCTCCAAGAAGCCCTGGATCCTTTTACTGAAGAATAATATTAGAAACCAAGATTTGGGCACTAGATGTGTACCAACTAAATTTGGATTAATCCAGATCCAACTGAATTTTTAAGGAGGCTTTGAATACAAGATTATTTCTTACACATAAGTGGTGATAAATAGGTAAACTAACTTCCTTATTTTATCTACAGGTATGAATCAGTTTTGGCCTTTTTTATAAGGGGGCTTTAATCATAGCTCCTACTGATTGGATAACACTGGTGAGGTAAATAAAATTAAAATGATAATGATTACAGCTATAGGGAAGACGTTAAGCGAAATACTATATACACATTATCTTATTATATCCTAATTATGTCTTTGAGACTTAGGCATTATTATTATGCCATTTTATAGATGATAAAAGTGATATCTGCCTTGATTATCATTCTGAGAACGAACTGAGAAATCATTGTAAGCCCCCAACACAGAGCATGTAGCAGTTGTTCAATACATCATTATTTTCTCACTCCTTTGCCTCTAGATAGAAAGAAAATAGGCAAACTTCAGTAACACATTAGCTATAAAAGTTCAGCTCAGTTCTGTGAGATGAAAAATATAGGGGTTATATTAGCTCATTTGTTTTCTTTGTTGCTATATAAATGTGATCTGATTCACAAGAGCTAAAGAAATCAACCTGCTCATAAAAGATCTCAAACAAAACGAAGTCATATTTATCTGACAGTCAACTCTGTTTACAGAATTGTCTATTATATAACCCAAATTCTCAGATATCAACAAAACCTATACAACAATTTTGTAGATATTTACATAGTCTAAGGCACTTTTCCAAAACTTTAGTATTTGAATTAAGATGGAGAAAACATTAAATGAATCCACAACCCCTCCTAAACTTATAAAGTTCTGAAATGGTACAAAGTTACAAAATACCTGCATAACACGCAGAAAAGGTCTGGAAGATTTGCCTCTCCATGGGAGTGATTTCACTATTGTTATAAATCTTGGACAAAGAGGTTGAACCACATGCAAATTTGCAGGCTTTCTTAGAACAGATAGAATATTCTGAAAAGTGAAAGGCTTCTCATTCTCCATTGTTTCTTCCAAACATTTCCTCCTCTTAATGTATTAGGAAGACAAAAATTGAGAGTTGAAGGAAAAACTAAGGACATATATATTGTAAGCAGCAAGAGTGGCATCTAGAATTTAGATCGGCTCTTAAAACACTTTTTAGAGCCTCTGTGTTGCCTTCACTTCAGCAAGAAGCTTTATTCACTGCAGATCCAATTTCAAACTTTTGGAAGTGACATTCTCCACTTGATGAGCCCTAGCCTTCCCCTCTCACACTCCGGATCAGATCGTCAGTTTACAAGGAGGCATTAAGCCCCACGTCCACCCAAAAGTCACCCCAATGGGCACTCAACTCCCAGTCTTGGAACTCCCCAGATTTTCTTCCTTGGACCAATCTGCCATACACCCTTTATGACAGATGTACGTCCAGTGCCCCAGATAAATTATAAGGTCCCTCAGGCGTGTTGCTGTGTTTCAATTCTCTCACCTACTAAGCCTAGCCCAGGTGGTCTCAATAAATATTTCTGAGTCCTTTTCATCGATTGATTTTTCCTGGGGTTATTGCTATGGTCTTTGGAAGAAAAGCCAGGGCAAGGATGGTTCCTACCCTAACTGTAGGCTGGCAGGGAGCTCAGAAGGTACCTGCCCTCAGCAAAGATTTTCTCTCGGCTGGCATTTGGGAAGCTCCAGAGCTCTGAGAGTGTTCCTTTGATCAGATATTTCTGCAAGGGAATAATGGAGCTTAAGACATTTTTTTTTTAAATAAAAGAGCATAAAAAGTGAATTTAAAAGCAAATGGGCCAAGGATTTTCCCTGGGAAGTCTTTCAATTTCACACCTAGCAAATTCCTATGGTATGGATCTATGAGAAATGCTTTTTTTTAGTCTCTTTATGCATATTTATTATGTTCCTCTATGGCCTTGTTATTGCTTAATTTGACACCGAGCCTCCAAAGCCACATCTTCTTTCTTCTTCGACTATTAAAAAGGGGCAAAATATTTTAATCATGAAGCTCTGTATAATTTAGAGATTATCTTCTGTCTTCGTGAGTTACAGCAATAATCAAAGGGAGGCTGGGGATTTATAAAACTAAGGCACTAATTTTTTGACAGGTGTTCTGTTTGGTATGGAATTAACCTCTCTTCACATCTTATACATACATAAGAGCGAATCATTAACTGTATCCTTGGTATACACAGGCAACAAAAGAGGGAGAATCCACTAGATGAGAACTACCCCGGCACAGCCTTAAGCCAGGCTCAGTTCCTCATGGATGAGAGGAAAAAATGATGGAGGATTCTACCAGCCAAAAAGAAGATTGGGAGTGTTTCCTGGGACCTGTACTATCTCCCAGTGCCCAACCAGTTTAGTGCAGTGATGAAAAGCACAGCACCTGAAGTCAGACAGAGCCAGGTTTGAATCCTGGAACCACTACCTGCTAGTTCTGTATCCTTAGGAAAGTTACATAACCTCCCAGAATTCCAGTCTCCTCATGTATATGACAGTGACATTCATCACATCTACCTCTGGGTTGTGTAAATGAGGTAACATATGGGTAGCACTTAACAAGTACCTGGCAAATAACAATTGCTCAATTAATGACACTTCTTCTCTGGCAACCTCACTGGTATCTTGTTATCCATTCATTTGTTTGTTCACTCATTGAACAAATAGTTTTTGAGCCAGATACAGAGTACCAGGTAGTGACTATGTCTTGGTAAATAAGATAAGACTTGTTCCTATATTCATGGAACTCACCATCAGGAGGGGATATATGCATAAAACAGTATACAAAATTTAAAAGTATGTGTAACTATAAGTACATGAAGATAAAATAATGTTGAGTGAAGGAAAATAATGGGGGAGGGAGATGTACTTAGATAAAGTACTATTTCAGCCAAGGTCCTGGCAGGAAACAGGTGGCAAACTCAAGCAGAGTAATTGAGGAAAGTTTAGAAAAAGACTATAGCATAAAAAAGTGTGAGGAGAGTTGAGAGAAGCTAGCAAGGAATGGTGAAGTTCCTTGGTGGGGGAGGGAAGCGAAAAGCTAGTAGTTTACGTTTACTAACCCAAAAGGGCAAGGGGAGGAAGTTGCCTGTGGTTGTAGGAAACATCCCCTTGGCAGAAGCTTTCAGTAGAGGTACACAGCCCACCCGTGTGACTCATCAGAGAGGGAGCCCAAGGAGTAAATACCCCAACCTCTCTCCACCCTCTGACCTTCTGAACCCAAGAGGAAGCCAGAGGGCATGGAAGCCTCTCAGTACCTCTCAGAACAAAGAACTGGGTAGAGAACAGTAGAAAGTACATCTGAGGAGCAATCAGAAGTAGCCATCACAGGCAATCAAGAAAGGCTTCTCTGGGCTTCCCTGGTGGCGCAGTGGTTGAGAGTCCACCTGCCGATGCAGGGGACACGGGTTCGTGCCCCGGTCCGGGAAGATCCCACATGCCGCGGAGCGGCTGGGCCCATGAGCCTGCGCGTCCGGAGCCTGTGCTCCGCAACGGGAGAGGCCACAAGAGTGAGAGGCCCGCGTACCGCAAAAAACAAACAACAACAAAAAAGTAGTCACACCAAGAGGTTGGAGTAGAAGTGGTGGGAGTAGTTGGTTAAGGATGAGAATTGGACAGAAAACTTTATTAGAGCTGACTGAACAACAGATGAGCAGCGGAATTGTAGTCGCAGATGTTGGAGTGTTTCCTGATTCTTCATTCCCTCCTGTTATAGAATTAAACATCCATAATCTTTGTCATGTAACTTAACAGCATCCCCCAATACTGTAGGCTGAGTATACTTCCCTGCCTCTTTGATGTTAGGCTTAGCCATGTGACTTGCTTTCATCAGTGGAATATTAGCAGGTATAATGGAGCAGAGGCTTCAAATGCACCTGCACGACTTGGCTTGATCTCCTGTAACCCTGTGATGTCCCATGAGAAGAGCATGCCCCGAGATTCCACACGAGATTCCACCCAAACCTGGCTGGGGTCCAGCCTGGCTCATCCAAATTCAGCCTAGATCAGACAAACTTCAGCGGACCTGCAGGTCAATGTTTATCATACAGCTTTAGGTGAGAGGTTTGTTACTCAGCAGACACTGACTAACACTAGATTTCCAGCAAATGTGTGGTGGCAGAGACTGGGTTGGTGAACAAATATGGGCAGGCTGGGGTGATTTCTAGCATATATACATGTCATCAACACAGACTCTTATCTCAGAAACTGATTGGCTACATCCTTCTCGGGGCTTCATCTATTTTCAGTAAGTTCGTGCATGTAAGAGCACGGCACTTCAACAAAAATGACTATTCCAGAGCCAGAGGGATTCTACTGGCATCAGTCAGAAGAAATACTGGGATCATGTTTCCCTTGTTCTTTGTTGTCCAAACTGTTCACTCCAAGCCATATGATGTGCCAAGACCTTATTCCCTCCTTGGGGTCCCCACATGTCAGGTAATTCCAGGTATTTCTTTCCTCCCAAAGCACTTAACTTCCCACCCGCCTCCCAGAGCCTCTCTTAAATAAATCAGACTGGCTGTCTCTTTGGTCATTCACATGGTTTTTGTTCCCAACTCCACCCATCTGGCTACATCTGGCTCATGCTTCACCATACCCCTTCAGACATGATCTCACAAGAAAGACACTAGAAAGTCTCTACAGGATGTTTGCAATAACGCACAACTCAGAGGTGAAAATATCTCATGCTTTCCTTTGAAACAGCTGTAAAAGGAATTGGGAAAGAGCTTAAATTATCCAGATCCTCCATTTCCCTTTCCCTACTGAATCCAAAATACAAATAGCAAAAGGAATAAATCTGAGAGCATCCAAAAGAACTCATACTAATGTGCTGACCACTGGTTGTCTAAAAACCCCGCTATGCACCTGACACCACTGTGCAAGGCACTAGAAGGAGTAAGGGAAAAAAATAAATTAATTTCCTGCCCTCGAAGAATTCATGTGTAAAAAGAAAACAAAAAGGCTTAAGCAAATACTACTGTTTAATGATAACAACTGACAGTAAACTGGCCAAGCCCCTTTTTATAGAGTATGTTATTGAATCCTTGCAAAAAGCCTGCTATGGACCAAAAGGTTGCATCCCCCCTCCCAAATTCATGTGTTGAAACTCTATTCCCCAGTGTGATGGTATTTGAAAAAGGAGCTTTTGGGAAGTAGTTAGGATTAAATGAGATCATGAAGATGGGGCCCTCATGATGGGACTAATGCTCTTATAAAAAGAGAAGACAAGAGATTCTCTCTCTCCCTCTCCCTCTCTTTCCTCCTCCCTCCCCGTGCACCCACTAAGGAAATCCTTGTGAGGACATGACCAGGAAAACAGCCCTCACCTATGACTCGACCATGCTGGCATCCTGATTTCAGACTTCCAGACTCCAGAATTGTAAGAAATACATGTTTGCTAGTTGCTTAAACCACCTTGTCTATGGTATTCTGTTATAGCAGCCCGAGCTCACAAGGACAATGCCCATTTTATAGCCAGGACAACTGAGGCTTGGAATGGTCTAAGGAACTCAGCTAAGGTCACATAGCCCAGAAGCAGTTGATGGAGAACTTAGGCTGGATTCCTGACTCTGACCATGAAGACCATGTGCTTAGCCGCTGCCCTTCCTGCCTCTGCAATGGTCACATTGCAATAAGACAACAGCCCCAGTGAAAGTGTTTACCAAGTGAGATGACCATACAGAGGAGATAGTGGCTCTCTGGGGGTGGATAGAACCATATCACAAAGGTGAGCAATGAGTAGAATATTGAAGAATGTATCCAATTTTACAAATACAAATAAAAGGAAAAGGCATTTGGTCAAAGGGAACAGTATTTGCAAAAGCATGAAGGAATAAAAGATCATAGACCATTCAAGGAGATTATTGGGAAAAGGTGCTGGGGGATTGGGGGTAGACAACAAATAGGAAAGGATGACTCAGACAGAGATAGAGAGATAGGGTGGTACCCAACTAAAAAGGACTCTGAAGCATCTTGCAAATTAAGTTCTTAGTGGCCTTCTAGGGATTATTTTTCTCTTTTATTTTTTTCCCCTGATCTATCCTAGTTTGCATTTTTTAAGTGAATCTCATTTTGCTGTTTATTACCCATATATTGAACCTGTCTGTATCTCTTGGAATAAATTCTATCCATCTTTCTTATTGGGTTTATTCCAGCACCACCCCAGTTTGTATAATTTGCAAATTTCATTAACATTCTCTTTACTTTCTCTTGGAAACCATTAATAACATTGTTGCATATGGTCAGGCTTAACACCAATCTCTTTTGCACCCCTACTAATCAACTACCTCTGGCTGGGTGGCACACTGTTCATCACCATGCCTTATTTACAGACCCCCCTGAAAAGTATCAATCCCTATGACAGTGTTCCTATCCAAGCCAGTGTCAATTACTTCCATAAGTAAATTTTTGTGAGGTGGTATCAAATACATTACCAAAATCAAGATGAATTGCAGTAACTTTGTTCCCCTCCACTGTGAATTTTAAACAGCTTTCAGATCGGTCCTGGATGATTTATTTGTGGCAACACCAAGCTGCTTATTCACTCATGATTCCATTACTTCTTAGATGTTCTGGGCTATTTTTCTCCATACAATTAAACTTCCTAGAGGTAATCTCAGGAATCATTCCTCTTTTGAAAAGACAGACGAACACATTTGTTGCTGGCCTGAACTCCTGTGATCTCTGAAAATATGTCAAGCGTTTAAAAGGTAATTCCTTTTTTCCTCATCTGGCAGCTTTTATGAGGTAGCTGGGTGTCTCTACTGGCACTGAGCTATTGCCCCAGTAAGGTGGTGTTAGGTGTCACTAGCTGGGGCGATGAGCATGTGTTACTGCTTATGGAGAAAAACATCATGGTTTCAGGGGCTCCTTCAGGTCTACCTGTGCCTCCATTCTGCAATTTATTCATTCACTCAGCCCTGGGTGCTAATATCTACAGCATGACATATACCCAGGCAATGTACCTCATTGCCAGCCAAGGCTCAGCAGATGCTGTGGGCTTTGCAGACATAAATAAAATCAAAAGTAAACGATTAGGAGTATAAATCTGCTCTTTAAAAATCTGAATGTAGCCATAAGCTGAATCCAAGTGATTTTTGGCACCGAGAGCATTGTGCTTTGTTGTACTTCTTTCTCATTTGTACCTGACTTTGACTCCCACCTTCACCATCATTGATAAAGAAAATTGATAGACAATAAGATCTAAGTATGAACATTAACAATTTCTATCCAATGTCCTTTTTGTCTCAAAATAAGAAAGGAGAAAATATGCGTGGGAAAAGCTTACAAAGGGAAAGAAAAAAGGGACCATTGGTTGGACAGTCTTGTGAGAAGGAACAGTTTACAATGAATTACATCAAAATTCAAGTGGGCTTAGGTAGGGCTTCAATGATTTTCAAATAATCATTCTTAAACCATCCAGGCTACATCTCCCAAGTATTTATATGACCACTTTGCTGTTGACTCATCCTGGTAGACGCAAGAGACAAAATTTCCAATTTGCACACTGTTTACTGCAGAGACCAGGCTGCAGCAGGCACTTGGTAAAAGTTGCCCTAAGTGCTTTTCTGAATAAGGTTGGCCTCCCTCTAACACATGATTTAGAGCCCTGGGGCCTCAGCCTATGACTAGGAGAGGCTGAAATGAGTCAAATGTGTCTTTAAAAAATTATGTATACGGCCACATGAGTGTGTGTCTGTGTGTGTGTGTGTGTATTTTCTCTGCCTCTGTCCACCCGTGATACAATGTGATTGTGTTCATGGCAGCCGACCTTTTACTAGGACAGATCCACAGAAAGTCTCAATTGAGCCTCCCTCAATCTAGTACCTAAAGGGTGTGGCTTTCACTATAAAGCAGATCTTCAAGCCTGTCTCTTGCTAGGGCACAAGCCTCTGGTCTCAGCTTGGCTGTCCTCACAGGACGTGTGTGGCCACTTCATGGAGCCTGAGCTACTGGACACTGTAGGATCACCTGGCACACTTCGCACATGAGCTGCTTTGATCCCAAATGACATCAAGAGATTAAGTCACCTCACCCTCATATTCTTCCATATATGCATTTGTCAGCTATGTATCGAACATCTATTATATCACTAGACACTTTGGTGCCCCAAAGATGAAGATGGCTTGGTGTCTACCCTCCAGGAAGTAAGAGTGATGGTGGGAGGGATCATAGGACACATACACCCATAGAGAAAAACACACGAGGCCAGATGTGGTGTAACGAGGATCGCAAACATGGGATTGTGAGAATGCAGGGGAGGAAGAGGTCACAGCTGGCTTTGGGAAATCTAGGAAGGCTTCCTGAGGGAGGTGGGATTTAAAGGAACACTCAGCAAGTTGAGACGGGGAGGAAGGCTTTGCAGCTGGAGAGACGTTCGTTCATGGTGAATCTGGGTCCACTCAGAGAACAGTGAGTAGGCAGATGTGATGGTCTGAACTGAGTGAGTGTAAAAGGGTTACATTACAGGGAAAGGCTTTGAATGTCAGGCTGAGTCTGAGTTTAATTCAACTGGCAGAAAAGCTTTCAAGGAGGTATAATTTAATTACACATCCCCTGTCGTTAGAGTTGACCTGTCGACGCATGTTTCCAAATCCCGTGTAAAACTGTGCTCTTCATGCCTTTTCTTTCTTAATTCATGAATGCATAATTTACAGTACTCTATTATGGAAAAGGTGCCCCTAGGGTACCTATACAAAGACAGATTATATAAATTCTGTCTTCAGTCTTACTCAAAGGAGACCAGTGACGGTGGGTTCAACTGGGTTAAATTCTACATGTCCTGAATTTAAGCCAGTGGAACCCACGTCTCTTACCAACATCCCCTTCTCCCTTGCCTCCTAGGGAACACGCTCCCCTTGCTCTCCTCCAGTCTCCTTGAATACCCTTCTCTGTCTCCTTCCTTGTGTCTTGTCCCTCTGCCTGCCCTAGAGTAGATTTTCTTCTATTCCAGAATCCAACCACTGCCCCTTCTCTCCTTTCACACCTCACGACCGCTTTCAAGAAGCTCATCTATTTCCATAGCTTCACCCGCTGTCTGTGTGCCAATAACTGCTGTCCAGTTTTAACCTGTCTTCTGACCTCTGACACATATTTTCCAATGCCCCCGATTATGTCTACCAGTAAATGCTTCAAAAGCAACATGTTAAAAGCCAAGGTCTTTCTCTTCCCCTTGCAGAGTCCAGCTCTGCTCGAACCTGTTTTCTTAATGACTTCTTGCCTCCGTTAATAGCATCACTGTACACTGCAGTGTTCACGCTACAAACATGAGAAAACCTGTGAATCCTTCTTATTCCTTAACCCCACATACTGGTGATACTTTCAAGCATCTGTAGAATCCATACTCTCTTTTCATCCCAATCTGAGTGTGTCAACATTTGTGTCCTGAGTTATTCCAACAGTCCTGTGACTGGTCACCGAACCTATGGATTTCCCTACTTTAATGATGAACTGGTGCAAGGGTGATCTCTCAAAAATGCAGAAGACTTAACAGCAACACTAGGTGAAACCAGATTCCAAGATTTTTTTAATCCTTTTCAATGGGACACAAAAAAGAAACCGTCATGATTCAACAGTACGACGTAGAAAGGAATCAGACCTGGTCCAGATCTTTAAGCACCTCCCTCCCCTAGTCTGGTGGGAGGTAAGGTGAGGGAGACAGACAAGGAAATGATTAGACTACATTGTAATTAGTACTATGAGAAAAATATGTATAGGATGCTGAGCTGAAAGAACACCCAGGCAAGCCCTCCAATTCAGATGAGAGGGTCCAGGGAAGATTTTCAGAAGAAATAATATCCCATCTACACTCTGAAGAAGGTGTAGGCACCAACTTGGCAAGCTGGGGAGCTGGCATTCCAGCAAGAAATGGCATTCCTGGTATTAGGAGAAGTATAGATAGACCCAGTTGTGTGTGAAGCAATGTCCTAGAAGTTTGGCATGGCTGCAGGGAAGGGCTCCGGTAGAGGAAAGTTAAAGGCTGGAACTACAGAGGAGAGAGCAGCCAGGTGAGGAAACATCCTGTTCATTAAGCAAAGTAGTTTGGATTTTGCCTTCTCATCACCATCACACTAACTCTGGTTGGTGATTCCAAAAACTGGAAATGCCTGCAATACCTAAATACTAAAATTTGGTATTCTTTTTTAAATCATTAAAGAGAACAAAAGAAATAGAAACACTAATAATAAATAGGACACTAGGTTTTTAAAAATGGATTTCTAAAAGAATCAAGTAAGACAAAAAATGAAAAACACAGGGATTGAAATAAAAACTACAATGGGAAAATTAAGCAACAGATTAATGAAGAGAAGGCGTTGCTACAGAAACCATCAGAATGGGGAGCTTCGAGATGGCGGAAGAGTAGGACGGGACATCACCTTCCTCCCCACAGATACACCAGAAATACATCAACACGTGGAACAACTCCTACAGAACACCTACTGAACGCTGGCAGAAGACCTCAGACCTCCCAAAAGGCAAGAAACTCCCCACGTACCTGGGTAGGGCAAAAGAAAAAAGAAAAAACAGAGACAAAAGAATAGGGACCGGACCTGCACCAGTGGGAAGGAGCTGTGAAGGAGGAAAGGTTTCCACACACTAGAAGCCCCTTCGCAGGCGGAGACTGCGGGTGGCGGAGGGGGAAGCTTCGGAGCCGCGGAGGAGAGCATAGCAACAGGGGTGCGGAGGGCAAAGCGGGGAGATTCCTGCACAGAGGATCGGTGCCGGCCGGCACTCACCAGCCCGAGAGGCTTGTCTGATCACCCGCCGGGGCGGGCGGGGCTGGGAGTTGAGGCTCGGGCTTCGGTCGGAGCGCAGGGAGAGGACTGGGGTTGGCGGCGTGAACACAGCCTGCAGGGGGTTAGTGCACCACGGCTAGCCGGGAGGGAGTCCGGGGAAAAGTCTGGACCTGCCGAACAGGCAAGAGACTTTTTCTTCCCTCTTTGTTTCCTGGTGCACGAGGAGAGGGGATTAAGAACGCTGCGTAAAGGAGCTCCAGAGACGGGCGCGAGCCGCGGCTAAAAGCGCAGACCCCAGAGACGGGCATGAGACGCTAAGGCTGTTGCTGCCGCCACCAAGAAGCCTGTGTGCGAGCACAGGTCACTATCCACACCTTCCCTCCCGGGAGCCTGTGCAGCCCGCCACTGCCAGGGTCCCGGGATCCAGGGACAACTTCCCCGGGAGAACGCACGGCGAGCCTCAGGCTGGTGCAAGGTCACGCCGGCCTCTGCTGCCGCAGGCCCGCCCCGCACTCCGTGCCCCTCCCTCCCCCCGGCCTGAGTGAGCCAGAGCCCCCGAATCAGCGGCTCCTTTAACCCAGTCCTATCTGAGCAAAGAACAGACGCCCTCCAGCGACCTACACACAGAGGCGGGTCCAAATCCAAAGCTGAACCCCGGGAGCTGTGCGAACAAAGAGAAAGGGAAATTTCTCCCAGCAGCCGCAGGAGCAGCGGATTAAATCTCCACAATCAACTTGATGTACCCTGCGTCTGTGGAATACCTGAATAGACGACGAATCATCCCAAATTGAGGAGATGGACTTTGGGAGCAAGATATATTATTTTTTCCCCTTTTCCTCTTTTTCTGAGTGTGTACGTGTATGCTTCTGTGTGAGATTTTGTCTGTATAGCTTTGCATTTACCATGTGTCCTAGGGTTCTGTCTGTCCTTTTTTATTTTATTTTTTATTTTTTGGTATAGTTTTTAGCACTTGTTATCATTGGTGGGTTTGGTTGCTCTCTTCTTTCTTTCTTTCTTTCTTTTTTTTTAAATGAATATTTTATTATCAATGTAAAGTAGAAAAATTGAATTCCAGATTATACATACTATACACAACTAAGTAAACAAATAAGAAATAGAGGAAAGACCTGTAGTTTCTTTCTTTTTTTATTACTTTTTAAAAAAGTTTTAATAATTATTTTTTTATTTTAATTATTTTATTTTATTTTACTTTATTTTATTTTATCTTCTTCTTTCTTTCTTTCTTTCTTTTCTCCTTTTATTCTCAGCCGTGTGGATGACAGGCCCTTGGTGCTCCAGACAGGCGTCAGGGCTGTGCCTCTGAGGTGGGAGAGCCAAGTTCCTGCCACTGGTCCACAAGAGACTTCCCACCTCCACGTAATATCAAACAGGGAAAATCTGCCAGAGAACTCCATCTCAACGCCAAGACCCAGCTCCACTCAACGACCAGCAAGCTCCAGTGCTGGACACCCTATGCCAAACAACTAGCAAGACAGGAACACAACCCCATCCATTAGCAGAGAGGCTGCCTAAAATCATAATAAGGCAACAGACACCCTAAAACACACCACCAGACGTGGACCTGCCCACCAGAAAGACAAGATTCAGCCTCATCTGCCAGAACACAGGCACTAGTCCCCTCCACCAGGAAGCCTACACAACCTGCTGAACCAACCTTAGCCACTGGAGACAGACATCAAAAACAGCGGGAACTACGAACCTGCAGCCTGCAAAAAGGAGACCCCAAACACAGTAAGATAAGCAAAATGAGAAGACAGATAAACACACAGCAGATGAAGGAACAATGCAAAAACCCACCAGACATAACAAATGAAAAGGAAATAGGCAGTCTACCTGAAAAAGAATTGAGAATAATGATAGTAAACATGATCCAAAATCTTGGAAATAGAATGGGGAAAATACAAGAAACGTTTAACAAGAACCTAGGAGAACTAAAGAGCAAACAAACTGTGATGAACAACACAGTAAGTGAAATTAAAAATTCTCTAGAAGGGATCAATAACAGAATAACTGAGGCAGAAGAACGGATAAGTGACCTAGAAGATAAAATAGTGGAAATAACTACTGCAGAGCAGAATAAAGAAAAAAGAATGAAAAGAACTGAGGACAGTCTCAGAGACCTCTGGGACAACATTAAATGCACCAACATTTGAATTATAGGGGTCCCAGAAGAAGAAGAGAATAAGAAAGGGACTGAGAAAATATTTGAAGAGATTATAGTTGAAAACTTCCTTAATATGGGAAAGGAAATAGTTAATCAAGTGCAGAAAGCACAGAGAGTCCCATACAGGATAAATCCAAGCCAAGACATATATTAATCAAACTATCAAAAATTAAATACAAAGAAAACATATTAAAAGCAGCAAGGGAAAAACAACAAATAACACACAAGGGAATCCCCATAAGGTTAACAGCTGGTCTTTCAGCAGAAACTCTGCAAGCCAGAAGGAAGTGGCAGGACATATTTAAAGTGATGAAGGAGAAAAACCTACAACCAAGATTACTCTACCCAGCAAGGATCTCATTCAGATTCAACAGAGAAATTAAAACCTTCACAGACAAGCAAAAGCTGAGAGAATTCAGCACCATCAAACCAGCTTTACAACAAATGCTAAAGGAACTTCTCTAGGCAGGAAACACAAGAGAAGGAAAAGACCTGCAAAACCAAACCCAAAACAATTAAGAAAATGGTAATAGGAACATACATATAGAAAATTACCTTAAATGTAAATGGATTAAATGCTCCAACCAAAAGACATAGACTGGCTGAATGGATACAAAAACAAGACCTGTATATATGCTGTCTACAAGAGACCCACCTCAGACCTAGGGACACATACAGACTGAAAGTGAGGGGATAGAAAAAGATATTTCATGCAAATGGAAATCAAAAGAAAGCTGGAGTAGCAATTCTCATATCAGACAAAATAGACTTTAAAACAAACACTATCACAAGAGACAAAGAAGGACATTACATAATGATCAAGGGATCAATCCAAGAAGAAGATATAACAATTGTAAATATTTATGCACCCAACATAGGGGCACCTTAATACATAAGGCAAATACTAACAGCCATAAAAGGGGAAATCTATAGTAACACAGTCATATTAGGGGATTTTAACACCCCATTTTCACCAATGGACAGATCATCCAAAATGAAAATAAATAAGGGAACACAAGCTTTAAGTGATACATTAAACAAGATGGACTTAACTGATATTTATAAGACATTCCATCCAAAAACAACAGAATACACATCCTTCTCAAGTGCTCACAGATATTCTCCAGGATAGATTATATCTTGGGTCACAAATCAAGGCTTGGTAAATTTAAGAAAATTGAAATCATATCAAGTATCTTTTCCAACAACAACACGATGAGGCTAGATATCAATTACAGGGAAAAGTCTGTAAAAAATACAAACACATGGAGGTTAAACAATAAACTATTTAATAACCAAGAGATCACTGAAGAAATCAAAGAGGAAATAAAAAAATACCTTGAAACAAATGATAATGAAAACATGACAACCCAAATCCTATGGGATGCAGCAAAAGTAGTTCTAAGAGGGAAGTATATAGCAATACAATCCTACCTTAAGAAACAAGAAACATCTCAAAAAACCTAACCTTAAACCTAAAGCAATTAGAGAAAGAAGAACAAAAATCCCCAAAGTTGGCAGAAGGAAAGAAATCAAAAAGATTATATCAGAAATAAATGAAAAAGAAATTAAGGAAATGGTAGCAAAGATCAATAAAACAAAAGCCGGTACTTTGAGAAAATAAACAAAATTGATAAACCATTAGCCATACTCAACAGGAAAAAAAGGGAGAAGATTCAAATCAATAGAATTAGAAATGAAAAAGGAGAAGTAACAACTGACACTGCAGATATAGAAAGGATCATGAGAGATTACTACAAGCAACTATATGCCAATAAAATGGACAACCTGGAAGAAATGGACAAATTCTTAGAAATGCACAACCTTCCAAGACTGAACCATGAAGAAATAGAAAATATGAACAGACCAATCACAAGCACTGAAATTGAAACTGTCATTAAAAATCTTCCAACAAACAAAAGCCCAGGACCAGATGGCTTCACAGGTGAATTCTATCAAATATTTAGAGAAGAGCTAACACCTATCCTTCTCAAACTCTTCCAAAATATAGCAGAGGGAGGAACACTCCCAAACTCATTCTACAAGGCCACCATTACCCTGATACCAAAACCAGACAAAGATGTCACAGAGAAAGAAAACTACAGGCCAACATCACTGATGAAAATAGATGCAAAAATCCTTGACAAAATACTAACAAACAGAATCCAACAGCACATTAAACAGATCATACACCATGATCAAGTGGGGTTTATCCCAAGAATGCAAGGATTCTTTAATATATGCAAATCAATCAATGTGATACACCATATTAAAAAATTGAAGGAGAAAAACCATATGATCATCTCAATAGATGCAGAGAAAGCTTTTGAGAAAATTCAACACGCATTTATGATAAAAAACCCTGCAGAAAGTAGGGATAGAGGGAACTTTCCTCAACATAATAAAGACCATATATGACAAACCCACAGCCAACATCGTCCTCAATGGTGAAAAACTGAAAGCATTCCCACTAAGATCAGGAACAAGACAAGGTTGCCCACTCTCACCACTCTTATTCAACATAGTTTTGGAAGTTTTAGCCACAGCAATCAGAGAAGAAAAAGAAATAAAAGGAATCCAAATGGGAAAATAAGAAGTAAAGCTGTCACTGTTTACAGATGACATGATACTATACATAGAAACTCCTAAAGATGCTACCAGAAAACTACTAGAGTTAATCAATGAATTTGGTAAAGTAGCAGGATACAAAAGTAATGCACAGAAATCCCTTGCATTCCTATACACTAATGATGAAAAATCTGAAAGTGAAATCAAGAAAACACTCCCATTTACCACTGCAACAAAAAGAATAAAATATCTAGGAATAAACCTACCTAAGGAGACAAAAGACCAGTATGCAGAAAATTATGACACTGATGAAAGAAATTAAAGATGATACAAATAGATGGAGAGATATACCATGTTCTTGGATTGGAAGAATCAACATTGTGAAAATGACTATACTACCCAAAGCAATCTACAGATTCAATGCAATCTCTATCAAACTACCAATGGCATTTTTCACAGAACTAGAACAAAAAATTTCACTATTTGTATGGAAACACAAAAGACCCTGAATAGCTAAAGCAATCTTGAGAAAGAAAAGCGGAGATGGAAGAATCAGGCTCCTGGACTTCAGATTATACTACAAAGCTACAGTAATCAAGACAGAATGGTACTGGCACAAAAACAGAAATATAGATCAATGGACCAGGATAGAAAGCCCAGAGATAAACCCACGCACATATGGTTGCCTCATCTTTGATAAAGGAGGCAATAATATACAGTGGAGAAAAGACAGCCTCTTCAATAAGTGGTGCTGGGAAAACTGGACAGCTACATGTAAAAGAATGAAATTAGAACACTCCCGAACACCACACACAAAAATAAACTCAAACTGGATTAAAGACCTAAATGTAAGGCCAGACACCATCAAACTCTTAGAGGAAAACATAAGCAGAACACTCTATGACATAAATCACAGCAAGATCCTTTTCGACCCACCTCCTAGAGTAATGGAAATAAAAATAAACAAGTGGGACCTAATGAAACTTAAAAGCTTTTGCACACCAAAGGAAACCATAAACAAGTCAAAAAGACAACCCTCAGAATGGGAGAAAATATTTGCAAATGAAGCAACTGACAAAGGATTAATCTCCAAAATTTACAAGCAGCTCATACAGCTCAATATCAAAAAATCAAACAACCCAATTCAAAAATGGGCAGAAGACCTAAATAGACATTTCTCCAAAGAAGATATACAGATTGCCAACAAACACATGAAAGGATGCTCAACATCACTAATCATTAGAGAAATGCAAATCAAAACTACAATGAGGTATCACCTCACACCAGTAAGAAGAGCCATCATCAAAATATCTACAAATGATAAATACTGGAGAACGTGTGGAGAAAAGGGAACCCTCTTGCACTGTTGGTGGGAATGTAAATTGATACAGCCACTATGGAGAACAGTATGGAGGTTCCTTAAAAAACTAAAAAAAGAACTACCATACAACCCAGCAATCCCACTACTGGGCATACACTTTAAGAGAACCATAATTCAAAAAGAGTCATGTACCAAAATGTTCATTGCAGCTCTATTTACAGTAGCCTGGACATGGAAGCCACCTAAGTGTCCATCGACAGATGAATGGATAAAGAAGATGTGGCACATATATACAATGGAATATTACTCAGCGATAAAAAGAAATGAAATTGAGTTATTTGCAGTGAGGTGGATGGACCTAGAGTTTGTCATACAGAGTGAAGTAAGTCAGAAAGAGAAAAACAAATACCGTATGCTAACACATATATATGGAATCTAAAAAGAAATGGTCATGAAGAACCCAGTGGCAAGATGGGAATAAAGACACAGACCTACTAGAGAATGGACTTAAGGATACGGGGAGAGGGAAGGGTAAGCTGGGACAAAGTGAGAGAGTGGCATGGACACATATACATTACCAAACGTAAAATAGATAGCTAGTGGGAAGCAGCTGCATAGCACAGGGAGATCAGCTCGGTGCTTTGTGACCATCTAGAGGGGTGAGATAGGGAGGGTGGGTGGGAGGGAGACACAAGAGGGAAGAGATATGGGGACATATGTATATGTATAATTGATTCACTTTGTTATAAAGCAGAAACAAACACACCATTGTAAAGCAATTAAACTCCAATAAAGATGTTTTTAAAATAAATTAATTAATTAAATAATTATATGCAAAAATTTTTTAAAAAAAGAAACCACAGAATGTGCACAAGCATATAGAGATGAGCAATGCCAACAAGAGATTCAATTGATAGTGAAAAGAATGAGACAGTCTAACATATACCCAGTAGCATACACAGAAGAAGAAAATAAAGCAGGAGAAAGGCTACATTTGAATTTCCTAGAACTGAAGAAAAAATTAAAATTGAAAACTGAAATTGAATTCTAATTTTCATGAATAAAAACAATAAGAGAATATTATTCTTTTCAAGCCTACATTGATCTAATAATTTAAAAAAATCATTCTGTACAAGTCCACAAAAAGGGATCTTGACAAATTCTGAAGACTCAGCATCATACAGATCAAGTTCTTTGTATGTTCTTTGACAATAATATTTTAAAAGAAAGCAATAACAAAGAGATGGTCAAGGGATTTGGAATTTGTACCCAAAGTTTTGGATAGCCATGGAGATTTGAAACAGGAAAGTGACCTGACCAGATATTATGTTTTAGAAAGTACTCTCTAAATATAGCATGGGGGATGGCTCTGAGAATGAAAGCCTGACTGGAGGTAGAGAGGGATCTAAAGGAGAATAGCTGGGACCAAGACAGGCACAGAAGGAGTGGAGAGAGGTGAATGCATAGAGGCATTTTAAGGAGCTAGAAACTGATGACTTATTGATTGGATATGGGGTGGGGGGTGAAAAGGATCTACAACTTAGAATTCTAATCGGATAAATAGATCTGGGGGGGTCTTTCATGGAGGTGGTAACCACAAAGCAAGTGAGCACCACTATTTGACCCCAGCTCAGAACACTGCAAGATATTACCTTTCATATTTCATGTAAGTGGTAACTAAAGGCATGAGTTCAGATGAGGTTACCTGAGAAAGTACATGGAGGAAGAGCACAGGACCCAAGAGCACTCTGACAGACACCAACTTTCAAGGTCTCAGCACTCTTGAAAGAGATCAAGGAGGAATATCCAGATTCATGAGTAGAACCAAGATTTCACAAGAGGAGGGAAGAGCCCGTGTAAAGGAGGACCATATAAACAGGGACTATTCTCAAGAGGAGTCACACAAACCAGGGAGAGAGTGTGTCCATTGGATTTCCAATTGTGGGGGTCTTGTTGAACTTGGCAAAATGGCAGGAGTGGACATGGAAAGGTTGTGGATTGAGGAGTGAGTGGAAGCTGAGGAACTGTAAATGGTAATTGAGGTTACTCTTCCGTGAAGCTTGACTGTTCAGGGAAGGAAAGAGACAAGATAACAGCCGGAGTTACTTGACTCCAAAGAACACCAATCCTTTCAAATAGGTGAACCTGAATATAGTAATTTGTTAGAAGGAAGTAAGGGAGGGAGAGAGGAAGGAAGGAAGGAAGAGAGGGAGGGAGGGAGGGATGGAGGGAGAAAGGAGGGTCATTTCACCGAGATTTACTTCCTGGTAGAATTTTGTTTCTGCAAATAAATTTGTACCTTTCAGAAAACTTACATTATACAACTCATCTCATTCTCATTCTTATGTTGTTTTAAAAAATGTGTAGGAGTCCTCCTATTCCAGTGCAGTCAAATATTTTCAGTGTGGGTGCCTACAAGCATCTACTACTTAACCTTCATTCAGGTCTTCTAACCCTTGCTTTATCCTTCATTGTGATTCCAACAGAACTTACGAAGTGGGCAGCAGAATTCAAGCCAGGGAAAGGACAGTGGCGCTTCTCCCTCTGTCCTCACTCCAATGGAGAAACAATTCCTCAACAGATTAAATGAATTTCACTAAAGCCCACCCCTCCTGGGAGTAATTGAATTGTAGGGATACAATATAAGGTGGCCTGCCTGATGGTCAGTTACAGATTCTTTTAATAGGTAAATGTAAGGGCTCCATTTTTTTTTTTTTTTACCTAAGCCTTTTCCATCAAGAGTGATTAAATAAATTCAATAAATGATGACATCTTAAAGTCCAGGGAACAGTTTTTGTTTTGTTATGTTTTTGCTTATTTGTGTGTTATAAAAATGACAGAAGGCTTATAAAAGAGTTCACCCCATCCAATTGCGACTAATATTTATTCGTGAATACAATAGAGGTTTGGGGTAGAGGTTTTAATGGGAAAAGCAGAAAACTACAGTATTAACAACCCATTTGGAGTCATGATTTATTTCACTGATTTGGATTTTCAGCCCTTTCTGGAAAAAAAATTATAAACATAGTTGAAAGCATTTATCACCTGAGATACACCATTTGGAAAAGAAAACAGGAGAACATATTTTTAAACTGGAAATTTCTATCACGTTCACCCCTCACATAAATAAGCAGCACCAGCCTTTGCAAGAAATATTAAAGTTCATTTAAATTGCAAATCTGACCTTATTAAAATGGCTTTCTCAAAAAGCTATAAACAAATAGAGTGCATTAGTAGTACTGCCAAACAACAGAATACATTCTCAACCAGTTCTGTAATTAAAGTGGAGAATAGAATTTTCACGGTTCTGAATGACTCAGAGATGAAGAAGAAAACATGTTATGACAAAAACTTGAGGTGGGGAGAATGCATCCATCTGGAGGATCCCTCCAAAAAAAACCCCTCAGCACAATTACTCTTTGAAAGCCAATATAAGTTCCTATGAACAGCTTGTAAAGATTATTATATTGCTGCTAAATTAATGTTTTTTGAATACTTTTTTCCTACAGCTACCACACTCCCTCTTAATGTTGGAAGCATAGCCATTAAGATTTACTATGTTTAGGGTAAGAATAAAAATGAACAATTAAGAATGAGCTGGTATCTTCAAATGGCTAGGAAGAGCTAATAAATTTCAGAATTAAAAGCCAAATGGGCTGGGCTGGTTACCAGGTTTATGGAAAATCCATACCTGAAGGTATATTTAAATTAGCAAATTGTCAGCAAGCAAATAGTTTCCTTTTACTTAGAAAAATAATCCATGGTGCAGTAGGTCATAGAAATCAGATAGAGTTGAGTTGAAACTTGACTTGGTTCTAGCTGAGTTTAGCAACTGTGGAGTTATGGCTAAGTGCTTCCAAGCAGATCCAGAGCAAAGTGATGAGTTTTGGGTTTTTTTAATAAAATAAAATAAAGGTGCAGATTGGACCACAAACATGTAAAGCTCTGCATTGACTTGAAATGAAATCACCCCCCAAAATACTCTAACTTCTTTAAAATTCATTATGTCCTATTTAGATGTGTTTTTGGTGCATTCATTGATTCATTCAACAAATGCTTATATAATATCTACTTCGTCCTAGATCCAGAGTTGGGTGCTAAGAATGCAACATGAACGAAACAGACATGATTCCTGCCCTCACAAAGTTTAGGACTAATTTCATAAGATCTGTTTAAGAAGGCAGGATAAGTTTCACCTCATTTTATAAACATTTCTATCAAAAATAGTTAAAACAAGTTTAATACTTAAATACGTTGTTTGCTTTATGTTGTGTCTTTAATAAGAGGTGATTAGAGCACGTGTGCATTTCAAAGGCATTTTCATTTGTAGGTATTCTCAGAGATTTTAATAATTACAAGTCCCTTTCTCAGAGAGCAGTTTAACTCAGACAATCTGACATCCACCCAAAGACCTATGTACCAGAATGAGAAAGGCTCAATTGAGACTTTCTGTGGATCTGTCCTGGTAAGATGTCAGACACCATGAACACATTACATTGTATCACAGGTAGACAGCAGAGAAAATACACACACACTCACACACACACTCATGTGCTGTACATATAATACTTTAAAGACATATTTGACTCATTTCAAAGTCTCCTAGTGACGAATTGAGGCCCCAGGGCTCTAAATAATGTATTAGGTGGAGGCCAACCTTATTCAGAAAAGCCCTTAGGGCAGCTTTTACCAAGTGCCTGCAGCAGCCTGGTCTCTGCAGTGCCTAAAGGGTGCGGCTCTCGCTTTAAAGCAAATCTTCAGGTCTATCCTTCACCAGGAACAAGCCTCTGGCCTCAACGTGGCTGTCCTCATGGGATGTCTGTGGCCGCTTCATAGAGCCTGAGCTACCGGACACTCTCTAGGACCACCCAGCACACTTCACACATGAGCTGCTTTGATTCCAAACGACATCAAGAGATTAAATCACCTCACCCTCATATTCTTCCATATATGCATTTGTCAGCTATGTATCGAACATCTATTATATCACTAGACACTTTGGTGCCCCAAAGATGAAGATGGCTTGGTGTCTACCCTCCAGGAAGTAAGAGTGATGGTGGGAGGGATCATAGGACACATACACCCATAGAGAAAAACACACGAGGCCAGATGTGGTGTAACGAGGATCGCAAACATGGGATTGTGAGAATGCAGGGGAGGAAGAGGTCACAGCTGGCTTTGGGAAATCTAGGAAGGCTTCCTGAGGGAGGTGGGATTTAAAGGAACACTCAGCAAGTTGAGACGGGGAGGAAGCTTTTGTAGATGGAGGGATGTTGGTGGGTGTTGAATTTGGGCCACTCGGAGAACAGAAAACAGGTAGATGTGATGGTCTGAACTGAGTGAGTGTGTAAACTTGCCTTGTGTCCGCCAGGATAAGTCAGCAGGATGGTCATATAAATACTTGGGAGATGTAGCCTGGAGAGTTTAAGAATAATTACTTAGAAATCATTGAAGCCCTACCTAATCTCTTCACTGCATTTGCCCACAAGCCCTTGGTAAATAGACCTGCTCCCTGAAGTTCACTATTCACCAACTTCCTATACTGTCCCAGAACTAGCATGTGAGGCCACAATTCCAGTGTCACGTTAACATTTTACAGCACACTCTCCTGAGTG
This sequence comes from Grampus griseus, assembly GCF_964374135.1. Taxonomy (NCBI): domain Eukaryota; kingdom Metazoa; phylum Chordata; class Mammalia; order Artiodactyla; family Delphinidae; genus Grampus; species Grampus griseus. The sequence continues at coordinate 15,873,863 of NC_139018.1, read as the reverse complement.
GACATAGAAATGTCCCTTAACTTTCCTGGGCCTCAACTTCCTCATCTGAAGTAAGAAAACAACTCCAATTTCCTGTTATTGTTCAGAAGACTACATGCGCTAATGCAAGAGAAAGCTTGTGTCAATTCCCATCTGTAGACGCTGTTGCTGCCTCTACCACTTTCATAAACTATCATAGCGACCACAACTACTATGGCTACCTCAGACACTACAACTAGGATTATAGAAACCATGAGGAACCTTGATAAAGCAATCTAAATTAACCCAGAGCACCTTAACCTGAGCCCATTTGCATGGGTCATTGCAATTTCCTAGAGTCAGTGCACTGGCAACTATGCAAGTCTCCTGGAAATACCAGGGAATTCTACAATCTGATGGACACTGTCAGAACAGGGAAATGTAGGGGAGGAAATATTTTTCCTCTACTTAGCTTAGGTTCTTGGTTAGGGGTCTGTAATAAAAAATAGATTCACCAGAGAAAAACAAACATGGTTATCAACATGTGTATTGCACATGTAACACATGAGAATAGCCAGAGATGAGTAACTCGAAAATGTGGCTTGGAATTCAGGCTTACATTGCATCATCAACAAAGAACAATAAATCTGTAGAGATATGACAGGACAAAGGAAAGCTATTTTAGGCTTCTAATCTGGCAAACTGTGGGAAGGTAAATATAAAGGAAACTGAGAGTAGATAAAGGCTAGTTAGTAAAGTTATGTAGGTACCTCTGGTGCCATCTCCAGGCTGATAAGGGTTTCAAGTCATCTCCCGTGATTAACCTTTGTCCTTCCTGGTAGAGAGGGGAACAGGGACATCTTTGAAAATGTATGTCCTGCTTTTGGGCAAATGGGGGAGGGCAGGGAGCTTTTCTTGTATCTGCTTCTTCTCAATTGCCTTCAGCTCAAAATAATCCTTATGCCAAAGTGGCATATACTGGTTTCCTTCAAGGACAATGGCTCCCTGCAAACCACCCAGCTGTATGTACTCAGCTGCTGAGCATGGCCTCAAAGTAGTCTGAGGTTGTGTGAGATAATAGAAAATATGTATTGGTCTCTGACCCCGGCTCCTGGCACAGAGCTCCTGAAACCCTTGTGATTTTCTGGGTGATAAGGGTATCTTTTGCTCTAAAGAGGCAACTCTGGGTAGACTCCTGGATGATTTCTGGATGGGGACTGGTCACCAGAGAGAGTGAGCCATGATTAGAAGCTTGGAATTTTCAGCTCTGCCCCCATTCTCTTGAGAAGGCAGAAGGGCTGAAAAGGGAGTTAATGAACGATCATGCCTGTGTGAGAAAGCCTTCATAAAATCCCAATAATATGGTGTTCAGAGAGCTTCCACATTGGTGAACATGTGGAGGTGCTGGGAGAGAGGTACCCAGAGAGGGCATGGAAGCTCCACCCTTTCCCACATACCTTGTCCTATGCATCTCTTCCATTTCGATGTTCCCCTGCATCCTTTATCATATCCTTTTATAATACACCAGTAAACATGAGTAAACTGTTTTCCACTCTAGCAAAATAATTGAACCTAAGGAGGGGGTCATTGGAACCTCCCATCTGTAGTCAGTTGGTCAGAAGCACAGGTGATAACCTGGACTTGCAGCTGGGGTCTGAAGTGGAGGATGGGGGTGGTCTTGAGGGACTGAGCCCTTAACTAGTGGGATCTGATGCTATCTCTGGGTAGGTGGTGTCAGAATTGAGTTGAATGGTAGGACAGCCAGCTGGTCAGAGCACCCCTTGTTACCTGCGTGGGGACTCCACAAACACACACATTGAAATACGGTCCAGGAACCCAAAAGAGGTTTCAACCAAGCCACCTGGTAGGTGTACCTGTCTGACACTGACGTAGCTAAAGACAAATCAACAATCTTCCCCAGAATTTTCCGAATATCTGCTTCCATGAGTGTGGAGTTGAGTGTCATCGTTTGAGCTCACTCAGTTCAATAACCAAATGTGGATTGAGCACCTCCCTGGACTCACACTAGGGAGTTAGATTTTATTATAGGTGTCACAGGGACCCATTGGGAGTTAATATATAAGCATATGGACCCAGCCCAGTATGTGTTCAATTACTCATAGCTCCCACATAATAAAAGATTTGGATACAACAAAGCTACTAAAAAAGAAACAGAAAACAGAAAAAGAAGCAAGCCACCAGGCTAATAGAGTTACTGAACGTAAGCATTTCATTTTGTTCTATACAAGCAATTCAGAGCAAGGAATGTGCTTTAGTTCTTGTCACTTTTTTCTCTCGGTAACACCAGGAGAGAAAGTTTCAAATGACTAATGACTAAAATGGCCCCAGATTTCTCATTCAGAAAGGACCATTTTCTATGTTTGAAATGTAATGAGAAAAATATTCATCAATGCTAAAGCGCTTGAGTGTGGCTATTCCCAGCTAATAAATCACAAACCTTTGTCAATCTGTTGATCCGAAAGCCTGACCTGGGAGATTGCCAGGTTCCTCCCTTTCTCTACGCTGTCCACACAGTTCCAGGCCTCACAGGCAATTGCCACGGTGACCCCCAGGCCCCAAGCTCCCTCCTCCATTTATAGATGGATATAAATATGACTCATGGTGCTATAACTACATCAAATTACTACCAAATTATAACCACCGTCCCGATCTAACAATGTATTTTATTATCACTCACAACTCTATCCTCTCATTGCAACCCAGTAATGTCAAGACTCAAGGAAACCAGGAGGTAATTCACTGTGAGAAGAGGCTGGGAAAGCTGTTTGAACAGAATTCCAAGTGATCTGATTATCAGCGCTAAAGGTGAGGGAAATTGCTTCTGCTGTAGTTTACCCGAAAGCTATAGGGACAGTACGTGAAACTGGGAAGGGAGAGAGAGTTTGGGGAAGGAGGCAAGTACTCCTTGGGCATCAGTTACCTCGGTAAACAGCCTGTTGACTCCACTCAGGCTGTGAATGTGCCCTTTCTTCTACAAATTCCAGCTCAGGAAATAAAATCAAGAGACTGGAACTGAGGGACAACACGAGGCAAACTTGATTTAAGCTTTGATTTTCCATGTAACACAGCTTGAAAAAAAGCAAGCTCTATGACTCCTTGAGCAGATAATAAAGGAAGTGATACATTTCCCAGAAGCCTTAGAAAAAGGCTCCCCAGCACAGTATATGATTTGATTTTCTAGAAATTGTGAAGAAAACACTCTTCCCATCCATGCTGCTATGTTTCTACAACTTATGCCACTTCCTAGAAATGCCTACTAAGCAATAGCTACAGGATAAGGCTGTGGTCTTATCTGAAAGCCAGCTGGGTCGGCAGGTATTTATTACCTACTGTATGCAGTGTAGGAGCCAGGAAAGGTGGAACTTACATAAGAAACTCAAAACATTCTTCTCCCTGGAGAAGTTAGGTCAGGGTGGAGAAGCTGCACCTACATATGTGAACTCAGAGACCAAAAGAGATGAGCACAGGGGCTTCCCTGGTGACGCAGTGGTTGAGAGTCCGCCTGCCAATGCAGGGGACACGGGTTCGTGTCCCAGTCCGGGAGGATCCCACATGCCGCGGAGCGGCTGGGCCCGTGAGCCATGGCCGCTGAGCCTGCGCGTCCGGAGCCTGTGCTCCGCAACGGGAGAGGCCACAGCAGTGAGAGGCCCGTGTAATGCAAAAAAAAAATGAGCACAGAATCTAGTAGTGGGAATCACACCAGGTGTATGTGTAGTAGAAATAAAGGTGGTCAGGACAGAAGCAAGGCAACAGGAGAAGGCATCCTGGACCGGGCAAATCTGGGAAGGTTTGGAAGAATGCACAGTGTTCTGCTGCTGGGGTTCCAGGCACTATCTGGGGGCTTCCAAACCCAGAGTTGCAATCTACCCACAGTCACAGGAAGCTAGACTCAGACTTCTGGATCCCAGACACCTGTTATCTGTCTTTTGAAGAGCCTGTCCAGGACCACAAAATTCCTACCTACTCAAAAATCTCAGGGTGAGCAAAACTGGGAACATTCCAACTAATGGGGAAGGTGTATAGTGGCAAAAATTATCCAGGAGGTGGGGGAATGGAGCAGAATTCGGCTAGATGTTTTTCAAAACCTTAAAATATGCCTCCTTTGACTCAATAATTCTACTTGAAAGAATGTATGCTAAGGACAAAATAAGCCTGTGCATAAAGATTCAGCGGTGTCTACTTTTGTATATATAATGAAAAGTTTGAATCAGCATAAACAACTCAGAACAGGGAATCAGTTAAGAAAATTATGCCACACTGAAATGAGGCGGTACTATTTAGCTATTAAAACTGCAACAGATAAATAGGCATCAGCATGAAAAGATGTTCATGACATATTAAGCATTCTACAAAAGTTTCTGTATAATATGATTCTAATTTTATTTTTTTTAAAGTGTGTATAACACACACACAGACCACGCTATTATGTGTCCTTGTGTGTGTGTCTATAATTGCAGATGTGATACAATGTCAAGGTGGTTATCTCTGGATTGTGGGATTAGGGGTGCATTTTATTTTCACTTATCTTTTTATTTAATATATTATTTGTTTTATTTATTTTCTATTTATGTTGTTTCTGTTTATCTGCATTTTATGATTTTATGACACGCCTGCTTTCCTTTGAATATTAAAATAAAATACTTTTTATTTTTAAAGTTGTTACAAAGCAAACTCTCAGGGGAAATAATAGATGGGGCAAGTCTTAGAGCCACAGCAATGAGCCCACAATACGGTCTGTGAGGGCCACAGGTAGACGTACAATTGTAATTCAACTCCAGGCAAAAGTGCAGCCGCAAAAAAACAATGCAGTTTAATTCTCAGTTGGTCGGCTTGGCCATTTCATCCAAGGCACCACCGCAAAGATGGGCTGGAAAATACAGTTCACAGCCACTGGAGCTCAACAGACTGGAATGGCTTCAAGTCATTGCTTGTGAGTCAGATAAAGATGAGAACAGATGCAGCAGGGGCCAGTCAGGTAGGAAGGCGGGAGGTCAGGCTTGATTTTGTTGGACCTGAAGAGCGCTTGAAGTCCATCGCTTACTCTATGTGAGGCAACAGGGAGAGGATGATGGGGAGACCCCCTGGAACCCAGCCGGAGCCTTCTTGGTGGATGAAGCGCCCGCCCTCAGAGAAGTGACACTGTTACTACACAGCTTAATAACAGTTTTTAGAAGGAATGACAGAAAGCACATTGAAACGGCATTACCCACTGAATGGGGAAAAAAATAAATAAAGCAGAGTTTATTAACTGGTGGAGAAAATGATTACAGGGTAAATAAAAATGACTCAGGGAGATGGAGATGAGGACGAACTAAGGAAGAAAGAAAGATATTTCAGCCAAAGAGGATCTGTGAAATGAGGTGGGGAAAGGGCAGGCTGTCGACGAGGAAGCAGAGAGGAGAGGTTGGCTCTAAACACAGAGTGAAAACTCCTTAACACAATGGTGGGTGAAATGGGAAATAAAGGGAGCTTGCTCGTGCACACACTGTTGCGAGGTGCAGAAATCAGAGCCAGGTAGGAGGGACACGAGAAGGGGTGAAGGCCTTTATGAGAAAGAATCTACTTGTGGGCTGGAAAATGGTAGGAAGCAGGCTGCACGGAGAAACTAAATGGCTCCTTAGAGCAGTTTCTTACGTACCTGTCTGCTATGGAACTGCGGAATATAACCCACAGCCTAGTGAAGAAATAATCCGCATAGAGCCCAGCTATCTGCCAACGCTGCCCGAGGGCTTAGGACTTGCTTTTCTTTTATGCATATTCCCGTCCATCTCCACTGCTATTCTAGAAGAGATTCTCTGGAGATAAATCGTGTCTCTAAAAGTCCCATCAGAGACACTGACCCCAATCTACCAAGATCTTATGGCTTTGGACATATGGGTGTACAAATTCCGACTCCACATGGCATATCCGCAAGCCTGGCATTTTATCTCAGATTTTGTTGGTGAAAGGAATAATATCCATGCCCCAGCTACAGCCCTTCCAACATTTATCTCCTTCACTTGAGAGACACCTTACTTTCTGTACTTTTGCTGGTGCATAACTCATGAAAAGTAGCCTGGACTGTCAACAACCAGGCTTTTCACAACCTTGAGCCCTTGAGGTGATGATCCCTCTTTAAACTACCAGGTTCCAGCTTGCTACCTCACAGACTAAACTCCAGTGGCATTTCCTCTCAGGAGACTTCTGGGTCAACCCTTCCCTACTCTGGGTAGTGTTCCATAGTGACCTGTCGTAAACTCCTGCCATTACTGGACTGACAGTTCCTTGAGACATGGATCAAGTCTTTTTCTACTTTCACGTTTGCCGACCAAGCCTAGAGGCTGGCACTTAGACGATGCCTAATAAATGCTTGATAAATGAGTGAGCAATTGAACATATAGTTTCCTCTCAAAGCCACCATCTCCCTCCTTTTGTGCATGTCTTGGGAAAAGAATACAGATTTAGGGAGAGAATGACTGACATATTCTCGTACTGGTGGTCTCCTACCCTTCCCAACCTCCCTGCTATTTACTCATCCACAGAGTATGTATACGGTGCTTACTGGGCTCAAGGCCTCCCTCTGGCACCGTGGATCCCAAGTGCCCTGCCCTTTAGGAGTCTGTAATAGAATTCCAGAATGATGGTTCATAGTACTCATGCAGGGTTTAAGTATCAGCGCCCAATTATTTGACACCTGTTACTTACTCCCAGCTGGTCAGGCCCCCTTGGCTGCCCTTCAGACCTTGCCAGGCTCATGAGCATTTTGGCCCCCTGGTTTCCAGTGATTAGGCCCTGTTCCATTACCTCTTTACTGTGGTGCTCCTTCATAAATGGATCTCCTATATAAGTTACTTCCCTCCAAGCCATGCAGCATTATAATTCTCTCTTCCAGATGAGAAAACTAAAGCACATAGACATTACAAAACTCACTACAGGGCTCATGGTTAGTGGATATCTGAGCTGGGATCAGAATTACTCTCTCTCTCTCTCTCTCTCTCTCTATCTATCTCTCTCCCTCTCTCCTTAGATCTCTTAACCTTTTTCTTTGTGACTTCTTTTTTTTTTTTTTTTTTTTTTTGCGGTACGCGGGCCTCTCACTGTTGTGGCCTCTCCCGTTGCGGAGCACAGGCTCCGGACGTGCAGGCTCAGTGGCCATGGCTCATGGGCCCAGCCGCTCTGCGGCATGTGGGATCCTCCCGGACCGGGGCACGAACCCGTGTCCCCTGCATCGGTAGGCGGACCCCCAACCACTGCGTCACCAGGGAAGCCCTGTAACTCCTTTTAAACATTAAAAACACTACACAAACCAGTAAGATCGTTGTCATAAAACAGAATAGCCGGTGGTAAAGGCCAAGCTAGTGGCCTAGGTAATAGTAGCTCTGTGTTCTCAAGTTGGAGAAATCACTTTGGCTGAGGGAAGGGGCCGGTCTCTTTATAAACTAGTTTATGAACTCTGCACTTGGAGTCACACTGTCAAGACAGGGAAGGATGGCAACTTGCTTCAGAAGGAAACAGATCAATGCTGAGTCCCTGGGAAAGGGGTTTGATTTGTTGCCTCTTCACAAAAAGAAGTGTCCCAGTGAGGAGCTGATATTTCGAGATATTGAGAGGCTTTCTTTGGCAAAACCTACTTTGCTGAAGAGCAGACTGAAATCATTGAGTAAGAAAATAGCTGATATGACAGTGGAGTAAATGTGGCATCACCTCCTGACGTGACCACAGCTCTGCCAGCTACCGAACGCATTTCACTCCGCTGCTTTATACTGACGGAAGGAACGTGTGATTTGACCCGCACGTTAACACAACATTGTAAAGCAACTATATTTCAATAAAAAAAATCTAAAAAAAAAAAAAAAGAAAGAAACTAAGCCAGAAAAAAAAAATTTTTTAAGGGGAATAAAGGAAAAACAGCGAAAACAAAGAAAAAACTTTGTCAGTGCTAAAAAATAAAAATAAATAAATAAAGCAAGACTCCAATGGAACAGCCTGCTCAGCTACGTGCATAAACGAGAGACCCTGTCATCAACTTCTATTGTGTTAGTTTGGGTTCTCCAAGGTATAGATGCCAAAATGGGATTAGATGAGCAAGAGATTTATTGGGGAAACTGCCACTGAGGGAAAATGGGAAAGGAGTAGGTGGAGACTGGGAGAGCTGTCAGACCACAATGCAGGTCTGACCTATCTGAAAAACAGACAGAAGGAAAACGTTTGGGTGAAGTGTCTTGGACTGCCATGCAGTCTAAGGAAAGTTCCTTCAGGCTGTCAGGGAATCCTTGAGCCAATGCTACCCATCAGAGGAGCACTGCATCTTGCAGAAATGGAACTGCCTCTGTGTCCCCACTGTGCTCAGCCACTGGCTGGAAGAGTCCAGAGAAAGCCTGTGGAAATAACAGCTAAAGGTGTCCGTGGAGCCTGTGGGCCCACTGTGAGCTAGACTTTATCCAGGACATCATTTATTACCCCGTCACTGTAACAGGGAGCCATGATGTGGTAGGCAGAATTCTAAGATAATTCCCATGACATCACCCTCGCATAATCTCCTCCCCTTGACTTCACGGGATACTTGTGAATAACATGAGATATCACTCCTGTGACTATGTTACATTATAGAGCAAAAGGAATTCTTGCAGATGTAATTAAAGTTACCAGTCAGTTGACTTTGCATTGATCAAAAAGGAGATTATCTGGGTGGGCCAGCGTTTTCTCCAGCTATGGCAGAGGAAGGAGTGAGAGTAATTCAGAGTGTGAAGGGGAACTCAACTTAAGGGATCCTGCCACCACTGTGATGAGGTAAGATGCCCTGTGATAAGGTTGATGACAAGAAACTTGGCCCCTAATAGCTGAGAGAAGCTGACCTCTGACAGCCAGGAAGTGGGGACCTCAGCCCTACATCACAAAGAACTGAATTCTACCAACAACCTGAATGCAGTTAGAAGCAAATTCTTCCTCAGAGCCTCAGAAGAGATTGCAGCCACCTGAGACACCTTGAGTGTGGGTCCCTGACCAGAGAATCCAGTTGAGCCATGCTGAATTTCTGAGCTAAGAAACTGTGGGATAATAAATGGCATTGTCGTAAGTCACTGTGTAAGTGAACTGTCATACAGTGAAAGAAAACTAATATACCCTTCCTTCCCCTCTCCTCCCTCAAACACACAAATTAGTTATGTATGTATGAGGGTAGTTACATATATAGATAGATAGATAGATAATAGATATAGACAGACAGACAGACAGATAGATAGATAATGCTTATCACAATGCTCTCAAAAGCTCGTGTCCTCACACAAGTTACTTAAGCTCTCCCACAACACAGTTTCCCTGTGTGCAAAAAGTGAGGATGAACAAAAGCAAAAGACAGGTTACCTTGCTAACTAATCTCTACGTTTCTTTCCAGTTCTAAGATTATCAAGACTCTATTGTTGTAATGACGTGCATAATTTGACAGATCCCATTTTAGTTTACTAACCTTCCTGTATTAATGTTTATTCATAACAATTTTAATAAAAATAGTTACCCTTTCTTAAGCCTTTACTGTGTACCAAGTACATATATTATTTCATCTACTCCTCACCAAAATCCTATAAAGTAGAAACCCTATAATGGAGAATTTAGAAATCATCCACTTTCTTATAGGTTTGTTTGTTCACAGTATTAATCAAGCACCTACTATATGCTGAACACTGATATAAGCCCTAGGGATACAGTGGCAAATAAAGCATTAAAAAAAAATCTTGGTGCTTTCATGGAGCTTATTCTACTGGGAAAGCTAAACAGTAAATGAGTAAACAAGTAAATGAAGATGTTTCAGATTTGATAAATGCTATGAGGGAAATAAAGCAAGGTAATGGGATAGTGAGTGACTGAGGTAGAGAGTGGCCTCTTTGGGCTGAGATCTGATTAATGAAAAATATCCCATAATGCAAAGTTTTGGGGGAAGAGCAGTCCAAGCAGAAGCTACCGTGAAGACAAAGACCTGAAGCAAGAAAGAGCTTCGCATAGTCACAAAAACAAGGGCCAGTGCAGAAGCTGAGGCTCGAAACAGCTAAGCTGCCAGGTTCGCCCAGCTAGTAACTTGTAGAACGGGGATTTGAATTCAGGTCTAGCTGCTGGGCCTGGGATAGTACCTATAATGCTCTTCAGCGGAGGTTGGCAAACTGTGGCCCCTGGGCCAGATCCAGCCCATCACCTGTCCTTGTATAGCTCAGGGGGTACGAGTGGCTTCTACATTTTTTAAATGGCTGAAAAAGTCAAAAGAAGAACAATATCTCATAACATATAGAAACTCTATGAAATTCAAATTTCACGGTCCATAAATAAACTTTTGTTGTTACACACCCATGCCCACTGGTTTATGAATTGTGTTTGGCTGCGTTAGCACTGCAATAGCAGAGGGGAGCAGTTGTGACAGACACTGCAAGGTCCATAAATCCTAAGATATTTACTATCTGGGCCTTTACAGAAAAAGTCTGCAGACCCCTGCTCTATAGCCTTTTATCACACCATTTAAATCAGAAGGAAAAATCTGCAACAGTGAACCACTATGATCCCCATTGGAAAACCTGGGAGGGAGATCCAGGAGCCACGCTTTTCCACTGCTGGGGCTTACAGGCAGGCAAGAGCAGCTGACAACCTGTAAATAGATGTCTTGTTTTATTGTTAGGATTATTTGTGCTAGTTTGTCATTACCATATCTTCAGCCCTAAGGGGATGGTTAAGAGAGGGGAGAGAATTGAGAAGCAAAGAGACAGAAGGCAAATACACAGGATAAAAAGGGGCGTGGTCACTACTTCCGAAATGGGGGGAGGGGAGACAGACCACTTACCATCATGAGGAAGAGAGTTAGCATTTAATTTTTTTTTTTAATTTTTCTTAAATTTTTAAAAATTGATTTACAATGATGTATGTTGTTTTAATTACTGCTATACAGCAAAGTCATTCATATATATATATATATACACATACATAAATATATATACATTCTTTTTTTGTATTTATTTTTTATATTTTATATTCTTTTCCATTATGGTTTATAATAGGATATTGAATATAGTTCTCTTATCCATTCTATATATAAAAGCTTACATCTGCTCCCCCCAAGCTCCCCCTCCATCCCTCCCTCCCCACCACCCCTGCCTTGGCAACCACAAGTCTGTTTGCTATGTCTGTGAGTCTGTTTCTGTTTTGTAGATAGGTTCATTTGTGTCATATTTTAGATTCCACATATAAGTAATAGCATATGGTATTTGTCTTTCTCTTTCTGACTTAACTTCACTCAGTATGATAATTTCTAGTTGTATCCATGTTGCTGCAAATGGCATTATTTTGTTCTTTTTTATGGCTGAAGAGTATTCCAATGTATGTGTATATATATATATATATATATACACATATATATATATATATATATATATATATACACATACACATATATATATACCACATCTTCTTTATCCATTCACCTGTCGGTGGACATTTAGGTTGTTTCCATGTCTTGGTGATTGTAAATAGTACTGCTATAAACATAGGGGTGCATGTATCTTTTTGAATTACAGTTTTTTCTGGATATATGCCCAGGAGTGGGATTGCAGGATCATATGGTAATTCTATTTGTAGTTTTCTGAGGAACCTCCATACTGTTTTCCACAGTGGCTGCACCAACTTACATTCCCACCGACAGTGTAGGAGGGCTCCTTTTCTCCACACCCTCTCCAGCATTTGTTATTTGTAGATGTTTTAATGATGGCCATTCTGACCAGTGTGAGGTGGTACCTGATTGTAGTTTTGATTTGCAATTCTCTAATAATTAGCGATGCTGAGCATCTTTTCATGTGCCTATTGGCCATCTGTAGGAAATACAGCATTTTAAATGGACTCCCAGAAGACCCTCTGAGAGTGGCTTTGAAGAATCACAAGGAATCCCCGCCTCATTACTTACTGGTCAGCACAACCATTTTAATGACCCTAACCCCCAATTATCTCAATTGCAAACCCTATTTGGGGAGGGGCCCCTGCTGTTCATTCTCAAATCACCCTCTACGTGCAGCCTGGCACCATGAGACCTGTGTGCTCACCTTGTAGACCCAGCATCTGACCTATTTTCTGCTTATGGGTAGGCACTTAATAAATGTAAGCTGAATGACTAAAGGAATGCTGTGACAATTTAATGAGATGCATGTGAAATTAGACCTATATTAGATGTATGTTACAGCCCATAGCCTATGATTCAGTCTGTTCAAGAGCTCGATACATATTAGTTTCTTTTCCCCCTTCTCCTTCCTATTTGAAAGAAGCTAAATCAACTTGCCCCTCTCCTTGCTGGCTGTTGCAATTTCACAAGCTTGTCATGCTAAACACCAAAATGCCACCTGCTGAAGTTTCATAAACCCTAGGGGAAAAACTAGACTCAAAAGCAGTTTCCTTGAAAAATTACCCTGGTGTTTCTTTCAAAAGCTGTTTGCCGATGACATAATCACTCATAAGAACTGACTCTTGTTCTCAGCTACCATTCTCAGATACAATGACTTATTTCCTAGAGAAAATTGAAGAAAGAAAAGTGTGTCGACCTTTTCTGCAATTCCTCATGAAGAACATTCTCCTTTTGTTGTTTTTGTAACTTACTTGGTCTGGTCTCCCAGTAGCAGGGCTGAAAGAATGAGTACAGCCACTAAAAGAGATTTCACAATAACTCCCATTCTTTATGTGAATTTCCAGACCCCTTGTAGATCACAACAAACCTCTTTTAAAACACTCCTTTTCTTTCTCCCTTCCACTTCCTTCTCCAATGGCAGCTGCTCCCACATCTGCACAGGTGAAACTGGAGGTACCTGAGTTTTACTTGTTTTAAAGGCCAAAAGGAGGTCCTGAAAAATCAGTGATTTGTCTTCCCACTTACCCGCTGGGATACTTTGGGAAAGCTATGTAACTTATCCAAGCCTCAGTTCTCTCATCTGCAAAATGGGCATACCGTTGCCTATATCACAAACTGTCATAATGAACAGATGAGCTAATGGGTATGTAGGCAAAGTGCTTAATATATTGCACTCACTAACTAGGGCCTTATTACTGTCTTTGAAAATTATGTTAATGATGTGATTAGAAGCAGTCTCATGTTATCTAATAATAGCTTTCACCAACTGAGAGCTTACTACAGGCAGACCTCGGAGACATTGTGGGTTTGGTTCCAGACCACCGCAATAAAGCAAATATCAGAATAAAGTGAGTCACATAAATTTTTTGGTTTCCCAATGCATATAAAAATTATGTTTACACTATACTGTAGTCTATTAAGTGTGCAATAGCATTATATCTAAAAAAAATGTACATATCTTAATTTAAAAATACGTTATTGCTAAAAAGTGCTAACCATCATCTGAGGGTGGAGGGTTTGAAATACTGCAAAGAATTACCAAACTGTGACAAAGAGACATGAAGTGGGCAACTGCTGTGGGAAAATGGCACCAATAGACGTGCTTGACACAGAGTTGCCACAAACTTTCAACTGGTGAAAAATGCAGTATCCAGGAAGCATAGTCCAACAGGTCTGTCGGTATGTTGTAAGCCCTGTTCTAGGAGTTTTTTTCCATGTTTTTATGTTATCCTTGCAACAGTTACAAGAGGAGGTTTTATCATCCCCAGTTTACTGAGGAGAAAACTTGGCCAAGTTTATCCACAGGTGAGCACTGGGGTTTGAACCAGAACTACACTTGACTGCCAGTCCGGACTGCTCGTCTTGAAAACACCACTGTGGGTTTATAGTCCAGAGAGACTCACAGAGACACTAACTACCAACTGGAAAGAGAAAAAAGGTTCTGACAGTAACGACACGTGTTCTTTTTAAATTTTTTACAGTCTTTGGCTTTGATTTCCAGAAAAGTGAGCTCTACTCCTTGGACAATTTGCCCAGACTTCCATAAATTCTCAATAAATATTCATTTCACATAAACAGAAAAAAAGAATCATACAAATGATTTCGTGTATTACAATGTAATACAACTAGGCAAAATCCAAACACTAAAATAACAAAGCGTAGAAAAAACAATGGAAAGAAATACTCCAACATGTTGATAATAGTCGTCTTCTAAAAGTGATTCCTACCCTACTTTATATCTTCCTGTATTTTCCAAATTGTCTATATATTCCTATGCAGCACTTTTATGAAGGAAATACATATTCTTTCATAAAATGAATATGATCTGTTTTATCAGTTGATTGCACAGAAACCAGCATTTCTCTTAATATCTGAACTATACAGTGGAGGCCAACTGCTCTTGTTTAAATACTCCAAAGTTCCCTTAAACACATAAAAAATTAACATCTTCTATTTAAATTCAACAATCTATTCTCTTCCACTTTTCACATATGCTGGTTTAAGCCTGACATTTAGAAACTGCTTGAAACCGTTTCTGGAATGGAATTCCGCCCAAGAAATAAAAGTTTATTTTCTCTCTGGTTTTATGCCATTGGACTGCTTTGCCCTCTCTCATCCAGTTGTTCTACAAAATTCTTGCATATGTTTACCAGCCATTACCATTGTGCTAAGTACTAAACAAACATCAAACTGATAATAGAGACAAGTAAACTATATGAAGTGTCGTTCTGCGTCAGACCTAAAAGCCAGCATCACACCACAGTCAGAAAGCTTTGAACAGGCATCTTCTAAAATGTGCCACGAGTGGGACTAGGTCCTTTTGCAGACTGTTAGTATTCTGAGAAACCTGTTGCATTAGTCAAGGCTCTCCAGAGAAAGAGAACCAAGAAGAAATATAGATAGATATGAGAGAGAGAGAGATTGAGCTTAAAGAATTGGCTCACACAGTTGTGGAGATGCAAGTCCAAAATCTACAGAGAAGGCCGGCCACCTGGAAATCCAGGGAAGAGACTCAGTCCAGTTCAAAGGCCATTTGCTGGCAGAATTTCTTCTTGTTCAGGGGAGATCAGTCTTGGCTCTATTTGGGTCTCCAGCAACTGGATGAGGCTCCTCCACATCATGGATGGCCATCCGCTTTACTCAAAATCTACCAATTTATTGCTAATCTCATCCAAAAAATACCTGCATAGGAACATCCAAATTAATGTTTGACCAAATATCTGGGCACCATGGCCTAGGCAAGTTGACTCATAAAATCAACCTTCACACCTCTGATGGCTGCCATGGTTCAGAAATGAGCCTCAGAGCATCTCTAATTCCCCTCACAAAGCCCTTCTGTAGTCGACTTTTAGTAATATTTTCAAAACCCCTGTGTCATCTGTTTATATTTCTAGGAATGAAAATTCTTGAATATAAAATTCAAACATAGGAACAGAAAGCTGTCAACACTGAAGTACAGAACAGTCTCATTAATTAGGTTGATTCTGCAAATGATCCGTCAGAGAAAATAATCCTGAATTATTGGATGTTTAAAGATACTCAAGCTTATTAAGTACAGCTGTATATTTTAGCCAAAACAGGATTGCTACAAAGTAGCCAGTCAATTTCTTTCAGGATCTGCTTAAATAATCAGATTTAAATGATCAGTAAACAGCACATCAATTACTGATATGGAAATAGGGGCCGAATGGATTTTCAAATAACGTGTTCTCACGGGAGGTCAACCATGTGCTCTGCAAACTAGTTTTTTTTTTTTTCTTTTTTTTTTTGCGGTACGCGGGCCTCTCACTGTTGTGGCCTCTCCTGTTGCAGAGCACAGGCTCCGGACGCGCAGGCTCAACGGCCGTGGCTCACGGGCCCAGCCGTGCAGCCTAGTTTTTGTTATTGATAAATGTAATTTTTCAAGCTTATGTCTGACTTGAAGTAGATTCTATATTAGTGAGGTCCAAATTATTAATGTTCTTCTAAGTAGGGGTAAAGCAGTGTTTGTCTAACAATTTCACTGAGTATATGGACTTTTTTTTTTTAAGACACAATCCTTTCCATTAGAGCAATTCCAGGGAAGAAGCCAGAAAATGCCCCATGTCTTCCACCATGAGGCATGCCCCTGTTACTGTGGTCAGTGGAATTCCTGAGGGGAGAAATACCTCAGAAGGACATAGAGGCAAATGTCTAGTGCAGGACCTGACTAAGTGGCTGCTGGATCAGAATCTGCGTCTCCTACAAGGCCAAGCTGAAGAATAATTTGCAAGTTGATGCGAGTGCAAACCGGTTTCATGATAGGCTCAAGGGAGACAGAACAAATGAGGGCAGTTTATCAAATGGGGAATGAAGAGTTATTCTAATGATAAAACTAGATTGATGGGGTCTCCTTCCCAAGAAGTTTTCTTTCTAAAATTCCAAAGCTCTTTCACAAGCGTGACTTTGTTCACATGGAATTTGTGGTCGCCCCCTTTTAATAACAGAGAGATAGTCAAATGAAAAACTCTTGAAACCTCTTAGCGCATTTTACGCACAGGACTTGCCCAGGCTCACGCCTCTGCATCACCACACTTCATGCTTTTCCCTGATGGCCAGTCACTGCCCATTCAAGACTCCATTTTTCTTTAAAGCTTCAAATAAATAACTTATAACACAATCACTACAGTTGGCCACACTCTTCTCGATTTCAGTTTATCCTATTCTTCATCCTTTTGGCCTTGAACTGCACTGACTGCTGATGACCAGCCTCACATCCTCCCCGTAACGTGTTGGCAAAGAGACCGGGATTCCATTTCCTATGAAAAATTGCTGGGTAAACATGGGTGTGGTTTGAAGCCCTCTGCAATTATTCTGCTTCTGGATATGTCTCAGAGCTGAACAGCTTTGAATATGTTCGTTCAGAGGCCCCCCAAATTCAGGAACAGGCGTTTCCTGGGCACCTCCTGAGGCGATGAGCAGAAAGCAGGCTGAGGTCCAGGAACACTTTGGTTCAAACACTTGCCTTGGCACTGAGTAGGTTAAGTTACTTCGGCAAACTGGAGTCTCCGTTTCATCCCTTGTAGAATGGGGATAATTCCACATGTCTTGCAGGCTTAACTAGACATAATATAAACATAAATGGCTGAGCGCAGTGCCTGTCACATAGTAGGTACTCCATAAATGTTGAATCCTCGATATTAGAAAAGGAAAAATTGGGCTATAGAATTCAGGTAGTTTGAGAGAATGGCTGCGGGAAGAGATCTACTGGAAAGAAAATAATTTCTTCTTCATACTGATGCAGCATTTTTATAAGAAGTTTGACACATTCGCTTTCGGTTTTAATAAAGAGAAAAAAAGACATAGTTAAACTGGCTGCCTGTGAATTCAGCTCAGCTCAGCTCTGTCCCTGAAGGCCGTGCTGACTCAGAAAGGCCTGGGTACCTCAGGGGGTCTTTCTGTACAAGAAGCAGAAAGAAAGACGTACATGTCCTCCAAGGCAGGGGCCAGAGTGGTCTCAGAAAGCCCTTGACGACAGCAACTGCCAACACCACGTTCTTCCCACTTTTCTTCACGGCACACCTACCTGCTTACCTTCCCCAACTCCACAGGTGATTGCTAAAGTCACCTGGAACGTTAAAAGGCTTCCACCACAAGGGCTCGGAACATCAAAGACCATCCAAACTTGGGCCTTCCTCACTGATTGTTGGGACATGTCTGCCCACCTGCTTTCAACATCAGAGCTAAAAGAATCATCTGGCAAAGGCAACCCCCGAGAGGGAAGAGCCTTGCACGTTCTCTAACGCTGAACTGTTGATTGTACAGAGGTAGATGCTGAGATTCGTTTGATGTATTTATGGCCCCTACTCTGTCTGTTGCCTTCAAAGAATGCGATGACCAAACACCACAAGGCTTCCTCAGAAACTCACCATGGCCCCAATAAATACATACATAATATGACATTTCTTTGACGTTTATTGGCTTCCCTGAGGCTCGTGGTATATGAAATACAGGCTGCTTGAATTTTAAACAGTATCCTACTGACCCAGTTTGGGTTATTGTTGAAAACTACTTTATCTATGGACTATCCCCCCAATACAAGTAAAATAAAAGAAATGGGTATCAAGGAACTACACACATGGATATTGGCAGGTGCTTGAAAGTCGATGGAGACAGACGGCCATTTCTTCCCCGAGAGGTGGAGAAGCGGCACCGCAGAAGGTGATGCCTCTTCCAGGAGTCTGACCTCCCATCTTGTAAGAAGGAGTCCGTTGCTCTAAAGGTTTAATGGCGTCACTTCATTTGGGGTGAATTTAGCCAGTACATAAATGCCCTCCTTTCATATAGGTGACAACTGTGCTAAGAAAAACTAACATTACTTCAGGGCCCAGAGTCAAGTTTTTCCATTGGAACCACCTGCACCAAGAGTTAACCTAAAATCCCCCAGGAGAAGCAGGCATTGGCATGCTTCCTTCTGACATCTTGCACCAATATGCTCCAACCCACCGAGGAAGCCATAGCTGATCTTCAAATGGCTGAGTTTTCTACTGCAACTCTTAAGAAATGCTATTTGTAATTGTAACCAGATTGTCCCCCCAAACACGCCATAGAATCTGGTAATGAGGGTAATGTTCTTCTATAAAACAACAGTTTCATAAAATGATCAGAGCCTGGCCCGGTGTCCTAAACACTTACCTACCCCCATAAAGTGTTGGATTAGACTAAAGTGCCATGGGGACATAACTGATGTAATGTTTCAAAATCCTAAATGCAGGGCAAGGGATTTTTAAAGCTGGATAATGGAGAGAATGGAATAATACAATAAAAGCTGGCTCAAACGCTGAGCCTGTGATACTTGATTTATTGTTTTAATATAATGCTGTAAAGGCCATGCTTGATTAGACAGCAGTATTTTATTTATCTGATAGCCATGATCCTAACAAGGGGTGTTTAACAACAGCTTTATACAGGGGATGGTGGTACACACTGATGAAGCTGGTTTCAGGATGTTCCCTGAGAAAGGTAACAAAGCAGCAGGGAGAGGTCCCTGAGAGCCCCTCTGAAAAATAGAATTCCTCACCTCTCCAGCATTGGCTCTGTGGCTTTAGAACTGCCCCCCAACCCTGCAAAGCTCAGCAAAGTGGACACAAGATGGAGACCTGGGTGAACAATCACAGCCCTGGCCCTGAACTTATAGTCTGGGTCCTCCCTAAAGCTAGCATTGGGGAGCATACACAGCAAGGGAAGAGTGCCACAGGAAGGTAGGGAGAAAGAAGCACCCCCATCTTCCCCATCTCCCTAAAGACCCGTCTCTGCCCTCTTGGAATGTATGAGAGAAAATGCCAAGCCATGGGGCCAAAGTTCCACTTCATTCTGGGGAGTTTTTCAAGTTGTCCTCAGCTGAGAGACAGAGGATCAGGCTTGGTACATTGGCTGACATCCTTCTTAAAAAATTCAAGGGCTTCCCTGGTGGCGCAGTGTTTGGGAGTCCTCCTGCCGATGCAGGGGACACGGGTTCGTGCCCCGGTCCGGGAAGATCCCACATGCCGCGGAGGGGCTGGGCCCGTGAGCCATGGCTGCTGAGCCTGCGCGTCTGGAGCCTGTGCTCCGCAACGGGAGAGGCCACAACAGTGAGAGGCCCGCGTACCACAAAAAAACAAAGAAACAAACAAACAAAAATTCAAAACTCACCACCTGTGAGCTATCTCCAGCAGTTCATTGTCAGACTGTCCAATGGTAGGGTCTTTGAATGAACTACCGTATATAACCAGTATTGCTGGAACAAGAGAGTTTCAAAGGTTGTAATGAAAACTCAGAGCTTCTCTTCAGAATGTATTCAGTGGGAGACGATTTTTCTTTGCAGTTGATGGAGGTCTGTCTGAACCCTGGCCCACAACTAATGAGGCCTAGATGATAAAATCCATCCAATCACTTCTCAAATACCATCTCAATTCAGAAATGGGAAGGTCCAGTTCTAGGCAATAGTCACATGTGACTTGCTTTCGAATCTTCTCCCCTCGCCAAGAGAGTGTCTATTCCACAAAGACTCTGTCCCTCTAGAGGGTCCTCTTGGGTTGTCTCCTTCTAAATGACCTTAGACCCAATATTTCCACAAGTCTGCGCCTCTGGCCAACTATTCATGTACCTTTCTTTGACCTGCTTCCCTATTTCCTCCTCCCTCCTGCCCCCTCTCCCACGTCAGACCCAGCCAATCTCAATGTGCCCCCAAATTACCAGCACAGACAATCCACTCTCCAAGTAGGTCCCACTGAAGCCCCCAAATGTGGGGGGAGGAGTTTGGCATCAGCTGTCTCCAAAGAAATCCTCTTCACAAATCCGCTCTCTCTACCCTTTACATCCTACGGGTGGGTGTGCCTACCACCGAGCCCCTGCTCCTTTGAAAATCTGCATTTAGTCTGGCATCTCACTTTGGAATTTCACGTCTATGGTATCCTGATGCCTTTATTGGAATTTCCAGTTTACTTCCTATCACATGTGTGCGTTTGCTAGCACATGCCCAGCATGTGTTTAATAAATAAGCACTTACTAAATGCCTCTACCCATAGCAATAATGTGAACATAAATTACAGCACACTGAAAGCACATCAAGTGACATCAAGTCTGGAACACGATCAGGGCACATCTCCGCTTGGCTAAAACCCGCAGCGGCCTCTCATCACACTTAGGATCACACACCCTCCCTATCACACGCCGTCCAGCCCCTGCCTGACTCCCAAGCGTCATTCCCTTCCCATCTCCATGCACTCTTCCTCCAGCCACACCAGGCTTCTTAACGCTGTTCTTTCCCCAACACCCCAAGCTCTTCCCCATCTCAGGGCCTTCGCCCTCCTGCTTCCATAGCCGAAATCCTCCTCCCAGATCCTTGCTCTCACTTGGATTCCAGCCCAAAGAGGCCCACCCTGCCTACCCAACTGGAGTAGATTTCTCTGTCCCACCCCCTTCCCAGGCACAAACAAACCCATTCTTATGAAACATTTTCTTCCTGGCATTTACTGCACTCTGAAACCATCCCTTAAATTTTCTGTTTGCTAATAGCGTGGACTGAATGTTAGTTTTCCCCCAAAATGTGTATGTTGAAGCCCTAACCCTCAATGTGATGGTATTTGGAGGTGGGGCCTTTGGGAGAGAATTAGGTTTAGATGAGATCATGAGAGTAGGGCCTCTACGATGGGATTAGTGCCCTTATAAGAGGAGGAAGAGAGACCAGAGCTTGCTCTCTCCCTCTCTCTCTCTCTCTCTCTCTCTCTCTCTCTGCTACACGAGGACACAGTGAGAAGACAGCCATCGGTAAGCCAGGAAGAGGGTCCTCACCAGAACCCAACCTGGTGACACCCTGATCTCAGACTCCAGCCTCCAGAATGGTGGGAAATAAATGTCTGAGTTTAAGCCATTCAGTGTGGTATTTTGTTGTAGCAGCCCGAGCTAACTAAGACAGCTTATTATCTGTCTCTTTTCCTCCCCCAAGCAATGAGTGACTCCCTTACAATTTCCATCCAAAGAAAAACATCTCCCTCTTCCCAAACGCATGATGATCTCCCAAGCCCATAAGCTATGATAAGGGCATAATAATAACTGTTAACATGTATTGAGTACTTACGTGGGAGGCAAATGGCTAATGGGTATTAACAATTTAACAAAACCCTCTAAGGTTGTTGCCATTATTATGCTCATTTTCTCCTGAGGAAACTAAGGCACAGAAAGGGTTAATAAACCTGGTCATGGTCACACGGCTAGTATACGGTGGTGTCAGAATTTGAACACAGACCATCTGGCCCCAGAGCTTTGATTGTTACCCACCATGCAGTGTGCTGTCTTGTACTTCTCACCACCTCTGCGAGCAGGAGGGAGGTCCACCAGAGGGGAGACGGACACAGTCATCTCCCACCACCACACCCACTCTCTGCCTTTCCAAGTTCTCATCACAGCTACAGATTTAAGGTTGAATTTTTCACACAAAGGCACAGAGCAGTCATAAATTTATAGATGTTAAGATGCTAAGATTTTCCCACTCAAATTCTTATTCGCTTAATCATCATTTTATGATGCTTCTCTGAATTTTTTCTATCAACATCTGCTTGGCACTAACTTGAATGCTAGACTATGAAATCCGTTAATTGCTTACTGGCAGTGTCACCCGCATGTGCGTCGCTCGGCCACAGGATGGATGTCACTCCCAGATCAAGTCAATGAGAACATCTCCTGCTCTCTTCTCTTTCCCTTTCTTCTGTCTTTCTTATTCTGAGAGAAAGCAGAGAAGAACTACAGGAGTCAGGCTCCAAAACATTTATTTCTGGGCTCTATAAAAACAGTAATAGTGACCGTTTACTGAGTACTTCTTGCAGAGAGGCAGTGGAGGACAGTGGTTAAAATCTGGACTCTAGGGCTTCCCTGGTGGCGCAGTGGTTGAGAGTCCGCCTGCCGATGCAGGGGCCACGGGTTCGTGCCCCGGTCCGGGAAGATCCCACATGCCACAGAGCGGCTGGGCCCGTGAGCCATGGCTGCTGAGCCTGCACGTCCGGAGCCTGTGTTCCGCAATGGGAGAGGCCACAACAGTGAGGGGCCCGCATACCGCAAAAAAAAAAAAAAAAAAAAATTCTGGACTCTAGAGCCAGAAAATCTTTGAACACTCACTTGAGATTTTGAGAAAGTTATACCCTTTCTCAGTTCCCTCATCTGAAAAATGGGGATACATCCATCATAGAATATTTTGAATATTAAATGAGTTAAAGTATATAAAGTGTTTAGAACAGAGTTGGTATACAAATGCTATATAAGTACGATAGGTCTGTCAGTTTTGGGCAAGAGAGTATAAAAGAGAGGAGTGTCAGAAGAATGGGGGAACCCCAAAAAGAGTAGGAGAGGGGCTCAACTGGCTTGTGGATTAGTCCAAATTGGCTGAAACATACCCCCAAGAAAATGCAATTACAGATAAAAGGTTTTCTGAGTTGAGATGAAACATTAGAGCACAGGGCAGAGAAGAAAAGAGAAATTCTTTCATTTAGGGGTGGTACAATTTTCCCTATTGTCTTTCATTGATAATCAGTTTCTAAATGCCCACGTGTCTCTCCCAAATAGGCTTCCAGCCAGTACAAGAATCATGCTCTACCATTCCCCGCCGCCAAGATGTCCATGCCCCAAACCCCAGGACCAATGAACATCAACTCATTGGCAAAAAAGGACTTTGCAGGTGTGATTAAGTTAAGGCGTTTGTGAGGGGGAGATTATCCTTGGTCATACAGGTGGGCCCACGGACTCACAGTGTCCTTATTAGAGGAAAATTTGAATACGGAAATAGACAGTTTGATGATGGAAGCAAGAGACTGAGTGCTGGAGGAAGGGATCACAAGCCAAGGAATGCAGGTGGCCGCCAGAAGCTATGAAAGGCAAGAAAATGCATTCTCCCCTAGATTCTCCACAAGGAACCGGCCCTGCCAACATCTTGACATTAACCCACCAACTATTTAAAGTGGTTAAGTAATTTGTCCAAAGTTGTAAGGCTAATTCCTAGCCAAACGGGACTTCAAGCCCAGTTTGAGTCCAAAAATAATTACATTGAATTTAACATCTAAAAATATGTAAAACTTAGATTTTCTCTCAGTGGTCTTTCTTATACTTTGGGAATCTATTATCACATGTCTGCTGGTGTGTGCTAGCAGAGGACCACACAAAAGAACTAGAAAGAATTGATATTAACAGCAAAATTCAGGATCATCAATGCCCAAGATGCAATTGTTTATTTAAAAACCCTAGGTATTTGGACCTGTAATTATAATGTTATCATGTTTTATGGAATGTACTATTTCGTTATATTCAATATTTCTAAGCATTGTAAATGGGGAACAAATAAGAGGTGACTTACATGCAAAGATGCTCATCATTGCTAATTATTAGAGGAATGCAAATCAAAACTACAATGAGGTACCACCTCACACTGATCAGAGTGGCCGTCACTAAAAAGCCAACAAATAATAAGTGCTGGAGAGGGTGTGGAGAAAAGGTAACCCTCCTACACTGTTGGTGGGAATGTAAATTGGTACAGCCACTATGGAGAACAGTATGGAGGTTCCTTAAAAAACTAAAAATAGAGTTACTATATGATCCTGCAATCCCACTCCTGGGCATATACCCAGATAAAACTCTAATTTGAAAAGATACGTACACCTCTATTTTCACAGCAGCACTATTTACAATAGCCAAGACATGAAAACAACCTAAATGTCCATTGACAAATGAAGATGTGATGTGTGTGTGTGTGTGTGTGTATATATACATATAAAATATGGAATATTAGGGCTTCCCTGGTGGCGCAGTGGTTCAGAGTCCGCCTGCCGATGCAGGGGACACGGGTTCGTGCCCCGGTCTGGGAAGATCCCACATGCCATGGAGCAACTGGGCCCATGAGCCATGGCCACTGAGCCTGTGCGTCCAAAGCCTGTGGTCCGCAATGGGAGAGGCCACAACAGTGAGAGGCCTGCGTATCGCAAAAAAAAAAAAAAAAAAAGGAATATTACTCAGCCATAAAAAAGAATGAAATAATGCCAGCAGCAACATGGATGGATCTAGAGATTATCATATAAGTGAAGTAAGTCAGAAAGACAAAGACAAATACCATATGATATCATTTATAAGTGAAATCTAAAATACAACATGAATGAACTTATCTATGAAACAGAAACAGACTCACAGACATAGAGAACAGAATTGTGGTTGCCGAGGAGGAGGGGGAGTGGGGGAGGGAAGAATTGGGAGTTTGGGGTTAGCAGATGCAAATTATTATATATAGGATGGATAAACAACAAGGTCCTACTGTATAGCACAGGGAACTATATTCAATATCTTGTGATTAAATCATAATGGAAAAGAATATATATATATGTATAACTGAATCACTTTGCTGTCAGCAGAAATTAACACAACACTGTAAATCAACTATACTTCAATTAAATTTTTTAAAAATAAAAAAAAATAATAAGGTGTGCCTCTTGAGGTTGCCACCTATGTAGAAGGCCCCAGGCCATGATAAACATTTAATTATAACAACTGTACAAATACACCAGTGATTTTTATTTTCCTCATTTTACAGTTGGGGAAACTAAGGCTTGGAGAGCTTAAATAACTTGCCTAAAGTCGCCCATTTTATGAGTGGCAGAGCCTTGGGTGAAACCAAGAGCAGTCTGCTTCCAAAATCCATGCTCTCTTCTGTAACCCCACTGAGCTGGGAGAAAACTACCAAACTCTATCTGCCTTCCCCTCAAAAATCTGTCATCCAGAAAAGCGTTCCACCCCATCCTCAGTCCCTGATGATGACTCAGTCTGAGGGTAGCATAACAACTAGCTCTGGGGAGAGATGGGGCAGAAAGGCCAGAGGCAGAGTGAGAACTGCTCAGCCCACCGTTTTGTAGTGCTCTGCAAAGAACACGATGACTTCTTGGGATGAGAAGAAGGGATGAGCTAGAAAAGTATTCATTTTGTTGAGGCCAAGTCTGTCTGCACATGACCTCAACCCCGTTCCCATTCCCCGGTCTCTGGGGTCACAGAGAACAAACCTATGCCCCCTCCAGGTGATGAAGCATTCCTGCCTCCTCCCTGTTTTTATTTGTCTCTAAGCTAAACACTTTCCTCTTTTTCAACCACCCTCGGTGAGACCAGGTTTCTGTGTTAGGATCTGTCAGAATCGGAGATGACTCTCTAACTGGCTGCTGCCTTGATTTGATTCCTGCCATCGCAGCAAAACAGACGCCTCAGGACACAGAGAGAGAAACTGGTCAGAGACTTGGGGTTTGTTTTTCTTTTCCTTCAGTTACTACTCAAGACAGTGCAATGCAATATCTAGCTCTTCTAATCGCTGCTTCCAGCCCATGGTCAAGGGAGTGATGACTTGAATGAATGGCAGCCGTGATCCCCTAAGCTGGCACTGCTCACATACACACAGGGGGCGACATACTGTGGTAGCCCACACCCCGCAGCCAACCCCATGCATGACCAAGAACCTGCTTCAGTGGGGTAGGGGGAGCATCACCTTTGATTTCCTCCCCAGGACAGAAACATTCCTGTCTCATCCAAGGCATTCAGGGGAGGTTCCTCTCCATCTCCAGAGATACAGGCAAACATAACCTCCAGACACGGAGCCCCCTGTCACAGGAATGCCATAAATATCCCAGGGGAGAGGGCCCTGAGCACAGGGACAGTGGCCATGCTCAGTTAAGCCAATTTGTTCTCATGAAAAAGGAGAAGTTCTTCCTTCCAGGTGAGCCCCTGTGGGGTCTTCAGGCCCCTGAAGGGAATCTGACCCATGATCTCCTGTAACAGTTTCCATTTTCACCATCTTGGCTCTCCTGTAGAGAATACCATTTACGATGCCCTATTTCACAACGCAGTACAACTGAGGTGTTTAAGAAAATCAATGAC
This sequence comes from Grampus griseus, assembly GCF_964374135.1. NCBI lineage: Eukaryota > Metazoa > Chordata > Mammalia > Artiodactyla > Delphinidae > Grampus > Grampus griseus. The sequence continues at coordinate 15,847,651 of NC_139018.1, read as the reverse complement.
TCATGGTGCGTTCTTCTCTAAGAAAGACGGCACCACCTCCTTCAGACAAAATCCCCTAAAGCATACCTGTGCTGAAAGAGGGGCGCACAGACTTGACCTGGATTTTGTCACAAAACAACCGATTTAAACACATATTGACCTAGGAGGATGCTACCACCTTGCAAACCAGATGCAGGGCTCCTGCCAAGAAATCTCTGACTTTCCAACAGTACGCTTTGGGCTCCAGGGTCCTCATGGACTTTGGTTCCGTAACCATTTTCACCAGGGTCTGGGAGCCCTGAGGTCTGTGGAACAAGTAGAATCAGGAATCTGGGGTTCAGGTTCTGTCTCTGCTTGTTTTCCTTCTGGGATTTTGCACAAACCCCTCAGGCTTCTGAGCTTTGACGACCTCATCTGTGGAATCACTATCAGTTCCCACAGCAATACTTGCCTTCCAGGTTACTGTGAGAAGTAATGAGGGAAGCACTGTGTCGCACAAACATAACTTGTGGGATATGATCAAGGGGCAGATTCAGTTCTCACCAGCTCTATGGGTTCATCTCCCAGAACTGGTTTTTTCTTGCCCCTGTATCAGATTTAGGGCAAGTCACATGATTCTTCCAGACACCTTAAAGTAATCAAACAAGTCTTGGTTGGGTAATTCATATCTTTGGGTCTGAATGGATAAATAAAACTTTTCACTTCTTTGTTCACTCACAGCTTCTCCGTGTTCACTGTGGGCAAGAAGGTGGGCTGCCTGCCTGGGAGGAGGGAGCATTTGCCTTCTCTTTCCCATCCTGCACATTCATCCCTTCTCCTCAAGCTTGTTAATCATGGTTTCTGACCCTTCTGGATCAGAGCTTGAGGGAGGGAGAGAAGAAAAGGAGTTTCATCTCGGGATGACCTGGCGTGAACCCCCAGCTTCCCTCCTGGGGCTCTCCCCTGAGCCTCTGAAACATGCCCTCCCTGGCCCCATAGCTGGGGGTTGCTCTGCTGTAGTTCTGTTGACTTGGACAAATGCCTCTCTTCCAGCCGACATTCACGCATCCTGCTTTAGCCCCTGGAAATCCAGAGCCCCCTCTCCTCTGTGGTGGGAGGCACCTCACCCCTGCTGGTTTTAACATCCTGGTTAAAACCTAAGACAGCCCCACTGTCCACAAGCTCGGCCCCATCTGCTCCACAGGGCCCACTTCCTTTGCCTAGAGAAGCGCTGGGAGTGCAGCTGACCCCAAGGCAGCCGCAATCTCTCCATCACTCCATCCTCTCAGCAACTGGCCGGTCTCTCGCCCTCTGGGATCCTGGAGATGAGTCGTGTACCCATCTGTGGTACCCACCAAGCTGCCAGAGACACATAGTATGTTGTAGTACATTCTCTGGGCAGACTCCTTACTGCCCTCCTCTCTGGACCTGAGGTGACGCACCCTTAGGAGACCAACTCACCCCCCCAACACCTCCATCTTCAATTCTCTTTTTCATCTCCCACCCTCTTGCCCATCTTTCCAACCTCTTTGAGGCTGGAGGTGAGTGATCAGGAGGAAGTCAGAACCCACGTTTAGTTCACAGTCTTGCCTGTGGTTTTCCCCCTTACTTTGGATGGTAGCCTCTATTAACACTAAGATGTACTGGGCACTGGACCAAGCGCTTTATGAGTATTCTCTCATTGAATCCTCATTACAACCCATGAGGAAGTTGTGCTGTTTGCCTCACTTGACAGATGAGGAGACTGAAGCTCAGAGAGGACCAGGTGACTTGGCTGGGATCACAGAGTCCATAAGGGGCAACGGTTGGATTAAAAAGCTGTTGGGTCTCATTCTGAGGCCAGTGCCCCAATCACTCTCTCATTAGACACTAGAAGGCTTGTGTAACCATCAAATCAGTCATTTATTTGATAGTCTATGAGAAAGCCTTTTGTAAAACGATAAAGTATTCTTCAATTATTTATATTGTTATTGTAGTTGTAAAAAACAGTAATTTTTATTATTCCCTTCTATTGGTATGGCTTTGGGCTGCTCATATAAGACACATTAAACACTCCAAAATGATTTAAACTGAGGCTGGGAATTGGGAGGTGATAGAATAAGTGTTACAGCAGCCATTAAAATGTCTTAAACATTAAGATTCCTAAAAATGGAATATTTAACTACATTAGGAGCGCCAAGTGAAACTGGCTAGTTTCCCAAAGCACAATCTCCAGTAATTGCCACTTGACTGAATAGTGAACCGAACAAACTGACACGTAGGCAACACAAATGATGTTCAAGTCCCCCCCACACACCATTAGGTACACGGAGCTTCACTGATTCCTCAGAAAACAGAACACCCATGCTTTGTTTTGGATACATACAAACATCAGAAAGATTTGCACAGGTTTCCCCTCTACTTAAAAGAATTTAAAAGAGAAAGTTTTCCATTCAACCATTACATGGGTGAAAAGGATAATAATGTCAGTGGCTAACAGGAAATGAGTCGCTGCTCTTTGCCGGGCGCTGGCCTGAGCGCATCAAAAGAAAGGCTTCCTTCAACCTTCTCAACAACACTCTGAAGTAAAACCAGGAGGATTCCCGAGTTACAGAGGGGGCTTAGGATAGTCACCGTGGAAGGCAGAATAATTCCGCCCAGAGATGCCCACATCCTCATCCCTGGAACCTGTGAGTGAGCTACATGGCAAAAGGACGTTGCAGGGCTTCCCTGGTGGCACAGTGGTTGAGAGTCCGCCTGCCGATGCAGGGGACACGGGTTTGTGCCCCGGTCTGGGAAGATCCCACGTGCCGCAGAGCGGCTGGGCCCGTGAGGCATGGCCGCTGAGCCTGCGCGTCCGGAGCCTGTGCTCCGCAACGGGAGAGGCCACAACAGTGAGAGGCCCGCGTACCGCAAAGAAAAAAAAAAAAAAAAAAGACGTTGCATATGAGATTAAGTTCACGATCTTGACATGGGGAGATGATGCTAGATGATCCAGGTGGTAATCACAAGGATCCTTGAAATCACAATGGAATCACAAGGAGACTTAAAATACGGAGGAGGGAGGCAGAGGGTAAAGTCAAATTCAAAGTCAGATTTGAAGATGTTACATTGCTGGCTTTGAAGATGGAGGAAGGGGCCATGAGCCGAGGAGTCCAGGCAGGCCCTAGAAGCTGGAAAAGGCAAGAAATGGATTCTCCAGATTCTCCAGAATCTCCAGCAGGAACACAGCCCTGCTGACACCTTGACGTTAGCCCACTGGGACCCCTTTTGGACTTCTGACCTCCAGTACTCTAAGATAGGAAAACCGTACTGTTTCAAGCCACTACATGTGTGTAACTTGTTACAGCAGCAACAGGAAACTAACACAGTCACCTCACATTAGTAAACGATGGAGGCTGGGTTTGCGCTCTGGTGTGCCTGACTCCAGATCTCATCCTGTGCTTTCTCACTGTTGTGGTTTGAATTGTGTCCCTGCCTCCCCATCCTCAAAAAAAAAAAATAATAATGTTGAAATCCTAATCCCCAGTATCTGTAAATGTTACCTTCATTAGAAATAAGGTCTTTGCAGATGATCCAGGTAAATTGAGGTCATTAGGGTGGGCACTAATCCAAAGTGATTGGGATCCTTATGAAAGGGGGAATTTGACCACAGACGTGCACAGAGGGAAGATGATATGAAGAGACATAGGGAGAAGACAGCCATCTACAAGCCAGGGAATGCCTGAGGCTACCAGAAGCTAGGAGAGATGCCTGGAACAGTCCTCACACCCTCAGAGGGAGCATGGCCCTGCCAACACCTTGATTTTGAACTTCCAGCCTCCTGAACTCTGAGACAATAAAACTGAACTGTTCTAAGCCCTAGGAAAATGGCACACCCACAGTGCAGAACAACCTCAAGGCATTTGAGTCTACAGCCTAAGGGAGACACATTCTCCACAGCCAGCATTAAGGAAGCTATTAATAAGAAACTGGAAACAATACCAACTTACTTGTATGCATAAGTTTTTATTTTATAGGTACTTTTTACCAGTATAAACTTATCTGATCATACCACGATCATGTAAGCAAGGCAAGGATTGTGTCACTAGCATGGCGCTATCATAGTAGTATGTATGTTTCAGACACCAGCCTTAGACTCTGCAAATCCTACCCCAGTCACTGACTCAGGAAAGTTACTAACCTTTGATGATCCTCGGTTTCTTCATCCGTGCAACAGAAATCATCATAATAGTTCCTGCCTCATGAGGTTCTTGAGATGGTTAAATTAGAGAACATGTAGAGTTCTTCATCCAGCCCCAAAGAAGCCCCAAGAAAACCCTTTTATATGATAGGAAAACTGAAGCTCAGAGAAGTTAAGTGATTTCCCTAAGTACATTTGGCTTCTAAGTCACAAAACCAGGACTAAAATCCAAGGCTTCTAAATACTAAGGCAGGGGCTTCCCTGGTGGCGCAGTGGTTAAGAATCCGCCTGCCGATGCAGGGGACATGGGTTCGAGCCCTCGTCCAGGAAGGTCCCACGTGCCGCAGAGCAACTAAGCCCATGCGTCACAACTACTGAGCCTGTGCTCTGGAGCCCGTGAGCCACAACTACTGAGCCCGAATGCCACAACTACTGAAGCCTGCACGCTCTAGGGCCTGTGCTCTGCAACAAGAGAAGCCACCGCAATGAGAAGCCCACGCACCACAGGGAAGAGTAGACCCCGCTCACCGCAACTAGAGAAAGCCCGCGCGCAGCAACGAAGACCCAACGCAGCCAAAAATAAAATAAATAAATAAATTTATAAATACCAAGGCAGAACTCTTTGCACCATAATATCCTGTCTCTCTATTACCTTTCATTTTCATTATTCTTTGGTTTAAATAAATCTGAACCTTTTTATCTTTTGAGCAATTCTAAATTTAGTTCTGCTTCCCATGCCCACCCCATCAGTCAAGAAAGATTACCGTTTCTATAAACCACTAAGTCTTCTTGCCCAATTCTTTTACGAGACCCTTTATGCCAAGAACTAAGTCATCTTATTGCCCAACAGCAAAGTAGTTCTCTCAAGATAATGCCTTCTCTAGGTAAAACACTGAGACGTAAAAAGATGGAAGACGCCTCAGCCCCTGCCGCCAGCCCCCAAACTGCTGACTCCCCCAAACCTGCCATATTGTATTCCAGAGTCGCCATGGTTTGGCAAGGCAACCCTGAAAACTCACGAGTTCTTTTGGTGTTTGTAAATAAACGCAGCACCCTGCAGACTGAAAAGCTGCCTTGGGACCTCACTTCCCCCTCATTATATTTTCTGCATTTATCCAACCATCTCAGAAAGCGGTTCTCCTTAAAATTATGAGTGCAGAATGAAAAACCCATCGGGATTTAATGACCATATTTCAGCATCTTATTGCTTAAAGGAAGTTGGCTTTTTCAGTGCTTTTGCAACTGTGCAAACAGGAAGCAGATCAAAAAGGTAGAGGGAGAGTTTGATTTTTTTTTTTAACCTCCACAAACCACCCATCAAAGTTAAACTATTGATAGGGAGAAAGGAGAAGGTAGGAAGAACCACGGGTGAGGAAGATTGGAGAATATTAAAAAAGACAATCTCTCAGTCTAATAAAATACAATTAACTGAATTTCATCAAGGCCTCTATAAAAAATACACAAAGAATCAATATTAGGCATAAAACCCAAAAGTGGGTTGTTATCTCTAAACCAGAGAAAACATTTCATTAGGCTGAAGGGTTTTATACTCCCATTGGGAAAATTGCATTTTCCTCTCACCACTCCTTTGCTCGCTACAGAAACTCAATTGAAAAGTCAATCATCAAAATCACTTAGCAAATGTCAAAAGGTACTGCCACTTTCTAAATATATTTGTTTATGGAAAATTCAACCCCTAGAAACCCTGGCACCTTTCCTCTGAACTGACTCACACCCCTCCATCATTTTGCTGTTTTTACTTTTTCACAGATTTCTTTTTCTGTTTGCTTGTTTTTGCTGTTGGAAACAGAAAGCCCATTTTATAAGGTTATGGCGAACAGCTTTTCCCTCTAACATTTCAATGTTCTTTCATAGCCACTGCACCGCTGAGCCCTCCTGCTGCCCCGAGTTATAAATAAGTATCGCTCTTAAGTCCCACTGGCCACAGCAAGAAAAGCCTTTTCCAGGCTAATCACATGCGGGGTAGTCCTTCCACACATCTTCTCTGGAAAACACTGTTGTTTCATTTACCCTCTGCCCAGTAACAATGCTGGTTTGGTTTCAGGTCCTGCCAGCCCCAGCTGGACAAGGCACGCCCCTTCCTTCATGACTCACCAAAACACAAGTGGAACAGATACACAGAGACCCCAGGAGCGGAATGTGAATATCAGGCACACACACACAGTCAGAGCTGGTACTTAAAGAATCACCTGGAGACCTCAAGTCATAAAGTCTTGAACCAGATAGAGCGTGATGTAAGACTGCTATGCCTGGATACCAATGACCTGACTCCTAGTAAATAGTAACCACAGTAAAATAGCAATTGATGGGGTACCTCCGATGGGCACTTGACATGTTTTATCCTTCTACTTCTGAATTCTTTCTTCACTGGCAGCTGGGGTACATTGCTGCATTTTCTGGGCATAGTGTTGTTAAACTCACATGTAATATATCTGAACACGCTTTATCAACTATCAAGTGCTTTAAGACAGGAAAGAATTATTTTGCCTAGCACAACTTGTTCTGTTCATCACCAGTCTGTGTGTGTATTCATTTATTCAGCTAACTAAATTAACCAGACTGTCTACATATTTCTAACATTTTGCCTTGTCCATGTGGATGTCTCCTAAAGATGACAGATGGTGACAATAGTGGACAGCTGCAGCACAGTCCTGGTCCCTAAAGAACATGTCTGGTGTCGGTGTTCTAATAATCCTTGAATTTGGAAAGCCACCTCTGATGCTGTCAGGTCCAAACCCTTTTCCTGATCACCCAGCTCTTTCCAAAAGAACTTTCCATCATCAACAGGGAAAGTATCTAAATCTTAAAAGGACTTGTAAAAAAAGAATTTACTTAGTACTGAAGGATGTACTTTACCTATGTGTCGTGGTATATTTCATTAGCACGTAACCGCCATGAAAACCTTGGTCTGCATTGCCAACAGCTCACACACAGCCTGGCACTCAGTGAAAACATAATGACAACATATTGCATCCACAAAATATCAAAAATCGGACTATAGTTAATATTAAATTGTGGTAGAAAAAGAAGAAATTGACTACATCATACAACTGAGTGAAAATCAGGATTGACAAGTAATTAGCAGGATCACAGCGGTGTGGCTAATGTACACTAAAGCCATTTAATAAATTAGCATTTGAAGAACAAAGGCAAACGTTGGGATTATTCAAGTAAGGGTGGTGGCAGCCAGCAAAGGACTTTTAGCCATAACATTAAACCTGCCTAAATCACACATGGATCTGAGTAAAGATAGTAAGAATTATGGTAAGAAAGCCAATATGATACTTCACACAATAATAGTAAGAATTATATATTAGCTATATGTAAATATATAGTTTAGTTTATAATATTTTAACAGCATATTCGTATCCATAAAACCTTTGACTTCCAACCTCTGATCAGAGTAATAAATCCCCTTTTCCATGCCAGAGAAAGCTACTGAGACTTTAACCATAGTCATGCTGTCATCTAGTGGACATCCCTTAGAACTGCGGTTCTTCCATCTCCTGGAAATTGTTAAGAAAGGATTTAAAGTGCTAAGGTTCATGTCAGACATCGCTTTTCCCTTAGGAGGCTAATTTGTGGAATTCCTTTATAGATTTCCTTGAGTGTATCTCAGAGAATTCTTACACTATCCCTTTCTCCTGTCTTGGTAGAAAGATATTTTCAAATATGTCAGTGACACTCGGCGAGTCAGAATAGAATTTCTGTTTATCTGCTTTTGTCTAAAAATGAGAAGCTTCTCACAAGAGAAAAGATGTCCCCTGGAAAGAAGCACCATCAGAGGGGCAATCGCCTGCCTTTTGTTGAGCTCCATGGCGTGTCTTTGAGGAGCTAGACCTCAAACGGAAACTCTGGCCAATCGCTTCCTCTTTTTTTTTCTTTTTATTGTTGTCCTGAGACATTTATGAACACTGTTTTGTGACAAAAGTGCTACTCTTTGGAAAGAGATGTTTTGCTTTAGCCCCTTTACATGCATGGCTGCAGGATTGAGGTCACACCAGGAGGAGGAAGGACATGAATGAAAAAGCAGAGAGGCTGGGCTCTTTCCTCAGCTGTGCACCCTGAAGGAGTCATCTCTCCGAGCCTTAGTTTCTCCTTCTGCCAGAAGGGCAGGGGCATTAGATGATGAAAGTAACTCCTCACTCAAAAGCACATTCAGGTACATCTACCTACATATGTGAGCTTTACTGCCCTATGAACAAAGCAAGTACTGTGCCAGGATTACAAACACATATAAATAGATAAACATGTAATACGAATAAGTACATAACATACACAATGCATTAGTTTATACATTGCCTGCTATACATAAAATAATATATAATGCATAAATATTTATATATATATGTATTTGCCAAAGTGATAAGCCAAAAAATGCTGTCCTTTTATTATTTTAATTAATCTATACATTTTCGCGATATCTCCTGTGCACTAGAGCAACGCAGGTCTCACATGGTGACCATCAGAATGCTTTGGTTGACTTGGTCTCCGCCTGGGAATGGCAGCTAAGGTGGCTTCCTCACCACAAACTGCTAAAATGGCCATTCTCCCTGGATCCTGCAGGCTTTGCAGAGGTCCTCAAGGGAAGAACTGTTTTACCTGCACACCCCGGGGTGCACTGTTCTGAAACGCATCACCCTCCAGGGCAACACTCCTGAGGATGTGATCAACCACTGCTGAGCCCCTGGTGGCCATCTTGTCTCTGTTTGCTCTGTGGTGTCCCCATTCACTCAGCAGGAAAGGCGAGCTTTTGGTTTTAACTGTAATATAGAACTGGCTCTTCACTGGTCGAAGGCTGTTCACAGGACTCCCAGAGGCACTCAGATGGGTGCCCCTTAGGGATCTGCAGCTCCCAGCTTGGGGAAGCCTGGCGAGTTGGACACACACACACACACACACACACACCCAAGGTGCCAGCTTCTTGACTTGGGCCACCTACGCCATCTCTCTGTGCTTTACTTTCTGCAAATAGTACTTTACAGGATTAAAAGAGCTCACTTTGAAAGTAGCAGAAGCAGAGGCTGCCTCCAAGATGCCGACTCCCTCTTCTTACTGGAAGGGACTTCTGCCCCTGTTCCCTGGGTCTTTTCCTTCTCTGCTGAAGTGAGTAGGTCCACCTAGAAGGCAACCTTAAGGTTCCCTCTGCCTCTCTCCATAACCTGCAGCCTTGTATGCCAGCCCCGTGGGGTCTTCTCCTTTGGAAACCCCAAGCCCACCCCCACTGCTGCTGCATCTAGAAGCACTCAGGAGCCCCAGTCGTCCCTCTTGAAACACCTCAGCTACAAAGCCCTCTGCCCAGCCCCAATCAAAAGGACCCAGCTCTTTCAATTCTCCAAATCTAGAATCCCTTGACTCCTTCTACAAAGGATATTCATCTTAGGTGGCCGAAATAGCTCAGTTGGGAGAGCGTTAGACTGAAGATACTCATCTTTGCCATGTATATAAAAACCAGAAGCAATCAAAATGACTAAAAACAGGGACTATTAGATTAGGGTCCACAACCTCTAATGAATGTAACATGGCCACTAAAAATTACAATTATGAAGCCACATAAAAATACAGTACATTTTACAAAACTGCAAACTATAGACTAATGCTTTGAAGACTGATTATGACGATGTCAAAATGTGCCTATACACGGGCAAAGGAATCCAGAAAGAGGGAAATTGCTTTGTTGTTAGGATGTAAGTATTATGGCAAATTATTTAAAATTTTTAAAATGTCCTTTCCATTGTTATAATGTCTTCTTATAACAGATAAAATTTGACCTAACAAGCACGAAGAGCAGAATTTATTTAAAATTTCCATCTTAAATGGTTAAAATAAATAGAATGCTAAAAATAACAGTGTTGAATTAAATACACGTACTACAAGTTTATAGTAATGATAGCTCTCATTTCCAGAATACTTAGTATATGCCATGCGTGCATAATCTCATTTAACCTGATAACCATACTTATAGGATTAATTTACCTAGTTTCACACATGAGGAACCTGCAGCCCAAAGAAGGGAAGTGTTGTGCCCAAGATCAGAGAACAAAAGGCAGAGGTGAGGGAGGTCTGTTTGGATTTCCAAGCCCAACGATGGGGGGGCAGGGGGCGGTCACTTATATTGCATGATTCATTGCTAACACAGCCGAGCACCTACGGAGTATTAACATAAAAGTTTGGTAAAGTTTTCTGCCTTATTTAGCAGTGCAATCATGCCCAAATACTTCATTTGGGTAATTTATATTAGTGGAAAATGCTTAAAAGCAGGTTACACTTTTCACTTTGCCTATCTCTGAAATGCAATTAATGGGCTACAGGTAAACTATGTGATACTTATTAAAATGGACTTTTATTGCATCCTAAATAGCTGTGGTAGCTTCACTGCAAATTTTAAATGTGCACTGCCTTTATTTTCACTCTGAAAATACAGTTGATATGATTCCTTGCTAATCCATTTCTTATCTGATTAGTATTTGATGACTGAAGTTCAGCAGCTGACACATACTAATGATTCTGTCTACAACAGTGGAATAGGGAAGGGGTGGTGTGACCCACACGAAAAAGTGCCTGTGATGTTATAGACTAATTCACATCTGCAAAGCCATTTAAGCCTTCAAGAAAACACTGTACTCATGTTTTGTCATTTGGCCTCTCAGAACCTTGCATGAAAACATAATTCATCTCACACAACTGGTGTCCTAGACGTTCCAAGTAAAACAAGTTGCTGTTATCGAATTATACTTTTTGGCCCCCAAAAAGTATTGAAAGGGCCCTGCATCCCAAGCCACTACAGAAATCACACCCTCACCCCCAACAATTTTGTCTGCTAAAATTAGGTTCAAGTGTGTTTGATAAACGAGGAGACGGAAAGTTGTCATAAAGATGATAACTACAGAGGAATATAACGATAGAAGAACAATCCCGATTATTTGCTTTGTTGAGAGTGGAGGGCAATTATGGTCAGATTATCAATCTTTTAGCCTCAGCCCTTTATATTCTACCAGAAGTTAATGGACAATCCATAACACATGGAGAACGCATCACTGGCATCACCATGTCCCTTATAATCCAGACAAGATTGGCTGTAACCCCCATTTCATTTCAACCATCCACAAGATTTCTGGGGATTCATGCCTTTCCATGGCCTCTGATTTAGAGTCCTGCTTCTGCCGAATTGGCTAAATTTCTGGATTATCTCCTCATCCGATCCCTGTTCTGCTCTGCACCAACCCTCCCCGGGGACATCGCAGTTTCCTGTATCTGCACAAACCACCTTTTCTCTTTTTCTGTCTCTCTCAATTTCTCTCTCTCATACACACACATGCTTACATACATCATACATGCATACCCACAACCATGCCTGCATTCACATGCACACACAAGCACATATACATTCACACAAGCACACCACATAGAAAAAACATACCCTTGTGTGCACAATATACTTCACCAAAGATCTCAACAAACTGGGAGGGGGGAGAGCTACATTACTAACATGCAGCCCCTTGGTGTTGAGCATTGGTCACCTCTGTGCATAAAATTCCTTTGAGCTCTTTACCAACAGGGGCACCATGATGTTTAGCTGTATGTGTCACCCTGACAAGGTCACAAGATGCCCAGATATCAAGTTAAACTTTATTTTGGGGTGTGTCTGTGAGAGGGTTTCTCAAAGAGGTTAGCATTGGAATTGATGGGCTAAGGCAGGTGGCGCTCCTCAGGTATGGGTGGGCATCATCCAGTCTGTTGAGGGCCTGCATAGAACAGGAAAGTGGAGAAAGGTTGGATTCACTCAGCCTGACTGCTTGAGCTGCTGGGACATCGGTTTCCTGTCTTTCCTCCTCCTGGTGCTCAGGCCTTCAGACCTTGACTGGAAACTCCATCTCGCAAAGAGCAGATCATAGGATTTCTCAGCCTCCATAATTATGGGAGCCAATTCCTCATAATAAATCTCTTTCTAGATTTACATATACATGTACATGTACGTATACATATACATCCATACCCTATTGGTTTTGTTTCTCTGGAGAACACTGACTAATAGAATAGAAGCACTTCATACTTCTTTGGCCTCTGGCCCCCTCTCCAGCTTCATCCTCCCTCCTCCTTCTCCCCAAGTCCTGATATCTATACACAGCACTTTTTTTTTTTTCTTTGCGGTACGCGGGCCTCTCTCTGTTGTGGTTTCTCCTGTTGCGGAGCACAGGCTCCGGACGCGCAGGCTCAGCGGCCATGGCTCATGGGACCAGCCGCTCCGCGGCATGTGGGATCTTCCCAGACCGGGGCACGAACCCACATCCCCTGCATCGGCAGGCGGACTCTCAACCACTGCGCCACCAGGGAAGCCCTATACACAGCACTTTTGAAATTCCTTGGGTTGTCTTGACTCCTAAGAACCCACAGTGCTTCCACTTCCATTCCCAGATGCCTTCTCAAGATATTTTCCTAAAATAGCTCCCTTCCTGGGAATATTTCCAGTAGCAGATGTTAAAATAATACATTCTTTCCCTCTTCTTTCCCTGCTTCTCTCTTCCCTACTTTTCTCATGCCTATTTTCTCCCTGACCTACTTTGTCCTGGTAGCCAGGACAATAAACAAAAGCCATATTCTGGATTTGATAAAGCCCAGTAACACAAAGAATCATTAATTAAGTTTAACACCATTCTATCTTTAGGGGTATCCCACTAATCTACAGGACTTTACTGGCCCAGTCTGTGTTAAACACAGAGTTTACCTGTATATTCCTTGGCTTGGGATCCAAACCATCCAGAATCCCCATCAAGTTCATGACGCTCAGCTCTATTCAGGGACAGCTGGTCATCCCTCAACCACAAGATTTGAAGCCTAGAAGGCAGATGTTCAGTAATCCAAGAAGAAAGAAAAATTAAGAAAAGAATCCCATTTACAACTGCATCAAAAAGAAATAAAATACCTAGCAATTAATCTAACCTAGGAGGTAAAAGACTTGTACTCTGAAAACTATAAGACACTGATAAAAGAAATTGAAGATGATGCAAACAAATAAAAACATATATCATGTTCATGGATCGCAAGAATTAATATTGCTAAAATGACCATAATACCCAAAGCAATCTACAGATTCATGAAATCCCTATCAAATTATCAATGGCATTTTTCACAAAACTAGAACAAATAATTCTAAACTTTCATGGAAACACAAAATAACCCAAATAGCCAAAGCAAGTTTTAGAAAGAACAAAGTTGGAGGTGTCACACTCCCTGACTTCAAACTATCAAACTATACTACAAAGCTGAAATAATCAAAATTATATGGAACTTGGGGGGACCTTCAAGATGGTGGAGGAGTAAGATGTGGAGATCACCTTCCTCCCCACAAATACATCAAAAATACATCTACATGTGGAACAACTCTTACAGAATACCTACTGAATGCTGGCAGAAGATCTCCGACCTCCCAAAAGGCAAGAAACTCCCCACATACCTGGGTAGGGCAAAAGAAAAAAGAAAAGACAGAGACAAAAGAATACGGGTGCTTCCCTGGTGGTGCAGTGGTTGAGAGTCCACCTGCTGATGCAGGGGACATGGGTTCATGCCCCAGTCCAGGAAGATCCCACATGCCGTGGAGCGGCTGGGCCCATGAGCCATGGCCGCTGAGCCTGTGCATCCGGAGCCTGTGCTCTCCAATGGGAGAGGCCACAACAGTGAAAGGCCTGCGTACCACAAAAAAAAAGAGAATAAAAAAGAATAGGGACGGGACCTGCACCTCTGGGAAGGAGCTCTGAAGGAGGAAAGGTTTCCACACACTAGGAAGCCCCTTCACTGGTGGAGATGGGGGGGTGGGCGAGGGGGAAGCTTCAAAGCCACAGAGGAGAGTGCAGCAACAGGGGTGCAGAGGGCAAAGTAGAAAGATTCCTGCACAGAGGATCAGTGCCGACCAGCACTCACCAGCCCGAGAGGCTTGTCTGCTCACCTGCCGGGACGGGCGGGGACTGGGAACTGAGGCTCGGGATTTGGAGGTCAGATCCCAGGGAGAGGACTGGTGTTGGCTGCATGAACACAGCCTGAAGGGATTAGTGCACCATGGCTAGCCGGGATGGAGTCCGGGAAAAAGTCTGGACCTGCCTAAGAGGCAAAAGACCATTGTTTTGTGGTGCGCGAGGAGAAGGGATTCCTCCCCGTGTGCCTACAGAAGTCAGAGCACTGCCTAAACGAGCTCCAGAGACAGGCACAAGCAGTGGTTATTAGCTCAAACACCACAGATGGGCATGGAACGCTAACGCTGCTGCTGCAGCCACCAAGAATCCTGTGTGCAAGCACAAGTCACTATCCACACCCCCCCGGGAGCCTGTGCAGCACACCATTGCCAGGGTCCCATGATCCAGAGACAAGTTCCCCAGGAGAACACACGGCGCACCTCAGGCTGCTGCAATGTCACGCCAGCCTCTGCCACCACAGGCATTCCAGTTATAACTACTGTACCCCATCTTCCCCCCAGCCTGAATGAGCAAGAGCCCCCTAATCAGCTGCTGCTTTAACCCCATCCTGTCTGGGTGGGAAGAGATGCCTGAGGGTGAACTACATGCAGAGGTGGGTCCAAATCCAAAGCTGAACCCCAGGGGCTGTGCAAACAAAGAAGAGAAAGGGAAATTTCTCCCAGCAGCCTCAGGAACAGCAGATTAAATCCTCACAATCAACTCGATGTACCTGCATCTGTGGAATACCTGAATAGACAATGAATCATCCCCAAATTGAGGCAGTGGACCTTGGGAGCAACTGTAGACTTGGGGTTTGATGTCTGTGACTGATTTCTTTCTGATTTTTATGTTTACCTTAGCATAGTTTTTAGTGCTTGTTATCACTGGTGGACTTCGTTACTGGTTTTGTTGCTCTAAATTTTTATTACTTTTCTTTTCATGTAAAATTTTTTTTTCTTTCCTTTTTTCTCCCTTTTCTTCTGAGCCATGTGGCTGACAGGGTCTTGGTGCTCTGGCCTGCTGTCAGGCCTGAGCCTCTGAGGTAGGAGAGCTGAGCTCAGGACATTGGACCACCAGAGACCTCCTGGCCCCATGTAATATCAATCGGTGAGAGCTTTCCCAGAAATCTCCATCTGAACGCTAAGACCCAGCTCCACCCAACAGCCAGGAAGCTCCAGTGCTGGACGGCCCATGCCAAACAGCTAGCAAGACAAGAACACAGCCCCACTCATTAGCAGAGAGGCTGCTTAAAATCATACTAAGTTCACAGACACCCCAAAACACACCACCAGAAGCAGGCCTGTCCACCAGAAACACAAGATCCAGCCAAACCCACCAGAACACAGGCAGCAGTCCCCTCCACCAGGAAGCCTACACAAGCCACTGAACCAACCTCACCCATTGGAGGCAGACACCAAAAACAATGGGGAATATGAACCTGCAGCCTGGGAAAAGGAGATGCCAAACACAGAAGTTAAAAAAATGAGAAGACAGAGAAATATGCAACAGTTGAAAGAGCAAGGTAAAAGCTCACAAGATGAAACAAATGAAGAGGAAATAGGCAGTCTACCTGAAAAAGAATTCAGAGTAATGATAGTAGAGATGATCCAAAATCTTGGAAATAGAATGGAGAAAATACAAGAAGCATTTAACAAGGACCTAGAAGAACTAAAGAGCAAACAAACAGTGATGAACAACACAATAAATGAAATTAAAAACGCTCTAGAAGGAATCAATAGCAGAATAACTGAGGCAGAAGAATGGAAAACTGACCTGGAAGAAAAAATTGTGGAAATAACTACCTGCAGAGCAGAATAAAGAAAAAAGAATGAAAAGAATTGAGGACAGTCTGAGAGACATCTGGGACAACATTAAATGCACCAACATTCGAATTATAGAGGTCCCAGAAGAAGAATAAAGAAAGAAAGTGTCTGAGAAAATATTTGAAGAGATTATAGTCGAAAACTGCCTTAACATGGGAAAGGAAATAGTCAATCAAGTCCAGGAAGCACAGAGAGTACCATACAGGATAAACCCAAAGGGAAACACACTGAGACACATATTAATCAAACTATCAAAAATTAAATACAAAGAAAAAACATTAAAAGCAGCAAGGGAATAACAACATAACATACAAGGGAATCCCCATAAGGTTAACAGCTGATCTTTCAGCAGAAACTCTGCAAGCCAGAAGGGAGTGGCAGGACATATTTAAAGTGATGAAAGGGAAAAACCTACAACCAAGATTACTCTACTCAGCAAAGATCTCATTCAGATTTGAAGGAGAAATTAAAATCTTTACAGACAATCAAAATTTAAGGGAATTCAGCACCACCAAACCAGCTTTACAACAAATGCTAAAGGAACTTCTCTAGGCAGGAAACACAAGAGAAGGAAAAGACCTACAAAACCAAACCCAAAACAATTAAGAAAATAGTAATAGGAACATACATATCAATAATTACCTTAAATGTAAATGGATTAAATGCTCCAACCAAAAGACATAGACTGGCTGAATGCATACAAAAACAAGATCCATATATATGCTATCTACAGGAGACCAACTTCAGACCTAGGGACACATACAGACTGAAAGTGAGGGGATAGAAAAAGATATTCCATGCAAATGGAAATCAAAAGAAAGTTGGAGTAGCAATTCTCATATCAGACAAAATAGACTTTAAAATAAAGACTATAACAAGAGACAAAGAAGGACACTACATAATGATCAAGGGATCAATCCAAGAAGAAGATAAAACAATTGTAAATATTTATGCACCCAACATAGGAGCACCTCAATACATAAGGCAAATGCTAGCACCCATAAAAGGGGAAATCAAAAGTAACACAATCATAGTAGGGGAACTTAACACACCACTTTCACCAATAGACAGATCGTCCAAAATGAAAATTAAAAAACACAAGCTTTAAATGACACATTAAACAAGATGGATTTAATTGATATTTATAAGACGTTCCATCCAAAAACAACAGAATACACTTTCTTCTCAAGTGCTCATGGAACATTCTCCAGGATACATCATATCTTGGGTCACAAATCAAGCCTTGGTAAATTTAAGAAAACTGAAATCATATCAAGTATCTTTTCTGACCACAATGCTATGAGACTAGATATCAACTACAGGAAAAGATCTGTAAAAAATACAAACACAAGGAGGCTAAACAATACACTACTAAATAACCAAGAGATCACTGAAGAAATCAAAGAGGAAAGCAAAAAATACTAGAAACAAATGACAATGAAAACATGACAACCCAAAACTTATGAGATGCAGGAAAAGCAGTTCTAAGAGGAAACTTTATAGCAATACAACCGTACTTCAAGAAACAAGAGAAATCTCAAATAAAGAACCTAACCTTACACCTGAGGCAATTAGAGAAAGAAGAACAAAAAAACTCCAAAGTTAGCAGAAGGAAAGAAACCATAAAGATCAGATCAGAAATAAATGAAAAAGAAATGAAGGAAACAATAGTAAAATCAATAAAACTAAAAGCTGGTTCTTCTTTTTTTTTTTTTTAATGGAATCATACAGTATCTGTCTTTCCTCTTTTTTAAAATTAATTTACTTATTTTTGGCTGCATTGGGTCTCATTGCTATACACGACCTTTCTCTAGTTGTGGCGAGCGAGGGCAACTCTTCATTGTACAGCATGGGCTTCTCATTGGGTAGCTTCTCCTGTTGTGCAGCACAGGCTCTAGGCGCACAGGCTTCAGTAGTTGTGGTTCGCAGGGTCTACAGCACAGGCTAAGTAGTTGTGGCGCACAGGCTTAGTTGCTCCACGGCACGTGGGATCTTCCCAGACCAGGGCTCAAACCCGTGTCCCCTGCATTGACCAGTGGATTCTTAACCACTGTGCCACTGGGGAAGCCCTAGAAGCTGGTTCTTTGAGAAGATAAACAAAATTCATAAACCATTAGCCGGACTCACTAAGAAAGAAAACTGCAGGCCAATATCACTGATGAACATGGATGCAAAAATCCTCAACAAAATACTAGCAAACAGAATCCAACAGCACATTAAAAGGAACAGACACCATGATCAGGTGAGGTTTATCCCAGGAATGCAAGAATTCTTCAATATATGCAAATCAATCAATGTGATACACCATATTAACAAACTGAAGAATAAAAACGATATGATCATCTCAATAGATGCAGAAAAAGCTTTCGACAAAATTCAACACAAATTTATGATAAAAACCCTCCAGAAAGTAGGCATAGAGGGAACTTACATCAACATAATAAAGGCCATATATGACAAACTCACAGCCAACATCGTTCTCAATGGTGAAAAACTGAAACCATTTCCACTAAGATCAGGAACAAGACAAGGTTGTCCACTCTCACCACTATTATTCAACATTGTTTTGCAAGTTTTAGCCACAGCAATCAGAGAAGAAAAGGAAATAAAAGGAATCCAAATTAGAAAAGAAGTAATGCTGTCACTGTTCGCAGATGACATGATACTATACACAGAGACTCCTAAAGATGCTATCAGAAAACTACTAGAGCTAATCAATGAATTTGGTAAGTAGCAGGATACAAAATTAATGCACAGAAATCCCTTGCATTCCTATACACTAATGATGAAAATATCTGAAAGTGAAATTAAGGAAACATTCCCATTTACCACTGCAACAAAAAGAATAAAATACCTAGGAATAAACCTACTTAAGGAGACAAAAGTCCTGTATGCAGAAAACTATAAGACACTGATGAAAGAAATTAAGGATGATACAAACAGATGGAGAGATATACCATGTTTTTGGATTGGAAGAATCAACATTGTGAAAATGACTCTACTACCCAAAGCCATCTACAGATTCAATGCAATCCCTATCAAACTACCAATGGCATTTTTCACAGAACTAGAACAAAAAATTTCACAATTTGTATGGAAACACAAAAGACCCCGAGTAGCCAAAGCAATCTTGAGAAAGAAAAACAGAGCTGGAGGAATCAGGCTCCCGGACTTCAGACTATACTACAAAGCTACAGTAATCAAGACAGAATGGTACTGGCACAAAAACAGAAATATAGATCAATGGACCAGGATAGAAAGCCCAGAGATAAACCCACGCACATATGGTCAACTTATCTTTGATAAAGGAGGCAAGAATATACAATGGAGAAAAGACAGCCTCTTCAATAAGTGGTGCTGGGAAAACTGGACAGCTACATGTAAAAGAATGAAATTAGATCACTCCCTAACACCATACACAAAAATAAACTCAAAATGGATTAAAGACTTTTAAGACCAGATACTATAAAGGTCTTAGAGGAAAAAATAGGCAGAACATTCTGTGACATAAATCACAGCAAGATCCTTTTTGACCCACCTCCTAGAGAAATGGAAATAAAAACAATAATAAATAAATGGGACCTAATGAAACTTAGAAGCTTCTGCACAGCAAAGGAAACCATAAACAAGATGAAAGACAACCCTCAGAATGGGAGAAAATATTTGCAAATGAAGCAACTGATAAAGGATTAATCTCCAAAATTTACAAGCAGCCCGTGCAGCTCAATATCAAAAAAACAAAAAACCAATCCAAAAATGGGCAGAAGACCTAAATAGACATTTCTCCAAAGAGGATATACAGATTGTCAACAAACACATGAAAGAATACTCAACATCATTAATCATTAGAGAAATGCAAATCAAAACTACAGTGAGATATCACCTCACACTGGTCAGAATGGCCATCATCAAAAAATCTACAAACAGTAAATGATGGAGAGGGTGTGGAGGAAAGGGAACCCCCTTGCACTGTTGGTGGGAATGTAAATTGATACAGCCACTACGGAGAACAGTATGGAGCTTCCTTAAAAAAAACTAAAAATAGAACTATCATATGACCCAGAGATCCCACTACTGGGCATATACCCTGAGAAAGCCATAATTCAAAAAGAGTCATGTACCACAATGCTCATTGCAGCTCTATTTACAATAGCCAGGACATGGAAGCAACCTAAGTGTCCATTGACAGATAAATGGATAAAGAAGATGTGGCACATATATACAATGGAATATTACTCAGCCATAAAAAGAAACGAAACTGAGTTATTTGCAGTGAGGTGGATGGACCTAGAGACTGTCATACAGGGTGAAATAAGTCAGAAAGAGTAAAACAAATACCGTATGCTAACACATATATATGGAATCTAAAAAAAAAAAAATGGCCATGAAGAACCTAGGGGCAGGATGGGAATAAAGATGCAGACTTACTAGAGAATAGACTTGAGGACAGAGGGAGGAGGAAGGGTAAGCTGGGACAAAATGAGAGAGTAGCATTGACATATATACACTACCAAATGTAAGACCTATAGCTAGTGGGAAGCAGCCGCATAGCACAGGGAGATCAGCTCGGTGTTTTATGACCACCTAAAGGGGTGGTATAGGGAGGGTGGGAGGGAGACACAAGAGGGAGGAAATATGGGGATATATGTATACATAAAGCTGATTCACTTTGTTATAAAGAAGCAACTAACACAACATTTTAAAGCAATTATACTCCAATAAAGATGTTAAAAAAAAAGAGGTACAAACCGCTTACAATAAATGTCACAGGGATGTAATATACAGCATAAGAGATGTGTTCAATAATATTGTAATAAGTTTGTATGGTGACAGATGGTTACCAGACTTATCTAGGTGATCATTTCATAATGTGTGCAAATGTCAAATCACTATGTCGTACACCTGAAACTAACATATATTATATGTCACTATATTTCAATTTTTAAAAAGGACTTCAGGTATTAGAAATATCTGGTAAAGAATACAAATTATGTTTGATGTTTCTCTAAAAGTAGGAACTGAAACATAAGTAAGAAGTAATAATCTAACAAAATGACCAGCATAAAATTTTTTAAATAAATTAAGAATATGCTCGTAGTATTAAAAATATTACCTTGTGATGATGGATGTTCATACATTAGGTTTAAAAATAATCTTCTTTCCAGAAAGCAGTTTAGTTTTATTAATTTGGGAGGAAAAAAAGCATCCCTGTAATAGTTTATTTAATGATTTAAAAGATAAAATTCCAATTTTCATTTGTTTTTTTAACTTGCCAGCCAAAGAAACACATATCTGTTACATTCGCTTCTTCATAAGTATGCCAAAAGTAAGTGTACTGGGTATAAATTGAATAGCCCGAAATACTGAATTTAACAGAAGAGATTGTTTTAAACAAGAAGACACGTGATTATCTTCTGTGAGCGAGCTTATGCTTTTTTCCTTTCCTATTCTATTGTCAGAAACGTTGCCCCCAAACACATGTGAATTCTACATCTCTGACCAAAGACCTAAACTCTTCTCTGTTTACACAGAAATAATTCCCTAGGTTAATGCCTGCAAATTACATTTATTAAATACAAAAAAAATCCAAGAAGACTGTTGGGGGCGTGGAGTGCCAAGGGCATGATTCCGTGTCAGAACAGAAGCCTGCCCCAGACTCTTCGTAGGGGGAACCAGAGGGGATCATGCCAGCAGGAGGGATTTCAGGATAATTCAGTAGGAGTGGGCACGGAGGGGACAGCTGGAGTGTTGCTTTCAAACCTCAGTCCCTCATGCCAGACACCCGAATAGAACAGAGTAGGAAAAAATAGAACAAAAGCATGAGCAGATGTGAGCTCAGAATGCCAGGTGTCATCTTTGTTGTGATGGAAAAAGGAGAGAGGAAGGAGGGGACCAACTCCCTGGATCCATGACCTTAAACATGGGGCCAGTTCTCAGTCACAGATACTCAAGATGATACACAAAAAGCCTGCTGCCTCCAGTTTCAGGGTTTCTGCCTGGGTCTTTCTCCTTTCGGCGGCCTCCTCGGGCCCCCGGGCCCTTCTCTCTCACCTCTGTCCACCCTCCCTCTCACCCCACGTTTGCTCTGTGCACACAATCACAGGCTCAGAGAAGACCATTCCTGTTGCTCCTGCCTCCATGGGAAACTGAGGATGCTTCCCACAGCCCTCAGGGGAGCTGCATTTTCACGCTGTAAGGGGAAAGCTGCTCTCTTGGCCAGGAGAGTTCATCCTGCCCCAGGGCGTAGGGAAAGGGGGTGGGTGGAGGGTATATGATGTGCCTGTATTTTTGTTAGAAAATGTTCCTCTTTGTTCCAGAAATCATTCTCTGGCTCTGCTGGCTTCCTTTTTTCAGTACAAAAGGAGTCAGCTTAGCCAAGGATTATGAGCAATTTGGGAGGTATGATTTCCCTGCCAAGTTGCAAAGAAAATGCAACTGGTGAGGCAATAAAAGGATCAGGGAAGAGTGATGGCCTGGGAGTTTGCTGAAAGCAGCAGCCAGAACCACAGGGGAACATGAAATGCAGAGTCCAAGAGGCAATGCAAAGAGCTCTCCAGCTGAGCTCCAGCATCTAATCACAGGAAGCCCCGGGTGCAGGGCTTAAGAAGCAAATGTGGGCATGCCACTCATGCCCCCCCCCGCCCTGAGCCGGCTCTCCCTTGCCTCTCTGCTATCACGCTGCCTCCCCACCCCCGCCCAACCCTCAGCCTCCTTGACTGCTTTCTCCTCTCCCTGCTCTCCTCTTCCTGACCTCCAAACTCAGAATCTCCCAGGGCTCAATCCTTGGACCTCTTTTCCACGCAATTCTCATTCTTTAGCTGATCTCATTCATGCTGCAAGGACCATCCACATGCTGATGACTCTCCCCTTAATCCCCGACTCATCTATCCACCTGCCTGCTCAGCAGCTTTATTTGGGTGTCTGACAGTCATCTCAAACTTAACATGTCCCAAACAGAACTCTTCGTCTTCTGACCAAAACCCATACCTCCTCCCCTCTTATTCATCTCAGTAGATGGAAAAATCATTCTTCCAACTGCTCAGACTAAAATCTTAGAGTCATCCCTGAACGTCCCTCTTTTATTTAGACCATGAGCAAAGTCTATTGGTCAACTTCTAAGTCTACCTAGAATGCAACCGCTTGTTACCACCTCATCACTCCCATCCCGGTACCAACCTCCACCCCTCTGCATCTGGACCATCACAATAACTTTCCAACTGGTCTCCAAGTGTCCACCCTTTCTGCAATGTACTCCACTGGGCCTGGGAGTCAGAGCAGACCATTTCCCTGTTTAAATCGTCCAAGGATTTCCAATCTTACTCAGCATAACTTCCCGCACAATCTGTCCTCTGCTGTCCACCATGTCTTGTTTTTATTCTTAGCACTTTGTCATACCTGCCATGTTAAATAACTGTTTTATTGTCTAGAACAGGAATCAACAAACTACAACACCCAGGCCAACCATCTGTTTCATAAATAAAGTTCTGTTGGAGACAGTCATGTCCACTCATTTATATTTTATCTGTGGACGCGTTAGTGCAGAAACAGCAGAGTTGACAGTTGTACCCAGAGACCTATGGCCTGCAAAGCCTAAAATATTTATGGTCTGACCATTTACACACACCATAAATATATTGACAGACAGCCCCTCACACAACCCCCAGAATTCCCCTGGGGAGGGGACGCCTATGTCTTAGACGCAGAACATTACAGTGCAGGTACTTAAAAAGGAAAACATGACCTTATTTGGATCATACCTTTGAGACTAGGACATTTAGCTTATAATAAAATTAGTAATTTAAAGGTTATTATTTTAATGATCACCATCGAGTATTCATGTATTTATTCATTCAATATATATTGATTGAGTGCCTGCCATGTGCCCATTATTGGGCAGGTAACAGAGATAGAATAATGAGCCCAACTGACATGGCTGTGTTTTCAGAAGCTTGTGGTCTAGGAGAAGGCAGACAAAAAACAGAAATTAAACAAATGTTTATGTGCTTGTAAATTCCACAAAGGAGAAGCACAGGGAGGGAAACACAATGAAAGAAAGAGAGGGAGGAAGGAAGGAAGGAAGGAAGGAAGGGAAGGAGGGAGGGAGGGAGGGAGGAGGAAAGAAAGAGAGACGAGAGATGGAGAGGAAGGCAGGAAGGGAGTAAGAAATGAAGAAACAAGAAAGAGGGCTTCCCTGGTGGCGCAGTGGTTGAGAGGCCACCTGCCGATGCAAGGGACACGGGTTCGTGCCCCGGTCTGGGAAGATTCCACATGCCGCGGAGCGGCTAGGCCCGTGAGCCATGGCCGCTGAGCCTGCGCGTCCGGAGCCTGTGCTCCACAATGGGAGAGGCCACAGCAGTGAGAGGCCCGCGTACGGGAAAAGAAAAGAAAAGAAAAGAAAAGAAAAGAGAATGGATTCTGCAACTTCTCCACACTCCTAATTTCATCTGACCCACTGTGATTTTCTGGTCTAAGGAACGTGCCCTATTCATAGCTAACTGGCTGGGTAACTCCATCTTACATTCCTAATCAATCTCCTTCCTTTGATCAGGAAAAGGACCCCACTCTTTGCAGGCCCCCAGGGCCCACTGCACACAGTCATGTCACCACACCCATCCACACCCGTACAGTAAAGAGAGGTCTTCTCTTCCCAACCTCTTTCACCAGACTGGGGGACTTCTAGGTGACTTGCTAAAAATGGGAAGATGATCCAGCCTCCCAGAATCCTCCATGACCATGACGGTACAGTTCCATGGATTCATTAACTGTTTTATAAATATATCCAAAGAAGCTGATTCTCTGGTGGTCCCACTCAGTGGTGATACGAACATGGAATGGACTTATTTTCTCCAGTAAATTCTCTGCCCAAAAGAATCTGCTCTGCAAATATCTCCCTGCTGGAGAAGGGGATTGTAATAATATCTCAGGCCATTCCATCACTTTTTGGTCACTTTCAATTATTAGAACAGTATAGTTCCAGTTCCTGAAGACTCAATCTTCATTTTAACTCTTCAAACTCATACTTGATTCTAAGCCCTCTCTGCAAGGCAGCCTAGACCCTCTGCCCTGTGGGTCCCCCCTCACTCTCTCTGTCTCTTTTCTGTTTCCTACTGCTGTGGTGTTGGAACAGGAAGACAGAGAGCTGCCTGGGGCCGAAGACCCTCTCAGTTGGTGGCCCCTGTTTCTATGTCAAAGTCTGACGAGACATCAGTCATCTCCGTGGGATGGGGCTTCAAAATGGAGTCTCAGGAGCACACTTGGGGATTCTTGGGAGGGAGAGGAGTCCTCAGGGTCTCTCCCCCCAGGAAGCCCTGCTGGGTCTGTCCTTATCCCAGCTCCCTCAGCACCCCCAGAGGAGGCACCCCAGGGGAGGCTGCAGGGACCCATCTCCAGCAGGTACTCTCTCTCAGGGAGATCTGAGACAGGCAGCCAGCCACCCCTTCTGGGGCATGTCCTAGAACAAAGGTTGCCCCTGCCAGGCCCACAGAGGTTGTGCAACGTCAGTGGAGCTGTCTCTGGGAAGTCCACCTACACAGCCCAGCAGCCTGGGAACCCAGGCAGGGAACCACTAGTTCCCACACTAGTGGGAGACGGGATGGTTTAGACTCCTTCTTTGGATTTGGGAGCCTCCTTCCCCTTATTTTGGGAAAGAGAGCAAAAGGAATAGTCTCTCTTCACCAATAATGCTCACACACACATACACACATCAAGAGGCTGCCTCTTCCTTGCCCCCAGCCCCTCTCCACCAGGAGAGGGTTAGGGTGACAGGATAAGGCCACTTCTCCAGCTGGTGTTCTCTTGGAAAGCCCTGCAGAGAGGGGCTGGGTCCACCTGCTAGCAGTTCTCTGAATTTGGAACATGGGGTCCTTAGCATCATTGGGTGTCAGCCGTGGGGCTTTGTGGGCAATTCTAGGGAGAGATGATTGCACTCCACGGCCAACACCAGTCTGTTACACTATTTTAACAGCTCAAGACCAAATGGGTGAGAGCATCAGAATTCAAACATACCACACTGAAAAGATGGGAAAAGCCCCAGGGAGGACCCCCTGGTTCCCTGGTTGGAGCCCTCAAAGCACGGTGACATCTCAATTGGTGACAACTCATCTGTCAGCAGCTCAACCACACACTCACTAACAACCAACAGAACAGGAATGTCATCTTAGGTGGCACCAGCAGGGGCACCAGACATGGGGGCTTGTCCCCCTGTTCTCAGTGCCAGCCACACCGAACATACGACAGTTATCGAGTCCCAGAGTCGGATGGGCACTTGGGAATCAAAGATGGATGGCACCCCACCACCACCACCTTGAGTGACTGTGAGCCTTAGGGAAGAAATGGATCCAACAACAAACCCCCTCGCCATAGGGGAAGGCGCCACAGCAGAGGCTGGCAGCTCCCCAGAGAACCAAGAAACCTTCTCAGAGGCATAGCAAATGTCCTGGTTTTTGAAGCATAGCTAGATCAAGAGGGAAATGTCAGGAAGAGATGAGATGAGGAGATAATACATCAGCTTTTCAAATAAGACTATAAGGGGGTGTCTGCTTCACCTTCACATGCCCAAGACCTGAGGACCCCGGAAATCCCCTCCACAGACAATAAATGGATACCATTATCCAAAATGGTCCATGCCAGCCACCTTTCTGTATTTGAAAAGCTTTGGAGTGGGACAAGAATTAAAGTTTCTGGGAGTTGATTCTGACCTAGAATTAGAAACAATTGGTGGCCGTTCTAGAAAGGCAGATTTGGGGCTCAAAACAGCTAATTTCTAATGATTGTAACTCTCCTACAATGAAGACATCTCTAGGCAACTAGGGACACCTATCACTAGAGGGGTCAGGCAGAAGCTAAACCACCACAGGTCAGAGCTGCAGAAGCGGGGGTTCTCCTCTCATCCAGCCTCCGAAGCACCTTTCAAATAACTCGAAGATTTGCTGATTCTGTTCTGAAGAGAGTACCACTCGTTTGGATGCCTCATTTCCAACACGTGTATTGAACAGTAATCTCTAGAGTCCACAGATCACCAGAACAGGAAAAATCCGCCAAAGAGCACAGTTTATGAAAAGAGCTTATATGTCAAATTATTCATTATTTGTCTGCACCTATGGCCAAAGGACTGGAATTCTTGCTTTGAGGCTTCAGTGATGGAGGAAAGAAGGCTGCTGTCAAAAATATTAAAAATATAACTTCTTATTTTTATGTCACTAATGATAGAGGCGCTTTCTTCCCGCAAAACTGCTTTTTTTAACTTTCCATCGTGGTTGCCATGGTGATTTGAGCTGGTGCCTGACTCCTGCTATGAGACCTTGGCTCCCTGCTGTGGTCCAGCGTGTTCATGGCTGACACTCCCAGTTTCTCTTCAGGGACCTTGGGGTTCTGTTTGAAACACTACATGGTACCTTATAAACACACATACATACACATACACAAATACAAGACAGTGCAAACTAAGTAAAATCACCAGAACTCCCATTCAAAGAGGACTTTTGTTAATATGGTGAACATACTCTGGAAAATTCTCTCGTTGCCTCTATTATTTAATGTGTGTGGGCTCACAGGTACACTGCTTTTTACATAAAATGGATCATAATGTACTTGATCTTTTGAAACCTTAATTTATCACTTGAAATGTCATGTGATGGTCATTGATCTTGAGCAACAAAAATAATAACGTCTAATATTCACTGAGAACTCAAAAGGAGACATTGTATTAATTCATCTAATTCTCATAAAACCCCAGCCAAGAAAGTTATCTATTATGTCTACTTTGCTGTTATTATCTCTGTTTTCCAAATGGCAAAACTGAGTACATTCCAAGATCTCAAAGCTAGTAAGTGGTAGAATCGGGGTTCAAACCCAGGCTCTCTAGTTCCAAAGCCTGTGCACTTAATTGCCACATGACACTGTCCCTGCGAATGCCCCTCTTTTTCAAAGGCTATTTTGTGGTATAAATGTACTGCCATTTATTTCCTCAGTCCCCATTTGATGGGCATTTAGTTTGCAATATTTTGCAACTGAGAGCAACACTCTGATAGCAGTACTCTGATGCTTGGATATGCCTCCTGTTACCTTCATGAGATGATTTCCTTCTTTGGCAGAGACTCCTCAAAGCAGGATTGCTAAATCAGGGGATTGACCTGCTTTTACAAAGGTTTTCTGACCTTACAGCGGAATGAGGGTGCCTCTTCCCCCCCACATCCTGGCCAATACCAATTTTGTCGTTGGTAATTTCAGTTGCAGTTTTTGACTGTAATAAGGTTGACAGCTTTTCATTTCTATTGACCTCCTGGTTTTCTTCTTTTGAGTTACATGTCTTTTCCTTTGCCTGTTTTTTAAATTAGCACCCTTATCTTTTACTGGTTAGCTTCTCACAGCTCTCACTGTGTACTTGCCAGGGGGCATCAATTATGGGCAGTAGATTGGCTCCTTCAGCACCTACCCTAACCTCCTCCTGTTCAGGGAGCGCTGAAAACCATACTTTCCAGACTCCCTTGCAGCTAAGATTGCAAATGTGCTATCGTTCTACCCCTGGGACATGCTGGCAGGAAACTTGAGAAATTGGGTCAGCACACCAGGCACATGTGGCATTCACGTTTGTTGCTCTGGGGTCACTGGGCTCCATGGGGCTTGTGAGTCAACAGTGCTGGCTAAAGCTTCCTGATCTTTGGCTCACAACGGTGACCCTGGGATCCAGTGACCATGGCAGGAGACAGCAGCTTCCTCTGCAGCATCCTGGGTGAACCAGAGCAGCAGTTGCCCTGGCAGGCCAGCTCTGAGATCTCCTCCTTCTGCCCTCCCAACAATTCAGGAACAGCTTAATTCCTTGTGTTAAATCCCTTCCTGCTTAACCAGCCAGAGTGGGTTCTATAAGCTGCAACTGAACCACTAAATGTTAAACCATGCTAAACGTGTCTTAAAATATTTTTCCAAGTTTTCCATTTAACTTACAATACTGTTTCTGCTGTTCCCTTGCCATTTAAACAATATTTTGTTTGTAGTCATATTTTTAAACTCTTTATCTTCATTTATGGCATCCCTGGAAAAAGTTTTTCCATGGCAAGTTGATAAACGCTATATTTTCTTTCAGTACAATTATTACTATTCGCAATTTGTATGTGTGTGTTGGAGGAGAAAGGGGCACAAGAACTATGACAACTGCTGTAATCAAATAATCCCCGTGATTTTTAAATGTCATCCATAGACACCTGAATGCACACTTCATTCTATCACAAGGGTTGGCAAATTTTTTCTGTAAAGGAACAGACAGTAAATAATTTTGGGACTGCTCAAATGGTCTCTGTTGCAACTACTCAGCTCTGCCTTTGTACCATGAAAGTTGCTATGGATAATATGTAAATGGATGGGCTTGGCTGTATTTGGCCTGCTCGTCTTAGATTACTGACCCCTGTTCTACATCCCCTATTTGTTTATTCTTGGGCCATTATCATGCGCACTGCATGACTACAACTTGAAAGTTCTTTCTCATTATACTTCTTTACAGATCTTTTCTGGCTATTCTTGAATATCTATTTCTCTAGAGGAACTTTAGAATTGCTTTTTCAAGTGAAGAAAATCTTATTGGAATTACGATCAGAGAATTGCTTCATTCATTAATAAATTTAGAGGGAATGTCATCCTTACAAAATTATCTTCCAATCTCCATTTATTCAAGTCTCCTATTGTCAAGAATTTTGTTCCTAGGGCTTCCCTGGTGGCGCAGTGGTTGAGAGTCTGCCTGCCGATGCAGGGGACACGGGTTCGTGCCCCGGTCCGGGAAGATTCCACATGCCGCAGAGCGGCTGGGCCCATGAGCCATGGCCGCTGAGCCTGCGCATCCGGAGCCTGTGCTCCGCAACGGGAGAGGCCACAACAGTGAGAGGCCCACGTACCGAAAAAAAAAAAAAAAAGAATTTTGTTCCTAAAGAGGCAATGTAGGCACAAAGTCCAGTCCTAGTTCTATCACTTCCTGGCAGTGTGACTTTGGGCAAGTTACTTCTCTGTGCTTTTATTTTCTCACCAGTAAAATGTGAATAGTAGCATTTCTCTTGCAAGGTGTTGGGAGAATTCAGTGATTTGCCTGGAACATAGAAAGCATTGTTCACTTGGTGCTCTAAACTTGTTGTTACATCTGTTAAATCATAGTGGTTATTGCTGTGGGCATCCCATCTATTTCTAACTTTAAAAACTGGTTCTAGTGTTTCACCATCAGGCATAATGAAAACCTATTGAAATTTCCCTAATATGATCTATTACTATTTTACTGTTTTGTTTATCCAGAATATATATTGACTTTTATCAAATGCCTTTGCCACGTCTATTGAAATCACCATACCTTTCCCTCTTCTTTATGCATCAAAATAGACAATTACTTTAGCAGGTTTCCCCTACTGATCCATCTTTGATTTGTTAAAATGAACCTCTCTAGGCCATGGTGCTAACCTTTGATGCATTGCTATGCTTTAGTTGCTTATGCTTTATTTGGGAATTTTATATCAATGTTCTTAGGAAAGATTAAATTGCTTAACTGTTTTGCTCTTTTTAAAACATATTTATTGGAGTATAATTGCTTTACAATGGTGTGTTAGTTTCTGCTTTATAACAAAGTGAATCAGCTACACATATACACACATCCCTTAACTGTTTTTAAGAACTACCCTCACCCATTATTTTATACCAATGGTGTGCTTGTTTCAGAAAGATAATTCAGAAGCTTTACTTCTTTTTCCCTGTTCTAGAACACTTTTAAACAGCCTTGGAACCATCTGGTCCTCAATATTTTAAAATTATCCAAGCGGACACTGTTTGTATCTGACGTTTTACAGCAAATGGCTCAATTTCTTCCATGATAATTGATCGCTTTCTTTTTTCTTTTCAATTCATCTTGAGTCAGTTTTATTAAGGCCATTTCTTACAAAAGCATTCATTTAGCCTATTTTTTTCCAGTTGTTAGAAGATAATCTGTGCTCAGATTTACTGGTTACAGAAAAGCCATAAAATTTTTCTAGTTCACATTTGTTTAGTTTTAGTTATTTCTTTCCTTAGGTTTATTCATTAATTTTTTTTTTTTTTTTTTTTTTTTTTTTCAGTACGCAGGCCTCTCACTGCTGTGGCCTCTCCCATTGCAGAGCACAGGCTCCCGACGCGCAGGCTCAGCGGCCATGGCTCACGGGCCCAGCCGCTCCGCGGCATGTGGGATATTCATTAATTTTTAATTAAAAAGAAAAAATAGTCCACTGTTATATGTACTTCACTCTGTGATTTCATAGAAGCCTTCCGTGTTCTGTCCTCCCCACCCCAATCAAATGCACAGTCTTTAACAGTCCTTACAAATGCCATCCAATAGGAGAAGAAGCCCCCAGGCTGCATGAGCCAGGACACAGGAAGGGGAGAAAGGCGAAGAAAAACAATGGTCACTGGGGCAGGAGCCTACAAGAATGACGCTTAACGCCCACTACACAGCAGAATCACCTGGGACGCTTTTAAAATAAATGCCAGTGCCTGGACCTCTCTCCAAACTAATTAAACCAGACCCTTAGGGGTGGAACCTGGGCATCCACATTTTAGGTCTCCTCAGATGATTCTATGTGCACCCGTGGTCGAGAACAACCAGGCTCTGGAAATATGGAGGGAGGGAAAAAATAAAACCTTTAAAGGAATGTGGCATCATGGTGTCCAACCCACATCCACTCAAAGACTTGAGCCCTAGATGAAGTCAGTCCCGTGGACCAGCTTTAGGGATTCTGTTCCAGACACAATGGCTTAGGTCTGGCTGTAGGAGTCTGAGAAACAGGATCTCATCCTCACCGCCTAACACAGACTTCTGGCATTAGTAATGCCTCAGGGGGAAAATAAAAAATCCCATACACAAAAATAGAAAAATTCTGTCCCAACGAGGTGGAAGAGCAGTGCCTGAGGCATAGAAACCAGAGTCAGTTCTTGGGGCTCACTGCTCTCCTCTGCGTCTGTGCAAATGCACCATTTCCTCTGAAAGGTTTAGCATCATGGGAATAAACCCTGGAAATAAGATTTCAATGTCTCTCATCTATGATCTAGAAGTGATACACCACAGGATGGCATTTTCAAATGGAATGTACGGTTCAGAAGAGAGTCCCTGGACTCTCAAACAAGATAAGGTAGAAACTTTATTGCATAATTATTCTCCACTCAACCTCATTCTTTTCCTCCCCAAATACCCAACCATCTTTAGCTAATCCAGCAGGTCAGTCTTTTCCTATTTTATTCTTCCATTATTTTTTAAGGCTCAGTAACTTATCTTTAGTGCTGGATAACATGCCAGCTAGTCAGGTTTTTAAAATTCCCCATATTTAATCTAACAGTAGTTTTATACATTTCATATGATAATCAATGGCAACTCTGAAACCTCCAGCCTCCCTAGTAATTCAGAATGGAGTCAGACAGAGCAGTCCGGGTCCTAACACTCACTATGTTTGTATGCTTGGGCACATTTTCAAATTTTAGTTTTAAATATTACCTACCTCATGGGATAGTTATGAAGATGGAATGAGATAACCCATGAAAAGTGCTTAACACATTGTCTGTCACCTTGTAAACACTACGTCCACTCATCCAACAGCTATTTATTTGTTGTGTTCTGTAGTACGTATCACGGACTGGGCTAGGCACAACGGATAGAGTGATGAGGAAAATCAAACTTGATCCCTGCTTCCATGGAGCTTACAAACTAATTCTCAATAGATGCCGGCTTTTATTATTTCAAGATGCTAAGAGTGGGAATGATCCTTTCGCTGCTAAAAATAAATAGTGTGAGCGGTACAGCAAGAATTTGCAGCTTTTTACTTGGGCTTGCTTATTCCCAGATGGCAGGTATTTGTAGAGTTAAGTTTCATGGAAAGAAACAAATGCAGCCCTGAAGGGCTGGGTAGCTTTGTGACTTTGATTTAACTTGAAATGACAGGGTTTGGGGTGAGGGGTGGGGTGGGTATAGGTACAGGCTGAGACAACCAACTTCCTGCTTCCAAGAAGTCTTCGCAGTGCATTGTAACTTTTAAGTCACTTCGCGTCTCTGTGCTTTAGTTTCTTCCTCCGCCAAAGGAAGATAATGTGCCAGACTCTAAGATCCCTGCCAGCTCCAACATTTTCCAGTAATTTTAAGTGTGTGTATGTGGCTTTTGTTTTTCCCTAAAAACAATGATGATTCAGGTCTGCCAGATTTAATGTAGCAGGACTGAAAACCACCAGGCAAAATGCTTTTCCACAGATTGAGATTTTAAATAACACTAACAAAGACAAGCACCAGGTGGCAGAGGCTGGTAGTTGTTGGCCCCAGTATTCACTTTCCCTTTCTCCTGAGCAACTGAACCCAATTTTATTTGGAGTGCCAACGTGCACAGCTAAAAGACCTTAATTCCCAGCCTCTCTGGTGACT
This sequence comes from Grampus griseus, assembly GCF_964374135.1. NCBI lineage: Eukaryota > Metazoa > Chordata > Mammalia > Artiodactyla > Delphinidae > Grampus > Grampus griseus. The sequence goes on along the minus strand of NC_139018.1, from coordinate 15,814,339 downwards.
CTGGCTAGAATGTTACTAAATTCCAGTCAATGACATGTCAATTGGTCTTTCCAGTACATCTTCTCAAATGCAAAGGGCCAGGCCCTTTTTCCCCTCAGGAAGAGCAGTCAACAAGAAGCATATATGGGAAGAAAAATGCTACTGAAACATGCAAAAGAGTAATTTTCAAAAGTCAATTTTTTTTAGCAAGCTTTTTACTTAAACATCACCATAAGCCAGCAAGCCATATGCACTCTCTTTAGAGGATTAGGTAAATGGTTCTTACACCCTTTATACTGCTAGGGGAGGGAAATGTCATCACAGAGTAATTGTAGGCTTTTCATTTTACTTTCATTCACAAATGTTTATGATCATTGAAGGTTTCCCATGCACTCTTCTATCCTCTATAAAAAACAGCCAAAAACCCTTGGGTTTTAAGTTACATTTTTATTAGAAAATGTAATGCAGTACTCCAAATGAAAGATTTTATCTACTTCCATTTAAAGAATGCCAAAATGCACTTCTATGATAAAGGCATCTGTATTAGAGTCCTCCAGAGAAACAGGACCACCAGGATGTATACATCTAGAGAGAGAGATCTATTTTAAGGAATTGGCTCACACAACTGGGAAGGCTTGGCAAGTCCAGAATCTGCCGAGTAGGCCAGCAGGCTGGAGACCCAGGGAAGAGCTGCAGTTTGAGTCCAAAAGCCATCCACTGGCAGAATTCCCTCTTCTTCAAGGAAGTTCAGTCTTTTTTTAAATTAAGGCCTTCAGCTGACTGCATGAGGCTCAGGCACGTTATGGAGGGTAATCTGCTTCACTAAAAGTCTACTCATTTAAATGTTCGTCTCATCTAAAAAATACCTTCACAGAAACATCTAGAATAATACTTGACCTGGGTATCATGGCTTAGCCAAGTTGACACATAAAATTAAACATTCTAGCATCTTAGGTAATTTTCTTTGCAAACCTTAATTATTTGCAAAGGTAATCACAGTTTATGTAAATCTGTCACAGAGGGTACGCAGGAAGAGACTTTGGGAGGCTCTGTGGCCTGGACTGGCCAGGGGAGGCTATACCTGAGAAACTGATCTTCAACTTACCCAGTCTTACAGGAAATTCTCAAATGATCCTGGGGTTGTTACCAGTTACACAAAAGGAGTAGCCAGGCACACATCTAGTCTCCAGAGCAATTGGAAAGAGACAAGAGGGTAGAGATACCCTGAATCCCATTTGTAAACAATCTGACCATATTCCCACACGTTAGGCAGTATCACAAGCAGCTGAGAAATCTTATGAGCCTTCAGGGCCAGAAAGTGTGCGACCCCACCTGGGAGGGTGCCACTGTGTCCCCCAAACTGAAGAGCCATACAAGCACATGGTACCACCTTGCATATCAATCTTTAACACGGGTTCAAAAACACTCCCCACATTGTGTTCAATACATACCACACAATTCAAAAACATTAAACAGTGCAATCTGTCAAACAGATGCAGAAAGTAATAAACTGTCTTTCCAGTATAATCTTCAAATCACTGAATTTCATGCTTCCCTCCCTCAGTGAATGTGAAAATTATAAATATCCTGTTGGAATGAAATCACTTCAAGCTTCTCACCCAACAATCCCCACAATTCCTCAAAGTGTTTGCATTTTTTTGTAGTTGAGTAACAATTATCAATTATATGGAGCATCAAGTTCAATTTTTTTGGAGAAGGAAGGAAAGAGGGAGGAAGAGAGAAAGAAGGAAAAAGAAGGTGGAAAAGGAGGGAGAAGGAGGAGGAGAAGGAAGAGAAGGGAGAAGGGGAGGAGGGGTGGGCTGAGGAAGAGGAGGAGGGGGAGGAGGGGGAGGGGGAGGGGAGGGGGAGGGGAGGGGAGGGGGAGGAGAAGGAAGAGGAGGAGAACGTGTTTTAAGACAGTTTCAAGTTACCCATGGCCTAGAATCAAGCCAAAAGGCTATTTTCAGAATAATAAAACCAAATTACATTTCTGACATATATACAGAGAAAACAAGTACTTCTTTCAAGTGAAAGAAAAATATCAAGATAAAAGAAAAATCAAGTGTTAGAAAGAATCCACCTATGAGCAAAACTGTGGCTTCTAAATCATGCCTCTTGATTACCTCTTGACTCTAGTCTAACTTATCACAATGTTTGGACACCATGATAGTTTGAAATATTACTAATGGTCCTGTGAGAATGATAAACTAGGCTTTTCTAAGCAGGTCACATATCTCGAAGAATGGAATCTGCCACAAAGCTTATCTATATTACTTTAGAATGAAGTAAAATACCATTTGCAAAATGATTTCACTCGATGAAGCCATTTTGCTGCAGTGAAAATGTACAAGGCATTGTATGATCATCTGCTCTATGGGAAACAATGGATAGCAAACCGTACTGATTTGGAAAAGAAATTACCTCTTCAGATAAGCAAACTCTGAATTAAATAAAGAAACACAGATTTACAAGCCACAGAATTACAGAGCAAGAGCCGGAAGGAGTCTCAGCAACCAGCCTCGCTTCTTTGCTTATAGGAACAGCAGCTTCAGTCCAGAAGGCTTAAGGGATTCAATCAGCCAATGAGTAAGAGAGCAGGCGTTGAACCCAGACCTTAGGACTCACGTTCAATACTGCTATCATGGCGCTCCTCCAAGTGTGACTTTTAGGTGTGTGCTATGATCTGAATGTTTATGTCTCCCCCAAATTCATAGGTTGAAATCCTAATGCCCAATATGATGGTATTGGGATGTGGGGCATTTGGGAGGTGATTAGGTCAAGGGATTATTATTTTCATAAAAGGGCTCCAGAGAGATCCCTAGCCCCTTCCACTGTATGAGGACTCACTGAAGGGCTGCTATGAGCCAGAAGGGGAGCCCTCACCAGAAGGGGAGCATGCTGTTGCCTGGATCTTGGACTTCCCAGCCTCCAGAACTGTAAAAAAGAAAGGTCTGTTGTTTATAAGCCACCCACTGTGTGGTGTTTTGTCCTAGCAGCCAAATAGCTAAGACAGTATGTGAAGTAACTTTAGCCGTTTACAAAGTGTTTTCACCTAGAGGTTTGGTTTGTCTGCTTTAATAAATACAATTCATGGTTCCCAGTACCCGTATATAAACACAGTGTATCGAATCAAACCTGACCAGAAGTCAAGTCCTTGCTGAGCACCTATTAATACTGTGCACCAATACAGGGAATGCAGAAGCATGAGGTATTCTTTACCCAAAGGGTTAAAAGCTACTTAAGAAGATCAAGCTGCCACCTGAAACAGCGTCCAAGTTATAATAACATGTGGTTCATATTATTAGTGTTAAAAGATTTTAGAAAAGACCATGAAGGCTAAATATTAAATTAAACGAATGGAGCGTTCCATTTTCAGCTATGAAAGAATAGTAACTAGAAATGGACCAGTCCTTCCGCTGTAACCAACTGTTTCAGAAAGTAGACAACACATCCCAGGACTGTGATCCCTGAAAGAAGGGAAATAAATGAGGCAAGCCCTGTGATCTCCTATTTCTATGTGGAGGAATTTATCAGATTCCAGTACACAGAGGGGAAATACGAGTATGGGGGCGGGGTCTTATAGAGCTGTGGAGATAGGTTCAGAGTTGAAGGAGGCTGAGACACCTGAAATTTGCAGTGCAGAGCACCTGAGAGAAGGAAGCTACGCAGAATGAGGTCCAGAAATCTGCAGAGGGGTCCATTTGCATCTTTGGCTCTAGGCTAAGCTATGTATTCATAGTGTGAATCTCCATGGGCCAGGCAAAGCATCACCAGGGAGAGAATAGTTACAAAGGACCTATTAGCTGAACAACTATTAAAATTCTCACAGAGCTGGGAGATCCTCAAGGTCTGAACTATAGTGGAGCTGTATAGTGGTGAACTCATTCAACTCCCAGAGAATTCCACGCTTTAAGTACAGGGCTACTCCAGACCTGCAGTAAAGGCTACTCTGGATCTGCCCTGACAAAGCTCTAAAAGCTCCAAAAGAATCAAACTGTCAGAGCTCAAAGGAGAAATAGAAAACACAATTGTATTCAGAGACTTTTAACACTCCTCTCTCAATAATTGATAGAACAAGTGGACAGAAAATCAATAAGGACATAGACTTCTTAAACAACACTATCAACCAACATGACTTAATATTTTAAAACATTACAGTCATACACTGCAGAATCTGTATTCTTTTTCAAGGGAACATCAACTAAGATAAATTGGGTCATAAAACAAGTTGATATATATTTAAAATAATTGAAATCAAACAGAATATTCTCTGACCAAAGCATAATGAAGTTAAATATCAATAATAAAAAAGAAATCTAAAACATCCTCAAATAATTGGAAATTAACCACCACGCTTCTAATTAACACAAAGGTCAAAAAACACAAGGGAAATTAGAAAACATTTTGAACTGAATGAAAATAAAAACATGACATATCAAAATATGGGAGATCCAGTTACATTAGTGGTTAGAGAAAATTTTAGTATTAAATGCCTATATCTAAGAAAAAGAAGATCCAAAATCAAAAATCTAAGCTGACATCTTAAGACGCTAGAAAAAGAGAAAATTAAACCCAAAGTAAGCTGAAGAAAATAACTAACAAAGGTACAAGCAGCAATCAATAAAATAGAAAATAAAGAAACCTAAGGAAAAACATCTAAGAAACCAAAATCTGGTTCTTTGAAAGATAAATAAAATTTACAAAACTCTAACTATACTAATAAATATAAAAAGAGAAAAAGCACAAAGTGGCCATATCAGGAATGTCTTACAGACAATAAAAAGGAAATACTGTAAACTAGTTTATGCCAATAGACAATTTATATAAAATGGACAAACTCCTTGAAAAACATAAACTGCCAAAACTGACATAAGAAATTTAAAAATTGGAGAACCCTGCTTCTGTTAGAGATTCTCAGCCCCAACTCCTCTTCTTTGACCTGCTTTGTGATACTGGAGCTGGGGTCTGTAAACACTTCTCTTTTGCCGGAGAGCAAGGAGGGTACTGCAGGGACATTCAGAGGAAAGGAGCTTTCATCCTTGAGACCATGTGCTTTCTTCTTCCTGCTCCTGTGGTGTGGGGCTAATGGCAGCCCTGGGGACACCCTGTGATGCACCCCTTCCAGTGAGGGCTGGGACAGCCAGTACTTACCCTCCAGTAGTTTTCACCAACACTCCAAGAGCTTTCCCAGAAAGTTTCACCAGCACCACAAAAGGTAACTTTGTAGAGAGTTTCAGCAGCATCCTGGGAGGCAGTTTCCCAATGAGTCTCAAATACAGCCCGGAAGGCAGTTTCCTGCTTGCCAGACCCAGTGCTCACCATCCCAGCTAAGTCCTATGCCATCCTCAGTGCCACAGCCAAACCACCTCCAATGAGATCTGAATCCCGACCTTGCAAGGAAGCCCTCTTCCAAATGTGCTCCTTCCTTGAGCACTTCTCCCCAGTCAAGGAAGTAGCTGGTCTCTACATCTGCCATTTCTGTATTCTTTAGGTGTCTCTTCACTCCTTAGTAGTTAATCCTATTACTAGTTAGTATCTCTCTATGTTAAGTTTTTCCTAGTGTAGCTTCTGCCTCCTGACTGGACCCTGACCAATACAACTGATGGATTCCATCTAAGATTTAAGAAACTCACAAACTCTTTCAAAAAATAAAGAAGAGGAGGGAACACTTCCCAACTGATTTTATAAGGCATCATCCTGTTACCAAAACCAGACAAAGACATTATACGAAAAAAAAAAAAACTAGACCAATATTCCACATAAATATAGAACCAAAAACCCTTAACCAAATACCCAGAAATCAAATTCACTACTATATAAACAGGGTAATAAACCCCAGTTGGTCATGCTATATCTCAGGAATGCAAAGTTGTTTTAATACGTAAAGATCAAACATGTGACATACCACCTTAGTAAAATAAAGGAGAAAAATCATGTAACTATGTTATTAGGTATAGGAAAAGCATTTAATAAATTAAATCTCTATTCGTAATAAAATTCTCAGCACACTGTAAATAGAAGGTAACTTTCCTTAGATAAAGGGAATCTACAAAAAAGAAACTCTACAGCTAACATCACACTCAATGACAAAAGATACTTTTCTCCTAAGATCAGGAATAAGGCAAGGACATCTGCTCTTACCACTTCTTCCCTGCCTTGTACTGGAAGTCCTAACCAGCGCAATAAGACAAGAACATCAGAAATAAAGCAGACATACTGAAAATGATAGGGACAGAGTAAAGGGACAAACTAGGTAATTAGTTAATCCCATTAGTGTATTGTAAGTAAAAAAAAAAAAAAAAGTATGGGAGGCCCCTGTAAGTTAATGATCACTCAATAAAGCAGGTTTACTTAACCACAAAACCAAGCAGGCCTGCCTAGCAGCAAAACCATGCGACAAAAGCACGAGACATGCCCCAAAACAATAAAACAATGGTGGCATGAGACCCACATCTTGCCCAGTGAGCTCAGTAAGTTAATGATCCCTAGGACATGCTCTCTGCACACATAAAAAACAATAATTTATGGAAAGGTGCTCGTTGTACAGAGACCTGAAATAATTTTTACAGTCCTGGCTTGACCATGTAAGGACAAAAAAACTCCCCTGCCCAACCTGGAGGAGAAGCTGATGACGAAAGCATGACGTCTACTCAGAATGAAGAAGAAAGTGGTCTTTTCCCCTCCCCACTTTTCCTTTGATTATAAAGCTGCAGCCCACCAAGTTCTCGGGCACAGCACCCTGTTGCCCGCCCACTTGTAAGCCTCACAAGCGTCCTATTCTAATAAATCACTTCTTATCTATCACTTTGCCTCTCACTGAATTCTTTCTGCACTGAGACATAAAGGACTGGGCTCTTCAGAGCCCCCCGAAACAACACCTATATGTTTCAGAAAGGAACAAGTAAAATTATCTGTATCCACAGATGATATTATTATATATGCAGAAAATTCTAAGGATTTTTTTAATGCTACTAAAATAAGTGAATTTAGAAATGCAGTAGGACTGCAGGTTGACAAAAGAAAATCAACTGTATTTTGATGTATGCAAAACAAAGAACTGAAAAATAAAATGAGAAAACACCATTTACAATAGCATCAAAAAATAAAAGATTTAAGGATAAATCTAATAAAATATGTGTAAGACCTGTACACTGAAAACTACAGAAATTGCTGAGAGATATTATAGAAAGCCTAAAAACATGGAGATGGAACATGCTCATGGATTGAAGGGTCAATATTATTAAGATATCCATTCTCCCCATCTGTACTTTCAGTGTGATCCCAATCAAAATTCCAAAAAGGCCTTTGCAGAAATGAGTCTAAAATTTATGTAAGTGTAAAGGACCTAAATTATCCAAAACAATTCTGAAGAACAAAGTTGGGGGATTTAAACTGAGTTCAAAATTTACTATAAAGCTACAGTAATGAAGACAATGTGGTATTTGCCTAAGGATAGACACACAGATCAGTAGAACAGAATAGGGAGTTTATTATTGGTTGTACACATATGTGGTCAATTGATTTTTGACAAAGGAAGGTCTTTTCAACAAATGATGCTGGAAAAAATTGAATATCCATATAGGAAAAAAATGAACCTCAATCCTCACCTCTCAACATGTACAAAAATAACACAAAGTGGATCACAGACCTGAATGTAAAAGCTAAATATATTACACTTCTAGAAGACAAAAGAGAAAATCCTTGTGAACTTGGAGCATACAAAGATTTCTTAGGACACCAAAAAAACACCTACCATAAAAGGAAAACATGATAAATTGGACTTCCAAATTAAAATTTTGTACTCCTCAAAAGATATAGACTTGGAGAAAATTGACAAAATACATATCTGATTTAAAAGAAAAATTGCACCTGGAATGTATAAAGAGCTCTCACAACTCAATAAGACAGAGTACCACATTTTTTAAATGAGCAAAAGATATGAACAAACATTTCACAAAAAGAATACATGAATGAGAAATAAGTCCTTGAAAAGATGCCCAGCAGCTAATACACCTACTACAAACTCACAAGAAAGCGTTAAAATTAGAAAGAATAACAATAGGAAGCATTGTCAAGAATGTAGAACAACGGAAACTCTCAAACATTTCTAATGGGAGTGTAAAATCATACAATTATTTTGGAAAACAGTTTTGATAGTTTCTTATAAAGTTAAACATACACTTCCCCAAAAGATGAAGCAATTTCACTCCTTGGTATTTACCCAGAAAAAATGAAAACATATGTCCACACAAAGACTTGTACACAAATGTTCACAACAGCTTTATTTGTAATACCAAAAACTGGGGGGACAAATCGTGGTATACCCCTTCAATGGAGTACTCTTTGAAATTAGGAGCAAATCTTTGATATACACAGCACATAAACAAATCTCAAACACTTTATGCTGAGTAAAAGAAAACATTCATAAAAGGGTACAAAGTGTATGATGCCACTTTTATGTTTTGGAACAAAGGAAACTTAACAACAGTAATAGAAATCAGATTGATGGTTGCCTGGGATCGGGGTGGGGATGAGGGGAAACGCCTGCACAGGTATACGAGAGAACTTTCTGGAGTGATGGAAATGTTCAATATCTTGGTTATATCCATTTATCAAGACTCACTGAACTGTAAACTTAAAATGGGAACATTTTATTGTATGTAAGTTATACCTCAAGAAAGTTAATTTTAAAAACTATGTAGGGACCTAAACTGGAAATCACTTAGACTTGGTTTTAATTTTTAAATTTTCTCTGTAATCTGATTTACTCTAATATTTAGCTTCTTGTCTCCAATAGTAATACAAAACTTCATATCAGTTTAGCCTACATTAAATCACTACAAATTCCAAAATTGTAGAATTAGTTCAATAGTTTTAAACTTTCATTATAAAAAATTCCAGAATTTACTTTATCCACATGAATGATTGATTTGCTTCTAGGAGGTACACTAATGATTAGATACAAATTATACTGCATTAGAAATATGCTCACCTATACCTAAATATATTTGTACTTTAACAAAAGAAATGCTTCTAACCACACAAAATATTAGAGGATGATCCAATTCTATAAAGTAGATAGGTGTTCCTTTTCTTCCAGGCACGAGGAGATAAAAGTATTCACTAGTTATTTTAGTCTGTCACCAGTGCCACAAGAGAAGACAGACAATGAAAGGCACAATGAAATGAAACACAAGAAAATTGCTACAATTTTACCTTTGGACCCACTCACAGCATTGGCTACATAGGGTTTTCTTCCTCCTTCCAGTCACCTGGGAAAATGATCGCAGAGAGTTATAAGGGTCACGAGACTAAAAGTTGGACCCAAGAGAATTAAAAAATGCAGATAACCCAATTAATCTGCTAATATTTATTACTGTAGAAATAGCGTTAGAGGTAGTTTATTAATGGGGCATTCTTCAAATCATCCCACTCCATATATCTATAATTCAAAAGCCTCATCTTAAAAAGGAAAAGAAAAAAATACTTTTTAGAGTGTAAGCATAACATGTTGAAGTGGTTTTCAAGAAGCAGAATTTCCAAATTTCACAATTTGTATGGAAATACAAAGACCCCGAATAGCCAAAGCAGTCTTGAGAAAGAAAAACGGAGATGGAAGAATCAGGCTCCCCAACTTCAGACTATACTACAAAGCTACAGTAATCAAGACAGTATGGTACTAGCACAAAAACAGAAATATAGATCAATGGAACAGGATAGAAAGCCCAGAGAGAAACCCACGCACACACGGTCACCTTATCTTCGATAAAGGAGGCAAAAATATACAATGGAGAAAAGACAGCCTCTTCAATAAGTAGTGCTGGGAAAACTGGACAGCTACATGTAAACGAATGAAATTAGAACACTCCCGAACACCATACACAAAAATAAACTCAAAATGGATTAAAGACCTAAATGCAAGGCCAGACACTATCAAACTTTTAGAGGAAAACATAGGTAGAACACTCTATGACATACATCACAGCAAGATCCTTTTTGACCCACCTCCTAGAGAAATGGAAATAAAAACAAAAATAAACAAATGGGACCTAATGAAAATTAAAAGCTTCTGCACAGCAAAGGAAACCATAAACAAGATGAAAAGACAACCCTCAGAATGGGAGAAAATATGTGCAAATGAAACAACTGACAAAGGATTAATCTCCAAAATTTACAAGCAGCTCATGCAGCTCAATATCCAAAACACAAACAACTCAATCCAAAAATGGGCAGAAGACCTAAATAGACATTTCTCCAAAGAAGATATACAGATTGCCAACAAACACATGAAAGAATGCTCAACATCACTAATCATTAGAGAAATGCAAATCAAAACTACATTGAGACATCATCTCACACTGGTCAGAATGGCTATCATCAAAAAATCTACAAACAATAAATGCTGGAGAGGGTGTGGAGAAAAGGGAACCCTCTTGCACTGTTGGTGGGAATGTAAATTGATACAGCCACTATGGAGAACAGTATGGAGGTTCCTTAAAAAACTAAAATTAGAACTACCATACCACCCAGCAATCCCACTACTGGGCATATACCCTGTGAAAACCATAATTCAAAAAGAGTCATGTACCAAAATGTGCATTGCAGCTCTATTTACAATAGCCAGGACATGGAAGCCACCTAAGTGTCCATCGACAGATAAATGGATAAAGAAGATGTGGCACATATATACAATGGAATATTACTCAGCCATAAAAAGGAACGAAATTGAGTTATTTGCAGTGAGGTGGATGGACCTAGCATTTGTCATACAGAGTGAAGTAAGTCATAAAGAGAAAAACAAATACCGTATGCTAACACATATATATGGAATCTAAAAAAAAAAAAAAGGTCATGCAGAACCTAGGGGTAAGACAGGAATAAAGACGCAGACCTACTAGAGAATGGACTTGAGGATACGGGGAGGGGGAAGGGTAAGCTGGGACAAAGTGAGAGAGTGGCATGGACATATATACACTACCAAATGTAAAACAGATAGCTAGTGGGAAGCAGCCGCATAGCACAGGGAGATCAGCTCGGTGCTTTGTGACCACCTAGAGGGGTGGGATAGGGAGGGTGGGAAGGAGGGAGACGCAAGAGGGAAGAGATATGGGAACATATGTATATGTATAACTGATTCACTTTGTTATAAAGCAGAAACACACCATTGTAAAGCAATTATACTCCAATAAAGACGTTTAAAAATTTTGTTTTAATAAAAATGAAATAAAGGTAATACGAACAACAAAAAAAGCAGTATTTCCAGTGTTCTTCAGCTTCCTGTTACAGCAGCATTACCCACGACGAGGACACCAGCTCACTAGACACACAGTCAGCATGAATAGATACATCACAGTGATGATCAAGTCCCTGCCATCTGCATGATCATGTGCAAATAAGATGACGAGAGCTACCTCAGCATTAACACAAGGCTTCGAGGTCTGAACACCCAAACGACTCTGCAGGATTTGACCAACGTACCTAGTGCCCTATGTACGGGACGTATCGGGTTATATTAAAGATTCATCTGTTTCCCCTTGGAATTCTAAAAAAAAAAATCTTCAAGATGGTCAAGCAAAAATATATTTTCCTCCTCATTTACTCTCCATTTTTTGTAGCTTCCAAAAGGCTCCTATATTGATCCATCAAAACCAGAAATGGCTCTGAACCAAAACCAAAAAGAAAGAAAATCCAGAGAGTGTTCTATGGCACTCTGTGAGTATTAGTGTATGGCTTCCACACGAAAGTTGTCAAACTGTGCAAATTCAAAGGAGTGAGTTCCAATCGCGGCCCAGCCATTCTTCGGGAAGTTCACAGAGACGTTTTTCCAGAGAGGCTTGCCATTCAGCGTGCCAGAAGAGAAACCACCCTGGAGTGGGGAGAAACACATCCCTTAAAGACACATGAAACTGATCCTCTGAAGTCTGTTTCTTAATGGATGGCCCACCTACTTAGTGCAACAAATATCCTTCTCACTGAAGATTTACCACAGCAAAATGATTCCACAAGTTTGAGCAAAAGTTTGAAATACAGAAAAAATTTTCTCAAAGGAAATTCTTATCTATTTATATAAACAGTTTCCAAGGTACAAGAATACCTCAATATTTCCTTGTACTCCAACAAAATGCTGTAAAACTTGCAGAAATGTAATACTTTTCATAACATTACGATAAAATTTTAGATAAAAGTTCACTAAAATAAAAAAACATTTGTCATTTACACGTACTGGCATGTACATGCATTGTACTGACAGCTTACAGCCACCAGCTCTTCAGACAGGACTGCTGGGGTCAAAATGTTTTATTTATTTATTTATTTTAAAGGCTTTTCTTATTTATTTATTTATTCATTCATTCATTCATTTGGTTGCACCAGGTGTTAGTTGTGGCTCACCTGCTCCTTAGTTGCAGCTCGCCAGCTCCTTAGTTGTGGCATGCGAACTCTTAGTTGCGGCATGCATGTGGGATCCAGTTCCCTGACCAGGGATCGAAGCCAGGCCCCCTGCGCTGGGAGCGCAAAGTCTTAAACATTGCGCCACCAGGGAAGTGCCTCAGAATGTTCATTTAAGGTCTTCATTAAGGAGCCTCAGCCCAGCTGGGAGAGGAGTAATTAACCTTCGTTTTATTGCTTTATCCTCATGTACAGAATACCACTTCAAAGTTATATCAAGAGCCTACACTTAAGTTAGAAAAACAGTAACCATCAGTTAAACTGATGACTGGGGAGAGGCAGGGGGTTGAGTGGATGGAAGAAGAGAAATATCCACAGGAACAACTTCCTAGTCACTGACAGAGAAAGATAAAAATAATATCCTCCTCAGACGGCTGCCATTCCTACTTAGCTAAGTGGTTGGCACACAGCTCTTATTATCATTATTATAGCATGCTTATGAGCATATATCCACAGCACACTCATTCCAGCTACATTTAAAAGTAGCTAATTTCAAAGAGTGAAGAGCAAAAGATCCAAAGCACTAGGCCAAGGATCAAAATAAAATCTGCTCTGAAGTCATAAACTTATACTGGAATGGGCCTTCATTTACTTATTTTATTTTATGCATGGAGACACGGTGACTTAATGAGACTAAAAATCAAAGTCACAGATTTACCAGCAACGCTAGGACTTGAATTTGAGTTGCCCAACTCCACATTCAGAGTCACATACATTTCTGCTACTACACACCTGCACAGCTACCTTCAGCTCTGCAAGTGCTTACTGAACATCTTCTGCCACATAGGGGATAGTGAATATTAACACTGAGCCAAGGAGCTTATGTACACAAATTATATTCAGCACTAAAGCTCATCCTCCCCCTGCCCCTCGCCCCCTGGGTGTCAGCCAACCTATCCTCTGGCAGCTCGTCACACAAGACCAGTCACAGCAGTGCCCTGTGCTCAGACTGCTCTTCCCACCACTCAGCTCTCAGCTCAAACATCACCCACTTCAAGAGGCCTTCCCTGACCTCTCTATCTAGAGAATCTGGCAGGGAAGCTACTTTAACTCAATATCTCATTTTTCCTTCATAATTTTATTTATTTGTTTATTTGGAGCAGGAGTGAGCCAACCGTGGCCCACAGGCCAGCCACCTATTTTTATAAATTAAATGTTATTGGCACACAGGCACCCCCATTCATCTACCTATAGTCTATGGCTCCTTTCTCACTACAAAAGCAGAGCTGAACAACTGCAATGTAGACCAAAGGGCTCACAAAGCCTAAAATATTTACTCTTTGGCTCTTTAAAGAAAAAAAAAGTTTAATAATCCCTGTCCTAGAAGAATACAGGCTCTGAGAGAGCTGGAAACTTGTCTGTCTTGTTCACTGCTGTATCCCCAGTACTTAGAACAGTGCATGTAACAGATGCTTAATAAAAATGTGTCGAGTGAAAAATAAAAAACATCTAACTCTAAAACAACCTACAGAGCCTACCTCCATTTTACAGATAAGGAAACAGAGGCTCAAAAACGTGAAATAACTTCCTGGAAGTCTCAGCATATATCAGTAAGGAAATATGAATGCTGACCTGTCTGGTTCCTAACACACCTACTCCTAAGAATATTAACTTGACTCATTAAAGTGCTCACCATATATTGGGTACTGTAACAAACTTTCATATATATATATATATATATATTTATATATGATACCATTCAATCTGCATAAGGGTGTGTCTTCATGAGATTATGATGGTAAAACAGAAGCGGAGCAACATAAAATATCTGCAAGTGACTATTAATAGACTTCAAAGTTTATCGTTCTAACCCCCATGCAACAGCGCTAAGATAAAGCATCTGATGTGTGCTGAGAAGAATTCAAAAATGGCCAATTTCAAAATCATAAAATCCTCATATTAGCAGTAATTTGGAAAATGAACATCATAAAAGATGTTGTTTTGTTTTGTTTTTCATGTATGCGACAAATATTTATATGTCAAATGTTGCTTAAGTCACTGGGAGTTTAGGACGAACAAGAAAAACAAGGTCCCTGCTCTTATACAGCTTACATTCTAGTAGAAGGAGACACACAAACACACATGATACCTAAGAGATAAGTGGCCTGTGAAGAATTAAAACAGGTTGATGTGATGATGGGCGCCTCAGAGACCGCTCTGGATTATGTGCCCAGAGTTGGTGGAACAAGAAATAATGGGGTAGGGGGTGGAGCAGGTGTAAGTCAGCAATATCCCCGCCCATCCCAGTAGCAAGACTGGAGCTAACTCCTAAAAGTAGTAAATCACATTATATAAAAGACATACCAGAAGAAAACAGCTGAAATAGTTCAAAGTGGCTGTGTCAGAGGAGCAGAACACAGAATGGGGTGAGGCGGCAGGAACAGCAGTGAGGAAGGAGGCAGGTGTTTTTGATAAGCCCTTTTTTTTTAAACATGTATGCAAAATATCTAATAAAATTCAGGAAATTTACCTTTTTAAATCCTATTCAAAATTTCAAAAAATTCATAAAATTACTAAAAATAAGCCTAACAAGTAATGTGGAAGAACTATAAAAATAAAACTGAAGGACACAGCGGGAGATCTTAATAAATGGTGAGATGCAGCATGTTCTTGTTACCATGTTCTTGAATGGGGAAACACACTATTCTTTTTTTTTTAGAAAAAAAGTCTTTACTGAATTTGTTACAATGTTGCTTCTATCATGTTTTTTGGCCTTTTGGCCACAAGGCATATGGAATCCCAGCTTTCCAAACAGGGATCGAACCCATACCCCCAACATTGGAAGGTAAAGTCTTAACCACTGGACTGCCAGGGAAGTCCCTGGAAACACATTATTCTAAAAGAATATATTACTTTTGCCCAAATTGATGTATAAATTCAGAGTAATACTAGTAGCATTTTTCATGGAATTGAAAAGATGTTTTAAAAATTCAAATAGAAGAGTAAATATACTATTGAAATAGCAAAGGTAATTTTTAAAAAGAAATAATGAGGAACTTGCCTCACCAGATATCCACTCATTCATTCTACAAGGGTTCTTGCTCTGACTGTGTGTGCACCAGGCACTTTTCTAGGTGCCAGAGAGCCAGCAATGAATAAAACAGACGCCTGTCATTAAAGGAGCTTGGTTTTAGTGAATGGAGCAGGACAAACACACAGCGATCAACAGAACATGTAAGATGTCAGGAGGTTAACAAGAGCTTCAGTGAAAAATTAAGGAAGAGAAGAGGGGCAGAGAGTGAGATGGGGTGCTATCTTATAGAAGGTGGTCAGGAAGGAACTCTGAAGGAAGTAAACCATGTAACCAAAGATTTTAGAAAGTAAACACAATTTAAGGTGGGATGTTGGATAATAACAAACAAAGCAATTAAACAGAAAAAAAGCTCAGAAATAAGCCTATGTACACATGATGATTTGTTATGTCGAAAACATGGCTTTTAAATCATGGGCAAAAGGACAGTCTATGTACTAAATATGACGGCTATCCACTTGTTTTTAAAAAATTAAGTTGGGCTCTTCTCCTTATGAACCACAAATACATTCCAGATGGATTAAAGACTTAAACATTTTAAAAAATCCTAAACTTTATTTGGTTTTGGGGAAAAAATGTTCCTGACCTTGAGAAAGGGGAAGCCCTTCTTAAATAAAACATAAAAGCAATGAAAAAAAGTGAAATATATGACAGTAGCAAAGTTTAAAACTTCTATTCACGAAATATACCATAAGCAAATTGAAATACATGTGACAGAATAGAAGCAAATATTTGTGACACATATAACAGACGAGTTACTACCCAGAATATATAATAAATTCATACAAATCCATCAGAAAAAGACAACACAATAGGAAAATGAGGAAAGAGTGTGAATGGGTAACTTCAGAGAAGAAAAAACACAAACAGCCAATAAACATAGTAAGATGTGCAACCTCCCTAATTATCAAGGAAATAAAAATCATGTCTATTAATTTGAAAAAAATCTTTAAAATCAGTAATATCAAATATTATTATAACTGCTATAAAAATTGATATAGTTTGGCTAGCAATAGGGGCAGGATCTGTTAAAATTTAAAATCCAATTCTAAGACCTAGTATCTGCCTAAACAAATAACAGCACATGTGTACTGTTATTTGTTCCAGCAGGAACCACCTCACACCAAAGGCACATAAAAGATGCCTCCCCTCTATCTGCAGGTAAGCCAGCCCTTACTGCCTCAGTTCACTGCAATAGGGAAGAACTAGGAACGAGGTTACGCCCATCAAGTGTGGTTTTAGTTATATAAACTGTATCACACCCAAACTGGATTTTCAGTAACTATTGTTACTGCCAGAAAAATTAGTACTGTCAATTTTGGTGGTTGAGTAAGAGAAGAGAACGAGTTCAAAAAGTTATTTGAATTCCATGTTTTATCTCTATTGTAACCTAAAGAAAATTATGACAGGACTGTTGGCAGAGAGCAGTATATTATACAGAAGAATTTCTCTACACAGTATCCCGTGGAAGCATGTCAATCAATAGCTCATGATCAACCAATAATTCTGACAAATATTTTTAGATTTCCATGATACTACCATCAATCTGGTATCATCTCTGACAAAGAGTCATGGAAACTAACTTCTAAAAAAGTGTGCTTATAGCTGAAAACCAAATCATTCTTAACCATCAAAAAATAAATTTATGTGACTTTGCTTATACCTATTAGCTCCAATAAGAATCTTGGTTTAAGAAAACTTGAAAAAAAAATTGTTCAATTATTGATTCTGCCAATTACTCCTGCGTTTAAAAAACAAAACAAAACAAAACAAAATACTGGGGGTGATAAAGTCAGCTGCTGATGGTTCTCGGGTGGGTTTACCCAGACACACACTATCATCCCAGGGACTGGTGGTTTGCTGGTATCACGGCAGACTCTCTGCCTATTTTCCACTATTTATCATACTTTCCCCCTTTGATAACAGAAAACGTTAGAAAAGCACAAGAAAAGAATATTTTTACCTCAGGCATTCTGATCAGCAATACTTACATTAATAGTTAAAGTGAGTGTATACCATTTTTTTGCTGTAACGTCAGCATGTCCTGAAGTATATATGATCCATCCAGCTGTAACACAAAGAGATTATCCCAGTTGATGTATTTTTAGAATCTAAATCACAGAATCCCATAACTCAGTGGGGGTTCTTAGGCGCATTTGTATGTAGTAAAGTCAGCCTTAATAAAGATCGACATTTCCATACCTACAATTGATTTAAAACAAAACATCCTTCATTCAGGCATCCATCCAGCATGCAGAGAGATCCTACTCTGAGCCATATGTGAGCTCACAAGAGAAGGAGCAAAATAAACTTATAAACCAAGCATGGTACAATGACGCACTAGCGTGTATAGTTCAGGTCTGCATGTACACCTGATTGGACTGAATATGAAGGATAAGGAGGAAGAGTCAAAACCTACCATAAGATTTCCAGCTAGTGTACCTGGCTACATGGTAATAGCACTCGCTGAGAATGAGAGAGAAAATAATAAGCTAATTTTTGAATGTATTATATTTGAATGCCTGAGAGAAAGCCAGGATGAGATGTCCAGTGTGCAGTTTAAGACACAGAGCAGTGGGGACTGAAGTCAGAGATTTAAATCCCTAGTTCCAATTCTGCCACTACCTCATTTTGAGACCTTGGATAAAGCAATTAACTTCTCTGGCACTCTCTTTTGGATTGGAAAATGCAAGGTACCTTCCAGATCAGTCATGCTATGATTATGCAATTCCTATTCTAATGTCCTCATTACCCACTCCCTCTTTAATTTTTATTTTATTATTGGAGCCCTTTTCACCTTAGGAAGAGGCATAGGGGAACAAACTGTAGGAGAAAAGATTTTTTATTAATGCAGGATGAAAGTCAAGAGACTATGAATCAAGAAGAGTCACCACCAATAAGGTGTAGTTTCAACAGAGCGGTGTTGGACCCAAACCACTTGGAGGACCCAAACCAAGGTGAAGAGGATGGGATTCAACTTGAACGGATTCTAAGCACCTATTCTGGATAAAATACTATTCTACATAAGACAAGGACTGTTAAGATGAATGAGAAAAGTCCAGCTGTTTTCAAATTATTGACTAAATTAAGAAATAGGAATTCTCCATCTTAAACAAATCAATCCTTCCTTTTGTATTTCCATAAGCACACCAGCAACATTCTTATAGTCTTGCTTTTAGTTATAGTGTTTCCTGAGTATTCTCTCCCTACTACTACCACCACACCCCAATCTCTGGTAATCCTACTCTGACAGCCTAGCTCAACTCTACAATAGCCGATAAGCTTTGAACAATTTTCTCTTTCACTGAGCTGCCTCTGTCTGTACTAATTAACACTATAATTCTGAATCGTTTGGCGTTTGCTTACACGTGTTGAATCTCTTCTCAATTAGATGTTCGAACACGATGAGGTATAAAGCTCCTTCATTACTACCATAAGTAACAGACAGATACAGCAACATATCATATAGTAACCATGTGCTATAGAAGAAGCCACTTACCTAGATCACCTGTAACTCTGTAGGTTCCATTTGCAAAAATCCAGAAGAAAACTCCCCTGGCACTTCTAATCAAAATGCCACCTTTATTCACTCTTCCAGCAATGAACACACCTCCCTTCTCAGGGGTCTCTAGGTACACATCACACTTTATAGTCAAATTGGACCTGCAAAATCAAAGTGTTAGTGCTTTTAATTATGTCATTTCAAATGTAGCACAAATGGCTCTTTTCACAGTCACATGCTTCCAAACTTCTAATCAAGGTATGTGATTTGCTAAGTCCACACTTATACCAGGGATGGGCTTCATTGATGATGGTTTCAAGTTTTACATGATGGAAGTCAAGTCATTTCATTGCCTCTTTTAATGACTTACTGTTGGAAAATAATATTTACTGTTTTCAAGCTTCTTAAGAATATATTTCCTGTCTTTCTATAATAAAATAACTTCTCATTCTAAGAATATAAGGAGAAGCCATTTTTTCTAGGAATACGTAAAAGATAAGTTTCCACATCATTCTGAACAAAAAGGTTTATTACATTTCCATCAGCAAAGAGAAGCAGTGGAGACTGCTAGGAACCTCTGGGAGAACAAAAGCTGCTTTTGAGGCTAATTTTTACATTTAACCCTAACAAGACACAGTCAACTCTATGTTGATTCTACAGTAGGGCTTTTCACACTTGAGCAGTATTGAAATCACCCTGGAGGGCTTATTCAGTTCAGTCTGCAGGCCCCACCCCTCCGATTCAGTAGGTCTAGGGTGGGCCCCTTGAGTGTGCATGTCTAACAAATTGCCAGGTGATGCTGATGCTTCTGGTCCAGGAATCTCACTTGGAGGACCGTTTTCCCCTACAGAGTACCTAAGTCTGTGCAGAGGCAGTAAAACCCTGGTTTTGGTATCACTGACAGGAGATCAAAGGACAAGAAAGGTTCGGCCAACCAGGAACTACCAGAGCTTTAACAATGACATCTCCTCCAGGCTTCCTTTTACAAATGCTACCGGATTCCTTCTGCAATGAAATAACCACCCCAATCCAATACGACCTCTGAAAATAATTCCCCTCCCACTCAAATTCTAAGTGCAAATGGAAAAGAATTAGAAAGCTTGCACACAGTCATGTAATAAAGCAAGCAATTTATCTAAAATAAAACTAAGAATGCCAAGAAATATATTTTGGAAATGGGGAGAAATTATGTGACTTTTACATTTCTCAGAGTTTCCTGTCAGTGAATTTTGCACAGTGAAATTTTACTTTGTAAAAGAAAACATAAAAAAGAAGCACCTACAGCAGGTACACAACCATCAGGAAAATCTACATTTAATCATTTAATTAAAGCTCGGCTACTTTACGGGAAAATCAAATGCCAAGTAACTAAAGCCCAGTCTCTCTTGTATGTCCTCCCACAGCAGAGGGAGTTTTTCTCTCTGTAGATTATCACCAGCATGAACCCACCAAGGATCAGCCTTGTTCCTTACATCCCCTACCTCCCTGCTGGCTCATCAGAAGTTTGAAAGTGCTACAGATCCTGTCAGCACCAAAAACTTATTCTATTTAGAGGTAGAGTGAGAGAAGATCAAACGTTTTCCTTTTATACATTACAGTCCAGAATAAGTGATTCTTGCATCACAGCTTACAGGCAATTTTACAGATAATGAATAAAATAGAATAAAAGTTTGGTTTAGTCTTCCACAGCCATAATCTCTTGGAAGTGCTGAGAGAACAAAAACCAGCCAACATAATTAAGCAAATTTGATCAAAAGGATGCAGAATTCAGGTCTGTGCAGCGAAAGGTAATTTTGTGATTGTCCTCAGATCCCAACCAAAGCTTACTAACAAGATGGAAGTCTTTAACAGCTTTGGTAAAGCCTACCATTTATAGTCAAATTACTGTGCTGATACTTAACTAAATCTAAATATGAAAGAAGGTCTGTCCTAAACACAGTTCTAAGAACTGATGGCACTGTGCGCACATAGAGCCGATTTACTAGAACAGCACTATGGATAAACTCCACTAACTTACTAACTTTCCCTTTCCTCCTCTCAGAAAGAAGACAATGATTAAAACAAGGCTGTGAGGTATAGTCCAAGAGCATGGGCTACAGCACCAAACAGACCTGGCCTCTTGCCCTGGTTCTGGAATTTAAAAGTATGGGATCTTGAACAAATCTCACCCCAAAGCCTCAGTTTCCCAGTCTATAAGGTTAAGAGGATGCTACCTTTGCCAAAACGTAGCTATGGGAAGCTCATATCAGTGTTTAGTGTTACCCAGTTTTCATTCTCTCCTTTCCCTGCAATAAATGGGCATCACAGACAGAGAACAGAAATGAACATGGGATGTGTGTACATCTCTAAACAGATCTGGCTCCCTTGAATCCAGGATAGGATAATGGGAAATAACACAAAATAAATAGGATGAGACCAAATTTTAAAAGATCTTGGAAGTCAGGCATAGAAGTGCAGATCTGGTTCAGTAGCAGGAAAGAGTCACTGCATATTCTTTTTTTTTTTTTTTTTGCGGTACGCGGGCCTCTCACTGCTGTGGCCTCTCCCGTTGCGGAGCACAGGCTCTGGACGCGCAGGCTCAGCGGCCATGGCTCACGGGCCTAGCCGCTCCGCCACATGTGGGATCTTCCCAGACCGGGGTACGAACCCGCGTCCCCTGCATCGGTAGGCGGACTCTCAACCACTGCGCCACCAGGGAAGCCCCACTGCATATTCTTGAGCAGTGAAAGAACATGATGAAAGCAGGGCTTAAGAAAGACAAAAATAGTCCTTTCTTGACATGCATAATTGCCATTTCCTGGTTCTTTTTCTTTCAGAATATGTCACTCCTTCCTTCTCTCCCCACTTTCCCCCATCCTCCTCTTCACCTCCTTACACACTGCAATAGTAAAGACTGAGTATTGCTATTTAAATACTGCAAAACCTTCAAAGGTATGAAGAGCTTTGTTTAATCTGTAGGCGGTGCTCTACGTCATTTCTCTACTACAATGAAAGAGTCTCCCAGTTTTTCTGGAGTCCCAGCCAGAAACAATAGATTTGGGGTTCAGAGAGAGCCCTATGTAGTGTTCATGAGCGTGGGGGATATGGGTTGTCACAGAAACTTAAAGGTTTTCTATGGTGGCTGGCTTCCAGACCAGTGATCAAAATAACAGGGACCATCCCTTAGACAATTAAACACAGCCACCTGTCTTACTGTAAGACCATTAGTAACAAATGACGAAATCACAAACCCCGCTGACATGACCAGAATGTCCAGATAAAGTGTCTGGTACAGAGATGTTGGGATAAACAGTATTTCTGTTGTATAAGAAGATAAGCCATTGAAGTTATTCTAAATTAGGCAAGAATTCTTTACTCTACCCCCAGTAACTCTCCAAGGAGCTGTAAGGGTTCTAGAAGCTCTGGATAGGAGTTTCTTAAGACTTACTATCTGAGCTTGGGACTAGAACTGGGATTTATAACAGGGAGTAAGGCAATACAGAAAGGATAGAGACTTTCTGCAGCATTCTACAGATAAACAATTCAAAGTTCTTTTCCAAATTATCTTCCCTTCCCTGCCCAATTTCCAAGCTACAGATATGGCTATTTGGTGACTTGACATTAATAGTTACTATCACTAAGCCTGAAATGCTTGTGTTTTATGTTTCACAGTAGCATTATACTAGTTAAAAGAAAAAATAGAAAAGAAACACCTAAAACAGTTATAATTAGTCAGTACACTGGAATTCCATAACTGACTTCTCAGTTTTGCTTTGGCCATTATATTTTAAGTGAAGAATAAATACATCTTCTCTCTTTATCAAATGCCTAAATAAAAGAGTGGAATTCTCTAGCCAACTAAAAGCTGATTTGCTTTTTACTGTTGCCATCTACTGTCACCTGGTAAATAGATTTTCCACAAAAGCTAAAACAATGTAATTCAAGTATGAATCCAGCAGGTGGCAACACCATTTCAACAAATCAACTCTCCAGCAAAAACAAAAACTTAAAAAACAACACGCAAATCACAAAGTCTGCTTATAAATAAATCTTAAATTATCACTGGGTCCAAAAGTCCTCAATTTTTATATTAAAATCAATCTGATCCTGCAACAATTACTATTAAATTGGGCAAATCTGAGGGAAGGACACTTAGGCAATAAAACAATTGGCTGGTTTATGGCCACCACGATATTCAACAATTATAACACACCTATTAGGTTCTTGGACAGAAGAACTGTTGAAAAGTCCTGGCTTCAGAATGTACCTGACAACA
Organism: Grampus griseus; assembly: GCF_964374135.1. Classification (NCBI taxonomy): domain Eukaryota; kingdom Metazoa; phylum Chordata; class Mammalia; order Artiodactyla; family Delphinidae; genus Grampus; species Grampus griseus. The sequence goes on along the minus strand of NC_139018.1, from coordinate 15,791,125 downwards.
TCACAAGGTTATTGCAGCCAGATCTACATAAGGATGTCAATTTTACATACCATTTGTAATCTCCTATAATACTGATGGTGTTGAATGCATCAGCAGCCCAAGTGATGGGCCTTTGATTGAGAACCTGGCGCAGCGTGAAGCGATGCTCTCCAGGGTCTTCAATATTCATAAAGTATTCAAATACACCAGTCTGATCAGCAAAATTCGGAGCTTCACTAAAAAATGGGTAATCTGTTCAGAACACAATAAATTCTTTGTTTAGTATCAAATCTTACAGAATCTCTCCTCTCTGATATTTTCTGGTCCATTTTGATATACTTTTGAAAAGTTTTAAATAAGTAAATGATACTTATAAACAGTCAAAGTTTAGGGTTTAGGTTACTAAAGAGCTATTGACTTTTACATCATCTTTATTAAGTATCAATGTGATCAGTTTGACCTACAGACTTTACATACTTAATCCATGCAACTGCTTAAGAGGAAAGATCATGAGTTGTGGAATAAGCAGACCTGGGTTCGGATTCTAGCTCAGTCGGTTCCCCAGGCAAGTTGCTTAACGGCCCTGACTTACCAAGTTTTCAGCTTCTCAGAGGTACGAAAGCAGTATGCATTCAGCAGAAACTGTACCTCAACTTCTGAATTTTGATCAGGATGCCCTCCTGTGATGCCGGGTAGTGGCAGCAGGCTGCAGTGAGCCACACTTCCATCAGCCACGCAATCACGAGGGTGAACAACAGATACACTCAGAGCCATTCTGTACCCAGACAACCACTTTGCTTTTCACTTTCAGTACAGTCATCAATAAACAACACGACATATGCCACACCTCATTAGGCTTCGTGTTAGATGATTTTGCCCAACTGCAGGCTCACGTAAGTTTTCTGAGCACATGTAAGGTAGGCTAGACTGAGTTATGAGGTTTGGTATTTTTGACTTATGATATTTTCAACTTACGATGGGTTTATCAGGACCTAACCCCACCGAAAGTTGAGTAAGATCTGTATAACTTTCATTCCAACAATAACCTCTACATTTTTTCTGGCACTGAAACTTACAGGACCCTCAAGTTGCGATTTATCTTGAAGTAACACAAAAATTAGTTCCCGTTTACCACGTAGAGATTTAGAGCTAAATTAATGTAGTTCTCACAACCACTCCATCAGGCACCGGTTTGACAGGTAGGAATCTATCCACTACTGCTGAAATTGGAAACCAAGTTAAGCTTTAGTACAAAAACTTACCGACATTGAAGTCATCCTTATAGACACAGGGAAAGGGCTGGGACTTCGGAGGCAGCAGATAACTGCCTTTGCTGCCGGTGGTGAGCGTGGTGAGTGTGAACAGCTCGTCCTCTTGCAGTTCCAGCGTGAAGCTGCCACCGCTGTCTAGGAGCTGAGAAAGAAACGATGCTGTGTTCAGGCCAAGTGCTTTGGCTCATCTCATTTGGGTCAAATAGCTTTTTAAAAAATAAGCTTAAGATAAGCCAAACTCATTTCTTTTAGAATTTCCTAACTACTTGTGAAGGACACACTCAATATCAAGGCCCTTGGAATCATTTTTCTTAAGTTATTTATAAGATTTTATACAATTAAACATTCTAGAAAGGATATTAAAAGAATTTCTTTTCACAGAAGGAAGAAGGACTAGATGATCCCCAAATCTATTTCCATTACTCTGTCTTTTCCATTAGACTGTACTATCCTTAACACCTGTGTATAATTCAATACACGCAACTAAGAGATCTGCTTATTTATTTTTTAGGACTTTGCTAAGGTAGAAAAATCCATAAAATCTTATTGTTGACTCAGCTGTTAAACACAGAAAACGTTTACTATATAAAAAAAGTCCTACTCATTACATGTTCAATACGTATTTCAATTAACAAATTACATTTAGGTCACATTTATGACCTTGGCATATAAAGCCATAATCTCTTCATCTATAGAATGAGGGGAAGAAAACATACTTCATAGGGCTATTGTGAGGATTAAATGAGAAAATGTTTATAAAGTTCTAAGCTCAGTGAGTGACCTACGAGAAACCTTCCCTACATCATAGGTGTCCTATGGTAAAAGCAGGCCTCTGAAGACACTGAAGTCCTTTGCATAATTGTCACAGGCGCTAAACATTACGTCCACTTTATGAAACCTGAGTAGCTCTTTTTTTCTACTTTATATTAGAGGTTTATATCATACCTTTGCTTTAATAAATTGTTGGTCAGATCTATGAAATATCTAATACCATATTCTGGCTTAGGAAGAACTCCAAATGATATTATTTTTCCTATGGGGAAAATCAGTTTTATTATGCTATTTCTAGCAATGTGTTGTGCAAAAATTAGAGACTATTCCTTTTTTCAAATTTAATATACAGTGGGCGTTCAGTTATTGATACTGACTAGTTGAGTCACAGAACTTTAATAATTACCATAAAAAGTAGCAGATTTGTGTCAGTTAGGTGAAGCGATGTGCTTGCATGGGCCAATTCATTCTTTGAAACATTTACTCATGAGAAACCACCATTTGCTAAGCTCTACACTAGGCACCTGGGACAAAAAAGGTATAAAAGGCTGGGACCCAATCCTCGAGGCATCCAATGTAGTTGGGAAAGTGTTTACTAGGTAAGTACATATCCCTAGGTGGCTATGACCTAAGACTGGTGGGGAAGGCTTCAGAGGAAGCAACACTTGGGCTGAGTCTTGAAGGATGACAATGATATGAACAGAAGGCATTCTAGGACAAAGAAAAGGCATGTGCAAAGTCACAGAAGTAATTAACTTGGCATGCCATGCTCTGAAAAATGCAAGATGTTTAGACTGTGAGGAAAGGTCAGTTTAGTAGGACATGCATCTAGAAAGGAAAGCAGTCTTTTACCTCATGAGGTGATAACGTGGGTCACACGCCACACTAAGGAACGTGAACTTATAGGAAAAATCACTAAGGCATTTGAGCAGGGACTGACAAAAATCAGATCTGCATTTAGATGCATCATTCTGGTAGTAGTGTGATGGGTGGCGGGGAGTCTGAGAAAACAAGAGATAGTTCCCGAAATCTGAGAGAGACATAATGAGGAACTGAAACAAGCAGTAGCCGTGGGAATGGAAAATAAGGAGTGGGTAGGAGAGATATGTGGGTGATATTGTCTATACTTGGTCACTGATGGTACGCAAAGGGTGAGTGGGAATGACAGTCTCAAATGAGACTCAAATTTCTGACGAGCAACCAAGTGATGGTTGCTACCATTCACCAAGACAAACTAAATACCAAGAACAAACACATCTACCGAACCATACTGCCTTGAAGAGGACTTCTATTTAAAAGAATGGGGGCAAACTTTACCTCTATTATGCTTCAGCCATAAAATCAGTTATGAAATTAAAAATTAATTCATTAATCAAATTTCTGTTCCCTTTACTGTTGCAATGCTCACACTATAGGAATTGATTTAAAACTACCCATAGAGAATCCAGTTGTTTGAAAAGAAATCTCTCCGATGGTTTTCCAAGTTTGGTATACCACACCTGCAGCTCCGGTATTTCACTCTAAGGAGGAAACACAAAGAAAGCATAGTTGAGTGATTCATAATCTCCTCTTTGAGGATTTCTAAAATCTGTACCAGCAAGAATGAATCAATGACAAGGTGCATTCTATTTCTATTTACCAAAGATCCACCTCAAATCTTAAATAGTAAACATTTTGAAAGTAGGAAGACATTATTCAAGCAAATACTTTATTTCTTAAAAATACTGCAGATTTTGGGCAAATGTTCAAAAAGATTTTAGTGTCTTTGCTTCAAAAATACTCATTATTATACCTACGTAAAAAGTTCTTTAAGAATTTTCTGGCATTAAAAAACAATTCTTACACGATTAGTAGAAAGAGCACTGTATTTCTGTATTCAAATCTAACAATAGGTAGAAATAACAAGAATCTTGTCTCTTTTTTTTGTACAGAGTACTGTAAAGATCAATGTTTGAAAGTTCCCTCAACTGCACAAATGATGCTCTACCAAAAAGAACAACTTTCTTGCAAGTGACCTTTGTTAGGATTCTTCAGAACCACAAAGAGCATTACCTCCTAGTGGCTTCTGTATGTTTGACCAAAACTAGTCAGCAGACATAAGACACCAAGGCATTTACCCATTCATATGCAAACTCTTAATCACTTGTAAGACTTCACTTAAGAACTGCTAGCCCGTGATAAAATATATAAATTCTCAAATCAAAATCAAAATAAAAGTTCCACTTATTTACTCACAAAAGAACCCTTAAGGCTGAAGGTAGCAAATTGTCGTGAAACATTGAAATAGGGAAGAAGTGGCCGTATACACATGGAATGTTTATGACTCTGAGTAGGAAAAAAAAAAAAAAAAAGAATCATGTAAGTTATCCGAATGATATACAAGCCATTTGGGGGGGAAAAAACAAACAGACATTTAATGCCTATAGATTAACAGAAATGACACATAATAGGTGACAAATAACAGTTTATTTCAAACTTTTAAAGACATTTTTCTTAAAAACCTTTATTGAATGTCTATTGTGTGTATGCCTAGTCAAAGTAAAACTCAATGGCATTTTGACTGAATCAAACTTTGAATTCCAGTCATTCGATGGCACACAGATTAACTTTTATGTTCTGTTTTCCAAGTAATATACATCAAAACAAAAGTAAATCTTGGGACATTTTCACTGAAAAGGCATCTCACCTATATACAACCTTCAAATACACAACTGAGGTCAGCTAAATACATATAACAAATCTCACTGCCAGCAACATTTTTTTCAAAATAATCAGTACAATGGGCTGGGATCAAAAGAAGTCTGAGACATCATCCCGACTTTAGGGGATTCAACAATCACAGAGGACTTACAATATAAGGTTCTGGGACAGGCTTTGTGGGAAAATTTTAAATTACAATTACAGTTAGAGATTTCAATACCTTTCCTCAATAACTGATATACCACTAGACAGAAGATCAACAAAGACACAGGTGATTTGAACAACACTACCAAGTAACTTGCCTGGACTGACATCTATAGATCACTTCATCCAGCAATTGCAGAATGCATATTCCTGTCAAGTGCACAGGGAACATTTACTGAAGTACACCATATTCTTAGCCATAAAAGAAGTCTCCATAAATTCAAAAAGATTCAAGTCACAGAAAGTCTGTTCTCTGACCACAATAAAACTAAATCAGAAATGAATAACAAAAATCTCTGGAAAAATTCCAAAATATTTAGAAACTAAATAACAAATTTCTAAATAATTCATGCCTCAAAGAAAAAAAGTAAAATAAAAGGTGAAATTAGAAAGAATTTTGAGCTGTATGAAAAGCAAAACACAACACATCAGGATTTGTGGGATGCCAATAAAAGAGTAGTTAGAAAAAAATGTATAGCACTGAACACCTAGATTAGAAATGAAGAAAGGGTTTGAGACTTTAGCTTAAGATACTAGGAAAAGAAGAGCAAATTAAAACCAAAGTAAGCATAGGGTATGTATGGGATTAAGAGACACGAACTACTATGTATAAAATAGATAAGCAGCAAGGATATACTGTACAACACAGGAAAATATAGACATTATTTTTTAATAATTTTAAAGGGAGCATAATTATAAAAATACTGAATCACTATGCTGTGCATCTGAAGCTAATATAATATTGTAAATTGACTACATTTCAATAAAAAAATTTAATTAAATTTAAAAAAAGTAAGCAGAGGAAAGAAAATAATAGAGATGAAAGGATAAATCAAACAAAAACCAGAAAAACAAGAGAGAATAATTGAGAAACCAAAAGTTGACTCTTTGAGAAGATTAACAGAATTGAATAAACTTCTAGCCAGACTAATCAAGAAATCAGGATAAAAAGAAAACACAAATTGCAATTATGAACATTAAGAAAGGTGACATCAATACAGAGTATATAGATACTAAAAGAATAGTGGGGAATAATATCAATAACTGTGCCCAGAAATTTAACAACTTAAAAAGACAAATTTCTTTGAAGACACAAAAACCCAGTGCTCAATGAAAAAGACATGGACAAACTGAATAGCCCGATATCTGTAAAGGAAGTTGAAACTGTAGTTAAAAAGTGTCCCACAGAGAAAATTGTGGTCCCAGATAGATGGCTTTACTGGGAAATTCAAGTCAACCTGGGAGCTTTGCTCAAACAGGAAGTAAGAGCTAAGGCAGAGTTGTAAACTGCCTGCCTGAGTATTGAGGCATGCCCCAACTGTACACACAGAGCCCATCAGCAAAGGCTGGGACACTTGCTAGTTCCAAACATAAGGAAATCTGTACAGTCATGATCTGACCACTAAGATAATTGAGCAGAGGCTTCAGTGGCCACAAACGATAAAGCTAACAAACTACAGAATTTGTTCAGGAAAGTCACAAAGCAAATAAACAGCAACAACCACAACAAAGAGCAACAACCACAAATACCAGATAGGAGGAAGAATCTGATCTCCAGAGTCTCCATGCTATTTTATGTAATGTGTCTAGTTTTCAACAAATCATTATGAGATTTGCAGAGAACCAGGAAAGAAAGGCCCATACACAGGCATAAGAGCAGTTGACAGAAACTATGTCTGAGAAACCCTAGTCGTTGCTTATTAGATATTAGACTTCCTAGACAAAGACATTAAATCAGGTATTTAAATATGTTCAAAACACTGAATGAATAATGAATAAAGGAGAGATCTGCTTCCAGAATGGCAACGGGAGGAGCTCCATGAACCTGCTCCGAGTGAACCTGATGAAAACTATTTAAATAATAATTACAATAAAGTCTCTGGAAATGGTCCTAAGGCCATGCAACAAATATAGAAACATTTATTCAATAAAATCTACTAAAACTCATGGCATTTAAACCATGATCGACTCCCTCCCTGTCCCTCTCAGCCTAGAGTGACAGAAACTCCATGCCAAGTAGGTACAGCCAAGAACACAGGGTTCCCTCCCTCCCAGCTCCCAGATGAAGACAACAATATCTTCGTGAGAGAAACAGAATATCAGCATTTCTCACCCCCCTTCCCCTCAGCTACTTGATGCTGAGGACAAGTAGCCATGAGTGTGGCCAAGAGGCTGAGGGTTCCCTTCCTCTGTCCAGGTTCCATTCACAGACTCACCTTAAACAAGGCACACTGAGAATATGGGGGTTCCAAACCCCCACCCAGCACCATACTCCTAAATCAGAGGTGTCACTAAGAGAGAAACACACCCTTGTCCCCATCCCCAACTCCAAGCTTCAGCTCAGGGATTTTGTCCAGGGAGAGAGACAGGTTATAAAACAAAGAGTTCAGAAAGTCTCCCCAAAGAAATTGATTGTACTTAATGCAGAGCATGGGGAAGTTCAAGAGTAAGGGTGCTCTTAAAAATAATGGAAGTTTTGGTGGCAAGCAAATAAAAAGAGACTGTCAGCTTCATTAGATGCATAAGCTAAACCACTGCCCAGCTATTTTGACAGGGAGAACCACAAAAAAAGAAAGCTAAGAAGAACCCTCCTGATGTCAGAATAAACCTAAAACACTAACCTCAAAATCCACCTCTGCAAATAAGCTGGAATTTAATTGGATCAGCTTATGGAGCAATTTAAGCCCCTGAGCATTGCTGAAAACAATAGAGCAATCCACCAGTAATCAGTGAGGCAATAACAGAGAGGTGCACCTGCCCAAAGCTGCACTGTCTAAGAAGCAACATTTGAGGCCTCTCAGTGTGGGGGAGGGGGTGGGTGGAGGGAATAAACTTCACTAAATTTCTCCAGCCAATCACTAAGCAAACAAGCAAGCAAACAACAAACCCCAGGAAAGGAGGGAATCAGTACCCAGCATTACCACAATATATTATATAAAAGGTCTGGCTTTCAACATAAAATTAGGAGACATTCAAAGAAACAGAAAAGTGTGGCCCATACACAAAAACTAGGCAACAGAAACCACCTGTGAGAGCAACCAGATGCTGGATTTAACAGTTGAAGACTTCAAAGTAACCAATATAAATACATTTAAAGAACTAAAGGAAACAAGGCTTAGAGAAGTAAAGGAAGATATAATCACAATGTCTCATCAAGCAGACAATATCAATTAAGTGACAAAAAAATTTTAAAAGAACCAAATGGAAATTCTGAAATTGAAAAATATAATAACTGAAATGAAAAATTCACTAGAGGGGTCAACAGTAGATTTGAAATAGCAGATGAATTAGAGGATTTGAAAACAATCGATAGAAATTGTGCAACCTGAGGAACTGAGGGGAAAAAAAAAACAAAGGATAAAGAATAATGAACAGAACCTCAGAGAAATGTGGGATACCATTAAGTACACCAACATATATACAATGGGACAGTAGAAAACAGTGGAGAGAGAAAGGAGCAGAAAATATATTCAAAGAAAAGTATCTGAAAACTTTACAAATTTGATGAAAAACATTAATCTACAGATCCAAGAGGCTCAACAAACTCCAGGAGGAATAAATACAAAGAGATGCACATACAGACACCCAGTAAAAATGCTGAAAGTCAAAGAAAAGAAGAAAATCTTGAAAGGAACAAGATCATTTACAAGGGAACCTCAATAAGATTAATAGTTGGTTTATCACCAGAAACAATGGAAGACAGCACATTCAAGGAAAAACTGTCAGCCTAGAATTTTATATTAAGCAAAACTACCTTTTGAAAAATGAATATCTCACTGGAATGCAGTTAATAGAAATCTGAAGTAGACTCGAATAAGTCAAGATTTCTACACTAAATCCTGGAACAACCACTTAAGAAAATAACTCACTAAAATATAGTAAAAAAAAAATTAAAAGAATTTAAATATTACATCACAAAATATTGACTTACTGCAAAAGAAAACAGTAACAGAAGAATAGATAAACCAAAATAATGAGATGTATAGAAACTAAAAAGTAAGCTGAAAGATGTAAATCCAACTATATCAATATTAACATTAAATGTAAATAGATTAAGCAATTGAATCAAAAGGTCAGACTAAATATTTCAAAAAGCAAGATCCAACTATATGCTGTCAAAAAGAAAGACAACTTAGATTCAAAGAAACAAACAGAGGAGGTTGGATCAAGATGGTGGAGTAGGAGGATGTGGAGCTCACCTCCCCCCACAAACGTGTCAAAAGTACATCTACCTGTGGAACAATTCTCAAAGAAAACTAACTAGGAACTGGCAGAAGAACTTCTATACAATCAAAGCTGCAAGAAGGATCTCCACGTAACTGGGTAGAATGGCAAAAAAGGCATAAGGTTGGGTCCTCCACCCCTGGAAGGGATCTGAAAGGAAGAGAAGGTTTGCTCTCAACCTGGAGAGTGAGTAGGTCAAGCCACAGACTGGCTGTCCCAGTCCTGGGATCCTATGCAGAGGAGAATAGCTCCCCTGTTTTCTTTTTTTTTTTTAAGAAGGTGTTCAGTTGTGTTTTATGCTATATTTTCCAATACTAACAAAGTGAATTAATCCAATAAAAACAACAAAGAATTACCATAGTTTCAACGATGATGGTGAGGTTACCTAAGCCATCCGTCAGAGCTACATAGCTTCCTCCTTTTTCTAAATGGCCAACTGTCTTCAGGTAATACCAACCTGGTTGAGTAAACTGAGTGGTATGAGCTATAGACAAGCAGAGAAAGACCCAAATAAGATTAAACTATGATAATAGGATTCCGTCAAAAAATAAAAAGTTGTTTACTGATTTGAGTCTGAAAGAAAACAGAACATGCCACCCCAAAATGTGCCACTTTAGCACGTGGATTATTTTGAGCTGATGGCAATCAAGACCTAGCAGACAAAAGAAAAACTTCTCTCTCTTTTAACTGCCTGAAAGAATTTAGATAGGGGACCTGGCACAGAAAGACAGCTACTACCAGAGACAACTTTGTATCTGAAAGATTCACCTGCATGGCAGGGCAAACATCTGCTCTTCTCTTCCTATGAACTGTCTTCCTCCCCTTTGAAGCTCCAGGTCCCTATCCCATTCCTTAGCTCAGGATGGCATTATAAACCTCAACTGCCTGACTGCAAATTTGAGTCTCTTTTTTTTTTTTTTTTTTTTTTTTTTGCAGTATGCAGGCCTCTCACTGTTGTGACCTCTCCCGTTGCAGAGCACAGGCTCTGGACGTGCAGGCTCAGTGGCCATGGCTCACGGGCCTAGCTGCTCCGCGGCATGTAGGATCTTCCCGGACCGGGGCACAAACCCGTGTCCCCTGCATCGGCAGGCGGACTCTCAACCACTGTGCCACCAGGGAAGCCCTAGTCTCATATTTTTATGTACAAAATTAAATGTGTTTTTTTTCCTGGTGATCTGTCTTATAGCCATTTAATTATTAGATTAGCCAAAGAACCTAGGAGGGTAGAAGGAAAACTTCTCCACCCCAAGTCTGATTGAGTCTAACAGCCATTTTCTATTTTGGAGAAGAATATTCACCAGTCTCATGTTTCAACTTCTAGTTAAATGGTACAATTATGGGAATATTCTTAGAATGACTGGTGAAAATAAATGAACCACACTCTGTCAGTTCAAGACTACTGAGTAGATCTTTTTTAACCAAGAGTAAAAAATAAAGTTATCCCCTCCCAACTTTTGATGATCTCTATTTAACCCATCCTAATATAACTACAAAGAATATGGTTTTTAAAAAGTTAACAAAATATTCCAAAAACTAAGCTTTATGGTTTAAAACAAGTTTATTTCCACAATATGTATTTATTGGGCACCTCCAAAGTTGGTCCTGAAAATGTACTGAGCAATATTCCTTGTCCATTTTGGGAGGTTAACTGTGTTAATTGACACAATTAACCAGTGACAAAATTAGAAAAGTACATTAGTTCACATAGATAATGTGGGACCAACTATTTCAACATTTAAGGGGTTAACCAACCAGGATATACAAATCCAACTTAATATTTCCATATTTTTGAAATAACAACCTGAGTTTAGTATAATGTCATGGTTACATAATGTCATGACTACAAAACTCTGAGAAAAATATATCAACTAAAAAAAAGCCTGGTCTTAGAATAACTGAGAATGGAATACAGAAAGTAGTCTAGTTATAGAATAATTGAGAATGGAATACAGTTACCCAAAAGGTTCTTACAAAACACTATGACAAATCTTGCTTGAAACAGAGACACACTTAAAACTAACACACACACACACATACACAGTGTTCATATAATCCCCTCTAAGTGTTTTCTGCTTTGTCTCTTAGAGAGTAAGTTAGGGATTGAGAGATGGAATCTGAACCATACCTGATATCCAGATAGGAGCTTCTACTACATAGTGCCCGCTCCATGGCTCCTGAGCAGTCATCAGTCCACAACGCCCATATGGCAACTGTTCATAGTAACTAGCCACCAAATTCCAAGCAATTGTGCTAAAAGATTTGTTTGATTAAAATGAAACACCAAAGCAGCTTGTAATAAAAATGTAAATATCTACAAGCCTATAGTAAAAAAGACCTTATCAGAGTTTACACAAACATATGTAAATGACAAAAAATTACCACCCAAAACAAGAAAACATAAGTTGCCTAAAGTTCACCCACATTTTGAAAAATCAAGTATTGGATGCATCTAAATATTTTTAATGGTGAATCATATAATAAAAAATACAAATGTACATGAGGTGTACAGTTTTACTGACGAATGGTGTAACCAGAAGATGAATCATGACCTACCAGTACCAGACATGTCACAAATGTGAGTCAAATACAAATAAAGGCTTTATCCATACTTGCTTTCCTTTTGACGGTCAGCATTCTAAATGCCCCAGTTTCAAGACATAATTTTATGAACTTCACTCTGAGCTGTTGCAAAGTTTTACAAATGAGAACTCTTAGAGTCAGACTGCCAGGGTTCAAATGATGGTGTAGGCAAATACGGTAAGGGTTCCCCAGAGGAAGAGAACCAGACATAACTTTCTTGACATAAGAGAAGCCATTTTAGGCCTAAGCCATTTTGTGATCTAAGCCTGGCCACAATGCTTGCCCTTACAGAACAGTCTCAGTAGTAAGTGATTTTAAGGGAATAAAAGAACATAAGAACAAACAGCTATTATCAGGCCAGGGAGATAACCATATCTGAGACAATATATCAGACCCCAAATAAGCTCTATTACTTGCAGCTTCTTGCTTTTTTTTTTTTTTTTGAGTTGACACAGCTTAGGTATAGATGAAGGAAATAAGGCAAATGTTTAAAATCATTGCATTTAGGTTGTGAGACTACGGAAGTCCATTGTACTTTTTTCTACTTATCGTGTTTTGAAATTTTTCAAAATAAAAACCTTTAAAAGTTTCTAATAACTTACGCAGTCATGTAGCCATTGATATAATTCTGATTCAATATGCGACCCCAGCAGCCTGCACCCACATCACTATTTAAAGTGCTAAAATCTTCAGAAGACCAAAGTTTCTTCTCAGTCAACCTAGCATCCTTTACTGTACGGGTCCCAGGGTAATGAGCTCTGGAAAAGAAAGGGTGGGAGAAAATGTAAAAAGGTCAGAACATGGCACTTATATCTATTTATTGAGTGAATAAAAATACACATCTTCTCCAAGATTTCTATTTTAAAATAATGGGCAGCTTCCAGGTTGCTGTCAGACTGTAAGCATCCTCTTCCCACTCTGTGTCTCAGAACACCCTTAGAATGAGATAAACCTATAACACACAGAATGGGAAGGAAGACAGCAATGGATGAGAAATTTCTTTCTGGAAACCATAACATGGAGGGAAGGATGTTGACAGGTAGAGGCAGCAGAAGAGGCCTAGAACACTCCAAAGATGAATGAGGTGGAGACAGGATTCAGACTTCCCAGGGGAAACAGAGAGCTTGGACAGTAGGAAGGAAGGAGTAAGAAAGAAACGAAAAATAAGACTAATGGGTCTATTATGTAATGTAGTATCTCCTCCCCTGCTCCCACTCCTTGTAGACAGAGAGGCATTTATTGTTTATTCCCAGGCAAAAACAAAAACACTAAAACAAACAAAAATGCACAGAGAATTCTTCTTTGAATAACAAGAATAGATCTTGGGAAAACTAGAAGTTATTATCCCAGAGCAGTGTGGTTCTCAACTTGAATGCTTTTTGCCTGGTGGAGAAGGGCAGGGCAGGATTTGCTACTGGCATCTACTGAGTAGAGGCCAGAGATACTGCTAAACATCCTGTAACACCCGTGACAGGTCCCAACAACAAAGGATTGTCCAGTGAAAAGTATCAGTAGTGCAGAGGTTGAGAAACCCTGCCCCAGACTAATGAACCCCTCTCTTGTTCTAGCATTTGAGAGGAGTCAGCCTAAATATAAATGTATATTTATTGTTCTAAGAGTAAAATACTGCCATAATGATGATTGTGGAAGTGACTGATTATTGAATATAAAAACAATTAAGAAATTTCAAATGGAAAATAGAAAACAGACCAACAGTTAGTATAAGAATTAGAGAGCACATGAACCAAATAACTTTAGGGACAAGAATGTATACTTTCTAGGCCAACAACTATTTACAAATAAATTAACAATAATACAAGCAGAATAACAGAGATTGGATTATATCATAATTCTAATCTTTGTGGTTTGGTGTAGTAGTATTCATAACATTAAAAGAATGATTGTGAAAACCTTTAGTTTTTACTTATTTAATCCATTTAGATCATGAATCTTTTAAGAAAAAAATATCCTACTTGGGAATTAATTATACTAGTAAAGACGAATTAAGGCACAACATTAATTTGGCATTCCAGGATTTTATAAGGAAGAAATGGATAAATAATAAAGAATATAAAGAATTAGGGAAAAAATGAGATTCCACCAAGGTTTTGTTGAGTCACTGAACTCAGTTGAAAACAGGCATCTATTCAGTATTGTAAACATATACAACAGAGACCCCAAGAGCAAGCCAGCACCTAACAGGGTTAAGAAATTATTGTTCTGGTACTACAATTCCCAACTTGGATAATCTGACTACTATTCTTTGAAATTATATAATTTTAATAAACTTTTACATTTTAGATTTATTCTATATCCCAGAACTTCATTCTATGGTCATGATATTTGATTTTGACACCTCAACCAAATACTATTTTTAAGACTCATCTAGTTATCACTCAGCCAAATGTATATTTGGTGTGTCTCTGGTAAAAAAGTACTTATATAAAAAAAATAGCCTGGAAAATAATATGCCATTATGTTATTAATGATCTCTAGATATTTAGATTTTGAGTAAGTTCTAACTCTATCTTTATGGTTTTCTACATTTTCCAAATTTTCTATAATGAGCATGCACTATTTTTAAAATCTAAAAAAGTATCTCTTTTAAAGTTACAGAAATAGGTATCATATCCCTCATTCAAAAAACAATGAAACTGTTACATTTTAAACCTGATTGATTTATCAAATGATCTGAGAAAAGAGGGGCAGAACTGATACTAAAATCCAGGTCTCTCCCAATGTCCAGATCCATAGTTCAACAAAATGTATAAGTTCTTTAAGAATATAATTTTTAAATGCATATAATTAGGCAAAAACATCTCTATCATTTCATGGCATGATTTTTCAAACTTTAAATGACAAGATTAAAATCAATGAAAGTAAACCAAGGTTTATCCTAACAGAAAAATATATGTGTATTAAAAGAAAAATAGAACTTATGAATGAGGTGGACCATGGTAGCCCACTTTCTGAAACTCCCCCAGTACTCCTCCTGAAACCAAACAGACCAACCTGATGACAGAAAGTAAAAACCCACAGACAATATCTGCATCAAATCTAGGTGACAGGAAATCCCCAGGAGCCTTGCAGCATCAGGACTGGCCAGGATCAACAGACAGAATATGGAAACAGTGGAAGTGAAAGGGGACTAACAGGTGCTCACCACCCCCCAGCAGCAGACTCTATCCTGAATGGAAGAATTGAGAACAACTGGCTAAAGTGAAAATGTCTTTACAGGCTTGAAATTGGGGCCAAGTGCCAAAAACAGTAAATTCACTAAGAGATCAAACACAATACTGTGACAGTTTAAACCAGATTTGTCCAATAGAAATACAATGTGAAGTATACAGATAACTTTACATCTTCCAGTAGCTACATTTTTTAAAAAGCAGAAGAGAAATTTTAATTATATACTGTTTAACCCAATATATCCAAAATATTATCATTCAACATAAAATCAATATAAAAATTATTAATAACTTACTTTTTTATATTACATCTCTAAATTCCAGTGCATACTTTACACTTATAACATACCTAAAATCAGACTAGCCATATTTCAAGTGCTCCATAAACACAAGTGGCTAGTGGTTACCATATTGGGCAATACAAGCTTAAACCCTTAACTATTTCAGAAATAGGTAGCAAACAATCCTTTCTGCAATGGTAGAGTCTCACCATAAGAATAAGCTGCTTAAATTAGAATCCAAATTGAATAAGACAGGAACACTTAGGATGAGGGAGAGACAACATTTACACAGTAGGGAGAATGGGGCCCAGAGGAAGCAGACCCCAGAAAGTACTGTAACTGCAAAACAAAAATCTGCAAACATAGCGCAGGTCAAGCACAACATGAATGGGGCAGGGAGGCATACTCTTTCTATGGAGATGGGAGCCACAGAATAAACATCTCCTGAACAAAATTCCATTGTACGGCAAGAGCCAAAAATTGGAAACAATCCAAATGACCTTTAACAAAGACTAGATGGATAAATTGTGTTATATTCCTACAATTGAATTCGAAACAGTAATTAAAATCAGCATGACTTAATCTTATAAATATAGTGTTGACCAAAACAACAGATACTCTAAGATGCCGTTTAAATAGTTTTTAAACAGGAAAAATTAGTCTATGATGATAGAGGTCAGATTAGTAGTTGCCTTTGGTGCAAAATGAGAGGCTACTGCTTAGAAAGATTTCCAAGAGGAGAGCTTCACAGATACTGATAATTTTCTATTTCCTGACCTAGGTGGTAGTTGTATAGGTATGTTCACTTTATGATAATTCATTAAGCTATACTCTTATGATCTTCTATATGTATGTATGTGTGTGTGTTTGTATGTTATACTTAATAATTTGTAAGGAAATGAAATTATTAGACAACAGAGGTATATAAAACTAAAGTGAGAGAATTACAGAATAATTATTTTAAAAAGAAAAAGCATTTTAGAAATGAAGACTAAAGTAGAAGGAACACAGATTAGACACTGTCTAATAAATAAAGAGATTAAAAAAATTTGAGAGAAATATAGAATAAAGACAATATGCAAAGGAGATCCAATATGTGTAACTGGGCTTTCTACAAAGAAAACCAAAGTAATGGAGCAGGATGATTATTTAAATTAAGATTTAAGTAAAACTTACTGAAAAAAGAAAATACTGAAATATAGATATTCAAAGGGTGCACAATACTTACTGGGAAATGGTAAACAGTATAAAAGTACTAGACTCTAAAGTTAAGGAGAAATATTCTTTGGACATACCAGAATTATGCCAAGTTATTTATCAGAAAAAATAAGTCTGGCATCAGAATTCTCAACAGCAACATTTTATGTAAGTAACCAATGGAGCAAATTTTATGATACTCAAGAGTTAAGAAAATATGAGTCAAGGATTTTATACCCAGCCAAACTGTCCTTTGAGTCTAAAGGCCACAGATATATAGTAATAAACATGTAAAAGTTCAAGAAATATTGTTTCCATTAGCACTTTCTGAGAAATATAGCAGATATTATGCTTCTGACACTCAAGAGACTAAAGGAGATACTTCAGTAAAAGACTTACAGGTGAGCACTGAATATGCTTAACAGTAGAGCTTGACTAAAAGAAAGGGTAATTAAATAGTATATAAACATTACATTTTCTAATAATGTATAACTAATATAGTTGACACAAAATAAGAGGAAAGAAAGTGAAATGTAAACTAAGTTTGCCAGTTAGCTGGGAGTAAAAGATTACAACTTGCAGCTGACAAATCAAGATCATACAAGCTTATGCTCATGTAAGAGCACAAAGATTAAGAAACTCTGGTAATTAAAATTCCATTGTAGGAGAGAGGGGGAGGAAGAAGTGGTTATAAAATAATTTTAATATTAATTACAGTAAACGAATAGACAATATCTAAATAGAGAGAGAACCAAGATTATTAATATAGAGCAGATCTCAACTTCAGCACTACTGATATTTTGGCTGGATAATTCTTTGTTGTGGGGGAGTTATCCTGTGCATTGGAGGATGCTGAGAAGCAACCCTGGCCCCCACCCATCAGATGCCAGTAGCACCTACGCCAGTGACAGTCAAAAATATTTTCAGTTATTGCCAAATGTTCTGTAGGAGGCAAAATTATCCCCAGTTGAGAACTACTGGTATAAAGGTATCAGCATAAATGTAATCAATAGAATCAAAACTTGTTAAATAACGAAAAAGACACTTCATTTAAAAAGAGCAAAGAAAACAAATCACATAGCAAAAGAATGTGTGTGGGGGTGTATTATATATATATATATATATAAATATATATATGGTACAAATCATTAAATGACAAACACAGTAGAAAAGAAAACAAAACCTTCAGGTATGTCAATAAATATAAATGAGTTAAACTCACTAAAATATGAAGACTTTCAGAACAAAATCTAAACCTATGCTATATGCAGCATCACACCTAAAACAAAATTACCTTGAAAGGTAAAGAATAGAAGTATGGGCAAAGATTCTATCAGGCAAATACAAATAAAAAAAAAAAGGCAGCGTTCTCTCTTAGTTACATGCAAAGCGAAATTCAACCAAGAAGCATAATATGAGACAAAGAATAACTTTTTCTAATAATAAGTTACAAACCATAATAAAGATAAAACATTACTAATACCTATGTACCAAATAACACAGCAACAACTTTCAAACAGCAGTAATTTCATGAGATTGAAAGGAAAAATAGAAACTCACTAATAAGAGGAAACTAACACTCTTAGTAACCTTGGATAGTTTAAGCGAACAGAATAATTAGAATACAGAATAGCAAAACAATGCAATCAGTAAGGTGGATAATATACACTCAGTTCTCATATCCTGATAGAAAATATACCCTAATATAATAAGATAAAAAGACGACCTTGGGAAATTTTATGAAAAAAATTAAATAATACATTCAGCATTAAATGACCACAATGCAGTAAATTAGAAAATAATGATAAAAAAAACAGACTCTATGAGATAGACCTAAAGCAGTGCTCAAAGAAGAATTCATTGCATAAGATACCAACATCAATAAAGATAAAATGAATTAAACATCCAACTTCTTCGTGAAGATACAGTGAAATCCACACTTTCAATTATTTTTTCCTAGCCAAATATATTCAAGATCAACACAACTTTTTTCCTTCAAGATTTGAGCTATTTATGCAAGTTTTAACAATAAAGGCAAAAATTACATTCTAATTTCAATGTATAAAATATTAAAATACATTTTACTTTTCTTGCCAAAAAATAAATAAATAAATAAGCCTAAATCTAATCTAATCACGCCTCTATCAATTTCTAACAAGAAACAGCATAGATGAGCATTTTAAACTTAACTACAAAGATGAAATCAGTAAAATCCAGACTGTGAGAAGCTTTACAGGACAAACAATCCAGTTTCTTCAACAAATGAAAGGAAAAAAAAAGAGATGGAGCAAGAACCAAAAAATTAGAAGAGACTTAGATATCAACTAATCATAATGTATGAATCTAAATTGGATCCAGATTCAATCAAATAAAACTATAAAATAACAATAACAGATATTTGATAATATCAAGAAACCATCACATAGTTTCTTGTGATAATGGTATTATTTATGGTGAAATGAAAGAGTTTTTATCTTGAGAGATAAATGGTAAAATTTTTATGGAAGAACTAACATAATGTCTGGGATTTGCTTCAAAATAATGTGAGGAGGAAGAAAAGAGGAATGGATAGGCATGTGAATGGAGAATTGTTCATGGGTTCATAGTTATGGAGGCTGAATGTTGGGAACATGAATATCCACCATATTATTCTGACTACTTTTGTGCACATTGAAAATTCTTCGTTAAAAAAAAAAGCACACATAGTTCAAGCAGAGCCTTCACGCTGAATAAAGAACAAACTCCACATATATACGTATTCTATTTTTCAAATGTTTATATACATTATCATGATAGACAAAATTCAAATACACTTAAAAAAAAATAATACTGCTGGAACCCAGTGAGGTCAAGGCCCCAAAGGCTGAAAGGCAGAACTGGACTAAGGAGCAGGGTCAAAGCCATACTGCTAAGGATATGTGACAAAAGTCACGGTCAGTGATCATATCATACCATTTACCTAAGTGTTCATGAACCCCCAAGCACAGGAAGTCTGAGGGTTAGGAACTAATTTCACAGCACTGCCTTTATGATTTCTAAAATGTAAACACTACTCTGCCCCTTAATCTAAACAAAGCCATGTTTTATTACTCCAAACATTAAAACAATATTTTAAGTTACCAGTACATTATTCCATTGTCATAGAAAGATTCCCAAAGTATACACATTTCAAAGAAAAAAGGAATGAAATATCATTTATACATGCTTTGGTTAAATAAATACAAGAAAGCTACCTTCTGAAAATATAATCTAATGGGGAGAAGGAGGCAAAAACAAAGGCACAGTCAATATCCACAGCAAGCAGTCAGAAACTTAGTTTTCAAAGTAAAACATTCCTTACCCTATGACATCAATCACCCTCAAGAGCTCAGAGTCAAGCAGCATAGAAGCAGAAATGGGCTCCCAGAGATTATCACTCGCTATGATTTTCACTTGCTGGAGACCTTGATAGTTCAGCATTCTTCTTAACACCTTTCAGAGAGAGAAGCAGAACATAGGAAAGGTTAAAAATGAGTTTTCAGCGGCTGAATTACAATGAAGAAAGCTAAAATGTCTTCAAACTCAGCATCCTGGATGATAGTGTCAATATTATTTCTCAATAGAAATGTGCCCCGTGTGGGGGGAAAAAAGCATTATCACTAAGATAATCCACTTCATGGGAATGTAAGGAGAAAAAAAAAAAACGAAGAGGTAAAAATGTTTTAGAGGGATTTTCTCTCTGAATTTAAAATTATGTTTAGCCATAGAAAATTTGGGTGCAAGGGTGGAAATATTTTTTAAAAAATCAGAGCAGTACTACCCACAAAAAAACCACTATTACCCTGGTATGCATTCTTTCATGAATTCTCTTACGCAGACACAATAAATTGGGATCAAATTAAATACACCATTTGGTAAATAAAATGCTTTAACTTAGTTTATTTTGAGTATTTTCCAATGTCTTTAAATATTCTGCCATTACTGAAAAGATTACAGTTCTTAGTATTTTGTACCATACTAGAAGTAGAAATAAGAAATATTCTGCTGTTACCCTCAAGTCTTTAATAGGTATACACAGGACAGGCAATAAAATCTGCCTGTAGGACTATCTACCCACCAGATTAAAAGTAACAAGCTAATTGTAACAGGAAATAAATGAACAAAGCACAGAGTGCCTACTCTGGTATTTAGTTCTGTATCTGGGCCCCATGAGGACTCTAAAAAAAGCACAAGATGGGGTCCTCACCATTAGGTGGCAAACACACTCACCAGGACACTAAAACTAACAGAATGTCCTAGAAAATCAGAGAGTAGTGTATACTGAAATGTATAGATTGCCAAAATATAAAACAAGACAAGAGAAAAGACATTATTTCACCTAGGAGAAGGAGGTTCAGATTTCAAAACAGAACTAGTTTTGTTTTGTTTTTAAATAGATCTTTATTGGAGTATAATTGCTTCACAATACCACGTTAGTTTCAAAACAGAAGTAGTTCTTGATGAATGGGTATGCATAAACCCACTGCTATACCCCCAAGCACTCTGAACTGTCAGGTTCATAGTAGCAGGTGCTCAATAAACATTGGTTGAATTAATTAAGATAAGAAAGAACAAAGATTTTCACAAGCTCTCTTTTCACTTTCTAACTTTTCTGAACTAAAGAAATTTCCAATTAATGTGCTCTTTTAGGAGGCAAATAATGAATCAATTCCACTCTGGAAGAAATCTGAACAGATCCTTAATAGTAAATAAAGACCAACTCTCAAGATTCAGTAGGATTGAGACTCCCAAGCTCTCTATTAGGAGACCAATCTTGAGTTTCATCACCGTGAAATTCTTTCTTATTCTTACAGAGAGGAAGGAGAACAACTTAGTCACATTTGCATTTATCGCAATATTATATCTAGTTTTTCTAGTGCTATTCCTAGACCATCACCTCTAAGATTGCTTACTTTTAAGTAAGTATATATTCAAATAATACTCCAAAATATACAAGCCTATAAGCTATGTTTTATAATAGATTGCCAAAATCAGTATGAATAGCAGCATTCTTTGAGCAAAGTTTTATCTAATGTATTCCAAATGTTTTTGCTGTGGAACCCATCCCTTTCTGCCCCCTAAAAAGCCTAGATAGAAACCCTACCTATAAGAGAAATGAAAAGGAAGCTGTTCTGATTGGACTGAATGAGAGTTCAGAGACTCACACATCCATTTCCGTCCACCACCCTCAGATCCTAGATGGGATTTTCAGACACAATTTTAAAACATCACTGAAAACCAGAGTAAACCATAAATACAATGTAAATAGCAAAAATAAAAGAAATAATAGCCTTGCCACCTTTACATACATTGCTTGTTTGTACTGTATTTAGTTCTACTCTTAAAAACAAATCCTCATTATTTCCAGGGGCCATCTTATTATACTATACGGAATATATATTCATTAAGCTTATTGAACCTGAACACCTACATTCATCTGCCATTATTGAACCCTTTCAATAGGCATTTTAACAAACAGGACGCAGATTCCAATAAAATCTTGCTACAAAAATGGCAAATGCAAACTAAAAGTTATTTCCTGAGACATGTTACTGCAGGTAAACTAAAGTTTCAGGGAAAAGGAAATGAAGTCTGAACTGTTTGAAACACTGATGATGAGTCCTAGAACAAGAATTACAGTCTTTCAAATCAGGTAAGCTGAATTAGAATGCAATGGAATCAGCAACAGACTCTTAATAGTAAAAAAATAAATAAATAAAATAACCACCTTAGTTGCAGACCATTAGTTTAAAAGAAAAAGGAAACTAAATTCTAATTCTTCCATCAAATGAAATGAACACAATTAAAAAGACATATATAATCCCAAGGAGAAAAAAAAAACTATGAAATGTCAAATTTGGGAAGATGAAAGTCCATGACTGCAGCAACATGGTCCACCTGACTATAGGGTTACACAGGACACAGCCACTAACTTGGCTTCTGCTCTGTCCCCCTGCTGCTCTCATCAGACCTACCTGCACTCACAGCAGTCATAACTTTCCATGAACAACTCTTGTGCTTCAATCTTACACTAGTTCCACTGTCCCACCTCCACACCACCACACTCTCACCACTTCACTGGTAATGCCTACAGCATGGAGTTAACTTTGAGTTACCTGGCTCTGGCTTCATTCAGTCCTCTAAATCTATACCTTCTCCTCCCCACAACTAGTGATTAAATTGTGCTGTTACTGCAGTGAACATAATGGCCTACTGATGGCTCAGTGCCCCCACTTGTCTAATCCATCTTTCTCCACTTGCTCTTCCCCCAAATCCCTTTACCTTCCAGTCTTCACTTCTCAAAGGCATGGCCCTGCCTTAGCAACTTGGGGAGTTCCTATCCATCCCACCTTGAAGATTCCAACTAGTCTTCCAACAGACTTCCCAAATCCACTAATGCAGAGGTGTCACCTCCTCTCTGTACCTTCTGACAACCCTGTGCATTATTGTGCCAAAGAAATTATAGCTGATATCTTAGTTGTTCATATGGGACTCTACAGTCCCCAGATGTTAACTCTTTTGGGGCAGAAACAGTATTTTTTATCCTTGTATTCCAAGCATGTACACAATGCCTGACAAACTAGGTGTTGAGTAAATGCTTCCTGGCAGACTGAATGAATAAATAAATGAAAGAAATTTAGTGGATATTACCTGCTTAAAAACATAAGACACTCAATTTAAAGAAAAAAAATTTTAAAACTGAAAGAAAATATAACCACAAAATTATATTTCTTGGAGGAAAGACACATAAAACAAGACAAATATAACCATAAAGTAAACTAAAGAATATCTCCACCTGAAAAGTTAAACTGCCATTTGTTTTCCAATGACAGAAGGGGTTATTATTCTCAGATTTTCCTTTTCTGAAAAATAGAAATAATAGGAGTTACCTCATAAAGGAGGTAGTAAGAATTAAATAGAGATAAATATTTAGGAAAAGTGGCTCAAAAAGTAACACACTTTGCAAATGTTAGTTGCTACCTATTTGCTAATCACAAATACAAACATGTAACACACTCCAATATAATAGGCATTCCAAAGAAAACAAGAATGAGATTATATACTATAAATTTTGATATATGACGGTGAAAGAAAAATCTACATTTCTTGAAGTCCTAAAAATCTAAAATGATACAATTGTTTTTATAGCGATTATCATAATTCCACAAATAATGAATATTTAAGTAGGAAAACTCAACACAACTCTACAGACAAAGGCAATTTGGGGCATAGAGGGAATTACATATGCCTTAATCAGGAATATAAATATTATTAACATTTTGCTTGAATTTTATGTTATAACTAGCAAAATAAATAACTGTGCTATAAAAAATATGGTGTTCCTACTACTAATTTCCATGGAACCATAAAGGAATTTTTCACTAATAACTTAAAAATAAAAAGACTTTAAAGTTGTACAGACCTTGATATAATTGATGTCAAATGCCCTCTCATTCCAAATCTGCAAAACAGAAAGTCAAAATGTCAGAATTGAAAGTTTTTGTGTCAGAAAGCAAATATTATCATTAATATTAACCTTTCTCCATTAATATTATCTCTCATCATCTTTCTTATCATCTGAAAATCCATTTTTCTTACTTAAGGGAATGTCCTGTTATTAAATTTATAGATATTTATAAGACAACATAATTTTTAATTAAAATATTATTTTTAAAAACCTTAAAATATTTGGTGGGTATTTTTCAGAAAGTCACCTAATTCCAGAGATTTCTAAAAATGGAATATCCATTCAATCATTCAACAAAGATTGACAAGGCAATGTATGCCGAGGACTATAGCAGGCACTGGAGACCTAACAGACACAGGATTGTTGTAATAATTCTTATAAGATCCCTACATACAAAGCCAAGTATTTATAAGGACAATGTACAGGAGTAATTTTTTTAGTGCACACAGAGAATCACAACGATGTGCTACATAACAAAAGCAAACTCTTAATGAAGACAGATAAATGGAACATGCACAAATCTCTCAGGCTTAGAATCATGTAGCAGGAGGTTTTAGAGTTAAAAGAGAACTTCCACGACTTTCAGTTTGTAGCTGAGAGATGGGCCTAGCCTCCAGGTACTCTTTTCAGCCTCCAGTGATACTGGAAAGTGTTCTTATCAAAGAAGCTTCCTCACCATAGCTTGTGATTATCAAGAGTCTAAAAGAGATGTGAATAACCCATTATTTACCAGAAACATTTTCTAAGTGTGACTTTACCATAAGAGAATGCTGTTTGACCCAAACCTACATTTAGTTTCACTATGGGTTAAACATACCCTGACATTTAAGAAAGTTCTCAAACAATTTTGTTGTAATCTTGGGAAGGATAACAAAAACAAGCATATTCTTGATTCTGGCTTCCTAGAGCCCTTGGCTCATCCTCATGTCCTATATCATGTCCTGTGATACTGTAGTTTATCTGTTCCAGTGTCTGCCTCTCTCACTGAACTCCTCAAGAGCTTATTAATCTTGGTATCCCTAAAACATAATAGTCACAATGCCTCAACACAGTAGAAGCTCAATAACTGCTTGCTAATTGCATGAAAACTTTTAAAATCAGTTTTGACAGACAGCATATTAACAAGCAAAAGTGTATAGAGACCCACTATGAGTGTGTGTGAGGCTCTATGGGGTACAGTGCAGGGTGACGTATCCCTCCAGCCTGCCAACAGACCAGCTAGAAACACAAGATATCATGTTTTACATTTTTAAATCATTAAAAGGTGTTAAATAACGGTTTAGGAAAAGGGTAGGCAGATTTCTGCCAGCTTGCCAAATCTGGCCCACCATTTGTACTTTTTACAGCCTGAAAGCTAAAAATGGATTTTAACAGTTTTAAGTGGTTACATTTTAAATGATTATATAATTACCTACATAATATCCTTAATATTGCCTTTTGATCCACAAAGCCTAAAATATTTACTCTCTGGCCCTTTAAGAAGAAGTCGGTCGCCCTCTGGTTTAGGACCACAGAAGACTCATGGAGCAACATGAGATTAATCATTCATTAAACTATATAGTAAACACAATATTGTTGTAAGAACTAGAGAAACCAGGGAAAGCTTGGAAGCAGGAGAATTTGACCTGGGGTAGTACCAAAAACAAAAACAAAGAAATAGTTCCGGGAGGCATATACTAAGTACAGTTTTCTAAAGTGGGAAGAATTTGGATGGGCAGAGAGAAAGAATAAATGGTGACATGTAGTTAATTTGTTAATAGACACCAATAGAACAAATTAGTCTCATGACACAAAGTAGTCAACAAAGTGCCACAAATTACTTTAAAAATTATAAATAAATGTCCAAAGGTTAATCATGTTCTAAAAAATATATTACATACTCCGATATAATCAATGTCCAGATCATGATAATGCTTGGCGCCCACAATCCAACTCACGACATAGTAGGCAGTCAGCTGAAGATTTACATAAGGCCAGTTGAAACCTTTCCCCAGCCATCCAGGGAACGACCATGGCAGCCCTGCAGAGAGGAAGAGGCAAAGCTGGAGTAGGTATAAGAGTGCTGGCACTATTAAAAACAAAGCAAAATAAATAAAAAAGAACAAACACAGGCTAAGCAAAGAGCCAATAAAGATCTGACTAAAGGAAAGATTACACATCATGCACAAATTCTCAAAATCCCTTCCAGTTTATGAACACAGTAATTCCTTATTGACCCCGAGAGTCAGGTTCCATAATTCCAAATGCTCTTTCAAGAAAAATAAACAAAAACAAACACCTCTCTCAATGATACTTACCAATATAAAGAAATGTAACCTACAATTTAATTTAACTTCCACACCTCCTGCTAAAAAGATATACAATGTTCAATTTTTGTTCTCTAAGGTCAAATCAAAGAGTTTTGAAAGGCTTATGCTTAACTATTTCTGTGAGGTAAGTACAATACAAATTCCTTATTCACTAGTACATCTTCTTACAACCTGAAGCTATTTAAAGACTAATTAGTCAGGTAATCAAATTTAACAAAACTAGTTTGTCCTATGTCAATACAAATGCCATTGACTCAATAGGGAAATATACCTTCGTTACATGATATAGAACAAATAATCCACATTCTTCCAATACCCCAGTTATTATTAATCAAAAAAAAAATGAGAAGAGTAGAGAAGCACTAATTAAGATTCTAAATCCTAATTCTCTTACTAATATATTAATATTAAAATAAGGTCAACATTAAGTTCCTTAACTGTTAATATATATTACCAATCTAGTTCACCACTGAAAAAAATTAAAATCAAAGTGACAAAATGCTTATTTTTCTAAACTCTAGAAGAATGCCTAAGTGTATCCAAATAATAAATGTGACATTAAAATAATGGAATGTTTTAAAACAATGAAATGCCAAATACATTCTGAAGGCCCACCATGTGAAGTCTTTGTTAGGACATGGTTCAGCATGCCAGATTTTCTGCATTTAAATTAGAACTGACCTTGAAAACAGCACAATGGGCAAGTATGTGCTGAAGTCAATGATGCTTTTTACTGCTCAAAACATTTCTGGAATCTCTTACAAAAGTCCATTTAGAAAGAACACACTGACCTCCTCATTTTTTTTTAACTTAGAAAAACTTAGGCTTGTCCTTTAATTGGATGGTTGAAAATGATTTTTAAAATAACTTGAAATTAAGTCCTATAAAATGGATCTCAACTCATGTAATTTAGCCTGAATGTATAAGCCTGTTTAAAAAAATCAAATTCATTTCAAATGATAAAAGTATGTCACCACTGTGTATGTTTGAAATCTTTTATAGGTCTGTGCACTGCTACAGGAGAACAGTGCAAGGAGTACAGTCCCATTTAAGAAGCCATCCTGCCGCTAGAATCTAAGCTCCACGAGGACAGGAATTGGGGGCTGGATTGTTCTAGGCATCCCCAGTGCCTAGAACAGTGACCACCACATCCTCGAGGTTCAAAACAAACACACATACAAACCAAAAAAAACTTCTGTATGTACCTCATCTAGAAATGGGGTCTACTACTGCATGTAGCACACAATTTTTGCAAATAGTTGGGATATACTGCTGCATACAGTATACAATTTTATAAATAGTATTGCCCTTTTACAAATTTTGATGAGAAATTTTGTTGAGGAAATTAGTATAGCACCACAAAAAAAAGAAAAAAACAAAAAATCGAAAACAACAGAATAAGGTTCTAAACCTGATTTTGACATTTACTACTTTTCTGACCTTAAGTCAGTGGTATAAGCTCTCTAAGCCTCCACTGCTTCTGTAAAATGAGAAGAGTAGTGTCTTACTCCAGAGGTATGATAAATATCAGACACAATATATATGAGCAAAGAAGGAATCATGCCTGGCACATGCTTTGCTGCTGGTAGCATACTGGTAGTATTAACAACATTATTAATACTACAGTATTAATAGATACTCCACACACATGATTCAGAATTTAAAAATTAAAGGAAAACAGACTACAAAAGTACATCAAACTTCACTTCTTACCCATGAGTGTGATCTTAGGGTTCCGCTTCTTAGCTTCCTTCATTAACCACCACTCATATCCTCGGAAATAATTCTCATCTAGTGCATAGTGCATGTGGGAGGGCTCGGTGCCATCTGCATGGGAGAGAGCAAAACAGAAAGGAAACTATCTGTTAATGGCGCTTTGTAGGCCACTCTCCCCTACACACATACACACATTTCAGAGAAGTAGTATTCCAGATCCAATCCTGACGTAGGGCACATAAGAATAATCTTATATAACTTAAGGATGGATGATCAAAGCATATTATTTCATTTTTTCATTACCATAAGCAACATAAAGGTCTTAAATTATAAAACCACAACTTTCTATTGTAAGCAGTGTTAAGAAAAGTTGTTATCAACTCATATAATTGAAAATTCCTAGGACTATATTCTGCTGGGATTTGGTCTCTCTGGGGTTTTCAAATCCCTATGTCCACCTTTAAGTTCAGATCACCTCAGCTTCCAGCTTCTCAATCCTAGATGTGAATCCTGGGCTCCAAAGCCCCAATTTCCATACCCCAGGCCTTGAGCCTGTAACATGCCTTGTTAAATCAAGACAACAGAATTTTGAGAAAAAAGGAACGAGTACACTTTCCCACTGTAAGAAAATTCTATACTAACCTCTACAGGGTGTCAAGGTAGGTAAGTGACATCAGTCCTCACATGTTACCACATTTCACAAACATCTGCCCTTGGTAAGAAAGGCCTCAGAAGGAGAGGGGCCCTAGCCCTATTCTTCTTAAAGGTGAACATCAGAATTCACAAGAACTACCTGCTTCTGTATCTCTACCTCTAATTTAGCTTCAGCAAATGAAGGTGGCCAGTCATTATCACTTCTGCAAAATAGGGTTTGACAATAAAATGCATGTCTTTTATAATAGGTTGGGGATAGTTTTGTTATGGGATTTTCTTTTGTTTTTCATTTGCATTGTTTCTTTCAGCATGAATTAAATACCAATTCCACTACACAGATATATCTATTTAACAAAAGCCACTTCCAAGTCACTAACAGGTACATGGGCATATAGACAATACTCTAAGGTTCACTATAATGGAATCTAACTGATAAAAAGTAAGTTATATACAATCATTGAGAGAATTTTCTTCCTGAAAACCAGAGACCTATAAATTTTTTAATTGACTACATGTACTACACAAAGCCAAAATTATGCCAAGGAAGATTGAAAATTTAGTGGTTGAAAATGATTTTATTTTTAAAAGACAAAAAAGCTATATCTCTGAAATATCTCTGAAATTACTTATATTTTTGCCACATATTTTATTTAAAGCTAATAACATCTTACATATTTTATACATTAAAATCTTTCTTTTTTTAACTTCTCAGTAAAATTCCAAACTCTCCCTATGCTCTGTCTAGTAAATATTAGTTTATAAAAAACTGTGGATTTGTTTACTGCTTAGTACTTCAACTAAATAAGCAATCTAAAGTCCACAAGCTGCTTTGTATGGAAAAAATGCATATTTTGATATAATATTTTAAAAATAATTAGAATGAAGAAGGAACAATAAAGAACAATCTAAGCAGTAATCAACATCAAAAATGTTGGCATTCTTTATATTCTGAAACCACAGTCCACAAGTTTAAGTATAGGTTTAAATATTGGGGGAAAACGATGCCATTCCACAAATACTCCTACCTGTTGTCTGCCCATCACCACCTATTTCAACTTTTAGAATATGCAAAGAGGCACCGAAGTTCGGCTGGGGAAAGAAGTAACAATATTAACACTGTGATTCATTGTATGAAGGACAAAACACTTTAAGACAATTACTAATCACTGCCTTTGGTTTTGCAGATGAGAAAACCAAAGCAAAACTTCAAATAAACAGCAACTTATTCCAAAAGTAATTTGCCTAGTTTTTTAAAAACTAGAATGGTGAAGGTACTAAAGACTATTAGTGACATTCACCACAGTTTCTAAGATATCACAGAAAGCATTAAATAATTATTTTTTCATTACCTTAAAGAGATAATCCAGTATTTGAGAACGATAGGGCTCTGGGTAATTTACTAGAAGTCGGGAGGTTGCCTAAAAAATAAAAAGTTTTCAAAAGTATGAATAAAACAAATCCAATAATGAACACCTTTTCAGAGTGCTTATGCATGCCATCTAGCATGCCCGTATTTAGCCAGCTCTTGGGCAGCACTGAGCTGCGGAAAGTCGTTTCCCAGGTTATCTGTTTGCCTGTCTTGGTTTTGCCCATCATTGGGCAAATACGGCTGTTGTCTGTCCCATAGCTAAAACATAGGTTCCAAGCAACAACCAGGTTTCTCTTCTACTGAGATGAGGGTTGGCTGGGAGGTAAGCTTGCTAAGTCTATTGATGAATCTCATTATTACAAATTTATCTTGAGGACCTTGACTCACAGAGTGGTTTTTAGAAGAAATGAAACAGTTTCTCTGTCTTAAGGCTGTTTGTCAACTACAACATCTGGGGGCCAGAATGGGAAAGATGAATCTCAGGTAATTTTTCCCCTCAACGTCTTGCAAGAAAATACTACAAGCAGCACTGCTTAAAGGAACCTCCACTCTCCTCATTCTTATTAGATTTATAGGTGCTACCTCTTGCTATTAAGAATGACCACACAGTGATTCCCCAGGCCAGGCTGTACTAAGGAAACCTCACACAAGACTTTGCATCAGAATAGAAAGAGAGAGGTGGAAGATGCAGGAAACAACACTTGATCATACCTAAACCATG
The DNA here is from genome assembly GCF_964374135.1 of Grampus griseus. Lineage (NCBI taxonomy): Eukaryota > Metazoa > Chordata > Mammalia > Artiodactyla > Delphinidae > Grampus > Grampus griseus. Next base: position 15,760,475 of record NC_139018.1, on the reverse strand, counting down.
GCTGATGACTGCTTGAACAATCACAAAATCAATAACCCACCAAGTATGTATACTTTGGGGGGCAACAGTAGCAAGGGGAATAAAGAGATAGGTTTTAACATGAAACAACCAACACCTTGCCAGGTGTATGCCAAGGGCAAGACTTGACTTCCATGGGGCTTGATGTTCTATTTTACTCTCATATATGCTACCACTGGTGTCTCAGCCCCTGCCACTGACACACAGGCCCATGGAGCTACTCTCTAGCCACTTCAAGCTCAACACATCCCCAACCAAACATAGCACTTTTTCCTAAATCTGTTTCCTTCTCATGTATTTGCTATCTTAGTAAAGAATAACACCTGTCTGAGCCATAAATTTAGGGTCACCCTTTCATCAAACTTTCCATCTATCTTCAGTCACCAAGACCTCCTTAATATCTCTCAAATCCATCCCCTCATCTTCAACCCCACTACCTTCCTAGGCTCTCCTCAATTATTAGAACAGCCTAAATGGTTTCAGGGTCTCCCATCTGCCTCCCCATATTTTATCCTCCATACTACTTGTCAGATTAATCTTCCCAAAACAAAACAAAACAAAAATCTAACCATGAAACTACTCTGTTTAAACATGCCAAGACTTCCCTCCCCCAAGAGCTTTCAGGATAAAGTTCAGATTGTTCAGTTTTATACCCAAATCCCTTAATTATTTGGTTTCTAACTCTGACACTTTACCCCTTATCACTCTCACACCATCTATCTAGGTCTAACAAACTAATTTTTCTCTTTCTTCTGTCTGGAATGCATTCTACACCTTCATTTGGCCAAATCCAATTCATCCTTCAGCTTTCAGGTCAAACTCCACCTCTTCAAGGAAGAACACCTTCTGCTTCTCCCCATAAGTTTGACGTAAGTCAGGGGTCCCCAACTCCCAGGCCACAGACCGGTACAGTCGGTGGCCTATTAGGAACGGGGCCGCACGGCAGGAGGTGAGTGGAGGGCGAGTGAGCGAAGCTTCATCTATATTTACAGCCGCTCCCCATCGCTCTCATTGCCGCCTGAGCTCCACCTCCTGTCAGCATTATGGTGAGTTGTATAATCATTTCATTATATATTACAATGTAATAATAATAGAAATAAAATGCACAATAAATGTAACGCGCTTGAATCATCCCGAAACTATCCCCCCTCCCCCGGTCCATGGGAAAATTGTCTTCCACGAAATCGGTCCCTGGTGCCAAAAGGGTCGGGGACCACTGACGCAGATTGGACTGTGGACTCCCTCGGCACAAGGTCCACATGGCTACCATAACTCTTCTATCCCTGCACCCTCATCACTGCTTTACTTTTCTGTTTCACCTCTAAGTTCCTTGAGGACAAGGACTGTGTCTTATTCAAGTTCATATCCCCATTTATTCTATTATTCAATAACCATTTATTTAATATCTTTTATGTTATCATTTGTTGCACTGCACAGGCAACATAATATAGGCTTTGCGTCCATGAAGCTGGTATCCTGATTACATCATTTACAAGCAATGTGACCAAGGGCAATTTATCATAAAGTGGGTTATCTTATTCATTCAGCTGTCCTAAGACTAAAATAAAGTATATGTAAAGGACTTAGCACAGTAGCTGGCACATAGTAAGCTCTCAAGAATTGACAGGCACTGTATACACAAATTGTTTTTAAAAATAGAGTCACTTTCTCAAAGAGCTTACAGACTAGCAGAGGCTCAAATATTAAAGTGAATGAATGCTGTATATGCACACTAACCTATCCTTGACCCAAGGTAAACAAAGCTGCCTGCTCTGCATTATGCTAACGATATACATTGTTGTTAGAACAGTGTGTTTCACTGTTTGGGGGTTATTTTTCTCTCTGTGCTCTTCTATCGCTAACACAGAAAGTGCCAACTTTGAGTAACCACACCACATCATTACTCTATTGCAAGCCTACAGTCACACCGAATGCAAAAGCATTAGTCAATGGCAATAGTCAGTTAGGAGCAGTACAGCCAAACGTTGAAACGTACCATGAAGCAATAACAAATTACCAAATTACTAATCACGCTCCCTGAATAAGGCCTGGAGCTCTTTACAAGCAGCCCAGGAAGCCTTAGCACAGTAGCTGGAACATAGTAAGCTCTCAACAAATGGCAGGCATTGTATACCCAAACTGGAACACGTTTTTCATTTAAAATCCTTGGAATAACTTCCTCCCCACTAATCTATGAAACAGAATGATATTAACCAAAATTAGTCGTGTGACAGATGCCATCCTGTGCTTTGACATCTATCCTCACAATGTTCCTACCAGGTAGGTATCACTGTGTCCCCAGAAAAAAACCTGAGATACAGGGAAGTTAAATAACCTGCCCAAGGCTGTACAGTGAGTGGCAGGGCCCAGAACAGATCCCTAGCAATCTGCTCTTCAGTCCATGTACACCATACTGCCTTCCCTATCAAATATGAAGATTCCTAACACTTATTGCCACAAACTTTGCTAGGTACCAGGGACTTCAGAAAGAAGTTTAAAGTGGTGTACAAATATAGTCTTGCAACCATTTTCATCCAATCGTATTTACCGAACTCCTAAGATGAGTGATGCATTACACATAAGGACACTATTAGAATAGATAACAGTCTCCTATTCTGAGTTACGAAACAATTCTTCTCATTTTAATAATTTTAAACTGAGTTAATAAACATAAAATAACAAAACATTTCCATTTTCAGCAAGTTAAACAATGGATTTAATATCAAAGTAAAGATATTAGGACATTATGAGTCCTCATTTTAAGAAATACTGGCTATTCCAGGTTTAAACCACAAAAATAGAAAGGAGAATGGTAGTAGTGAAGAATAAATACATTAGCCCATTAGTCTACTGTTTACCTTGAAATATGCACCAGCACGTATGAGTGAGGTTGCAACATTAGAAAATAAAAATGTAAAAATCAGCTGGGTTAGGGAAAAGATTTTTTTTTCCCACAGTAGAAGGTCAGATCTGTGATCAGACTACAGACCAAGTTATCCACTGGCTTTTCCTTCTTGTAATGCAAATGCAAAACTTAATCTCTGATCACCAAGGCATCCACTTTTCAAAAATAATTATGTTTTCTGGTACGTCTACTTAAAAATGGTACCCCAAATCTCGTCGGTAACTTGAAACCTTAGAGTTTTGCTAAGTTAAATGATGGAAATTAATTAAATATATAGATAATTTCCAAATAATATAAAATGCTAAAACATTAATTACTGAACATAGGTTTATCTACTTTTGGTTTCTTATCACAGACAAATAAAAGATATTTAGATCTGTTAGAAAACATGTCTTGTGCTACAATGAAAAACTGTACCAAAAAAGAAGCATATGCTTCTAGAAATTATAAAATATATTCATAAATTTGCCAACCTACAGAATACTGGTATAACAGTTCACAATTGTTTACTTCCTAGTTTTCACTAGAAATTAAGGTTTATAAGAGTCAAGCATTCTAACTAATATATGTAATTAAAATACTGGAAATAATAAGGGAAACAATTCTATCAAGGAAAGTAGGATGTATTTTGGCTAAGAAAAGGTATGAGGTAGGGAGATGTATTTTTGTTAGGGAAATGAAAGTAATTTTGTCCTAAAGTAGACAAAATGAATGGATATAGAAGCTGGGGAAAGAGAGAGAGAGAAGAAGAGAGGGAATTTTACCTGTGTAGTCAAGCTAGCTAAAAATGAAATAAATTTATTATAAGGATTTTTTTAAATAAACTTTAATAGTGTACTTATGTAAAAACTAAAACTTAATTATCTTTCATCTGCTAAGAAGACAAATTTTTATTAGACTATTGGTCTGCTCTTGATAAGCCTGTGAAAGGTTTTTCTTTACCTTTTAAGTAACCTGCCTAGGAAATAAAGATTCTGTGTTTTATCAAAATAATATTCTATGCTTCACATTATCTTTACTGAATCTTTAATTACTTAAAAAAAAAAAAACGTGAGTCTTCTCTATTAAAAGAGCTAAGGTTGTGTGTTTGGGGCGGGGGGGGGGGTGTTAAACTGGGATTAAAATAAGTAACTTTATGTATTTGCCCGTGAAGTTCTTGTCATTTTGGTTAAATGGATAACTAAGTATTATTTCACAGTGACCAACAATCCTATTTAATCAAGTATTTTAACAGCTTTTGATATTTTGACAAACTTCCCAAAATCAAATTCTAAATGAAGTCTTTTTGACCTCAAAATAACTTTGAGATTTTCCAGATGGGCCCTGGAACATCTCAAAAGATGTGGTCTTTCTCCTTATAAAAAGACAGACATTAAACTAATTAGGCTTATTTGGTATGTTAAATTGCATGGGAAGCACTGTCAAAGACATAATGCTAAACCTTCTTTAGGTTATATTTGTATTGATATATGTTACTAATATATGTGTTCCAGAAATTACATGAAATTCCTAGATACCTGCTATATCCTGGTATAATGTTATCACTTGTAATTCTAGTTATTAACTTAAAATGTTGTATGTCACAGAAATAACCTAATTTCCTTGTCATTTGCATTATAATAAACTTTATCAGATCTTTAACATGGTCGTGTTTAAGTCTTTTTGTCATTTACAGACAATTATTTACTCTGATGCTTTTGCAAAAGTGTTCTTTGAAAAGTGCTTCATCTTCAAGAAGACTTGTGAAAAGGACTCTAACTTAAAGTACAGGATTCTGATAATTTTCAGATCATATTGCTCAACTGGGTAAGAATTTACAGAACTCTAAGGTAAAAAAAGATTCAGGGCTTCCCTGGTGGTGCAGTGGTTGAGAGTCCGCCTGCCCATGCAGGGGACACAGGTTCGTGCCCCGGTCCGGGAGGATCCCACATGCCGCGGAGCGGCTGGGCCTGTGAGCCATGGCCACTGAGCCTGCGCATCCAGAGCCTATGCTCCGCAATGGGACAGGCCACAACAGTGAGAGGCCCGCGTACCGAAAAAAAAAAAAAAAGATTCATAAAACTGTTAACTAAAGATCAAGATCAATCAGAATTAATTACAAGAAACTGAATGAACTGATGAGGATAATTATAATTTTTATGACTTTTTATCTGAAACATTATTAGTTCTTGAAAGGTTTTTTTTTTCCCCCAGACTTAAGGAAACCCTTTTTCCTAAGCTGTCTATGACTTACAGCAATTTGGTAAAGTGTACCCTTATAAACAAAGATAAAACGAATTTCTCCCTACCTGATCCCTTCAGAATTTAGAAACTCTTAGTGAGTATTCTCATTTTCATAGCAATATATTTATTTGCATAAGTTCCTAAGAATCTGTCCTCCTTGTAACAGGACACAATTGGAAACATTGATTGTATTACTAAGGTTTTAACTGGAATGTCATATCTGAGAGAGATGAGCATAGACTCAGATATGACCAGACAGATTTAAGGAACTAAGCTTGACTTATGGAGCCAATAAAGCTCCTTGGAAAAATCAGCCTGGCAACTTGCTTACAGAAGCCTTACCAGGTGAGTAAGGAAGGTCGCTTCCTGGCAGATGTAGGAACCTCAGGATATTTGGTGGACCTCGAGAAGAAAGGAATTCACCCAAATCTATCAGTACTGCAGGGAAAGTCTGATGGTAAGCTCATAGCTTGGCTTCCTACCTTAAGAGAGACTTCTAAGAGTCCAATCTGTGATTCCTTGTGTGAAGGTCCAGCAGAGTATACTTGAAAGAGCCTACATGGTCTATCACTATTCTTGTTGCACTTAATAAATAATAAATTAATTAATTATTAAATAATCAGGCCAGACTTATTTTGCAAGTAAATTAGCCTTATTTGGGTTATCTCTGATAAAAGGTGGGGGGAAGGGGAAACTATAGGACACCCTGTGGATATCAGATTTTAGTCCTGTTAATTGCCTTTGAGGTTTGTTTTCTACCTGTAAACTGGACTGAATACTGAAGTCTTCTCACTTCCTCTAATATCTGGCTACAACTCTCCAGATATTGTTTCCAACTTTTTCCTACCTTTCTGATTTGGAATAATTGAGAACTAAAATTGCCCTTTTCCTGAAGCCATGCAAGCTAAAGTGGGACAACTAGATATAAACTCCAGAGAAATCACTACAACAGTTCATGTATGAACAATCTTTGTGCCTCTTGCTGCATGGACCACTCAGAAAGAACCCCCCCACCACCAGAGATATTCAGACTACAAACCAGGAAAATCTATGATTGCCACCATCTGTCCCCACCCCGTCTGAATATGCTTCAAGTCCTACATCTAGAAATCTCAACTGGCTACCCTCAGGCCTCAGACTAGGTTTATAATCTGCTCCAAACACTAACCATTGTTTTTCTTTTGTTTCCGTAGAAGTGCCTCTTATGAAATAACCTGAATCAAATATTTGCACCATAGAGGCCTAACTTTATAAACACACCTGCATCGCTGCCTCCTCAAATGAGACACAATCCATTAATTGAACTGACCTATTCTAAGACAGTGGTTGGGTGCGATACGGAGCAATCCACCAACTCAGCACAGATTCAAACCTACTTACACCAGATGTCCCCAGATGTTAATCATAACATTATCTAATCTTTGAATGGATCCCTAGGGCCCCAACATCACTGATCTCGTTTCAAGGTGTGACCCTTTAAGCTTGGGTCAATGGCTACCAGCTGGATTTCAGGACTACTGCTTGTTCGATATAATTATTACAGGAGTGCTACTAAAATCCTTTCTAGGTTACAACATGCCCTATCCCTGACTTTTAGTAAATCAGCTACTCAGGCAGTTAACGTCCTCACCACTGACTCTGATGCCTAGGCATGAAGGGTGGATTGTAGTGTAATCCCCAACAGTTGGTTTTTCCTTTTTTGTAATGGAAGGGCAGGACTTAAGCTTTGATTGCAAGGCATCCACTCCAGAGTTATCCACTTCAGAGATAGCTATCTCAAATAAACACACTGCCAGCCACAGAACTAGATAAAGAGCCAGGCTGGGGTTGGTGGGAGGGGGTGGGGGGGATTCTTTGTTTGAGATCTTGGTTGATTTCGATAACTGACCATCATTAGGGTCATTTTTTTTTTCTCTTCCTGCACTTTAAATTTCTACTCTTAAGTTTTGAACTCACCAATAAAAAGTGAGCCCACAAAACCCTAGGCCTCACCCTTGACCCTAATGAAAGCAGAACCCCAGACCCACACCCCCCTCTCTACCTACAACCTCCCTGTGTGGCCCAGGTGTGCCATGTGCTTCCCAGGACCTGTGAGTAATAAACTTTTTATTTTCAAGGTTTTCTGACAGTTATCACTGAGGGCATCTTGCAATCATAGTAAATAGCACAGAGAGGAGCTTCAAGATGGCAGAAGAGTAAGACGTGGAGATCACCTTCCTGCCCACAAATACATCAGAAATACATCTACATGTGGAACAGCTCCTACAGAACACCTACTGAACGCTGGCAGAAGACCTCAGACCTCCCAAAAGGCAAGAAACTCCCCATGTACCTGGGTAGGGCAAAAGAAAAAAGAAAAAACAGAGACAAAAGAATAGGTACGGGACCTGCACCAGTGGGAGGGAGCTGCGTGAACACAGCCTGAAGGGGGCTAGTGGGCCACAGCTAGCCAGGAGGGAGTCCGGGAAAAGGTCTGTAACTGCCAAAAACGCAAGAGACTTTTTCTCGCCTCTTTGTTTCCTGGTGTGCGAGGAGAGGGGATTAAGAGCGCTACTTGAAGGAGCTCCAGAGACGGGCGCAAGCTGCGGCTAACAGCGCGGACCCCAGAGATGGGCTAAGGCTGCTGCTGCAGCCACCAAGAAGCCCGTGTGCAACCACAGGTCACTATCCACACCTGCCCTCCCAGGAGCCTGTGCAGCCCGCCGCTGCCAGGGTCCCGTGACCCAGGGACAGCTTCCCAGGAAGAACGCACGGCGCGCCTCCGGCTGGTGCAACATCACAGTGGCCTCTGCCACCGCAGACTCGCCCTGGATCCGTACCCCTCCCTCTCCCCGGCCTGAGTGAGCCAGAGCCCCCGAATCAGCTGCTTCTTTAACCCCGTCTGCTCTGAGCAAAGAACAGACGCCCTCCGGCAACCTACATGCAGAGGCGGGGCCAAATCCAAAACTGAACCCCGGGAGCCGTGCGAACAAAGAAGAGAAATGGAAATCTCTCCCAGCAGCCTCAGAAGCAGCGGATTAAATCTCCACAATCAACGTGATGTACCCTGCATCTGTGGAATACGTGAACAGGCAATGAATCACCCCAAATTGAGGAGGTGGATTTGGGGAGTAATGATTTTTTTTTTCCCTTTTTCTCTTATTGTCAGTGTGTATGCGTATGATTCTGTGTGTGATTTTGTCTGTATAGCTTTGCTTTTACCATTTGTCCTGGGGTTCTGTCCTTTTTTTTTTATTTTCTTTTCTCTTTTTAATAAACTATTCAGCACGTGCTATCATTGGTGGATTTGCTTTCTGGTTTGGTTGTTCTCTTCTTTCTTTTTTTTTAAATTACTTTAAAAATTTTTTAATAATTATTTTTTGTTTTTTATTTTAATAACTTTTTAATTTAATCTTACTTTATTTATTTTATCTTTTTCTTTCTTTCTTTCTTTTCTCCCTTTTATTCTGAGCTGTGTGGATGACAGGCTCTTGGTGCTCCAGTCAGGCATCAGGGCTGTGCTTCTGACGTAGGAGAGCCCAGTTCAAGACATTGGTCCACCAGAGAACTCCCAGCTCCACTGTATTATCAAACAGCAAAAATCTCCCAGAGCTCTACATCTCAACGCCAAGACCCAGCGCCACTCAATGGCCAGCAAGCTACAGTGCTGGACACCCTTTGCCAAACAACTAGCAAGACAGGAACACAACCCCACCCATTAGCAGAGAGGCTGCCTAAAATCATAATAGGTCACAGACACGCCCAAACACACCATCAGACATGGGCCTGCACACCAGAAAGACAAGATCCAGCCTCATCCACCAGAACACAGGCACTAGTTCCCTCCACCAGGAAGCCTACACAACCCACTGAACCAATCTTAGTCACTGGAGGCAAACACCAAAAACAACGGGAACTACAAACCTGCAGGCTGCAAAAAGGAGACCCCAAACACAGTAAGTTAAGCAAAATGAGAAGACAAGGAAACACACAGCAGATGAAGGAGCAAGGTAAAAACCCACCAGACGTAACAAATGAAGAGAAAATAGGCAGTCTACCTGAAAAAGAATTCAGAATAATTATAGTAAAGATGATCCAAAATCTTGGAAATAGAATGGAGAAAACATAAGAAATGTTTAACAAGGACCGAGAAGAACTAAAGAGCAAACAAACAATGATGAACAACAAAATAAATGAAATTAAAAATACTCTAGAAGGGATCAATAGCAGAATAACTGAGGCAGAAGAATGGATAAGTGACCTGGATGATAAAATAGAGGAAATAACTATCACAGAGCAGAATAAAGAAAAAAGAATGAAAAGATTTGAGGACAGTATCAGAGACCTCTGAGACAACATTAAACACACCAATATTCGAATTATAGGGGTCGCAGAAGAAGAAGAGAAAAAGAAAGGGACTGAGAAAATATTTGAAGAGATTATAGTTGAAATCTTCCCTAATATAGGTAAGGAAATAGTTAATCAAATGCAGGAAGCACAGAGAGTCCCATACAGGATAAATCCAAGGAGAACATGCCAAGACACATAGTAATCAAACTATAAAAAATTAAATACAAAGAAAACATATTAAAAGCAGCAAGGGAAAAACAGCAAATAACATACAAGGGAATCCCATAAGGTTAACAGCTGGTCTTTCAGCAGAAACTCTACAAGCCAGAAGGGAGTGGCAGGACATATTTAAAGTGATGAAGGAGAAAAACCTACAACCAAGATTACTCTGTCCAGCAAGGATCTCATTCAGATTTGACGGAGAAATTAAAACATTTACAGACAAGTAAAAACTAACAGAATTCAGCAACACCATACCAGCTTTACAACAAATGCTAAAGGAACTTCTCTAGGCAGGAAACAACAGAAGGAAAGGACCTACAATAACAAACCCAAAACAATTAAGAAAATGGTAATAGGAACATACGTATCAATAATTACCTAAAATGTACATGGATTAAACGCTCCAACCAAAAGACATAGACTGGCTGAATGGATACAAAAACAAGACCCGTATATATGCTGTCTACAAGAGACCCACTTCAGACCTAGGGACACATACAGATTGAAAGTGAGGGGATGGAAAAACATACTCCATGCAAATGGAAATCAAAAGAAAGCTGGAGTAGCAATTCTCATATCAGACAAAACAGACTTTAAAATAAAGACTATTAGAAGAGACAAAGAAGGACACTACATAATGATCAAGGGATCAATGCATGAAGAAGATATAACAATTGTAAATATTTATGCACCCAACATAGGAGCACCTCAATACATAAGGCAAATACTAACAGCCATAAAAGGGGAAATCGACAGTAACACAATCATAGTAGGGGACTTTAACACCCCACTTTCACCAGTGGACAGATCATCCAAAATGAAAATAAATAAGGGAAGACAAGCTTTAAATGATACATTAAACAACATGGACTTAATTGATATTTATAGGACATTCCACCCAAAAACAACATAATACACTTTTTCCTCAAGTGCTCATGGAACATTCTCCAGGATAGATCATATCTTGGGTCACAAGTCAAGCCTTGGTAAATTTAAGAAAATTGAAGTTGTATCAAGTATCTTTTCTGCCCACAATGCTATGAGATTAGATATCAATTACAGGAAAAAGTATGTAAAAAATACAAGCACATGGAGGCTAAACAATACACTACTTAATAACCAAGAGATCACTGAAGAAACCAAAGAGGAAATCAAAAAATACCTAGAAACAAATGACAATGAAAACACAACAACCCAAAACCAATGGGATGCAGCAAAAGCAGTTCTAAGAGGGAAGTTTATAGCAATACAATACTACCTTAAGAAACAAGAAACATCTCAAATAAACAACCTAACATTACACCTAACGCAATTAAAGAAAGAAGAAGAAGAAAAACCATAAGTTAGCAGAAGGAAAGAAATCATAAAGATCAGATCAAAAATAAATGAAAAAGAAATGAAGGAAACGATAGCAAAGGTCAATAACACTAAAATCTGATTCTCTGAGAAGATAAAGAAAATTGATAAAGCATTAGCCAGAATCATCAAGAAAAAAAGGGAGAAAACTCAAATCAATAGAATTAGAAATGAAAAAGGGGAAGTAACAACTGACACTGCAGAAATACAAAGGATCATGAGAGATTACTACAAGCAACTATATGCCAATAAAATGGACAACCTGGAAGAAATGGACAAACTCTTAGAAATGCACAACCTTCTGAGACTGAACCAGGAAGAAACAGAAAATATGAACAGACCAATCACAAGCACTGAAATTGAAACTGTGATTAAAAATCTTCCAATATGGACTTCCCTGGTGGTGCAGTGGTTGAGAGTCCGCCTGCCAATGCAGGGGACACGGGTTCGTGCTGCGGTCTGGGAGGATCCCACATGCCGCGGAGCAGCTGGGCCCGTGAGCCATGGCCGCTGGGCCTGCGCGCCCGGAGTCTGTGCTCCGCAACGGGAGGGGCCACAACAGTGAGAGGCCTGCTACCACAAAAAAAAAAAAATCTTCCAATAAAAGCCCAGGAGCAGATGGCTTCACAGGCAAATTCTATCAAACATTTCGAGAAGAGCTAACACCCATCCTTCTCAAACTCTTCCAAAATAGCAGAGAGGAACACTCCCAAACTCATTCTACGAGGCCACCATCACCCTGATACAAAAACCAGAAAAGGATGTCACAAAAAAAAAAAAAAACACTACAGACCAGTATCACTGATAAACATAGATGCAAAAATCCTCAACAAAATACTAGCAAACAGAATCCAACAGCACATTAAAAGGATCATACACCATGATCAAGTGGGGTTTATCCCAGGAATGCAAGAATGTATATTCTTCAATATATGCAAAATCAATTGATGTGATACACCATATTAACAAATTGAAGGGAAAAAACCATATGATCATCTCAATAGATGCACAGAAAGCTTTCGACAAAATTCAACACCGATTTATGATAAAAAAACCTCCAGAAAGTAGGCACAGAGGGAACTTACATCAACATAATAAAGGCCATATATGACAAACCCACAGCCAACATCGTCCTCAGTGGTGAAAAACTGAAACCATTTCCACTAAGATCAGGAACAAGACAAGGCTGCCCACTCTCACCATTCTTATTCAACATTGTTTTGCAAGTTTTAGCCACAGCAATCAGAGAAGAAAAAGAAATAAAAGGAATCCAAATGGGAAAAGAAGTAGCAAAGCTGTCACTGTTTGCAGATGACATGACACTATACACAGAGAAATCTAAAGATGCTACCAGAAAACTACTAGAGCTAATCAATGAATTAGGTAAAGTAGCAGGTTACAAAAGTAATGCACAGAAATCTCTTGCATTCTTATACACTAACGATGAAAAATCTGAAAGTGAAATTAAGAAAACACTCCCATTTACCACTGCAACAGAAAGAATAAAATACCTAGGAATAAACCTACCTAAGGAGACAAAAGACCTGTATGCAGAAACTTGTAAGACACTGATGAAAGAAATTAAAGATGATACAAATAGATGGAGAGATATACCATGTTCTTGGATTGGAAGAATCAACATTGTGAAAATGAGTATACTACCCAAAACAATCAACAGATTCAATGCAATCCCTATCAAACTACAACTGATGTTTTTCACAGAACTATAACAAAAAATTTCACAATTTGTATGGAAACACAAAAGACCCCGAATAGCCAAAGCAATCTTGAGAAAGAAAAACGGAGCTGGAGGAATCAGCCTCTTGGACTTCAGACTATACTACAAAGCTACAGTAATCAAGACAGTATGGTACTGGCACTAAAACAGAAATATAGATCAATGGAACAGGATAGAAAGCCCAGAGATAATCCCATGCACATATGGTCACCTTATCTTTCATAAAAGAGGCAAGAATATAGAATGGAGAAAAGACAGCCTCTTCAGTAAGTGGTGCTGGGAAAACTGGACAGCTACATGTAAAAGAATGAAATTAGAACATTCCCTAACACCATACACAAAAATAAACTCAAAATGGATTAAAGACCTAAATGCAAGGCCAGACACTATCAAACTCTTAGTGGAAAACATAGGCAGAACATTCTATGACATAAATCACAGCAAGATCCTTTTTGACGCATCTCCTAGAGAAATGGAAATAAAAGCAAAAATAAACAAATGGGACCTAATGAAACTTCAAAGCTTTTGCACAGCAAAGGAAACCACAAACAAGATGAAAAGACAACCCTCAGAATGGGAGAAAATATTTGCAAATGAAGCAACTGACAAAGGATTAATCTCCAAAATTTACAAGCAGCTCATGCAGCTCAATATCAAAAAAACAAACAACCCAATCCAAAAAAGCAGAAGACCTAAACAGACATTTCTCCAAAGAAGATATACAGATTGCCAACAAACACATGAAAGAATGCTCAACATCATTAATCATTAGAGAAATGCAAATCAAAACTACAGTGAGATACCACCTCACACCGGTCAGAATGGCCATAATCAAAAAATCTACAAACAGTAAATGCTGAAGAGGGTGTGGAGAAAAGGGAACCCTCATACACTGTTGGTGGGAATGTAAATTGATACAGCCACTGTGGAGAACAGTATGGAGGGTCCTTAAAAAACTAAAAATAGAACTACCATACGACCCAGCAACCCCACTACTGGGCATATACCCTGAGAAAACCATAATTCAAAAAGAGTCATGTACCACAATGTTCATTGCAGCTCTATTTACAATAGCCAGGACATGGAAGCAACCTAAGTGTCCGTCAACAGATGAATGGATAAAGAAGATGTGGAACATATATACAATGGAATATTAGCCATAAAAAGGAACAAAATTGAGTTATTTGTAGTGAGGTGGATGGACCTAGAGTCTGTCATACAGAGTGAAGTAAGTCAGAAAGAGAAAACAAATACCACATGCTAACACATGTATATGGAATCTAAAAAAAAAAAAAAAATAGTCATGAAGAACCTAGGTGCAAGACAGGAATAAAGACGCAGACCTACCCGAGAATGGACTTGAGGACACGGGGAGGGGGAAAGGTAAACTGGGACAAAGTGAGAGAGTGGCATGGACATATATATACTATCAAATGTAAAATAGATAGCTAATGGGAAGTAGCCGCATAGCACAGGGAGATCAGCTCAGTACTTTGTGAACAGCTAGAGGGGTGGGATAGGGAGGGAGGGTGGGAGGGAGACGCAAGAGGGAAGAGATATGGGGATATATGTATATGTATAATTGATTCATTTTGTTATAAAGCAGAAACTAACACACCATTGTAAAGCAGTTATACTCCAATAAAAACGTTAGAAAAACAAAAAAAGAATAAAAAGAAGCTCAAGGACCAGTCCCTCCACAGCACTGGTTATCAATAGGCTGAGACCAGCCCAAAACATCCACCCAGCAAGCAAGCATTCAAGCTGGTTCTGAATTGCATCTAAGGATACAAGCACCAATCTGACTCAACCCAACAAACAACCCATTCAACCAATTCAAGAATTCTGCCTTACCATTTTCAAATAAAATCAGTTTTAGCTATGATCTGGGGTACAAAAAAGAAAATCCCTCTCACCCAAAGATCTGCCACCATAAACCCCATGGACCCAAAAGCTACAAACACAAGGAGATAAAACAAAGACAAGACAATGGTTACAAAGAGCATGAGACAGGACTAAGTAAATTGTTAGGAGCCAAGAACAATCAAGCTACTGTGGCAAGCTCCCAGGCCTAGGAGCCACCCATCAGCATGACTAGGGAACTAAGGAAATTACCAGCTGTGCCCACACAAATGTTGCATTAAGCTGGAATGGCCCTCATGTCTCCCTTAACATAAGTATTTTAAAATGCCCAGATAATACAAACTTATCCCAAGTGACACAGCCTAAAAAAGACTAAAAAGACATGCCAATTAAATGCAATTAGTATCCTGGATGGGATCCCGAAACCGAAAAAGAGCATTAGGTAACAACTAAGGAAATATGAAAGGAAGTACAGACTTTCATTAACGTAATTAATATTGTTTGGGACAAATGTCCCGTTCTAATGTGGGATGCTGATAACAGGAGAAAACTGGATACAGGGTATATGAGAACTCTGTATTGTCTAGGCAACTTTTCTGTACATCAGAAACTATCTTTAAATTAAAATTTTATTTAAAAAACAGAAAACCGCTTGCTCCAGAGATCCTTGAATCAGGAAAATAGTTCTCTCAACATTTAGTATGAGAAGGCACTGGCGCATTTGTTAAAAAGCAGATTCTCAGGCCCCACTCCAGAACTGTAAAGTCAGAATGGGAGCTGGCGGGGAGGCCAGAGTCTGCATGGAAACAAACGACCAGGTGATTCTTACGCATCTTAACGGTGGTGAGTCACTATCTTGACTGGTGACCCATCGTTTCCCTCTCCTCACACACATAAATAGCCACCAATGAGGCATTGCCCCTTCCAGAGGGCAACTCACCCCCTTAGGCCTTTGCCATCCCAGGGGAAAACAACCCTCCAACAGTAAACAATCCTAAACTATCAGTTGATACTGGTGTAGCCTGCCATTAGAAAAAGGAAAAAAAAAAAAAAAAGTCCCAGTTTCTAGCCTCTCACCTTCCTAAAGAGGCCTTGAGATACCTGCTGTGCCTCCAAACAAAAACTTATCCGGGTGCTTCCCTGGTGGCGCCATGGTTGAGAGTCCGCCTGCCGATGCAGGGGACGCGGGTTCGTGCCCCGGTCCGGGAAGATCCCACATGCGGCGGAGCGGCTGGGCCCGTGAGCCATGGCCGCTGAGCCTGCGCGTCCGGAGCCTGTGCTCCGCAACGGAAGAGGCCACAACAGTGAGAGGCCCACGTACCGCCAAAAAAAAAACTTATTCGGTAGTTGACCCTTTGAAAGAGCCCAACCGCATCCTGCAGTACTGGTCCAGGACTCCCGAACCCCCTCCCTAAAAAAGAAGAGGCACAGCCAAAGCATCCCACTGGGGCATCCTCCTCAGCAGACGGATGCTCCTCGGCTCCCTGGCCGTCTCTGGAGCGACCCTCCCAGAGTGCCCTCTCCAAGGCGAAGAGACCCCACACACACACAGGCCCCGCTGCCCAGAGAAAGGAAGGGTTTGAGCTCCAGCCTTGTCACTAACTAGACCTGTCACTTACTCGGTGGACCCCCGGATCTGTTAAATCTAACTGGCTCTACAGGTTCATTTTAAACCAGCAAACGCAGGTTTCAGCCCCGCGACGGCGGGTCTGGACAGCCAGGCGAAGGGCGCCCGCCGGTAGCCGGGCCGCGACGGGAGAGCGTCGAAACGCTGGGCTACGCCGCGGGGGCTTGTGGGGCGAGACGGAGCTGTGCCCTGACGCCACCCGTGCGTCCCACCCCCCGCTGCTCACCCCGCCGCCGCTGATAGCTCCGATGCCGTCGAACTCCCGGCCCAGCCCGTCGGAGTCGTCGAGCACGTACGCGCTGCCGGGCGCCAGCAGCGCGCACAGCAGCAGGGGCACCGCGACTTGGCCCGCCGAACCCGCGGCGGCCGTCATGACTTTCACTTGGCGTTGCCGGGAAGCCTGGAGTAGGTGCTCAGCCATTGTGTGGGTCACATGACTCCGGCGCCCGCGGAGGCGGGTCCGGTTGCCGCCATGATGGAGAAGGGCAGGAGGCCGCTGGCGTCGCCGCCGCCATGTTGAGTGTGGGCCGCAGCTCGTTGACGCAGCCGCCGTAATGTTGGGGGAGGGCGGAGCGAGCCTTTCCTACTCGGCCGAAGTTCACGGTCCGAGTTAAGCCTTCGCGTGTATCTGTTCGCTGCCTCTCCTTCGGCTTCACCCACTGGAGCACTTTATCGAAGGGGAGGTGGATGTCCAAGGCCAAGGGAGCAGGGCAGTGCGTGGCCTATTATGGACCTCCCCGAACGTCTCCGGGCGCTTCTGCCACCTGCCAGTACGTGGCAGAACGAGAAAGAGGAGCAGGCTTGAGTCTCTATCCTAGTCCCTGTTCAGCTGTCACCTTGGTGGAGTCACTTAGCTTTATGAGCCTGAGTCTCCTCTTACGTAAGACGAAGCAAGAAGAGCAGCCGCATGGGGACATATGATTAAATGAAATACGAGTAAGGCAACAGACAGGCAGTAAATCTTAGCTGAATGCGTGACACACTTAGCAAGCCTTAGTTGACATGGATCTTCATCCTGGTAACAACTTCATCCTGGTAACAACTTCATCCTGGTTGCTTCATAAGGTACTTGCCGCTGCCAGTTGAAATGGTTCCAGGCAGATAACCCTAAATTGGCAGGGAAGTTGTGGATTGTCCTGGGATTCCTGCCACATCCGGCATTGGTCTGAGATTTCTGATTTCCTTGGTATTGAAACAAATTGAAGAGACTATTGAGAGGCTGCAGAGAAAGCATCTCTGATCCCCAGGTCTGATTGTTTTGCCCCTTAACTGCAAACGTAAATTTAAGTGTCAAGACTACGATTATACCAGGAGGAAAAATTTATCTGGGCAGTCCCGTAAACACACTCGTCAGGCCCTTATGATATCTCTAGGTTCTTAATGGACAATATGCTTACTCTTTCCACCTTCCTAAATTACTATAGGTCTATTGTGATTTACCAAGGACAGTCCCAGCTTGTGTCTATTGTCCTAACATAATTATTGATAGTATCCCTTTCACCCTCAAAAATGTTCTGGCTTGTATGATAAATTATATAGTTCCCTGTATATTGGCCACTTGTTTTCTTCCATTTCTTCTTTTCCCCATACAGCACTTATCTGAACTACCTTCCTTACAATCACCATTCTGTGATTCAAGTCAGTAACTTGTCAAGTTCCATAGATGTACCTTCTCTGAACTCACTCTGATCCATCTGTTCTAATAAAATTTTAAACATGAGCGGAGCACCAGTGGATGCAAGACGTGGCTGATAAATCAAGTAACTGCTAAGCTTCCTACCAACCCTGAGATTTTATATCTGGGATATGCATGTAACATCTGCATAATCATGTAACTAGAAGAAAATAGAGGAAAAAATACCATACAAGCGAAACTGGGAAGTTGAAACCAGAACCCAGCATATGTTATTCTGTAACACACTGTTGCACCTTGTATTTGGAAGGCACACCACAAATATTTGTGCAATGTGTGATATTTGTAAAAGAGGAAACAGAATATTTAACAGTAAATATGTACCACTAGTTCCCATTAGTTCATAACCAAAGTAATTCCTTACCAGGGAAAATGTCTCTTGTTGCAAATTTCTAATCTACGCTCAGGAAACCATTAGACGAGAAAGTTTCTAATAGGGCTTCCCTGGTGGCGCAGTGGTTGAGAGTCCGCCTGCCGATGCAGGGGACACGGGTTCGTGCCCCGGTCCAGGAAGATCCCACATGCCGCGGAGCGGCTAGGCCCGTGAGCCATGGCCGCTGAGCCTGTGTGTCCGGAGCCTGTGCTCCGCAACGGGAGAGGCCACAACAGTGAGAGGCCCGCGTACCGGGGAAAAAAAAAAAAAAAAGTTTCTAATAAAAAAGCAGTAAATACAAGCTGAGAAAGAGAGATCCTTGAACTGCTGGGCACGGCACTCAGATGTGCTCAAGACATGAGATAAAGGGAAACGGCCGTTATCAGACAAGTGATTGTGTGTTCGGCTTCCCTTGCTTCTGTGGTTTCAGGGTCCCTGATATACACCAGACAGTAGGAAAGAAGCGTGTCTCAGTTCTCAAAAGTCAGATGAGTTTAAAAAGTAAGGACAGTTTTTCTCTTAAATAAGCAACGTTTCTGAGTATCACAGCTGTACTTCAGCCACAGCAAATTTCTCAGTTTTCTGAAGTGATCAAAATCAGATGGTCTTGAGAAAAGTGAGCAATCTTGCCTTTTAATGAAACGTTATTGATAAAGTCTGTTGTCTCACTTTAAGAAATGGCTTTACTTTTAGAAGTCTGAATTAGGTGATGGTGTCTTAAATCACTGGAAGAGGATGGGCTTTTTAAAACATGATATTGGGACAGCTGGATAACTATTTGGGAAAAGATCAAATTTTAGATCTATACCTCACACCACACATAAGTATAACCGCCAAATGGATAAAGCTCTAAATGTAAATAAATGAAACCTTACAAGTTCTATTAGAAAACATGAGTAAATTCCTGTATAACCAGGGGTCTGGATAGGACTCAATATCTTGACACAACAAAATAAATTTTGATTTTTAGAAAATCACTGAAAAATCATATAAGGGGGTAAGAAAAAAGAATTATTTATAAAAGAAGTTGGAAACATTTCTTAAAGTAAGAGTCCTCTGGGGCCAAAAGTATGAAGTATTTTCTTATCATGAACTATCCTGTAACATCTGTCATTTATCTGATCTTTACAACTTGTACGTAAGTTGCTTGATTGCAGTTGTTAATTACATCACCCGCTATTCAATGACTTCTCTCTGTAAACTCAGGGCTTTATATATAAAGACAGTAAAAATGGTTCAAAGGATAGAACCCACATAACGGAATAAATTATATATTGCTTACTAAACATCTTCTTAAGCATAACTACAGATAAAAATTCCTATAGTAAGGAGCAGTGTGGTATAGTAGTTAAACGATCAGCCCTGGAACCCCAGACTACATAGCTTCAAATCTCTCCTACCACCTACTAGCTGTGTGATTTTGGCCAAGTTACTTTACTTCTTTGGGCTTCAGTTTAACCATCCATAAATAGAGATGATGATAGAGAAGTTGATATGAAGGTTAGCAGAATTAATATTTATGAAACATTTAGAAGAGTGACCACCATATTTATATTTATATATATATATATATAATCATACTGCATGCTATGAAAGGGTTTATTATATAAATAATAACATAAATAGAATACAGATTAACTATAGTGTAGCTCTTGAGTTTATTGCTCTCCACAAAACTAAGACAGTCCTGAGGAAAAGGATTCTTCCTGTCTTTGTACTGGTCTGAATTTTTTTTTCTGTTTTCGTTGTCTACACTCATCCAAATCCATGTCCCGTGTGGCTGATTCCCCTCATGTGAGTCTTGGTGGGAGGCAGATTCCACCTCTTTCAGGAGTTAAGGCGCCACATCCTCCCTCTTCTCACCCCCAGCAGCATGGGCTCTAGAGCCCCAGTGACCCAGCTCCCTCAGTCAGTTCCCCAAACCTGTGACTTTGATCTTGGAAGAGTGATTAGATGTATGGACAGCTGAGAAAGCACCCTGGAGCAGTGTCAGAGTGCAGAGGAGGTGGTGGCATAGAGGCTCCACCAGATGGGCTTCAAGTGCCAGGAGCAGTAGGGTGAGAAGTGCCATCCTAACCTATTGCTCAGGCAGGATGACCTGGGCTGTCTTTCTAGTCCTTTGGCCCATTTCACAAGACAGGTTCTGCAGCCTTAGCAGCAATTCTGTGCCTTATCTTGATTTCTAAGTCTTTCATTTTTGCTCAGGTTAGCCAAAGATGGTGCTGTTGTCTGCAGCTGAGAACCCTGACTGATACACCAGGTAATAATCAAGACCAGTTGTGACCACTGCAAAGAATTCTCAGCCTCTGGGTCTGCATTAACCCTACTTTAAACACTGCCTTCACCACCTGTAGTTCTTTTGTTGGTAATTGTTTTTTTGGGTTTTTTGTTGTTGTTTTTGGGTTTTGGTTTTTCTTTTGGCCGTACTGCGCAGCATGTGGGATCTTAGTTCCCCCACCAGGGATTGAACCCACACCCACTGCAGTGGAAGTGTGGAGTCCTAACCACTGGACCGGCAGGGAAGTCCTTGTTGGTAATTGTTAATGCATGGATTAGTTCCAATAAAGGAACTCCAGGAAGTTTTGCTGTCCTCCTGTTTCACCTGTGATATGTCTATTCTTCTTTGGATCGTCAATACCATTTTCTGCACTCCTACCAGGGGAAGAATTCTAGAGTCCACCTAATTTCAAGTCTTAGGCATGAAGAAAATAAGAGTACAAGAGGTTCCCATGGCTCAAAAGATTTTTTTTAAACATCTAGTACAATTCCATCCCACAAATGTAAGGCAAAGCACATACATAATTTGAAATTTTCTAGTAGCCACATTAAAGTTAAAGAAAAAAGCAGGTGAGATTAATTTTTGATGATACATTTTATTTAACCCCAGATATCCAAAATATTATTGATAAATATGTAATCAGTATGAAAATATATTAATAAAAGATTTTGTGGGGGTTTTTTCATACGAAGGTTTCAACAATCTAGAGTGTGTCTTACACAGATAGCACACCTCAATTCGGATTAGCCTCATGTCAAGTGCACAATAGCCACATGTGGCCAGTGGTGCTGGGGTTGGACTGAGCAGATCTCATGTATGCCAGGCCCTGGGTTGCCTCTGGCTGCTAAAGATGAGATTGAAGGATATCCACTCTTTGCTGGGGCTGCCATAACAAAATACAACAAAACAGTGGTTTAAACAACAGAAATTTATTTTCTCAGAGTTCTGACATTCAGCATCAAGGTGGTGGGAACTTTGGCTTTTTCTGAAGTCTCTCTCCTTGGCATGCAGGTGGCCACCATCTCTCTGCATCCTCACACGGTCTCCCCTCTGTGCATGCACATCCCTGGTGTCTCTTTGTGTATCCAAATTTCCTCTTCTTATAAGGATACCAGTCAGATTGGGTTAGGGCCCATGCTAACAATTTCATTTTAACTTAATCACATCTATAAAGGCCCTATCTCCAAATACAGTCACATTCTGAGGCACTGGGGTTAGAGCTTCAACATATGAATTTGAGGCAGACAAAATTCAGCCTGTAACAATATCTAACAGTGGTTCAGTTGTAACAAACTGGTAAATGTCAGTAAAATGCTTTCCTGAGTTCCAAGAGCCATTCTGGCAAATTATTGAAACTGAGGAGTGGGTTGTGGGAACCCCCAAATGACAGCCAGTTGGTCCAAAGTACTGGAGACTGAGGTCTTGTGACCAGCATCTGAAGTGGAAACAGCCCTGTGGGATGGAGCTCTTACCTTGTGGAATCTGGTGCGTACTCCAGGTAATTAGTGTCAGAAGTGAACTAAATTGAAGGACTTCTAGCTTGTGTCTGGAGTACTGGAGAACTGGTTGTTGGTGGAAGGAAAACCCCCACACACTGGGTGTCAGAGGTGTCCTGCAAGGAGAAACAGAACAGTAGTGGCCAGTCGTCCCAGGCACCAGCCTGCAGCAAACATAACCCCACCATGTGCATTCATGCCTATTTGTAAGAATTACCTGCCAGTACTTGTTCTACATTCACTGCTGTGATCTTCCTCCCTAGATTTCCGACTCCCGTCTCCATACTCTGACTGCCAGTATTGTTTTGGGCTCTATCCCTCCAGTCACAGGCTACTTCAGCAGCCCTGGCTTCTCACTTTGCTTAATTGATTTTGACACCAACAGTTTGGATGAAAGACCTCCCCCTCCTGCATTCTGGCCCCATGGAAGCCTCAAATGCTGTTTGGTTTCCATCCCCCACTCACTGTACTTCTCCCCAACATCAGGAGAGGATAATTTGGACAACAACCTGCTTTCCCACCCCATCTCAGACTTTGATTACTGGCTAAATTGTTTCCCTCTAAAATTCATATATTGAAGCCCCAACCCCCATTGTGACTGGATTTGGAGATAGAAACTTTAAGGAGGTGATTAAAGTTAAATGAGATCATAAGGTTGGGGCCCTGATACACTAAGATTAGGGTCCTTATAAGAAGAGACACCAGAGTGCGCTCTTGTGGGCTCTCCCCCCGCCCCCTGCTCTCACATCCTCTCTCTCTCTCACTTCATCCCTTCTACCCCACCACCTCTACCATGTGAGAACACAGTGAGAAGACAGCTGTCTGCAAGACAGAAAAAGATCCCCTACCAGAAACTGAATGGCAGATACCTTGACCTTGGACTTCCAGCCTCAAGAAGTATGAGAAAATCAAGGCTTCTACTGTTGAAGCCTCCCAGTCTACGGTATTTTGTCATGACAGCCTGAGCTGACTTATACACCTACTGTCTGTCTGTACTGCTTGCATGTCCAAACCATAGGATTAAAATTTCTTTTTTTTTTTTCAGACAGTTGTCTTTTAATTAGCAATAAGTAACCATGATTATTAGGAAATTTTGTTTAAAATGAGTTAAGTATATGCCATAAACCCAGAGAGTTAACAGAGTATTTTGGCTACAAAAAGGGAAAATTTCTTGAACACTGACAATTGCCTGAATTAATCCCAAATTCATAATTTCTCCATGTCACAACATTCACATCAACTCAACAATATATATACTGAATTTGTTATCTGTTCCTGTGTCATAAAGTATCCAAAGTTCGGTAGCTGAAAACAACAAATATTTAGTATCTCTCAGTTTCTGTGGGTTGGGAATACTGGATCACCTTCACTGAGTGGTTCTAGCTCAGAATCCCTAGTGAGGTTGCGGTAGGGATGTTAGCAGGAGCTGTAATTATCTGGAGGCTTGAAGATGTACTTCCAAGATGGTTACTCAGTATTGTTGGCTCACTCAGATCCCCACCACGTGGACCTTTTCTCACGACAGGGCAGCTGGCGTCCCTCAAGACCAAGTGAGCAGAGAGAGAGAGAGCATGAGGAGGAATTCACAGGATTATTCTGACCTAGTCTCCAAAATAGTGCACCATCACTTCTGCTTTATTTTCTAGGAATGAGTCATCTAGTCTAGCCCACACTCCAGGGGAGGGAAATCGGGCTCTACCGCTTGAAAGGAGGGGTGCCAAGGAATTTGTGAACATATTTTAAAATCACAACACTTACCCATGATGCATTTCAGCAAACCACTCATATGATATAGTATTAAATATTGCAGTAACTAATATTTTGAGGGCTTATTCATAGAAATGGGTATGATAAAATGATATAAGGGATTTACTCAGTTACTACACGTTTGCAAAGATACTTTAGCATCCTCTAAAAAAGCACCAAGGAAAATAAACACTCTAGCATTATTTTCTGTAAAATGGCAGGTATTCCTATCACTCTTGGGTTTTCACTATAATCTCTGCTCTGCTCTGCTCATTCTGTGGATTCTGGTATGACCCACAGCTTTGGGTAACAGAACCTGCCTTCCCCAGTCCAGATGCCATAGAACCCACAACACTTAAGCTGGCTTCAGATCCTCCCTCCTGTCTGTCCCTAGCCCCTCTGCCCCAGTTGACTCAATTTTTTGCCAATCATTTCTACTTCTCTGCCCTATCCTTTGTATTGAACCTCCTTAAATATTAGTACATGTCTTGGTTAAATCTAAGTTCATGAAATATTTTTTCGATCCTAAAACTTAAACGATTAGCTGGTTATCCCTACCATAAGCAAACTCAACAGATAATTCCACAAGGACTTACACTTCTTATCCTGACTTTAAAAATTAAGCTAATCAGCAGTCTGCACATCCGCAATACATCAGAGGAAACTATTTGGAGTTAATCTTCTTAAATTTGGTTATTTCAATAAATGAATATAACAAAGGAATTAAAAGGCATTTATGCAATTTACAGACATCATGAAATACATATTAGATGTTCTGAAAAGGTATTTAAGATATTAAAGACTCTAGTCCTTAGTTTGATAACATATCTCCATTTTAACTGTTACTATACTTACGTTCAGACTTAAGCTTTAAGTTAAAATCATTTACAAGTCTGAAATGAGAGGCTGTATTAGCTCAACTGTTTTGAAAAGGGCAGAGCCAAGTGAACTAATGGTACAATGGTGCAGAATGGAATTTAAATACTGATGAAGGGATAATAGGGCTGTAGGGGAACAAAATCTGCCACCCCAAAATGTGTCTCTTTGGTATGAGAATTGATTTAGACTGATTATTTTTAAGAAACAGAAGACTTGGGAAGTTTTTCTTGCTACCTCCCCCCTTAACTGTCTAAGAGAATTTGGATAAAGGGCCTGTTCCCAGATTAGAGCTATCACCAGAGATATCTGCAAATGTGGACTGTGATGGGGGAAACTCAGCAGAGCCTAGAGATCAGAGTCCTCTGTGTGCCCCATTGTCTCTGCACGACCCAGCAAACATTTGTTTACCAAACATTTGCTTTTTCATCTCCATATGAATTGCCTTCCTCCTCTTTGCAGTCCTGAACAACTACCCCCAACATCCTCTTTTGTCTTTAGCTGAAGATAATACTTAAGGTGAGGATTTCAGCCATTTTAGTGAGTTACTCAGTTTTCCTGGGCCTCTCCAGTGCATACATGCTATTAAACTTTTGTTTTATTTTCTCCTGTTAATCTGTCTCATGTCAATTTCATTCTTGGACCAGCCAGAGGAACACAGAAGGGTAGAGAAAAATTTCTTCCTTTCTGACAGGGTTAAAGTACCAAAAGCAAGCAAGAATTTGAACATAAAGTGTTTCCATACTCTTCCCTTTTTAGAGGTTCTGTTCTCCCTGCCTCTCCACCACCCACCCCAACAGTCTCTTACCCAGGCAACCATCCTGTACACCAGTTGTTCTCAAACCTTGGGGCAACTGAGCCAACGTGCCACAACTACTGAAGCCCGCGTGCCTAGAGCCTGTGCTCCACAACAAGAGAAGCCACTGCAATGAGAAGCCTGCGCACCGCAAGGAAGAGTAGCCCTCGCTCGCAGCAACTAGGGAAAGCCCTCACGCAGCAGCGAAGACCCAACACAGCCATAAATAAATAAATAAATAAATAAATTTATTTGTTTATTTTAAAAAATAACTTTGTTCCTTAAATAAACAAAACTTTGGGCATCAAAACTACTTGGAGTGTTTTTTATAACACACATCACTGAACTCCAGCCCCAGAGCTTCTGATTCCCTGGGCCTGGGGTGAGACTGAGAATTTTAATTCTCCAATGTTCAGAGGTGACATTGATGCTGCTAATCCAAGAAGCATACTTGGAGAACCATTGATGTAAATGGATCTCAGGCAGCTTTGCCATAATGTAGAAGCCAAGTAAGGTTTTATCTGACAACTTAATATTCCGCCACCCCCCCCCGCCCGAACACAAGGAATATATTTGCATCCTTAGAAAGGAAGCCTGCTGGTAAAAGTTTCAAGACCCCCCCCCCCAATAAAAGTCATCTAATAGTTACATTTTAGGCTCCTTGACAAGTAATGAGAAAAATATTTTTGCTCAGTAGTCCTATTCAAAGGCTTAATAAATGTTTGTTGAATTACACATTTTAAATCAAACACATGAAGTGGATTCCAATCTCAGGCCATAATCAGAGATGCCAGAAATAAAATATTCTTTATCTTTCTGTAACTCAACTAAAATTCCATTTCAATACCCCATTCTACCAAACTGGTGGACACTTAATCACAGTCAATTCAGGATCCTACGTCTTCTTCCTCTGGATTCTGCCTGTGTTTACTTTGCTAGGACTGCCATTACAAAACACCACAGACTGGGTGGTGTAACCAGCAGAAATTTATTTTCTCACGGTTCTAGGGCTGGAAGTCCAAAATCAAGGTGTCAGTAGGGTTGGTTTCTTCTGAGGTCTCTCTCCTTGGCTTACAGATGTCTACCTACTCTCTCTGTCCTCACCTGGTCTTTCCTCTGGCATGTGCATACCTGGTGTCTCTTTGTGTGTCCAAATCTCCTCTTCTTATAAGGACACCACCGATCAGATTGGATTAGGACCCACGCTAACAGTTTTATTTTAACTTAGTCATCTATTTAAAGAGCCTAACTCCAAGTACAGTCACATTATGACATACTAGGGATTAGGACCTCAACATATGGATTTTGGCAGAGAGGTAAGGGGATGCAAGTCAGCCCATAACACCATCTAGGATCCAGGGAGTTTGTATGTAGGTAAGGCTGGAGAGGTTTACCTCAAGCCCCAATTCTCAAGGCTGCCCTCTGTGCATGCTGGCCTCTCGTGAGATGTCCTCATTCCCTTCTGGTCCTCAGTAGTTAGCCCATGCAGGACTCACCTGGGTTGTCCCCCATCAATGCGGACAAGGCTTCTTCTGTGACACACTGGACCATTGGAAGCGCCATGAGGTGGGCTGAGGCCTTGCATCACTTCTGTGCACCCCTCGTGTGCCCTGACCAGCGCTGTGCTGGGCACAAGGGAATGTGGTAAGTTTGTCTCAGGCCTCTCACACATGTAGTCCTGAGATAGCCTCCTATCTGGACTTCACCCTGGACATGAGAGACAGGATCACTCTCCTCCCCATATCATGCAGTTCATCAGAGTAACTGTCACCCCACCCCCACCTCAGGGATTGCAGGGGAGAGGGTACAAACAGTCAGGATGCAGTGTCCCTGTATCAGGCAACCACATCTGAATTCTCATGACTTCCCTTCTCACAACCCTAAGCCCCAGCCCCACCGGCAGGAAAAACCTTTTATCTGTTCTTGGGGGCCGGAAGATTTGCTTTAGCTCAACAGATATTCTTCCAAGCAGATTGTCTGCACCTCAGTCCTTTTCATTCTCCTGAGTTGCATGAATCCTTTGAAACTCTAAACCTAGGATTGTCTTCTCCTCCCAACCTCGTATTTTTCTGCCAAGAATTCCTTCTCTTGAGGCAATAAATGCAAAATGGCTAATTGAGTGTGGGGGGGGGGGGGAATAGGGATGGGGTAAAAGGAAGTAAGGCTGGGGAAATAAATCAGTATTTCAGAATGTTCCCTGCCATGTTTAGCTGCTACTTGAACTAGTGAAATTGCAGCAAGTGGAAAATGTGGATGCAAAGGACCCTTCATCAGCAGATTAGATTCTTCCACTGTCTGCCCCACGGAGAAGTTGGAGCCAAGCAAGACCACATTCACTTCCCCTTTTCCCCATGGGCAGCCCAAGTGCCCTGCACGGGCCAGTGTTGGGTGTCCATTCTGTGGCCTCAGGAAACCAGATACCAACATGCCAGGAACACCAAACCCCTCAAGGTAGTATTCTGAATGCTTCTAATTGGCTTTTTCTCACCTTGGAGTTGTTTAAATGTCAGAGACTCAACAGCTCTGGAATTTCCATCTCTTCATCAGCTAGCTCTGTAGTTGAAAATACAGTATTGTCAAATATTCTGGACTAAATAAGAAGCAGAGTTATTACAGGTTCTTAAATGTCCTATTATGTGGAACTGACAAAGTTTCAGCATAGGGCAGCCACAGTTTTTCTCCTAATTAATCAGAAGTGAAAGTTTGCGTTTCCTGTGCTTTGTAACAACATCCTTTTTTTCTTTTGAATAGCAAAATACATAAAAATCTGATGTGGATATTAAGATGCCATTTCCCTAAAAGCAGAAGTATAGTCTATTTAGGTAAAATAAGAAATTGTGAGTGTCATGAGATACCCATGTATAGAAGCCACAGATAAGTGGATGTGCAAAACCGAACAAAAATGAGAATTTTGGATTAGAGTGACAAGTAAACTGAAATCATTACTTTCATTTTTTTTTAAAGGCTTGTCTTACTATTAATTTTCTACATTGTACTTAAATTTTTTATTATTTCAGTAAAAATAGAAAGTATTCTGAATTTTTAAGTTCCTATATGCTAAATTACTTTGCAAATGTATTTTATAAACCTAAATGATTACTTTTATTATTTTCAATAAAAGACCTACAAAGGAAGTATAGGAAACCCATTATACTCTTGTTACATCCTGAATAACCTCAAGGTTAAAAATCTTGGTTATATCACAAGATCATCTTTTCCAGTTCTGGGGAGAAATTTTAAAAACCCTACCAACAGGAACTTCTAATGTCCTTTTACAAAGGCAGGCTCAAATTGTCATGATTACAGTTTTTAAAATGAAGTTAAATTTTTCCATCCCAAATTAATTCTGTCCTTATAAAGTAAAAATTTCCTCTTCGTGTGTAATAAAAGTTTATTAAAGCAAGGTTCAAAAGTGAAGTCTCTGGCTTTTTTATATCTCAGAAGTTCCAGGAGCTAATTTCACTTCACATTAAATCACTTACAGGGCTTCCCTGGTGGCGCACTGGTAGAGAGTCCGCCTGCCGATGCAGGGGACGCGGGTTCGTGCTCCAGTCCGGGAAGATCCCACATGCTGCGGAGCGGCCGGGCCCGTGAGCCATAGCCGCTGAGCCTGCGCGTCCGGAGTCTGTGCTCCGCAACGGGAGAGGCCACAACAGTGAGAGGCCCGCGTACCGAAAAAAAAAAAAAAGATCACTTACAGATTTGGCAACAACTGTCAAGGTGTTACTATACTAAGTGAATTTTCATTATAACATCCCATGTCTTTCTCAAATAAAGTTTCAAGTCTCATAAAATTATTGATTTGCCTAAGCCAGTTAGTTCAAGTGGCTTTAGCATGGTTTAGCAATTTCTGATGGAATCTTCTCTTCCAAGAGGAAAATCAAAGGAGAAAATGGTTCTACAATAAAATACTGTATAGCTAATATATAATCCCTTTGAAAAAAAAAACAAAAACTTTACCTAGTTGGCTACCTTGACCCCACCATCATGCCATTAAGCAATGAACATGCTCTTTATACACACATCCGCATTCTCTCTCTGTTGTTTTTCTCCCAGGATCTTGATCACCCTGATTCCATCTACAACAGCCTCTCCTATTCTATACATCCAACGACTCATCCTATCTTTTTGTACCTCTCTTGGAGTATTTATCCATTTTTACTATTTTTACCATTGCGGTTATTAGCGCTTTCTCCTTCCCTAAGTGATAAGCTCCTTATGGGTTAGGGTCAGGTCCTATATATCTGCCAGCACAGTGGTCTCTTAGGAGAGGAGGATAGATATATGTGTTGACAGACAAATGAGTGAGGGAGGGAGTGAATGAATGAATGAGATTCTAGTACATATTCTATCAAATAAAGCACATATAGTATCAATATACAATTGTAATTAAGATGCAAAGAGAAAAGTGAGTAATAAAAATTATACTACAGTAAATAATACATAAAACATCTTTTAAAATACTTAGGAGACTTCTGTTGCTCAAACTTGGATAATGTACATCCTTCTCATTAATATGCTGCTTCCTCATTGGTTTGTGATGAAATATGAGTGCAATTTCCTGTCCCCTCAATAATATTGGTTTCTCTTCTGGGTGCAAGCAGATTTATCTGGCTCCTCGGTCAACAAAATCATCATCCCAAGAAACATGGGTAAGTGTAAGATTAAAAAATAAGACTTTAAGTAGATAACATACTTTTGAATGATTGTCAGTAATATTTGCAACATTTTTTCTAGTTTGGGCTGTATAAATGTGGTCATGCAAAGCATTATAAGACGGGGAGAAATGAGGATGACACATGGCTTCTCTACTTTGAGCAGTAGTAAAGGATGTCAAAATTTACATTTAGAAATAGGTAACACTATCAAAATATAAAAGAGGAATGCTTATGCTCCATTTCCTCTACAGGAAACAGTATATTGGCAAAATGAAAATTAAGTGGTTAGGGAAGAAATGTACCAACTCCTGGCTGTAGAGCTATCTAGCACCACTTCCTCAGCAGTATAAAGGTCTAGTGATATGTTTTTATACCATCAGAAACTATGTGAAATTTGAAAATAATATTTCCAGCATTAATTAATATTTCTAGTATGTATTAATTAATTAATAATTCTTAAGAGATGACTATCACATTGACACACAGTAGAGTGTTAATAAGTAGCTATTCAACTGATAAATGAAGGCAAATGTTTCCTATAACATTTTATCTTCTGATCATTGTCATCAATGGTTGGTACTGTTTTAATTCTGATTTTTACCAACCATCAATGGTTGGTACTGTTTTAGGAGCTGTGGATTATCTTCTTTGGGCATCAGGTAAAAATTAAAATCAGAATTAAAAACTTATCCAAATTTCTCAGCACTGGATCTAAAAACAGTTTTCTCAAAATATGATTAAAGCGATCAAAATAATATCTGAAAAGATGTATGAATAATAAGAATTATATATTCTGTTAAAATCTCAGATTCACACAAATTAATTTAACAGCTCTCCTCTGCAGCGTTTGGTATCATATGTGAAATGTTATTATATAAATTATATACTGAGTGCCTCTGGTTTCTCTGCTATGCTCTGGATAGGTGGCCAAAGATGATCTGCTTTCAGGAAATGTAGGGAACAACACAGGCTACCAGTGTTGTCATTAGAACAATATCAGTTAAAATGTCATGAAGGCTTACCATGTGCTCAGTACTGAGTTTCATGTGTTATCTCATTTAATCCTCACAAGAATTCTGTGAAATGGTTGCTATCTTACGCCTGTGAAAATTGAAACTTAGAGAGGTGACGGAACACACATGGTCACAAATCCCCCAAGAGCTGCTGAGAACCTTTGAGTCTCCAGAGCCCTCACACATGTAACCACAAGCCCCCAGAAACACTGCCTCTGTTGCCCAACCCAGAAGACACCCAGTATCTGCTTCATTAAACCATTCAGTCTTATGGTTGTTTTAGTTAAGGCAGGAAATATTTCTACAGAGAAAGGAATTTATTCCACTGAGAATTTTGTAAGTCCTCTCAAAACTATTTTTCCATTTGACCCTTCCTATTTTTTTTTTTTTAAGATGAGCATTTGTTGAGTAACATGGACAAAGCAGGAAGGGGCACCTTCCTGCTCATCACCCAGTTCTCCCAAGTCCTTCTTCTAAGGAAGAATATTTTCATGGTTTAAGTGTTCTTCCCCAGACGCATGAGCCTAGTGATAGACATGATGTTGCGTAACCGTCAGAGTTCCATCCTCTGTATCTTATTAAATTTTGTGCATCTCAGACATTTTTCGAGTGTCATTTTCCTTCTTCACTTATGTTCTTTAGAAGTCTCTTTAATGAGGATTTTGGGGGCCAATGTTCTCAGTGGTAGTTTATCTTAAAATATCCTCATTTGTGCTCTCATTTTGAAATTTAGTTCTGTTGGGTATTCAGTTATAGGATGACATATATTTTCATAACAATTTGGAAATATCAATCCACTGTCTTCTGGTTTATGTTATCATTGTTGTTGAAAATGTCATTGTCGGTCAAAATTTCATCCTTTGTAGGTAGTCCATTTTTTCTCTCTGGCTCTTTTTTTTCTTAGTCTTTGGTGATCTGCAGCTTGATTGCAATGTCGGCTAAGTATAGATTTCCAGCTCTGTTTGTTTCTAATCTTATTTGGGGTTTGCTGAGCTTCATAAATCTGAGGATGCCATGTCCTTCATCACTTTCAGACATCTCTCAGTCAGCATATTTTCTAACATTGCCTCTCCCCTACTTTCTGTCTTCTGTCCTTGTGAACTTTAATTATACATACGCTGACCTTTTCACTTTATCCTCCATGTCTCTGTGGTATTTTCCTGTCTCTTTAGCACTCTGATAATTTTGTGTTATTTCTTTAGCTCTGTCTTACAATATACTAATTTTCTCTTCAGCTGGAGCTAGGCAGTCGGTTAGTCCCTGTGTTAATTTTTAATTTTATATTACTGTATTTTTTAATTTCTGAAAGGTCTATTTCAATCTTTTAAAAAATATGCCCAGTCATCTTTTATAGTCTCTTGAGCCTTACTCATGTGTTCAGATTCCTTCTATTTCTTTAAATGTATTAAACATACTTGTTTTGTGTTATATATCTATTAATTTTATCTCTAAAGCTTTTGTGGTTCTAGTACTCTTCTTTCTTGCTTTTGCTGAATCTCACACATAGAAGCTAATTTCTGTATGTGTGTAAGTGTGTGTGTTTTCTTCTAGTGTGGTAGCAGGATATTTGTTCTTTTTATCCATCTATTTTTAAAATCGAGTGTGTTTGGGGTTGGGGGGTTTTAATCAGTCTATATTTGTTAGAACAAGATCTGTGAGAACTCTTTAAAGCCTGGGTTGAGGGAGCTTCCCTCAAGGCATGGTTTGTATTTACTTCTTCCACGTGCCTAGAATACTTATTCTTTCATATGGTAAACTTTTATTATGGGTGAATTTATTTTCAGATTATTTAAGTTGTTTATTGTTTGTTTTGTTGTGTTTCTATAAATTACTTTTTATATGTGAGGAAAGAAGTGAAATCATACCATTTCTTAGGAAGACATATATGCTGTATCTGCAGGTTATTCAGATGTTAGTTGTCAAGATTCTTTACATCTCATCTCACATAGCCTTTTGATTTCACTTTTTAACCTTAATTGCAATATAATCTGCATGCAGCAAAAAGGAACATATCCTAGGTGTACAACATGATTCATTTTTACAAACTGAACTTGTTCATGGAATCAACACTCATATCAAGAAACAAAACATTACCCAATTCTCAGAAGTCCTGCTGGTGCCCTCTTCCTGTCATTACTCACCCACCACCACCCCCCCCCCCCCCCCCCCCCGCCAAAGATAACAGCCATCTGACTCCTCTTTCTCTGTTTTTTTTGTTGTTGTTGTTGTTTTTGTTTTTTTGCGGTACGCAGGCCTCTCACTGTTGTGGCCTCTCCCGTTGCGGAGCACAGGCTCCGGACGCGCAGGCTCACGGGCCCAGCCGCCCCGCGGTATGTGGGATCCCTCCGGACCAGGGCACGAACCCGTGTCCCCTGCATCGGCAGGCGGACTCTCAACCACTGCACCACCAGGGAAGCCCTCTTTCTCTGTTTTTTATAACTAAATATTTAATATGACATTCTACATAGTTGTTTGCAACAATGTAGGTGGGCTTTGTTGAGAAGAACGGGAATGCATGATGGTTTTCCCACTTCCAGTTGGTCTTATTTACATTTTTTTATTACCACATTGTGAGTGGTGAAAGATAATTAATTTCGGCTTTAAACCAATTCACAGATGATTCCTGATCTAAACAATAGACCCTTCAAAATTCAGCCTCCTGACTCAAAAAACTGGGAGATCTTCCCCCCACTCCCACCCCGCTCCCGCCCTCCCCGTGGTAGCAGGATATTTGCTCCTTTTTAGCCATCTGTTTCTAAAATCAAGTACAGGAAAAATAAAAGCCTAAATAAAATGTTGCCTTATCCATTATATAAATTACTGAAAAGGAACGTGTTTAACCTTCCAAAGAAAATGTGTTGACAGATATACGGAAACATAAGGACACATTGTCAGAGTGTGAGACATGATGTAAGGTGATGATTCTCACAAGTTTATTTGAAGTCCACACAGTTTAATAGAGAACATAAAAGTGACATCTTTTAGAAAATGTAGGGTTGATTATTTTATATCTAGTTTGCAGAAATTTTCATTCACGTTGTTTTCTTTAATTAGAAGAGCCATTAGAGTTGAAAGACCTGTACGAATCCATCAGTGCTACTATTTAGGAGGAAAGTAGAAAATATTCTCTTCCTTTTCAACAAAGCTAGTCTGTGCCGTAGCAAAAATACCTCAGACATCTAAGGCATTTTTATGTAAAAGGCAGAAGACAAAATAGTTGAGTCAAGAGGCTTTAGAGTTAAACCTAGGATTGCAGCCAAGTTCTACCAAGATTAGACAGGCAATATGGGGCTAATTGCCTAATATGTGGCTCAATTCTTCTTTGTAATATAGGATTGTAATAAACAGCACAGAGTTACAATAAAACATAAATTATAATAAATATGCACGCCATTTTATATGGAGTCCAGCACACAGAAAGCCCTCAGTAAATGGATTGCTACCCTGATTTCTGACAGCATAGATTAACACTACCTGGTTCTTCATCAGATAATATGTACCCTTTCTGCCTGCCTTTTTCTATCCCTCTGCATTGTTTCTGAGCCTCAACCATGTTATTGCATGTAACAATAATTTGTTCATTTTCATTAATGTATAGATTTCATTGTGTTAATATAGCACAATCTATTTA
Source organism: Grampus griseus (assembly GCF_964374135.1). NCBI lineage: Eukaryota > Metazoa > Chordata > Mammalia > Artiodactyla > Delphinidae > Grampus > Grampus griseus. The sequence goes on along the minus strand of NC_139018.1, from coordinate 15,725,634 downwards.
CCTCTCTTAACGCTAATAGGCATTCCAGTTGGGGGATATTACAAATACTGCTACTGTGAACATTCTAATTCTACCACACGTCTTTTGGGAACCACATGGATGTATTTCTATTGAGCATATACCTAGAAGTAGAGTTGCTGAACCATATGATTTGCATAAGAGCCAAACAGTTTTCTAGCCAACAGTATATGAGAGTTCCAGGTGTTCTACATCCTCACTAAGACTTGGTATTTGCTATCTTTTTTCATTCCGTTTATTCTGGTGGGTGTGTAGTTGTATCCCTCTGTGGTTTTAGTTTGTAGATTTCTGACGACTAGTGAAGTTGAGCACATAGATCCAATATTAATTCACTATTGGCCTGAAGTTTATGGAACCAGATTAATAGTATAGACTCAGACCCCATTCCCAAGTGAGGACCAGCCAGAGGCCATGAGTACTCAGGGATTGTTTTTTTTATGATAGCTCCTCACAGATACAAAGGTAAGACAGGGAATTTGCCAACGTTCCCTGCTGTCTGTCTGCAAATATCTGTAAAGTTTGTTATTTTGTTTATTTTGATGGCTGAGGCTCCTGGATCCCAGCATGAGTGGGATGTCGAGGACCCCATGCTACCTGTGTGGGCCCATGCCCTGCCACTGGCCCATGCCCTGCCACTGGTCCATGCTCTGTCACTGGCCCATGCTCTGCCACTGGCCCATGCCCTGTCACTGGCCCATACTCTGTCACTGGCCCATGCCCTGTCACTGGCCCATGCTCTGTCACTGGTCCATGCTCTGCCACTGGCCCATGCCCTGCCACTGGTCCATGCCCTGCCACTGGTCCATGCCCTGCCACTGGCCCATGCCCTGCCACTGGCCCATGCTCTGTCACTGGTCCATGCTCTGTCACTTGTTCTCTGCAGTCAAAGCTCTAGTTAGTTCCTCCAGATCCACGTATGCCTTAGGGTACCCAGAGCTTTACTGCTCACTTACCTCTCTGATCTTAGCTCCTGCTTCCTTTTTTTCCTCTCTGGAAGGTTTCCCTATTTATTTAAAGGCTGTTTAAGAGGGGGAGAGATAAATTGGGAGATTGGGATTGACATATAAACACTACTATATATAAAATAGATAACTAATAAAAACCTGCTGTATAGCACAGGGAACTCCACTCAATACTCTGTAATGGCCTATATGGGAAAAGAATCTTAAAAAAAAAAAGAGTGGCTATATGTATGCGTATAACTGATTCACTTTGCTGTACATCTGAAACTAACACAACATTTGTAAATCAACTATATTCCAATAAAAATTTTAAAAATAAAAGGCTGTTTATTCATATTTTTAGGTGTGGAAAAATTAGGTGATTTCAGGAATCTTAGTGCTCCATTTTGTGTTAAGAGTGACATATCCTATGGGCTCTGGATATGGTTTACTCTCCCAGCAGAATACTGGTGCCTTGTGGTGGCAGGTCTCTTTTGTGCTAAGGGCGCGTCAACACTTGGAAAGGGACGGTTTTGAGGTCCTGTAGGCCTCACAGCACACAGGAAGAGGACATGTCTTCCTCCCCCTACATGGTGACTCTACAAAGCTTTCTGTGAAGATTCCCCTCAGATAAATCATCCAAAGCACCAACAGGACTCACTAGCAGAGGAATAAAGCTAGTAGTTCTCTATTCCAATATGGAGAGAAGGATGGATTCTCTGTTCCTACGTGGATGTACATCAGACATTTTTAGAAAGCTAACCTAGTAAACAATCAGGTATAAATGTAGAAACTGATGACCACAGATTTTACCCAGAATGGAGCACATTCTGCCCTCTCTTTCACAAGAGTACGAGAAAGATAACGTAAATCAGCCCACAAAGAAAGCAAAGGAGAAACAAATGAGGTAGTGTTGTCTAATTATTTACGAAGTTTCAGCAAACTGCTATATTTTCAAGTGCTTCACTTTATCAAACTTCTTGTGACAATTTTTTCTTGGCTAATAAGCATATTTTGCAAATAAGTGCCTTATACATAGATTGCACACGAAATAAAAAAAATGAAATCCTATAATCATACAGTTTACCATACACTCAAATGCATTTACTGATTACAAACAAATAATTGAATCCGCCATCTTTTTTTTAAATTAGCTTCTAAAATGACTTTTAACTTTAGTTTTGCGTGCTTAGATTGTGTTTAGTGAGCAATATAATTCCCTCTAACCTGGCATCCCTTGGATAATTCTTATTTGAAAAAGGTCAAATATCTCAGCCTGATTTCATTTACTGAAGTCAATTAGACAATTTTCCCTTTTTAAACACCTTCATTGTATGCAATTTCATGCATTTTGATATCCTCAATAAATGAAATAAAATAAGATTGTTTCAAAACTCATGATGTCTCTTTTAAGCACCCAAACTATTCTAGTTTGTCTTTCATTACAGAAACGAAGCCATTTTAAAAAGAGATGTCAACCTTTGTGAAAATAAAGCCTTCTATATTCACGTTCGCACCAATCTCCTCTGAGTTTCACGAAGAAAACCAAACTGAAGACAGCATTCTATGAAAACTGATGGATAATGTGGCGAATCCTCCAGGGTTCTTCATCAGCAGGCTGTGAGAATAAGCACATGGACTTCTGCACATTAAAATCACTGATCACTTTAGTAACTGCCGGGAACCTGGATCCTGACTTCCAGCCATCGATACCTGTGTGAAACTTGATCTCCACTCATCCTTTAAGACCATTGATGAATCCATCAGAACTTTTGAAAGCAAAGGACAACTGAAGAAATCTTAGTGAAAGAGAGTTAGGTGTTGAAAACAAACTACCAAGAGACAAGACTTATCTTGGTACTTATCATCTAAGAACGCATATAATCAGCACCTAAAAAAGAAAACATGAACAGCACATGTATTGAAGAACAGCATGACTTGGATCACTATTTGTTTCCAGTTGTTTACATCTTTGTGACAATAGTCAGCATTCCAGCCAACATCGGTTCTCTATGTGTGTCTTTTCTGCAAGCAAAGAAGGAAAATGAATTAGGCATTTACCTCTTCAGTTTATCCTTATCGGATCTGCTGTATGCCTTAACTCTCCCTCTATGGATTGATTATACTTGGAATAAAGACAACTGGACATTCTCTCCTGCCCTGTGCAAAGGGAGTGCCTTCTTCATGTACATGAACTTTTACAGTAGCACAGCTTTCCTCACCTGCATCGCGATTGATCGGTATTTAGCAGTTGTCTACCCTTTGAAGTTTTCTTTTCTTAGGTCAAGAAGATGTGCGTTCATGGTGAGCCTTTTCATCTGGATATTGGAAACCATCTTCAATGCTGTCATTCTGTGGGAAGATGAAACAGCTGTTGAATATTGTGATGCCACAAAGTCTAACTTTACTTTATGCTATGACAAATATCCTTTGGAGAAATGGCAAATCTGGTTTAACTTTGCTAGGACATGTGTAGGCTATATGATACCTTTGGTCATCATAATGGCTTGCAACCAGAAAGTCTACAAAGCTGTGCAGCAAAATCAAGCTACAGAAAACAGTGAAAAGAAGAGAATCATAAAACTACTTGTTAGTATCACGTTGACTTTTATCTTGTGTTTTACCCCCTTTCATGTGATGTTGCTGATTCGCAGCGTTTTAGAGCATGATGTGAGCTTAGATGAACATATGTTTGACCATAACAAGCCTGGGAAGCAGAGTTATAAAATCTATAGAATCACAGTTGCATTAACAAGTTTAAATTGTGTTGCTGATCCAATTCTGTACTGTTTCGTAACTGAAACAGGAAGATCGGATATGTGGAATGTATTCAGAGTCTTTACTAAGAAGCTTAATAAATCAAAAAGACAAGGAAAAAGCATACTTTCTATGTCTACAAAAGATACTGTGGAATTAGACATCCTGGAATAGAACCAAGGTCTAATTTTTTAAAGATATGCAATATTATACCATCAAGATTATATTTTCAAAAGGAAATCTCAGCATGAGAGGGGAGTAAAGGTTCCCACTGAGGGACTATTTTAATCCTCTCCGATGGAAATATTTCAAACGTGTGCTCTATAGCTCCCTGACTTTTATTAAACAAGAATGAAACAAAATTGAATATATTCCTAATAACTCAGGGTCATCACTGTAGAATGGCAATTGCTTTTGCATCTGTGCTCTAATCGCTCAGTCCAGTAAGATGTACTGGACCGTGTGTTTTTAAATTGGTGAGCTTCGTGTCTGGTTGTTGTGATTTTTCTCACTCTTTCTATGGATCTCAGACTATCATTTCTCCCAGCCAACAACACCAACTACTAAATACTGCTTCTAATCTTCTCATTAGATAACAAACATTTATTGAGCCCACTCTATGTGCTAGGTTTTGTGGTAAGTACTGGGGTTACAACAGAAATGATCTCATAAGCCTTTTGAAGCTTATATCAGTTTGGAAACATAGCCACTGAGCTTGTAAGTGTTCTTTATAAAATAAAAGTAAATAGTCTCTGAGTGAGAGTCTGAAGGTCTCATCCATGATATAAAGGACATGAGCTTTGTGAAAGTTCTTTCAGTTAATCAGAGAACTTTTTACTTTCTTTAAAATCACAATTTTTAAAATTTTGATTCTTTCAAAATTTGCTGTTGAGTACAGTATTAGAAGTTTAATGTTTAGACAAAAAGATATACTATAAACAAAAAAGACATTTATTATATTAAATCTTACATTCAGAGACTTCTTTGGGGGTTTAGAGTATTTAGAGAATCTTGATATAATATATTCTTTTATATTTATATTTTCTCATTACAGAAATTACTCCGCCTAGTTTTAAGTAGGCATCAGGTAAACATTTTTCTTAACCAAAGTATTTTTTAAGATTTTCGAAGATGTTTTTATCCTCCTATTCTCCTTTTCTCCTTCTCTCCCTTCTCTTTACTATCTGTTCCTTCCAGTCCCCCAAATTGATCAGATAGTAAATGTCTTGGTATCATTTGTGCCCTCATATTAGAAAACAAAAATCTGATAACAAAAAAGACAAATAATGAATTTCTAGATATACACTAAAAAAACTCAGTTAGTGCACAAACTGACTCCATTTTCTATTAAAGTTGTCCATGACAGTTTGGGTGCACAAGAGAAAACCACCTTGCTTTGAGGCCCTATGTGCTTTCTCTGCTCTTTGCACTTTTCTCATCATAAAGTTTCTGGAGAATTAATAGATTGAGTCTGGGCACCCTGAGATACACTTATACATACTTAAAGGCTAAAGATACACCAATGAAATGAAAAGGAACTAAAATAGTTTGGGCTGTTCGATTCTTTCCTGATAAATTATTGGCAGCACCTACATTGAATACGTGTGAAAGTAAAAGATCCAGGAACAATTTTGCCCACATTGGAAACTCAGATACAGATTGTCTTGTCTGAGATCACACAGTTCGTTGGAAGCAGAGCCACATCTTGAGCCCAGAAACCCCGACTTCCCTCCAGAGTTGCTATTCCTCCTTCATGCATTTATGTTTTGGGTTTTTTTTTTTTTTGACATTTCTACCATTTCTTTCTTTAGGGATGCAAAAGGCATATATACATGGAGAGTTGTTCAAGATAGTCATTGGATTTAAGATAAGAATAAGGAGGAAAAGGAGAGTTATTTCATAAATTAATACCTCTGGAAATAAAATAAGTCATAGATAGCAATTAAGCTGATCTGTTACAGAGAACTGGTTAGAACTTGACCTCTCAGTTGGTTATATCAAGAGATGTGGCAGATACAAATTTGTGGCCCCCTTAGTAAGAACGTTCTATTTAATAAGTAACAGCAAAACCATTGATCTAACATGTAAGTTCCAAAATGAACCAGGCCGCCAAAATCTATAAGCAGGGCCAACCATGGAGAACCCACATTAGGAGGATGCTCATATGATTTAGGGTAAAGCACTCTAGACATGATCTAAAATTATGGACAATCCCAACATTGGGAAGTTAATCCTTTAGTCTTGAACGGCTTTATAGGTTCCTGATTACAGTTCTCCATTAAACTAAAAGGATTTCTGGAAGGAATAAGACCTTGTAGCTATTATTACCTGGGACGCCTTTGTCAGAAGACCTAGATTAGAACACCAGCAGTTATCCACTTATGAACCGTTTGATCTCAAAAAATGTTCAGCTCTCCCTAAGGCTCAGTTTCTATAAACAGCAGGGAGAGTAGCATCACTTGCTTTTAACAAGTAGATGTGAAAACACTTTGTAAACTATGATGAGTTTTCTAAATGTTTCTTATTATCAGTTATTTTCATCTTCATCATGATTAGTGGATAGCTACCCACAAGATAGAACAGTCCCTGGAGGCACTCTGAGCGTAGGAATATAGCAGCGTGAGCTAGTAGGGGCTGGCTCTCACACACCACTGCTATGGTTACTTCTCCCAGATGGTTCAACAAGTCCATTATGGTAACTTAAGGGCCTTTATTGTTGCTTCCACATCCTCAATAGTGCCTTCTTCTAGGAGTTCACATTTCTGAGGAGACACATGCTATGTACGTCACCATAAACAGGTAGAGATCCATTTTTAATTTAAGTTTTTGACCTTTTGTTCTTTATTCAGAATGTTATTTTTTATTTGAATGAACTCAATTAGACATCTTGGATAGGTCAGTGAAGAGACTGAGAAGAGCTTTTTAAAACCTCCCTTTTCTCTACCTAGTCTGGGAGAAGCTTCATGGGTGAAGAAGTTAAAAGACATAAAAAAAATCACCTCATTTTGTTCAAATTACATAGCATCACTTCCCTAGGAGCATCCTGAGAAAATTTGTCTCTCCGACCTGATTTATTCCCTTTTCTCTTTTTAATTTAAGCTAAATGTTCTCCCCAAGAAATTATATTTCCAATCCTTAATGTTATGATCAAATACATAATTATTTACCAATTGCTTCTGTTGACTTCGCCTGTTTTTAACTAGACAGTACCTACTTTTAAATATAATTTGTGATACATAGCTTGTAGGCATTTCTGTTTAAAACATGTTTATCTTGCCCTGGGCTTCTTTTTTGCCCAGACATCACTGTCATCATTCTGTCATTTACACGTGGGCCTCTCTTCTGGTGAAACCCATCCACAGGTTGCTATGCAAACACATCAGCTACAATAACACCCTGACCCATGAAGGCCTTTGTGATTAGAGACTTCTTTGTCTAGGTCCATCAGGTGACCCTGCTGTGAATCAGAAGTCTGTTCCTCCAATAGATGCTACAACACACAAAGAACACATACTCATAGACTCCAACAACCTGCCTCACCTCACAAAAACAAACAAACAAAAATTCCTTGGGACCTTTTAACCTATGTTTGTACTCTTTTGCAAGATGTCTAATAGCTACAAGTAGAACACATATGACCTCTTTGCCTTCTGAAATAATGCACGCATGAGTGTTTTATTTTCTTGTTTACTGAGTCAGCAGCTGGGAGACACTGTTGAGATTCTTCCCTCCCCTTCCCTCCTCCCTTCTTTCTCCTTCAACCAGAAGTGGCTGCCAAGGAAGCCATGGTAAGAAAACTTGTATCTGCATTGTTTCCATTGCTCTACTATTCTGGAAAAATCTAGTTCTGACTGAGATGTTTTATTTACATGTCCTGGGGGGAAAATAACATAAGGTTAATTTAAACGAAAGCAGGAATGTCCCGTTTTATTCTTCGTTCATGGTATAAACACTTGATTCAATTCAAGTTAAAAAAAAAATTTTTGACCCCTATTATTTCTTTTTTTCTTTCACATTTCATACAGCTTACCCATCACGACAGTGTGATGGTAGCATTTGTTAGTTGCATTAGTTGAATGCCCCTTGTTTGCAGGAATAAGGTGGCAATGGCAGCATCGGGTCAAACTTGGGTGAGGGAAAAGTGATGTGGGAGCTAAGATTCCTCTTCTTTTCCAAAGATCCTTTTCTTACGACATCACTTGTTGCTGGCCAAGAAAAATCACACTCAAGACTTGTCTGTGGCCACTAGGTGTTGATCGTGTTCTATTCAGGATCCTGTAGTTCACGGCTAGCTGCCACCCCCCAGAAGCAAAGAGGAGCTTAGAATGACATTTTTCCATCCAAGAAACAAGAAAGATTCCCTATGAATTGGAAATGAATAGGGGCAACTGCTGAAATTCAGTTTGCATTATTTATTTCTCTGCTTTCTAGAAAGCTCAGTAACCATCAGATAATTTCACTTGGTTTAAACTCCCTATGTCATTCTAATTTTTTTTTTTTCCATTCGGTTAAATTGGTCAGTCTACATGTGAGAGAACGTAGGCTAAATCATATAATTTCTGCAGGATCGTGGGTATAACACTGATGACTTGTTCTAATTCAGCTAACTTACCCACGGAAGAAAGTACTGGCCACCTTTCACATGAAGAGAAACATAAAACATATGAGCTGTAAGCAGTTTGCAATTTTGTCTACTGTGATGAAATTATAATCTATGAAAGTCAAGATGTAATTCAATACACGTATGACTTTCATTTCTAATTTATTACTGTTAGATCTCAGCACTAAAAACTTCCGTCTGTTATTTTGAATTGTTTAAATCTGTTCTTCCCCAAAGAACAGTAATACAATCATCTTCTAGTTTAACACCATTTGCATATCATTAAACACATTAATGGCCTATAATCTACTTTTCTTCTGCCTAAAATTTTCTTAAGCTCTTTATGAAGCACCAGTGGGTTTTTACACATTTAAAAAATAGGTTATGATTCCTCAAATAATGTTGTAATTAGGTGTTCAAAAAGCAAGCCAATACAGAAATGGGCTAGGGAAGTCTGCATGTCATTGTTCAGTGCAAACTTTTAAATAAAAATACAAATTTCATTATCTAGGAAATGTGTGTTCAGTTAATTTCAAAATCAAATACAATCAAGGAATCTTGTTCTACAATGACTGGACTTGCCCATGATATGAAAAATATTAACTTCAGTTCTCAGCATTTCATCAATCCTTCTTGGAAATGTGATTGAACTTGTAAACATCCTTCTAAAAGAATCCTTTTCAAAATTATTGTAAAATTTCTGATCTTGCTTCTAAGACTACTGACACTTACTAACAAATAGATTAACTTGGAAACCCTGTTTTCTTTTGATAGTTAAATGGATCAAATCAAAGAATTGAGATAATGGACTAAAAAGTGCCTCTGTAGGAATGCCACAGAGTGGCGTACCGGCAACCTTAGAAGCGTGTGCATGATAAGTGCCAGCTCTGTTAAGTTTTATTAGTGTTTTAAAAATATATATAACAGGGGTGGGACAGGGAAGGTGAGAGGGAGACACAAGAGGGAGGAGATCCAGGGATATATGTATAGCTGATTCACTTTGTTATAAAGCAGAAACTAACACACCATTGTAAAGCAATTATACTCCAATAAAGATGTTTATATATATATACATATATATATATATATGTATATATATATAAAAATAACAAAAAAAAATCCTCTGTCATACCACTCACCCATTCATGGAAGTGACACTCGCTGATGCTAAGGAAATCTGTTTTGAATCTTTGGGGCAATGCCTTCCGTGCTTCTCTGGCAGTTCACCCAAGAAAGGAGCATGTGACACCCTATGTTCAAAAAGACTATGGGACAGGGACTTCCCTGGTGGCGCAGTGGTTAAGAATCCACCTGCCAATGCAGGGGACATGGGTTCGAGTCCTGGTCCGGGAAGATCCCACATGCCGCGGAGCAACTGAGCCCGTGTGCCACACTGCTGAGCCTGCGCTCTAGAGCCCGCGAGCCACAACTGCTGAGCCAGCGGCCTAGAGCCCACGCACTGCAACAAAGAGTAGCCCCCACTCGAGACAACTGGAGAAAGCCCACGTGCAGCAGCGAAGACCCAACGCAGACAAAATTAAATAAATTTATTTTTTGAAAAAAGAAAGAAAGACTATGGGACAGAAAGACCTAATGCTTTTCAACACTCATCCAGTTCCCCTTGGATGAAAGAATTTCCAAGCCAAATCAGGGTCTGGAATAAGCAGAGATTCTTGCTCTACAAATCTTGTTCTGACTCCTAAAAGGACTATTATTAAGGGTGTTCTCACTGGTAATCGGAATTGTTTGTTAAGTGAATAAAGTTCTTTAACGGAATGAACTAAAAATGGTACAATTTCACCCTTTGTCCTAACCTCAGAGTTCAGTTTCTGAAACCCTTGGAACTATTTGTACTTCCAGTTGAAAAACTTTAAGATTATATGGGAAAATGAGGTTATGGAGAAATAGTTTTAAGAAAGATTTTATTAATATTTCTTACATTTGTTAAAGTAAAATAGAAACAAATATTTTCAATGACATTCATTTTAAATTGGTAAAAATAGGTATTATATTGATTAACATCTATCATTCTGTGCTCATGAAAATTTTTTTTTAGGTTGTTCTTCCCTTAAATTTTTAGTCAGCTGTTCATATATGGACTAAATTTTGTTGCAGACTATACAGTGCCATGACTGCCTCTATTCACTGACTCAGTGCTACAAAAAAAATACGTAACTCCCAGCCCACATACCACCAAGCTATAGGAAATTCCATCTCAGTCATTACTGGGCTGTCCTTTTTCAGGTTCACACCAGAATCAGGGAGGTTTACATGATGTTAAGAAAATGGAGGAGGGACCTTTGATTTCCAGTCTCTAACGATCACAGTTGACAATGACATTATCTAAGCTTTCAGTGGTTCTTTGAACCTCAGTTATTCTTCGCTGCCTCCCTGATTATCCTGGGGCCAGGGCTCATTGACAAGACTGACTAGAAGCCAGCTAATGACCCAGAGTCCTGTGCATCAGGTCGACATTCTCTTCAAAATCCACGTGGTTTCTTAGGAGTGGAGCATGTACTTAAGTTAAGCCAATCAAAATAGATCAATTCCCTGGAACTATGATTGGTTCAGTGGTGTCCAGGTGGCTTAACCTGCTTAGAATGCTGGGACAAAGGCTCTTTGTTTCACTCTGGATGATGTCAAATGACGATGAGCTTCCTGGAATTTCCGTGGCCATTTTGTGGTCATGAAATAGCCAACATACGGAAGAAAGAACTCAGGGAATCAGAGCACTGGAGCTGGTTCTTCTGAGATAATGATTCTCCACACATGGCAATTATGTGAACCACATCAGCCTCCTTATTCTGTAAATCAGTCTGAGTCAGATATTTTTTCCTTTCTTGAACCCCAAAGGGTTCCATTAGGGTCCTAATGGAATGTGGAAGTGCACATGGAAGTGAAGGTGAAGGTGATGTAAGTTACAGACTAAGATTGTTGAAGAAATAGGACTGAAGAGGTCTGAAGGAAAGGACAATGGGGACAGCTCTAGCTTATGAAATTAGCAGCCCTTGTTACTTTTTTTTTAACATCTTTATTGGAGTATAATTGCCTTACAATGGTGTGTTAGTTTCTGCTGTATAACAAAGTGAATCAGCTATACATACACATACATCCTCACATCTCCTCCTTCTTGCATCTCCCTCCCACCCTCCCTATCCCACCCCTCTAGGTGGACACAAAACACCAAGCTGATCTCCCTGTGCTATGCAGCTGCTTCCCACTAGCTATCTATTTTACATTTGGTAGTGTACATATGTCCATGCCACTCTCTCACTTCATCCCAGCTTACCCTTCCCCCTCCCTGTGTCCTCAAGTCCATTCTCTATGTCTGTGTCTTTATTCCTGTCCTGCCCCTAGCTACTTCAGAACCATTTTTTGTTTTTTGAAGATTCCATATATATGTGTTAGCATACAGTATTTGTTTTTCTCTTTCTGACTTACTTCACTCTGAATGACAGTCTCTGGTCCATCCACCTCACTACAAATAGCTCAGTTTCGTTTCTTTTTATGGCTGAGTAATATTCCATTGTATATATGTGCCACATCTTCTTTATCCATTCACCTGTCGATGGACACTTAGGTGGCTTCCATGTCCTGGCTATTGTAAATAGAGCTGCAATGAACATTTTGGTAAATGACTCTTTTTGAATTATGGTTTTCTCAGGGTATATGCCCAGTAGTGGAATTGCTGGGTCGTATGGTACTTCTATTTTTAGTTTTCTGAGGAACCTCCATACTATTCTCCACAGTGGCTGTATCAATTTACATTCCCACAAACAGTGCAAGAGTGTTCCTTCTCTCCACACCCTCTCCAGCATTTATTGTTTGTAGATTTTTTGATGATGGCCATTCTGACAGGTGTGAGATGATACCTCATTGTAGTTTTGATTTGCATATCTCTGATGATTAGGGATGCTGAGCATCCTTTCATGTGTTTGTTGGCAATCTGTATATCTTCTTTGGAGAAAAGTCTATTTAGGTCTTCTGCCCATTTTTGGATAGGGTGGTTTGTTTTTTGATATTGAGCTTCATGAGCTGCTTGTATATTTTGGAGATTAATCATTTGTCAGTTGTTTCATTTGCAAATACTTTCTCCCATTCTGAGGGTTGTCTTTTCATCTTGTTTATGGTTTCTTTTGCTGTGCAAAAGCATTTAAGTTTCATTAGGTCCCATTTGTTTAGTTTTGTTTTTATGTCCATTTCTCTAGGAGGTGGGTCAAAAAGGATCTCGCTGTAATTTATGTCATGGAGTGTTCTGCCTATGTTTTCCTCTAAGAGTTTTATAGTGTTTGGCCTTACAGTTAGGTCTTTAATCCATTTTGAGTTTATTGTTGTGTATGGTGTTAGGGAGTGTTCTAATTTCATTCTTTTACATGTAGCTGTGCAGTTTTCCCAGCACCACTCACTGAAGAGGCTGTCTTTTCTCCATTGTACATTCTCGCCTCCATTGTCAAAGATAAGGTTGACCATATGTGTGTGGGTTTATCTCTGGGTTTTCTATCCTGTTCCATTGATCTATATATCTACTTTTGTGCCAGTACCATGCTGTCTTAATTACTGTAGCTTTGTAGTATAGTCTGAAGTCCAGGGGCCTGATTCTTCCAGCTCCATTTTTCTTTCTCAAGATTGTTTTGGCTATTCGGGGTCTTTTGTGTTTCCATACAAATTGTGAAATTTTTTGTCCTAGTTCTGTAGAACAAACAGAACTAGTTTGTTGGTAGTTTGATAGGGATTGCATTGAATTTGCAGGTTGCTTTGGGTAGTATAGTCATTTTCACAGTGTTGATTCTTCCAATCCAAGATCACGGTATATCTCTCCATCTATTTGTATCATCTTTAATTTCTTTCATCAGTGTCATAGTTTTCTGCGTACAGGTCTTTTGTCTCCTTAGGTAGGTTTATTCCTAGGTATTTTATTCTTTTTGTTGCAATGGTAAATGGGAGTGTTTCCTTAATTTCTCTTTCAGATTTTTCATCATTAATGTATAGGAATGCAAGAGATTTCTGTGCATTACTTTTGTATCCTGCTACTTTGCCAAATTCATTGATGAGCTCTAGCAGTTTTCTGGTAGCATCTTTAGGATTCTCTATGTATAGTATCATGTCATCTGCAAACAGTGACAGTTTTACTTCTTCTTTTCCGATTTGGATTCCTTTTATTTCTTTTTCTTCTCTGATTGCTGTGGCTAAAACTTCCAAAACTATGTTGAATAAAAGTGGTGAGAGAGGGCAACCTTGTCTTGTTCCTGATCTTACTGGAAATGGTTTCAATTTTTCACCATTGAGAACGATGTTGGCAGCCCTTGTTACTAAATGGTAGCAAAATAACTGCTTCATCAACTGTTTTCTGCTATGTCCTGGGACTCAGAAAATGCCTACCAAGGCTCTCCCATTAGGGAATTGTTAGGAAAAACTCAAGACATTGGAGTCTTTGGGCTTCTTTTTATAGCCCTCAATAAGGTCCCACAAGAGAAAGGTACAATAACACAATTTTTTGTGAGACCTTTCCTGATATATTTTCAAATCTAGAAAATATTGCTGCCCGAGGGGCCTATCCCCTGGAGCAATATGTTTTCACGCTTCAGGAAAAGGGGGAATTTTAGCTAGAAAAGGGAAGCTAATATTAATTGTGAGTCACTCGAGAGCAGAGTCTCAAAAGCTAGACATTATGGAGAAAGAAAAGAATTTTTAAAATCCCTTGGGCTCCCATTTCATACCAAGAACCAGGCCTTGATGACTTAAATTTGGATTTTTCTTTAAGCCAAGGGAAGTGATGATGCAGTCATGATGTAAACAAAAAGTTCCTGTTTTGCAAGAAAATGGAAAAGCCTGGCCGCCTGACTCCAGTGGACTGTAGGGAGGAGGTAGTAAAAATTACAATGAGGACATCAGAGGCAAATGTGGCACCTCATGGCCTGAGGAGCAGCAGAAACTTCAGAGTGTGTAGGGGAGAATAGTCAATGCTAATAATCCGCTTTCCCTGCAGGGAGCTGCAAGTCTCTGGGAGAAGTCCCGTATGCATCCTGATACACAGCAATGTGGTACAAAACTAGAGATCAGCCTACAGTTGTGCAGGTTGAGCACTGCACAAGAAATCCATGTCTGTAGGGCAACACTCATTTCACAGACATCATAGATTCATACATTTATTATGGCAGTTTTAGAGCATATGGCAGCAACAAGTTCTAACAAAATCAGTGTGACAATGTCCCAACACTGGAAGGAGAGTGTCTTAAGGAAGACTCATCTTTTTCTAATTTGCACAGAATGCCATGTGAGTAGCTTAACCCTGCCTTTCCCCTGGCACCACAAGATTATATAAGCATCTTCCATTTCACACAGCCTTCATGGGAGGAGCTAGGAAAGGTGGAGTATATTTGAAAGATTGAACATCTACCCCAAAGTAACTGAGTTAACCCAATGAGACAGTTTAAGCAGGAAGAAGTGGATATATCTTTAATTCACAAGGAAAATAATTTTTTGCTCCCTGCTATCCAGCAAGTTGGTGATTCAGACCAGCGTGATCATTGTCTCTCAGATGCCCAGGTTTTGACTAAAGGGGGCCCACTGGAACAGAGAGAGAGGAGAACATACCTTTCTTTAAAATAATCCTGTCTACCTGTGACCTACAAGTCAGGTTGACTACAGGTCCAATCACAAGTGCAATGGTTCTCAAACTTTCATGTTTATAAGAATCACCTGGGAATCTTGGTTTAAAAGATTTTTATTCAGTGAATCTTAGGTGGACTGTGAGATACTGCATTTCTAACAAATTCCTAGGTAATGCCAATGCTGCCAGGCCCTGGGTCCGGGTGTTGAGTTGCACAGTTTTAGAGTCTAGAAAGTGGTTCTCGGACTTTCACGTGCAACTGAACCACCCTGAGGGCTTGTTGAAACAGAGTGCTGGTCCCCTGTGGTATTGTGATTTATAGTAAGAAATATCTGGTCTTCATCCTCATTTCTAGCACAGAGCTCCTAAAACTCTTGTAATTTCCTAAGTGACAAGAGAACCAGGAGCATCTCGTGTTCTAATATTTGGCGTTTGACCCCATCCCTGAACCAGGGCTCCTGAAACCCTTGAAATTTCCTTGGTGATAGGAATTTTAATGAGGTGACTGGGTGGGCTGCTGAATGGCTCCTGGATGAAGGTTGGTCACCTGAAAGAACAAGCCATGGTTAGAAGCTTGGAACTTTCAACCCCACCCTCCTTTCTCTTGAGAAGGGAGAAGGGCTGAAAATGGGGTTCATAGTTCATCATGCCTACATGAGGAAGCCTCCATAAAAATCCCCAAAGTATGGGGTGTGGAGCTTCCAAGTTGGGCAACACATCCATGTCAGGAGGGTGACACACCCCTACTCCACAGGGACAGAAGCTCTTGCGCTCAGGACCCTCCCAGACCTCGTCCTGTGTGTCTCTTCACCTGTGTTCATCTGTATCCTTCTTCATATCCTTTAGTAAACTGGTAAACCTAAGTGTTGCCCTGAGTTCTGTGAGCCACTCTAGCAAATTAATCAAACCTGAAGGAGGGTTATAGGAACCTCTGATCTGAAGTCCAACTGGACAGAAGCTGTGGGTAACCTGGGCTCCTGCTACTTGTGACTGGCCTCTGAAGTGAGGCAGGAGCCGTCTTCTGGGACTGACCCCTTAACGTGTGGGATCTGACTCCCTCTCCATGTAGATAGTATCAGAATTGAGTTAAACTGGAGGACACCCAGCTGGTGTTGCCGGGATTTGCTTGATGTGGGGAAAAACCTCCACACATTTGGTGACCAGAAGTGTCAGAAGTGGTGTTTTGTGTGAGTGCTAAAGAAGACACATGGAACACACATAGTAAAGGAAAAACTGGGTATGTTTTTTCTTTAAAGCCCCAATTCCCAGAGCTTCGGATCCAGTAGGGCTAGGGTGGGGCCTGAGAATTTGCATTTCTGACAAGTTTCCCAGTAACCCTGATGTGGGCGAGCTACACACTGAGACCCCAGCTCTAATCTCATGCCACTCTCTCCCAGGATCTTCTTTGTCAATTACCACCTACCAGAGAAAAAGTACTGCCTCTCCCACAGTGAAGGTACAAATGTATACAGCCTGCAGGCAGGGAGTATATCTGTGGGTCCCTCCCACTCCCAAGGCCAGTCCCTACCTGCAGTTTACTAAGAGACAGAAATCATTATGTTTCAAAAACTGTGTCCAGGTAGGTTTCTGGCTGTGGTTTCTAACTCGCAGAATTGAACAGAAGCAATTAGACTGAAAGCTGCCGGGTTTTAAGGGCTGTATAGCCTTTCACCTCTCTGGTCTCATGGCACTGAAGTGGAGGCTACATTTGGTTCTTTTGCCAATAGTGATCTCCTGTATCTCTTCCACCAGGTCAGAAGCTGTTGGAGAGTAGAAACCACATTTTATTCACCTCTGTATCTCTTCCAAGCCCGTGCTCAGCTCCCTTGCTAGAAATGAACATAAAGTTTTGCACATTCTAGATGTAACAGGAATCACATTTAGAAGATATTAAACAGCTACACTTTCTATTCTCATATGACTGATGTTCTCTCAAAGCCCATCCATCATTAAAGCTCAGTTTACTGCCCAGGAAAAAAGAGGGAGGTATCAAAGAGTCATAGTTCATGAAAGAAGATATTACTAAGTGATGTCCCACTGGGTAGAAAGCTGAAGCAGATATACCTTCTGATTCTAGGAGGAAGCCATGAGGTAGAGAAAGCTAGAGCAAGAGAGAGGACATGCCCCTGGGGTCAAATCAAGAGAGGTCAAGGAGGAAAGGCAGAAGCAGAGGGGACTTTCCTGTTTGGGGCCTGAGGAGGAGACCACCTTCAGAGAACTCCTGCAAAAAATAGAAAGAGAAAATGGCAACAGAAGAGAAAAATAGACATGGTAGTATGCCATGAGGGTGCAAAAAAAAGGTATCTGGGAACGGTCAGCTCATGTGGGGCAGGGTAGGTATCCAAACACTCTGACATGCTCCCAGAGGTGGAAAGGTGTGGAAGAGTGAGGAGGGCGGTGGGAAGAGCAGGGGGAAACTGACCCTGTGGCAGAAGCTATATGGTGGAAAACCATAGACCCAGGATGGAGGGAGGTGGCTGAGACCCAGAGAATCTGCAGCTTTAGTGAGGACCAAGGTGACGGAGAAACCCTGGACCCCAGTAGGCCACCACATCGCAAGTCATGCTGACTGCACTGTCAGCAGTTTCTACCAGGAGGATCCCCAGTGGATGGACAGGACATCATCTCAAAGGCTAGAGGGGACCAGGGGACAGCATCAGGACCCGTAGGTGGACATCACCCCTTTCCTCACCACAAAGAGGACAGCTAAGCTTCCCTTCCACCCTGGAGTCATCTTGTGGATATCTAAGGTGAGTCCTAAGAGGAAACAGGAATCTTGACTTTGAGTATTTATCCAAAAGATACTAAACAAATCTCTAAAAGACTGTTTAAGCAGCAGAGCCTGAAATATCCTCAATGTGAAAATTTCAGTTTTTTCCCCACCTTCAGTGGGAATGGGGGGAGAAAGAAGATAATAATAGTTTCTTCTCCACATCCAAATGTCCATGTAAAAATGTGTCCTTGAAACTCAACAAAAATGTGACAAAGTGTGTAGGATTTTGCTGTTACATTCATTTTGTATAAGCCTAGTTTATTTCAGCTGAAGTTTCTTCCACTGGAAAATAATAGCAGAAAATGGAGCTACTGGGAACAGCCCAGAAACAGTATCCAGGACACTGTGTGTGGCAAGAATGGATGGATAGATAATAAGGAGGATGACCTACTCTTCAAAAGTTTCCTTCCTCTTTACTTCAAAACTCATTTTCCCCCCCTCTGGCATTCATCTGTTGAAATGAATTGCCCCTCCCAAGGAGGATACACACAAAGATAGAATGCTAATAACCACAATACCTAGCACCTCAGCTTACTTACAGTAGGCATTGAAGATTTATTTGGTCATTCGATGTGCTAATTAGATTTGAAGAGAGATATCATGAAAATTACGTGGTGTACTTGGTTGATTTAAAGAAGGGAAGACAAGATGAGAACTCCTAGGAATATCCATGGAGCTGACAAGGGCTGGGTATGGTCATACTTTGTAGTAGCTGCTGTTGGATGGAGAGCAGGGCTACCTGTCTGCTGTCCTAGATGCGCTGGAAACAGAGAATGAGCTCGCTTTGAGACATGACTTTCCTCTTAGTTCCAACTGAGTTGGAAGGTTGGCCTCTTTTTCTCCTTCTCCATATTCTGCTCTAGAGAGGCATGTGAAGAACATCTAGAACAAAATCCTCCTATTATGGGTGAGGAACCTGAGCTCACAGAGGTAAAATAATTTACACAACTCCTAAATGACAGAGACTGGAATAACTTTCAAGCCTCCCAGGTCAGGTTTTTCCTTTACTGCAGACTCCTCTGGATGCAAGCAACAAATCAAACTGTCAGAGGGGAAAAAAAATTATTGGCCCAGAGAAGTAAAGTCCAGGGGCAATTTCGGGTATGGCTGAATTCAAATGCTCAACTCAGTTTGCCAGGAAGACATATTTCACCATCATTCCTTTCCACCTTCTGCTATTTTGGCTTTTATGTCATGTCAAAGATGGCTACTGGCACCTCCAGCCTAAGGTTCCACAACTTAGAAAATCCAGTGGGAAGAGAGAGTCTCTTTCCTGACTCAAGATGCTGGTTCCCCTGCCTTTGTTCACTGCTTTAAACCAGTCACTGTGGTTAGAGTTTCTCTCATAGATGACACATGCTCCTGGAGTATAAGACAGTCACACCCTAAGCTCAGAGACTGAAAGGAGAAGAGAGAGTGGCTTCTCAATGGAAAATCAGAATATTGTTACCAAAAGGAGGAGGGAAAAGAGTCTGTTTCTATGACAGCATCCTTCTAGGCTGTGTGGCCCAGATACACCTGTGACATCAGACACACACCTTGTATTATTCTCAATTGAAAGGAAGGTTAGTTTATTTAATCTTATGAAAGGGGAGAAAATGGTCTTCTTTTTATAGAGAATAGACACCTTGCACAATGTTCACTCTGGAAGGTAATGTCAGGAAGGATCCTGGCAGGCAACAGGGGCTCACTCTAATTTAGATAATCTAAGAGAGTTTAATAAAGAGATATTTACAAAAGCAAAGGGTGTAGGGGAGGTACAGAGATGGTGCAGTATCTGGAGGGTAGTAACATCTGGGTTCCCTGACCCCCCGGCCCTGAAGGGGCAAGAGGAGGGGGTGACCCCTAAGCCAGGAGGCACAGAGGACTGTTTGGAGAGGGCAGCGGGACTGAAGCTGTGACCTTTAGTAAGGATACAGCCTCAAAATGGGAGCTGGGGAAACAACAAATTCCCAAACCTTCATCTCCTCCCTCCATCCAATTTTCTGTAGAAGGTCTCTATTGGGTGACCCATCAGGAGGCCAGAAGCAGGAATCTCATCATTGTGGATCATAAGGTCAGCCTCTCAGAGCACAATGCTGGACAGACAAGGATCAAGATTGGGTCCAGAGGAGGAACAGACAGTATTCAGTTTCTCAGTTACATGTGCACTCTATTCATGGGCCATGAGATGTCTGACTGTATGCCCTTGTCTAAATTCCTACACTGCAGCATTGCCCGCTAAACATCTATAATTGAAATCCTTTGAAACGTGTGGGATTGTGAACATACATGACAACAGCCACAGTGAGGCCCACTGGGGCTTCATTTTGGTTTGGGGTCATAAGACTTGCTCGAGTGTTTGTTCCTTTGTTTGCTAGCTTTGTGGCCTTGAAAAAGCCAGATAATCTCTCAGAGACGGAGTTTCCTCATCTTCAATATGAAGATAATATTTCCCTTGCCCATCTGATGGTATCTGTCATTCAGTACAAATGAAATATCAGATATAAAAGTGTATGGGGAGGGCTTCCCTGGTGGCGCAGTGGTTGAGAGTCCGCCTGCCGATGCAGGGGACACGGGTTCGTGCCCCGGTCCGGGAAGATCCCACAGATCCCACATGCCGCGGAGCGGCTGGGCCCGTGAGCCATGGCCGCTGAGCCTGTGCGTCCGGAGCCTGTGCTCCGCGCAACGGGAGAGCCCACAGCAGTGAGGGGCCCGCGTACCGCAAAAAAAAAAAAAAAAAGTGTATGGGGAATGACAAAGTACTAATTTCATATTGATCATTTCAGCCTTTGTATGTGAGCATAGGTAATATAATATGTTTTATTTATGGCTATGCAGTTTGGTAATTCTTACATCAGGAAAAGTCCTAAAGTGCATTTGATGCATTCTATATGTGGCAGTATGTTTTAACCATGTGAAATTTGAAATGAATTAATGAGGAATTAACCTCCAGTTTACTCCAGGATTGCATTGAGGAGATGATTTACTGGGATTCTGCTTATTGCTGGGGGGAAAATAAACAAGGTTAATCAAGTTTTCTGCCTGACAAGTGAGCCACTGTGCTTATTATCTGTTTATGAGTAGACAAAAGCACAAAACATCCTTGCGTCCCAGTGAGTTCTGCGAGTCCTTTAAAAACTGTACATTAGCCATGGATCTTCCGGCTAACTCTCCCCTGCAGCTTGCTGAGGATATTTTCCATAATATAACTAGGCTTATCACAATGTATTTCTGCACTGCTGGCTCCTAGGACAATTGCCTAGATTTTCAAACCCCAGATTGGAAGCTGTGGTTTGATAAAAACTGCTTTGGAGAAAATGGAAACACTCCCCTCATCCCCTCTTACCTCCCCCCTTTCTTCTTAACCCCCATCCCTCTATGAATATCCTGGTTCCTAAGACTCTTTTGATCAGATTCCCTTATTGTCCCAGTTTCATGAGAACTCATCAGTGACAGCTTCCAGGGGTGCACTGAGAGTATACTATGTGTTAAGAACTCTACATCCAATATTTTACTTAATCTCCCCAATATCATATGAAGTAGGTGTTATTATCTCCATTGTATGTGAAAGGACTGAAACTTAGAGAGGCTTACAGCAGAAGAATTTGAATCCAAATGTCTGAGTCCAAAGCCTGTGACCCTAACCACCATACTTTATAGCCTATCTGTTTCCATGTTGTTCTTTCTCTCTTATAGTAAAATCCGATTGATCCTCATAGAAGAATGGGTCTTACTTGGGTCAAGATGCAGAGGGAGTTTTATTCTTCTCATTTCAGAAGACACTTATGTACCCATTGCAGATACATTGCTGATACTTTTTTGGGAAAGGGACAGCCACTATCCCCTGAGGACCCTATGTTAACAGCTGAGAAGGGAATAGCTGTATTGAGTTGCTGTTCTCTGTTAGTCACCATGAAGTCTAGATTCTAATTATTGCGATATCACAATTCAAGGCCATCTGCAAGACAAATGGTCAAAAGCCAGAGTGCTCAGCTTTGCAATATACTATTGTGGTAAAAACATAACACAGGATTTTTTTTTTTTTTTGCGGTACGCGGGCCTCTCACTGTTGTGGCCTCTCCCGTTGCGGAGCACAGGCTCCGGACGTGCAGGCTCAGCGGCCATGGCTCACGGGCCCAGCCGCTCCACGGCATGTGGGATCTTCCCGGACCGGGGCACGAACCCGTGTCCCCTGCATCGGCAGGCGGACTCTCAACCACTGCACCACCAGGGAAGCCCAGGATTTTTTTTAATGTAAAAAATGTAGGAGAATGCTCAGTGACTGAGAATCTATATATGGAGCTTAATCTATTTTTCCTAAATGACGGCTCTAAGAGGTTAAGCCCAATGATATGAACCTTACCTTGCCGAATTTCCCCATCAATTTCATGCTGTCCATATTCCATTTCTTTTTACTTCTTAAGCACATTGGAGAAGTATATGAGAAAAAATGCACACTCATCTTTTTAAATGATATAAGAGATAGTGAACAGTTTAATAGAAAGAAAAGAAAAACACTCAACTCATTTATTAATTCTTTTAATGAATTTTTGTCAAGTGCTTAATTTTTGCTGGGTTCCAGGAGTACTGGGAAACGTCTAGTCTAATAGGGGATCCAGGGACAAGCAATGTAATATAGTGAGTATTACAGTAAGAGTTAAGTAAGAAGGGTGAGTGGGCATGACCACAACTGACTCAGTCTCAGAGGGTCTAGGAAAACGTCCAAGAACACTTGCTGTCTCCTTTGAGATCTAACGGCTGAGTAGGCCTTAATCAAGCTGGGGGAGGGTGTTTCAGGCTGAGGTGCAACACAGACAAAAGCCTGGCTCTATTTTAAGGAAATGAAAGTAGTTCAGCGTTGTTGGCACTGTGAGGGAGGAAGTGGCAAAAGATAAAGAATGGAAAGAAGCAGAAGCTAAATCTTGAGAGTCTCTTAGCTCCGTTAAATAATTTGGACTTTTCTATTAAGGTCAATAAGTAGCTATTAAAATTTTTAAGCCAGTGAATGACACGATCAAATTTGTGCTTTAGGAAGATGATTACTCTTGACTCCAGGTCCCAGAGGACACTGGTCTGGGTTGGCGTGGTGGTGCAGTGACACTGACCTTCACCTCTGAGGAAGCTGAGCCCTTGTTTTCCTTGCCTTTGTTGGGCCATAGATGTTGCAATACAGCTATGTTTAAATTCTACATACAGAAAACCCATATTCAAATGAAACATCAATTCCTGTAAGGACAAATTTCTGTCTCCCCAGAGTGGAAGATGTCTGTTGTAAACAGCCTGCTACCAAAAGGCTGGCTGATCTCCTTGGTCTCCGCTGCTGGCAGGTTGGGCATTCAAGAGCAGCATTAGCTAGATCAGTGGGGACCCATCAAGCCTCTGCCACACGCCCACTCTGTTCTTGCGCCTTTTGTGCAGCACAGAATCATCCTTCCCCACTGGTCGTTGAGAGACCCCTCTGCAGTGGATGTTCCCTGGGGGACAGTAATATCTGCATACTTTGTGCCCATTCCTATAGGCGAGTGTACATACCTCTTCCCCAGACTTGCTTGTCCCTAGTTTTCCAGTCCTTTTCCTTCCAGACGCAAGGCCAATCAATCATCCTTACAAAATGGGTAACCAAGCTTGCTGTTCATCACTTTTTTACTGAGTAATGTCCTATCTCTCCCTTGACTAACGGACAGGTCTAAGATGCAGCTTTTATGTCTTCTCAGGGGATGGACACACAGAATTGAGCGATCAGTCACACCTAGTGGCAGCCTGCTTGCTAACGAATCCTCACGTTGGCTCTCCTTACATCTACTTTCCCCTTGCCCTGATCTCTGGGATTATTCTCAAGCCTTTAAGCTGTGCTTCCAAGGGAGCCCAGGCTAAATGGTTGGCATCAGGAGTGACCCTAGAAGTCAAACCATAAGAATGGGATTTTCAAATTAGATTACTAGTGGTAGTTACTATTACCCTGCACTGGGTGCATCAGAGTTGGTTGAATATTCATCCAGGTTGCAGAATTTTAACTGTGACATCACACCAGTGACAGCTATAAAGAAAGTGCCTAAATCTTCTAGATTCATTTTCCCATTCTCACAAGCTGGGAGTACAGTGGGATAAATTACTATGTTGTCACACTTTTCTGAACATATGGAAGGAAAGCTGTTGGTGATCAGGAGGATAGCTGAATAGGTGCTGTGGGTGCTCAGGTGTCTTCGTTCCCTGTGAAATATTTCAGCATTTCTTCTTTCTGATGATTCGGTAACTGATGGCATTTTCCACCTTCATTGATTCCATGCTCTAAATCAGTGAAACTCTACCCTGATGTGTACAACTGAATTGCCTCAGTGCTTAAAAAAAATCAATGCATATATGGACTCCATCATTTAAATCAGAATGTCTAAAAGCGGGGCCCAGATATCTGTGTTTTTAAAAGCTCCTCGCATGGTTGTAATGTGCAGCCAGGGTTGATGACAGCACTTCCAGACCAACAGAGAGGGGAGGGTGGTGGGTGACTTATATTCATTGAGCAAGCACTACCATTGGCATCTTCCCTTTTTATATATATATATATATGCAGTTTCAATAACAGTGATATGGGAAAGATTTCTTCTTGAAGAAGAAGATTTCTTCTTGAAGGAACATGCCAACAGTTTGGTAGAAATACGTATATTTGTTGCTTGGGGTAAAAGGTGAGTCCTCCCAAGGGCATGTTCAAAACAAAACTGTTTCCAAAAATCGCAGGCATATGACAAGGAGAGGAATTGGATGGCCTTTGTGGGACTGGGAAAGAGAATGTAAGGAAGAGGGACAGGAAAGAATAAAGCACAAAGTAGCCTGCTGTGAGCCCCCAGATCTTCCACGACTCAACTCCCAGCGCTTGGGATTAGGACACCTTGTTGACATAGTAAGTGTTAAGGTTTCTGCCCAGGTGATATGGTCAGTATGAAAACAGGAGCTGGATGGTCAGGAATGTCTCTCCCAAGGTCTATGTCTCAATGTGATAAGAGCTAATATTCACTGAGAGTAATTTTAGACATTCAGGAGTTGCAAAAAGAAGTTGAAAGATGCTGTCTGTCCCATTGTGACAGAAAAGAACCTGCTGATGTCAGGAGATCACCTTGATGATGGGCTCACAGCTAGTGCTACACTTATGAGGCTCCACAGAGAGCCAGTGGGACCAAAAATGCCCCTCCAGGGTGCTAAGCTCTTGAGAGTAATCATGAACCAGCACCTCCCAAAGGGTGTTCTGTGGAACTGGAGTTCTACGGACGTTAAATGAAAAAAATATACAAGGTTTCCTGATCAAAGACGTCAGTCAGAAGGGCTAAATGAAAGGTCTTCCAAAGCCTTTAGTTTGCTAAATGAGCCTGGTGAGGATCCAAGAGGGGAAACAAGACTGCAGCTCTCCTGCATGTTCTCATGAAATACCTCAAAGACCCCAATTCCCTGAGAGTCATTTTGGGAAACATTCCTACAGGCCTATGTATGAATGACTGATGACAAATAGATGTTTTTGCAAGAAATGAACAGAGACAAAAAGATATAAGTACATGCACTTGTACATTTTAAATTTGCCTTCTTTTTAAATCAGAAACAAAAGTAAGTTGTTTTTCATTTTTCTAGAAATAAGCCTTCATCAAAACAAACTGTTAGGCCACGGGAATTCACTGGGCATTTCCGTTACTGGTGTCTTGCCGCAGGGCCTATCTATTGAAGACAATGTCTGGAAGCTTCTACGTTGTCATTGTTGGTCACCATGATAATCCAGTTTTTGAAATGGAGTTTCTGCCAGCTGGAAAAGCAGAATCCAAAGACGATCGCCGCCATCTGAACGAGTTCGTAGCTCACACTGCTATCGACCTCGTAGACAGAACATGTGGCTGTCAAACAACATGTACCTGAAGACGGGGGCCGAGTTCAGTGAATGGTTTGTTTCAGCATTCGTCACTGCGGGTCATATGAGATTTATTATGTTGCATGACGTCAGGCAAGAAGCCGGAATAAAAAACTCCTTTATCGATGTCTATGATTTATACATAAAACTTGAAATGAATCCATTTTATGAACCCAATTCTCCTATTTGGTCAAGCGCATTTGACAGAAAAGTTCAGTTTCTTGGGAAGAAACACCTTTTATGCTGAATGCAAAAAATTTGGAAGTAAACAGTGTCACTACAATAGGGTATACTCAGGAATGTGTACATTGTAAGTAACTTGATTAAACAGCATGGAAAAGTTTTAGTTGTAGTCTCAATTTATCAAAACCTAATGCAATTGCTTTCATATTTAAACATAGTATATTCAGTTTCTTACGATTATCAACAGATTGATATTTGCTTGTGAACGGTGTTATTTATGAAGCGTTCTTTATCGGTAATCTTGAAATATTTCTATTTTAAAAATTGAGAATAAACTTTTGAATTTCCTCATTCAGATAGCTTGATCTCGTTCCAAATGTCATGGTCAAGATTTGGTAGGCAGATTTAAACCCGAAAGCTTCTGCAGTAGGGGATGAAGTTGATAGCACATACAGGGGCTCATCTATACATCTGAGATGTTATGAAAACGTATAGGTAGAATACATAGAAGTAGTATATGTACACTAAGAAGCCAGAGCAGACAGCCTTGCGGTGCCAAATGCCACAGGCCTGCCCCTGTCGGAGACTGGGAACGGCGATCCTCCTGTAATCCTAGAATCCTGGATCCATGTTTGTCAAGTGGGAGGCTAGGACCAAAGTGACAGGTTATGTTCTTATGTTTCCTTTCCTCAGACAGTAAACTAAAGATGAAGTGAACCCGTTGATAGCTGTACTAGGAAAAAGTTGTACGGCAGTTTTAGAATTGTAAATAAGGAAAAGCTTGCATCACATTAACCCTTGCGCTCTTGGTTGTTTAGGCTGTATATCATACCGGAGGGGGCGGGAGTGACTTCTTTTGTACTGTAACGGCGTGGGATCTTACAGTAAACCAGTAAATGTCCATTGAAAAGCAAGTAATATAACTGGGTATTTTCTGTGCTAATTGCGAGCACAGAAAGAAGTTTGTTCCATTCTGAGTAACCTGAGCAAGTAATTCTAAGTTTGGTCTTGTATCTTTGTGTGAAGCTGTTAGCATAATTTTTTACCATATTTATTTGATATCCTAAATAAAGATGTTTGTCCAAGGAAAAAATAACACAACAAAACAAAAAACAAGCTGTTATCCTGCACGAGGCATTGTGTATTCCACGGTTGCTTATCCCCCATTGGTTGTACATGAGGTAATGGCTCTGCATAGTTATTTCACTGACTCCTTGAAACTGCAACTCCCTGTTGAGAGCTGAAGTAATATACGTGAGAACAGTAGGGAGCCCGAAAGTAAAGAATTCATCCCGCTGAATGTTTTCCTATCGTACGTTCATGATGTGACTCCACAAGTCGACCGCAAACCAAGAAGCAGTTCACATTTATGAGCGGGAGGTTAGAAACAGCTTGTGCTTCTGGGTCAAGTTACCTTTACTGAAGTGGAGAGAGTGTGATGATGTAGCTTTGGAGCGGGAGGCAAGAGACCTGAATTCTTGTCCCAGTGATACATACTCTTGCTGTGTGACCTTGGCCAAATGCCTAGTTGTCTCATCTGTAAAGTGGGGCTTAGATGCTCTTGCAGGTCTCTTCCAGTTTGAATCTAGGCGTATCTGGATAACTGCATGAAAATAAATGTAAGCCATTCCAAAGTGACTGGAGAAAACCTTGGAGAACTTGGAATGTACAAAAAGGGCCCTCCTTAGGAAAGACCCCTTCTTAACAATGAGGCTCCTGAAGTTTTACAGCCGTTATTCTCTGTGGGCCTGGGGGTAGAGATAACGAGATGCTTAGTTTGAGAAAGGTTTACTCATTCCTAGGGCTCCTTTTCTTACTCTGTTGAAGGTTACACGACGCTGGGAAAAGGCTGAGGGGCCCAGGCCCTGAGTCTCCACGCGATGCTGCTATCCACTCACATGAGTGTCCAGCCATGATGCTCCTGTGCTCAGCTGTGGTGTCCAGGGATGTGTATCTCCACGCCTGCTTAGTCCTCTCTTGCACCCTTGCAGCTGTCCCTGACTTGAAGTTTATATTGATACCTTCTTTCCCTCTGCCCTTTACTTCCTTGTGGACTACTGGAGCTCTCACGGTGGAGCAAATATTTTTCTGAGGGTTGTGAAGAGCTCAGTCTGTACCAGAGCAACAATCTCTGTCCCATCGCCCAAGAATGGTCAGCATAACTTTCCTTAGAAGTAGTAAGACAACAATATGTTTGAATTTTCATATGCTGTCATATTAAATTCTCAATGATTCACCTAATTTTGTCTCCCTATTAGAATTTCTGATGTCTGAATTGGAAGGTTGGCGTGGCCAGGATGTATGTAACTTGAACAAAGCTCTCCATGTGATTCTAGCATTCTCTCCATCTCTCCACTCCCCCACCCAAACATGAGGCCTCTCTCCTTCTTTGGTCCTTTAGCTCTAAACATAGAGAAGCAGGACATTTTTTTGACCTTAGCGGTGTTTGAAAGGTTCATTTCATTTGCGGCTTTAGACTCCCTGTGTGAAATTATGGGAAGAACTGTAACAGAATACATTTTTGTTCATGTGACCTTTTTCCCATTTTAGGTATATCCTTCTAAAATGTCTCTCTCATAATACTGCCCCCTCCATAATTCAAGCCCCTGGACAACTGGTAGAACCTCCAGCGTGGTCTTTCCTGCGTCTTCTCATCCATTCTTCATACAGCAGCTAGAGGGATCTTCTAAGAAGTCTGATCGGGACTCAACCCACTGAAAACTCTCTTGGCTTTTACTGCTCTTAGGGAAGATTCTAAAACTCGTAACATGGTCCACAAGAGTTTTGTGGTCTGACACAGTCCTAACGATATATCAGATCTCAACTCTGTCCACTTATCCCCTTTCCTTAAGCTTCCATCGCACCGGCCTCCTGCTTTTCGCCTTGCTCCTTTCTGCATCAGGGCAAATGCTGGTCCTTCAGCCTGGGACCATCTTTGCTCCATTTCTTCATGTTCCCAGTTATAAATCATCACGTAGTTGGATAAGGATGCCACTTTCTTAGGTTGCGGAGTCTATGATTATTACTTAGAAGCCTATCTGAAACTTTAGTTCAATGAGTAGTGTGTGTATAAAAGTTAAAATATCTTTATTTTTTTCACATGGGGAGCCGATTTTTTGGCACTGTTAATTGAATGGCCATCCCTCCTGTACGACACAACGCCACTTTTCCCGTATTTCTTAATTCTGGTGTGAACCTAAGTCTGTATCTACACTCTCTCCTCTTTCACTGAACTTTTGTGCCTATTTTTATACCATCACCACACTGCGTTAATTACCATATAGCTTTATAATAAATCTTTATATCTGGTAAGGAGACTCTCCCCCTCTTGACTAATTGTTCTTCAAGAATTTTTTTGTTCTTGGCCCATTTCACTTCCATTGGGCTTTTTGGACCAATTTATCAAGTTCTGTGAGGAGACTCTGTTGAAATGCTCGTTAGAATTGCATTGAATTTTACAGGTATATTTTGGGACATTTTACATATTTATGACTTCTCATCCAGGAAGTTAGCATATGTTTCTATTTTGTGTAAATCTTTTATGGCTTTCAATAAAGTTTTATAATATTCTCCATAAAGATCTTAGACATCTATATTAGATTTATTGCTAGGTCACTTCTAGATTTTATTACAAGTTTTTGATACTGCAAATGGCATTTTTAAAAATGTATCCTTTCATTGGTTGTGGTTTGTGGTTGATGCACAAGAATGAATTCATTTTTCATAAGGTAATCTAGTATCTAGCAACTTTGATGAAGTCTCTTAGTAGCTCTAGTTTTTGCCTTTCAATTCCTTTAGTTCCCTATGTAGAAATTAATATTTTGCTCACAAATAATGACAATTAGATTTTTCTTTACCTATCATTTTAACTTTTATCTATTTTCATATATTATTCTGCTAACTAGGTCCTTCATAATAATGTTGATTAAAACTGGCATAACAGACATCCTTGTCAGATTTTACTATTAAGTGTAATATTTGCTCTTGGCTTTCTTTGTGATTTCCTTTCTCAGGTTAAAAAATTTGTTATAAGTTCGTATTATAAATTAGTATTAGCATTATGAATGCTTTCTCTGAATTTGCAGAGATTACCATATGTCATAAAATGAGATGGAATATTTTCCCTCTTTTTCTATTTTCTAGACAAGTTTGTATAAGATAAGAATTGGTTTTGGAAGAACTGTTGGAATTTGCCTATAACATCATCTGGACCTATGCTTGTTTTTTCATTCCTTATTTATTTCTCACTTCTGCGATTTTCTTTCTATCATGTGAAACTGGGAAGCACAGGTTTTTTTGGTTTTTTTTTTTTTTGGCGGTACGCGGGCCTCTCACTGCTGTGGCCTCTCCCGTTGCGGAGCACAGGCTCCTGACGCGCAGGCTCAGCGGCCATGGCTCACGGGCCCAGCCGCTCCGCGCCATGTGGGATCTTCCCGGACCAGGGCACAAACCCGCGTCCCCTGCATCAGCAGGCGGACTCTCAACCACTGCGCCACCAGGGAAGCCCGGGAAGCACACGTTTTAAAAATTTCTATATATTATATATAGTATCCTGAATTTCTACATGTTATGCAAGTTTTTGTATTAACGTGATCCACCAGCTTTCTAAAATCAGAAGTCTTGGATTAGTCCTTTAAAAATTTTTTTTGCTGGGCTTCGCTGGTAGTGCAGTGGTTAAGAATCCACCTGCCACTGCACGGGACACGGGTTCGAGCCCTGGTCTGGGAAGATCCCACATGCCACGGAACAACTAAGCCGGCGTGTCGCACAGCTAAAGCCTGCGTGCTGCACAACTACTGAAGTTTGCACGCCTAGAGCCCGTGCTCCGCAACAAGAGAAGCCACTTGCAGTGAGAAGCCCGCGCACCACAACAAAGACGCGGCAACCAGAGAAAAGCCTGAGCACAGCAACGAAGACCCAAAGCAGCCAAAAAGAAATAAAATAAACTTATAAAAAAAATTTTTGTTTTGCTTACTATTGTAAAATGAGATCTCTATTTTATTATCTATTCTTGCTAGTTAATACTGGTATATAGGAGGCATACTTGCATTCAGTTCTAATCACTTTGCTAAGCTCTTTAAAATGTATCCAGCATATTATCAGAGTCAGCAGTCTGTGACTGCAAAATAATATTTTATTTTCTTTGGTATTCAAGATACAAAGAGTACTAGGCCTATTGCATGGACTACTAGAAATCTATTTTTCTCCAGGGTTTCACTTTCCAATAGATTTTGGAGAAGCTCTAAGGAATGTATCTACATAAATGGTTCTCTGTTGGTGGAGTCATCTACTTGTTCCTGCAGCCCATGCTCTGAACCACTGCTTCTCCAAAGGCAGGCATAGCCCCTCTCACCACCTCATAGAGCATTCCACATCCTTATCAGATTCCTCTAAGCTTGGACATGATCCCCTCTCATAATTCCCAAACTATTTAACAAAACTTATTTGTGAGCACCTAGAGGAGATGATCAAGTGACTTATAACGGAAAGAAAATTTGTCATCAGATTTTCAAAAACAACGCTCCAGAAGAAAATGAAAATATATTTAAGACACTCAAAGAAAAAGAATGTGCTCTAAGGGTTGTATAACCAGCCAAATTGACTTTCAATATCAAAAGCTCCAAACTTAGTATCAACATCTAAATATTCAATACTTAACCCTTTCCTGAATCTACCAGAGATCAACCTTCAGACACACAACATGTCTAGGACTTTGTCATAAATACTGGCATGTAGTTATTTATAGAACTAAGTTGAAATGAGTGTAAAAAGACAAGATTATAGTGTGTAATAGTTATATGTTTTGACGATGTAATCACAGTCTAACTAAAAAATGCCTGGGGGGAGCATCACAAAAAAGCTTTTAATTGTTTTCATAATCCTCTGATGGATAGTATTAATATCAGTATTATGGGACAACACTGCGTATGACATAGGATAAAACAAATTAGTAATTACGACCTATTCTAATTCTATTATTCCCTCTGTTCTGGAGAACCAGGATTCTTAGTATGGAAAAAAGAAGAGACAGATGTAAGCTAGAAGAGAGTAAGTAAAAACTCAATTGTCCTGAATTTGAATTGAATGAGTGTATATTAGTAGAATTCAAATTTATATTTATGAATATATATGTATGCATGTATATATATATATATATATTTAAGAAGCTCTCATTTCAAATTCATGGTCTGGGTGCAAAGGATGCTCTGTGTCAATGGGCTGATCCTAAATCTGTCCACTGAAAATTTCTGGAAACAAGGACACAACCCAGTAGCACTGAGCCTGCATAACACCCACAATATGATTTGAAATGAGGGTTTCTTGGAGATGTGACTAATTTCAGGACAGTGGCAGGAAATACACAAGATGATCCTGGACCATGTTCTTAGCCCATAAGGGTCATGTTAAATGGAACCAACTTGAAGAAGCTCCTCAAGGCCAAATATGGGGCTATTTGAGTTTTAATAAAGATATTAACTACAATAGATTAGTACATATCAAATGTGCTTAAATAAATATATGAGTTTTTAGGGTTAGTCATACTTAGAGAAGGATTTGGGAAACCAACTTATTATCTTGAAAACTAATCAAGGGGAAAGCCTCAAGCACTCATCCTGTCTTTCCTATATGAATTGTATCTCTGTACCTAAATAGCAGATCAGGAGAAGTGACTCTTCAAAGGAAGATTCCAGTCAATAAATTAAGAAGAAGTGAAATTCCCCTTTTGCAGCCCCTACTTAATTCACTGATCTAGGCATTGATCAGAAATAGCTGCTAATTTCACAAAAAGAGACGAAACCAGACAATCTGTGCCCCCTGATGAAAGGACACAAAACCCCTATACTCTTGCCAAAACAAGTAAACAAACAAACAAACCCAAATCTGATGCAATTATCAATTTATAGGAAATACAGAGGACAGAAGAACCTCTGAAACTACACCATGACGACATAATCATCTTATGGGAGTCTCTACAGGCCAAACAACCTAGAGTCTTCAACAAACGCTTTACAAGGGATAAAGTGGGAACTGGGGAGAAGCATTAGATTAAAAGACAAATCTAAAAATAGAAAAAAATAAACTATAGCATTGATGGCTGCAAGACTGGGTGAAAAAAAAATGATCTCTTAAAGAAAAGTGATTACAATAAAAATCAAGAGAGTGGTTACTTTTAGGGAAGAGGGATCCAGTATGTGGAGGGCTTCTGAGGTAGCTGACAAAGTTCTATTTCTTGACTTGGCAGTGGTTACAAGAGTTATTTGCCTTTTAATCATTCATTAAAGTATAATTTTGTATCATGGAGTTTTTTGTATCTAAGTTTTCATTTAACAGTGAAAAACTTTTTTTATCTTTATTGGTTGCTTAGGGGATAAGCTTTCAAAATATGATTAAGTGTTCCTAAAACTCATCACTTTGGAGGATCGCAAGCCAAAATCTAACCTTTGCATTCCTGTCTAGCTCCTGCTGGGTTTCAGGGGAGCAAACTAGTTCAAATCCAACGTGGCCAAATATGTAGTAAGCCTCTTTAACCTTCTCCCCACCCTTTCACATCAATAAGACCCTTCCCCAGTCTATTCATTCATCCTTATCCCCAGAATGACTGGCAGTGGAAACATCAGTTTCCTTTCATAAGCTCTCTCACCTCCACTCACAGGGTGTAACCTGACCTCAGGGCAGCAAAGGAATTATAATGACTGTTAGTATATTTCTCAAAGTCTGGGTTATTCAATAAAATAACACCACATGGGGGATGCCACCATTTGAGTCCAGTTATACAGTTAAAAGAAAATTTTTTTTTTGTCTTAAGATTTTTTTGATGTGGAACACTTTTAAAGTCTTTGTTTAATTTGTCACAATGTTGCTTCTGTTTTATGTTTCAGATTTTTGGCCTCAAGGCATGTGAGGTCTTAGCTCTCCAATGGGGGATAGAAACTGCACCCCCTGCATTGGAAAGCAAAGTCTTAACCATTGGACCACCAGGGAAGTCTCAAAAAATCATTTCTTTAGCTGTTCAAAGCATACTCTGTTTAAGGCTGACCTTAATTCATGTCATAAGCAAAGCATTGTCATTTTATTCTGAAATATAATTGAGGTGTATGGTGCCCTGTTTTCTCCTTTAAAATGAGCTACCTTGCTGTGGTTTTTATTCTCAAATCTTCTCTTAGGGTTTTTTTCAAAACAAAGGAAATCTCAACTTCTAGAAATGGAAAAACCAACCACTTTCAAAAGATAGTTTTCCCATCCATCTCTGTTGCTGCAAACCAGATCAAATCAAAAAGTTTTATCTTTATTAGGCACTTGTTTTAATGAATTCCTGTCATTGATTTTTTTAAAAATCCCTTCATTTAACCCTTGTTTTCTTCTAGAAATCTTATAACCTCTTCTAATTCTTCCCATGAAGTCATGACACTTCAAAGACATTAAGGCGTTCTATAGGAAGAATTAGTCCCATTTATTTGTTCTCACTCTTATTATTGTGTGTAACAGATACCACAAGCTGGCCACCTAAATCCATTCTGTCCTCCTTCCTGGACCCATGGCTGGAGTAGATTTCCCGATTTCCTTCGCAGTTGTTTTAGGTGACTTGGTTCTCACCGTTGGAATGTGAACAGCAATAATATGCACCCTCCAGGGCTCATGAAACCTCCCCCCAACTCGTGCTCCTCCGCGTGCTTTCCTCTTTCTGGGTGACTGGGAAGGTGACCATAGGAAGCCTTGGTGGCCATGTGTGGAGAACGGCAGACTCACCATCACACCTGGATCCCTGAGAAACTATGCCACTGCTGCCGCTGACTTAAACTCCCTCAGTGAGAGAGGAACACATTTCTATTTAACCCACTGAACTTTAAGGGTTTATTTGTTTACCATACTCCCTACTCAATTTCCTGAAATCATTACCTGAAAGTGAGCGCCATAGTAAACACCTAAAATGTATGGAATTAGCTGAGTGTTCAGAACGAAGGCAGGAAGAAAATGGGTATCAAAGACTGGAAAGCTAGAGCCCCGTGTTATCCATGGGGGAAAAAACTTAATAAAATTATCATCTATGATGACTTGGAAGGAAGACCAAGAGCCTATTAAGCCTGTAGCTCAAGGGAAAGCAATTGGAAAAGCAAGAATATTATTGTGTGTTGGCTCCTATTTATCACTGTTAGCAAAGTATTACAAGAAAGAGATGAACTCAGGCAAAAATTGTCTAGTTTGACAGCTGAAGTGGAATTAAATAACGAGACTTTTAAACTTCAGGGTTTCCTAGGGCTGAGAAAACTGATGGTTTCTGTACCTCAAATACTAGAAGATAAGATTTGTATGTCATAAAAAAAGGGGGGAGACCCAGCCCAGTGGCAAAGATGATATCAAGGATGTTGCCTTACCACCTAAGACGATTGCTTCAGAGGTCAGTGTAGATTCCATGAGGGCAAAGTGGATGGGCTGAGCAAAAAAACCCAAAAAAACAGACTTTAGAACAGATCTAGAAAAGAATTTGGAGCTTATTTACTTCTACATGAAACTGACTGGAAGCAAGTAGGTCAGAAGCCTGTCATGTTTTTGAGCAAACTGTGCTACCCAGAAACTACAAGTTTGGGTCTGTAAAATTACCCTCATACAGTAGCAGAAAGTGGGCTTTGAAAGATGTACAGCTTATAACATACTCCCCGATATCCACCCCATAGGTGACCATGAGCACAGTGGACAAGAATATTCTCCAGGCGGGCAAAAACTAGGGCCACCAAGAACAAGGACAAGAAAGCTCCTTGCAAAGGACAGATGCAGAGTCTAAAAGACATTTCCTTCTAAGGGTTGGGGTTCTTTTTCTATCATTGCTGTGGACCAGCTGTGGACCATCATTGCTGTGGATTGCTTTGAGGGTTTTTATTATGGTTATCCTGTCCACTTTTGTATGTTAAGTGAGCAGATAGAGCACAGGTAACTTATCTTTTGGTACAGAGGGTGCCTGACCTTGAGGGACCATATCTGGATCTGAAGGAGTGGTCTGAGCATCACATGGAGATCCTAGACTTTGAGACAGATATAATAACTGGATGAAATTTTGGGTTTTCTCCCCTAAAGAGTATGCATGTTTTATGTAAGGGATGATGGTGACCAAAAGGGCTAATTGTGATAGAGATTACTAGAGGTCTACCAAAATCCATTCTCCCCTTCTTTCCGGGCACACAGCTAGACTTCGCTTCTCAACAACCCCAGAAGAGAAGTGACTAAGTTCTCTTCAGTGGAATATTATTAAAGTGATACATGCCACTTCCAAGCATGGTCCATAAAAGCCTCTCACTCTTGTCCCTCTATGCCCTTTCTCCCTACTGGCTGACTGACATGGCAAGGTTTTGGATGACTCCCAGAGATCACATGTTGAAGTTGGCAGGGCCACTGTCAACCTGGGTTCTTAAACAGCTGTGTGGAAGAGAGGTGCCTTCCACTCAGATGCTATCGTAGTGGCTTTTTGAGTTTTAAGCTACCGATATTTGGATTTTATTTTAACTGCAGCCTAACATTCTCTAACACATCATGCTAAAAAGTAGTAGTGTCTATTTTTGCACAGTTTGTCAATTTTTCCAAGAAAGGCTATAGCTGATCCATTGAATCCAAAACCTTTACACTGTCCCTCATCACCATCCATCCCTTCAGGATGAGATTAGATTGCATGGTCTCTTTTTATTTCTTACGATTCCCTTGAATAATCCACTCTGAATCTCTTCTCTCCCTCTCCCACCACTGCTCTCTCTCTCTCTCTCTCTCTCTCTCTCTTTCTCCTTATCCCCTGCTCTGCTTACACCCAACTGTCTACCTACTCCCATACTCACGAACTTTAAATTCATGACCGCTGAAGTAAAATAGGTCCGTAGTGGTGCCCAGCAATCTCATTACATTTCCATAGTTCATTCGCTCATCCAGTCTCCTACAGAACTAGTTCATATTTCCTTCTCCCTCCACAAATCGCCAGGTCCTCGACCCTCCTCCTCCCTCTCGGCTGAGGAGTTTGAATTCTTTTTCAGTAAGAAAGCAGAAGCAATCAGGGGAGAATTTCCACTAGCTCCCACCAGGCCTCTACTGCCTACCTTCATCTGTTCTCATGTAATTTGTCTTCCCTCCTGGGTGAATTGTCTGTGCTCCTTTCTAAAGCCAAAACCTTCATATGTGCACTGGGCACCATTTCCTCTTATCTACTCAAGGGTCTTACTCCAAACAACTCTCTCCTTTCTCTCCTGCTCATCAAATTTTCCCTCTAAACTGGATCTTTCCCATCAACACACAAAACATGCTGCAATATATCTCATTTTAAAAAACAAAAAACTTGACTCCACACCCTCTTTCAACTATTATCTCATTTCTTTGCTAGTTTTTATATATCTTTCAAAAAAAAACTGTCTATATTCACTCTTTCTCTAATTTCATTCTCTCCTGAACCCACTCCAAACAGCGTTTCTTTCTCACCATTTCATTGAAGCAGCTGATATCATGATCCTTGATGACCTTCATGTTGCCAAACCCAATGGTCAATTATTAATCTACATGTTACTCAACCTGTTAGCAAATTTTAAGACAGTCTATCACTCCTTTTTGAAATACTTGAATCTCTTGGCTTCCAGGGACCCTTCTCTCTTGGTTCTTTGCCCTCCTGACTGGTCACTTTTCCATCTCCCCAGCCTCTAATGTTGGAATGCCTCAGGCTCAGTATCTTATGTTTACTCTTTCCTATGTACACACATTCTCTAGAGGATCTTGTCAAGTTTCATAGCTTTTGAGACCATATTTATGCAGGCGGATCCCAAATTTCTGTTTCTAAGCTAGATGTTTCTCTTTAACCCCAGGCTTGTATATCCAACTGCCTTCCTGACATCTTCACTTGGGTATCAAACTTAACTTTCCCCAAAATCAAACTCATGATTATCCTTAAGCGTGCTCAATAAAAGTAACTCCATATTTGAGTTGCTTAAGCCAAAACCTTCATCCTCCTTGACTATTCTCTTTCCCTAACACTCTACAACCAGTGCATCAGCATAATCTCTTGCCTCTACCTCAAACTATATCCAGAATCTGACACCTTCTCACCACCTCCATCACCATCATCTCTCACTGGATTACTAAGATAGTATCCTGTGGTCAAAATTGCTTATTTCTTCTCAATATCTCTATTCCCTCCTTCTATACTGATAGAATTTTTAACTGGGTACCTGGTCTTCCAGAATTTAGATTTCCTAACATTTTTTGCAGCTTGGTGTAGCCAAGGGGATGTAAGCAGAAATATCTGTGGAACTTCTAGGAATGTTCCTTAAGAGAAAGTCATAAGGTACCTTTTGTAGCTTCCTCTTCATCTTTTTCTCATCCTGCTTCCTGCTACATAGATAACTCTTTAACCCGCAGAGAGGTGGCAGCCTTAAGTTTACTCTTTCCTCTCAGCACTCACGCCCTATGTAAGTCCTTAGAGCAATGAGTTGGAAGGTTCTTGAATCCCTGAGGACTTGGTAAATGAAGCTGCCATCTACCTCTAGATTCAGACCTCTGAACTTATGAATGAGAGAGAAACCAACTTCTACTTAAAGCCTCTCTTATTTGGAGAACACTGTCCCTGCTGAACTTCCTTCAAGACAATATGCCTTCTGATTTTTTTCCCTGCTTCTGCTCCTTTATAAACTATTCTCCCACAGCATCAGCCAGAATAATACCAGGTTGGCTCATGCTACTCTTGTGATCAAAGCATTCCAGGGGCTTCCCATGCTACTCCCATCATGGTCTCATCAAAGCCCTCACTAGACCTGTCTGCACTTCCATGTTCTGCTCCCCCTGCTCCTCTGCCCTCATCTCCAGCCACTCTTCTCCCCACTTGTTTTATTCCAGACACAATGGCCACTCGCTGACTCACAAGCACACTGCTGCTGAAGGGCTGTGCACTCTTTTCCTCATCCCTTGTTATCTCGTGGTTCACTCTTTCTCAGTTTCTTCAAGACTTTATTCAGATATCACCTTATCAATCAGGATTTTTCTGACTACCTGATCTAAACATTTACCACAAGCACCAGGACATTTCCCAGAAAAGTTGGGGTTTTCAGCTTCTTTAGAAAATGCAACTGCTCTGACAATACTGGGCCCAATTTTCACAGGGAAGCAATGGACTTGAGAGAGGAATAGCTTCAAGGTAGGTCTTTGGAGAACTTCAGTTATTCTTCCCGTATAATTTCCATCTGTACTTTGTCCCCCCCTGCTTTGACAGGAGCAAAGGATGCTGTGTTTATTTTATGTAGACTCCCATGCAAACTTAGCTTCGAGCACCAGTACCCTTGACTCCATCCCATCCCCAGCCCCAGTTAGATGGTCATCCTTCTAAATATAAAGTCTAAAGTCGCTGCTGGACAGAAATCGGGAGGCATAAGCATCTATAGTTCACTTTCCCCACCCCACCCCCCACCAACTCCCTGTTGTCATGTATCCCCCTACTTCACAAATTCATAATTTTGTCTGGTTGCTCAAGACATGCTGGCTTAAAGTATTTAGTTCTCCCAAATTTATAGGGGAAAACGCAAAGATTAAGAAGCTTTTTGTGACCCAAAAGATTGACCCTTTAAGAGTGGAACTCAAGAGACAATCAATGCATATGACTTTCTATACCTGATGCTCTTAAGGCCAAATTCTGTCTACCAGATTATTTTACAAAGCCGTATGGCTCAGTCTTGGAGAGTTGTTTGATTTGGTTCACAGCACAAGTCTGTTTTCTTTTTAAATGTCAAAACAGGCCAACCAGGCTTTGAACATGTGCAGAGATCATTGCGAACAGATTAATCTTTCCTAGTAAGGGATCTAGACTTGTGTCAACGAACAATTTCAAACAACTAAAAGGTGAATTGCATTACTGAGCTGGTGAATGCTGTATTTAGAAGTTACTAAAGACAATTGCTAGTTCAAGTGAAGTTCAAATTCCTCAAAGTGAATAACTTCTAATAAGTTTAGGTAGAGCTTGGTAGTGCCCTGTTACATACGTATATCAAGTTTGTATTAAAGAAAAGTGTTGGTGTTTCCATGTTAATTTTACCATGTCTTCATAAATGTTTTCAAAATCAAATTTTTGGAAAATGGTAATCAAAACTACTTTGAATGCAACTCATGGACTTTTCTTTTTCTTTGTTCAGGATTAAGAATTATCTAAAATAATTTCATTCATTCATTCATCAAAAATCGTGCAAGAAATATTCATCTAGCAATGTTAGTCACTGTTCTAGGCACTAAATTTAGAGTAGTGAACAAAAGAGCCAAGTCCCCAGTCTCATGGAGATTACAGTCTTGTGGGATAGAGGGTGGAGGGAGAGAGAGTAAACAAGTAAATGTATAAAACATCAGGTTACAAAGATAAGTGCCAGCAAAGCAGGCAGGGATGGAGTTTTATGCACATTTACATCACCAGCATTTGGAGCTTTGAAGGAGCTTAAGAGGATGAATGGATTAATGACTTAATTTGATAAACTCAACCTGCAGAACTTCTGATCAGACAGAGCATTTGCTCTACAGCCATGAAATGGGGTGGCTGGGGCATGCATGCCTTAGTTCCATCTCCCACAAACTGAGGCCTTGTGCATTGGCTGCAGGTGGTTCCCAAAGAAAAGCCTTAAGAGACAAAGTCCTTTTTATGGCCTCTGCTTGCAACCCTTCTCCCAGCCCCATATACCAAGGGCTACAGAGAGACTTCACCTCCTCTAAGAGGTGGAGATTCTTATAAAGTTGAGAACTTCCCCAATTTATCTACAGCAAATTAGACCTCTCTTTAGAAGAAAGGCTACCTTGTTGGGAAAGGCATCTGCAAGTTAAAGTGTTTTCTGATAAGCTTTCTTTGTCCTTGTTGAGAGAAATAATCATTGACCAGGGTCCCCTGTTACTTTGCCAGGGTTTCTTCATCTATCTGGTCATGTACACTAGTTGCTAATTGTTTCATCCAACAAAGTCAGCACTTCTCTCCAGATCCTGTGCTGTGTTGGCAATTTGACTGGTCTTCTCTCTCTCTCTTCAGTTCCGGGAAGATGGTATCTTATTTGCAGACTTTGCTTACACTGAGCGGAAACAGAAATAAAGAAACAGACATGCCCAAATGCTGAACCCTATATCTGCTTGAAAATCATGAAAAACAGTATCGCCCTTTGACCTTTGTCAAGACCTTTCCAAACCACAGCCCCTGAGATATCAGAGGATATGGTTGCTCCCATCAGGTCAATGCAGGAAGCAAGTGTAGGAGAGCCAAAGCCAAGGTGAGAGCCAGAGGCTGAGAGAAAGAAGAAAGGGGGTGACCCAATTCATGACAAATGAATCTCAGAGACAAGACTATACTGTGAGGTCAACAAAGTTGCTCAGGGCTGCGTCACGACTGCAGTGGGCTGCAGGCACTTTTATCTATGGGGTCCCCTTCCCCCGTTAAATAATATAAAAAATTATATTTTATGATTGTGTTGGTATAAAGAGGAATATAAACCAAACTGGGTTCACTAGAACAGATTCATGATGATTAAAAGCACATTTACATCACCAGGTTTTGTTCTTCTTATTAAAAATGAAATTAAAACAATTCTGTGGGCCCCTAAAAGTAGTGGGTGTCCTAGACACTGCTTCCTGTGCCTAGTAGAGAATTCAGCCTAAGTTGGTGCTTCCGCTCCTTTGCTGTTTTTTTCACACAAATATCCTGGGCATCTAGTACCTTCCTGCTTCCATGGCCTGTCCTGCCCCCCGATCTCATCAGAACATCTTGGCAAGTTATGGAGTGGGGAACGATGTGATAAACCAGTGGACTTCCTGTATCCACTTCGTCCTCGCCCCCATAGGACCTGGTTTCAGCTGCCACTTCTCTACAGAAACTGCCCCTACTGAGGTCATCAGGAGCCTCTAAGTTGTCAGAACTCATGGATGATGGTCAATCCTTATACTTTAGTCCTTTCTAAGACATTCGAAACCATTCTTCATTTAATTAGCTTTTATTGAGTGTTCACATATTTCAGGCTGTTTGCCAGATTTTGGAGGCATGCTTATCAACTAAACAAAAGATTCCCAGCCCTTTTTGTGTAGTAGGGAATCCTGATAAATAAACAGCAAGTCAAATATGTTTTGGGATGCTGTAGAAGTACAAAGGCCCCCAACTTGAACTTGAGAAGTCAGGAAATGCTTCCTGAAGCAAAGAACACTTTACCTAAGACCTGGAAGATGAGTAAAATTCCACCTGGCAATTGGAGAGAAAAGCGTTCTAGGTAGAAAGGGTAAATTCACACAAGTCTGGTGATAAGAGGATCACCTGTACACACTAGTAATAGAAAGTGACCCCCTATGGTGGAAGCCTAGATTGGGGGGGGGGCAGGTAATTTGCACTGGCAAGTGTCATGAGCACATTGG
Source organism: Grampus griseus (assembly GCF_964374135.1). Lineage (NCBI taxonomy): Eukaryota > Metazoa > Chordata > Mammalia > Artiodactyla > Delphinidae > Grampus > Grampus griseus. The sequence continues at coordinate 15,683,508 of NC_139018.1, read as the reverse complement.
CATCTTAGGGAGATGACGCTGGTGTCAGTGAGGAGAATGAATTCGAGTGGGGTGATACAGCGGTCAGAGAGAGCCAGCAGGAGGCTCTGGATGGGATCTGGACAAGAGATGGTGGTTTCTGAACCAGGGAAGAAGTAGAGGGAAAGAAGAGAAGTGGACAGATGGAAAAGATTGCATCAACAGGACTTGGTGATAGATTGGATTTGGAGGTGCAGGGGAAGAAAGATGGCATCTACCTGGGTTCTTAGCAGTAGAAACCAAATCTTCTTTTCTGGTTAAGCAGAATGCGGTTTTGTTAATAAGATATTAGGAGGCAACACAATCTTTGGGAGGGCTAGAAAACCCAGGTTGGAAGGCTCTCAGCCAGGAACAAGGTAGCCCAGAGTAATGCCCAGCCATTCCATGGCGCTGTGGGAGCAGAATCACTGCTGCTTTTTGCTTGGCTCCTGTGAGACAACAACAGCCTTTACCCGAGAAGAGCCGGATGCCTCCCCATTTGATTGCCACAAGAGGCTACTTCCCCTCTCCCAATGGCAGGCCATACTGCTCACTTCTGCCTCCTACTCTTAAGAAGGTACGAATGCTTGACTGAACCTGGGTCACAGGTTGAACCAGGCTGCAAGGGAGCTTGGGAAATGTAGTTCCTGGTTTTCCAGGGAGGCATACTACAGAGCGGTTGGAATGGGTGCTGAGGGAGTCTCTCACACTATCAGCCACAACTGGCATCTTTGCACCAGCTCCCTCATCTGAACGATATAAGGAAGGTGTTAGAACTCTTTTTAGAGATGAGGTTCAAAAGTTCATACCTTATACCAGGTTACTGTTGGGGCAGAGGTTTGAAGCTGGGTCTGGCTGACTCCACAGCCAGGCTCTTTTTGCTCCTTCACTGCTGTCTTTCAAGACACACCCCTATCCTGACCCCCTCTGGAAAGGCTGACCTCCACCCCTCTGCCCACAGGCTGCATTAGATGTCCTTCTGCTGGGCTCCCCTAATGCCCTGGGCATATCTGTGTGGTAGCCAAACTACACTGCATCCTCATTTTAGTTAGACATAGGTTTCTCCTACTTGGCCATGATATCTATGAATTGGTTCTTATATATCCTTGTATTCCCAAATATCTAATATTTTAACAACGATTAGATAAGCATACAGAGTCCTTTAGTACAGGCCCTGTTGAATGTAAAGTGTTACCATTATTCTTTTGTAGTTATTCCTTTTAGCACCTAGCGTTTAGCCCACAGTAACTGCTTAATAACTAATCAGTGAATGCATTAATGAGCCCCAAGGAACTGAGGACTGATAACAGTTACTATCTGTTATCCTTCCCAGGCATATTAACCTTTTTAATAAGGGATCTCTTCTTCACTGAAAAGGCTGAAGTTGCAATGGTGGAGTGCCAGGCTCAAGGACCAGACACGTGTTTTCTGGGGGTCTTCCCTAAGTCACTTCAGTTGTACACGTCAGGGCCAAATTGAGGGTCCCTCTGCTTCCAGGCCAACATTCATTTTTGAATCATATGGTTCTGAGAGAAGCCAGTTACCAAGCAGTGCTTTCAAACACAAGCTGCAATGTTCACGCTCACTGAGAAACCCGGGTCACAAGGCTCTCAACTTCACAGGTACACAGACCTTCCGGGGCCGACCTCAACCTCACCCACCAAATCTGCCCTGCATGTTTGTCTACTTATTATTGAAAGTTTTGCAAGTGCACAAAGCAGGGAGAAGGGTGTGGTGATGATAATCTGTATTTGCCGTTCGGTGTCCCAAGCATTCTTTATTCTGGGTTGCCATGGCCTCCCCCAGTGCTGGGCTTTGCTCAGTCCTTGTCCTGTGTTCTGTGAACCTTGTCCCCTGACTCAGGAAACCTCTCGAGCTGATGATTTCATGTCCACACAAATTCCTCCTACCCCAGCCTTCTCCCAAGTACCTGAAACAGGCTCTGCTTTGACTGTGGGTCCATCTTCCCAACCCCGTGTTTCTCATTTATACAATAAAGTGGAAACACTGAATCCCTTTCTGCAACAAAATTCTAGAATAAATTCCAGAATTTTACTTTTCTTTTTCTTTTTTGCTTTACCTTTGGCTCAAGAGTAGTGCTGGTTATAATAATTCTTTTAATTGAATTCCTGGGTATCGGGATTTGTTCTTTTCCAGTTAACGTTCCTCCTCTGGACACCTTATGTTGGGAGCCTCTACCAACAGCATCAAGCACCCTCCCACTTGGCCAAGGACCCTGTGTCCATCCCTCTGCCCAGCTCACTCTCATTTGCATTCATATCCTTTCCCACCAGAGGCACCTGTGCAATTGTTTCCTAATACCTGCCTGCTGCTTCGGTCTTGCAAAGGAAAACTGTCCTTTGGGAGTTCTGACAATAGATGATAGGGATACGCAATGTGATGCTTGTCCCTAACCTGGACTCAAAAAGGGCAGAGGGGCTTTGTTAGGAAAATGTTCTCACTTCAGATCAGTGAAACCATTTTACAGCAAAGGCTATTAGCCGCGAGCACTTGAGCTGGGATCACTCGTCCCACACCATCAGGGCAATGCAACAGCCTTTTGAATGCACAGCTGAGGCAGCAGATTGGAGATGGTACCCTGCAAGGGTGAGTGCCATCCTCCAGAATTTACTATGCTCCCCAAATCAACGAGCATTACATGGCACTGTGTCCCCAGTAGTTAGAACACGTGGGTCTGGGCACCAAGGAATAGACTTTCAAGGGGACTTGTTTACTGTAATATCCAGTGACCAATGGGAAATCTGTGCTTCTAGACCCCAGTTACCCACAGCAGACTCACTCCTTATCTCCTTATTTCACCCTTTCCTGGCCTCCCGCCTTCCCTGTGTCATTTGCCAGTTCCCCACCATGCTCCTGAGACTACCTCCCATGCAAATTCCTTGTCTCAAGGTGTGAACTGGGGAGACCCAAGCTAAAGTGTGGGGGTAATGCTAGTACTCACCTCACAGGTTCGTCGGGAGGGACAAGCGAGAGAATGTGCTGAGCTTCCCCTCTGTCCCAGAGGACGTGCTCGGTAAACGCCAGCCAGCATCAGTAGCATCGTCATCGTCATGATCATCGCCATCGTCAGTCTCTTGCAGGGGAACTGAGTTTGACTTTGTTCAAAGTCCTAAGACAGGTGACATCGACATATTAGGATTACTCCTTCCTTCTCTTTCCTCACACACTTAGTACAATGCTTAAAATGTCTATGAGCAAGGAGTAGATTATTGATAATATTAACAGTTGTCGTTTATCAAGTGCCTGCTCTGCAGCTATGTACTGTGCTAGTTGCTTTGTACACATTATTGCAGCACAATGTTGTCTCAACGAACTTACTGGATTACAATAACCAGAGGCATAATTTTCCTAATAAGAAGAGACAACATATGTTGAGCTTTTACTATAAAATGGGGAGCCTTCAGGAGCTTTACATGTATCACTACATACATGTATCTTCCCACGTCAGGGGTATAGTATCTTCCCACGTATATAGTATCTTCCCATGTCAGGGGTGAAGAAATAGGTTCAGAAAGAGCAGAGATTTGCTCGTGACCACACAGCCTGGACAATGTGGAATCTGGATCAGAACCCCAACCTGAACCCAAATGTCCATCAACAAACGAATGGATAAAGAAGATGTGGTAAATGGATACACAATGGAATATTACTCAACCTATAAAAGAGAATGAAATGCTGCCATTTGCAGCAACATAGATGGACCTAGAGAATAGTATGCTCAGTGAAATAAGCCAGAAAGAGAAAGACAAATATTGTATGACATCACTTATATGTGGAATCTAAAAACATAAATCAAATGAATGTATATAGCAAAACAGAAACAGACTCACAGGCCTAGAAAACAAACAAGTGGTTACCAGTGAGGGGAGGAAAGGGGAAAGGGGTAAGATAGGGATGAGGGATTAAGAGATACAAACTACTGTGTATAAAATAGCAACAAGCATGTATTACATAGCACAGGGAATTATAGCCATATCTTATAATAACTTTTAATGGAGTATAATCTGTAAAAATACTGAATCACTCTGCTGTATACCTGAAACTAATATACAATTGTAAATCAACTGTACTTCAATTAAAAAAAAGAAAAAGAACTCAGACCTGGCTGACTCTAGAGAGCTTGCTCTTTTCACTAGACTACAGGCTTCTCTTAATCACTGAGATTGCTCTAGGTGGGACTGTATATCTGGGAGATTAATACTTCTCCAGGTAATAAAACATCATCCTTTACAGGAACTGCAAAGAAGACTACCACTCAGCCCAAACCAGCAAAGTTTACAGGAAATCTAACCCTGAGACAGTAATTTTAAGGAACAAGAAGACCTGAGTCACTCTCTCACTTCATAGCAAGAATAAAGTGTGGGATTCTGCTTACGCCAAAACAGATCCAGTGACTCAGTTTCAACCGTAGGGTATGGGAGGGAGAAGTTCTGCTGAAAGTTAGGATGTCTAGAGAAAAATGGACATCCTAGACATATTAAAATTTACTATTTTCTAACGAATGCCTAAAAGCGGCGTATGTGTCTATATAATAAATTCTTTTTATATTCTACCCTTAGAAAATTGTACTTAATCAATAATTTATGCCAACATTGAACTCATTCTCAGAAAAATTAAAATTTGACCTTTTCTTATTTTCTATGTTTTTATATTACAAAATAGTCCACTGAATCTTCCAAGTTAAAGTCATGCATTATCCCAAAACATTCTTACTATCTACAATTACAGTAAGAAAACAGAATTGGTTTACCAGCTCTTTGAACTATAAGAAACTGAATTTGATAGATTCTCCGTCCCCCATTATTTTTTGCAGTCATTATATTAGTTAATATTTTCTAAGGGCAGCTTGTTCTCCAGGAACTGAGCTTTGAACTTTACATTATTTCATTTAATTCAGGTGACAACCCAAAGAGGAAAGTACAATTATTATCCTCACCTTACAAAAAAAGGGAACTATGGACTTAAAGAGGTTAAAATCTTGCACCATATCACTCAGTTACTATGTGGGAAATTGAGATTTAAATCCATGATTAATTAATGTATTGTAATTTGAAAGAATGATTCATCCAAGTAGTTCCCTTTCCATGTGGACTCAAGCCTTTAAGTTCCAAAGTGGCTGAAATCAGGCTGGACAAAAGCAATTCAATGTATTACTGAGTTCTGGACATGAAGATGAAAGTCCCTTCTAAAAGTGACATCTAAATAAACTGTTCTAAGAATCAGCCTCTCTAGGGGGCACATGGAGACCTCATTCTTAATCACTGTGATTTACAGATAAGTTGCCTCCCTGTCAGACTGTGAAAGCCATCACATGGAGTCAAAACAACAGACTCAAAATGTATGCCTTTCCAAAAACAAAGTCAGGGTTCACTCTCACAGTATGGACTTGCAAGTAATCTGCACTACCCTGTGACCCTGGGCTGAGCTGGGGATCAAATGTGACTCTGCAGTTGGTACGAACCAAGAAGCGGACTTTATCGGGTACCATGATCTCCTAAGTCCATCTTAGTCTGTCTGACATGCAAATACCAAAAGCTGTATCCAGTTCGATTGTTGAAAACTGAAATAAAACTCTGAAGAAGTGGAGGCACAAGGTACATCACGGCTGTGTCTTCATAATAAAGATCCTCAATTCAGCTTGATCTTGTGGTAGTGACTCTATGCTTCATACTTGGTAATTTACCCTTCCTGGGCCTGCCTGTCATTCTTAGCACAACAGTAGCCCTGCATTCTTCCACTCAAGGACCTCTGATGATTTTTTTGAGTCGTATGGCGGATGACCTCCAAACAAAGCTCGCCCACGCCGTGGAAGCCACTTGCTGCAGAGGACAGGTCCCATAAAAAACAATGACCCATTAAAATCAGAGGTGTCCGTTTACTTTTAAAGCAACAGCAAAAGCCGCCTCAAGACTTGTATGGGTTTTGAGGGATGTTTGTTCTCAAGAAAGCAGTGTATTGCCACCCACAGTGAGCTACAAGATGGTGTAGTCTGCCTGCCTGGAGAGCAAACTCATCTGCCTCTCAACCCAGTGAGAGGTAACAAAGTTCTTCATCTTTAATAACCATCATTTTATATTCATGGGGTGATCAGATCTGCTTCCCATTGAGCAACTAGAGAAACGAAGAGATTCTCAAGTTACTCACTGTGGTTTACTTCACAAGGCAGAAGTTAGAATCCAGCAAAGGCTTTCTAACATTGAATCTGTTCCACTAATCGACAAGCTAGGATTCATGCATGACAGATTCGATGCTAATACTCTAAATTATTCAAGCATGACCCCAAAATAATACCACGTGTTCCCACAGATCCTACTCTGGTGGTTCTCAGGCAGAAGTGAGGTAAATCTTGTCTGGGGCTGCATGGGGGCCCAGGATCTTAAGTGAATGGATCGTCTTCTAACAACACCCCAGAATCCGTCCACTTCACAGTACCGCTAAAAGCACCATGGGCCTGTATTTAAGAAGAAATTGTCCAAAGGGCATTCTAAACACCTCTTCCTCTAGAGCAAACAAGTTTAGCCCAGACTCTTCTACCACAATCTAGAGTTACATTCCTTACCTTGAGGGGAAAACCACCTTGAACAATATAAGATTTTTAGGGTCTCCACTGACCTATCCTTAGCCATTAGGAATGCTAATAAAGATCTTGTGCCGTAATCCCAATTGCAAGAGTCAAAATCTTTGGAGGGAACCCTCAAGCTTGTAAGAAGATAGTCATGGAAATCCAGAGAGTGTTTTGAATACCCCCATCCCTTTTTTCTTTTTAAATTACTGATTAATAACTTGATCCCATTCATGGATTTGCCACATCCCAAAAAACAAAAAAAAGGAAAACAAGCATTCCTTCCTATATGTATACTATGTTTTTTAAGAACTATGGGTCTTAAATAGATAGGTTGTAAAGTAACAGATGATCCCATGAGATAGTGTTTGCCAGAAATTGCGTTGCTGATCAGCTGGCCACTATTCAAGTTATATTCCTTGGTTTATTGCTTTCTCTAAATGCTATCCTGGTGTCTTGCTAAATCATCAAAAACCTCTGGGCAACATCAGCTTCATTCTGACAGAAATACCTCCTTTGAGTTATGGTTTAGTGTGAGGTCCTTGGCCATAGGGAGAATTTTTTCTGCAGCTTTTATAAAAGTAAAACTGTGTTGATGACTTTTTCAGTGTCCTTCAAGTAAGAATCCATGTTGTAAATTCCTCTTAGGATTTAGGGACTCAAAAACTTATAACACTCACAAATTAGTTTATAATAAAACTCCAATGTGTTTCTCTCAGTTTTTTAGAAAGACAAAAAGAAAATGGAATCATCAACCATTTTCTTCTTCCTAAAACAATTATCTTCCCATTCTCCTGAATGATTCCAATTTTTCCTTTTATTTTTATTTACCTGCCTCGTGTATATTTATATAAAAAGCATAAGTTTCTATAGCATATGGGCATGTTTTTTTATTATGTCACTACAAATCCTATCTATAGGAGGATCATTTACCTATGCATGATAAATTAATACATATCTAGATGCCATAGATAGCCCACCATAAAAATTCCAGGGTGGTAGAAGCAGACTGTCTGGTAGAAGCATCATGCCTCTGACAGAGTCCAGCTCTTCAGCTAGCATCAAGTGAGCTGGGGAGGAGGTAAAGATGCTCTGCATCCTAGCCTCCCTGACACCCCTCTGATTATCTATTGCCCTATAACAAATCACCCCTAAAGAATATTTTAAAAACAATAACAATCATTTATTTTGCTCATGAATCTGGGGTTGACTGAGATCAGCTAACCAGCTAGGGGTGATTTTTCCCCAAGGGACATTTATAAATGTCTGGAGACATTTTTAGTTGTCACAACTGGGAAGTTGCTACTGACATCTAGTGAGTAGAGGCCAGGGATGGTGCCAGATATGCTATAATACACATGACAGCCCCCACAGAAAGGAACTATCCAGTCTGAGGTTGAGAAACCCCGAGTTAGGCAGTTCTCATTGGAGGTCTCTCATACAGTTGTAATTAGGTGGTGATGGGACTGCGGTTACCTTGAGGGCTTCATAGAAGCTGGGTGGCCTTTCTAACCCAAACTTGGAAGTCCCTCACTGTCACTTCTGCAGTAACAAAGTAACAAAAATCCCCTCCCCCTGGCTGTCAAAAGAGAAGAAGGGAAGAACCTGAGCTCCCACTTCCATCTGGCAGTGATGAAGCAGATCAGATCAGTGAGGAAGCCAGCTAAAACACAAGATTTAAATAAGAGGGTCCCCTTTTCTCCACACCCTCTGCGGCATTTATTGTTTGTAGATTTTGCAATGATGGCCATTCTGACTGGTGTGAGGTGATACCTCATTGCAGTTTTGATTTACATTTCTCTAATGATTAGTGACATTGAGCATCCCTTCATGTGTCTGTTGGCAATCTGTATATCTTCTTTGGAGAAATATCTATTTAGGTCTTCTGCCCATTTTTGGATTGGGTTGTTATTTTTTTTGATATTGAGCTGCAGGTGCTGTTTGTATATTTTGGAGATTAATCCAAAATATCCAAGCTGCTTCATTTGCAAATATTTTCTCCCATTCTGAGCATTGTCTTTTCTTCTTATTTGTGGTTTCCTTTGCTGTGTAAAAGCTTTGCAGCACTATTTACCATAGCTAGGACATGGAAATAACCTAAGTGTCCATAGACAGATGAATGGATAAAGAAGATGTGGTATATATACAATGAAATATTACTCATCCATAAAAAGGAACAAAATTGGTTCCTTTGCAGAGATGTGGAGGGACCTAGAGTCTGTCATACAGAGTGAAGTAAGTCAGAAAGAGAAAAACAAATATCATACATTAACACATGTATGTGGAATCTAGAAACATGGTACAGATGAACTTAGTTCCAGGGCAGGAACAAAGATGCAGAGATAGAGAATGGACATGAGGACACAGTGGGGGAAGGGGAGTGGGATAAATTGGGAGATTGGATTTGACATAAATATACCACCATGTGTAAAATAGATAGCTAGTGGGAACCTGCAGTATAGCACAGGGAGCTCAGCTCAGTGCTCTGTGGTGACCTAGATGGTTGGGATGGGGGGGGGGGCGAGGGAGGACAAAGAGGGAGGGGATATATGTACACATGTAGCTGATTCACTTCAGTGTACAGCAGAAACTAACACACCATTGTAAAGCAAGTACACTCCAATTAAAAAAAAAGAATTGGTAAGCAAATAAAGAAAACCAGCCATAATTATTTTCATATAAATAAATAAATAAACAAGATTCACATTCTTATAACATAAAAACCCAAGTGTCCAGGTTTCAATCAAAAATCACTTACACCAAGAACTAGGAACATCTCAAACTGAATGAGAAAAGACAATCAACAGATACCAACACCATGATGACATAGACAGTAGAATTAACTGACAAGGATTATAAATCAGTCATCACAAAAATGCTTTAATAAGCAATTATGGGGCTTCCCTGGTGGCGCAGTGGTTGAGAATCTGCCTGCTAATGCAGGGGACACGGGTTCGAGCCCTGCTCTGGGAGGATCCCACATGCCGCGGAGCAACTAGGCCCGTGAGCCACACCTACTGAGCCTGCGCGTCTGGAGCCTGTGCTCTGCAACAAGCGAGGCCGCGATAGTGAGAGGCCCGTACACCGCGGTGACGAGTGGCCCCCGCTTGCCACAGCTAGAGAAAGCCCTCGCACAGAAACGAAGACTCAACACAGCAAAAATAAATTAATTAATTAATAAGCAATTATGAAAACACTTGAGACAAATGAAAAAATAGAAAGTCTTAGAAAAGAAATAGGCAATACAAAGAAGAGCAAGATGCAGATTTTGGAACTAAAAATTACAAAAGCCAAAATTAAAATTAAAAAGTCAGTGAATGGGCTCAACAGAAGAATGGAAGGGACAGAGGAAAGAATCAGTGAACTTGAAGGTACCTAATTTGAACAACAGAGAGAAAATAGATTGAAAAAAATGAAGAAAACCTCAGAGATATTGGGACTATAACAAGTCCCAGAGGAAGAGAAAAAAAAAAAAAACTGTCTAATGTGATTCTCAATGTAGGTAGAGGAAATATTTAAGACACTTAAATTATTAATGAGGGAGGGTGACAAGATGTAAAGGGAAGTAAGATTTTTACACTTCACTCGAACTGGTAAAATGTTGATACCAGTAGACTTTGATAAGTTATGTATCTAATACCTAGACTAACCACAAAAAAACTGTACAAAGATATACACTCAAAGAAGCTATCAATAAAAACAGAATTCCAAAAATGTTCAAGTAACCCACATGAAGCCAGAAAAAAAAATTGAATTTATTGCTCACTACAGTAAGGGAGAGGTAAGCTGGTCTGACACAGTCTCTCTGAGTAGAACAGAGTATTGATGTTTTACCAGCTTTGGGAAAGCACAGAGTTCAAGGACTTGAGAGACTTTCAGAGGCATAAGGGGTTGACTTCATCTGTAGAAGCATGGTTGAGACTTGCGTGAGACTCTTGTTGTTTGGTTAGTAGTCCTGGTGTGTTTACCAGAGTCCATCACTGATAGACTGACTTTTACGAACAAGATACTAACACTGACTGGTTAGTTTACTCAGCACTGACCGCATGTTCACTGAGGGGAGCTGCCTTGATCTATGGGAACAGGTTTAAAACTGACCCTGGTAGCTACTTGTTACCATGGCTATCAAAACATCCATCTTTTCTTTTCTTTTTTTGCGGTACGTGGGCCTCTCACTGTTGTGGCCTCTCCCGTTGCGGAGCACAGGCTCCGGACACGCAGGCTCAGCGGTCATGGCTCACGGGCCCAGCTGCTCCGTGGCATGTGGAATCTTCCCGGACTGGGGCACAAACCCGTGTCCCTTGCATCGGCAGGCAGACTCTCAACCACTGCGCCACCAGGGAAGCCCAAAACATCCATCTTTTCTTAAGTTTGTAGGCATTTTTTAATTCTCACTATACTGCCATTTGAAAGTATGTATTCTATATTTGCAAGTATTTTCCCCTAATAAAAGCATACCTGCTTTTATCGAAGTAGGGTGGGAAATGCTTATGGAAAGGGATTAGGGTATATTCTTTCTTTTTGCCTGCTCATGACCAATTGTCCCCCTTCTTCTGATAGCAATATTCACCCCTCCACACACATCCATCCCTCATATCTTTGGAGAGTTTTTTTCTTTTCTACAACAAACATGTGGTTCTGATGAGAGCTGTCAGTCTCTTAGCCAAATGGATGGACATGTGATCCAAGCCTAGCCAGTCATAGTAGAACATTTCCCTGACTACAATCATTTGTCCAGAAATGAGCTTAAGTTAGGCCAATCAAAATTCTTCCTCTATTGTAGAATGCATGGCCCTTCATTACATGGATATTGACTGTGAGCCCCTTGAAGGCAATGACTATGTCTGATTCACTGAAGTATACCTAATGGTGATCATAATGCTGGCATCTATTAGGTGCTCAATAAACATTTCTTGAATGTATGGATAAATGCATGAATGGGTAATAGGTCAATAAGTGAGTGAGTACTCAGCTAGTCTTTGTAAAATAAATGGCAGTTGTAGAAAACTCTTAGAAAAAGTCTGGGAAAACATCTCCCCAGCTTACCCCAAGAGCCCCCTTTCTGTCATAGTTGCTAGAATGGCGAGTGCATTATGCAGGTCAAGGAGGGAAGTCTGAGCTGCTAAGCCTGAGGGACACTAGCCAGGTGTATTGTCTGAACAATCTCTGTAGTTTCAGCAGACATGATGGCTGGAGCCCAGATTGGCCCCATATTTATATCCATCAGTCATTCTGAGCATGGATACAATTGCTCCTCTAAAAACTCAAGGAAGTAAAGCGGTGGTAACATCAGTGATCAGCTGTATAGACCACAAGTATCAGGGAATCTCTGGGACTGACTGCTGGCCATGCAACGCTGGTTGTGTTCCAGTCAGGCTGGAAGACAAAGGAACCTGGGATGACATGTATCTTCCTAGGACCCTATCCCTCCTTAAAGCTTGGAGTAAGTTTTGGAAAGCATTGGTCTAACAGGAGTGGCATAACTTGGGCTCTGGTCCTAACTTTGCTGCTACGTCGCCCTGTGACCTTGAGCTAAAAGCCTACAATTGAACTGCCTCTAAGTGTCATAGCTGCAGTCTCCAAGACTAGTGCTATGGCCGGGAGACCATCCTATGTCTGAGGGTGGTGGCATTCCTTTCTTCGGGTCTTTTGTCTCCTCCTCCAGGTTGAGTGAAAGCCTCTGACAACTTGGAGCCTGTTCACTTTGGAAAACATCAACGTCAAAGTCATCGACTGATGAGAGATGCTACTTTAACATTGACTGGGCACCTCAGTGACTGCCTGGCTGCAACAGGAATTGTCTCTGCATTTAGGATGCTTCCTTCGGATCAATTTCCATGAATTTTTCTGAAGTTGATATATAGAATATATATCTTTTTTGAATTTTCATAAAATTTTCTGAATGTGATAGACACAGCAGTATTACTGGTAGTGTAATTATGGAGGATTGGGACAGTCTTTGATGGTGTATTTCAATGGATAATAATAGTGTTCATGCTGTATGATCTTGGCTTGCAGATGTAATTGTAATGAGGAATTAATGATGCTGACAGAAATGTATTCGAAAGTCAGTGAAGAAAAATGAAGTCCACAGACGCCAGCCCTACTCGAGATAGTATTAAAATAGTTTTTCTTAGGAGAAGGGGCTGAATTAAAACCCTTATCATCTTCACTTGCTTCAGATACATATGAAATATAAACCAAATTTGGTTTTTTTATTTCTGAATAAATGAGTGGCTTGTTGGAAAAAGAGGTGCGATCTCACAAATTCTTAGAGTAAAAAAAAAGAATTCTCAGAATAAATTAAATCAATTCTTAATTTTGCAAATGAGAAGACCGAGGTCCATACAGATGTTATGTAAGTTAGTCAAAAATCAGACAGCTAATCAGTGGCCGTCAGGGCTACACATGACTCTCCACATATGATGTCTCTACATCTATATCCATCTAGAGCTAGATCTTAATATTTACACTAATACCCAATATCTAGTAGGTATCTCTATCCACTGCCCCAGTATTTCCCAAATTTCAGTAGTTCACAATTCCCAATCTGTGCCACATGCACCTGCCAACTTACTATTATTTTGTTTGTTTTCTTTAAATCAACTCACATTTTCATATAAATTTATTTAAAAGCAACCTTTATATCACTAATGCAAATAGGAAACCAGTATCACTTGCCATAAATGGGTGGTAAAAATAATTCTTTTGTGTCTGAGTGTCAGTAGACATTTACTTTCCCAATTTTGTGAATTTCCCAGGCTGCGTTTCCTATGAAATAAAAAAATATCAAAATTCTTAAAAGATCGGGAATCACGGGCCTAAAATAAAAGTAATCATCAAGATAACTGTGCAGCCTTTAAAAATTTGTGATATGTTGAAATGTGGGGAAAAAATGCTTTCCTTTTCATTGCAATACCTGCTTTTTTCAGCTCAGACAATTGGCTATTGGCTGATAGAGGTGAAAGCCTTTGAAATCCTTCATTATGTACAGCAGGGAAAATAAGTCTTGAGGATAAGCTGTAGCTGTCGCATAAATAGAACCCAAAGTCAGGAAGACATTTCTGGTTGGCACAATTCCGACCCTACCTCTTGCTACCTGTGCAATACTAGACTAGCTTTAATGTCTCAGAACCTCATTTAAAAAAATGGAGACAATCAGTGCCTTTTAGAGTTACTGTGAAGATTAATGAGGAAACATGCATATAACAATTGGCCTGGTATGAAGAGCACAATGGACTCTCAGTACTTTGTACTATATGGCAAGTTGGGTTTTTCCTGTTCTCCCATTTCTGGAATCTGATGTCTTCAAGGTTTTTGTAATTAATTTGAAAATGAAAAGCAGTGAGAGTTTCTTTTAGCATTAGAATGTACAGTCCATTTTTATCCCATTTTTCAGACAAGGAAACTGAGCTGTAGGATTAGCATAAGTAATGTGTCTGCTAGGCAGGTGGTAAATGATGAAACCAACATGCTCTCTGTCTCGAGAGTTTAAGCTCCTGATGTGTAATCTGCACTACTTACCATGGCAGGTTAAGATGGCTGCAAGGGGCTTCCCTGGTGGCGCAGTGGTTGAGAGTCCGCCTGCCGATGCGGGGGACGCGGGTTCGTGCCCCGGTCTGGGAGGGTCCCCCATGCCGCGGAGCGGCTGGGCCCGTGAGCCATGGCTGCTGAGCCTGCGCGTCCGGAGCCTGTGCTCTGCAGCGGGAGAGGCCACAACAGTGAGGGGCCCGCGTACTGCCAAAAAAAAGAAAAAGATGGCTGCAAGTACTTTGATACTCACTCCTTGCAACAAGAGGTGGAGTCTATGCCCCCTCCTCTTAAATCTGGATGGGCTCTGTGATTATCTAATAGAATATGGAGTTAGTGAGGTTGTACCAGTTTCCTGGCCCAGATCTTAAGAGACTGGTAGCTTCCATTTCCTCTTGCTGTAATGACTCATTCTGAGAACTGAGTCTGCCTGTAAGAAATCAGACTACCCCGATGGACAGACCATGCGCAGAATTTCAAGACTACATAGAGGGGAAGAATGGCTCACCTGAGTCCAGCCTGCCAGCCATCCCCACCAAGGCCCCAGACATGTGAGTGAAGCCTGCTTGAACCCTCCAGAGAAAGCCAGCCACGAGCTGAATACCAGCGTGACCCCCGTCAATGCCAGATGGAGCAGAATAATCACCAAACACAGCCTGGCCCGAATTCCTGACTCAGGGGTTGCGAGTTGCTTTAAGCCACTGCGATCGGTAAGCTTTGTTACCGCACAAACTGGAACACATATATTGTCTCACGTGATTTGCACACAACCCTCTGAAGTAGGTAGCATGCTTCCATTTTACAGCAAAGGAAATCATAGCATATTAAATCAAGTAATTTCCCTGAGATTCCACACTACTCAGTGTCGAAGCCACATTGCAGCTCAGTTTCTGGACTCAGCCCGTGCTTGTCTCACTGGATGCTGCCTCCAGGTGCTGAAGAGAAAGAATCGCCAGTCTTGCCATGGCAGCCCTGCATCCCCACTGGTGTTCAAGGTAACACGGTACTCTGAGGGCTCCAGTTCTCTCTAGCTTCCTCTCTACCTCATTTCTCATCTTTACATCCATGCCAGCCCCATCACCCTGGACAAGCCCACCTTTTCCTATACTAGCTGTGTGATCTGAGGCAAGTTACTGAACATTCTGGAACAAAGAAGTGCTTTAAAAGTATCAGCTGTTACTATGATTCCGAACTGCAAAATTCTTTTCACAGTCAAACATCATGAGGAATAAGAACCCTTAGACCAAGAGGCTTCTGGGCCTACCATAAGCACTCAAAATTCTCCAAGCAAATATAAACATTAAACCTGACCAGAGGCCCTCCCTTCAGTCAACACATGTGATTTATGATTCATCTTTGTTGATGTGCATACATTCACTGTGTTGTTTCAGATGGAGGCACAGGACCCTGTGCTGTGTGTCCACCACGTTTTATCTATTTATAGTGTGTCAGGATCTATGCTAAACTCTTTACTTGGGTTATCTCATTTAGTCCTCACAGGGACACCATGAAAAATATTTTTAGTGAATTCACATACGATTTTATGATCCCACCATCTTATAAACCATTCCAGGTGCCAAAGTCATCTAGAAAAAGAGCAAGATGACTCAGAGCTTCTCTTTGGATAAAACTATTTTATAACGAAGAATCAGGCACAGTGAATAAAGAGTCAGAAACAGAACAGGGAGGGGAAAAAAATCTGATTTTTCTTCCCATACTTCCCCCAAGGACACTGGAGATTATTTGCTGAAAAGTTAAAGGAAAACCCTTTTTAATTTGTGTTTTCATTCACTTTCTGAATAAATTTATCAAGCATCTCCTATGTGCCAGTGTGTTATTCTGGGTCCTCCAAGAAGCAGGCACCAAGAAAGGATTAAACATGCAAGAAATTTATAAGGGGAAACATTTATGAAAGAAAATTCGGAGGGTGCCAGGAAAAGCTGAGAATGCCCTCAGACCAGGATGCAGGTCTGACTCTGAGTGAAGGAAAGACGACAGGAAGGAAACAAGTTTGGGTGGACACGTCCTAGATAGCCATGCAGTTTAAGGAAAGTTGGGCAAGGCCAGGGGGAGTCTTCGAGCCAAAGTTGCCCATCAGAGGAGACCTACGTCTCTCAGGAATGGACCTGTTTAATATCTCTGCCATGCACAGCCAGTGCCTGGGAGCAGCCCGTGGCAAACACGGCTTTGGTGCAAACACAGTAACAGATTTCAGAGCCAAGCACCTGGAGGCCTCAGTCCCTATGGTTGGGAATCTGAGGGGCACATTCTCATGGAACCACAGACAGGAATCTTTCTATCCACCAGAAAAGGGAAGGACTATAGCCCAGCCTGCTCCTCAGCCACTACCCATGCCCCAGAAGCCATTCTGGTGAGCCAACAAAAGGCTGGACTTTCTCACCAGTACTCCCAAATCTGGAGAGATGCAAGCAAAATGAATTTTGTTTTAAGTTTATTCAACTAGATTGTTGATATATCCTTGGCTGGTTTGTACACCCTTGCTCTCATTTACTGGGTATTGGAGAAGAGAAATCCTGTGAATTCCATTCACCATCTTAATCCAATTGTTTTTTACAATCACATCAGCTACTGTGTGGGGAATAGTTCAAGGAAGGCAAATTAGAAGCGAAGTGACCTGTTAGTGCCCACACTAATGTGATCACACTGGAGGTGGAGAGAAGAGAATTTATTGAAAAATACAGTTTGGCGATAATCAAAAGATCACTGGTAGATTAAATGTCCCTGCCTTCAACTATTGCAGAGTTGGACAGATTACAGAAGAAGAGACTGTGAAAAGGCCATCGCAATTTTAAAATATTACACGCTATCACCCTCCAGCTTCTACCACAATCCTCCTATGGAGAGACCCTCTCAAAAGATGCTTTTAACTCCATCCAATCACGTACCATCCTGTTGTGATTTCCACAGAAAGGCCCATCACTGTCATTTTTGATGGTTAATGTTGTTTTCTTAATTTTCTTTTCCAAATAAACTCATCTATTAAGAGCAAATGAGAACTCAAAATCATTTTATAAAGCCATCTGGATAAAACTGTTAGAGCTCAGCAATTTTCAACTAAGTGGAGACAATGTCCCAAAATAGGAAATTTGCCTGAAGCTTGGAAAGAAGTTATAAAAGCACATATGAAATGTCATTGTGAGCCTTTCACATCTAACAACCAAGACACCCCACTGAATTTTTCAATGAGAATCCAAGATAACCTTAAAAAATTATCCTTGATTTCCTTTCTGGGCACAATACCTGCTTTATTTAACCTAAATGAAAGCTCATTGTACTAGATTGAGATCAACCTACAAACCTGCCTTCAGACTTCATTCTTGTAAAGTCTAGGGTGAGTCTGCAAGTGTCTGCTCCTTCCCATGCACACTGACCTTGACGTCATGCCCTTCCCGTGGGGGATCGCTAAAGTGCCTTTGGGGAAGGAAATGCAAGTTTCCATCCAGGGAAAAGAGAATGAGCTCCATGTAAGAGAGCAGGACCAGTAGGGCTGCACAGTTGTTGGAGGATATTCAGAAAGGAAAATCACATCTCATGAGGATGCTTGGGGCAGTCTGCTATGTGCAGTGTAAGTTCTCGCCTCCATTTCACCTGTGAATTCCTCAGTAATGTCTACATTGCACATGGAAGCAATTTAATGAATAGTCTGGACTCAGTGTGGATACAAACAGGAACAGGTTTATTTTTCTCCTTCCACTGCTTCCAACATGTTCTGATGGATCTCCTTTCTCTACCTTTTAAGGGCATCCTGGAAGGTCCCATGACCTTCTTTGGTTTCATAAACAATCTCCCTCTAGTTATAAAGATTCATTTTCAGACACTATAAAGTCCTGTCCAATCTAAAACAAAACTTGAACCTCCTGTCTAATTCCAAGCTCTGTCCCTCTCCCATTTCCCCACTACCTGCCTCTACTGCCCCCCACTCCTTCCCAATCAGGCCTGACCTTAGCTGGGGGACTTGCAGTGGACATGGAACATGACCTTTGCCTCCCTCTTCTTCCATCTCTTCTGCACTTTTAAGGTCAGTGCATGGAAAATGTAGATTAGAGGAAGAGTCAAAAGTCTTTTCTCCCTCTCTGGTCACTTGTATGTTCTCCCTTGGCTGACACCAGGTGGCCACCTCTGTGCCGCCCCCTTTTAAATGCTGACTTTATGGGGGACACACACATGAGTTCTTCAGAGTCACAGTGGGAAACACTGTACTGCTCTGTTTCTGAGGGGGTAGTGTGCTCTCTAGTTGCTCTTTTTGGACCACTTCTGAGCTCCTGCCCACTACAGGACCTCCCACAACTGAGTCTCCCTGGCCATGCATGCTGCCCTCTTGGGAAGATTCTTTCTAGATGACTGTCACAGACTGTATATTTGTGTTCCCCCCAAATTCATATATTGGAGGCCTAATACTCAATGTGATGGTATTTGGAGATGGGGCCTTTGGGAGGTGATGAGGTCATGAGGGTAGAGCCTTCATGATAGGATTAGTGCCCTTCTAAAAAGAGATAGGAGAGAGATTGCTTCCTCTCTCTAGTGTCTGCCACGTGAGGACATAGTGAGAAAACAGCCATTTGCAAGCCTAAAAGAGAGATCTCACCAGAAACTGACCATGGTGGCACCCTGATCTTGGACTTCTTAGCCTCCAGAACTGTAGGAAGTAAATTTGTGCTGGGTAAGCTACCTCATCTACGGTATTCTGTTATAATCAGCCCAAGCTGATTAAGACAATGACTTAAGCCTGACCACCTTCTGTGGGTGAGGGAAACGCAGGCCAAATGTGTTTGACCCTCTCTTCCTTTTTCTCCTCCCAGCCATGGCAGGCTGTACCATCCACTCTCATACCTCCAGAATGCTCCAGGTTGTAATTAAGCCCATTTTTCATATTCAGGAAGCCACCACATCTCCAGCATCAAGGAGTCAACCCCTCCAAGAACTCTCTCCCCTCCTCCCTGGTGGCAGGCTGGGAGAGCTGCCATGCTTCTGAGCTCAGCCAAAATCCAGCTAGGGAGAGAGATGCCAGCCTCCCTTTCTAGAAGCATCCACCCCAAAACCCTTTGACAGTTTCCTGGGAACCTTGTTACTTGAATCTGGAGATGAGACTGCTGCTTCATTCCCCACACGGCCTAAATCCCCCACCTCAGTGAACCACTGGGTCAGCCTCCTTCTAAAGTCGCATTTTCACTTTATGTAGGATGGTTGGAGTGTGGAGGGGGGGAGCAGGTGGTGATAGCAGCAGACAGATTATCTCCCAAAGCCGTAAAGGGTAGGTCTGCCAGCTCCCTGTCACTCTCTTGAAAACATGCGGGAGCTTGTCTGCTCTCCTCAGCTTTGGGGCTTTATAAGATACCCTGAGAAAACAGAGAAAGTCTCATGCATAAGCAGGTTGTGCACCCCTATTGATCACCCATGGATCATTCACCATACATAGAAAGAGAAGTAGAAGCTGTGTGTCAAGGTTGGCATTAGCTGCCAGGGTCGTGGGGCATGCACGGTGAATGCACACGTGACGGTAAGTTTATAATCAGATTCCGACCATTCCTGTGTTGAGTAAGAAAAGCACACTAGAGACACATAATAAGGGCATTTTCCAACCAGCCGGTAAATACTAGCAAGAACCATCAGCGTGGCGGGCACTGTGACGGGTGCTGCAGGTGTAGAAGTGATCGGGACCCAAGGGTAGTGAAAGGGGGGGCCAGGTCTCATTTGCAAAACCATTCAGGTACCTAAAGGGTAAAAGAAAGCCAACAAAATCCCCGATCATGCTCCTTCCTAAATGGATCTGTAATTGCATTCATTGGGAGCAGATTGCAATATCAATAACTACAGTATAATGAACTGACTTGCTATTCAATGTTCATGGGGGAGTTTGCAGTTTTTCCATGAAACCATGAATTATATTTATTTGAAGACAAATTACCCTCCCCCCACCCCACCCAGTATTCACAGGAAGAAGTGCACTCATCGAAGAGGCTCAATTAGTCTCTCTAGCTTCCCAGCACCAGTCTCAAGAAAGCACCAAACATGATACATCATTGACTCTGAACTGTCGCTAATTCCTCAGTGTTTTAAGAACTCGTGTAAATGGTTATCTTTAAAGATGCATCAAATTAGAGGGTATAAAATGAATAATATCCTGGAGTTAGGACTCCATCAATTCAATCAGTGAGCATTTCCTTTTGTTGGTTGACTCTTCAATCACCATGACTACACAATTCCCATACATAATAACTAGGCTCCATTTCTTTGCACAAGAAAAAATATTTTGTTTTCATTTCTTCCTGGGCATCATTCCCACGTATTAAAATCCTCCTAGGTGCTTGGAACTTTGCACAGATTATCTCTTAAAACAACCATAGAAAATAGGTAATATGATTCCCATTTAATAGGTGAGTAAATGAGGCTCACAGATATTAAGTAAGTTGTCTACACCCACGCAATTAGCAAGTGTGGCAGAGAAGTTCAAGCTAGATTTGCCTAACCCAGAGCCTACACTCTTCTCCTACACCATCTCTCTAAAGAAGATTAAAGAGAAATATTCTGAGAAACGTAGCCAAGAAGTGGGAAGGATAGCTCACAAACTTCTACTAAATAGGTCAGCAGCAGCTCCACCCACGTTGGATGTATTGTGTGCCAGATAATGGGGAGTTCTCTAAATATCCCCAAGACGGATACTATAATTATGAATTTTCTTCATCCCAGTGGCGTTACACGAAAATGAAAATATCCACAACTCTCAGTCCTGCTACATTTATGAGTTTCCAAAATCAGGGAATCTCAAGGTGAGGATTCTACATGTTCTGGTCCCCAAATTCCTTCCAAGATTCTCCGCATCTCCTTCCACGGGTCTTCCAGCGCCTGCTCATCCAGAATCAAAGATGAGGACTCACTCCCCAGGCAGCCCCTTCCATCTTGGCACAGCTCTGAGAGAAGACGCTTCTTCATTCTGAGCACAAATCTCATGCCCTGTATTCTCCATCCATGGGTCTTCCGTTTGAGACACGGAAGAATTTGAATGCATCTTTTACCTGACAGCCCATCTCATATTTGAAGGCATCTCTTATATTCCCAACTGAAGCATCCAAGCCTCTCCTAGCTTTTTTAAAATACAAATATGACATGATTTTTAAATCCCTTCATAACTCTAGTCACTCATCTCCAGCCTCCGTTGTTACTCTTTGCTCTGAGCCTGGCCAATTACAGAAACTTCTTGACTGGTCTTCCTGCTTCATTTCTAAACTCCTGTAGTCCAAATAAACTCCATTCTGAAGCTGGAATGTTTCTCTAAAATGTAGAAATGATCATGCCTCTCTCCCACCCCAAACCTTCCAATCAATTCCTGTTTAGAACAAAATTCATACTTCTTTCACTGCTGTATTAGAAGATCTCTCTTTTGTTCTCAGAATGTGATGGACAGCTGACCTGAAACAATAAAGCTTCAGCATTGCTGGGGGATTTTGCAACTGCTCTGTATTTTATTCACATTTAGATAAATACTTGTGTGAAATATGTACAGAGTAGGCTCAAAGGTAAGTCTGGTTTGCATGATCTGAAATGCAAGCTGGTCCAAAGGTGAAAAACCTTAACCTCTGGTTCTGACCTTGAAAATATTTTATGAACTTTTCAACTCCTTGTTGAAAAAGCCACAAACTCTGGCTTTCCATTATTATGAACATCTAATATGTTACAAGTTTATTTTTCTCATTAAAGAAGGACATTCCTCAGTCATTCTTAATAAGCCCAAAATAATACAACTGCAAATATGAATGAAGTATGTTTTATGCTACAGCATCTAAACCAGGAGTAATCAGTGTAGAATCCATGGGGCCCTGAAACTATATATGAAATTCCATGTGTGTGTGTGAGAGAGAGAGAGAGTAGGAGACAGAGGGAATGAGTTGCATACAATGCACCCTGGCAACCTGCACTACCCATTCTAGCACTTTCTGCTTGGACTGTAGTAGTGTGTTTACTTGTCTGCCTTCCCCCACAGACTGTAGACTCTGTGAAGGCAGAGTTCACTTCTGCCTTCCTGTCCTCGGTTCTATCCTGTGGTCTAGTGTGGTGTCTAGCATCTGCTTGGTGCTCAGTAAATACTGGTTTTCAAACATCATAAACTAAAGAAAGTGTACCCTGACTCCCCTTTATGAAAACCTCCGTGTGAACCACTGGAACAAAATGGAAAGATCAGATGTGTTCACCTCTCATCCATTCCTTCATCCTCTAACTGTTTCCTGAGCTGCTACCGAGAGTCAGCACTATGACAGCCCCAGGGAGTCGAGAGAGATAATCCAGACAGGCCTGCCTGCCTTGTGGAGTTTTCAGTCCCATGTTGGAGACATACATTAAATCAGTAATCACAGAAATAATACAGTTAACAGACTACGATAATGCTGTGTAGGAAAAGCAGAGTAGAACCTAGTTTAATGATGGGGCCTTAGAAAGGCATCCTGGGAGAGTGATGTTTCAGCTGAGAGCTAAAGGATGAAAAGTAGATAACTAGGAAGGGATCTCTGCAGGCCTAGCACTGAAGGTCTCTGCCTCTCCAATAAGTAGGTTTTCTGGGAGACATCCCAAGAGGTGAGACTTGCTGTACGTAGTAGCGTATCTCCAAAGATGACAGCATCAGTTCCTCCCTTCTTTGTACCCACACGCCATTCCATCCTCTTGAATTTGAGTTGGCCTTTAATGGCTTTTACCAATAGAATGTGGCAGAAGTGATGCTATACTAGGGCACCTTCCTCTTTCTTGGAGCCCTGAGCTGCCATGTCCAGGCTGCTCAGCTGGAGAGAGAGGCCAGGTGGAAGAGCACCGGGGCCCCAGACCTGTGAGTGAGGGTACCATCCTGGGTGTCCAGCCCACATGAGCCTTCTGATGACTCCTGCCCTGGTAGCTACCTAACTGCACGTGCACGAGAGACCCCAAGCCAGGGTTGTCAAGCTAAGCTTTGTCAACTCACAGAACCATGACAGATAATGATAAATTGTTGTTTTAAGCCAGTAAGTTTTGGAGTGGTTGGTTACACAGCAGAAGATAAGCAGAATACCTTCCAATGGCCATGTTAAGACTCATTTGGGGGCTTAACCTGAGAGAAATAGGTTTGTATCAGCTGACAGGGCCTCCTGAGAATAACATGTATACAGGTGTTCTTACTTAGAAGTCAGGAAAGAAGAGTTTTGTCCTCTCAATGGATCCATCCCTTACCTGCCCATCTTCAGGCAGCCTGCAATAAGTAATTCAGCAACCCTTATAGAATCACAGGCTATTAAAGCTGAGGGAGAGCTTAGAGATAGATTATGCATTGTATGATATATTATTATTATATGATATATGTCTTATTTGTATTATATTATTATATGTATATTTCAGTGTATATTAACTGAGTTAATATTTTTCAATCAGCCACTAATTCACTACTCAAGAAAAAGTTATCTATGAAGGAAAAAAATAATCCATTTTGACTGGTCCGAAATGAGTCAAGATAAAAGGATATACACATATAAGGATGGGTAGAAGTGACACTCTCAAAGTTGATTAGCAGAACACTGCCTTAGCGTCCAGCAGGTCCTGGAAATCCCAGTCAAATAATAGTCTAAGCAAATATTAACATAGTGTTTATTATGTGCTGGACACTGTTCTCAGCATTGTCTATATTTAATTCATTTACTCCTTAAAAAATCCCTATGAGATAGACACTATCACTATCCTCATCTGATACATAAGAGAACTGAGGCACAGAAGTTAAATAAGTCACCTATGGACACACTGTTATTAACTACCAGTTTGGGACCCAGGAAATCTGATGCAAAAGTCTGTGCTTCATCACCACACTATACTGCCCTTCAATTCAAAGTTGAATGTTTCCCTATTTACCAATTATCAGGCTTATATTACCCAAAACAAGTGATTATCTAATTTTTAGTGTACATTTAGTATGCATATATACAGAATGCATACAAATAAATACTAAAGTAATGCAAACAATTTGATAGAAAACTGGCTAGGCCAGAGTGGGGTAACAACGTCCATGCCTTTGATGGGCAAAAGTGTAAAAATCTACCTATGATAAGTATTGGAGACAAATAGAGCCATAGGATTTCTTATACACTGCTGATGGAAATGTGAATTTAGAAAAGTTTGACATTATCTACTAAAGTTGAATGTCCATATGTCCTGAGACCCAGAAATTCCACTCTTATGTATATTCTCAAGAGACATTCTTGTACATCTATAACTGGAGACATGTATAAAAATATTTATATCAGCATTGTTCACAATAGCAAAAAATCTAAAAATAACCCAAATGCCATTTATTCACATGACAGTGAATAAATATATTATATAAAAACATTTCACTTAATGGAATATTATATAGCAGTTAAAATGAATGGATTATAAAAATACACACCAACGTGTATAAATCTTAGGAATATAATACAAAGTGACAGGAAAAGCAAGTCTCAAAATGTATATAAACCTACAGAAAAAAATCAAACAAAAAAAAAACAAGGGAAGGACAAATAGATTTGAGAGGGAGAGAGCCAGGTACATGGGATATAGGAAAGATTTCCACATAGGTAGTATAGTAGCCAGAATTCTAAAATGACCTCCAATGACCACCCCACCATGTATGATCCCCTCCCTTTAAGTATGAGTGGGATCTGTAACTTGCTTCTATTCAATACAGTATAGCAAAAGTGATGGTATATCGCAATTGTGATCAAGTTATGTTACATTGCAAAGGTGAACGATTTTGAAGATGTAATTAAAGCCTGTAACAAATGACTTTAAAGTAATCAAAAGGGATATCCTGGGTGGACCTTACTTAATCAGGTAAGCCATTCAAGGAATATTTAGAGGTCAGAGACTCAAAGCAGCAGCGATTTTCTCTCCATTGCTGACTTTGAAGAAGCAAGCCTCCATGAATTCTATAGCCTCGAGGAAATGGATTCAGCCAACAACCCAAAGAAGCTTCCCTAGTCACCCTTCCAGATGAGATCACAGACTGTCCAACCCTGTGATTTAAGCCTTGTAGGACCCAGAGCAGAGGACACAGCTAAGTTATGCCCAGATTCCTGACCTATAGAATTTTTGCAATTAATGATAAGAATATGTCATGAACCAAGGATTATAATTAACCAATTTCTGTACATCTGCAATAAAAATGAAGTGGGAGGAGGAAAAGGAGAAATGGACAGGAAGCCTGGGACCTGCTCTCTTCCTTGGGCAAGGAGCTCAGATTAGACTTTCCAGTCCAGTGTTTGTTTCCATTCCCAATTCAAATCCTGAACACCTACAGTCCCTAAGAATAGTTCAGAAGACAGTGGTTATATTAAATTCTATTCAACCTATGAAACCTTGAATGGATCTACCCATCTTTCCTCATGCCAACCCTTCCTAAGTTAAGCTTATCTTCTTTTTTTTAATTTTTGGATTTTATTTTATTTATTTTTTTATACAGCAGGTCCTTATTAGTCATCAATTTTATACATATCAGTGTATACATGTCAATCCCAATCGCCCACTTCAACACACCACCACCCCACCCCACTGCCGCTTTCCCCCCTTGGTGTCCATATATTTGTCCTCTACTACTGTGTCTCAATTTCTGCCCTGCAAACCTGTTCATCTGTACTATCTTTCTAGGTTCCACATATATGCGTTAATATACGATATATGTTTTTCTCTTTCTGACTTACTTCACTCTGTAGGACAGTCTCTAGACATCTATCCATGTCTCAACAAATGACCCAATTTAGTTCCTTTTTATGGCTGAGTAATATTCTGTTGTATATATGTACCACATCTTCTTTATCCATTCATCTGTTGATGGGCATTTAGGTTGCTTCCGTGACCTGGCTATTGTAAATACTGCTGCAGTGAACATTGGGGTGCATGTGTCTTTTTGAATTATGGTTTTCTCTGGGTATATGCCCAGTAGTGGGATTGCTGGATCATATGGTAATTCTATTTTTAGTTTTTTAAGGAACCTCCATACTATTCTCCATAGTGGCTGCACCAACTTACATTCCCACCAACAGTGCAAGAGGTTTCCCTTTTCTCCACGCCCTCTCCAGCATTTGTTGTTTATAGATTTTCTGATGATGCCCATTCTAACTGGTGTGAGGTGCTACCTCATTGTAGTTTTGATTGGTATTTCTCTAATAATTAGTGACGTTGAGCAGCTTTTCATGTGCTACTTGGCCAACTGTATGTCTTCTTTGGAGAAATGTCTATTTAGGTCTTCTGCGCATTTGTGGATTGGGTTGTTTGTTTTTTTAATATTGAGCGCATGAGCTGTTTATATATTTTGGAGATTAATCCTTTGTCTGTTGATTCATTTGCAAATATTTTCTCCCATTCTCTGTGTTGTCTTTTCGTCTTCTTTATGGCTTCCTTTGCTGGGCAAAAGCTTTGAAGTTTCATTAGGTCCCATTTGTTTATTTTTGTTTTTATTTCCATTATTCTAGGATGTGGATCAAAAAAGATCTTGCTGGGCTTCCCTGGTGGCGCAGTGGCTGAGAGTCCGCCTGCCGATGCAGGGGACACGGGTTTGTGCCCTGGTCCGGGAGGATCCCACGTGCCGCGGAGCGGCTGAGCCCGTGGACCATGGCCACTGAGCCTGCATGTCTGGAGCCTCTGCTCCACAATGGGAGAGGCCACAGCGGTGAGAGGTCCACGTACCGCAAAAAAAAAAAGATCTTGCTGTGATTTATGTCAAAGACTGTTCTTCCTATGTTTTCCTCTAAAAGTTTTATAGTGTCCGGTCTTACATTTAGGTCTCTAATCCATTTGGAATTTATTTTTGTGTATGGTGTTAGGGAGTGATATAATTTCATTCTTTTACATGTAGCTGTCCAGTTTTCCCAGCACCACTTATTGAAGAGGCTGTCTTTTCTCCATTGTACATCCTTGCCTCCTCTGTCATAGATTAGTTGACCATAGGTGCGTGGGTTTATCTCTGGGCTTTCTATCTTGTTCCATTTATATATGTTTCTGTTTTTGTGCCATTACCATACTGTCTTGATTATTGTAGCTTTGTGGTATAGTCTGAAGTCAGGGAGTCTGATTCCTCCAGCTCCGTTTTTTTCCCTCAAGATTGATTTGGCTATTCGGGGTCTTTTGTGTCTCCCTACAAACTTTAGGATTTTTTATTCTACTTCCGTAAAAAATGCCATTGGTAATCTGATAGGGATTGCACTGAATGTGTAGATTGCTTTGGGTAGTATAGTCATTTTCACAATATTGACTCTTCCAATCCAAGAACATGGTATATCTCTCCATCTGTTGGTATCATCTTTAATTTCTTTCATCAGTCTCTTATAGTTTTCTGCGTACAGGTCTTTTGTCTCCCTAGGTAAATTTATTCCTATGTATTTTATTCTTCTTGTTGCAATGGTAAATGGGAGTGTTTCCTTAATTTCTCTTTCAGATTTTTCATCATTAGTGTATAGGAATGCAAGAGATTTCTGTGCATTAATTTTGTATCCTGCAACTTTACCAGATTCATTGATTAGCTCTAGTAGTTTTCTGGTGGCATCTTTAGGATTCTCTATGTATAGTATCATGTCATCTGCAAACAGTGACAGTTTTACTTCTTCTTTTCCAATTTGTATTCCTTTTATTTCTTTTCCTTCTCTGATTGCCATGGCTAGGACTTCCAAAACTATCTTGAATAATAGTGGTGAGAGTGGACTTCTTTGTCTTGTTCCTGATCTTAGAGGAAATGCTTTCAGTTTTTCACCATTGAGAATGATGTTGGCTGTGGGTCTGTTGTATATGGCCTTCATCATGTTGAGGTAGGTTCCCTCTATGCCCACTTTCTGGAGAGTTTTTATCATAAATGGGTGCTGAATTTTGTCAAAAGCTTTCTCTGCATCTCTTGAGATGATCATATGGGTTTTATTCTTTAATTTATTAATATGGTGTATCACATTGATTGATTTACGTATACTGAAGAATCTTTGCATCACTGGGATAAATCCCACTTGATCATGCTGTATGATTCTTTTAATGTGTTATTGGATTCTGTTTGCTAGTATTTTGTTGAGGATTTTTGCATCTATATTCATCAGTGATATTGGTCTGTAATTTTCTTTTTTTGTTGTATCTTTGTCTGGTTTTGGTATCAGGGTGATGGTGGCCTCATAGAATGAGTTTAGGAGTGTTCCTTCCTCTGCAATTTTTTGGAAGAGTTTGAGAAGGATGGGTGTTAGGTCTTCTCTAAATGTTTGATAGAATTCACCTGTAAAGCCATCTGGTCCTGGACTTTTGTTTGTTGGAAGATTTTTAATCACAGTTTCAATTTCATTACTTGTGACTGGTCTGTTCATATTTTCTATTTCTTACTGGTTCAGTCTTGGAAGGTTATACCTTTCTAAGAATTTGTCCATTTCTCCCAGGTTGTCCATTTTATTGGCATAGAGTTGCTTGTAGTAGTCTCTTAGGATGCTTTGTATATCTGTGGTGTCTGTTGTAACTTCTCCTGTTTCATTTCTAATTTTATTGATTTGAGTCCTCTCCCTCCTTTTCTTGATGAGTCTGGCTAATGGTTTATCAATTTTGTTTATCTTCTCAAAGAACCAGCTTTTAGTTTTATTGATCTTTGCTATTGTTTTCTTCGTTTCTATTTCAGTTATTTCTGCTCTGATCTTTATGATTTCTTTCCTTCTGCTAACTCTGGGTTTTGTTTTTTCTTTTTCCTCTAGTTCCTTTAGGTGTAAGGTTAGATTGTTTATTTGAGATTTTTTCTTGTTTCTTGAGGTAGGCTAGTATAGCTATAAACCTCCCTCTTAGAACTGCTTTTGCTGCATCCCATAGGTTTTGGGTCATCACGTTTTCATTGTCATTTATCTCTAGGTTTTTTGCTTTGTTTTTTTTTTTTTTTTTTTTTTTTGCGTTATGTGGGCCTCTCACTATTGTGGCCTCTCCCATTGTGGAGCATAGGCTCTGGACGTGCAGGCTCAGCAGCCATGGCTCATGGGCCTAGCCACTCCGTGGCATGTGGGATCTTCCCAGACCGGGGCATGAACCCATGTCCCCTGCATTGGCAGGCAGACTCTCAACCACTGCGCCACCAGGGAAGCCCATATCTCTAGGTATTGTTTGATTTCCTTGTTGATTTATTCAGTGATCTCTTGGTTATTTAGTAACATATTGTTTAGCCTCCATGTGTTTGTGTTTTTTACATTGTTTCCCTGTAATTCATTTCTAATCTCATAGTGTTGTGGTCAGAAAAGATGCTTGATATGATTTCAATTTTCTTAAATTTACTGTGGCTTGATTTGTGACCCAAGATGTGATCTATCCTGGAGAATGTTCCGTGTGCACTTGAGAAGAAAGTGTAATCTGCTGTTTTTGGATGGAAGGCCCTCTAAATATCAACTAAATCCATCTGGTCTGTTGTGTCATTTAAAGCTTCTGTTTCCTTATTTATTTTCATTTTGGGTGATCTGTCCATTGGTGTAACTGAGGTGTTAAAGTCCCCCACTATTATTGTGTTACTGCTGATTTCCTCTTTTATAGCCGTTAGCAGTTGCCTTATGTATTGAGGTGCTCCTATGTTGGGTGCATATATATTTATAATTGTTATATCTTCTTCTTGGATTCATCCCTTCATCATTATGTAGTGTCCTTCCTTGCCTCTTGTACCATTCTTTATTTTAAAGTCTATTTTTTCTGATATGAGTATTGCTATTCCAGCTTACATTTGATTTCCATTTGCATGGAATATCTTTTTCCATCCCCTCACTTTCAGTCTGTATGTGTTCCTAGATCTGAAGTAGGTCTCTTGTAGACAGCATATAGATGGGTCTTGTTTTTGTATCCATTCAGCAAGCCTGTGTCTTTTGGTTGGAGCATTTAATCCATTCAAGTTTAAGGTAATTATTTATATGTATGTCCCTATGACCATTTTCTTAATTGTTTTGGGTTTGTTTTTGTAGGTCCTTTTCTTCTCTTGTGTTTCCCACTTAGAGAAGTTCCTTTAGTATTTGTTGTAGAGCTGGTTTGGTGGTGCTGAATTCTCTTAGCTTTTGCTTGTCTGTAAAGCTTTTGATTTCTCCATCAAACATGAATGAGATCCTTGCCGGGTAGAGTAACTTTGGTTGTAGGTTCTTCCTTTTCATCACTTTAAGTATATCATGCCACTCCCTTCTGGCTTGTAGAGTTTCTGCTGAGAAATCAGCTGTTAACCTTATGGGAGTTCCCTTGTATGTCATTTGTCATTTTTCCCTTGCTGCTTTCAATAATTTTGCTTTGTCTTTAATTTTTGCCAGTTTGATAACTATGTGTCTTGGCGTGTTTCTCCTTGGGTTTATCCTGTATGGGACTCTGTGTGCTTCCTGGACTTGGGTGGCTATTTCCTTTCCCGTGTTAGGGAAGTTTTCGACTATAATCTTTTCAAGTATTTTCTCGCGTCCTTTCTCTCTCTCTCTTCTCCTTCTGGTACCATTATAATGCGAATGTTGTTGCGTTTAATGTCGTCCCAGAGGTCTCTTAAGCTGTCTTCATTTCTTTTCATTCTTTTTTCTTTATTCTGTTCTGCAGCAGTGAATTCCACCATTCTGTTTTCCAGGTCACTTATCTGTTCTTCTGCCTCAGTTATTCTGCTATTGATTCCTTCTAGTGTAGTTTTCATTTCAGGTATTGTATTGTTCATCTCTGTTTATTTGTTCTTTAATTCTTCTGGGTCTTTGTTAAACATTTCTTGCATCTTCTCGATCTCTGACTCCATTCTTTTTCCGAGGTCCTGGATCATCTTCACTATCATTATTCTGAATTCCTTTTCCAGAAGATTGCTTATCTCCACTTCATTTAGTTGTTTTTCTGGGGTTTTATCTTGTTCCTTCATCTGATACATAGCTCTCTGCCTTTTCATCTTGTCTATCTTTCTGTGAATGTGGGTTTTGTTTCACAGGCTGCAGGATTGTAGTTCTTCTTGCTTCTGCTGTCTGCCCTCTGGTGGATGAGGGTATCTCAGTCATGCTTATCTTCTGCTACTATTCTTAGTAAAGAGTCTATGGTGCCTGAAGAGACGGCCAGGACTAAAGTCCCCACAATTCTTTATAACCAACTATTCTGATCACAGCAGATTGAACCAGGGTGGTCACTGATTCAAAGACCACCATTGATAGTCTGGCCAATAATCTATAAAGAAGCCAGATGCAGCAGCTGGACTACATGGAGTAGGCAGTTGGGCTAGTAGGAGTAGTGAGAGTTGGATGGTATCTTTGGTGCATGTCCAAAGCTCATTCCATGTTATTTTGATAAGATACAGGAAAAGAAATAGCAAAAGTTGAATATTCTGTTTATGTCTTTGCCTTCATTCACAGGATATAAAGAGAAAGAATAACAAAGAGAAAATAACAAGGACAAACTCCCTTGCTGGGCATGTCTCCTGCTTGAAGAAACTGAACGAGGAACTGTATGGCAGAGAGTTCTTGAAGGGTGTGTCATAGTCTGCAGCACTCTTGGTGACCTGAGCTGGGGAGGGGGAATGGGCAGCTGAGCCAGGGGGCTCTGACCATCCAAAGATGGTGACTGGTGCAAAAGTCTTTCCCAACTGGGCATTCAGTCCTGGAGGATAACTGGCTGAACCCATCAATCCTTGGTATGGAGAAGACAATATTGTTGGTGGACAATAGGGTAGGCAGAAATGTGTATATATAAAGAGGGCAAAATGCGGAAGCCACAGGCAGTAGAGGACATGCATAAGAAGATGTCATAAGAAGAAAGAAACTGAGTAGAAATAGCTAGTGGCTGAGTGCAATAGGAGGGCAGAAGCATGAGAAGTAGTGACACACAGTAACTGAGTCCCCACAGTGATGGAACAATAATCTAGGAGCAATGGATTCAATCCTGCTGAAGGGATAACCAGACGCCAGGACATCTCAGGTGACCACTGAGATATTTGTTATTTTTCTGGCCTCTCCATCTATCCCAAAGACAAACACCCATTACTTATGTTATTACTTATATTATCCATTACTTATGTTATAAAGTACCCATTACTCTTATGAGATAACATAAGAGTGTCTCTGTTCTTGTCCCACATAAGAAACCACCTACTGTAGTGATGGAAGGCAGGAGCACTAGAGCTAGACTGCCTGGGTTTGCATCCAAACTCCAGCACTCCCAAGCAATGTGACCCGGAGCAAGTTACCTGACCTCTCTGTACCTCTGTTCCCTTACCTGTGGGGGATTTTATTATGGGTATATTATTATTACTTATCTTGTAGGGTTGTTATGGGGCTTAAATAAATTAATAATTGTAAAGTGCTTAGAGCAGTGCTCGGCACATAGCAAGTGGTCTATAATCACTTGTTGAATGAATAACTTGTCCGAAGGGGAACTCTTCTTCTCTATTCCCTAACACTCCCTTCCATGTGGAGGGACACCAATTAGTGTAACACTCCAGGCTGCTCCCCACCTCTTGACCACTCCTTTCCTCACTCAGGGCCTGAGGGGATGGAATGACTTATCTGATTGGAGAGTACATCAGCTAGAATTGGGCTCAGCCTTAAGTGACAGGAAACTCAAAATAATAATGGCTTAAACAAGATAAAGGTCATCTCTCTCCCATAAAGTCTGAAGTAAGCAGTCCAGGCTTAGTATGATGTCTCCAGGGTCCCAGGCTAGTTGGTTTGCCATCCTCAAAATTCAGTTTCCACTTCATGGTGCAAAGGGACACCAGCTCCTTATTCTTGCCAGAAGGGAAGAGGAAAACTAGGGAGAGAAATGCACATCCTTATTCATCGTAGAAACAGAGCACAACCTTCCTTTCACTCCCATTCCCTTGAACAAAGTCACATGGCCACACCTAGTTGCAAGGGAGATTGGGGAATGTAGTCTTTCTTCTGAGGAGCCACCAGGCCCCACTGAAAAATGGGGGTTGTATTACTGTAGGGGAAAGGGAGAAGAGATTTAGGGGATAACTAGCAGACTCTGCCGTAGTGAGTTTGTAAGGAGAAACAGAAGGCTCAATTCATACACTTGTTGGGGAAAAGACCCCTCCTCATCTAGCAGGGCTGGGTGGATGTCTGCCTGATTCTACAGTTCAGGATTAGAAAGTTGCCTTGGCCACCAATAGAAGCCATATTCTCCAATATCATTGTTACCACCACAGAGGTGATATATTTATCTTCACCTGCTGAACAATTTTGCCTTATTTTCAATTGTTTCAGAACCCTGGTGGGGAAGAAGGGTGATAGTTTTATAGACCCTTCAGATTTCCAGTATAACTTAATGAGGGAAAGACCTGCACAGAATGTGTCAACACACATGGGAGTCACATAGAATTCCATACGTTGTGGACCCATGGCATGGAGAGAATCCAGGGTGCATTTCTGGCTACATTTCAATTGCACTACTCCTAGATCCAAAATGTGTTTGGTGGCTAAATATGTCTGGATGTAATCTTTAAAAAAGCTCCAGTGAAAGCAATGCCATTATACATCCTCCATCCTGGGAAGATTTTCTGTTGAGTGGGATCCAGAGCTTTCGTGTTAATTCTTTAGCAGAGTGGGGGTGTTTGGATCTAGACTGACTATTCTCTACCATGTCCTGTTTTAACATTTAGAAAGTGGCCATTTTTAGCAAAAGCACATCATGTGAATGTAGCATATTGGTGTGGAGGAGGGCTACATTTCAATTTGCTGTGTTAGAAAAGTAAGAAAATCACTGACTTTTAGATCTGGAAGGAAACTTAGAGATCCTTGAGCCAACTCTACCTATTACAGATGAGAAAACTGAAGCTCAGAGAAGGAAAGAAAAGCTGGCCACTCAAGCTAATAAATTAGAGAATTGGACAAGAGCCCAATAACTACCAGTTCAATATGTTTTCCAGAATACCATACCAGGCAAAACTCCCCTCCACTCTCTTCCACCCTGCACTTTCCCTACAGTCAATACAATTAAGAAAGAAAGGAGGTGGGTTACTTAAATTAACTTCTCCATGCCTCACTTTCCCATCTGTATAATGAGATTCATAATGCCTGAATCACAGGGCTATCCATAAAGATTAAGTTAGATAACTATGCTAATACTCTAACACAAACAAAGTAAATGTACCTCAAACAGAATAAGGGTTCACAAGGAGTATTTATTAAAAGAGGACACCGGGCTTCCCTGGTGGTGCAGTGGTTGAGAGTCTGCCTGCCAATGCAGGGGACACGGGTTCGTTCCCAGGTCCGGGAAGATCCCACATGCCGTGGAGTGGCTGGGCCCGTGAGCCATGGCCGCTGAGCCTACATGTCCGCAGCCTGTGCTCCACAACGGGAGAGGCCACAACAGTGAGAGGCCCGCATACCACACAAAAAAAAGAGGACACCATGTAAAAGGTTAAAATTTCTAAGCAAGGACCAATGTCATACAATCACTCTGTCACTTATTCATTCATTCATTGATTCATTCAATCAAGAGTAAATACACAGGGGACTTCTCTGGTGGCACAGTGACTAAGAATCTGCCTGCCAGTGCAGGGGACACGGGTTCAAGCCATGGTCCAGGAAGATCCCACATGCCACAGAGCAACTAAGCCCGTGCGCCACAACTACTGAGCCTGCACTCTAGAGCCCCCTGAGCCACAACTACTGAGCCTGCACACTGCAACTACTGAGCCCATGTTCCACAACTACTGAAGCTCACACGCCTAGGGCCCACACTCCGCAACAAGAGAAACCACCGCAATGAGAAGCCTGCACACCACAATGAAGTGTAGCCCTAACTCACCACAACTAGAGAAAGCCTGCCCATAGCAACGAAGACCCAATGTAGCCAAAAATAAATAAATAAATATTTTTTTTAAAAAGAGTAAACACACAGTTATTATCTGCTCTGTGGCAAGCATTGCACTGAATTCTGGAGATACAAAGGTGAATCTAATCATGCTCATAGTGAGAAGAGGATATAAATGACTACATAATATATTAAGGGAAAAATGGAACAGGTAAGTACAGGTATGAGGTGTAAAGAGTGACCAATGAATTCTCTTGATTAAGGCTGGGAGAGGAGAGATTAATAGAAAATATTTCCTGAGGGAAGTGACTCTTGAGCTTGGTTTTCAAAGAAATAGCATGTGCAAAGGCACTGAGGCATGAAACACCATGTTATTCATGGAAAAATAACAGAGTTCAATGTTAGAGAATAAGGTGCAAAGAGGATAGAAATAGGAGGTGAGGTGACAGGAACCAGAACATGAAGACTGTTCAGTCCATGCTGAGAACTAATAGTTTATGTGCAGGCAGTGAAGAGTTTGTTGAACACTTTTGAGCAGAGAGAGGTGTGGCCAGATTGCTTTTGGTATGAGTTGAGGAAAAGGAGCAATTTGACGAGGCAGGAAGCAGGAAAGCCAGTTAGGAGAGGAGGTCAAGACTGCAAGCTGTCCACCAATATCAATCCAATATCCATTCTCCCTTCCTACACAGGGACAAAATTTTTACCTGGACATAAGGCTGTCCAGAATGAAGATTATATTTCCCGGTTAACTCCTTGCAGTGAGGTGAGGCCATGTGACTAATCCTGTCCAATGGGATGTGAGTTTATATTACATGTGAAACTCTGGGTTCCTACTTAAAGGAAAGGTTAAAAAAAATCCTCTCATTTCTCATATCTCCCTTCTTTCTTCCTGGAATTCAGGGATGGTGGTGAGCCACCTTGGACCACGCAGATGAGAGCAGCACCTGAAGAAGGTGAAGTACCAAAATAGAAGGGATCTGAGCTCCTGCAGAGGAAGAGGCTCCAGACCAGCCTGGATTGTTATGTGACAGAGAAAATCACTTCTCTCTTATGTTTTAAGCCACTGTTACTTTAGGTCTCCGTCACATGCAGTCAAACCTATATTGTAAAAATTCCATGAGATGCTGCTGCCTAGTTGAAAGGAGATGGTCTAACTGGGGGCAGAGGGAATGGAACAGAGATAACAGATTTGAGAGAAGCTGTTGGACTTACTCAAAGGATGAAGGAGACATGAGAGAAAGAGGTGTCAATTGCTCCCCCCAGGTGCCTTTGCTTGAAGACTAGGTGGATGGCAACATCATTTAAGAAGAAAGATAGGAGAAATTAAATTACTTCCAAACATCTTAAAGGACTTGGAAGTTTGCTGGAAAAGATTTCGGTTTTCAGTTCATTTGTTCATCCATTTAAAAACCCTGTACTGAACTTGCGCTAAGTATAAGTAACAAATTATTTTTTTTAAGTTATACATTAACAACACAGTAAGTTAAAAAAAAAAAAAAGATGGGCATCTCAACTGTAACAACAGTAAAGTACAGAACTCTCTAGACTAAGCACAGATGTTTTGGACCCTCCATGGCTTGAGCTATCAGCAGAAGGGCATCTCTCACTTAGCGTGGTGTTACTCCAGGTTGGCACAGGCAGCGAGCCTGAAAAACAAAGTGTGTGAGGCACGCTTTGAGCTGCAAGGTTTTATCAAAGCCCACTTGTTTGGAATTGAGGTACTGTGAGAAGGAGAAAGTCCCTAAAGTGAGGATGATTCCACATAAACACTCATTTAGTTGTGCCATAATCCCAAATATCCTTAAGAAGTCCATTTTAAGCTAAATTGTTGGAACAAAATAAAATATGTGTATGTACATTCCACACATTTTGAAACATAGCCTTGTTTAAATAATCTCTGCACATTTTGCAGCAGACTTTCTTTTTGTACTGTTTATCCTCTTACACATGCAGTTTAAATAATCACTCCACGTGATATTCCAGACTTCCTGAGTAGAATAGGTTTTCTCATGTTGATTAAAAATTCAAAGGAGGGGATTCCCTGGTGGTGCAGTGGTTGAGAATCTGCCTGCCAATGCAGGGGACATGGGTTCGAGCCCTGGTCTGGGAAGATCCCACATGCCGTGGAGCAACTGGGCCCGTGAGCCACAATTACTGAGCCTGCACGTCTGGAGCCTGTGTTCCGCAACAAGAGAGGCCGCAACAGTGAGAGGCCCGCGCACCGCCATGAAGAGTGGCCCCTGCTTGCCACAACTAGAGAAAGCCCTCACACAGAAACGAAGATCCAACACAGCCATAAATAAATAAATAAATAAAAAGATTTCCAAAAAAAAATTCAAAGGATATCTATAAATCAGGAAAGTCGTTTCACATTCGTGTTAACATCTATAAATGTTAGGCTGCCTCAACTATATCCTAAAATAGGTTTCTTAAACATAAAATATACAGGAAGGAAGATAAACAAATTTATTTATTCTGTCTTAATGGATTGTTGAGATCATGTTCATTCCTCCCATCTCCGTTGCCCTCAGACTGCTCTGTCAACAGTCAAATGAAAGTATTTCTCAACTGAGTCAGAAAAAGGGAAAGCGTTGGTTTAATTAACTGCCTTTCAGTGCAGTTCTCCAGGTTATTTCTTGAATACCTGCTATGTGCTAGATCCTGTCCTAGGCCTATGGGGATGCAGAATTAAATGAAACTAAAATTGTTGCTCTGTTACAGATGCAAGCAAAAAGCCCAGGGACCTAGAGGAAAAGACGAATTCCTTACGGTTAGAATCAAAACTCTTCCTAAATATTCCTACATTTGAGCTGAACTTCAGGAAGGAGGAAGGGCTGGACCTGCCAAGGAGGCCTATTTGACATTCCAGGAGAGGGGACGAATTTCCATGGATGTTGGATGAACAATACAGAGTCCAGTGGGAATGAGCTGTAGGCTGTACAGCAGGTATGTTTATGGGCTGAATTGTGTCTCCCAAAATTCATATGTTGAAGTCCTAACTCCCAGTACCTCAGACTATGACTGTATTTGGAGACAGGATCTTTAAAGAGGCAATCAAGCTAAAATGAGGTCATTAGGGAGGGCTCTAATCCAATATATGACAGGTGTCCTTATAAGAGGAAATTTGGACACAGACACGCACAGAAAGAAGAGCATGTGAAGACACAGGGAGAAGACAAACCATCTACAAGCCAAGGAGAGAGGTCTCAGGAGAAACCAACCCTGCCAACACCTTGATCTCAGACTTCCAGCCTCCAGAATTGTGAGGAGATAAATTTCTGTTATTTAAGCGACTCAGTCTGTGGTACTTTGTGACAGCTGTGCTAGCAAACTAATACAAGGTGTAACTCATCAAAATTTGTAAAAGACCGTCAAATGCATCACCCTTAACCCTCACATTATCCTTGCAACGTACACATTATTGTGCACATTTAAGGAAACAGGCTCACAGAGGATAAGTAACTCACCCAAGGACACACCTCTAAAAGTAGCAGAAAAAAAATAGGTAGAGAAGTGGAATCACACTGCACATATTTTTATTTGCTCATTTTTACTTAGTGGTTTTATCCTGGACACTCCCCATATCACTAAAACTCCGAGCATGTCGATTTAGGTTTGCCTATCTCAGCTTTGAATAAGCTGCCAAAGGAATCTACATAAGGCAAAAACATCTTGAAAACTATATTGGAAAAAACAAAAATGAATCATAACCTATTAAAACTGGTAAGGAATTTCATGATCACCCAAGAAAACCAAGCACCACAATAGATGAGAACATGGCTATGGCACATTGTGGAGAGTGGAAAGGCAGTCCTAGCCTATGTGAATGTTCCGGGGAGGACTCCCTCATCTTCCTGGACCCCAAGACTTATGAAGAGCTGAAGGTGGCTGATCCCTCCCTACCCCTGGATCTGATAAAGCAAAGGGGAGGATGGTGTTGGTGCTCACCTCACAGTCTATGAGAAGAGGGAAAGAATGATTCACAGCAACACTCAGGAACATTAGCAATGAACTCTATGATTCGCAAGATAAAAATCAAGAGTTCTGTTTTTGCTTTTTGTCTAAAGATTATCCAATTCATTCTTTATAACCATTTTCAGAATGATATGTGTAACCATTGCAAGACCGTATGTCTACCTCCAGTGAAATCCAGTGAAGAACTGGGATCACTCAAGGAGAAAAAAAAGAAAACATTCATCACCTTCTAGAATCTTACTATCTGGTTGAAGAAAACATAACAAAATATTTTTTTAAATTAGAAAGAAGAAAGACAGGAATATGTTTAAAGCAGCCTTCAAATTATTTTTTAAATAGCCTAATAAGAAAGGTTAAGGAACCTCCATGCTGTTCTCCATAGTGGCTGCACCAACTTACATTCCCACCAACAGTGCAAGAGGGCTTCCTTTTCTCCACACCCTCTCCAGCATTTGTTGTTTGTAGATTTTCTGATGAAGGCCATTCTAACTGGTGTGAGGTGATACCTCATTGCAGTTTTGATTTGCATTTCTTTAATAATTAGTGATGTTGAGCACCTTTTCATGTACCTCTTTGCCATCTGTACGCCTTCTTTGGAGATATGTCTATTTAGGTTTTCTGCCCATTTTTTGATTGGGTTTTTTTTTTTTTTGATATTGAGCTTCATGAGCTGTTTGTATATTTTGGAGATTATCCCTTGTCAGTCACTTTGTTTTGCAAATATTTTCTCCCATTCTGTGGGTTGTCCTTTTGTTTTGCTTATGGTTTCTTTTGCTGTGCAAAAGCTTTTAAGTTTAATTAGGTCCCATTTGTTTATTTTTGTTTTTATTTTCATTACTGTAGGAGGTGGATCCAAAAAGATATTGCTGCGATTTATGTCAGAGAGTGTTCTGCCTGTGTTTTCCTCTAAGAGTTTTAGAGTATCTGGTCTTACATTTAGGTCTTTAACCCATTTTGAGTTCATTTCTTGCATATGGTGTTAGAGAGCAGAGTTACCATATGATCCAGCAATCCCACTCCCGGGCATACATCTGGAGAA
Organism: Grampus griseus; assembly: GCF_964374135.1. Classification (NCBI taxonomy): domain Eukaryota; kingdom Metazoa; phylum Chordata; class Mammalia; order Artiodactyla; family Delphinidae; genus Grampus; species Grampus griseus. The sequence goes on along the minus strand of NC_139018.1, from coordinate 15,643,642 downwards.
AACCATAATTCAAAAAGACACATGCACCCCAGTGTTCATTGCAGCACTATTTACAGTAGCCAGGCATGGAAGCAACCTAAATGTCCATCGACAGATGAGCAGATAAAGAAGATGTGATACATATATACAATGGAATATTATTCAGCCATAAAAAAGAACAAAATAATGCCATTTGCAGTGACATGGATGGACGTAGAGATTGTCATACTGAGTGAAGTAAGTCAGACAGAGAAAGACAAATATCATATGATATCGCTTATATGTGGAATCTAAAAAAAATGGTACAAATGTATTTACAAAACAGAAATAGAGTCACAGAGGTAGAAAACAAACTTATGGTTACCAAGGAGGAAAGCAGCGAGGGGGGTGGGTGGGTGGAGAGATAATTTGGGAGATTGGCATTGACATATACACACTACTATATACAAAATAGATAACCAATAAGGACCTAGTGTATAGACTAGGGGACTCTACTCAAACTCTGTAATGACCTACATGGGAAAAGAATCTAAAAAAGAGTGGATATAAGTATATGTATAACTGATTCACTTTGTTGTACAACAGAAACTAATACAACATTGTAAGTCAACTATACTCCAATAAAAATTAATTAAAAAAAAGAATGTGTGAAAATGCTTTGTAAATTTGAAGCATCATAAAGGTTAAGGAGTTCTTATTACTGTTCATTGAACAAATACTGAGCTTTTTCCTGTATGTCAGGCACCATTTTGTGGTTATTCATAATAAATGCATACAAGTTAGCATGGTGGAGTTCAAATTGAGTTAGTAGTTGCCCAAAAGAACTAGACTAAAGGAACAATTTTAAAGGGTTGAGGGTTGTCTCTCCTAACACTGCCATAAATATTTTGGGTACCATCATGGCTCAGAGGCATAATAGACAAGGCAAAATTCAGGCCCAGGGCTGGAATCCCAGCTCCACCATCTATTTGTTATTTGACCTAGGTAAGTCATGAAAAGGTCGTTGATAATAATGTACCTTGAAGGGTTCCTAAAGATTTCATGAGAGCATGTGTAAAGTACCCAGCCCACAGTCAGAGCACTGTAAATGGAAACTTTTATTATTCTTAGGAGCTATATTGGTTTCCTAGGGCTGCTGTAACAAAGCTTCACAAATGAGGTGGCTTAAAATGACAGAAATTTATTTCTCACCATTCTGGAGGCTTGGAAGTCCAAAATCAAGTCGTTGGAGGGATTGGTTCCCTCAGCGGGCTGTGAGAGAGAATGTGTTCCATGCCTCCCCTGGCTTCTGGTGGTGGCCAGCAATCCTTGGCATCCCTTGGCTTGTAGATGCATCCCTCCAATCTCTGCCTGCATCATCACATGGTCTTCTCCCTGTGTCTCTGTGTCTCTCTCCTCTTCTTATAAGGACACCAGTCATACTGGATTAAGGACCCACCCTACTCCAACACGACCTCACCTGAATTACATCTGTAACAAACCTATTTCCAAATAAGGTCACATTCTGAGGTACTAGGAGTTAAGACTTGAACATATCTTTTCTTCTGGGGGGATGGGGGTGGGCAGGATGAAGGGACACAATCCAACCCATAATGGGAGTTTAATTTCAGCTTCTTGTCCCACTCTATCGCAAGTGACCTTGAATGAGGTATTTCCTCTGTTCATTAGTATCTTCATTTATAAATGGAGATAATAATAACTATCTTCTAAAATCTCCCTAAGAATCAGACGACTATAAGTGAGAGTGCTTTGTGGACTATAGGGCATTGTGTAACTTAAATTAATCACGGGCATTCGTCTGGCATTACAGGCTTTGGATGCCCATTCTAATCCTAGCAGCCAGGCCCCCAGCTCCTGTGAACCACATGATGCACCACAGTTTTTTGCTTGCCTTCAACAATCCCAAATAGGAAATTTTATTACTTATTCATTCTCTTAACTCTAAGGGAACTAAATTATGCCTGCGAATGATTGGGCAGTAGCAATCGAATTACCTGATAATTTCCATGAAACTCACAGTGCTAACTTAATGCAACGTGACAGCTCTTTCCTGTAGCACATTCTCAAAATTTGATTATTCTTAAAAAAAAAAACATTCACTGGGAGCCTCACTCAGATTGCACAAGGCCTGTTCAGTATTCATACGGAAAGATTAGGCTTCAGGAGTGACAGCCTAGAGCAGCCAGCCTGCCTGCCTGCCTGTCAATCATTTTCTCGGGCTCCAAATGCAGCAGAATTGATGTGTACCTTGTTCTGTAATTTTTTCAGGATTAGGGACTTTGCTAGTCCATGAATAATGAAATCTACTATTAGTCATAAATTGGAGGAGATAGTCTGTGTTTTGACACCACAAGAACAATTTAAAAGGACATAGGCCTTTGACACGTTCACAGGCCAGGCACATTAAAGCATCCGAAGTAGCCTCCATTCAGGTTCTTCATTCCACTGGTATTTATTGCATATTACCAACAGGTGTCCATTTAGCGAATGATATAAAAGAAGTGAAACAGAGTACGTAGGCATTTGGTTCACTCTCATTCACTTCTGGACTAAAAAATGGAGTTCTCTTTTTTCTATTTCCACATGGTGCTTCTCATCATAAGTTATTACCATCCCTCCAGGGCCCCCAGCCACTAGCACCACAGCACAGTGAACAATTAGTGCCATAAAGATTAAGCATGGGGTTTTCACCAGCCTGAAAGTGCAGCAATCCCAATGAGGAAGATAGGGAGAGGTGATCTCAGAGCCACATAGACCATCATTCGCAAGACACCGGATCAAGGCCACACTGACAGAGCAGGGCACTACTTATCCCCAGCTCCCCCTTCACCAGTGGAGAGACCCCAGGATAACTGCAATCACCACAGGTTGTTTCCATGTCTTGGCTATTGTGAATAGTGCGGCTATGAACATTGGGGTGCATGTGTCTTTTTGAATTATGGTTTTGTCCAGATACCTGCCCAGGAATGGGATTGCTGGATTCTATGGCAACTCTATTTTTAGTTCTTTGAGGACCCTCCATACTGTTTTCCATAGTGGCTGCACCAATTTACATTCCCACCAACAGTGTAGGAGGGTTCCTTTTTCTTCACGCTCTCTCCAGCATTTGCTATTTGTGGACTTTTTTTAAAAATAAATTTATTTATTTATTTTTGGCTGCATTGGGTCTTTGTTGCTACGCACGGGCTTTCTCTAGTTGCGGCAAGCGGGGGCTCCTCTTCTTTGTGGTGCGCCGGCTTTTCATTGCAGTGGCTTCTCTTGTTGCAGGGCACAGGCTCTAGGTACACGGGCTTCAGCAGTTGTGGCTCACAGGCTCTAGAGCACAGGCTCAGTAGTTGTGGCACACGGGCTTAGTTGCTCTGCGGCATGTGGGATCTTCCCGGACCAGGGCTCGAAACCATGTCCCCTGCACTGGCAGGCGGATTCTTAACCACTGCGCCACCAGGGGAGTCCCACAGATGGCCATTCTGACTGGTATGAGGTGATATCTCATTGTAGTTTTGGTTTGCATTTCTCTAATTAACGATGTTGAGCATCTTTTCATGTGTCTGTTGGCCATCTGTGTGTCTTATTTAGAGAAATGTCTATTTAGGTCCCCTGTCCATTTTTCAATTGAGTTGTCTTTTTGTTATTCAGTTGTATGAGCTGTCTGTATATTTTGGAAATTAAGCCCTTGTCAGTCACATCATTTGCAAATATTTTTGCCCAGTCCTCAGGTTTTCTTTTTGTTTTATTTATTGTTTCCTTTGCTGTGCAAAGGAAGTCCCATTTGTTAATTTTTGCTTTTATTTGTATTGCCTTGGGAGACTGACTAAGAAGACATTGGTACGATTTATGTCGGAGAATATTTTGCTTATGTTCTCTTCTAGGAGTTTTATGTCATGTCTTATGTTTAAGTCTTTAAGCCATTTTGAGTTTATTTTTGTGTATGGTGAGAGAGTGTCTTCTAACTTCATTGATTTACCTGCGGCTTTCCAACTTTCCTAACACCACTTGCTGAAGAGACTGTTTTTTCCCCATTGTATATTCTTGCCTCCTCTGTCGAAGATTAATTGACCATAGGTGTGTGGGTTTATTTCTGGCTCTCTATTCTGTTCCATGGATCCATATGCCTGCTTTTGTGCCAATACCATGCTGTTTTGATTGCTGTAGCTTTGTAGTATCAACAATGAGCTTTTTTTTAAAAAAAAAAGATAGAAGAAATATGTAGCTTATACATTGTACCTTTATTATAAATGATAAGTATACCACATTTTACAAGTAATAGTAAGGTGTATAATATTTTTAGAGCTTCACACAGCACTGTGAATACACTAAAAACACCACTGGCTGCCTGGATCTTGGGTGGAGGGAGTGGGGAGTGGGAATGGGGAATAACAGCTAATATGTACGGGGTTTCTTTTGGAGGCATTGAAAATGTTCTAAAATTAGATTGTGGTGATGGCTGCACAACTAGGTAAATATACTAAAAAACCACCAAACTGAAAAGATTTATACAGATAATCTACTTTCTGTCTCTATGAATTTGCCTATTCTTAACATTTCACATAAATGGAAACTAACAATATATGGTTGATGTGACTGACAGTAGTTTTTATCATGAATTCCAAATGAGCAATGGATTCTCATAGAATGCTTTCCTTGAGTTTTGCTAACCTCGTCTCCATAGACAGCCATCAGTTGCAAATGATGATTGAATGTAGTTCCAATGTGGTAATGATATTTTTTCATTTATATTCATGAGTAAAGTGTGAAACAATGGAGACATACATCAGAACTTCATTCATCAAGGATATGAGCAACTTCTTTGCTGAATAGCATAAATACCGAAAGAGTATTTTCTCAACATTTTATGCCATTGACAATGTAACAGTCATAAACACAACACACTTTTAAGTTTAATCTTGATTATTAACATTTTCTCCATCACTTTTTAAGTCTAGATCAGGGGTCAGCAAACTTTTTCTTAAAGGGACACATAGCACATATTTTAGGCTTGTGGGTCATACAGTTTCTGTTGCAAGTACTCAACCCTCCCACTGTAGCATGAAAGCAGCCATAAACAATACGCAAATAACTGGATGTATTCTAGTAAGATCTAATTTACAAAAATAGATCACAGGCCCACAGGCCATACCTCTGGTCTAGACAATCAACAAAATAAACAAAAGACTTTATAGTGTTTACCAATTTCTGGTATGTAAATACTTCCACCACTCCCACCAGGATTTCAAGCTACCAATATGACACCACTGAATGCAAAGTTATGAAGAGATGCATAGTAGGAGGTGGCATGGTGTTCTACTAATAAAAGGAGATAGAATAATAAAGTATCAAAAACATAGTACTCAAGATATGAGATCCACTGACTGTATAAGGTGTCTTAATGTTCTATTTTCTTGCATGATTACTAATGGTCTTTGCTGGCCATTTTCTCTAAAGCCAAGTTATAAGAAAAAAGAAAATTTCATGTATTTTCATCAGGCTAATAAACAGTATTCTTCATCTGTAGAATACCAATTAACACTTGAAGTGGCTGAAGATATTGCATTTTCTTATGAAATGACAAATATTAAATAGTCTAAATAGATTTTAAAGATGTAAGGAATTAAGTTTCTAATAAACACATGAACAAACCTTTCTCCAGCAACAGATTTCTTTCTGTGATTTAAAGGGAACCGTTAGTCACAACAAAAAACGTATGTATTTCTCTGATTTTCATGAGGTTATACTGGAATTCAATGACAACTAAGATATTCAGACTAAGTGTCTTCAATAATTCAACACAATAGTTTATTTTCAAATTGTAATCTAAACTACTAAAATATTATAACATGTGGATGATGTGAATAAAACATTACTTGACTTGAATTCTTTACTTATTAACAAGAATTTGTTGAATGCCTACAAGATGCTAGTCACTCTGCTAAGTAATGTGAAGGATACAGAGATGAATAAGACACTCCTTCTTCTCTTTCCATTTCCATTTCTAACACTCTGGTCCAGGTTCTTGTCACTCATGTCAGGATGACTGCAGTTGTCTTCCAAATCATACATCTAACACTACTTCCTATTTCCTTCAGCTCACCTTGCATATTACCAGGTCAAAATTTCTAAAACACAGCTTTTATAATACCACTTTCATGTTGAAAAACTTTAATGGCTCTCTATTACAATAAAGCACAAACTTCTTAGCTTGGCATCCAAAGTCCTCAGCGGTGAAGTTCTTCTTCAACCTTGTCTCTTCCTACACACACTCTTGTCTCCAACTACTCTTTGTCTCACAAATTTGTCTTTGGAATTGGGACCATCACCCTTTTGCACCCTTTTGTTCTCCTTGCCTGGAATATTCTACAATCAAAGATTCCTCCCCATCCATCTAAGTCAAAGCTTTAGTCAAGTGTTTCATCTTACCGCCCTGTTCCTAAGGATCTCTCTAGATTCTGACTTCCTATCATTTAATTCTTACTGTAATTTGCACTATGTATGGAACAATTAATTCGGACTATCAGCTGTGTAAACTGTATTGGTCAGGATTCTGTTAGAAATCCAACCCGATCAAGCTTTGACCAAAAACAATTTATTGAAAGAATACTGAGGTAACTTACATTATTAAGGGATTGAACAATCCAATGGCAAAGACAGAGATTCAGCTGGAATTCAAGAGCAATTGAAATTGAGCATTTCCTGGACTCTGGGTCTTGCCTCTGCTTCTTATAGGTTGACTTTATTTCCTTCCAAAGTAGATGACTTCTTCCACATGGCAGAAAAGAGGACATCCAACAGCTGCTATCTCATTTCATCATGCCTCCTTCTCCCATAAAAGAAAGCTTTTTTTTTTTTTTTAATCCAGTCAGAAAGATAATAGGGAAGCATTCAAATTGGCTTGACATAGGTCAGGCACCCATCCCTGAATCACTCAGTTGTAGCTAAAGGGACAGCATTATTTAGTACAAGTGCAGCTATTGAGAAACCAACTGCAATGAATGTATCAAGGGCTGTTCCCAGCATAAAACAAATATTCGCGAATAAGACAGTAAACCCAAAAAGTGTCTCATACACTCCACACCTTGATTGCCCAACATTAAGTGCATGTTCACACATGTGCGTGGGCACACTCGCACACACACACATTCTGTTTTCAGGGGACTTGAGTGCCACAGTAATAAATGAGGACAGGGTTCTCACTGAAGTACCTGTAGATATAGCCTCTGGATTCAAGGTAGTTAAGGTCAATGGAGTCATTTCCCACCACTGTAGCCACTGATCTCCTACAAAGGCAGCTTCTCCATGATTCCCCCATGAATCACCTGGCTCACTTAAATAGATGACAGATAGGTGGATAGATAGATAGATAGATAAGGGATTTTTTAAACTAATCTCTTCGAATGAGGTTTTATTTCAATGAACACTACTATAGTCAGCACAGACACACCTCGGTTTATTGTGTGTTGCTTTATTGTGCTTCACAGATACTGCATTTTTTTACAAGTAGAAGGTTTGTGGCAGCCCAGCATCAAGCATGTCTATTGGCACCATTTTTCCAACAGCATTTGTTCACTTCACATTTCTGTGTCACATTTTGGTAATTCTAGCAATATTTCAAACTTTTTCATTATTATTATATTTGTTACAGCGATCTGTGATCAGTGATCTTCGATGTTACTACTCTAATTGTTTGAGGGGCACCATGAACTGCACCCATGTAAGACAGAGAACTTAATCAGCCAATGTTGTATGTGTTCTGACTGTTCTACCAACTGGCCATTCCCCCATCACTCTCCCTCTCCTCCAGCCTATTTCCTGAGACACAGCAATATTTAAATTAGGCCAGTTAATAAGCCTACAATGGCCTCTAAGAGTTCAAGTGAAATGAGGAGTCGCACATCTCTTACTTTAAATCAAAACCTAGAAATGATTCAGCTTAGCGAAGGCATGTCAAAAGCCAAGATAGGCTGAAAGCTAGGCCTCTTATGCCAAGTAGTTAGCGAAGTTGTGAATGCAAAGGAAGAGCTCTTGAAGGAAATTAAAAGTGCTGCTCCAGTGAACATGCGAATGATAAGAAAGCAAAACAGCCTTATTGCTGATATGGAGAAAGTTTCAGTGGTCTTGATAGAAGGTCAAAGCAGCCATAACATTCCCTTAAGCCAAAGCCTAATCCAGAGCAACGCCCTAACTCTCTTCGATTCTATGAGGCTGAAAGAAATGAGGAAGCTGCAGATGGAAAGTTTGAAGCTAGCAGAAGTTGGTTCATGAGGTTTAAGGAAAGAAGCTGTCTCCATAACATAAAAGTGCAAGGTTGAAGCAGTAAGTGCTGATATAGAAGCTGCAGCAAACTAACCAGAAGATCTAGCTAAGATAATTAATGAAGGTAGCTACACTAAACAACAGATTTTCTATGTAGATGAAACAGCCTTATACCGGAAGAAGATGCCATCTAGGACTTTCATAGCTGGAGAGGATAAGTCAATGCCTGACTTCAAAGCTTCAAAGGACAGGCTGACTCTTTTGATATGGGGTAATGCAGCTGGTGATTTTAAGTTGAAGCCGTTTATTTACCATTCTGAGAATCCTAGGGCCCTTAAGAATTATGCTAAGTCTACTCTGCCTGTGTTCTGTAAATGGAGCAACAAAACCTGGATCACAGCACATCTGTTTACAACATGGTTCACTGAATAGTTCAAGCCCACTATTGAGACCTAATGCTCAGGGAAAAAAGATTGTTTTCAAAATATTACTGCTCATTGACAATGCATCTCGTCACCCAAGAGCTATATGGAGATGCATGAGATTAATGTTTTCATGCCCGTTAACACAACATCCATTCTGCAACCCATGGATCTGCAACTTTCAAGTCTTATTAAGAAATACATTTCGTACACCTATAGTTGCCATAGATAGTGATTCCTCTGATGGATCTGGGCAAAACAAATTGAAAACCTTCTGGAAAGGATTCACCATTCTAGATAATATTAAAAATGTTTGTGATTCATGGGAAGAAGTCAAAATATGAACATTAATAGGAATTTGGAAGAAGTTGATTCCAACCCTCATGGATGACTTTGAGAGGAAGTAACTGCAGATGTGTTAGAAATAGCAAGAATACAAGTGGAGCCTGAAGATGTGACTGAAATGCTGCCATTTCATGATAAAACTTTAATGAGGGCTTCCCTGGTGGCGCAGTGGTTGAGGGTCCACCTGCCGATGCAGGGGACATGGGTTCGTGCCCCGGTCTGGGAGGATCCCACATGCCGCGGAGCGGCTGGGCCCGTGAGCCATGGCCGCTGAGCCTGCGCATCCGGAGCCTGTGCTCCGCAACGGAGAGGCCACAACAGTGAGAGGCCCGCGTACCACAAAACAAAAAACAAAACAAAACAAAAAAAAAACTTTAATGGATGAGGAGTTGCTTATTATGGATGAGCAAAGAAAGTGGTTTCTTGAGATGGACTCTACTCCTAGTGAAGATGCTGTGAAGATTGTTGAAATAACAGAGGATTTAGAATATTACATCAACTTAGTTGATAAAGCAGCAGGCAAGGTTGAAAGGATTGACTCCAATTTTGAAAGAAGTTCTACTGCGGGTAAAATACTATCAAACAGCATTGCACCCTACCAAGAAATCATTTGCGAAAAGAAGAGTCAGTCAATGCGGCAAACTGCATTATCGTCTTTTAGGAAGTTGTCACAGCCACGCCTACTCTGATCAGTCAGCAGTCAACAAGGAGGCAAAACCCTCCACCAGCAAAAAGATTAGGACTTGCTGAAGTCTCGGATGATAGCATTTTTTAGCAATAAAATATTTTTAAATTAAGGTATGCATTTTTTTTAGATGTAGTGCTATTGCACTCTTAATAAATTACAGCATAGTGTAATCATAACCTTTATATGCACTGGGAAACCAAAAACTTCGTGTGACTCACCTTATTGCAATATTCACTTTATTGCGGTGATCTGGAACTAAACATGCAATATCTCGAAAGTATGCACGTATAAGACAGCGTGACTGACACACACAGTAGTCACATTTTTTTTGCTGTAAGGACTACTCTTCCAGAGGGAAGAAAATCAAAAATTAACAATCAAAAAAGTCAGCTGCAGGTGTGGCACTGTCCTGACAGCTAGGAGGGTATATATTCATTTTTTATTGTTGCCATGAAAACTGACCACCAATTTAGTGACTTAAAGCAACAAAAATTTGTGTCACATTTCTGTAGGTAGGATGGGCTCACCTGATTTCTCTCCTCCTGGGTCTCAAGGCCAAAATAGAAGTGTTGACCAGCCTCAGCTCTTCTGCAGAGGCTCTGGAAGGAATCTGCTTCCAGGCCCATTGAGGTTGTCGGCAGAATTCAGTGCCTTTTCCCTGGAGAACTGAGGCCCCTGTATCCTTGGGGGCTCTCAGCCAGAGGTTGTCTCAGCTTCTAGAGCCTTAATCATGGTTCTCTCCATTTTTAAAGCCACCGACATGTAGTAAAATGCTCCCTGTGCTTCAAATCCCTCTGTGTTCTCCTTCTGCCACATTCCTCTATCTCCAGCTGAAAAAAGTTCACTGCTTTTAAAGGCTTGTGTGATTAGATCCAGCCCACCTGAATAATCCAGGATACCCTCATTATTTTAAGGCCTGTTGCCTTAATTACATCTGCAAAATCCCTTTTACCATGTAATGTAACATATTCACAGATTCCAGGGATTAGGGCATGGACATCTTGGAGGGCCATTCTGCCTACCACAGAAGACATTGAACCTGGGTCATGGCCAAGTGCAGAGAAGGAGGCGTTTTAGACCAAGACTGATGCCACTTTCATGTGGGATTTATTATTGTTGTAATTATCTTGTTTAAGCCAATGTACCGGAAAATACTATGAAAATAAATTTGTTGATTTCAATATACTTTTTCTTATTACATATAAATATACATTTAGAATATACAGATATATGTATTTATATAGCAAAACCTTGGAGCTTCATACTTAGTTCATTCAATTTATGAAAAATATCCAGCACATAACCTAGTTAGCAAAGCTAGTCCCCTTTCATCAAGTCAATCAATCTGATTTACTGTCAGGAAAAACAAAAACCTCTGACTTTACCCAAAGTAATGCATTAATTATAAAATCCACTAAGAAAGACACAAATCAGAGTGATAAGTTTACAATACTGTAAAATAAATTACAAAAAGTTGTCAAAATTAAAATGACACAGATCTAATATCATAAACTTATGGATTTTTGTAAGTTATGAAATCAACCATAAAGCTATTTGCTGTTTTTCATTATTTAACTCATTATGGTATAAAATTTAATGTATGGTTAAAATTATGCATTTTTTGTGAAGGGGGGCCTAGGGTGAAAGACGGTTCTATTCTGTCAGCTGTGTGTGTGTGTGTGTGTGTGTGTGTGTGTGTGTGTGTGTGTGTGTATTAATGCAGATGTTTGGGTGATGTTGTGACGAAAATTACCTTGATGCAATGGTAGCTTCCAACGATGCTCTCAGGCAAGATTTCTCAAAGGTCACAAAGATTCACCAACCAAATCAAAATACCTGAATCACACAGGTTATTTAATCAATTTAAAGCACAGTAAGAAGACAGGGAAAGAGATGAAGTAGGCTAACACACTTAGGATACAAGCAGATGGAACCAGCACAAATTCTCCATCAAGAATTACAGACTCAGTGCCTAGGGCCCATGGCACTTTTAGGAGCCCACAAAGCGGTTTTAATTTCTTTTACAATTGAAGAAAATATGTCATCCAGCCTGGATTATACTCATCTTTATACCAATACAGTAGTAAATACAATTTTTAATATTTCTTGTTGGAAGAAGGGACCCAGGAAGGAAGATTCAAGTGCTCAGGGTGAGGGACAGACATCTTGCAGTCCAGGATGGAAAGACTACACTACCCAAATCTTGGGTCACACAGTGTTTGCATCTTGTCTTTCCTGCATCAATATTCCCCACTTGATGACTGAGATTTGAACACAGGGCTTTGCAGACAGAAAGTGCCCGGAGGCAACACAAACACTAGCTTCATCCAAGAGACTCAGGACAAGGATGCCTGGGCATGGCGACAGCTTGGCAATTAGTCTGCTCAATAGCTCTGGGTCTTCACTGAGCTTCTTAGGCGGCACACGAGTGGGGACAGAATAAAACCATAGCGGGAGCCTCCAATGGATGGTCAATTTAAGGAAGCCCAGAAGTGGCATCATCTCACTTTATGATTTGGTTTTTCTAAGTCTTTGTACCTATAACTAACACTCTTTTTTTGTTCCACCACACATCCCATTTATTCTATCTTCAACCTGTCTCACAGGTTACTTACTATCTATAACACTTATGTATTCTGCAAGCTCTTTGTTTGCCCATTATTTATCCCAGGTATGTCCTATCGATTTTGCCTATATCTCGTAAGTTACTAGCTTTCTTAACTATGCTTAACACTTCTTACGAGTCTTGTCTATCCCATTTGTTGTCTTGCCTTTTATAAAAGAGCTAAATATTCTCAAATAATATGGAAAACACATTACAGGAAAAGTTAAATAAGAATAATGTAGGAGGTTAAGAAATAGCACCATTAATTTCATTAGACTTTGTGATCAAATATGTTTTATGCAGATAAAGTTACAAACCACAAAAGACTATGTAGTTCTAAATGTCCATCAACAGATAGATAAAGAAGATGTGGTACAAATATACAGTGCAATACTACTCAGACATAAGAAAGAATGAAATAACACCATTGGCAGCAACACGGATGGACCTAGAGATTATCATATTAAGTGAAGTAAGTCAGAGAAAGACAAATATCATATGATACCACTTATATGTGGAATGTAAAAAAATGATAGAAATGAACTTATTTACAAAACAGAAACTGACTTGCAGACATAGAAAACAAATTTATGGTTACCAAAGGAGAAGGGGGGAGGGATAAATTAGGGGTTTGGGATTAACAGATTCACACTACTATACATAAAATAGATGAACAACAAGGACCTACTGTATAGCACAGGGAACTATATTCAATAACTTGTAATAGAGAGCTTCTGGAAAGATGGCGGAAGAGTAAGACGCGGAGATCACCTTCCTCCCCACATATACACCAGAAATACATCTACACGTGGAACAACTCCTACAGAACACCTACTGAACGCTGGCAGAAGACCTCAGACCTCCCAAAAGGCAGGAAACCCCCCACGTACCTGGGTAGGGCAAAAGAAAAAAGACCTGCACCAGTGGGAGGGAGCTGTGAAGGAGGAAAGCTTTCCACACACTGGAAGCCCCTTCGCAGGCGGAGACTGCGGGTGGCGAAGGGGGAAAGCTTCGGAGCCGCGGAGGGGAGCACAGCAACAGGGGTGCGGAGGGCAAAGCAGAGAGATTTCCACACAGGATCAGGGCCGACCAGCACTCACCAGCTCAAGAGGCTTGTGTGATCACCCGCCGGGGCGGGCGGGGCAGGGAGTTGAGGCTCGGGCTTCGGTCGGAGCACCGGGAGAGAACTGGGGTTGGTGGCGTGAACACAGCCTGCAGGGGGGTTAGTGCGCCACGGCTGGCCCGGAGGGAGTCCGGAGAAAAGTCTGGACCTGCCGAACAGGCAAGAGACTTTTTCTTCCCTCTTTGTTTCCTGGTGCACGAGGAGAGGGGATTAAGAACGCTGCGTAAAGGAGCTCCAGAGACGGGCGCGAGCCACGGCTAAAAGCGCAGACCCCAGAGACGGGCATGAGACGCTAAGGCTGTTGCTGCCGCCACCAAGAAGCCTGTGTGTGAGCACAGGTCACTATCCCCACCTCCCCTCCCAGAGCCTGTGCAGCCCGCCACTGCCAGGGTCCCGGGATCCAGGGACAACTTCCCCGGGAGAACACACGGCGCGCCTCAGGCTGGTGCAATGTCACGCGGGCCTCTGACGCCGCAGGCTCGCCCCTCCCTCCATGCCCCTCCCTCCCCCCAGCCTGAGTGAGCCAGAGCCCCCGAATCAGTGGCTCCTTTAACCCCGTCCTGTCTGAGGGAAAACTAGAGGCCCTCCGGCGACCTACACGCAGAGGCGGGGCCAAATCCAAAGCTGAACCCTGGGAGCTGTGCGAACAAAGAAGAGAAAGGGAAATTTCTCCCAGCAGCCTCAGAAGCAGCAGATTAAAGCTCCACAATCAACTTGATGTACCCTGCCTCTGTGGAATACATGAATAGACAATGAATCATCCCAAATTGAGGAGGTGGACTTTGAGAGCAAGATTTATGATTTTTTTCCCCTTTTCCTCTTTTTGTGAGTGTGTATGTGTATGTTTCTGTGTGAGATTTTGTCTGTATAGCTTTGCTTCCACCATTTGTCCTAGGGTTCTATCCGTCTGCTTTTTTGTTTGTTTTTTTTCCTTAATAATTTAAATAACTTTATTATATTTTATCTTACTTTATTTTACTTTATCTTCTTTCTTTCTTTCCTTCCTTCCCTCCTTCTTTCCTTCCTTCCTCCCTCCCTCCCTCCCTCCCTCCTTTCTTTCTTTCTTTCTTTCTTTCTACTTCTACTAATTCTTTCCTTTTACTTTTTCTCCCTTTTATTCTGAGCCGTGTGGATGAAAGGCTCTTGGTGCTGCAGCCAGGAGTCAGGGCTGTGCCCCTGAGGTGGGAGAGCCAACTTCAGGACACTGGTCCACAAGAGACCTCCCAGCTCCACATAATATCAAACGGCAAAAATCTCCCAGAGATATCCATCTCAACGCCAGCACCCAGCTTCACTCAACGACCAGCAAGCTACAGTGGACATCCTATGCCAAACAACTAGCAAGACAGGAACACAACCCCACACATTAGCAGAGAGGCTGCCTAAAATCATAATAAGTCCACAGACACCCCAAAACACACCACCAGACCTGGACCTGCCCACCAGAAAGACAAGATCCAGTCTCATCCATCAGAACACAGGCACTAGTCCCCTCCACCCGGAAGCCTACACAACCCACTGAACCAACCTTAGCCACTGGGGACAGACACCAAAAACAACGGGAACTACGAACCTGCAGCCTGCAAAAAGGAGACCCCAAACACAGTAAGATAAGCAAAATGAGAAGACAGAAAAACACAGCAGATGAAGGAGCAAGATAAAAACCAACCAGACCTAACAAATGAAGAGGAAATAGGAAGTCAACCTGAAAAAGAATTCAGAATAATGATAGTAAAGATGATCCAAAGTCTTGGAAATAGAATGGACAAAATGCAAGAAACATTTAACAAGGTCCTAGAAGAACTAAAGATGAAACAAATAATGATGAACAACACAATAAATGAAACTAAAAATAGTCTAGATGGGATCAATAGCAGAATAACTGAGGCAGAAGAATGGATAAGTGACCTGGAAGATAAAATAGTGGAAATAACTACTGCAGAGCAGAATAAAGAAAAAAGAATGAAAAGAATTGAGGACAGTCTCAGAGACCTCTGGGACAACATTAAACGCACCAATATTCGAATTATAGGGGTTCCAGAAGAAGAAGAGAAAAAGAAAGGGACTGAGAAAATATTTGAAGAGATTATAGTTGAAAATTTCCCTAATATGGGAAAGGAAATAGTTAACCAAGTCCAGAAGCACAGAGAGTCCCATACAGGATAAACCCAAGGAGAAATACACCAAGACACATATTAATCAAACTGTCAAAAATTAAATACAAAGAAAACACATTAAAAGCAGCAAGGGAAAAACAACAAATAACACACAAGGGAATCCGCATAAGGTTAACAGCTGATCTTTCAGCAGAAACTCTGCAAGCCAGAAGGGACTGGCAGGACATATTTAAAGTGATGAAGGAGAAAAACCTGCAACTAAGATTACTCTACCCAGCAAGGACCTCATTCAGATTTGTTGGAGAAATTAAAACTTTTACAGACAAGCAAAAGCTGAGAGAGTTCAGCACCACAAACCAGCTTTACAACAAATGCTAAAGGAACTTCTCTAGGCCAGAAACACAAGAGAAGGAAAAGACCTACAACAACGAACTCAAAACAATTAAGAAAATGGGAATAGGAACATACATATTGATAATTACCTTAAATGTAAATGGACTAAATGCTCCCTCCAAAAGACACAGATTGGCTGAATGGATACAAAAACAAGACCCATATATTTGCTGTCCACAAGAGACCCACTTCAGACCTAGAGACACATACAGACTGAAAGTAAGGGGATGGAAAAATATATTTCATGCAAATGGAAACCAAAAGAAAGCTGGAGTAGCAATTCTCATATCAGACAAAATAGACTTTAAAATAAAGACTATTAGAAGAGACAAAGAAGGACACTACATAATGATCAAGGGATCGATCCAAGAAGAAGATATAACAATTGTAAATATTTATGCACCCAACATAGGAGTACCTCAATACATAAGGCAAATACTAACAGCCATAAAACGGGAAATTGACAGTAACATATTCATAGTAGGGGACTTTAACACCCCACTTTCACCAATGGACAGATCATCCAAAATGAAAATAAATAAGGAAACACAAGCTTTAAATGATGCATTAAACAAGATGGACTTAATTGATATTTATAGGACATTCCATCCAAAAACAACAGAATACACATTTTTCTCAAGTGCTCATGGAACATTCTCCAGGATAGATCATATCTTGGGTCACAAGTCAAGCCTTGGTAAATTTAAGAAAATTGAAATCATATCAAGTATCTTTTCCGACCACAAGGCTATGAGACTAGATATCAATTACAAGAAAAGATCTGTAAAAAATACAAGCACATGGAGGCTAAACAATGCACTACTTAATAACGAAGTAATCACTGAAGAAATCAAAGTGGAAATCAAAAAATACCTAGAAACAAATGACAATGGAGACATGACGACCAAAAATCTATGGGATGCAGCAAAAGCAGTTCTAAGAGGGAAGTTTATAGCAATACAATCCTACCTTAAGAAACAGGAAACATCTCGAATAAACAACCTAACCTTGCACCTAAAGCAATTAGAGAAAGAAGAACAAAAATCCCCAAAGTTAGCAGAAGGAAAGAAATCGTAAAAATCAGATCAGAAATCAATGAAAAAGAAATGAAGGAAACGATAGCAAAAATCAATAAAACTAAAAGCTTGTTCTTTGAGAAGATAAACAAAATTGGTAAGCCATTAGCCAGACTCATTAGGAAATAAAGGGAGAAGATTCAAATCAATAGAATTAGAAATGAAAAAGGAGAAGTAACAACTGACACTGCAGAAGGATCATGAGAGATTACTGCAAGCAACTCTATGCCAATAAAATGGACAACCTGGAAGAAATGGACAAATTCTTAGAAATGCACAACCTGCCAAGACTGAATCAGGAAGAAATAGAAAATATGAACAGACCAATCACAAGCACTGAAATTGAAACTGTGATTAAAAATCTTCCAACAAACAAAAGCCCAGGACCAGACGCCTTCACAGGCGAATTCTATCAAACATTTAGAGAAGAGCTAATGCCTACCCTTCTCAAACTATTCCAAAATATAGGAGAGGGAGGAACACTCCCAAACTCATTCTACGAGGCCACTATCACCTTGATACCAAAACCAGACAAGGATGTCACAAAGAAAGAAAACTACAGGCCAATATCACTGATGAACATAGATGCAAAAATCCCCAACAAAATACTAGCAAACATTGTCCAACAGCACATTAAATGGATCATACACCATGATCAAGTGGGGTTTATTCCAGGAATGCAAGGATTCTTCAATATACGCAAAACAATCAGTGTGATAAACCATATTAACAAATTGAAGGAGAAAAACCATATGATCATCTCAATAGATGCAGAGAAAGCTTTCGACAAAATTCAACACCCATTTATGATAAAAACCCTGCAGAAAGTAGGCATTGAGGGAACTTTCCTCAACAAAATAAAGGCCATATATGACAAACCCACAGCCAACATCATCCTCAATGGTGAAAAACTGAAAGCATTTCCACTAAGATCAGGAACAAGACAAGTTTACCCACTCTCACCACTCTTATTCAACATAGTGTTGGAAGTTCTAGCCACAGCAGTCAGAGAAGAAAAGGAAATAAAAGGAATCCAAATCAGAAAAGAAGTAAAGCTGTCACTGTTTGCAGATGACATGGTACTATACATAGAGAATCCTAAAGATGCTACCAGAAAACTACTAGATCTAATCAATGAATTTGGGAAAGTAGCACGATACAAAATTAATGCACAGAAATCTCTGGCATTCCTATACACTAATGATGAAAAATCTGAAAGTAAAATCAAGAAAACACTCCCATTTACCATTGCAACAAAAAGAATAAAATATCTAGGAATAAACCTACCTAAGGAGACAAAAGACCTGTATGCAGAAAATTATAAGACACTGATGAAAGAAATTAAAGGTGATACAAATAGATGGAGAGATATACCATGTTCTTGGATTGGAAGAATCAACATTGTGAAAATGACTCTACTACCCAAAGCAATCTACAGATTCAATGCAATCCCTATCAAACTACCACTGGTATTTTTCACAGAACTAGAATAAAAAATTTCACAATTTGTATGGAAACACAAAAGACCCCGAATAGCCAAAGCAATCTTGAGAAAGAAAAACGGAGCTGGAGGAATCAGGCTCCCTGACTTCAGACTATACTACAAAGCTACAGTAATCAAGACAGTATGGTACTGGCACAAAAACAGAAAGATAGATCAATGGAACAGGATATAAAGCCCAGAGATAAACCCACGCACATGTGGTCACCTTATATTTGATAAAGGAGGCAGGAATGTACAGTGGAGAAAGGACAGCCTCTTCAATAAGTGGTGCTGGGAAAACTGGACAGGTACATGTAAAAGTATGAGATTAGATCACTCCCTAACACCATACACAAAAATAAGCTCAAAATGGATTAAAGACCTAAATGTAAGGCCAGAAACTATCAAACTCTTAGAGGAAAACATAGGCAGAACACTCTATGACATAAATCACAGCAAGATCCTTTCTGACCCACCTCCCAGAGAAATGGAAATAAAACCAAAAATAAATGGGACCTCATGAAACTTCAAAGCTTTTGCACAGCAAAGGAAACCATAAACAAGACCAAAAGACAACCCTCAGAATGGGAGAAAATATTTGCAAATGAAGCAACTGACAAAGGATTAATCTCCAAAATTTATAAGCAGCTCATGCAGCTCAATAACAAAAAAACAAACAACCCAATCCAAAAATGGGCAGAAGACCTAAATAGACATTTCTCCAAAGAAGATATACAGACTGCCAACAAACACATGAAAAAATGCTCAACTTCATTAATCCTCAGAGAAATGCAAATCAAAACTACAATGAGATATCATCTCACACCAGTCAGAACAGCCATCATCAAAAAATCTAGAAACAATAAATGCTGGAGAGGGTGTGGAGAAAAGAGAACCCTCTTGCACCTTTGGTGGGAATGTAAATTGATGCAACCACTGTGGAGAACAGTATGGAGGTTCCTTAAAAAACTACAAATAGAACTACCATATGACCCAGCAATCCCACTACTGGGCATATACCCTGAGAAAACCATAATTCAAAAAGAGTCATGTACCAAAATGTTCATTGCAGCTCTATTTACAATAGCCTGGAAATGGAAACAACCTAAGTGTCCATCAACAGATGAATGGATAAAGAAGATGTGGCACATATATACAATGGAATATTACTCAGGCATAAAAAGAAGCGAAATTGAGCTGTTTGTAATGAGGTGGATAGACCTAGAGTCTGTCATACAGAGTGAAGTAAGTCAGAAAGAGAAAGACAAATACCGTCTGCTAACACATATATATGGAATTTAAGAAAAGAAAATGTCATGAAGAACCTAGGGGTAAGACAGGTATAAAGACACAGACCTACTAGAGAATGGACTTTAGGATATGGAGAGGGGGAAGGGTAAGCTGTGACAAAGCGAGAGAGAGGCATGGACATATATACACTACCAAACATAAGGTAGATAGCTAGTGGGAAGCAGCCGCATAGCACAGGGAGATCAGCTCGGTGCTTCGTGACCGCCTGGAGGGGTGGGATAGGGAGGGTGGGAGGGAGGGAGACACAAAAGGGAAGAGATATGGGAACATATGTATATGTATAACTGATTCACTTTGTTATAAAGCAGAAACTAACACACCATTGTAACGCAATTATACTCCAATAAGGATGTAAAAAAAAAAATCTCTCTGATTCCGGTCTCACTACCACTTTTTTTGCTTTATGTACGTATGAATTGAGGAGAGGTAAGTATGAATCAATTCTTACCCCACAGACCACACAAAAAGAGGTCATGGGCCAGATTTGACCCATGGACCATAAATTGTTGACCCGTTACTTAATAAAAGTAGAAAAAGAAAGAAAACCAGGGAGTAAATTTTCCATAGCAATGATTACGTTGCGTGTGCTGATACACAAGTACTAGTTTTGCATCATTGTCCAAAGAGAAAGGAAAGAATAACAGTTGTGATTTGCAGTTTATCTGAGAAGAAATGGTTGATAGGAACATCATGTTCTGAGCCAACTGTGAAGGTCAGAGGTTGCAGAAGGAAAACAAGACAAGGTAGATAAATAGGGTAATGATTGTCAGGACTTTTTAGGTTTGATTGTCAGGACTTTTTAGGTTTGATTGTCAGGACTTTTTAGGTTTGATTGTCAGGACTTTTTAATACCTCTATCACAACGAGGCTCGTTTCTCTTATTAGCTTGACTGAAGAATGGCTACCATCAGGGTAACTATCACAGGAAATTCACCACTGAAAATGGTTTGGTTTAAAATTCTTTCTCCTTCTCTGACATGACAATACATCAGAAAGTATTGTTTTGAATTGAGTCTTTCAGTATGAAAATGTGCATATCTCTGAAGAACATGCTATTATTGCTTTTTTTATTTTTCTTTTGGTTTTAGGCAATGTATTGGCTTCCTGATATGATAATATCAGTCTCCTGATATTAGTCTCCTCCTCTCTTCCCCTTCCCCACCAACACGTGCACATCCTCCATCCTCATCTCCTCTTGCTCAACATGTTACATCAGTGCTTCTAAAATTATGAATCTATATGCTATTTATGAATAAGACATGTGGCAAACTATAACATGTCTTTTTTTTCTTTTCTGAAACCCATCTGCTTTTTCCTGGAGGTAATTATTATCTTCCTTCCACCCCTTAGTTTCTGTGTTCTTATCTATAATTCAACTTCCCAATTATTTCCTAAGGCCATCTCTTTCTTGTAACAACTTGCCAAATGAATCCCAGAATGGCCAACACACATCGACACTAATTCTTTGTAACCAGTTCTCCTTGGGCTGCTGGCCCCCACATCTCATAGTTTAAGTTTCTGTTACAGCAGCACCCACTTTCTCTCAGTGTGAGAAAGCAACACTAGTTGCTACAATAGACAAAACCCAAATTTCATTGGTTCAACATAATATTTTTTCTCACTCATGTCACAGTCCAGGGCAGATCAGGTGGCTCTCCATCTCATAGAAAGCCATCTGGAACTCAAGGCCTCAAAGTGACCATGGAAATGAAGGAGACCAGAAGATCATTCTGGATATTTTTATATCCAGACCTGATAGAGGAGTTACATCACTTCTTCCCACATTCCATTATCCAGGATTCGTTCACATGGCTTCAATATAACTGCAAGGGATCCTGGGATATGTAGTCTTCCTGTGTGCTGGGAAGAAGAAATGGTCTGGGGAATACAGAGCACTGACTGACACACCATGTCTTCTGATTACTTGGTGCTTTTTTTTTTTTTTTTAATGGATCACATCCTCCAATAACTTCCTGAGAAGCACTATAGAGAGGTAAAATTTGGGGCACTTCCCATGTCTGAAAATTTCTTTATTCTAGCCACATGTGCATTAATACCATGTTTGGGTATAAAATTCTTGATTGGAAATTTTGGTTTCCTCCAGAATTTTGTAGCCATTGCTCTAGTATCTTCCAGCTTCCTATGTTTGTGTGTCTTTGAGAATCAGATGTCACTGAATCCCTCCTCTTCACTGACAGAAAACAAATGACACTATAACTGGACTATTTAAGGCATGATTATGTTTGTGTGCTTCCTGCGAAAAGAGTGGTTAATTGTACTGACCAGTTGTTTCAGAATTGTGTAAGACAGTCTCAAAAGTACATAACCAAAAGAGCTGAGATTCTGCCTCTGCACAGACTTCTTATGATTCCTGGTGGTAAGGACCATCTGATAGAAAAATTTCTGAGCTCTCAAAAATTACTGATCACAAAATATTTCCATCTGGACATGTCCCTGATGTATCACTACTCTGATGGAAGCGACATTGAGGCATACTGTATACTTCAACCATGGGTCAGTGAGGGCAGAGAAGAGGCCATCACTGTGAGAATGGGAGGAACTGGTTTCATCAAGAGACCCCTAACAAGAGAAGAGAAGCCACAGCCAGCAGCCAAGACACAGCCCCTAGAGGGACATGATGAATCCAGCAGGTTTCAACCAGCATTAAACACTGAAAGCTGTCAGACCTGTTGGGAAGAAGTTCCCAGAGAGCATGACAATTGAAACTCAGAAAGCCAGCAGAGCAGTGAATCTAGGTAGTCTATTGTTTGAAGTAGACTACTCCAGTGAGCATTTAAGGATAAACCAATCAGGGTCTATCCTTCTGGAAGAGTAAAAATTTCTAATAAATTTATCATCTGGCCAAGCAACTATGGGGTCGGGGCAAGTTTCTGATCCCAGCAAGGAGATCAGGGGAGCTCATCTTGAATCCAGGTCGACGTCAGTCTTCAGTGACCTTTGCCCTTGTTTCTTAGCCATTTGAGAATCTCTGTTCAAAAGACCACATCAAGGCCATGTGTTTTGACTTCCCCCTCATTGTTAGTTGCTTAAAACAAAAATAACAGTCCAGACTCCCTGCCTTTAGAAGTTAAGGAGGGACTGCCCAGGTGGTGCAGTGGTTAAGAATCCGCCTGCTAATGCAGGGGACACGGGTTCGAGCCCTGGTCCAGAAAGATTCCGCAGAGGAACTAAGACCCTGTGCCACAACTGCTTAGCCTGCGCTCTAGGGCCCGCGTGCCGCAACTGCTGAGCCCACGTGCCTAGAGCCCATGCTCCACAACAAGAGAAGCCACCGCAGTGAGAAGTGCATGCACCGCAATGAAGAATAGCCCCCATTATTCTTTCTCTACTGCAACTAGAGAAAGCCTGCGCACAGCAACAAAGACCCATCCCAGCCATTAATAAATAAATAAATAAATAAATAAATAAATAAAATTGTTATTAAAAAAAAGTAAAGGAGATTTATTAATTTGGGACAAACAGGAGACAATTGCTATAGAAGTTTTTGATATCAACTGAAGTCAAAACTAGGTATAATCTGGCCAACCTAGCCTCTTAAAACCGTGTCTGAGTTTTCTCCAGGATGACAGAAAAGCAGAACTGAATCCTCAGTAAGAAATTCAAGCTACAAAAAATAAAAAGATTTTACAATTTTTGTCCTACATTTCCTACAAAACCAGGGACTTCCATCCAAGACACCCACTGAGCCTCATCTACTGTCTTTACTGGGTACACATTGCTGTGGTTCCTCCAACTGCTAACTTTTTCTGCTCTTGGGAGCCTGGAGCATGTCTCCCATGCTTTTCTCATACCATCAGAAAAAAAGTTCAGCTCAGTCTAAAAGCAATTTAAAATATTGTGTTCGTAATGAGAAATCTGTCCAGCTCCAGAGAAAAAAAATAAAATGAACAAAAGCCAGATTTTAGTGGTTGAGTTTGAAATTAAGGAAAAGACCTTATGAACTAGAATTTGGGTGTTAGGACCTGTCTTCTCCCAAAACAAAAGGCAACATAAACATAGCTTCCAGAAAGGCTCTAATACCCTCTGTGTAACAGCTCCCTCTGGCTTTAAATTGCTTAACAATATATTTGACTTTGAGCCTCAGGTTTTGTTGGAAGTCCATGGCAGCGTTGGAAAGAGAACCCAGGATCCCTCACCTCTGAAACCGTACTCATCTGTTTCTCCTGTCTCTGCCTCTGCCTCTGCAAAGAGGAAGTATGACTCAAACAATGCGTTGGCATCAACGGAAGAAAGGACTATAGAAGAACAGCTCCAATCAGTCCTTGAGGACCTTAGGAATGCCTTACTATTCTTTGGAAAATATCCTCTTGAGTCTTTATCATGGTGCTGCCAGCACACAGCAAAGAAAATGGTCTTCAGGTTGAGATATGCTCAAGAAGAGCAATATATGGAAAAGAAAGCGACCCAGCCAGGACCATTAGCATAAATGCTTATTAATCTGCCGTTCACAAAGGAAGCTTCCGTATTGTTGAGGCTTCCGTATTTCTTGTTTGTGTGTGCTTAATTGTGAGGCTCCTAAAGTGAGCTCTGAGAAGAAAGAAAATGCCCTTGGAGAAGACGAGACAACACCTTGCCTGCTTTTGCTTCTTAGTATGAATACAGATAATAAAAGAGAGTTTCTGGATTCTTCTTGGGGGTTTTCAGTGGAAGGTGTCAGAAAAGTTCCCAAAGGCATCACTGGCTTTTGGCTGTCCACAGGAGCTCAGTTTGATCCTTTTGACCCTTCAAAGTGAGTCCTTCCTATGGAGAAAACAGCTTCGGCAAACATTGGACTTTTCATCCTAATTGGGGGACGGAGAAGCCATGTGAGTCCACGGAGAAGGGCTGAAAACTACCTTGGAAAAAATCCAACCAGAGCCCAAAGAGTCTTCTCCTGGCTCTAGAGAGGATAGGATGGTCTGGGGTGGGTCTTCCCTGTTATACTCTTGCCTTGGAAAGCACTGTGCTCTGTTCCCCTTGGGCGAAATCTTGCCAGCCCTTAAATGGCCAGAGTGGAGATATACATTTTGTGCCTGAAACTACCACGATCTTGGTAGGTGTATGAAATAAAGCCAGTGTAGCTAACAGCACGCTAATGTAGCAAGCTGCATTAGCACACCTGGAATACAGATTTTTTATCAGGTTTATATAGGGTTTAACTGGGTATGATATAAGTGGGAGATTCTTTTTTCTCCCCCCAATGCCTGGGTCAGATTCCATGACTTTCAAGTCAATTTCAGCTGTTAAAAAACAGCCTCATATTCAGGAATTCAAAGATCCAGTCCAGAATCAAAACTTTCTGAATCAAAACTGTAAACTTGTGTTCAATTACAGCTTCTTTCTCCACCCAACTCAGGCTTGATTTCACGTTTTGGGAATCAGCATCTTTGGAGGGGTCGTTGGCCTTCTCTCTCAGCAATACCTCCTACCCCAGCTCAATCTACCCAGTGTCTGCTGTTTGGTTCTCCAGGTACCAAAGGGATGAGAAGGAAGAGACCAGAGGAATTTTTACTTAATTGGTGCTGTTTCAGTGCCTCGATGTGCCTCTGTCATATAAGTACTGGCTTTATTTTGTGGGCAGCAGTTAAGGGTGTGTTGAAGACCATTTAGGGCTCCTCCTTGTGGCAAGCGATTCTTCCCCTGGCTGAGCCTCTATGACCCCAGCTCCATCAGTTCCTGCCCTGGCAGCGTATCTCTCGGGTCTGCTTACTCAAGAAAACAGGCTTCTTAGACAGGATCTTTTCAAGACAACTTGCGCCCAGATCTGTTTACATATCTGCCTGATGCCTTGGGGATACATTCTTGCCCCTCAAAGCAGTGAAGTGCATCTTGCTTAGTCACTGAACTTGCTCCTGTGAGCTGCCCCAGCCCACCTCCCACCTTTAGACTTCTCCAGGGGACACCTGTCAATCTTTCCAGAGAACTCTGTGCTCAAACAGGCAAGCTAATGAGTTTCTGAACCCCAACTGGTATTCAGCCAGGGAATGTGACATGGTCACCCTTCTAACAGAAAACACCAAAGTCTGAGAAGTTCTGGTGGTTTTATTAGGTCTTCTTCATTTGGCTAATGAATGAGAGCAAAAAGTAGCAACACCCTCTCCTCTCCTCTTTTCCCTTCCCTGAGGAGAAGACCCATAGCTGGCTTTACTCCTTCAAATACCCTTCAAAATAATTCACCCAATAAATGGCAATCCTCCAATAAGATGGACCTGGTTGATGGGTGCAGGTGTTCAAAGAACAACTCTGGTTCCTCTTTGGTAAATTCTGAATGAATGTGGAGCTATTTATTTATTTAGCCCATTGCCCTCAACGTTAAGGCTTTAGCTGAGACTCCAGTGCAGAGAGAAAAGCCTCTTTTCATAGGCCATTTCATGGATTCTGCCTCTTTGTAAATGAGGTCTACCTCTACCAGGATAAAAGAAAAATCACAAGATGAGGTGACACAGTGAGGTGTCCACTTCAAACAGTCATCTCCCCATCGCTACTGGGCTTCTCTTTGGCTATGCCAAGGAGTCCTCAGCACTGACCCTCCACTCAAAGTCACAGGTCTAGCCCCAGTACTATGAACTTTGATCCCTGTTCAGGAGGTTAGGTATCCTTCTCCAAAGGCACACTAACCAATTTTCAAGGGGGCTTCGGACACCTGGGTGCGTCTTCAGCCTTTACTTCCATAAGGCACTGAAGCATCGTATTGTGAAACCCGGCTACTTACACATGAAAAATTGAAATCATTTAACCAGCAGCATATGTTGGCTCATTGAACACAAAGTGTTTCTTCTAACCCCAAAGGACATCATCAGAAGTAGTCAACCTAAGTCACACCCAAAGATAAGTGATAATGTGGAACTTTATGACTAGCATCCACTTTCAGTTACCCCTTTGTGATTTATTGAGAGGAAAATGTTCATCTTATCCAGGCTCAGTTTCTGCCTGGCTCATCTACCACTTGTGTTACTATGACATCGCAGAATAAAATCTAACTTAATATCCCTCCCCAAAAGACAAGTAGACAGTTAATTTTGCTCAGGGAAGAAGCGATATAGTACATCCTAAAGTCAAATGCAAATTGTTTCCAGAAATTCTGTTAACATTAAACTGCCTGCAAGTAACATAGTGAACTGGAAGGAAAAGCCAAAGCGTGCACAGGTTTGAATCTTTTTACACATCAAAGCTGTGGAAAGTTAGAGTGACAGGGATATACCATGACCATAGTATAAGGCAGGTTCCACCTTTCCTCCTTCAGAGTTCCCAGCACTGAGAAAACAAGTGCACGAATGAATTGCCAACTGGGGTCCACTCTGAACGCTCAGAAGAGTAATGGGGGCCATGAAAAGGATGTGCTGAGCAGGAGGGAAGGGGCTGGGCCTCAGCCAGGGTACACCCCTAGGACATGTTCCATCCACTCTAGGCCAGCTCCCCAGTATTGGTGCTAGAAAGGAGGCAGGGAGAGCAGCTGAGAGGGCTGGGCACTCAGGCTATGTCTGCCCTCACCCAGTGCCTCAGGGGTAGCCAGCTTCACCGGCCATCAGACTAGGGACAAATAGAGGCAAGCCATTCACACTCCAGCTCTGTCCCTCGTGCTCTCTCGGGTACCCTCCTGGCCTCACCTCTCTTTCCAGTCCACTCCTATTCCCTGGGTTTCACAGGTGAATGTTGTCTTCCACCTTTGGACTTTGTAAGAAAGGCTTTGAAAGGCTCAGATTTACCGATGCCTACCTTGGGTGGTCCAGTCAATTCCCCCCTCACCATCCTATCCTCCCTCCCAGTGACTGCTGTCACAACTAGGACTATTCCCATCTGAGAGTGTCACCTCTGACCCATTCACATCCTTTAAACTGCAATTCCCTTCCCAGCTCTATTCTAAGCTAGATGGACCTGATGTTCAAAATATTTAACAACCGGTATATGGTACGGGCACCAACCAATCAGAGCGGATTCCAACAGTAAACAATCAGCACAGAAGGGCTGGTGGGCACCTCCTGAATAAGGATCCCAAAGTGAGGATGAAGAAACTTAAGCCTGTGTTTAAGGCCCATGGTTTTTCTTCCATTGTTAGCCTTTGTGTTCTTCAAGAACCTCAAGACTGTCTACAATTAGAGCTAGCTTGACTGATTGCATCATTCACAGAGGGGAAAGCCTGGCTATGAGGGAGCAAAAGGTGTCATGCCTATACTGGGAGGTTTTTTGGAGGGCTTGGGGGGTCGTTGAGATTTTTACTTAGGTAATATCCCCCTATAAATAAACATCTCCTCACATGGAAATTTCAACAAGTGTATTTTTCTGAAATAACTTCCCTTCCAAAGGACAAGCACTTTCCCTGTTGTCATCAAACACTGAACTACTAGGAAATTCCCAGGAAACCCGTCACTCTGAAGTAGGGCTGCTTCTACCTTCAGGGGACAGGAAGAAATAAAACTAGCTCTCACAAACTCTCCTCCGTTACTGCCCCAACGAGATTGCACCAGCTGTCTTCTTCCTCTCCAAATAAAGTAGACTGATTGGCATCTGAGGGAGAAACCACATCACACAAAGATGCGCAAATGTACATTCTATTTTAGCAGGCAAAGTAAGAATTCATGATTAAGACACCAGCCATTTCCTGGAAATAAAAGCTCACCCAGAGGCGTTTGGGAGCCCAAAGTATCATGAACACCAGCTAGCAATTCATTGCCAGGGAACGCTCTTCTTCTACTCAGTCTCTACAGTGTCTCTGTTACTGGCTAAATATACCCCAAATATAATTTAAATATAGATGTGCTATCTATTTCTCACATTCTCTGGGGCTGCCAGTGAAAGACAAGGATCGTCCCAACAGCCCTTGGCATCACAAGGTATTCATTGAGGAGAAGCCCCGGCTATATTAGCTCATCAGCCTCCCACAGCTGCTCGTCTGGATTTAGCATAGTTAAAAATCACTAATTTCTCCTCCCTCCAAAAAAAAAAAATTCATGAATTTCTTGAATTATTTTTTACCATTGAATTGGTATAACAAAATGCATTTAAATCAGGACATTGAAATTAGTTGCAAAACTGCAGTTATAAACCTCTGTTTTGGGCTGAAATATATATGTGTGTATATATATATATACATATATATTTAGTCAAAGTAGTCAAATAACCCAAAATGCCAATGACTGCCAAAGGAGAGAAATTTATTACTAGGGCTATATATCAGAGACTGAGGGCCTTTCTCATTTAATTTAGCATTTTGTGGACTTCTCTGGGGTATAAGAAGAGGGAAGCTGTTGCTTTAAATAATAAGTGAATGAACAATCACATGACAAGAGTATTGGGCACAGTTTCAAATTTTTTTTAGAAAACACCTAAGTACATAAGCTGAGGCTAGCAGGGAAATGGCCACTCAGGGCAATAAACAAGAAAGAAGCCAACTGCTGCTGGAGTCTCAGAACATGAAGAGAAATGCCAATTCATACAAGTTTTGTTTGACTCAATAATGGGCCAAATTTTATGCAGATTTCAAGAACCTGATACAGCTCTTAACTAGCTGTCTGTGCTTCTACACGTAGGAAACATATCCACGGTTTTATAAGAAAATGCTCTGGCCCTAAGTTTTAAATCTCACCCAAAAGGCAGTTATTACTCTTAAAGCTTTCTGTTACTCCTAAGTCAGTCATGTAGGCCAGGTATACAAGATTGTGCTCTGAATATTCACATGTTCCTCTGGCAGAGATTTAACTTTGGCTTTGAAATATGCCATTGATGAAGCTATAACCAAGAGCACAATTTGGATCAGAGACAGATTTGACCAAGCTGGGGTCCAGGACCAAGTGCCTTGTAGGGACAGGAATATAGAGGTGGATCAAAGAGCCGTCAGGATCAAAAACTAGGATTCAAAGGCTTGGTTCTCTTAAGTCAAGACTCCAGATCAGGTCCCAGGCCAGATTGCAAGATGCACAAGGTACAGGTAGAAATGTATTCCCTGAATGGGGTGGGCTGGAGGGAATCAAGATAGAGGGGCAGACAGCTGTGGATCCAAAGACAGCCTATTAGCTTCCATAACCTCCCAGGAGGTTGAAATTAGCATAAACACCCTTGCTAGGAGGCGTCCTTCACAGAGGCGTGCAACGAGGGTCAGGGACATCCTGGTGTCAGAAGGACCGAGGGTTTGCCACTGGTCCAAGTTTGATTGGCTAACCCCTGACAAGTCAACTCTATCATCTATCTCCACAACATTGAGCATCCATTTGCATGTGACAGTTTTCGTGCAACCCAACTCTCAGCCAGAAAGCCGCCCAGCTCTGCAGAACATTAGTGTACCGAATCTCTCAGCGCGTCCACATCGCTACCCCCAGCTCTCCATCTCCCTGCCACAGCCGGGCCTGTCCAAGGCTGGCACCTCACCCCAGTCTAGACCCAAACCAATCCAGGCACGAGGAAGGAAATGGTGGAGTCGCTTCCGTTCTCCCCACCACCCCCCGGCCCTTCCCTTCCTACACCGCTGCCCATCTGGCAGGGCTTAGCTTTAGGTCTCCTGCCTGTAGACTGAGAGGGGAGTGGTGCCCACCCATGAGGGCTAGGTAGCTAGGTTACAGCTCTGCGCCTGGACCCTCCCTGGCTCTCATCCTGACCTCTGAGCCCTAGGACTGATGCCCGAGCTTGCATACATCCCTGAGAGCAGTTCACTATCTCCATTCTAGTCGTAGGGCAATCAGGGCTCCTGCATCCTGGTGTTCCCAAACCCAGATAATCTCCATGTGCCCAAGGTCAGAGGACTGGGTTTCTGCCTTGTACCCCGTGTTCCAAGTCCTGTTCTTGATCCTCCAACGTGGTGCTCGAGGTCCGCTGTTCTGATTTTCCAATTCCCCAACAGATTAAAGCCCCAGCCCTATTCACAACCAAGTCAGGACTCTCTACCCAGCGGTGGGTGCCCTCTGCTGGAAAGTTGATCTCCACTCCATTCTCCAGCCCTCCTTGGGCAGAATCCAGATCTAGAGCAGAAACCCCCTTCTTTGGATGCCTTTCCTGACTCCCCCCAGCAAGGTGAAGGGCCTCACCCTTAGGTTTCAGAGCCCCCCTGTAGCTTATCTCTAGCATAGTGCTTTTGCCTTCCGTTGTAATTCCACTTCAACTTGACTGCCTTGTCTAGTAGCTGTGACCTTGAAGGCAGAGATGAAGTTTTGACCATTTCTATATAACCTTAGGGCAAATACGGTGCCTAGCACAGAGAAAAAACAAAATACATGCCAACTGGAAGAATTTTGGATGGATGAATGAGAAAATGAGCTTTCTTATCAGTAATAGCCAGCCCACCTGGACTTCTCTGCATCCCCTGCATTTTCATGACCTGGTCCAGCTTCGTGATGAGAGCTCGCTGGACCTGCCAGAAAGCTGAGCAGCTCTGCCCACCTAGCTGAACCTCAACGGTGGGGATCTGTTGCTGGGCTCAGTGGCCCAGAGTCTACCCCAACCTATGGTGATGTCGGTGGTAGGGTGTCTAGAGCCACCCAGCCCTCCTGACCACTCCTTACTTTGACCAGATCTCACAGAAAGCCAGTTGTCTGGCCACACTAAAATTCTGTTCTGCAACTCACCACGCTTTTAAGTGATGGTTTAAAATGTTACCATTTTTACAATGGCATTGACGCCTGTCTCCTTAAATAATATTCCAACAACAACTGACTCGTTTCAGAAACCACAAAGTTCACAGCCTATGGAAGAAGAGAGGAAGAGCAAGGAGAGGCATTTTATAATTTATCCAAATAACAGGTGCCAAAACCTTTCAAAATTCACTGAACATCAACACATAGAGAACCTGCATTTAACCATGACAGTGGGCAGGCTTTGGAGTCTCGTGTGTGGTTTGCCCCAGCACCTCATGAGTGTGAACAGATAAATAATCAGGGGACTTAGTTCAGGAGAGCCCATTCCACTGGGGGGAGATTTGGAAGGGCACCAGGACCAGGGTTTGGGACACACACATACACAGCATTCTGGGTTTTTCAGAACAGTCCTGATTTCAGATATTCAGTCCAGTTGAACAAACAATATTTCAACACTCCCTCATCCAAACTGCATGTCCTGGATACTAAGTGTGCAGCCCTTTCACTAGATAGATCAGAAGGGAGCTTCTCAAGCTTTTCTGAGACTCCTCAGAGCATCTGTAGACAACACCCACACTCTGGCAGGAGTGGGGAGGGTATGAAAGCAGAAGATTCTAGAAAGCACCCACACCTGCAGAAGGCAGGCAGAGGGTTATATCATGGGACAAGTCTTATCCAATGAGGCAGGAAACTGGGGGAGACTCTGGGTGTTGAAAAACTGTAGTCACTGACAACTCCTATGGGGCTTGGGGCTGCCTTCTAGAGGCACTAAGAGCCTCGTTTTGATCAGTTGGGATCAAGTCATTGCAAGTGTGACGTACTAGACTCTCTAATAGAATGTATCCACAGAGTTTCCGAACTGGGTCCCCCGGGCACCCCAGGAGTCTAAGAGCACTTCAGAAGGGTGAGACTCCCTTGGCTCTTCCTTTATGGAATGCTTATCAAAGTCCTTGATCTTGGCATTATCTATGTTTTCACAGGCCATCTTTCTTAGTTATGAATTTGATACTTTTATCATCTGAGTGTAACCCTTTATTTTTGGAGGTGCTCCAGTCAGCTCTGCCGTCTTCCTTAATTTTTGCAGCTGCTCAGGGGTAAGTAAGAGGTGATCCACCTTCTGTCCATTTTGTCAGGGGCTCACCCTGCTGCTAAGTTTGCACCAGGCACTACCACCTAGAAATTCTCCAATCTGCATTCACCACACAGCTAGCACATCTCCAACCCTAACATCCAATAGGTATCAGTTTCTGAGTAGCTATTAAAGGCATCTATCCATCCCTATCCATGCATTGTCTTCCAGCCACAGCACAGTGGACAGATGGACATATTCTGGGGAAAAAATAGAATCTTGCTACGTGTCCTACAGACAAAAAATGCAGTCTTCCCATGAATGGGAAGATCACACAGCTCACTGCATTCCTCCACCCAGAACACCTCTTTTGACGTAAGCTCAGTCACATCCCAATATTCCCATCTTCACTTTGGAGCCTGGCCAATACCTTACAGGATTCCTATACACCCTCTGGTGTGCAAAAAGAAAAATAGAAAAAGACAGTGGCTTTCAAATCAGGATCTGGGGGGCTGTCGTCAAGGGATCCATAAACACACTGAAATGGTGTGTAATGTTTTTCTTTTTTCCTTCTGCAAATATGACTTTCATCAACTCTCACAGGAATCCATGACCCAAGTGATGTTAAACTCCATTGCTGTAAGGTATATTCCAGTCAAGTAGGAGTCACCCTCTGGTTCAAAATGGAAAATATGCCATGTTCCTGTGCCAAGTCTGGAAAACCCCCGGCAAGAGCCTTTTGAGATAACCAAAACCATAATCCCATAGCTTCCAGTTCTGTCAACCTCTTTCCCCAGGCATGTACCCCATCTCTCCCTGGATACGGCCATGCCTAACTCACCTAGTCCCCATTCACTGCCCACATGTTGTGGTGACCCAGCTTGGGGTCCCAGAGTTCATCACTGGGGAAGCATCTGTCTTCATGGACATCATGGTCAACTTTGGAACCTACTTCCACCAGGAAGAGCACAGATCAGAAGAGCAGTTTCTAGGTGTCTTCCTTCCCCGTCTCCAGCACACCTTTCCATCAGGGGAAAGAGAGAATAGGAACATACACATCCTGACTCTTTACTCCACCGCAGTAAACACTGGCACTCTGGGGGTTTATAGAAAGAAGGTGGCAAAGATCTATGTAAATAGAGCCTGCAGAGCTGATTATGTCTTGGCCTTTAGACCATGAGGCTGACATTGCTCACCTTTCACTCAGCAGGAGAGTCGTGCACAATCCCCTTTGTCGTTTTGTTAGGAAGGCAGAAAGGGAGCGAGGGGCAAGCATCTAGAATCCCAGGACATGAGGCTGGGATCTGGCTGTGCGAATCCGAGTCACTGAACCTCAGGGGCTCAGTTTCAACTTGTGCAAAATGAGGACAGCCACAACCCCAGCAGCCTCTGGACCTTTCACAGCCCCAGTGGGCACCCAAGTGTGTTGAAGCATGAATTCTGAAAACTTCTTCTGAATCCCAACTTAGAGACTTGAACCAATGCCTTAGTGTTCCAGCATGTTATGGGTGGGAAATCTGGGGCACCAAAAAACCAAGAGCCCTCTCAGAGATG
Organism: Grampus griseus; assembly: GCF_964374135.1. Taxonomy (NCBI): domain Eukaryota; kingdom Metazoa; phylum Chordata; class Mammalia; order Artiodactyla; family Delphinidae; genus Grampus; species Grampus griseus. The sequence continues at coordinate 15,609,669 of NC_139018.1, read as the reverse complement.
ACAGAGCCCTTCTTCACCCAGAGACCATTAGAAATCCCAGCAGCCTTTTGCCAGTCCCTGATATGCGATGATTTCCTTTACTCTTTCTAAACCTGAATATCTGTGTTTGTCCCCGTAAAAATCAGCAAACAACTACTAAACTCCTCCCGAGTAAGAACGCTGTGGGACAGTGTGTGCAGTGTGAATGAAATAGGGGTTTTGATAGGAATTGGAGGTTTTGAAAGGGGCTGTGAAGAATAAAGAGGCAGTATGCTGATGCCCTTAAAACAAAGAGTCTAATCTGTGAGGAGGCAGCAACTCAATCCGTGCATTTGTTTCTCAGGAAAGGAAAATGTATAGAGTTCAATGAACTGATATTAAACAAACAGCATGCGTGATATTTGCCGCAAGAGTGGAGGGAAATCTCTAACTTAGCCCTAGATTTTATTTTTTTATCCATTTGTACTGCAGATGGAATTGGGTCAACCAAAATTCTGTCCCCTCTCAGAGGCTCTGTTAATTATGCATCATGAAAGGACAATCATGGCCACTCTTGATTTGGGCCCTTCCTGGTCATTTCCAGCAGCGGTTATCATTGGCTCTACGAACTGGACATCTTAGTAAACTGAATTCTGTTTGGGTGGCGGGTTAAGCAGCCTGTTCTCCCAGGGAGGGTGGACAGGAGTGGAGGACCTGGCTTTGAGTCATGAATAGTGAAAAAAGCAAGGCTATTCCAGAGGGAGGTCAGCCAGAGATACAGAGGCGGACATGGCCACAAAGAAGCAAAGCAAATCCAAAACTCAGAAGCAGCCCCTCATTCTTTCCTTTATTCTCTTAAGAGGAGATTGTCACTGAGGCCCTGTCCGCACAGGGCACACACTCTATGTGAGAAGACATTTGGGCCCCTAACGACGTCGTACGGCGAGTGACAGAGGAAGCAGAGAGGCAGCAGGGTCAGGGTTGTGCAGGCCAAGAACGAGGGGAGTCTCCTGTAAACAGAGTAGTAATTATGAAGGGGAGGCCGCTGTGTTTCCAAGTCCCTTTTCCTATTTGTCAAGGACTTGCCCAAGGTCATGTTGGACCGAAGTCCTGAATCACCACTTCCACAAAGTTACCCAAGTTTTCCCTGCAATAAGTAGCACACCACCACCAAGTCACTTGCCTCTCCCAGGACACAGGTAGGAAGCAAATCCAGTAGAAAACCCAACATAAGCAACTCACAGGCTCCTCCCTTATTGGCAGAGCTGGGAGCAGGCTGCGCTCACTCCTCCAGCCCCCATGTCCTTTGACTCTGTCATAACCACTCTCAACATTGGAGGAAGGAAAAGATTTCTATTTAAAACAATCAGGGGTTGCACCTTCTGCCTTCTAAGGAAGTGGCATGATCCACCTCCTTGTAGCTGATTTTTCTGTTGAGCTGTCAGGTTGATGGGCCTCTTGGGATATGAGGAGTGAGGCCACTGGGCTAGTCTACATGTGTACAGAGTGAGCCAAGGAGAGCTAAATCGTTTTGCTTAATAAAGCAACCAGAGCTATGGGGCCAACTGCAGACACCACCAGGGAGGGGGCTGGGATCTGGGGAGAAATGGGGATGTAGTGTAGTTCGCAGCAATGGCGGGGGCTGGGATTAGGGAGAAAAGGGGCCTGCGGAAAAGCCCCCAAAGCCTGGGATACCTAGTGAATTTTGTTTCCTATTCTATTCTAGGCAGTGCTAAAATCTCTTCCACTAACCTCAAACCTTCAGATATACAAAGAGAAGTAACTATATTTCATTCATCCTATATTTCATTCATCCATTCATTTTTGCCCTACAAGGGCAAAAAAAAAGTTATAAGAGGCCAGGAAGAGTGAAAGAGGGAATTCAGTAGGATCAGGAAAATGGAGACAGGAAAGAACCAAAGAAATCCAAGAAAATCCTTGGATGTATTTGGGAGAACACTAGATCTCTCAGAGTCTCTCAGGACTCCACCCTGGCAATTTGGTTACTAAAGGAGAGAGCCCTATTCTGGGGAGACAGGAAGACAGGGGGCCCGCATTGCAGAAGGAGGGGAGTTGACTCATAGCTTTCTCGCTGCCCGTCTCACCCCAGATCTTCTCAGCCATCCTCCTGTCCCCTCGTCAGCCTCACTGGAGTCAGTTACCCTCAAGCTCCGCCAGAAGCCTGCTCTGTTTATTCCATTTTTCTAACTCAGGTGGTCTCTCTCGCCATCACTAGCACTTGCCCTTGTATCTTATTTTGTCCAGACGTTCTTACTTCTATGGAGCACACACATCAAGATTCTGTGCTTGACTCTCGGGTTCATGTGGAGAATATTCCCTCTTCTTCCCTTCCTTCCGTCATTCCGCTCTCCTAATAACTCATCAGAACCAGAGCAGAGAAACAGCCCCCCTCCTCATGCCCTTTTACAGCTGTCCTGTCCAATGCGATTCAGTTATAAAGACTTTCATCGTCACAGACATCTTATCTTCCCCCAGATTTATCAAGTGGTGGAAACACAGAAGATCAGTCACAAAATATCTAATGCTGACTTTCTTTTAGTGTTTGTGAGGGGGCGTTCCCAAAACAGGCATCCATCTCTGTCATTCTAAAGCTCTGTCCCCTGAATACTGGACAGTCGGGCTGCCAATGGCTGCAGACTGGCGGACGTCAAGAGTCACCAATTCAAGGCAACTTTTATTACTTTGTAGCAGGAAGTATATACTACTTTTATTTCCAAAGTCTTGTTACATATTTTTTACCAGCCTACCACAGCTATGTCCGGAATTAGTTCCCTAAGGCTGTCATTTCTAAATATTCTGATCCATCTAGGCAGGACAGACCCCACAGGAGTAGGGCAGAAAACATGGTAGCAGATGTCAGGAAAAACTGGAAAGCCCCATAAATCTCTACCGAAAATCTGATTCTGCAAAATGCCCTTTCGCTTCCCTCAGTCCCACAACCTGGCATGCTATTTTTACCTCCTAGTCAGGACACAGAAGCCACATAAGAGTGTGCAAAACTACCCCTCCTTTCTGGTTCCAGCTAGACTGGGACTGTGCCGCTCAGTAGCCATGTTTACCTCAGGCAAGTCTGTCTATTTTCTCAGAGGGTCAGTTTCTGCATCTGTAAAATGGAAATAGTTATTCTACCTGGCAAAGTTCTTAGAAGAATTACCTTATATCATGTATGTCAAGTACAGAGCTAAGTGTCAAGCAAAGAGTGGATCCTTAGTGAAGGTGACTGTCCTTCCCTCCACCTCCCTCCCTCTTCTCAGCTGTCCAGGCTGCACCCACCCCTTTCTCCTTTGACATAAGGATCATTTCCTAATCTGGGGGAGGCAGTGGTTGGGAATTAGCTTTGCCTTTTTCTCTTCATCTCCAAAATGTCATATTCAACTCCGTCCTTGGATACGAAGGTAAGGAGATGTCCTTAAACCTTCAAATGCCTGACAGTGGACAAATGAGCTTATCTTCAAATAAGATGGAAGCTTATCCTCTACTAGCAACACTTTCTGGAGTGCCTGGGTTTCCAGTGAACTTCTAATGTCATCAGAGCTCCTGGGCTTCAAGCCACCATGATGCTTTGTCTGTGTCAGCTGAGCTGGATCATTACCTCCTCCTGGAAGGAGACCAGGTTAACCAAAACAAGTCCTTTCTTTAATCCTTTGACAGCATACCTTCAGGTAGGCAGAGTACAACAAGTTTAGACCTCTGTGAAGCCCTTGAGAAGTCATTAAAATTGGGAGAGTGAAGTTGTTCATGGAATCAACCAATCACATAATGGGGAATCCTGGACTAGGTTTTTCTTAGGCAAACATGTCACAAGTTAACATCAACCCAGCTAAAAGGAAATGCTCCATGCAGGGAACTTATATGGATCAATTTGAAAAGTGTTTATTGAGCACCTTTTTTTCCTGGATCCTGGTAAGGAGAGGAGGGACATAAACATGAATCAAACAAGATCCCTATCCTCATGGAGTTCCTAGGCTCTTCGGGGAAACAAACACATAAGCAAATACTGATAACAACAGAACTGAATATATCAAGTAGCAGAAAACAAAATTCAGAAAGGTTTCCCAGAAGAAGGAACGTCCATCCATAAAAAAGGAAAAGGAGTTTTCTAGTGGACAGAAACTTGGGCAGGTCATTTTAGGCTAAAGGAAAGCAAGTGTAAGTTCCCAGCAGGTGAAAGAGCAGGACCCATTTGAAAAATGGAAGGACATTGGTAGAGCTGAAGCCTGGGAGCTTCAAGGGAAGCAGCAGGAGCACAGGGGTCTGGGGCCACCGGGCAGGACCAGAGACTTGATCCCGTAAGTGGCTGGAAACCGAAAACAAAAGAAGGGGTTAGCACCACTGCTTATCGCTTTAGCAGCAGTGTGAGAAGTGAGCTGAGGGACAACTGAGTACCACTGTCCCATCTGTAAGGTTCACACTTCAGAAAAGGAAAGCTGGTGAACAAATAAATGCCCGGAGATTCTCTGCTCTGTGACACGGTTACTGTGATCTTCAGAAAGCATGGGTGGGGGCGGGGGAGGGGTCTATTTTGGTGACCATTCTTAACCTGGAAGACTTGCTAGAGAGGATGGGAGGGTGGATGTATGATACGCCCTCCGTCTAAAGCTTTGACTGGAGAGTGTTCCAAATAACGTGGTGAAACTAACATCTGAATAATTCAGGTGATGCCCATACTGTCAAGGTACCATCTACCTGTACTTCGGTTAAGTATGAGTCCAAAGAAATCCACTGAGAAGACTCTTGACTCAGTGTGTGCATGCAGTGGGCAGAGAGGCCTGACCTGGCCTCTGGCGTGTGTGACCCCAAGGAGTCACTGAACATAGCTAAGATCAGGAAAGTGGACCAGAGAAGTAGGAAGCTCTCTTTTATTTCCAAAGTTTATTATCTATCTGCATTTGTGTGGGGAAAAGTGGAGCTAGAGAGTGATTTCAAATTCACAGAAATAGTTCTTATTGGAAAGTGCTTTCTGCTAAGAAATGGCATTGCCAGGGGGATGCTGCTGGAAAGAGAGAGAAATCCAAGTCTTCTGCTGGAGGGGCAGGCTGCCTGGGGGGCCTGGGTATAGGAGGTAGGGAGCACCCCAAATGCAGATGTCAATTTCTTTGCCCCCCGAGTTCACTTAAAAGTGGAATATTGATGCAGACAAGAGGCGGAGAATGTGAGGTTGTTAACACCTGGAAGACAGGAAAGAATTTCCCTCTCCCTAAACCCAAAGCGTCCCTGGGTTTCTAGGATGGGCCTCTGGTTTCTCTCTTCCTCTACTATCTATAGTGAATTTTCTGTCCTCTCACCATTAATTCCTCCCCACCCCCTTTTCAGAATTAAGGAGGCCCTAGCAATCCATCCACATTTGACTCATCCATCCATCTTGTCAGGGCTATTCGCCCCGCTGCACTACAACCAGCACTACCACAAGACTCAGCTCAGCAAGGTTGCCAAGGGGGCTTGGCCCTATGTTCCTGCTGCTATAATGGAGCCTTTGCTGGCAAGGGTCTCCCACTGAGTTTCCCCTATGCCCACCTTCCCCAAAGAAAGCAGAAACTCCTTATGGAAATGTGTGATCTTATGTAATTTTGTGTCTGGCAGGACTTATAGGTATATCTATACCACTGGCAGTGTACTGGAAACAGAGACCCTCATATCCTATTGTTCCAGATGCTTCAATCCATGGCATTGGGCAGCTTCTATGCATAAGGACTTAGCCCCAGGTGCTATCAGGGACAACAGGAAATAAACATCAGGGCCCTCTTTATTAGGGTCTCACAGTTTAGCTCTACAGATGTTCCCCAGGTTATGAGATACTCATGGGCAAATTGCCCCTTACACAAATGGTTCCTAAAGGCACTGGCTACCATCTAAGAGATGGTAAAATTATGCCTTTCTCAAGTAGACACAAAGTAGTCTTGAGCACAGATGCAAACCAAGGAGCTAGAGGAAGGAGGGAGGCGTGGGAAAGGGGGGACTTTTGCTTTCAGCCCCATGTTTCTGAATCGTCTGGACTCTTCCTTCATCAGCTCACATTACTTCTAGCTTTGGCAAATAATTCACTTTCTGTCAACCTAACATGCATCCTGTTATTGCATCTTCATTGTTATTGGAGATTATAGTTCAGGGGAAGGTAAAAGTCATTTTGAGGACATAGCAAAGAAAACACAGAGATCCTAATTCATTCTGTGGCCAGTCATGGCTGATTCAAAAGGTTGAAAACCTATTCCCATCTTGATGACGTCAAAGTGATTTGTGGGACATTAGGGTGGCTTCTATGAAATGAAGGCAAAAGAAATATATCTTCTTTGTCAACTTATGGGAAACCTGACTTGTACATGGAAAAGGGTTATTGCTTTAAGCAGGGATGTGTCCGTACACATTGGCATATAACCAAGTATGTGTACATAAACACATAATCAGGTGACTAAAGTATATGAGAAATACCAACTGAGAGACGCCCATCTGTGTCAGAAAGCGCCAGAAGTCTGGAGGACTGCAAGGCCGCATGGAGGAACTGAGTCTTGAGTAAGAGTAGGTGGGATTTACAAGGGGAGGAAAAAACCAGGAGGTTGCTATCGGAGGAGGAAGCCTGCTAAGCATTTCTGCAGAGCCAGAGGAGCTAGTCTCTGGATGTGAATGGACCCATTTGCATGCAAGATTAATGTAGGCAAGCGCTATGAAATACGCACCATGGAATAAAAGTAGACAGGTTAGGGTGGGGACACGACGTGCAGGGCCAAGGACTTTGAAGTTTCTCCAATGAGAAGCTAGCAGTCACTCATCGGGGGCAGATTCATGAGAGCAACTGTGTTCCTGGAAGATTCTCTGCCATATCCTAACATTCATACAGTCCCAAACTTTCAGCATCACCTACAGACCCTATCTCACCCCACTGCTATGCAATGCAGAAGAGAAGGGCTTCTTCGTGAAAGGCAGCTCTATTTCCATGCTAGACATCACTTACACAAGCACTCAACAGGAGACCACAGACAATGTCCTGCCTGCAGCCCAAATGCCACAAAACACACTAATATTATTTCTCTTAAGGGTTTCCTTACACTGTTGTCCAAAATGAATCTGCTAATATGTAACAGGATTTATCAAAACAGGTTTCTGCTTCTTCCTTACTACTCATCCTGAAAACCTATTGGTAATTACCATTATTGGGCTTCATTTTGCCTCTGTAAGTCTGAGAGCGGAAACTAGAGCTATCATACGTGTTCTCCATCTACAGCGTGGTTTTGTTTTCTTGGAATGCAGTGCCATCTAAGCTCACAAGAGCTTGGCAGCAGCATGACAGACTGGGAGGCCAAACAGAGGGGACAAATTTCCATAATGGCAAGTACGTTCAATATCCCAGACTCCTAATGGTCTCCATTTCTCTCCCTCTCTGAATTAAAAAAACAAAAACAAAAACCAAGCAGCCTCTGAGATAGCCTAACCCTCAATCAGATAAGGTGAAGGTTAAAACAGTATTTGAGCCAATTGGCTTCTCTCTTTTTTTTTTTTTTTTTCCTTGCGCGGGTCTCTCACTGCTGTGGCCTCTCCCGTTGCGGAGCACAGGCTCCGGACGCACAGGCTCAGTGGCCATGGCTCACGGGCCCAGCCGCTCCGCGGCATGTGGGATCTTCCCGGACCGGGGTACGAGCCCGTGTCCTCTGCATCGGCAGGCGGACTCTCAACCACTGAGACACCAAAGAAGCCCCAACTGGCTTCTCTTAATATGCTATCTCAACCAGTGCTTTTCAAACTTTAATGTGTGTATGAAATCACCTGGAGATCTTGGTAAAATGCAGATCCTTAGGTCTGGGTTGGGGCCTGGGATCTGGGATTTCTAACAAGCTCTCAGATGATGCTCATGATATGACTGGTCCACAACCCATACTTTGGGCAGCAAGGACCTTGACCTTTCCAACCTTGGCACTTCTGGATCCCTTTGGTTGAGATAACTCATTAAAATCAACTTTGCGTGACAGTGACCCAATATAATCAAAATTTAATCTGGAGTAAAGGGCTCACCCCTGACCAGGGAATATTATGAAGGAAGTCCAGTATCTTTGTGCCCTGAACATTTGGCAAAATGCGGGAGGAAAAGGAGGATGGCATGAGAGAGACAGGAAGTGACATAGAGTGGAGGACATATCCATGGTACCTCCAGAAGCTAAAAGGGTTTTAAAAAGTGGCACAGTACATTCTTTATCAGACCAAAACAAAAAGGTACCAAACCAACTCCAGAAATAGAACCAGAACAAATCTGGTTCTGCTGATTTTCTTAACTATTTCCTCTTGGAATCCAAAATGGAAGGATTTTCAAGAAGAGAAGAAAAGGGGATCACATTGCCTGTGCCTCTGTCGGTGACTTATGCCTGCTGAAGGCATTAGGAAACCAATAATGAGGCTCTTTCTGCATTCAACACTAGAAATGCAACTGGACAACCAAATGAACTGCAGGGCAGATTAACTGAATCGGTTATGGTAATGAGACTCCTTCATTCCTAATTTCCAATATTTTGTGACTTATGGGATGTACATGAATGAAGTATGCCTGGGAAGGATCCATTTACTTCCTTCCTAGTGAAGCATGTGCACCTGCTCTTTCTCTGAGTCTATCAAAGTTGCCCATTCTGCAGTGATTTCCATTTACATAAAATGGATAAGAGTGTACAGGTGTGCTCAGATACCCCCGTACCATAGTGCATCAAAGGTAGAAGGGATTGTATACCCGGACTCTCAGATTCACAGACATTTCTGAGGCCCACAATGACTTGTCCAAGTCCAACTTCCAGTTGAAGGAATATTCGACCAGATCAGGAAAGGGGAGTCATGTATGGAAGAATCACAGAAGCCCCATACAGTCTGGATGTATGGATCCCACATGGCCCAAATTCAGAGCTCATAATTCCTTTGCATTTCCAACTTGCAAGCTTTAAGGAAAGAGCAAAAGGCCAGAGAGGGAAATTTTCACAAAAATGTATACTGCCCCTGCTGTGACTGCTTATAGAAAATAGTAGATTCCTGAAAGAGGTGCAGAAACAGAATCCAGCTCTGAGTCACAGTCCTGGGGACCGGATGGGAGACCAAATCCAGGACCGAACAACAGGTCCCCATGGCAGGTAAGGGGTGGACCCCTGGCCCCTGTGTGAAAGACTGTGCTTCCACTTGAAGGAAATTATTTTCATTGTCCCAGATTGCCATCACCAAAAACAAAAACTTGGACCTGACAAGCTGGGCAAGAAGTTAAGATTTAAGGTAGAGGGGTGTATTGTCAGATATATAAGGTCTATAACTGCCTGTAATTGTCA